>NC_073639.1:25417500-26667500 GCF_029407905.1 Bubalus kerabau
GGCTACTCCATTTCTTGGAAGAGATTCTTGCACCAGAAGTAGATATAATGGTCATCTGAATTAACTTCACCTATTCCTGTCCATTTTATTTCACTGATTGCTAAGATATTGGTGTTTACTCTTGCCATCTCCTGCTTAACCACATTCAATTTACCTTGATTCATGGGCCTAAAAAGCAGGTTCCTATGCAATACTGTTCTTTACAGCACAAGATCTTACTTTCATTACCAGACACATCCACAACTGAGAATCATTTCTGCTTTGGCCCAGCCACTTCATTCTTTCTAGAACTAATAGCAGCTGTCCTCTGCTCATCCCCAGTAACATATTGGATCCCTTCTGACCTGGGGGACTCATCGTTTGGTGTCATATCTTTTTTCCTTTTTATACAGTTCATGGGGTTCTCATGGCAAGTATACTGGGGTGGTTTGTCATTTCCTCCTCCATTGGATCACATATAAGCAGAGCACATCATGCAAAATGCCAGGCTGGATGAGTTACAAGCTGAAATCAATATTGTCAGGAGAAATAGCAACAACCTCAGACATGCAGATGATACTACCCTAATGGCAGAAAGCAAAAAGGAGCTTAATAGTCTCTTAAAACTGAAAGTGGAGTCTCTCAGACATGTCCAGCTCTTTGTGACCCCATTGACTGTAGCCTGCCAGGCTCTTCCATCTATGGGGTTTTCAAGGTAAGAATACTGGAGGACTTCCCTGGTGGCTCAGATGGTAAAGCATCTGCCTAAAATGCAGGAGACCCAGGTTCAGTCCCTGGGTTGGGAAGATCTACTGGAGAAGGAAATGGCAACCCACTCCAGTATTCTTGCCTGGAAAATCCCATAGACGGAGGAGCCTGGTAGGCTACGGTCCATGGGATCACAAAAAGTTTGACACAACTGAGCCACTTCACTTCACTTCACTTCTCCAGGTGATCTTCCCAAGCCAGGGATTGAACCTGGGTCTCCCGCATTGCAGGCAGACTCCTTACTGTATGAGCCACCAGGGAAACCCAAAGAATTTGTTGATGAGGGTGAAAGATGAGAATAAAAAGCTGATTAAAACTCAACATCCCAAAAACAAGGATCATGGCATCTGGTCCCATCACTTCATGGCAAATAGGAGACAATGTGGAAGCAGTGACAGATTTCCTCTTCTTGGGCTCTGAAATCACTATGTATGGTGACTGCTATCAAGAAATTAGAAGATGATTGCTTCTTGGCAGGAATGCTATGACAGCCTAGACAATGTGTTAAAGAGCTAAGACATCACTTTGCCTACAAAGGTTCAAATAGTCAAGGTGGTAGTCTTTCCAGTAGTCATGTACTGATGTGAGATCTGGACCATAAAGAAGGCAGAATGCCGAAGAATTAACACTTTTGAACTGTGATGCTGGAGAAGACTCCTGAGAGTCCCTTGGACAGTCAGTAGATTAAACCAGTCAATCTTAAAGGAAGTCAATCATGAATACTCATGGAAGGACTGATGCTGTAGCTGAAGCTCTAATACTATGTTCACAGAGACAACTCATTGGAAAAGACCCTGATGCTGGGAAAGATTGAAGGCAGAAGGAGAAGACAGCAACAGAGGATGAGATGGCTGGAATGCATCACCGATTCAATGGACATGAACTTGGGCAAATTCCGGGAGATGGTGAGGGAAAGTGAAGCCTGACATGCTGCAGTACATGAGATTGCAAAGAGTCAGACACAACTTGGCAACAGACTACCAACAACATGCACTTATCTCAAGGTCAAAATATGTCAACTGAAGAGAATCTTGAAAGGAGAATTGAGGGGAGATGGGAAAGACTAGAGATCTCTTCAAGAAAATTAGAGATACAAAGGGAACGTTTCATGCAAAGATGTGCTCAATAAAGGACAGAAATGATATGGACCTAACAGAAGCATAAGATATTAAGAAGAGGTGGCAAGAATACACAGAAGAACTGTACAAAAAAGATCTTCAGGATCCAGATAATGACAATGGTGTGATCATTCACCTAGAGCCAGATATCCTGGAATGTGAAGTCAAGTGGGCCTTAGGAAGCATCACTATGAACAAAGCTAGTGGATATGATGGAATTCCAGTTGAGCTATTCCAAATCCTGAAAGATGATACTATGAAAGTATTGCACTCAGTATGCCAGCAAATTTGGAAAACTCAGCAGTGTCCACAGGACTGGAAAAGGTCAATTTTCATTCCAATCCCAAAGAAAGGCAATGCCAAAGAATGCTCAAACTACCACACAATTGCACTCATCTCACACGCTACTAAAGCAATGCTCAAAATTCTCCAAGCCAGGCTTCAGCAATACATGAATCGTGAACTTCCAGACGTTCAAGCTGGTTTTAGAAAAGGCAGAGGAACCAGAGATCAAATTGCCAACAAATGCTGGATCATAGAAAAAGCAAGAGAGTTCCAGAAAAACATCTATTTCTGCTTTATTGACTGTGCCAAAGCCTTTGACTGTGTGGATCACAATAAACTGTGGAAAATTCTGAAAGAGATGGGAATACCAGACCACCTGACCTGCCTCTTGAGAAATTTGTATGCAGGTCAGGAAGCAACAGTTACAACTGGACATGGAACAACAGACTGGTTCCAAATAGGAAAAGGAGTATGTCAAGGCTGTATATTGTCACCTTGCTTATTTAACTTCTATGCAGAGTACATCATGAGAAACGCTGGGCTGGAAGAAACAGAAGCTGGAATCAAGATTGCTGGGAGAAATATCAATAACCTCAGATATGCAGATGACACCAGCCTTATGGCAGAAAGTGAAGAGGAACTTTAAAAAGCCTCTTGATGAAAGTGAAAGAGGAGAGTGAAAAAGTTGGCTTAAAACTCAATATTCAGAAAATGAAGATCATGGCATCTGGTCCCATCACTTCATGGTAAATAGATGGGGAAACAGTGGAAACAGTGGCAGACTTCATTGTTTTGGGCTCCAAAATCACAGCAGATGGTGATTGCACCCGTGAAATTAAATGACGCTTACTCCTTGGAAGGAAAGTTATGACCAACCTGCTGCTGCTGCTGCTAAGTCGCTTCAGTCATGTCCGACTCTGTGTGACCCCATAGATGGCAGCCACCAGGTCCCGCCGTCCTGGGATTCTCCAGGCAAGAACAAACCTAGATAGCATACTAAAAAGCAGAGATATTACTTTGCCAACAAAGGTCCGTCTAGTCAATGCTATGGTTTTTCCAATAGTCATGTATGGATGTGAGAGTTGGACTGTGAAGAAAGCTGAGTGCCGAAGAATTGATGGTTTTGAACTGTGATGTTGGAGAAGACTCTTGAGAGTCCCTTAGACAGCAGGGAGATCCAACCAGTCCATCCTAAAGGAGTTCAGTCCTGTGTATTCATTGGAAGGTCTGATGCTGAGGCTGAAACTCCAATACTTTGGCCACCTCATGCGAAGAGTTGACTCATGGAAAAGACCCTGATGCTGGGAGGGATTGGGGGTAAGAGGAGAAGGGGACAACAGAGGATGAGATGGCTGGATGGCATCACCGACTTGATGGACATGAGTTTGGGTAAACTCCGGGAGTTGGTGATGGACAGGGAGGCCTGGCGTGCTGCAATTCACAGGGTCGCAAAGAGTCGGACACGACCGAGTGACTGAACTCAACTGATTCATTAATGAGTTTGTTAAGTAAGAATAAAAAATCAAACAAAAACTATCAAATACAAATTAATGTAAATATTATTTTAGTAAAGAATTTGTAAATCATATAGCCAAATTGTAGAACAGATGTCATTTAAACAGCTTCTTTAAAATCATCTGACTTAAGACCCCTGTTTAATGTCTATTTCTAAAATATCTAACTTCTTAGATTTCAGGGTCTTAATGAGAGTTGGAGAAGGCAATGGCACCCCACTCCAGTACTCTTGCCTAGAAAATCCCATGGATGGAGAAGCCTGGTAGGCTGCAATCCATGGGGTCACTAGAGTCGGACACGACTGAGCGACTTCACTTTCACTTTTCATGCATTGGAGAAGGAAATGGCAACCCACTCCAGTGTTCTTGCCTGGAGAATCCCAGGGATGGGGAAGCCTGGTGGGCCACCGTCTATGGGGTCGCACAGAGTCGGACACAACTGAAGCGACTTAGCAGCAGCAGCAATGAGAGTTAGATGATTTATAGCCACTTATTAAACATAAGTAAAATTCCTCTCTTTTCAATTTTAATTAAAATCTTAAAAATGTAAAATTTCTTAACTTACAATAAGCTCTCTTTGCTTCTACTATTCCTTTGGTTAAAAAAACTTTATTGTTGACCTTGCTGTATCCCTGTTAGCCAGTGGAAAGTATATTCTGTAAAAGCAAAGTTATTTACTTAAAGTTGTTTCAGCTAATCTGAGATAATAAGTATGATAAATCACATTTTCATAAATAGAAACAATTCAATTCATAACAAAATGGCTCTGAATATATTTGAGGAATTTTGTAACCTATGTAATTTCTTGTTTGATATGCAGATATATAAGAACTTGCTTCAGTATTAAAATTTTCACTTTCTAGGACACTTTCACTTCATTCCCAGAAGAAAGAAAAATGAAGATTTAATATATGAGTATATTTTATTTTATTGGTCTTGGCTTTATTGTGCTTCAGAATTACTGTGTTTTTTATAAACTAGAGATTTGTAACAACCCTTTCTCAAGCAAGTCTATTGGCACCATTTTTTCAATAGCATTTGCTCACTTCATATCTCTGTCACAGTTTGATAATTCTCACAATATTTCACGCTTTTTCGTTATTATTGTATTTATCATGGTGATCTTTGATATACATATTATGTTGTAATTGTTTTGATTTTTTTTAGCAATAGCATATTTTTAAAAGATGTACATTATTTTTAAGGCATAATGTTACTGTATAATAGATTACATTATAGTGTGTACGTAGCTGTTCACTAAGAAACCAAAAATCCTTGAGTAACTCACTTTATTTTTATATTCACTTTATTATGTTGTCCTGGAGCCAAACTTGGAGTATCATCAACATATGTCGGTATTGTCAAATATTTGTCTTTTTTCAAAAAATGGCAAAATGAAAATTGTAGAAACAAGTTATCTCTTGGGCAGTTTCCTCTTATCAACAATAAGTAAATCAATATAAGAACTGAATGATCTCTTATGAAATTACCAGTTTACTTTTAAAAAGTAAGACCAATTTTTATTCTGTTGTTATTTTTGTAACAATGTATATAAATGTGTTTTATTTTTACTAAATTATAGCTGTGAAATCAACTCAATAGACTTCTTTATACACTTGTAAACTTACTGCTGCTGCTGCTGCTAAGTCACTTCACTAGTGTCTGACTCTGTGTGACCCCATAGACAGCAGCCACCAGGCTCCCCCATCCCTGGGATTCTCCAGGCAACAACACTGGAGTGGGTTGCCATTTCCTTCTCCAATGCAGGAAAGTGAAAAGTGAAAGTGAAGTCACTCAGTTGTGTCCGACTCTTCGCGACCCCATGGACTGCAGCCTACCAGGCTCCTCCATCCATGGGATTTTTCAGGCAAGAGTACTGGAGTGGGGTGCCATTACCTTCTCCATGTAAACTTACTAGTAGCTTTAATAGGAGTAACAGCTGAAGAAATTCCCATAAATGAAAGGAACATTTTAAGAAATATACTAAGCTTTATGTTCAACTGTTTTCAGGATAATGTTCACAATAAAATTGGAAGAAGAGAGTATGAATTTCCCTAAACATAGAGATTGTGTCATTATTCCCATAATGTTAATAATTTTTAAATTAAATTAATACAATGTGACATATAGTGAGTACAGGAGAAACCTTAAGAAATCCATTAGATTTAAAATCAGTTTTGTAAAAATGTGTTCTCTCTTAAAGTTTAAAATATCTGTCTCTTAAAGGCTATTAAAACTTTTTCTTCTTGCTATTTAAGTTATAGAGACACATAAAGTTGTTACTTGGCTTTCTATTCAGAGTGATAACTGAATGCATTTCTATAGATCTCCTCCTTTCAAAATTATATCGATATGATGAAAGTAATATTCAAATAAAATAGCTCCCTGACATCTCTGGGACTCAGAAAAGTTTCATAGACTAGAAACATTTAGGAAGTTGTGTAAAATGGAAAAGATAGATTGGAGGGGTTGAGAAGTGGAATTCCATACCTCTGTTTCTCTATGAAATTTCCATAGTTACTCTCTTCATCAACTTAGTGGTAATTTCTTTTGATTTTTCAGTTTTGTTCATGTTCCCCTTTTGGAAACTGCTGGCATTTCCCTGTGTTTTTTTCTCCTCTTACAGTTGTGCCTTATTTTGTTTTCTTAGATAGTAACTTTAAAACATTTGTTAATTTTAGTTGGCTTGGCAAGTACAGGGGAGCTAATATAAAGGGCAGATAATGGGTGTGGCATTGGGAATAAATACATTAGATCAGTTAGCAGTAGCCTATCACCTCTTATTCTTAAAATAAAAGAAAGGAAAAACCTGACATAATAAAAACAGATCTATATACATACACCAAAATTATCACCTCACTCCTGTTGCTCTAAATCATCTTGATCACTGATAAGGCTACTCTAGCTTTTTAAAAAACAGAATTATCATAGATTTTAATAACATTTTTAATTAATCCTTAAAGATTGCATATATTTTTGCTATTAAGACTTTATATCCATTATTCTTTAGACATAGTTGAAAACACCTTCTGAATTTTCTTCAAGGGGATTGTCCTAATCATAGTTTCTAATCTTCCTTCTTATCTTGTTAATTAATACAATTTTATTAAGACATCTATTTTATCAAATATCCAATTGAATTTATTGTTTCTCCTTATTAGTGCAACACATGCTTTGGAGATTATCTTATTTCATTGGCTTTTTGAAAAATAAAGTGCTAATTTGCAGTTACCTAACATCTAAATATTTCTTTAGTACCATGAGTTCTCTGTAAAATCTTTATTCCCAACCATTTTACCCTGTTGCATTAGCTAATTCTACAAGTAGTTTTTGAAAGGTTATATGCTCTGCATCTATTATTACAGTTTTGAGTTGGAAAGTAATCACTTAACTGAATGGTAGTTTGGCTGATGGAGATTTATAGAACCATAATCTTTCCCTATTTCAAACAACATCTCTTCTTTTACATTTAGTTTTGTAGATGTGTGATTTTATTCCATTTTTTAGCAGTTGAAAAAAAAATTGGTCCATTTCAGTTCAGTTCAGTCGCTCAGTCATGTCTGACTCTTTGTGACCCCATGGACTGCAGCACACCAGGCCTCCCTGTCCATCACCAACTCCTGGAGTTTACTCAAACTCATGTCCATCGAGTTGGTGATGCCATCCAGCCATCTCATCCTCTGTCATCCTCTTCTCCTCCTCTGTCATCCTCTTTTCCTCCTGCCTTCAATCTTTCGCAGCATCAGGGTCTTTTCCAATGAGTCAGTTCTTCACATCAGGTGTCCAAAGTGTTGAAGTTTCAGCTTCAGTATCAGTCCTTCCAATGGACATGCAGGACTATTTCCTTTAGGACGGACTGGTTGGATCTCCTTGCAGTCGAAGAGACACTCAAGAGTTTTCTCCAACACAACTTTGAGTTTTCTCAAAAGCATCAATTCTTTGGCCTTCAGTTTTCTTTATGGTCCAATTCTCACATCCATAAATGGCTGCTGGAAAAACCATAGCTTTGACTAGATGGACCTTTGTTGGTAAAGTAATGTCTCTGCTTTTAAATATGCTGTCTAGGTTGGTCAGAGCTTTTCTTCCAAGGAGCAACCATCTTTTAATTTCATGGCTGCAGTTTTTTTATTTCATCATCTGCAGTGATTTTGGAGGCCCCCCAAATGAAGTTTGTCACTGTTTCCATTGTTTCCCCACTTATTTGCCATGAAGTGATGGGACCAGATGCTATGATCTTCATTTTCTGAATGTTGAGTTTTAAGCCAACTTTTTCACTCTCCTCTTTCAGTTTCATCAAGAGGCTCTTTAGTTCTTTACTTTCTGCCATAAGGGTGGTGTCATCTGCATCTCTGAGGTAATTGATACTTCTCCCTGATTCTAGATTATGTATCATCCAGTCCAGCATTTCACATGATGTACTCTGCATATAAGTTAAATAAGCAGGGTGACAATATACAGCCATGATGTGGTCCTCTCCCAATTCGGAACCAGTCTGTTGTGCCATGTCCAGTTCTAACTGCTTCTTCTTGACCTGCATATAGATTTCTCAGGGGATTGGTAAGGTGGTCTGGTATTCCCATCTCTTGAAGCATTTTCCACAGTTTGTTGTGATCCACACAGTCAAAGGCTTTGGCATAGTCAGTAAAGCAGAAGTAGATGTCTTTCTGGAACTCTCTTGCTTTTTCAAAGATCCAACATATGTTGGCAATTTGATCTTTGGTTCCTCTGCCTTTTCTAAATCCAGCTTGAACATCTGGAAGTTCACAGTTCATGTACTGTTGAAGACTGGCTTGGAGAATTTTGAGCATTACTTTGCTGGTGTGTGAGATGAGTGCAATTGTGTGGTTATTTGAAAATTCTTTGTCATTGCCTTTCTTTGGGATTGGAATAAAACGGACCTTTTTGAGTCCTGTGGCCACTGCTGAGTTTTTCAAATTTGCTGGCATATTGAGTATAGCGCTTTCACAGCATCATCTTTTAGATTTGAAATAGCTCAATTGGAATTCCATCACCTCCACTAGCTTTGCTTGTGGTGATGCTTCCTAAGGCCCACTTGACTTCGCATTCCAGGATGTCTGGCCCTAAGTGAGTGGTCACACCATCATGGTTATCTGGGTCATGAAGACCATTTTTGTATAGTTCTGTATATTCTTTCCACCTCTTCTTAATATCTTCTGCTTCTGTTTGGCTCATACTATTTCTGTCCTTTATTGAGCCCATCTTTACATGAAATGTTCCCTTGGTATCTGTAATTTTCTTGAAGAGATCTCTAGTCTTTCCCATTCTATTGTTTTCCTCTCTCTTTGCACTGATCACTGAGGAAGGCTTTCTTATCTCTTCTTACTAAACTTTGGAACTCTGTATTCAAATGGCTATATCTTTCCTTTTCTCCTTTGCCTTTAGCTTGTCTTCTTTTCTCAGCTATTTGTAAGGCCTCCTCAGACAACCATTTTGCATTTTGCATTTCTTTTTCTTGGGGATGATCTTGATCACTGTCTCCTGTACAATATCACAAACCTCCATCCATAGTTCTTCAGGTACTCTCTGTACATATATAATCACTTGAATCTAATTGGCCCTTCTGCTGTATAATCATAAGGGATTTAATTTAGGTCATACATGGATGGTCTAGTGGTTTTCCCTACTTTCTTTAAGGCTGAATTTTTCAATAAGGAGTTCATGATCTGAGCCACAGTCAGCTCATGATCTTGTTTTTGCTGACTAAATAGAGCTTTTCCATCTTAAGCTGCAAAGAATATAATCAATCTGATTTCGGTGTTGACCATCTGGTGATGTCCATGTGCAGAGTCTTCTCTTCTGTTGTTGGAAGAAGGTGTTTTCTGTGACCAGTGCATTCTCTTGGCAAAACTCTGTTAACCTTTGCCCTACTTCATTCTGTACTCCAAGGCCAAATTTGCTTGTTACTCCAGGTGTCTCTTGACTTCGCACTTTTGCATTCCAGTCCAAAAATCTGTCCAGAATTCTGCAAAATTTTAAAATTTAACTTTGAAATAAAACTCTTCATCTGAATTTATTTTGTTAATTTTCATTCAAAAATTCTTTTTGAAACTCAGTGGTCCCATTAAATATGCATATTCTAGTGGATTCTTTAATGCAGTGAACATTTCTAGTATTACTTCTTGAATTATTGCTTCTTCATCCATGTTGTTGTTACTCTCTGGAGTTTCTTAATGCACGTGTATACTATACCACAAGTCATGTGGGATATTGGTTCCCCTACCAGGGATCAAACCTTTCCCCTCTCCAGTGGAAACACAGAGTGTTAACCACTGGGCCACCAAGAGTCCCACCTGGAAGTGTTGTGATCTCCTTATTTCTTTTCATAGGTACTTATCCCTTTTAAATATCTTCTCTGCTTGGAAAAATTTCTTTAACTTAGTTTTCCAAAATGCCATAGTTAAATATTTGTTTCATTTGCCTGAATATTTGCCTGGAATCTTTGTGCTAAACCAAATATTTACTTTGGACTAAATATTAGAGCATTTGTGTATCCTCTGTAGCTGTGTTTCCTTCCTATTCATCATCTTATCATCCTGGATCCATTAGGTTAAAATGTTGAGCAAACTGTATTTCTTTCCATTCACAGAATTGCAGGGCAATTGGTTGGAAGGTAGTGTGTGAAAAAAAATATTCTTATTTGCTTTCAAGTTGCCCTGTGCAAATACTGCACAGCGACCCAGCTCACTCTGCTTGTACCTACAACTTTACAGTCAGAAGTCGTCATTGGACCACATGTGTGGGTAGGGGTCACTCTCTAGTGTCCAATGCTATTACAGACTGTTTCCCTAAGATTATATATATTTATACACACACACACACACACACACACAATTATATATAATATGTGTGCTAAGTCACTTCAGTCATGTCCAACTCTTTCTCGAACTTATGGATTGTAGCCTACCGGGATTCTCCAGGCAAGAATACTGGAGTGGGTTGCCATGCCCTCCTCCAGGGGAACTTCCTGACCCAAAGATCGAACCCACATCTGTAATGTATCCTGCATTGGCAGGAGGGTTCTTTACGACTAGTGCCAACTGGGAAGATATATAATATACTGTTTATCATATATATCATATATAATACATATAATATATTAATGTATATACATATTTAGTGAACAGTGGAGTGTTCAAATGTCTATTATGTTTTTTCCTGTCTAAACAAACTTCCAGACAAAAGAAATTATTGCAATATTTGCTGTTATTGTGTAGTAGCAATGTCATGTCAGACTCTTTCGCGACCCTATGGACTATAGCCCATCAGGCTCCTCTGTCCATAGGATTTCCCAGGCAAGATGCTGGAGTGGGTTACCTTTTTCTTTTCTAGAGGCTCTTCCTGACCCAATGATTGAACTCGTGCCTTCTGCATTAGCAGACAGATTCTTTACCACAGCTGCTGCTGCTGCTGCTAAGTTGCTTCAGTCGTGTCCGACTCTGTGCGACCCCATGGATGGCAGCCCACCAGGCTCCCCCTCTTTGGAATTCTCCAGGCAAGAACACTGGAGTGGGTTGCCATTTCCTTCTCCAGTGCCTGAAAGTGAAAAGTGAAAGTGAAGTCGCTCAGTCATGTCCGACTCTTCGCAACCCCATGGACTGCAACCCACCAGGCTCTTCCATCCATGGGGTTTTCCAGGCAAGAGTACTGGAGTGGGGTGCCATTGCCTTCTCCGCTTGACCACTGAGCTACCAGGAAAGCCCTATTGCAGTATTAGTCTGAACTAAATTATTTTCATGTATTTTTTTTAAATAAATACCCTGCTTTGGGCAAGTAGCCCTTCCCATGTCTTTGTGAGGGGATGGACCTCTATTCAAAATTTGTTCAAATGTTGAGACTGATGGCAGCACAAATGCTAAGAAGACATAAAGTTGTCAGACTAAGGGCCTTCTCTGAGGATGTAGAGAAGATCTCTAAACTGGGCTTAAAATGGCTTGAAAGAGGAGGAAAAGGAGGAGGAAAAGGAGGCTGGCTTAGGGTTTTTATTGTGGTTAAAGGGTGGGACTGGTGTGAAGCTCTCACACTTGAATTTAGAAGCATGCACATGTAGGGCCTTGTACACTTGGAATCTTCCACTGGCATCAAAGTAGGAAGCAGCTAAGTTTTCTTTCAGTTTGTTCAGATATGAGGCAGAAGGTAAAGATAGATGGATGTCCCTTAAAAGCTGTCAGCAAGAATCAAAATACTAATGAGACTCCTTGTTACACCCTTCCTATGGCTGTTTCTGTTTATTCTGTAACAGTGCATCTGCCTCATGAAACTGTTGCTATTTATTTGTTTATTTGCCCCAACTCTACATATTCTGTGTTTCTGGATAGAAGGGACTCTGCTCTGTTTACCATTTTGAACCCTGGACCTATCACAGTTCTTCACATCTCACCATACTGTAAAAATAGAATTATTCTTAGTATACTTTTAATACTTATTGAAATTGGCTGAATTACCTTTTGCTAAAATAGCAATTGGTGAATACATAAGAATTTGATTGTATTCCTTATTTAAATTGTCCTCTGATTTTGTTTTAATGTTCTTATTTTATGAATTGACAATGAAATAATGTTTTGGGGAGAACTGGGTCAAATCAATTTTCAGTTGGGCAGATCAAATCATGATTTATAGGTTTTAATAAAAAGCTTGAATCTCTTTTTTCCATCCTTCCTTCCCTTCTTCTTATATTCATCATTTCCTTTACTTCCCTATGGCTTATATTTATTAATTTGTTGTAGGCATTTTGAGAGCAATGTTTTGATAATCTACACAGCAGTATTTTGTACCCTGGTACGTACTCCTTTTCCTATTTGGAACCAGTCTGTTGTTCCATGTCCAGTTCTAACTGTTGCTTCCTGACCTGCATATGGGTTTCTCAAGAGGCAGGTCAGGTTGTCTGGTATTCCCATCTCTTTCAGAATTTTCCACAGTTTATTGTGATCCACACAGTCAAAGGCTTTGGCATAGTCAATAAAGCAGAAATAGATGTTTTTCCGGAACTCTCTTCTTTTTTCCATGATCCAGCAGATGCTGGCAATTTGATCTCTGGTTCCTCTGCCTTTTCTAAAACCAGTTTGCACATCTGGAAGTTCACGGTTTATTTTTTGCTGAAGCCTGGCTTGGAGAATTTTGAGCATTACTTTACTAGCGTGTGAGATGAGTGCAACTGTGTGGTAGTTTGAGCATTCTTTGGCATTGGAATGAAAATTGACCTTTTCCAGTCCTATGGACACTGCTGAGTTTTCCAAATTTGCTGGCATATTGAGTGCAGCACTTTCACAGCATCATCTTTTAGGATTTGAAATAGCTTAACTGGAATTCCATCACCTCCACTAGCTTGTTCGTAGTGATGCTTTCTACGGCCCACTTGACTTCACATTCCAGGATGTCTGGCTCTAAGTGAGTGATAACACCATTGTGATTATCTGGGTCGTGAAGATCTTTTTTGTACAGTTCTTCTGTGTATTCTTGCCACCTCTTTTTAATATCTTCTGCTTCTGTTAGGTCCATACCATTTTTGTCCTTTATCGAGCCCATCTTTGTATGAAAGGTTCGCTTGGTATCTCTAATTTTCTTGGAGAGATCTCTAGTCTTTCCCATTCTGTTGTTTTCCTCTATTTCTTTGCTTTGATTGCTGTATGCAGGTCAGGAAGCAACAGTCAGAACTGGACATGGAATAACAGACTGGTTCCAAATAGGAAAAGGAGTACATCAAGGCTGTATATTGTCACCCTGCTTATTTAATTTATATGCAGAGTACATCATGAGAAACACTGGGCTGGAAGAAGCATAAGCTGGAATCAAGATTGCAGGAGAAATATCAATAACCTCAGATATGCAGAGGACACCACCCTTATGGCAGAAAGTGAAGGGGAACTAAAAAGCCTCTTGATGAAAGTGAAAGTGGAGAGTGAAAAAGTTGGCTTAAAGCTCAACATTCAGAAAACTAAGATCGTGGCATCTGGTCCCATCACTTCATGGGAAATAGATGGGGAAACAGTGGAAACAGTGTCAGACTTTATTTTGGGGGGCTCCAAAATCACTGAAGATGGTGACTGCAGCCATGAAATTAAAAGACACTTACTCCTTGGAAGGAAAGTTATGACCAATCTAGATAGCGTATTCAAAAGCAGAGATATTACTTTGCCAACAAAGGTCCATCTAGTCAAGGCTATGGTTTTTCCTGTGGTCATGTATGGATGTGAGAGTTGGACTGTGAAGAAGGCTGAGCACCGAAGAATTGATGCTTTTGAACTGTGGTGTTGGAGAAGACTCTTGCGAGTCCCTTGGACTGCAAGGAGATCCAACCAGTCCATTCTGAAGGAGATCAGCCCTGGGATTTCTTTGGAAGGAATGATGCTAAAGCTGAAACTTCAGTACTTTGGCCACCTCATGTGAAGAGTTGACTCATTGGAAAAGACTCTGATGCTGGGAGGGATTGGGGGCAGGAGGAGAAGGGGACGGGATAACAGAGGATGAGATGGCTGGATGGCATCACCGACTCAATGGACATGAGTTTTAGTGAACTCAGGGAGTTGGTGTTGGACAGAGAGGCCTGGCGTGCTGTGATTCATGTGGTCACAAAGAGTCGGACACGACTGAGCAACTGAACTGAACTGAACTGAATTTCACTTATCATGGGATATAACAAACTAAACAGAGAGACAATGCAGTATAATTGTAATACTGATAGTTACAACAACATCAACAATAGATTTCTATAGTCAGATTTGGGGTTAAATACCAGCAGTACTAGCCTCAGCCATATGAATCTGGGTAAGTAAGCCATGGTTTTCTAATTATCAAATGAAAAAAAAAACACTATCTTATAGGATTCTATAATTAATTATTAATATATAAAATACTATATAAACCAATCAATATTATGCCTGAAATGGCATTTGGCAAAAACCAATGAACAGGTGTATAAAGATGTATAATTTTGGAGAACACAGCTATTCCTTTATTTCTTTGGTACTTTTGGACTCAGTATTTTTTAAATGAAAGAGACTTTTGGTATCAGTAGTCTCCTCATTATCAAACTTGGGTCCATAGTAAACATATTTCTGTGCCCTGTGGTCAGGTGATTTCTATAATAGTAATATGGGATACATCCAGGAATCTGTATTTTTGTAAAGCTTTTTGCATAATAGTGAAGCATAGCTGATTTGAGGAACCACTGATCTTTATACAATCTGATGATCATTTTATACCTGAGGAACTGAAGACCAGAGGACTATTTCTCTATGCTAGAGAGCTGATTGGTGGCTGAGCTCATGTTTGCCAGTTCAGATCTTTGTCTTCCGTGACACTTCCATACTCTGTGGAATTTAAAGGAGTGTATCTGTGGAGAAGCAGTTCCTAAGAGAGCTTTGGTGACTAGATGGTAGTTGTGTGCACATGGCCAAGGAGGAGTGTCTAAAGCAAAAACAATGCACTTGGATCTGTGTATCAGAGTTCTGGAGCCATTGAGACTTTAACTCATTTTGCATTCTAGTCATTTTTCAACAAGGATGATATTTAGGGGAAGGAAATGGATTGTTGTCTTGGATTTATCACTAAGAAATATAACTGCTCTATGCTTAATTTTAAAGGCAAGATCATACTGAGAAAAGCCCATTGACTATAGATCTTTGTTTGAACTACAGAGCACTATTATTTTATTCTGGAGACACTCTGAGGCATTTTTTATGAGTGAAAAATAATAATCACTATTTTATAAGCTTTTTAATTTAATATATAATCATCTTACTCCTATCCACATTCTTAGACTTGACCTTACTCTTTTTATTTAAGTGTGCTAACTGCATTTGGCTGAAAGTTATAATCTTAGGATCATGTTTTTCTTCTCATGTCTTCCCTTGATGTTAGAATTTGGATTCTTTGGGGCTTCTTGTTGATTTTGCTTGATAATAACAGACCTCTCACTTAAAATTGAAGTAGAATTACAGTGGAAATATTAAGGAATTACAAACCTAGAAATCTGATGACTGAAACATAAAATGATCTGCATTTAATTTCCCTCTCAACGTCTTCACCAGAAACACATACAGGGGTCTTCTTGGAATACAGAGATGTTGTTGGCAGTTAAAGTAGCTGCTTCAATTTTGAAATAAGTATACCAGTTTCAGAACAAAACATGACAACTGAATCTAGAGTATAGATAAAGTAAGAATTCATTGAAGGCAAAGATATTTTGGATCAGATTTGGATGATGACCTTTTGATAGAAAATACTCACACAACATGCATAATATCTCCAGATAGTAAGACACAGTTTTCATAAATTCTAAGGCAGCTCATGTTCTTTTATAAATCTTAGGAGAAGAACCTTCTTGACAGATTCCTTTTTCTGATAGCCTGTCTAGCATTCAAATACAAAACTACACAAATTACCATTTGTACAGAAGGGTTCTTATCCTCTCTATTTTCAGTTTTAAAAGTAGAGCATTAAAAAAAATTTAGGATGTTTACAGGAGCTTTTGTAAATGCTCCTATGCTAATAGATACTATTAATACTTAATAGCTATATAATGCTTTCATCTACAAATCCCAACGGGATTTTTGAATGTTACAGTCTTCATTTTCTAAAAGACAAAAGAGAATTCTGAGATGACAAAAGTGTAGTTACCCAAAGCTTTCTGAACACATAACTAGTAACACAATGGAATTAGAATGCTTGGAAAGAAAATTGTTTAGTTATGTCAAGAATTTGTGTTTTTTTTTGTCCCATTTGGCTCTAAAGGAGAAGTTTGTCTTACTGTGACTATTCAGTGTTGATTTTATTTTGGTTTAATTTTATTCCTTTCTTACCACTCCTCTTTCAGACACATTCTATCTCTATTTTAATTATTTTTTTCTTTGGTGGCTCTCCTTAACCTATGAGATATTAGAGCTCACTTTCCAAAAAAGATGGGCATGAAATGATTATATCTATTATTTACTGGTCAAATAAACATAAAACCCTACCTACATGGCTCAATGCCAATTCAAGAGACAAAGGAGACGTGATTCCATCCCTCGGTCAGGAAGTTTCCTTAGAGAAGGAAATGGCAACCCAGTATTCTTGCCTGGAAATCCCAAGGACAGAAGAGCCTGGTGAGCTATAGTCCATAGGGTCGCAAAGAGTCAGACACAACTTAGTGACCAAATAACAGCATATCACTGTGCTATGAACATTAATGATAATATCCCGGGTTTAAACAATTTAAAGAATTCAAACAATTTCCAGCAGCAGATACCGGATAAGAAAATACTTCTGAGCTAAAAGCTTTTGCCTTCATCTGTGAATTGTCTTTATCTTCCTGGTGAAAGCAACATTCATGAAGAAAATTGTCCATGCACGTCAGTCCAGAGACTCTATTTTCTTTATTTCTCTCCATTATATTAAAACAGTCCTCCCATTATCTGTACAATTTACTGTGTTATTCTTTTTAAAGGACAACAAGATTTGAGATGAATAAAAGATAGATGGCAAGACAAGTTACTGAGTTGTTAACTATTTTTACTGTGTCCTTACTGTTGCAGAAGGCTTGCAAAATGGAGAGTTATTTTTATTTCTCCAATCTCTGTAATTCTGATTTGGGGCTCACTTCTTCAGGCAGCCTTTAACATCTGTCATGTTTCAGAACAAAAAATGAGAAGTCAAAAGGCACTTCAGAGACACTCTATTCCACCGAGACCACTGTTGGGTTTAGAAGATAAATGTACTAGAGAGAAAGGGCAGAGAGGATCCTCAAGAACAGGGGGTTGTGGAGGGCTAATCCAAAATGAGAGAGTTTACTGAGACTGAGAATGAGTGGGTTTTAGGATTGTTTTCCTTGTTTGTGTCCTTATCTGTTTAAGAGTAGCAAATGGATATCTGACTTATCCTGTTGTGCTTATGTGCCTGAAGCATGTCTGTGTACATAAGAAACAGAGAAATTGAAGACAGAACCTGTGGGGCGTCTCCTGTCAGTCAAGAGCCCTGTTGTGACGGCCTCTCTGAGTTCATCCAGAGCATCTGTTGGCCCAAGATGAAAAGGGCCCCACTGGGTAGCAGCACTGTGTGGGACCAGGGTCCACAGTGCAGGAGGGCCTGGGCCTACTGTATTCTGACAGCACATAAACCCTCCAATTCGTCCTCTGATCCTGAGAGTGGGAGGAGACCCTAATGCATAAAGGAAATTGAGTTTTTAACCAGTAGCAAGTTGAGTTGGACCAAGTTGAGAACTTGAACTAGGAAAAAGAATGTGAAGTTTATGCAGAAAAGGCATGTGGGAAAAGGTGTAATTATTAAAAATATAGGCATTTTGGAATTCAGCTACATTTGAAGCCCAAACTTACAGTTCTGAGAGAGAATGGCTTATCTAAATTACTTACTTAAGTGAAAACTCTTTTAGCATGGTTTCTTGCTCTTAATTTACCTTTCATATTCCAGAGATTAACCATTCCTTACAACACATTTATATTTAAAGAGGTACAGTTGAGATTTTCTTTTCAGTTAAGTAATAATAAGAACTCCTTTACCGTAAGAATCAGTAATATTTTTGGATTTCTGTATGTTTACAATATCCAAATACATGTTCTTAGTGTTCTTAGTTTAGAGAAAGTCCACATCTCCAAAATAAATGAAAAGTAAATAAACAAATAATTTTTACTAATACCTGAAATGCTTTTAATGAAATAGAAGTCACTTTACAAATAAAAATGCATTTTAAATTGTACATAACATTATATATTATATATATATATAAAAGCATGCATGCTGAGTTGCTCAGTCATATCCGACTCTTTTGCAACCCCATGGACTAGAGCCCTCTAGGCTCCTCTGTTCATCGGATTCTCTAGGCAAGAATACTTGGGTGGATAGCCATTTCCTTCTCCAGAAGATCTTCCTTACCCAGGGGTCAAACCCAAGTCTCCTTCATTGACAGGCATATTCTTTACCACTGAACCAGACATTTGCTACTATTAAACATATAAGGACACAAACAAGAAAATCAATCCTAAAACCCATTAATTTCTAGGTCTCAGTAAACTCTTTCATTTTGGATTAGCCCTCCACAACCGCCTGTTCTTAAGGAACTTCTCTGCCCTTTTTGCCTAGTGTCTTTATCTTCTAAACCCAATAGCAGTCTCAGTAGGATAGAGTGTCTCTGAAGTGCCTTTTGACTTCTCATTTTTTGTTCTGAAACATGACAGATGTTAAAGGTTGCCTGAAGAAGTGAGTCCCAAATCAGAATTGTAGAGATTTTGGGAAGTAAAAATAACTCTCCATTTTGCAAGCCTTCTACAACAGTAAGGACACAGTAAAAATAGTTAACAACTCAGTAACTTGTCTTGCCATCTATCTTTTATTCATCTCAAATCATGTTGTCCTTTAAAAAGAATAACACAGTAAATGGTACAGATAATGGTAGGACTGTTTCAGTATAATGGAAAGAAATGAAGAAAATATAATCTCTGGATTGACTTGTATGGACAGTTTTCTTAATGAATATTGCTTTCACCAGAAAGATAAAGAATTCACAGATGAAGTAAAAAGCATTCAGCTCAAAAGTATTTTCTGATTCAGTGTCTGCTGCTGGAAATTGTTTCAATTCTTGAAACTGTTTAAACCTGGGATATAACCGTTAATGTCCGTAGCACAGTAACTACAGGTAACATGCTATTGTTGTTGTTTAGTCACTGAATTGTGCCTGACTCCTGACCCATAGGCTGTAGCCCACAAGGCTCCATATACTGGAGTGGGTTGCCATTTCCTTCTCAAGAGGATTTTCCTGACCCAGGGATTGAACCATGTTTCCTCTGTCTCCTGCACTGGCAGGCAGATTCTTACCACTGAGACGCCAGGGAAGCCCAAATATATCTATATGTATACACAGATATGTGTGTGTGTGTTTCTGTGTATAAATGATATTTGCCTTAATCCACAAAATCCTGAAAATCACAGAGCCATTTTCACCTTGAGAACTCAGTTAAATGGGAAAAAGGAGTTGGGAGGAAAATGTAAATTTAACATGAAAAGATGTAACTACCTGTTCAGTTCAGTTCAATTGTTCAGTCGTGTCCGACTCTTTACAACCCCATGAACTGCAGCACACCAGGCCTCCCTGTCCATCACCAACTCCCAGAATTTACAAAAACTAGGGTCCATTGAGTCGATGATGCCATCAAACCATCTCATCCTCTGTCGTCCCCTTCTCCTCCTGCCCTCAATCTTTCTCAGCATCAGGGTCTTTTCAAATGAGTCAGCTCTTCACATCAGGTGGCCAAAGTATTGGAGTTTCAGCTTCAAATCAGTCCTTCCAATGAACATCCAGGACAGATCTCCATAGGATGGACTGATCTCCTTGCAATCCAAGGGACTCTTAAGAGTCTTCTCCAACACCACAGTTCAAAAGCATCAATTCTTCTGTGCTCAGCTTTCTTCACAGTCCAACTCTAACATCCATACATGACCACTGGAAAAACAATAGCCTTGACTAGATGGACCTTTGTTGACAAAGTAATGTCTCTGCTTTTGAATATGCTATCTAGGTTGGTCATAACTTTCCTTCCAAGGAGTAAGCGTCTTTAAATTGCATGGCTGCAGTCACCATCTGCAGTGATTTTGGAGCCCCCCAAAATAAAATCTGACACTGCTGTTTCCTCATCTATTTCCCATGAAGTGATGGGACTAGATGCCATGATCTTCGTTTTCTGAATGTTGAGCTTTAAGCCAACTTTTTCACTCTCCACTTTCACTTTCATCAAGAGGCTCTTTAGTTCTTCTTCACTTTCTGCCATAAGAGTGGTGTCATCTGCATATCTGAGGTTATTGATATTTCTCCCAGCAATCTTGATTCCAGCTTGTGCTTATTCCAGCCCAGCGTTTCTCATGATGTACTCTGCACATAAGTTATATAAGTAGGGTGACAATATACAGCCTTGATGTACTCCTTTTCCTATTTGGAACCAGTCTGTTATTCCATGTCCAGTTCTAACTGTTGCTTCCTGACCTGCATATGGGTTTCTTAAGAGGCAGGTCTGGTGGTCTCGTATTCCCATCTCTTTCAGAATTTTCTACACTTTATTGTGATCCACACAGTCAAAGGCTTTGGCATAGTCAATAAAGCAGAATTAGATGTTTTTCTGGAACTCTCTTGCTTTTTCCATGATCCAGTGGATGTTGGCAATTTGATCTCTGGTTCTTCTGCCTTTTGTAAAACCAGCTTGAACATCAGGAAGTTCACGGTTCACGTATTGCTGAAGCCTGGCTTGGAGAATTTTGAACATTACTTTACTAGCATGTGAGATGAGTACAATTGTGCAGTACAATGTCAATTCTTTGACATTGCTTTTCTTTGGGATTGGAATGAAAATTGACCTTTTCCAGTCCTGTGGCCACTGCTGAGTTTTCCAAATTTGCTGACATATTGAGTGCAGTACTTTCACAGCATCGTCTTTTACAATTTGAAATAGGTCAACTGAAATTCCATCACCTCTTCTAGCTTTGTTCATAGTGAGGTTTCCTAAGGCCCACTGACTTCACTTTCCAGGATGTCTGGCTCTAAGTGAGTGATCACACCATTGGGATTATCTTGGTGATGAAGATCTTTTTTGTACTGCTTGTTATCTTAAATCATTCTATTGCATTAAAATATGTCTTCCTTAACGTTCTGAAATCAATGTTTTAATTTAAAATTGTATTTCAATAGTGGAATCCCAAAATCATATTCAGTAATCTTTGCTTCTCTGCAGGATATGTATAAGCCACTATGTTGCATGACAGCAGCTTTGCCTTATCCATATTCAGCAGAATGGACTTAAAGTAGCATTTTCCTTGGTAGACTGGAGTGAAAGGAAATAATCTTTTAAAAATTGATGTAAACGATTCTTTTCTTTGTGACTACAGCTTACTAATCTATTTTCTGTTAATGAGGAAAGCTACCAGAGTGAAAATAGAATATAAAGTTATATTATGCTATAGGTAATTTCTAATAAATGATAATATTTATTCAATGTTTACTATAGGCCAGACTTTATTCTAGACAGTTACAATCTCATGTAATACTGACAGTAACTCTTAGATATAAATGTGATGGTTATTCCAGTTGTTCCATCTGAAGAAACAGAGGTACAGAGATTCTCAAATAACTGGCTGGAGATCACACATCTGCTACAAGGTAGATCAGGAATCAAATTCAAAGTAACTCATCTACAGAGCATATTCTCCTAAGACTATGCCACAGGGCTCTACTAAGTTAGAAATTGCTTAATGAGGGCTCTTGATGTACTCGACATTTTGCTGTGCCCTTTAAATCATTACACCATTTACTACTGAAAATACAACTTTGAGATATAACCATTATGATTCAATTTTCTGATATTAGAAGAAAATTAAAGACAATAAGTAACTCGTCTATGTAAGTATGAAAATAAATCTGGATGAGGAATGTAAACTCAGTGTTTTCTCAGAATCTGAGGTGCTCTACATGTCTTTGGAAGCACTGTCTCACAGAAATGTGCATGTAACAGTTTAATCACTGTTTTATTGCCAAGGACTTTGAGCAATAATTTCTGTACTTCTAACTCACTTTAAATGGCCTGAATCATTAAACATCTATTTTTGTAACTAGAGAAAAAAGCATCCTTAGCAGCAAGAATATTTAAGTGTTTGTATCAACTGACCTAGTTATTTTTGAATTGGAAATCTGATTGTAAACACAGAAATGGTTTTATAAATGAAATCTATTTATTGCATAAATATATAGCGATACAAGTAAAAATTAATAACAACATAAATACTAAGCATTAAGTAAAAAGTTGGTAAACTGAAATATTTATTCTTGGTGGAAAATCATGCATTCATTAAAATATTTTCTAAGAATAGGCAAGAACATGGTAAAGAATTATGGAAATACATTCAAAATAAAATTTGGTTATAAACATTTATATGGTAACTTAAAAATTGTGTTTAGTGATTTTTTTTTTTTTGCTCTCTTACTCCTTTTTTTTACTCTGTGATTTTCTTTTTTCTTTTCAAATATTTTTGTGGGAAGTAAGAAAAGACATGAGGAAATGAGATGGTATGACCAAAGTGTCAGTCAGAATACACAGCTAGTTATTCATTTCATTGTGCTTAAGAATTGATCTAAAATTAGAAGCATGTGCTTTGTCTGGCTTATGTGATGTTCAAATAGTTAATTCCCAAAGCTATACCATTAAATTTCATTTAGTAAAGGGAGTTGAGGGAATTAGCAGAAAGCAGTAGTGTTATTTATGTAAGAAAGGGATTGCCTAAAAACAGGATGCATAGGCTATTTAACTGCAGACATCATTGCTGACATGTACTTTTCTCACCTGATTATAGAGAAAGACGATAAAGCTACTCAATTACTTTAATTTGATTAATCTAGGCATTCCAGTGGATATGCTGGGCCTATAATCCATTTGCTTTGGGGGTCAATATGATGGGGCCTCCCTGGTAGCTCCGTGGTAAATAATCAGTCTGCCAATGCAAGAGACAGGAATTTGATCCCTGGGTTGGGAAGATCCCCTGGAGAAAGAAATGGCAACCCATTCCAGTATTCTTGCCTGGGAAATCCCATGGACAGAGGAGCCTGGAAGGCTATAGTCCCTAGGGTTGCAAAGAATGAGACATGACTGAGCATCCATGCATGATCAATATGATAGCTTTCCATGGAGAGTATGACACCAGGCTATAAATTATGAATGTGTAAGAACATGTAGGGCAAGCCAAAGCCAGATGGCAAGCTCAGGAATGAATGGAATTTGGATTCTAGGTATAAGTTTCCAGATCAATTTGCATATGGCATTTTTGGGACAATTAGCCTTTGGCATACAAAACACTATTTGCAGTGTTTTGTTAGGATAAACAATTAGTGCCCTTGGTGGGCCTGTACAAGGAGTGGAGGAGGGGAAGTAGAGGAACCTGTAACCATGGGAGATTGAGCCAGAGTAACACAAGATCAAATCCTGAGTACCCTACTTATTATCTGTGCAATCTTGAGTAATCTGCATCCAGGTCAAGAAGCAACAGTTAGAACTGTACATGGAACAACAGATTGGTTCCAAGTTGGGAAAGGAGTATGTCAAGGCTGTATATTATCACCCTGCTTATTTAACTTATATGCAGAGTACATCAAGTGAAATGCCAGGCTGGATGAAGCACAAGCTGGAATCAAGATTGCTGGGAGAAATATCAGTAACCTCAGATACAGAGACAACACCACCCTTATGGCAGAAAGCAAAGAAGAACTAAAGAGCCTCTTGATCAAAGTGAAAGAGGAGAGTGAAAAAGTTGGCTTTAAACTCAACATTCAGAAAACTAGAATCATGGCATCCGGTCCCATCACTTTATGGCAAATAGATGGGGAAACAATGAAAACAATGAGAGACTTTATTTTGGGGGGCTCCAAAATCACTGCAGATGGTGACTGCAGCCATGAAATTAAAAGATGCTTGCTCCTTGGAAGAAAAGCTATAACCAACCTAGACAGGATATTAAAAAGCAGAGACATCACTTTGCCAACCAAGGTCTGTCTAGTCAAAACTTTGGTTTTTCCAATAGTCTTGTATGGATGTGAGAGTTGGACTATAAAGAAAGCTGTGTGCTGAAGAATTGATGCTTTTGAACTGTGGTGTAGGAGAAGACTCTTGAGAGTCTCTTGGACAGCAAGGAGATCCAACCAGTCCCTCCTAAAGGAAATCAGTCCTGAATATTCATTGGAAGGACTGATGCTGCAGCTGAAACTCCAATACTTTGGCCACCTGATGCGAAGAGCTGAATCATTTGAAAAGACCCTGATGCTGGGAAAGATTGAATGTGGGAGGAGAAGGGGATAACAGAGGATAAGACGTTTGGATGGCATCACTGACTCTATGGACATGAGTTTGAGTAAGCGCCAAGAGTTGGTGTTGGACAGGGAAGCCTGGCGTGCTGCAGTCCATGGGGTTGCAACTGAGCAACTGAACTGAACACTAAATTCCAGTTTTCTCATCTATAAAACTGAGTTATTCAACAAGCCTATTTCATGAGAGTGCTGGGAGGATAAATTGACTGTGGACTTTCTGCACAGTGTTCCACATGCACTATATTATTACCATTAGTAGTAGTAATGTCACAGCCAAAACTCCATGGGATAAGACATGAGTGCTGAGCAATGACTCCAAGCACTTACTATACGGAGAGAGAAAAGTTCGAGTCATCTCCAGTATAGGAACTTTCTGTTTTGAAAAAGTATAGCTGAGAGTAGGAGGCTTGAAGACAGAATGAAGAATTAAGGACAATTCTGGAAGAAGTCAGAAAAAGGACTTTTCTTGATACATGAAGTCTTCTGTTAGGGTAACAGCTTGCTCATAGAAAAAAAAGGAAAATCCCAGCTTGCACTTGATTCTCTATCTGAAGGGTGAATGATATGGAGGACTTCCTCAGACTGCAGCAAACACCAAGAAAACTAATTTAAAGGAAGAACTTTAATCAGGAGGGAATTATGGACTGTAAAGTTCAGGTTTGGAGATAGAGGAGAAGAAGCAGCTTGTAGTTTAGAGGATAAATTGGAAATTAAAATGGAAGAAAGTATGCCAGGGATTGGAGATAAAGATTTAAGAAGCAAAAAGAGCTGGAAAGTTACCATACACCAGAAGCCGATGAACTGACTCCTCTCATGTACTACTATTTCTGTTAATATACTTGTGGATAGTTTTTCCTTAGAATTACTTAATAATTTTAAGTAGCAGTTTTCCTCCCTTGCACAGTGTTTTTTCACCTACATGAGTTAAGCAAATTATTATCTAAAACTAGACAGTATAGTTTGAGAAGTTGATGATTAATTTAAACCAATAGATTAAGTGGAAATCAAAGTTTCATCGTGTAAAACTTAGTGTGGGGAGGGAGTTAATGGCTTCAGTTGATTCTTAGACTCTCTAAACACTTGTGGGTACCTACCTTCCCCTCTCCCCTTGACACAACAGGGCCCCCAGCTCAGGCCCATCAAATTGTAAATGTCCTTTAGCCATTGCTAGTCTGTGCTTCATGTTCCATATTAGACACAGGGCTTCCCAGTGAGGCTTGTAGAGCCCTGATCTACCACCTGGGAAGAAGGCCCCTATCTCTTTTCTTTCATCATCCATCCTTCCACCGCATCCTCAAATATTTGTTCGTATATTGACTTTAGGTGTACAGCTTGGACATCCTCACTTCATGCATGATAATAGAATCTAAGTTCTCATTATATCATATCTGTTCTGTATTTGCCTTTCTCTGGTAACATTTCACTTTATTGTGATATTAGGATCAATCATGATTTCAGGTAATGTCAGTATATTCATTATTAAAAAGTCCATCATCAGAATTTTGCTTGATGATTTTACTAGCTGTTTAAGGTCACTACCTAGATCAATTGTTTCATTGTATTATAACAGTTTTGATAGCAGTAAAATATATTGTATTTCCTTTTACTAGGAGGTTTGTACTCCTTTTATTCAATTATTTTTATTTTTGATTTCCCCATGATATTATGTTTAAGTGCTGGAGTCAATAGAAATTGCTTTTACTTTTCTATTTTGGAGCCATTTTGCCTTCTATAAAACCTTGAATTTGTGTATTGCTGTGATTTCCTGGTCCTCTAAACCATGTCTTCAGGGATATAGACATTATCATCTCATATTTAGAAAATTTATTTAATGAGCATATACTACTTACAGACTAAGGGAAAGAAGTATTTTTAGAAACTGGGTAACAGAACCAGAATACATCTAGTCAAACTACTACTGGTAAATAATTAAATATGCCTCCCCTATGAATTCTGAAGAGACCCTTTACTTATAATGATAGTTTGGGGACACACAGATGTATTTCATGAAAGTTAGCCTACTTAATAGTACTCTTATGATGAAAGATGTTTTATGCTATCTTAAAGCAAAAGAGATGGCCCTCAGGAGAAATACACTATAATTCCTATAGCCCCAAATATAGCGTAATGAAATATTATTATCCCTATTTCAATTACGATAAAGGTTTTCAATAAACTTTTGACATTTTTGAAGGCATGATTCTCAATAACATCATTATAGAACAATTCGAATTATGAATCCTCTGTGAGAACTTTGTCTCTCACAGTGTATAGCCTCAACCTCCAAACCACGAAAATGCCATTTTGTGGGTTATTTTTAGAGGGCACATTTTACTTAACTGAAATATTCATAGTGCAGACCTCTAATAGCCCTTCTAGGGAACTACATCTAATATTTACCAAGGATCCATGAAAGGGTAACATCGTGAGCATATTGTTTGTGTTACAGAAAGTAAAGGGTGATCTCCAACACAAATGCAAACAACACAGGTGGGCATTCTTGGCACGGGTTTTCAAAAAAAGAGAAAATATCCATGTTAGATTATCTTCTGATAAATGCAGACTAATAAATATTTACTTCATAGAGTTAATTTCTTGGTTTGCAATTTTTATGAACAGGTTGTACTTATTCCACAATAGGAAAAAGAGTTTAAATCCCCATAGAATTGAATATAGGAATTGCCATAGCAGCACAAAATGCCTGAAATCAAGTGATCCTAAATATTCTCTTGATAGACTATGGAACAAATCATCATTTAAATTTTCATAGCTATTTGCCCCAGGATAGAGCAATATTTGAAACATTAATTTCACAATGTCATAACTAAAAAGTTCAATGCAGTTCTTCAAATATCTACTAGTAACTTCTATGTGCCAAAAAGTGGAAGAGCATGAATAACACAGAGTAGCATTTTATTAATAGTAAATAAAACTTTGTGCTTTGTTACAATTGAAAAAATTCAAACATACACTAGGGATAAGGAACTAAAAGAAAACCACAAAGCTCTCTGAACATAAGTGGTGGCATTGTTTAGAAGGGACATATTGGCAACCTTGGAAAACACTGATCATTTCTAACGGGTTGGAAGGAGAGGGGCAATTGCTTGTCTACTCTGATGAATTGTTATATACAACCAAGCAGGGCCTGCAACCCCAGCATTACAAGATTGCGGGGAGCCGGCAGGAGGCACTCCACCCGTGGCAAAGGTCATGAGGAAGGAGGCTCGACATACGCAAAGGTGGGATTGAGCCTCAGGAGTCCCCTTGGAAATCCTCGAGCATCTACCCCCATAACCAGAGCCTGCCTATTTTACTACTTTGTGCTCTCACCTACACCTCTGACTTTACGGGGGGCTGTACCCCACCACCTCTCTCGGAGAGGGAGTTAACTTAGAGCTCCAGTTAATAATAATTCCTGGGCGTGATAGGAGTGTTTCAACCTACAAACTCCTCTGAAGGTTCTCTAGCCTGCCTGACAGGCTTGTCCAGCCACATGTGATTGCTCACAGCCTCCCAACCGTGAGAGACACGAGATGTTTTAAACCTTCTAAAAACAGGTTCCTTAGAAAAGTTAGAAAACTATTAGTATAAGTATAATGGGCTGATTAGAAATTGTATTGGTGAAGGGTTTTTCATTTGTTGAGCCAATGCTTACTGCTAAGTCTCCACATCCCCTGCCCTTATACACATTAATGAATATATAGAAGAAATAAGTATTAACCTTTGATATAAATCACGTTAGACCTTAGGCTAAGTAAATTCTTTCCTTAACTAAAACCCACTACACCCTTACCCTATAGGAATGTAACTTTATTTGAATGGCGTCTGTTTTAAGAATAATCACCCCTGGAGAAATAAGTGTCCTGGTTGACTGACTGCTGTCACAAGGAGAGGTTCATAAATTGTCAGCAGGCCCCCGTGGCCAGAAGATGATGTAACACCCCTAAGACTGCTGTATACATTTGTATGAAGCACCTGACTTTAATAAAAGTCAGGACTGCTGTCCCTGCATGACTTTTGTATAACATCTCAGTGTATAAAAACAGACTCTGGAAAATAAAGAATTGGGATCAGTTCCTCAAAAGACGGGTCTCCCCATGTCTCTCTCTCTCTCAAACTCTGGCTGAGTCTCCATCTGGAGTGCGGAGCCCGCCATGCTTACTAACTTTGCCTGGGCTTCTAAGATCCGACCGGGGAGGCCTCAGTGTCTCCTCTTCTTCAGGAGAACGGAAGGAAGCCTGTAGCCTACGTAAATGGTGCAAGCTTCTTGTCTTGAAGTTTCATTGGTTTCTCGTGTAAACCAAGCTACTCAGCCTCTTTTCTCCACTGAATTTTCCTGCTGAGCTATCCTCATTCTATTACTCTTTATATCTCTAATTAATATTTAAATAAGTTGCCTACGCCGTCCCTGCTTCGAATACCCTGGATCAGCCGGGACTGGTCCCCGGCACAAGATCTCATTGTTCAATGGTATTTAAATACTTGTTTTTAGATACATTAGGGACTCATTTTTTTAAATCTCTATTCTAGCTAAACAAAATACTTAAAAAATTTTTTTAAACAACCTAATTTTTTAATTTGTTAATTAATTATATTTTTGGCTTCCCTGGGTCTTCATATCTGTATGCAGGCTTTTTCTAGCTGCATCGAGCAGAGCTACTCTCTACTTGCGGTGCATGAGCTTCTCATTGTGGTGGTTTCTCTTGCTGTGCAGCATGGGCTCTAGAGTGAGCAGGCTTCAGTAGTTGAGGCACATGGGCTTAGTTGCTCTGCAAGCACATGGGAACTTCCTGAACCAGGGATCAAACTTAATCCCCTGCATTGGAAAGTGGATTCTCAACCACTGGACCACCAAGGAAATCTCCAAAACACTTTTTTAGACCATCTGCACTATACTCCTAGATACGTATGTGATCAGTTCAGTTCAGTTCAGTCGCTCAGTCGTGTCAGACTCTTCGTGACTCCATGAACCGCAGCACGCCATGCCTCCCTGTCCATCACCAACTCCTGGAGTCCACCTAAACATATGTCCATCAAGTCAGTGATGCCTTCGAACCATCTCATCCTCTGTCATCCCCTTCTCCTCCTGCTCTCAATCTTTCCCAGCATCAGGGTCTTTTCAAATGAATCAGCTCTTTGCATCAGGTGACCAAAGTATTAGAGTTTCAGCTTCGACATCAGTCCTTCCAATGAACACCCAGGACTGATCTCCTTTAGGGTGGACTGGTTGGATATCCTTGCAGTCCAATGGAGTCGCAAGAGTCTTCTCCAACACCACAGTTCAAAAGCATCAATTCTTCTGTGCTCAGCTCACTTTATAGTCCAACTCTCACATCCATACATGACCACTGGAAAAACCATAGCCTTGACTAGACAGACCTTTGTTGGCAAAGTAATGTCTCTGCTCCTTAATATGCTGTCTAGGTTGGTCATAACTTTCCTTCCAAGGAGTAAGCGTCTTTTAATTTCATGGCTGCAATCACCATCTGCAGTGATTTTGAAGCCCAGAAAAATAGTCAGCCACTGTTTCCACTGTTTCCCCATCTATTTCCCATGAAGTGATGGGACCAGATGCCATGATTTTAGTTTTCTCAATGTTGAGCTTTAAACCAACTTTTTCACTCTCCTCTTTCACTTTTATTGGAGTACATATATGATAACTACTTCATATTCTTTGATGGGCTTCCCAGTTGGTGCTACTGGTAAAGAACATACCTGCCAATGCAGGAGAAGAGACATAAGATACAGGTTCCATCCCTGGGTTGGGAAGATCCCTCGGAGAAGGGCATGGCAACCAACTCCAGTATTCTTGCCTGGAGAATGCCATGTACAGAGGAGCCTGGCAAGCTATGTTCCACAGGGTCATAAAGAGTCGGTCATGACTGAAGTGACTTAGCACATACACAATTCTTTGATATACCAGTTTTCCCAATGATATTTATGGGAAAAGGAAGCAAATGCCTATTATTATTTTTACTTAGTTTAAACAATCATATTAGAATGTAAGTTTCTTGTCTAGGAGATAAAAATATAAAATGGTTACTATCCCTGACCATCCCCTTCACCTCCACATAATAAGCACCCAAGGTCTTCAGAACACTTTTACACCCATCCTGCCTCAATCCATTTTGGTTTTTGCTAAGAGCATATGGAATTTTACCTTCAGGTTGTTATTTTCATTACTAAGAATATTTGCTTTGTATATTTCAAAATTAATTCTAATAACAGTGTTAAATCTCAGTAAACAACATCAAAACCCTATTATAATTAATTTGTGCTTTATTTCTCACCATTGTTTCCTGAAGACCATAACTTTCCCTTTCAATATCCCTGCCTTTAAAAAAAAAATCAGTTCTTTCCTTTTCCTTGGTGGTAGTTTAATCACTAAGTCATTTTCTGAATCTTTGTGACCCCATGAACTATAACCCACCAGGTTCCTCTGTCCATGGGATTTCCCAGACAAAATTACTGAGTGGGTTCCCCTTCCCTTCTTCAGAGGATCTTCCCAAACCAGGGATCGAATCTGCTTCTCCTGCATTGGCAGACAGATCTTTCTACCACTGAGTCACCAGGGATTAATTTGTGTTCTATTTCTCACCATTGTTTCCTGAAGGCTACAATTTTCCCCTTCTATGTCCCTGCCTTTAATATATATATATATATATATATATATATATATATATACACACACACACACACACACATACACACAGTTATTTCCTTTTTCTGAAAGGAGAAAAATATTAATTTGAATTATTCAAAATCCTGTTAACTCCAGCTGTCATGAACTTTCATTAGAGTGACTAGTTGAAAGAGTGATGCAAATCCACAGCTCAAATAGTATCAGTGTGTTAACAATCATAACTTTTAGTTTTAGCTTTGTGTTTAGATCTGATGTACTCGGGTCTTTTTCTTATCTTTTGCCTAATTTAAGCCAACAATGGAAGGTATCGAGAAATAGTTCCACTTGGTAGAAGACTTTACTCACTTTTGAGTTTTGAGTTTGAATTTCCTTTCTTCTGAATAGGAGTCTTCCACATGAAAAACAAACCCATCAAAAGAATGGACGATTGAACGTCAGTCCCTTCCCTGCTTTGCAATGAATACAAACTGACTCTGTTTCAGTTTATGCACCTACTCATTTTCTACTTTAGAGCAGCTTTTATGCTAAGAAAATGTCTGAAGAACTTCTATCTCCTGGGAAGAAAAATGTGTTATATGTCAAAGCTTCAATTGTTAAAAGACTGTAATATTTTCAAAGGCTGGGAATCAAGGTCAAATCAAAAGGCTAAGTGCCTTAACTTTCTTGTATATATTGTTTCTGTTTCTCTTTTCTCTTTTATAATCATGTCTGTTTGCTAAAAGGTTATGCAAAATAAATTAGGCTTTCAGAGCACTGACAGCTCAGCCATAGAGAAATCCTTTCCTCTATTTTTTTTGCACTTTATACGTGAACACCTGCTACACTTTTAATGAGCTTTAAATTATACTTTACACCCATGTAGCAAGAATGGATATTGCTCTTTAGTTATAATCAAAGAAAATATCAGGATGACTTGTTGCTAAGAGCAACAGCTTGTCAAAAAAATGATACTTCCTCCAGTAACAATATAGATAGATAGGTCCAGGTTGATAGATGGAAAATATGATTCATACTACATTGAGAGTTATCAATCTTTTAAATTCTCTTGTCTTCTGTGATTTAAGAGGAATTTGTCATTGCTCTGTGGCTATGCCTAGATTATTTTCTTTTGTTCTTATCTTTGTTCTTTCAGTGTCCTTGCTTCTTATAGGCCAAAGTGGGGGGGAGGGAATTTCTTTGTGCTTTTATTTTCTTCTGACACATTAAAATGGATAGACTTTAAATAAGATTCCAAGAACTTCTTGAAATACCAAAATATAATGATATATATTTATTTGAATTCTATTTTTCCCTATGATTTGATTCACTTTTAAATACTTAACCCCATTTCATCATTGTCAGATTTTCTTTTTAAAGGAGTTTAATGTACGACAGAAAAGCAAGCATTAAAATGAATGTTAGCAATTTAGCTCTATACCATCTTCACATGAAAGATCTTAGACTTGATGGCCAACTGGAATTAATTTCTTTTCCACAATAGTATCAATTTAATGCCACCAACAGAGAAGTGAGATGGATGAGTGAAAGAGAGGACTATCGTGGAAGTAAACAAGATATAATATGGTAGAGGCAGAACACAGGGCCATGGCAAAGAGATTCTGGCATGAAGATTTTGTCAGATGTCTCAGTCAAGCACAGAGAAAGGCAGGATAATACAATGGAAGAATTGTGGCCATGGGGGCAACCACGAGTCTGTAAAGGATGAGGAGGTTCTTCTCTGTTAGAATGAACACCTACCTGTTTCTTGCCATTAGGTTGAATCATGAGAAGATGTGTCCATAACATTTCCTGGATAGGGACAATTGGATTCATTGTTTTGTAAATTTTCCCCTCTACACTGAGATGCAGGGATGACCTCCACGTGACTTCTCATATTTAGAATGCTTTTTTCATATGGAGTTGCAGTGTAACACACACACACACAAGAAAGATGAGAAAACAATAGAATGGAATGGGAAAAGAGACTATGGAAATTAGTGAAGAAAAATAAAGAGGAGAAAACAAAGAAACAAGATAGGAATATTTTAGCATATTTTCCCATACTGTTTTATAACCCCCATAAGATTTGGAAGGCAATGCAGTGCTTAATTGGAAATATAGTCAACAAATAAACCTCCATAACTTCAACTTTCAGTTTTCATTTAAATATTCTTTTAAAATTTTGAACTAAAATGAATAAAAATGCAATAAATATGCTTTCTTTCTCCTGTGTTCCCTAAAATAGTATACCTTTGTCTGTAAGAGCATATATTACTATACTCTCCTGTTCAAAAAGAAATTTAAATGTCTCATTAAAAAGCTGAAGAAGAAACATACTTTTTCTTCTTATCAACAGTAACAAAAAACTTCAAAAAATGTTTGGTTCCAAAGCTTCTCAATATGCAAGCTATCTATTTATACTAATTATTCAAGCCTTGAGAGACTGAAAACTAGAGATAGAATTCTCATGAGAAAAAACAAACTCTGTACATTATATATGAGATTTCCTAAAATTCACTGCTTCCATTCAGAGTAGCTTCAGAAAGAATATCATGTCTGTATTTTAATTCAGCTAATAACAATGATAACCATTTAAAATACAATAAAATAGCAATATTAGTATATTTACAGAGATATTTCATTAAGTAGGCTATAATTACTTTATCGTTGTTGTTTAATTGCCAAATCATGTCCAAGTCTTTGTGATTCCCTGGAGTGTAGCCCACCAGGCTCATCTGTCCATGGGGTTTCCCAGGCTAGAATACTGGAATGGGTTGCCATTTCCTTCTCCAATTACATTATTAAATATGCAAAAAATGCCCTTCAAGCATTCTTGCTCATTTTCTCAGAAAGTAAAATAGAATACAAAATACTGGAACTAATATCAATAGTATTTAAGTTTTCGTGTGACTTTGAAAAAACCACAGATAAAATGTATAAATCCAGTGAACATGCTCAGCTATATTCTATAAGATATTTTCCAATTCAGAGAAATTTTTATGATGTTATCTTACCTTGCTTCTTTTCACTATATCTGTTTCCATGTCCAGCACTCAATTTTCCCAAAGTGTTAGTTAAATCAGCAGTTTCAAATACAATTCTTTATCAAGTATTCACTTATGTTTGTGTCTATGTAAAATTTAAAATCCCATATAATTTGACTCTAGGTCTTGTATTAATTAAAATATACTGTTAGACTTCATTCAGTTATTTAATCGAATCCTTACTATGTGCCAAATTTAAAAAAATTCTTTATATTTTTAAAACTGTAAACTTTAGTAGTCATCAAACAATTAAATTTGGAAAATAATCTTTGTATATAATTAGAATTATCTCTTTTCATGTCATGTATGAGGAACTCACTTTGATATTTGGCAAAACTAATACAGTTATGTAAAGTTTAAAAATAAAATAAAATTAAAAAAAATAAAAAAAATAAAAAGTTTATTAAACATTGGGTATGATCGTGTGTATCTCTGTGTTAGAAGAGGTCATTTTAAGTGGAAGTAAAAGTATACAGTGACTAGAAAGTAAGAGGCCATCATTTCATATTATTGGAACTTATCAAACACATGGCAGAGTTACAAGACTCAGCAGACTTGAAGTGGACATGAAGGGTTGAGAATGAGAGAAGGGAATGCCTGTTTTGCTTTCTATTGAACCCTCAGTTCCAGAAGACTGCCTAAACTGGCTTACACATTGTTTGCTGAATTACTAAACGGAGGTAAATGATTAAAACAGAGCAGTGTCCATTACTCTATCTAATTTCTTTGCTAACTCTAAGCTGGGGCAAGTGCTGACAGTGTTCTAACTTTAATTTTTTTAATTCCTTAAACACAAACTAATTCTCAGTACTAGAGAAGCCTTCTCTTAACAACAACTTCTCTCTTCTTTCCCATTCTTCCACCCAACTTACTCCCCTAATTGCGTCTTTTTAAAATTGGAGGATAATTGCTTTATAATGTTGTGGTGATCTAGCCGCCCATCAATGTGAATCAGTCATAACTAAATATGCACCCTTCCCTCGTAAGCCTCCCCCCCATTCTACCCATCTTAAGTGAGATAGGCCCACATAGCATATATATGCCCACAAAATAATAATTTTGAGGTTTAGCTCCAGTATCCTCGTATTTTTCTGAGCAGTATTCATTAATAGAATTAACACATGTACATGAAACTCCCCTCATTATTGAGGCCTAGATGATGTTGCAGAAAAAGAGAGACAAAGAATATGCCAGGCTGATTTAGAATTGATCACCTTAAAACCTCCTTCACCTAAAAATGAACTAGTAAATTAGTCTGGACTAATGAACCCAGATTACTAGTGATTGTTTTTATTTAACAAATGGGTCCTGGCAGAAATACCTATGTAGGTAGGTCTAGGGACCCCAAAAATGTATATAACGATTTGTAAAACAAAAGGAACAAAGTGGAGACGCATTGGAAGAGACCCTTCATTGAAGTGTTTTGCTTTTTGGATGCTTCTGAATAGGAAAATGTCATGTTAGATATACAATTTTACTAATTTTTTAATTACCTTCAAACTTTTTAATACAGTTGGGTTAACTCACATATGTCTGTATGGTTTTGAAAATTAGAGCAATGGGGTCAACATATAGAATTATTATCCTTCATTCATTCCCTCAACTTGTTCATGTACCATGCGATAATATTTTGGCATCCGAATAGATTCACATCACCGTATTTTCTTTTGCACAGTAGCTGTTATCTTGTTCCCACGTTGCTCTCATTTCTTAACATGTTTCAGTCAGTAGATGTAGACTTCTGTGCTCTTTGTGTCAAGAGTAGAGCATCCTAGAAGAATGAGGGGAAAATGAGAATTATTTTCTTTGCTTTTGGACTTTGATAGTATAGAGCCTCTGGGAGAAACAAAGTTTTCATCGCCACAAAGATTCAGGAGAATTTAAGGGAGGTCTAAGCAGAGTTTCTCACTTCTAACCCCTCTCTATGTGGGGGATTAGAGGCTCAGAGAAGAAGAAGAAAGAGGTACGATGCTGCTGGCACCCCTGACTGGAGCCCTGAACTCTGACTTCACATACGTCATCGTGGGAAATAGAGAGAATAACAAAATCCCCATAAAGATTTGGAGAATTCATGTTAATATATGACAGAGACCAACAAAATATTGTAAAGCAATTGACCTTCAATTAGCAATAAATAAATTTAAATAAATACAAAGATTTGGGGGAATCTGGCCCCAAATTTCAATCCATTCAATAGGAAGGAGAATTTCTGAAGATCTCCTTTTAAACCTTTCGGAAGGGTGGTTGGTGGAGGGGGGCTAAATGCTTAACATTACCAACATTTTTTAACTTAAAAAAAAAGCACATTTATAATGTTCATAGTTAAAAGAGAAGGTATATGTAAAGTTTGCTGTTGTGAATGTTTAACTTATGTTTAAACTTAACTGGACTGTGGGATGCCAGATAGCTATAAAACATTATTTCTGGGTGTGACTTTGAGGGCATTTCTGGAAGAAATTAGCATTTGATTTAGTAGACTGAGTAAAGAGATCTGCCCTGACCAATATGAATGAGCCTCATCCAATCCTTTGAGGACCCAGATAGAACAAAAGGCAAAGGAAGGATGAATTCTCTCTTTTCTTGAGCTAGAGTGCCCTTGGACATCGGAGCTCACCCTTGGACATCAGAGCTCCAGGTTCTTGGGCCTTCAAACTCATAATTTTATACCATCAGCTTTTTTGTTGGTATAAAACCACCAGGTTCTGCAACTTGCAGAAGGCAGATTGTGAGACTTTTTTTCCTCCACAAACATGTACGCCATTTCCTATAATACATATATGAGGAGGGCAGAGAGAATGTGTTGGTTCTGTTTATTAGGAAACCCTGCCTAATACTCTTGCATATAAGCAGGCATACACATTCTCTTGGTTTCCCTTGTAATTTCCCTTAGAGATGGCTCTAGAGTAGAGCAAAAAACTTTGTATTTTTGTTTTCTTTTGGCAGTGGGAAGGAAAATGAGAAAAGGAAATTGAGGGATCAATAAGTCAACCTAAGAATTTTAATTTTAAAGTACTAACTTTAAAAAATAGCTAAAAAGCCAGAATCCATTAAAGAAAGCCAACAAACTGTGTGTAAAATGCATATATACTTTATTTTACATATTTCTATTTTTCTGTAAGAGAATGTGTTTTTCTAATCATTCTCATTTGCCTGCTCATTGAGCTGTTCATTCATTTTAAACTGTTCTGCATTTCCCTCTGTAAGAAATTCTGAGTGAGTAATTTTGATTAGTAGCTCTTTCTACATACACATCTTTTTGTTCTTATTTTCAACCGTTATAGTTATACTTTTTACTTTAATATGGCCTCTCATTTTATGACTTGTGATTTAGACTAATGTCTTTGATGTGAGTCATTAATGCAGAGATTTGATCATTTTACATTGGCAAAGGTATGAAAATACATTCATTTATTCCTTTAATGAGAAATGTCATACCATAGGGATTTAATAAGTAATCATACAAGGGAAAATGAAGGTATGTCAGGGTCTTTGTTAAGTAAAAGCAACAAGTTGGGTAATTTTTATCTTTGTGGTGAAATAGCTCTTCTTGGAGATAACAGTGTAAGAAACATTTGGAATAGAAGATTTTAAAGAAAGTGATAGGTAAAGTGAATAGTCTCCGGCATGCAGTAAGGCTCCACCGTAGCACTTGGCAATCTCTCTCTCCTCCACAGGGGACAGGTAGGGAAAACAACCACGGGCGGACTCAAGTGTTGGTGGAGTGTGCCATGATCTCCTTGAAATATGGTGCGGTGGAGGCAGTCACAAGGCCATTTCTTGGTTGCCTCCAGTTGCAGGAGTCTGTTAGGAGGCAGTTTCTCATTTGCCTCCTTAACTCCAACAGATCTGAGAAGTTCTATCTCACCCACATTTGGGTACAGCTGCAGACTGTAAAACTGCTTGACTGTGGCTCAGAGTTGGCTCCCCGAAGACAGGGCCCCCACACTTATGTTTCCTATCATCTGGCTCCTTCTGTCTGATGTGGGCTTTAGAACTCAGGATGTGAGAAACGGACAGCACTGGCCATGGTTTTGCTTGCCTGTGAAAGGAATAAACTTGCCAACTCCATTTGGACTCCTTTGTGCCATTTCAGGCAAATCTCTGTAAGTGCCTCAAGCCATCCTGACAGCAGATAACAGGCTTCTGCTTACAGACTGATGGATCACTTTGACTGGCACAGAGTTTGTAACTAATAATTTGCTATCCTGTGTAGATCGCAGGGCTGTTGCTTCATTATATTTGCATACGTTTCTCTCTGTGTCTTCCTTTTTTGTTCAAGCACATGATGTTTTGTTTTCCCAGATAGATTAAGGTTTCTTTCTTTGTCTTCTTTCCACATTTGAACACATATACTGTTATGGATATTTATCAAAATGGTAAATGCAGTATGACTATTCCATGTAGTAAGAGGAGGAACTACAAAACATTTTTTTTTAACAAGGTGATTCTCTTTATTTCTCTATCCTCTACTAATATTCTCTAAATAGATTAAAAGGGAAAACAAACCTGCTTGTTTAATCTATATTTTAATCTATATTAGAAAAGGATCAGCTCTCATTTCCCTTCTCTTTCCAGTCAGTAAACTCATTCTCTTCTTAAGCTTATCACTGTACTTTTATTCCTGTGCCATTTTCACTCTCTGTGTCAGGACAATTAGACCTTTAAAGTCTTGCATTATCTTTTGTTTTCAACATTTCCCTTCTCCTAGGTGTTTTGGACATTGTATAATGATGGTCAAGGGCCATTTTTTATAATAAATAGAACGTTTATCAACCTGGAAAAATCACTCAGCTTGAATCCAATGCCTGCCTTTTCTTTCACTATCAAACTTCTTGAAGAAAAAAGTATCCTGCACTCCTTGGTCCCTGGTATTTTTCTCCCACTCATTTCTCAGCCCACTATAATCTGGTGTGTATTCCATGTACTGTACTGAAATATTGACTATGTTACAAATGACTAATCACAGATTTCTCAGCCTTCTTAACACATGGATTTACTTATTGTAGATTTTTATCTTACTGTACATTTACTGTTTCGAAATATGCTCTTGTAGCTTCTTTTCCTTTGACTGTCCCTAAATAAAGAACTTTTTCAATTTTTCTTTTTAAAAATCATTTTCCTTTCTTGAAGATCTCCAGTTTGCTTGCTTTAATAATTACATTTATGTATTTGATTAGGATCTTCCCTGGTGGCTCAGACGGTAAAGCGTCTGCCTACAATGCGGGAGATCTGGATTCAATCCCTAGGTTGGGAAGATCTCCCGGAGAAGGAAATGGCAACCCACTCCAGTATTCTTACCTGGAAAATCCCATGGACGGAGGAACCTGGTTAGGCTACAGTCCATGGGGTCGCAAAGAGTCGAACATGGCTGATCAAATTTGTATGTACAGCACATATATTCTACTGAGTGAGACTTCTAGGTATCTATAGGAAAATTTTATTCGGTACCTTAGTAGCTCCTTAAAGTTAATCATACCTAAACACTGCTCAACATCTTCAATGCTCATCTGTCTCTCTGATGCATTCATTATCTCCACAATAAATACGTCTATTTTTTCAAATCCTCTGAAATCGTTATACAAGCCATTTTTACTCTCAATTACCAACTATTCTCCCATCCATTTGACACAGTCTTTATTTAACGTTCCCAGTGTCCCTTGAAGCAATCTCATCTTTTCATTCTTCACTGTTACTCTCCTAATTTAGGCTTTCATGACAACTCTTAAAATAGACCCTTTATCGACCAGCTTACTGCCAATATCCCTTCTTCCCTTAAGTCTTACATGTATCTATGTCAGATATGTTTGTTTGTACACACACAACCATCACCTTCCTCTCTACTGGGGAAGCCCTGATGCTACTTTGATGTTTATAAGCCCTGGTGCCTTGTCCCTGGAAACAATAACTTCCTGTAGTCCCTTTGGGTTCATCATAATTGGTCCAAGGTGGTCATGCTTGTTTTATTTCTTTGACATGATTGTTTTTGTCACAGCCTATGACTCATTCTTAGCAAATTGTACCTGGTGGGAAATCTGTAGGCTTCTAGGAAAGGTTTTTACTTACAAATTAAAAGTGATACAAGGTTGAAAATGCTCCTGTTTTTAACGGGATGTCAGCTTTCTGCATGTGACGCTTAGAACTGGGGCAGTTACTTTTCACCACGAGGGGACATGTCATCAGCACGTGGGAATGATGAAGCAGACTAATAGAAAGTCTCTGATCTTCAATAAAAAGACTGAGCTATTGGATTTGCTAACCTTCTACTCTGCTGCCTCTAGTCACTCTTTTCTTCCCTCCATGCATATCATTTTTTCTGCTTTAATCTTGTAAACTGCATAGCTATAGGCTTACTTATTTATTACTGAGGTAACATTAGTTTATAACATTATATAAGTTTAATATGTACAATATTATTTTTGACTTCTGTCTACACTGCAGTGAGCTCACCACCAAGCATCTGATTGCTGTCCATCACCATAAAGTTGACCCCTTCTACCCATTTCACCATCCTCCAACTCCCTTCTCCTCTGGAAAACACTACTCTGTTCTTTGACCCCTTCTACCCATTTCACCATCCTCCCAACTCCCTTCTCCTCTGGAAAACACTACTCTGTTCCACATGTTTGTTTTTATTCTGTTTGCTTTGATCATTTATTTTATTTTCTTACATATGACCCAAATCATACAGTCTAGTAACACGTAATGAATTGTTTACATTTCAAGACTTTTTAAATGTTAAGTTGGCTTATGTGGGGCTTGTAGAGCAGAAGTGTATTTGTTACAACTCAAATCACTTTACTCTATTGCTTTGATTGTTCTCTATTCCCTCCAGAATAAATTATAATACTCTTAGCATTGTACTTAAGGGTCTGTATGAACTGGTTGCAGCATATATTTTCAGTTTTATCTTTCAAAACTGCTCTTCACAACTTTTATGCTCCATCCAAAGCAATCCATTAATTCACTGTTCTTGAACATACTTCAGAATTTTTCCCTCGTTTGCCTTCTAGCAGTTTTTCTTCCATTTGTAATAGTTTTCCCCACCTTCAAAGCTTATTTTTCCATTGAAATCACTATGTTCTTCTAAGGTTAAGTTCAAGGACCATAATCCTCATAAAGTCACCCTATTCCTGTGGGTTGGAATTTAAAATCTCTCCATTTGTTGGGTATCTATGTCAGGTGGTAATTTTATTCTAGCACCTGTCACAATCTCTCTGGTAACATGAATCTTTGTGCTTTGTGCCCCCTTTCTCATTGTAATTTCAATTATACTTAGCAGTACGCTTACCTTTAGGAAGTTGTCAGTGGAAAGTATGCTCTGTATCTGAAACAGGGCAAATTTTAAAATAAATTAAAACTTTGAAATCTTAGCCCAGAGAATAGGAAAGGACACTTGCTGAAACTTAATCCTACTTTAGGACATAGAGATTGTGATTTTTTGATTTATCTCAGGGAAATTTTATACTGTGTACCAGAACACATTTATTTCAGCATTGTTTACAGTGTGAAAAAATTAAAATGACATAAATGTCCATCTATAGAAGGATGGAAAAACTTTTAATTCATAAAATTATTAATGTGTCAGTGAGGGGAAATCTTAAAAATCTTAACAAGGTTATGTAGAGAAAATTGCATAACATAAACTATAATTTAGAAATTTCAATATTAAGAAAATAAACAGTGTCAGGAAGGAGACTTGTAACAACCACCTTGACTTCAAAGAAAGAAAGACTTCAGAGCTATTAACTAGAAACAGACGCAGCTATAAACTAGAAACAGCTCTTTTCTTGGGACAGCAATGTAAAAGAATGCCTCTGGGCATTTATATGATATCATGCTGTCTACAGAACTTGAATATTGTGCATCATTATTCCCAGCTCCCTTTGTATGATGGAAATTATCTACTAGCCACTCATCACTATAGTCTTCCTTCCTGTCTCAGAAAGAGAAGTTTATTCTCTGTATTTAGGCCTGACTGTCCTCCCTGTGCCCCAAGTTATCATTCAACAGGGTCTTGGGACTTTCTTTCTAAACTTATTTATTCACCCTTTATATTGTTTCAGTTTCTTCTTAGTAAACTCTTTTCTGTTATAAACACTTACCTCTTTCCCTCCCATGTTCTCTTTTATTTTTTCTTTCCAGTTTAACAAAGAAGTTAGTTTCAGGAGATGTTTTAAACATGCTGTTTTCATTGTCTAAATTAACATTTACTCCCAAGTTCATAACTTTATTCTTTCTTTTCACTAGCATTCATCTGGCTATTCTAGCATCTCCCCAGAAATCCAATTAACCAAATCGAGTAAATGCTCTTTTTAGTTCTTGCTCTTTGGTCACTATTTTTTTCAATTGACCACTCTTATAACTAAAACCCTGTTCTCACTTGCCTTTTAAAAAAATACATTTTATTTTACATTTGCATAAAAATTGAAAGGATAGTACAGAGGGCTCTCATATGCCTCACACTCAGTTTTCAATTGATTAGTATGGTTCACTAGTCACAATTAGTGAAACAATATTGATGTATCATTATTAAATAAAATCCATTCTGTGCCAGGATCCCATCCAGTATGTCACACCACATTTAGCTGGCATGGTTCCTTAGGCATCTCTCTCTGTTATTATTATTATTTTTTTAGCTGCACATCATGGCTTGTGGTATCTTACTTCCCCAACCAAGGATTGAAACCAGGAGCCAGGCATTAGAAACACAGAGTCCTAAGCACCAGATCACCAGAGAATTCCTTAGGCATCTCTTGGCTGTGTCAGTCTCTTAGACTTTCCTTGTTTTTGAGACCTTAGCAGTTTTGAGGAGTACTGCTTTGGTATTTTGGAGAAGGCAATGGCACTCCACTCCACTACTCCTGCCTGGAAAATCTCATGGACAGAGGAGCCTGGTAGGCTTCAGTCCATGGGGTCACTGAGGGTCAGACATGACTGAGCGACTTCATTTTCACTTTTGACTTTCATGCATTGGAGAAGGAAATGGCAACCCACTCCAGTGTTCTTGTCTGAGAATCCCAGGGACGGGGGAGCCTGGTGGGCTGCCATCTATGGGGTCACACAGAGTCTTCAGACTCTAAGTCTTCAGAGTCTAAGTCAGATTGAAGTGACTTAGCAGCAGCAGCTTTGGTATTTTGTAAAATTTTCTTTAATTGGGATTGGTCTGATGTTTTGCTTATGACTGTGCTGTGCTTAGTCGCTCAGTTGTGTCTGACTCTTTGCGACACCATGGACTGTAGCTCGCCAGGCTCCTCTGTCCCTAGGGATTCTCCAGGCAAGAATACGGGAAAAGGTTGCCATATCCTCCTCCAAGGTATCTTCCCAACCCAAGGATTGAACCCAGATGCCTGCATTGCAGGCGGATTCTTTATCATCTGAGCCACCAGGAATTAGATTAAGGCTTTTGGAGGAAGACCACAGAGTTAAAAAGACATCCCCATCACATTATTTCAAGTGTGCACACTAGCAACATAATTTATCACTGTTGATGTTAATGGTGATCAAAGTTAACATCCTTGTAAAGTCACTCTCCCCCCCACTCCTAATTTTCATACCATGGTCTTTGGGAGGAAGTCACTACTCACAAGTGGGGAGTTGTGTTCCACCTCCTGAGGACAGAGTATCTACATGAATTATTTGTAATTCTGCACAGGGAAGTTGTGTATTTCTCTATTTATTTAATGATATATTTATCTCATTATGGACTCATGGATATTTATTTTATACTTTAAATTGTATTCCAATTCAGTTTCTTTATTTTGTTCCTTGAATTATTCCCACTTTGGACCTTCAGAGTTCTTTCAGTTGACTCCTCTGTCCCTTTGGCATATCCCCATCATTGTAGGATTTTTCCTTCCTCTTTTTTGAGCACTTCTTCACTTTGTGGCACTACAAAGATGCTCCAAATTCATCTTGTATCTTTCCTGTTCCAGTAAAGGGCCCCAGGTCCCAGCCTATCTTGATAGCAAATGAGACACTCAGTCAGCTCCATCTTCTCTTATACTCTGACACATATACTGTGTTCCAGTTATCTCAAAACCTGCACATTTCATAAAATGAATTACACTTATCTTGCCTCAGTGCCTTTTGACATAGTATTTCCTTTGCCTGAAATGTTCTTCCTTCTCCATGTCTTTGCTAATTTTCCTTTTGTTTCTGGTTCACCCACTCGTGTATTAAGACTTAGTTCTTTAGTAAGACCCACCTAACTGTAAAGTTTGGGGGAATGAACACTTTCTCTGGGCCTCCAGAGCTCACAGCATGTGCCTAATGATATTACAGCTGTCCTCAATTTAGACAATCGGTATTTATTATCTGTGTATTAATTAAGGGAAGACAATGCAGTTAATTCTAGAACTAAGCACAAAGTTCATGTTTTTTATGATTGATAAATGTTTGCTGGGTAAATGAACTAACAGTGCTAGAGAATCTGAAGCTATTGGTCAAACTAATTGCCAAGGAGATTATGGAAGAAGTACTCACAGTGGTCATACCAAGGGGCACTTTCTCAAATAGTCACTATTAAGCTCCATTCCATTCTTTAATCAACGTTTTTCATTCTTAAGTAACTACCTTAAAAACAGTCTCCTAGCCACCAACTAGGTCTTCCCCCAAATCAATTGCTACCCCAAACTCCTCTGTATCAGTTATGGGAATTCAGACTTACAGTAATTTAAAAAAATCCCAATTCAAATCGGTTTACAAGTGTAACCAAATAGGACTCTTATGGGACCTTTCCAGGACACTGGCACAGCTCTTCCCCTGCTCCTCCAGTGATGTCATCTGCCTAACCCTTATTTGTAGAAAAACAGCCTCCTAGGCCTTCCCTTTGAGTGTTTGAGTGTCTCATGCAGATGTACGGGTCAGCAGTGGCCTACCATAGGGTCAGGGGCTCTGAATGCAGCAGTACTGGGTGTGGCATAAGCCCTCTGAGAGGAGGTTACCATTAACCCCACCATAGAGCTGCCGAGCAGATGACCCACAAACTGCAGAAAAGTATACCAAATAAATTCTCACACTGTTGAGAAAGTTATAGGACCCACAACAAATTTCCCAACCTGGGGATTTAGCAAAGGGAGTGAGAACCCCCAGGGAATTTGACTTTGGAGGCCAGTGGGATTTGATTACAGAAATTATACAGGACTGGGAAAAGAGACTTTTGGAGGGCACAAATAAAACCTTGTGTGTACCAGGACCCAGGAGAATAGAGCAGTGACCCCACAAGAGGTTGACCCAGACTTGCCTGTTGAGTGTCCAGGAGTCTCTGGCGAAGGCGTGGGTCAGCGGTGGCCTGCTACAGGGGCAGGGGCACTGAGTGCAGCAGTGCATCATGGGACCTTTTGGAGGAGGTCGCCATTATCTTTATTACCTCCACCATAGTTTGGTCTCAGGTCAAGCAACAGGGAGGGCACACAGCCCCAGCCATCAAACAGAAAATTGGATTAAAGATTTACCAAGTAAGGCGGCCCCGCCCATCAGAACAAAACCTGGTATCCCCAGCAGTCAGTCTGTCCCATCAGGAAGCTTCCATAAGCCTCTGATCCTTATCCCTTAGAGGGCAGAACGAATGAAAATCACAATCACAGAAAACTAATCAAACTGATTGCATGGACCACAGCCTTGTCTAACTCAATGAAACTATGAGCCATGCCATGTAGGGCCACCCAAAACAAATGGGTCATGGTGGAGAGCTCTGACAAAATGTGGTCCACTGGAGAAGGGAATGGCAAACCACTTTATTATTCTTGCCTTGAGAACCACATGAACAGCATGAAAATTCAAAAAGATAGGACACTGAAAGATGAAAGATTTTATTTTCTTGAGTTCTAAAATCACTGAAGATGGTGACTGCAGCCATGAAATTAAAAGACGCTTGCTCTTTGGAAGAAAAGCTATGACCAACCTGCTAAGCTGCTGCTAAGTCACGTCAGTCGTGTCCGACTCTGTGCGACCCCATAGATGGCGGCCCACCAGACTCCAGTCCCTGGGATTCTCCAGGCAAGCATGACCAACCTAGACAGCATATTAAAAAGTAGAGATGTTAGTTTGCCAACCAAAGTCCATCTAGTCAAAGCTATGGTTTTTCCAGTAGTCGTGTATGGATGTGAGATTTGGACTATAAAGAAAGCTGAGTGTCAAAGAATTGATGCTTTTGAACTGTGATGCTGGAGAAGACTCTTGAGAGTCCCTTGGGCTGCAAGGAGATCAGACCAGTCCATCCTAAAGGAAATCAGTCCTGAATATTCACTGGAAGAGCTGATGCTGAAGCTGAGACTCCAATACTTCAGCCACCTGATGTGACTGACTAACTCATTGAAAAAGACTCTGACTCTGGGAAAAGTTGAAGGCAGGAGGAGAAGGGGATGACAGAGGATGAAATGGTTGGATGGAATCACCGACTCGATGGACATGAGTTTGAGCAAGTTCTGGGAGTTGCTGTTGGACAGGGAGGCCTGGCGTGTTGCAGTCCATGGGGTCGCAAAGAGGCAGACAGAACTGAGCGACTGAACTAAACTTAACTGAGGCCTTCCCTGAACTCCAAAGAGCAAATTTATCTAGAGAAGTAAGAAATGCAGAAACAAAGGAAAACAGTCAAGCAAGACAAAATAATAATAGTTTAGCCATTTAACAAAGTCAAAAAGCTTTAGTCCTTTGGTGTAACCAAAGGTGGGATGTATCCTCCAGGTCAGTCAAGGGAATTGCACAGCTCCCAGGACCCATGTTTAGACATAACATTGTCCTCAGAAAAAATGCACACTTGTTCCACTATTTTTATAATAGAAAGATGAAAACTTTCCTTTTACCTGCCTCCATTTCTATCACCTCAATACACATTTGAAAACTTTAGATAATCTGTATATCTTAATTTATGTCTCTCCAAATACTGACCCTGAAAAAATAATTTGAATGAAATAATTTATCTGGGAAGCACCATGGAAAATGGTAGGAAACTAGCATAAGGAGGAAAACAGAGAGTGAATTACACTCTGGATAAGGGAGTTCCATCCTGCCAAGGATCCTTTCAGAGACTGTAGAACACAGTGAAAGCTAGGAGATTTCAGTAAGACTCCACTCCACTCTTATCCTTCTCTAGGTGATAGTACTCCCTGGTACTTTCACAGCCTTGCAACTGGTCAAGAACCTCATGTTGGCCAAAGAAACCCACAGGAGATTAGATGCAGGAGATTCAGGTAGGAAGTTGATGATAGATAAAGAAACTATTCACTGAAGTTACAGATGATATTTTGGGTGGGCCAATTAGGACAGCACACCAATAATATCTGCTACAAAGTCCATTCCCAAATAATTCACCATCAGGGTTAATTTGAAAATAATATTTCGCTTAGGCTTTTTGCTGCTGCTGCTGCTGCGTCACTTCAGTTGTGTCCGACTCTGTGTGACCCCATAGACGTCACTCCACCAGGCTCCCCCGTCCCTGGGATTCTCCAGGCAAGAACCCTGGAGTGGGTTGCCATTTCCTTATCCAATGCATGAAAGTGAAAAGTAAAAGTGAAGTCTCTCAGTTCTGTCCAACTCTTAGCGACCCCGTGGACCACAGCCTACCAGACTCCTCCATCCATGGGATTTTCCAGGCAAGAGTACTGGAGTGGGGTGCCATTGCCTTCTCCATAGGCTTTTTAGTTATGCTGAATAAATACTGGAGTGTCAACTTTCATGGCCACTATTGTCTCTATAAAGGACTTTTGGGTTTTATACTGAAGAAATGAGACAAAGCTAAGTAAATACAATTGATTTTCATTACTATCTATCACTTTAACTTTCCAGGGTAGTGAAGTTAAAAAAAAGATAAAATATAGATAAATCTGGTATTCTAATTGGAGAAGGGAATGGCAACTCAACTCCAGTATTCTTGCCTGGAAAATTCCATGAACAGAGGAAACTGATAGGCTACAGTCCATGGGGCCACAAACAGTCGGACATGACTGACTTAGCACATACGCATAGTATTCTAATACCGGATTGATTTTTCCATCTTCATTAATATCTCCCATCACCGTGCTTCATTCCTCTCAAATTTTGATTTTTACTTTTCTTATTTTTCTTGTTAAACTCACTTGCCTCTACAATACAGATAAAATGATATAAGGATATAATGTCACTCTTACCGCTAATATTCTTTTTAAGTGACTTAAAGACAAAATAAAATATTTAATAATTTTAATGATTTTATTTGCTTTACTCATCTATCTATATCCATATATGATTTATCTATGAATCTATTCATCTCTTTATATTATTTGCCAAACCAAGTGAAAGTAAGCTATAGACATCATGACTTTTCACTCCTAAATAATTCAGCATTCATTTTCGAAAAACCCATGCAGTCCTCTTTACAATCAAAATAATATTATCAAACTCAATATGTTTAACTTTGTGAATGAATGCTATATAACATAATAATTTTATATAAGATCCTTATTGAAACTTCACATATTTTCACAATAATACCCTTTGTAACTCTTAGACAGCTTTGCTAATTTAGGATAAACATAATTATGCATTACAATTAATTGTCAATTATGATAGCAACTCTTTAGATTCCTTAACTTAAAGTGTTTCCCTCACTTTTTTCTTTCTTGGTTAATCATGGCAGTAAGGCCTAGACCATATTTAAAACAAACCAAAACCTGAAAATTTTATTTTGTGATAATTTTAGATTTGTAGAAAAGTTGCAGCTACATCCAGAGAGACTGACTGCTTACATTGCCCCCCCACTCCCCGCTGCATTTTTAACATCTTATATTACATGATGCATTTTTCAAAACTGAAAATCAACATAGATGCATTATTCTGCTTATCTGAGTTTCTTCAATTTTCAGGTTAAGGTCCTCTTTCTGTTTCTGGATTTTATCCAGTTGCCTCATTATAATTATTTATCTTGTCTGTGAAGTCTCTTCTGTCTTGAGGAATACTGAACAGGTATTCTGTAGAATGTTCCTAATTTGAGTTTAGCCTTTATTTTTTCAGTTAGGCTAGGGCAATGGGTTTTTGAAAAGAATACTAGAGGTGAAGAACCTTTCTCATTGCATCTATCACAGGTCTTTATATCCACATGATCTCATTGCTGAGGTTAAGTCACCATTTGGTTAAGGTAATGTTTGCCAGATTCCTTCATTGTAATGTTAGTATTTTCTCCGCCTTTATCCTGTTTTTAGAGATAAGTCACTAAGTGTAGAACACTCTGGGGCATGGAGGGGTAGAGGGTAGTGTGGATAGAGTCATGGAGGGCCTGGTGACTGGAATTAAATTCCACCTCCTGTAAGGTCCAATATCTACATATATTGTTTGCAATTCTGTGTAGGAGCTTTGTCCACCAGTTTATGTATATAATCATTAATTAATAGCAGTATGCTGCTGCTGCCGCTAAGTCGCTTCAGTCATGTCCGACTCTGTGCGACCCAATGGATGGCAGCCCACCAGGCTCCCCTGTCCCTGGGATTCTCCAGGCAAGAACACTGGAGTGGGTTGCCATTTCCTTCTCCAATGCATGAAAGTGAAAGTGAAGTCACTCAGTCGTGTCCGACTCTTCGCGACCCCATGGACTGCAGCCTACCAGGCTCCTCCATCCATGGGATTTTCCAGGCAAGAGTACTGGAGTGGGGTGCCATTGCCTTCTCCGACTTGTGTAAATTTCTTTTATACTTTGGGTTTTAATCCAGATTTACCTTATTAATTTTGTAGCTTCTATTGTTCTAGCTTGGCCACTGGAAGCTCTTTCAGAAGGCCAGTTTCTTTGACAGTCATATTTTATATTCCCTTTGATCTTCATTCTGCCTTTTCCTCAATTCTCATTTCTATACTATCTCATAGGATAGAAATTCAACTCAAACCATTAACTTTCAATATGACATAGAACCAAGAAGAATACTGTTCAGTTCTATGTTTATAATTTTATAAATCTGCTTTCTATCATTTGATTTCTCCAACAAATTATTTTGATGTATGAGACATTATTAAAATCTATTTACTATGGTGAAAATTAGAACACATAGAATATAAAAAATAAACTATCAAGCCATCTGTTGGAAAAATCTTGGTCCTTAAAAGGACTTTCCATTCCCTGACACTTGTACTTTTCTCCTACCTCTCATATGTTGCTCTAAATATGACAGCTGCCATGGGTGATTAGATTCTTCACCTGCAAAAGCTAAATTTCACATGCTTAATATATCATATTATCTAAAATAATATAGTCATAGGAAGGCTACCTGTATTTTACTTGGATATACTTGTATGTTGGCAACATACATGCCACTACAGTGCAGAGGAAGCCTCAATACTTCAATTGCATTTGACGGAGGACTTACTTATTAATTTCTCAAAAGGAGCATGGATATTTTTAAATACTTTTGTCTCATTTTCAGTTGTCTACTCAGTGTAAAGTGGCTTATTAAAAAAACAAGTTGATTTATAAAAAATGTTTAATATGATGGCTGTTGATTGGAATTTAGCAAAGGACATGTAACAAAAGCAAGGTTGAATCTACTCTATAACTTATCTGCTTTTTAAATGGTTTTGCATGTAGCCTTTGTCTATTACATATAAAGAATATAGATGTAAAGTGATAGAATGAAATGGTACAAAGCTTAGAATCTATCTCCACTACTTAATATTTCCCATCAGAATAGAGTAGAGAAAATAATAATCTTTTTAAGGTCATTATAGTAATCAAATAAATTTAAGTGAATACTTGGTATTTTTATTTAGTAGTCTGTCAAGCAGTGGTAGTCATATTTAAACTTTTGCATATTAATACACATGCATTTATTTTCTCTAAAAATTAAATAAGTTATGGAATTTTAAAGAGTGAGTGAGTGAGTGAAGTTGCTCAGTTGTGTCTGACTCTCTGCAACCCCGTGGACTGTAGCCCACCAGGCTCCTCCATCTGTGGGATTCTCCAGGCAAGAATACTGGAGTAGGTTGCCATTTTCTTCTCCAGGGGATCTTCCCAACCCAGGGATCAATTTTATAGAGTACTTTGTAATTATTCCAGATGGTGAGTCGAACCATGAATGATCATTCATTGAACAAAATCCTCCTGGGCAAGAATGCCCTTTGCCTGGTGATTGAGGGTTGTCCTAGCCTCGAACCCACTTGTCTGTTGCAACCTCCCTGTCCTTTTCCAGAGGGATTAGAACCAGTCCTCTCAGTGTTGTTATTAGGAGAGAATGGGAGAGGTGAGGGCTTCCTTGGTGGCTCAAATGGTAAAGAACCTGCCTGCAATGTGGGAGATCTGAGTTTGATCCCTGGGTTGGTAAGATTTCCTGGAGAAGGGAATGGCTACCCACTCCAGTATTCTGGCCTGGAGAATTCCATGGACAGAGGAGCCTGGCAGGCTACATTCCATGGGGTCACAAAGAGATGGATATTATTGAGCAACTTTCACTTTCAGGGGGAGGTGAAGAAGAAATACAAAATAAAACAGGGACATTTACAATTATATTCATTTCTTAATCTTTCCTAATAAAGTCAAACATATTTTTAGTAAGGGAGACTGAAGCCCTTCTGGAACACACTTATGCTCTAACTTTGTTAATTCTTTTCCTAGTTATGGCTTATCTTGAAATTCATTTTCATTTGATTTTGCTTCCAAAAAGTGATAGGGAGACTATGGAGACCATAGTGAACTCATGTTCTGTGATCTTAAACTCCTAGATGTGAACTTTTGTTTTTCTTGGTGTTCTATGTTTATAAGTTGCATCTTTGGAAGCTATATGATTTTATTAGTTAATGGAATATAATAGGTACAAAGTTACCTTGCAATGAATCTAATCATATTAGTGTCTTAGAAAGATAAGTATTGTTTCCATAAGTGTGTAAAATTACTGAGGGTTATTTTAAACAGTGTGAAACTGAAAAATCATCAAAGTAGCACCTACTGTTGCCCACACACATTTGCTGTATTATTTCCTGAACCTTATGAATATGTATGTATATTCTGCATATCATATGTCTAGTCTACTTAAAATACTTTTTAAGTTATTGAAGAATGTCTAATATTGTGTATAAAAACAATTTACCACCAGGGACATGATTGAAGCACTATAGCAAATAAGTACTTTCTAGTCCAAAATTAAAGGAAATACTCCTAGCTATTAGACTGGTAAGAACTATGTAGTTATACTTAAAAATAAATCCTGAGTATAAGAAAGCTAATATACATAACCTAAATTATAGAATATTAACATATTTCCCTTTGCTTTATGATATATGGCATATTTTGTTTTGAATATTAAATATCTAACAGTCTTTTCTCAATTTTTTAAAAAATAATTTTATTTATTTGCTTTTGCCTGTGTTTGGTCTTTATTGCTATGTGGGCTATTCTCTAGTTGAGGTGTGGTGGTGGAGGTTGTTTAGTTGCTAATTCATGTCCAACTCTTGCAACCCCATCGACTGTAGCCCACCAGGATTCTCTGTCTATGGGATTTTCCAGCCGAGAATACTGGAGTGGGTTACCATTTCCTTCTCCAGGGAATCTTCCTGACGCAGGGGACAAACCCATGTCTCCTGCATTGCTGGTGGATTCTTTACCGATTGAGCCAGTAGGCCCGATGCAGAGGCTTCTCTTGTGGAACATGGGCTCTAAGGTATATGGCTTCAGTAGGTGCAGCTCCTGGGCTCTAGAGCACAGGCTCAGTAGTTGTGCCACACGGACTTAGTTGCTTCCTGGCGTGTGAGATCTTACAAGCCCAACAATCAAACCATGTCTCCTGCATTGGTGGGTAGATTCCTCACCACTGAGCCACCAGGGAAGCCCATCTTTCCCCAGATGTTTTTGTGTATCTGTACTCAACATTCAGAAAACTAAGATCATGGCATCTGGTCCCATCACTTCATGGCAAATAGATGGGGAAACACTGGAAACAGTGTCAGACTTTATTTTGTTGCGCTCCAAAATCACTGCAGATGGTGATTGCAGCCATGAAATTAAAAGACGCTTCCTCCTTGGAAGGAAAGTTATGACCAACCTAGATAGCATATTCAAAAGCAGAGACATTACTTTGCCAACAAAGGTCCCTCTAGTCAAGGTATGGTTTTTCCAGTCATCATGTAAGGATGTGAGAGTTTTTTTGAAAGCTGAATGTCGAAGAATTGATGCTTTTGAACTGTGGTGTTGAAGAAGACTCTTGAGAGTCCCTTGGACTGCAAGGAGATCCAACCAGTCCATTCTGAAGATCAGCCCTGGGATTTCTTTCGAAGGAATGATGCTAAAGCTGAAACTCCAGTACTTTGGCTACCTCATGTGAAGAGTTGACTCATTGAAAAAGACCTGATTCTGGGAGGGATTGGGGGCAGGAAGAAAAGGGGACGACAGAGGATGAGATGGCTGGATGGCATCACCAACTCGATGGACATGAGTTTGAGTAAACTCCGGGAGTTGGTGATGGACAGGGAGGCCTGGCGTGCTGCAACTCATGGGGTCGCAAAGAGTCGGACACGACTGAGTGACTGAACTGAACTGAACTGAGACAATGTGAAAAAGAAAAACAGACATCACAGCTAATCTTCACATGTTCTGATAATTTAGTTAAGTATACTTCTCCCTGGATCATACACTGCATATAAGCTTGTTACCTTATTTGGCTTTATTCAAAATTTTGTGTGGAGAGAGAAAATTCTTTCAATAATATTGAAACTATTACAGTTTATAAATAGCAATACACAAAATTTTGTTTCCATTTCTCTGCTCATTAACTATATAACCATAAATGTAATCTCATGATAGTTCACATATTTTATAAAACCTTATATATTATTAAACACATGCTGCTGCTGCTGCTAAGTCACTTCAGTTGTGTCCGACTCTGTGTGACCCCATAGACGGCACCCACCAGGCTTCCCCATCCCTGGAATTCTCCAGGCAAGAACACTGGAGTGGGTTGCCATTTTCTTATCCAATGCATGAAAGGGAAAAGTGAAAGGGAAGTCGCTCAGTCGTGTCTGACTCTTAGCGACCCCAATGGACTGCAGCCTACCAGGCTCCTCCATCCATGGGATTTTCCAGGCAAAGTACTGGAGTGGGGTGCCATTGCCTTCTCCGAAACACATGAAAAAGTAGTAAAGAAAACAGAACCCACTTCTATACTTGATATATAAGAATGCAGTTCAAGCTGCTGCTGCTAAGTCGCTTCAGTCGTGTCCGACTCTGTGCAACCCTACAGACGGCAGCCCACCAGGCTCCCCTGTCCCTGGGATTCTCCAGGCAAAAACACTGGAGTGGGTTGCCATTTCCCTCTCCAATGCATGAAAGTGAAAAGCGAAAGTGAAGTCGCTCAGTCATGTCCGACTCTTGTAATAATAAAATAAGTAAGCCAAAGTATATACTACCCACTTTATTCAAATTGTGTGTAAAGCACAAATTATACACCTTTTTAAAAAAGACAATTGTTATACTGACTGTACATCTAAGTATAAGATTAATATTGATCTTCATTTGATCTTTAGTTATTTTCCTCAGTGTATGAATAGGAAAGCTAATACTCACTATAAATCCATAGATTTTTGTTTAGTTTTGAAAACTTGTTACCATAAAACCAAAACTTAAGAAATAAGCAGAGATTCACAGCTACACCCTCCAATATCACTTTAAATTTACACTAGTATGTGATTATAATAGAAAGTTTTGTTATGGTGTTCCTCTAAAAGACATCACCATTTCTCAACGAAATGAAGACAAATTCATAATATGACCTATAGTTATGGTAAAGATCTGTATCATCCATCAGCAGATAATCTAAGAAGGTCAGACAGAAAGTGATAGATGTAGTCTTATACTAGAGTAGTCTTATACTAAGACCATCCAGGGTGAAAAAGGATCACTGCTGGGCAGTAAACTGAAATGAGTTAGAATCAGGGAGTCGTAGCCACATTACATTGGACCTGAAATGGTATATTGGAACAGTGACACACTTGAATTTATCAGTGTGAGCAAAAAGACTAAAGCCTACTTAGATATGAAAAACTAACTCAGATCTGACTTTTCCAAGAAGCTAAATTCATTTTAGAAATGTAGTCTAAATGATTTCCAATGCCTAAAAATAATTCAAAACCAAAGCTATAAGCATTTAGAAAACTTTTTCTATAGGTTTTTACTAATGTTTTTCAAGAGCTACATTTTACAAACAGTTTTAGAACAGCTATAAAATAAAACTTGCAATAAAAAAACAGCAAAAAATTAAAAGTTATAAGCATTAATAAAGATTTTTACATTTGTAAAATTTCATTAGATAGAAGTAGATCCCTAAAGGACTTCTCTGGCTGTACAATGGTTAACATTCCACACTTCCACTGCAGGGTACAAGGGTTCAATCCCTAACCCAGGAATTAAGATCCCCATGCTACATGCCTGCTATGTGGCAAAAAAGAAAAAATAAAATGTTACTAAAAACTTGTTCTCTGGCTTTTTAAAGAGTTTAAAACTTCAAAAATGCTAATATCCAAAAAATTCTGCAAAAAGATTGTTTCTCTACTGTCTAAAGTATTCTCAGGTTGCATTAAGGTAGCCCTAATTGGAAAACATATTTCTGTGATATAAATGCCAGAAATAAAATAACTCTGTATTTTAGGTATTAATTTAAAGAAAAGACCTTATATCTCATGACAACTGGAGCACTATTTAATAAAAGATAAATTACATTTTTTCTTCCCGCTCCAGGATAAATTCCAAATTTATTAAAGAATAAAACATAAAAAATGAAAATATATATGAACTAGAAGAAAATTGGTGTGAGTGGAAGAGTATTGTAGAAAAAAACACAATAAGCTAAGTCAAAACCAAACAGCAAAATGAAAAATAATCCAATTTATAAGAAACTGAGTTTATATCCCTACTCACCAGAAGTTCTTAAATATCAAGGAATAAAGAAAAACCTGTAGCATAATGAATAAATGATATAAACCATACATTCACTGAAAAAAAAGCCTCCTTAACCATAAGAAAAATTACATTCTCACTTATAATAAGAGAAAGATGAATAAATGTTTTATTTCATCATTTTTGTAAAATTCCAAAAGCATGACAAAATATTTTGTTAATAAAGCTGTGAAGAAATTTATAGTCTCGTACACTGCTGATGAGGTTGGGGAAAAAAAGGCATTACATAAATAGAGGAATAGTTGGCAACATTAGTAAATTTTACATAGTGCAAATCCCCCTTGATTCCACTTCTAGGAATCCATCACCAAGATACATTGGCAAAAATATAAAATGACTTATAATCATTATGATACTCTTCTTAAAAACAAATGACTGAAAAAAACTTAGTATCTTTCAATAAGGAACCCAGTGATTAAATCCTGTATATAATGCAGAAGGATACACTGTAGCCATAAGAAAGAATGAATATTACCTTTAGAGAGTGATAAAATGTGATTTCTATTATATATAGGCATACCTCATTTTACTTCACTTTAGAAATACCGCATTATTTTCTAAACTGAAGGTTTGTGGCGGCCTTGCATCAAGCAAATAAATTGGTGCCAGTTTTTTCCAAAAGTCCTTGCTCACTTTGAGTCTCTGTGCCACATTTTGGTAACTCTTGCCATATTTCAAACTTTTTCATTATTATTATATTTGTAAAGGTGATTTGCATTCAGGGACTTCTGGTGTTTCTACTACAACTCACTGAAGGCTCAGATGATGGTTAGCCCTTTTTTAGCAACAATCTTAATAATTATGTGAAGTTAAAGAGTACTGTAAACAATGTTGAATAAATTTATTTCATTGTTGTCTGATTTATTTTGAACAAACTCAGTGGCAAAAAAAAAAAACGCTTTTGGAAAAATGGTTTTTACTTTTTTTAGTTCCAGTGGGAGAATATACTTTTAAGTAATTTCTTAATTTGGCCTATTTGTGATAATTTTATTTAAATAAAAATATATGGATTAATCAATTTAGGAATGTGTTTTTAAGCAACATATTTCCTTACAAAGATATTTCACAAGAGACTTTATGTATATACTTGGCTTGGTTTTTTAGCATGAAGGTGATGATATATTACTTTTTTTTTTACTTTTCTCAATTTATGTAATAATAATGAAATACAACTTGGGTTTATATTGTATTTTTATCAGACTTTGACAAACATAATTTATGATAATAAATTATAACATAACCAGGAAAATAATATTATCTTAAAATGCTTATTTTTAAGTATTCATGTGAACACATAGAATCAGATAAAAATGAGGCCACTTAAACACATGAATTTAATTATCTATCATTATTACTACAATCACCTAACACAAAATTCCCATATGCCATGCCTACTTATCCCAGAAGGAAAGTGTTCCTACTTCTAATTTGTAGCATTTTTCATTTGTCTGATTAACATTTGCTTCCTTTGAATTATAAACAAATTTTAATAATAACCTTATGATTAGTGAATGACTTTTCCTAACTCTAAATGAGAATGAAAAAGAACGTAGATGTCAAGTACATTGGAATATGACCTCTAGCTAATTAAATTAGCTAACACTTTTGAGCAAATTTACAAAGAACTTTCATATACTTTATCTCCTATGATAGCTGCAGAAACCCTGTGAAAATCTCACCTCCATTTTACAGATGGGAAAAGTTAATTTCTGAGAGTACATGAACTGTCCAAGGTCATATACTAATAATTTGGATTCAGATTAGGTTCAGTTTCCATATCCAGTTATTTCCTATTGTTCTACTGCAGCTACTCATTATAAGTAAATGTTTTATTATTGGAAAAATATACACTTGATCTGAAAGCACTCTCAGTTTAACACTGTGCCTTCAAAGATAGATAAGATGTTTGTTGATAAAAAATGGCACTATTTAAATGTGTTATTGAATTTTTAAGCAGAATAACCAATCAGTTTTCTTGTACCAAGCACATTATTTAGACTGTTCCTCCAGTGTAATTCCAAATCTCTGTAACTGTTGATATGTATTTTACATTTAGGTAGATAGAAAGTATATATATACATGTAAATTAGTGAACATATAAATTATGTATAAATAAGACATATCTATTATACATTATTTACATATATAGATTTGTTATATACAATTTATCTATGAACTCTTTAAATTAGGATTTACTTTATACAAACGAGATGCTGTAGAAGACAAGTGATATTTAAGATTCAGCACTTCCCATATTTCTTTTTATCAGCTCTAACACTTTAAAAGAAGAGTCTGTCTTTTCTGCAAATGAATAAAGCAAAAGAACTACCTAGAGCTAGTAATTAACTAGTGCAGCTAAACTGGAGAACAACTGATATGTAAGTGTTGGCAGATATTCTAACTAATTGTATCTCACCTTCCTTTAAATCCCATATAAGCAACAGGAAAAATGCACTGCTGGAGAAACAGGACACAGCTGCCAATGCCCGATGTCCAAGAGAAGCTCAATGCAGATTGAAAAGACTGGGAACTATAATGACCACATGCAAGCATCCTCATTCTGTCATTTATACATGTAACATAATCTGGAATAGCAAAGTTCATATAAAAAAGTTGTGTTTTATACAGAAAACCAAATATAAAATAAATCAAAGTACTTTAAATCCCTGGGTAAATTTGAAGTCTGATGTGGGAAAAAAAAATGTCATCAAAACAGGGATTTGATATTTGGGATGATTTCCTGATAATGTATTATATGCTTTATAGAGTCATAAGGAACATCTTGATCAAAGTGGCAATGGAAGGCAGTAATGATGAGCCATACTCTGTGGAAGGCTGCACCTAACTTATGAATGATTTCTCTTCATATGAGTTTTGGAGAATAGATATCTTTGAAGTATATATTGTCACCTACTAATAAAATTCAAAACAAGTCATAGCAAGAGAGTTGCTTTATGTACTTCATGAAAATTATTAGGATAAAAAGAAAGGCAGAGTATTTAATTCATGATAGTCAACAGGGGTAATTTTTATTTATTAAATTCATTTTATTATTTCTGTTATTGATGTAAAACTTATGGATAGTGAAAGTCAAATGATACAGAAAACATGCAAAAAGAAGCACAGCATCACATATCCTTTCTGAGTCACAGTTTGTTTTCTACCCCTCTGTAGACACAATGATTTCTCAATGTGTGCATTTCTGGTTCTCTGTTTATCTCCATAATACTAAGTCATTTTTAATAGTAGCATTTCTTAAAATATGAGTGCTAGTTAACATTTTTTGTTACTACTTTCTATAATAGATAAAACTAATTTTTTTAGAAAAAATAGATAAAACTATCTTTTATAATAGATAAAACTAAAATAGATAGAACACATATAGTTCAAGTCCTCTATTTCACTTTAATGTCAGGTTATATAAGATAACTTTAGTCATTTTTATAATCAAATAATATTCTGGAAACTTTATCTCATGAATTCATGCTTTTGTTTACTCATCATATAAACATTCATACATAAAAATTCAGAGCAAAATGATATATATTCATAAACATCATATTGCTGCTCAGTCACTAAGTGTGTCCAACTCTTTGTGACCCCTTGGCAGGCTGATCCCACTGCAGCATGTCAGGTTTCCCTGTCCTTCACTATCCCTCGGAGTTTGCCCAAACTAATGTCTGTTGAGTCAGTGATGCCATTCAACCATCTCATCCTCTGTCACCTCCTTCTCTTCCTGCTGTCAATCTTTTCCAGCCAGCTTCAGGGTCTTTTCCAAAGAGTAGGGTCTTTTCTAATGAGTCGGCTCTTTGCATCAGATGGTCAAACGATTAGAGCTTCAGCTCCAGCATCAGTCCTTCCAATGAATATTCAGGGTTGAATATTCCATATTTCCTTTAGGATTGACTGGTTTCATCTCTTTGCTGTCCAAGTGACTCTCAAGCGTCTTCTCCAGCACAATAGTTCAAAAGCATCAGTCTTCAGCACTCAGCTTACTTTATGGTCCAACTCTCACATACATACGTGACTATTGGAAAAACCATAACTTTGACTATATGGACCTTTGTTGGCAAAGTAACATCTCTTCTTTTTAATAGGCTTTCCAGGAAGGCTGGAGAAGGGATAGACTACCCACTCCAGTATTCTTGGGCTTCCTTTGTGGCTCAGCTGGTGAAGAATCCGCTTGCAATGCAGGAGACCTGGGTTCGATCTCCAAATTGGGAAGATCTCCTGGAGAAGGGAAGGGCTACCCACTCCAGTATTCTGGCCTGGAGAATTCCATGGACTATACAGTTTATGAGGTCGCAAAGAGTCGGACTGAGCGACTTTCACTTATTCCAGGTTTGTCATAGCTTTCCTTCCAAGGAGCAAGAATTTCATGGCTGCAGTTACCATCCTCAGTGATATAAGCTTAGCTAATACTCCAGTGTTCTTGCCTGGAGAATCCCAGGGACCGGGGAGCCTGGTGGGCTGCCGTCTCTGGGGTCGCATAGAATCGGACACGACTGAAGCGACTTAGTAGTAGTAGTAATATATTTTTATATACATTCTATATCTGTTTATATATTTGAGGTGAATTATCTTAATTGCCAGCATCATATTTCTGAATATAAGGATATGTGTAAAGTATTGGCAGGTGGTAAAGAATGCACCTGCCAATGCATGAGAGGCAAGATTCACAGGTTCATTCCCTGGGTCTTTAAGTCCCCTGGAGAAGGAAACGGCAACCCACATCAGTATGCTTGCCTGGAAAATTCTATACACACTGAAGTCTGGTGGGCTACAGTGACATGAGTGAGGAAGCGTGGATGCATGCCCACTCACTCACACACACACATATACACATCTTTCCTAAAATTAAGATATTTTCTTACATAACCAGAATAGTATCTTTATATTTGAGAAAATGATGTTCTATATAACTCCTAGTACATATTTAAATGTGTTCAATTGCCATCAACTTTAGATTTCTTTTTTCTTTCTTCTTTTTAAAAATAGAGCCAGCCTGCAGGCCCTCCCAGCTCAAAGGCATGGCATTTAGGAACAGCCCCGGGTTGGCCAGGAAGCTGTGGAAGGCGGTGCTTCTGTAGCTTCGTCAGCAGCCTGACTGCGCATGTCCAGCACCTGCTCTCACTTGCTTCCATCCCAAGGTGGTCTGGTGGTTTGCGTGCTGAGCCACTCTTCCTCGGCGTAAGTGCCTCCTTCGGTATCCCTTTATGCCCGTTATATAAGGTACGAATATTACCTTCTTCCTTCCCTCTCTTTTACAAACTTTTTCTTTCCTGCCATCTACTGTTTTAGAGTGCAAGTTAAAGAGAAATTATGGTAAAGAAACAGCGGCATGGGGCAAATGAAGGTCTGTAGCCAACTCTTGTCCCAAGTCCAATTTGGAAACGGACTGATATTCGTTTTAAGACTCTGTCGTCTTGGGAGAAGTGGCCCGGGGTCACATATGGAGGAGTAAGGTGGTAGGATTGGGCAGAATGGCTGGTTGAAGAGCCAAGCACTTACAGTGAAATCACCGGCCTCGGCTGGACGCTCCCAGGTGCTCTTCATCCTGGTGGTGAGGGCCTGGGGGGAAAGGCGGGACTTCCCGCCTAGCTTGGGGTAGTCGCTGGGTGTGGACGTGGCTCCTTCCTGAGGCAGTGGGAAATTTCTGGAAGCCACTCAACTGAAAACTCAGAAGCCAAGGCTGTTGGAAGGCCAGGGCAAATGCCTGGGGGTGGGCTGCGCCGCAGATAGCAGCAACTGATGTGTCACGAGCTGAGCTGAATTGGAGAGAGCTGTGAAATGGTCAAGCCAAAATGAAAGTAACGGTGAAGCCCTTAATTCAGTAAACATAAATGTGAGGCTAAACAGGAGAAAATGTCACTTCCCCAAATCTTCCATTTTCCCGCATGGGACAAGGAGAGGGTGGGAGTCAGAGCATCCAAGAAGACGTGGGGATTGTCTCACTGCTGAGGGAAACTGGAACAAAGCTCCTGGGGCAGGGGAGAGGATCACATACTGAGTCTACATAGAGAAAAGTGTCTTCAGGGCCTCTGCCCCCATAAGGCCTCAGCTGAGCTCGTCTCCGCCAGGGTGGCCTTCACATGGAGGAACTGAATGCGGGGAAGAATAAGACATGGGTGACCAGGGTGACTGGTCCTTGACTGTTACTTCCTTTAGAGCCTTCGATTTCTTGACCAATCTCTAAGTCTGGTGTGGGGAGTGTGGCTCCCCCGCTCCCCCCCCCCCCCCCACACACACACTGGCATGAGTTTTTGTCCAACAGCCAGACTCCTCACACTACAGCTCATTCTCCACTGTTACCAACACTAAACCTCTGCCTCTCCAGATTTGAAATCTATTGGAAGATTCAGATGACTGGGTCTGAATTAATCCTTTGGCCTCTATGGAGGTTGGCCCAAGAAAATTGATGTGTTTCTCAGCTGTGGGTGAGGCAAAATGTTTGGAGTCCATTGTCAGGGAATCTTTTGAAGATCACAAAGGGTGCAGCTCTTGAGAAAAATGTGATTCTCAGAACTCTGGGGACTGGCATGGGAAGGTTTAAAGTCAGCCCCATGGATGTCCTTGATCTAAATATTTTAGCTAGGGGCTCTACTGCAGTCTTATCACTGGTCCATTGGTGGATAGATGGCTGTTCCTTTTCACTTGGGGGACTGTGTGTAGTATTCTAGAGACTGTAAGATTCAGCGCTTATAGAACTGACAATCACAGTAAAGATGCTGGAAGAGACTGATAATTTCAACAGAAAAAAATGAATTATAGCAGTTAAGAAAATTCTGATGCTTCGCCACACGTCAATACACTCACACACGCATATAGTTAAGCAAGGAAAACAAATCTGAATTCTGAATAACAGTGAAACATTTCCCTGATATATCAATAGTTAGATGGTAGGATTGTCTTTTGAGGCCTAAATTAGTGACCTGGCAAACAAATTGGAAGAAATTTCTTTAAGTGCATGTTAAAAAGTATAAAAAGAGGGAGAAGCTCATGTGTGATATATTTAGATTAATTTTAAGGAAGAAAATGAACATAGAATACAAGCAATGAATAAAAATAGACCTGTGTATTCAGACAAAAAGAGCTTACCAAAATCCAGGGAGTCATGAAAGCCTCAAAACACAGCTGGTTCTAGGCATTTATTTGTATTTGTGTATTACATGTCCTAATGCACTGGCATGAGAGCATGGGGGAATATGTATGATTATATACCAGGTTAAGTTAATAATGTAGCAGAGGTGGGGGTGGATTATATGGGTGAGGATGAGAGGGAGAGGCAAAAGAGAGAGCCAGCCCAATAAGAGAAAAAGAATGGGGCTGCCTCTAAATAATCATGATTAACATGCATTGTCTATTAAAATTAGTGTTAATCTTAATCATTTATCTCAGTTGTTTTCAATTAAGTTGGTTAATTTTTAAAAATGCCTGTGGAATAATATTTTTGCAGAAGACATAAAAACAGTCATTAAAAGCTCAACTTTTTAGAGCCAACCTCACTACATTAAAATCTTGATCCAGCACTTACTAAGGAATATAACTTTGAACAAAGTACATATACTCTCTGTTCTTTAGTTTCTTTACCTGTGAAATATGAAATAGGACCTGCTTCCTAGGACTATATTGAGAATCAAATGATTCACAACATGAAAAGATCATAGAATAGTAGTGCCTGGCTAATAGTTTTCCATAAATGAGGGTTGCTATTATTGTTGCAGTTGTTGTTTTTACATATCCAATGTCAGAACTGTTGTGTCACTCAAAACAGACTGTTCCTAGTATGGCAGTGTTTTTGTTTTGCTCTATTTCAATGTGCTTCAAAATAGTGGCTTGGCTTTGTTACACAGTGTGTAAGTTATGTTTTGTTTTGGACTTTATAATTTCCTTTTATGTGTTTGGAAAAGCAAGAAAATGCTTTCTTTCAGTGTCACAACAAATGCTAGCTTCCTTATTCTGTTTTTATATGGGATGAAGTTTTTGAGCACATTCTCAAATTCCACTAACAGAGAATTCTCATCTGGAGTCTTTTATTACAAGGACTGCAGAGTGTCTCTCATACCTACAGGATTCTTCCCTCTTGCTCCTTTCCCTCCCTCTCACCTTCCTTCCTCTACCTCTCTGTTTTCTTTTCTCCTTTCTCTTGCTTTCATCTTTTCATCTTGAGAAAAGTTCTCAAATTTCATTTATCTCCCTGTTTTTCATCATAATTTTTCCAAAGTATGTCTTTTCAAGATTGAGCTCAGTGATAGAATTTGATTACATCATGTCTGTATGATACATAATGATTTCATTTGCAAACTAGCTGGATGCTGATCTGAATTAGATTGAATGTCATTTTTTTCTGAAAACTTTAATATCATCACTTCTTGTTTCATAACATCAAGAGTCATCAGTGGGAAGTCTTGGGGAGGTCTAATTCTTTGCTTTGTAGGAAGCCCGTTTTCAGAAATTTCCAAAGAATGTTACTAACCACCCCCGCCACCTTTTTTTAAAATGAGTCCTGCTTGATGCTGCATGAACATTCTCTGTGTGATAGTTACGTAGCTCTGTGATTTGCTTATAATCTTCTACTCCTGAGCTAATTCGCATCTTTTTGTTCTCTCTTTCCCTTAATACTACTCATAACATATTGGACCGGCACAGCTAATCTTTTTGTCATGTATTTTCTCCTTTTATTTTTATTATAATTTTAAAGAAATTTTAATAGAACACATACCCTAAAAGGTACAGACATAAGTGTAAGGCACAGTAATTATTACAAAGTGAACACACAGGGAAATAAATAGCACAAGCTTCCACCACATTTCTTCCCCAAAATTATGATCTGTACTATTGGTAACTATTGTTATAACTTTATATTATATTGAATAATGTAATTTATCTGTACCTGTGTTGGAAATAGGTATGTAAACTAAAATCAAGCGGTGTGTGTTCTTTGCGTCTGACCTCTTTTCCTAAACACGCTTGTGACATTGTTACAGATTAAGTGTAGATGTAGTTTAAAAATTTTTTCAGTATTCTGTCAATTAAATAAATATACCACAGTTTATCCATTCTGTCATCAAAAATACAGTTATGTTAAGTTTAAAAATAAAATAAAGTTTAAAAAAAAAAAAAATTTTGTGTCTGTGTGTAAGTGCTGGGAATGGTGATGCTACATTTTTCCTGATGCCAAAGCACATACATTTTATTTGGGTATATATCAAGGAGTTGAATTGCTGTCTGATAGGTTATGTATATATTCAAACTTATATATGCCAAGCAGTATATAATGCCACACATTAATTCCAGAGTGTTTATACAGATACCTAGATCTTCTTGACCTGTGATAGGGTTATGTTCTGATATACCCATCATAAACTGAAAATATAAGTCAAAAATACATTTAATACCCTGACCTTAGCCTCCCCTATCATAAATGTTCTCAGAACACTTATATTAGCCTACAGGTGGGCAAAATCATCTAACACAAAGCCTGTTTTGTAACAGAATTTCGAATATACCATGTGATTTATTGAATACTGAAAGTTATAAAGGAATGATTTTATGGGTACTGAATGGTTATGAGTGTCTGGGTTGTGTGCCCTCATAATTATGTGGCAACCTGGGAGCTTTTGTTGCCCAGCATCAGGAGTGGGTAGTATACTGCACATGACTAGCCTTGGAAACGATCAAAATTAAAATTCTGTGTAAGGTTTCTACTGAATCACATCTTTGATGCTGTTGTAAAGTAAAAAAATCTTAAACCATCATAAATCAGAGACTGTCCGTATATACCCTCTAGTAGTGCATTGGATTACCTGCTCTTCCATATGTTTAAAGACTTGAAATTGGGGTCTGTGTAATGCTATCCAATGCTATCTAATGCTATTTAATTTTCTTTTCCCTGTTTACTAATACAATTGAGTAGTTTTCTATACATTTATTGGTCATTTGATGACTAATTCATTTGCATTTCAAAAAACATTGAATATTTTTTTTTCAGAGTCAACTGCTATGTATTGAGTCAACCCTTTTACAGTTGTATAAGTATCTCCCATCTACAGCTTCCCCTTTCATACTCTTAATGATATATTTTGATGAAAAGGAATTATGTGTAACATATTCAAATTTATAAAGTCTTTCCTTCCTCTTTCGTTCTGATGAAACTTTTTTCTTTTTTCATATCATGAAAACATTCCATATTATTTTAGAAGCATTGTTTACTTAACCACTTCACAGATCATCAAAATGTTTGTGTATAGCATAAAGTATGTATTTTGTTCTTATATGGATTAACTCATCCAATTGACTCATCACATTTTGGGAAAGATCTTCCTTTCCACAGTGCTCTGTGGTACCAGAGGTGATACTTGATGATAAATTCAATGTTTCCATAAGTATGAGTTTATTACTGGATCATCTTTTCAGTACCAGATGCTTCTGTCTTTAACCATGCATCAGTGGTATACTATGTTGATCATTGTAGTTTTATAAGGTCTTCATAATGTTACTATGTAAGTCCTTCTGCCTTACAGGACTGATTTTTTTTTTTTTTTCCCCTTATCCTCTGCATTGCATACATATTTTTACCAAAAGATAAAAAGATTTTGCGTTTGGAGTTGCTTTGAATCTATAAAATACATTGACGAGAAACAGAAACTCAAGTATGTGAATATCCCTACATTTATTTAGACCCTTTGTAGACTTTTCAGAATCGTTTTATAGTTTTCTAAGTATACAGCTTTTGTTATATCTACTCATAGGAGTTTGATTTATTACTAGATGTTTTGAATCTGTATATTTGTATTTTTTTAAATTAATGTGTGTTCTACTCAACTGTTGTTAGTATAGAGAAATGAAATAATTTTAAATTACAGATTCAGTTACTTTTCTTGACATAGGGCATTTCAGTGTTTATGCCTATACTTGTGTCTACTTTGTTAAATTTTCTCTTATTTTTATGTTTATTTAATCTAGGTTTTTTTGCTGTTGGCATAAAATTTGTTTCATTCTTAACCATATTATGAATTTTTAAAGTTGATAGAGTCCATAAAATATTCTCTCATCCAATAGTAACATTTGTAAATATTTCTGTGTGAATCTTCCCATGAACTAATACATTTTACTTGCATTTAGTTATAATAGTTATTAGTTAACATACACTGACTGTTGATGATCTCTATTGTACCCTAATTTCCTATTTTACTATTTTGTATACCTGTGGCGGATTCATTTTGATATTTGGCAAAACTAATACAATTATGTAAAGTTTAAAAATAAAATAAAATTAAAAAGTAAACATTCAAAAAATTAATTTTAAAATTTTATTTATTTTTTTGTGTGGTGAAAGAAACAGCAGCCTTTATCTGATGCTGGGAGGGATTGGGGGCAGGAGGAGAAGGGGACGACAGAGGATGAGATGGCTGGATGGCATCACTGACTCAATGGACGTGGGTCTGAGTGAACTCCAGGAGTTGGTGATGGACAGGGAGGCCTGGCGTGCTGTGATTCATGGGGTCGCAAAGTCGGACATGACTGAGTGACTGAACTGAACTGAACACAGGGAGAAGGGGCTTCCCTGGTAGCTCAGCTGGTAAAGAGCCCATATGTCAGTGCAGGAGAAATAAGAGATGTGGGTTTTCTCTGGGTGGGAAAGATCCCCTGGAGAAGGAAATGGCAGCCCACTCCAGTATTCTTGCCTGAAAAATTGCATGGAGAGAGCAGCCTGACAGACTATCATCCTTGGGGTCACAAAGATGCAACTGAGTGCATACGCACATACAGGGAGAATAGGGTGGCTCATACTTAAAACCCCAAACTTCTCTTAATTAAAAAAGATACTTTCCAGGCAAGGCTCTATTGGGGCCCCTGCTTCAGAGTGGGGAGCAAGAACAAACAGCAGGTTCCCTTGTTTGCTTGCTCCCTGGGTCGGGGCGGGAGTCAATCTTGTTCCGTACATGGGGTGAGGTTGGGATGGATGGGTCCAGGTGTCAGGCAGGAGGGGTAGCTTAGGTGGTTTGCCCACCTCTTAGGTGGTGTGGTATGTAGAGGGCATGTGCAGTACTCTGCCTTTGCTCTGGGCGCTAAAGAAGTGGTAGTTGGGCTTTCTGGTCTCTTTGTATCTTTTGTCTAGAATTTACCCTGACTGTGCATACATACAGTTATTTTTGGTCCCATATAATTTCTTTCCTATTCTGTTGCTCAAGAAGAGGTATGTCCAGGTGCAAACATTGCAGCACTGCAGCAAAGGTCCCAGGTCCCAAGCCTGTCTCATTCCCCCCAGAGGCTCATCACCGTTGTTTTTAAGGGATTAGGGAGTCAAAGGTCTCTTCTTCCTGCTAAAGAGACTGCAGACCCTTGCCTACCCTAAAGGTGTAGAATTCCCTTGCCAACTGTTTGAAGGACACGTAGGGACCTGGGCCACCTTCTGGAATGGGCTGATTTCCTTGAGCTGTCATAAGTCTTACTTCAAACTCTTGTACTCTAAAAGACACAAACTTAACCAAAAGGTTAAACAAACAAGGGCCAAAAAGGAGAAAAGCAGTAATAGCCTTTATTTTTTTTTTAATTTTTTAAATTTATTTTTTAAATTTTATTTTATTTTTAAACTTTACAAAATTGTATTAGTTTTGCCAAATAACAAAATGAATCTGCCACAGGTATACATGTGTTCCCCATCCTGAACCCTCCTCCCTCCTCCCTCCCCATACCATCCCTCTGGATAGCCTTTAAATGGTTCAGAAAGGAAAGGAACTGGGATTCCTTTACTGTTGACCAGACAAGGGAGGCGACATCACCCCTGCCAAAATTATGACTCCATTATGCCTGAGCATATATTTCATTAGTATTAACTTTTACATTTCCTGTTGCATTGATCCAAGTTGCAGCAGGAAGTATTAGTTATTACACAAAGTCTACATTGTTCTGCCAAGAGATACCAGGAGCCAGACAATTACCACGAACTATATCAGCCAAGGAAACAAGAGAGGTCCCAAGTCCCATTAATGCTTCAAGTAGGAGCTAACCCACTACAACATTTTACTTATCTGTTGATGGTGACTGTTTTTGAAATAGGTATCTCAAATATTTTGCAGGATCACAGGTGTATTGTTCTTCTATTGTGACCCATGAGGTATCTGGAGGTAAAAGCTTTATTTTGGGCAAATGTCCCCAATTAGATATCCCTTGCAGTTTGACCACAGTAGATGTGATTCAGCACAGTTCAGTCGCTCAGTCATGTCCTACTCTTTGCAACCTCATGGACTGCAGCAGGCCAGGCCTTCCTTACCTGTCCATCACCAACTCCCAGAGTTTACTCAGACTCATGTCCATTGAGTTGGTACTGCCATCCAACCATCTCATCCTCTGTCATCCCCTTTTCCTCCCGCCTTCAATCTTTGCCAGCATCAGGATCTTTTCAAATCAGTTAGTTCTTTGCAAAGTATTGGAGTTTAAGCTTCAGCATCAGTCCTTCCAATGACTATTCAGGACTGATTTCCTTTAGGATGGACTGGTTGGATCTCCTTGCAGTGCAAGGGACTCTCAAGAGTCTTCTCCAAAACCACAGTTCAAAAGCATCAATTCTTCGGTGCTCAGCTTTCTTTATAGTCCAACTCTCACATCCATACATGACTACTTGAAAAATCATAGCCTTGACTAGATGGACCTTGGTTGGCAAAGTAATATCTCTGCTTTTTAATACGCTGTCTAGGTTGGTCAGGAGACCCTGGAGAAGGAAATGGCAACCCACTCCAGTATTCTTGCCTGGAGAATCCCATGGACGGAGGAGCCTCGGGGGCTACAGTCCACGGGATCGCAAAGAGTCGGATATGACTGAGCGACTTCACTCACTCAGTAGGTTGGTCATAACTTTCCTTCTAAGGAGTAAGCATCTTTTAATTGCATGACTGCAGTCACTATCTGCAGTGCTTTTGGAGCCCCAAAAATTAAAGTCTGCCACTGTTTCCACTGTTTCAAAGGAGCAAGCTTATTTTAATTTCATGGCTGCAGTTACCATCTGCAGTGATTTTGGAGCCCAAAAAAATAAAGTCTGTCACTGTTTCCTTTGTTTCCCCATTTATTTGCCATGAAGTGATGGGACCAGATGCTATGATCTTCGTTTTCTGAATGTTGAGTTTTAAGCCAACTTTTTCACTCTCCTTTTTCACTTTCATCAAGAGACTCTTTTGTTCTTCTTTGCTTTCTGCCGTAAGGGTGCTCTCATCTGCATATCTGAGGTTATTGGTATTTCTCCCGGTAATCTTGATTCTAGCTTGTGTTTCATCCAGTCCAGCATTTCTCATGATGTACTCTGTATATAAGTTAAATAAGTAGGATGACAGCATACAGTCTTGACGTACTCCTTTCCTGATTTGGAACCAGTCTGTTGTTCTATGTCCAGTTCTGACTGTTGCTTCCTGACCTGCATACAAATTTCTCAGGAGGCAGGTCAGGTGGTCTTGTATGCCCATCTCTTGAAGAATTTTCAGTTTGTTGTTATCCACACAAAGGCTTTGGCATAGTCAATAAAGCAGATGTTTTTCTGGAACTCTTTTGCTTTTTTGATGAACCAGCAGATGTTGGCAATTTGATCTCTGGTTCCTCTGCATTTTCTAAGTCCAGCTTGAACATCTGGAAGTTCACAGTTCACATAGTATTTGAAGCCTTGCTTGGAGAATTTTGAGCATTACTTTGCTAGTTTGTGAGGTGAGTGCAATTATGTAGTGTTTTGAGCATTCATTGACATTGCCTTTCTTAGGGATTGGACCTTTTTCAGTCCTGTGACCACTTCTGAGTTTTCCAGATTTGCTGGCGTATTGAGTGCAACACTTCCACAGCATTGTCTTTTAGGATTTGAAATGGCTCTACTGGACTTTCATCACCTCCACTAGCTTTGTTCATAGTGGTGCTTCCTAAGGCCCTCCTGACTTTGCATTCCAGAATGTCTGGCTCTAGATGAGTGGTAATCTGTGGTAATCTGGGTCATGAAGATCTTTTTTGTATAGTTTGTCTGTGTATTCTTGCCACCTCTTCTTAATATCTTCTGCTTCTGTTGCTGCTAAGTCTCTTCAGTTGTGTCTGACTCTGTGCGACCCAATGGACAGCACCCCACCGGGCTCCCCTGTCCCTGGGATTCTCCAGGCAAGAACACTGGAGTGGGTTGCCATTTCCTTCTCCAATCCATGAAAGTGAAAAATGAAAGTGAAGTCGCTCAGTCATGTCCGACTCTTCGCGACCCCATGGACTGCAGCCTATCAGGCTCCTCTGTCCATGGTATTTTCCAGGCAAGAGTACTGGAGTGGGGTACCATTGCCTTCTTCTGTTAGGTCCATATAATTTCTGTCCTTTATTATGCCCATATTTGCATGAAATGCTCCCTTGTTATCTCTAATTTTCTTGAAGAGTCCTCTAGTCTTTCCCATTCTATTGTTTTCCTCTATTTCTTTGCATTGATCACTGAGGAAGGCTTATTTTATTGAGGTCCTTCCATTTTTGCAGTAGTTGGTCTTGGGGGTGGTATCCCTCTTTCCACCTTTTAAGAATTTGGTCCCCAGGATTTATTTGTGAAGGAACTACTACTTCCTCTGTATTTTTAGTAGGAGCTGGCAGTGCTTGTGGGCATAGCCCTGGATTGTCTTCTGAACTTGTTCTAGGTTAATAATAGATCTCAGGGACTTGTCCATATATTCATCCAGTAGAACATCAGTAGTAAGAAAAGGCCTCTCATAGTTCATTTCAATGGCTAAATCTTGGAGCACTCAGTTGAGGCTACTGGACCCTGAGGGGTGCAGTAGAAAGTGAGTCGGTCCAGGTTTATAAGTTTCTTGGCAGAGCTTTACTAAGGTTTTCTTTAAAGTATGGTTTATTTTCTTTACCTCACAGAAGGGATAGTAGAGGTGTGGGGTGCCAAGTGGTGTGCAGCTTGTAGTTTATCCCTAGGGCTGTTGTGAGCCCCTGTATGAGGGTTGGTTTTAAAAAAGTCCCCATTATCATTCTAGAGGGACTTTGGAAGTCGAAACCAAGGAATTATTTCTTTTAAAAGGACTCGACAGACACCCATAGCCTTTTCAGATTTGATGGGGTAGGTTTCAACTCATCTGGTTCAAGTATCATGATACCAGAAGATACTTACATCCTGATCATGGGCGAATTTGGGTGAAATCTGCCAGTCTTCCCCTGGATATGTCCCTTGGCATTGAATTGACCTAATTAATGAGGAGGGGGATTGGATGGATCTATGGATGCATATTAATAAATCATAGGCAAGCATTACTTGTTTTACTGTTCTTTTAAGGCCTTTTCCTGAAAAAGACTTTTGCATCAAGTCCCATAGTGCATCCCTTTTCTAGTGAGTGGCATCATATAAGCCCTTAGTTTCCATTTTTGGGCCTTGAGGATTAGAACCTTACGCTCCTTTTTATACCAGCCTGTGCTTCTTTTCTCATAGAGTCATTTTCAGCATTCTCTTGTTCCTGTGGGGAAGACTAGGGAATTCAGGGAGGCCAGTCACTAGAGCCATAGGTTCCTGGATTCAAGATGCATTCTTTAGGTTCCTGTATTTGAGATGCATGCTTTGCAGTTTGATCAGCTTTGCTGTTCCCTTGTGTCAAAAAATTTCCATTCCTCTGATGGCCCCTATAGTGGATTACTGATACCTGGGTCAGAAGCTGCACTGCTTCTAAAAGAGCCAGAATCAAATCTTTATGTTTTATGAGGGGATTTCTAGCAATTAACATTCTTCTTTCCAAATGACAGCATGAGCATGTAGCACATGGAAACCCCATTTTGAGTCAGTAAAAATACTTAATTTCTTATCCTTCCTTAATTGCAACACTCTCATTAATGCAGTTAGCTCAGTCTTCCGGGCTGATGTCTCGGGTGGCAGGGCCTTTGCTTTTGTGACTTCATCTAGGCTAACCATGGCATACCCTTACCTTTTGGGTTCCCATTCTGCATAACTGCTTCCATAAGTAAACCATTTGACCTTTGGGCTGTCAAGGGGCTCATCTAGAAGATCAGATTTGCTGGACTAAGTTTGTTCCAGGGTCTCTATACACTGATGCTGTAAGTATTCACTCTCGACCACTGGCAGCAGAATTTCTGGCTTAGCATGCCTTTAAGGTAACTTAGACGGTGTCCATTAAGAGGGCCTGATATCTTATTAACCTTTCTCCAGTCAACCATTTATGTCTTTTGACTTCCAGGACAGATTGTACCTGATGAAGAGTTAATACATCTAGAGGTTTCCTCAGAGTGAGCTTGGAAACTTCATCAACCAACAGGACTGTGGCTGTTGCTGCTCATGGGCAGCTTGGCCATCTTAGAGCCACAGAGTCCAGCTGTTTTGAAAAGTAAGCCACTGGTCTCTGAGTAGGTCCCAACTTTTGGATCAGGAGTCCTAGCGCTGTCCTGGACTTCTCGTGAACGTATATGGTAAAGGACTTGTCCAAATTTGGAAGCCCCAGTGCTGGTGGTCTACTCAACTCAGTCTTTAAAGTCTCAAAGTCCCACTAGTGGGCCTTTTTCCATTGAAAGGCTTCCATTTCTCCTCCTCATCTATAAGGCCATAATTTGGAATTCAGATATAAAACAACCCAGCCATCCCGAGAAAACCTTGGGGTTGCCTCTTTGTGACTGAGATGGTAATGTGATAATTGCTGGTTTTTGATCTACGGCCAGGCCAGGGCTTTTGCCTTTGGGGTCAACACAAATCCTAATATTGAACCTGTTACTGTGAGATCTGGGCCTTGGTGGGCGAGACTTTATATCCTCTTTTTGCCAGAAAATGTAGGACCCCTAATGGTATTTTGATCTGAATCGTGTTTGGTCTCACTAGTGTGTGTTAGTCACTCACAACTCTTTGCAACTCCATGGACTATAGCTCACCAGGCTCATCTATCCATGGGATTTCCCAAGCAAGAATCCTGTAGTGGGTTGCCATTCCCTCCTCCAGGGGATCTTCCCAACCCAGGAATTGAACCCAGGTCTCTTGCATTGGTCTCACTACTTATCAATAAATTATCAACATATTGTAGCAGAGTTCCCTTCTCAAGGAACAATTCCTTCAGTCCCCTTGCTTACCTAACACATTTCCAAAAATACAAGGGCTGTCCCTAAAGCCCTGGGGAAGCACTGTCCAGGTATATTGGGTAGCCTCCAGGGTGTCAGGGCCCCTGCATTCAAAGTTAAAAAGATATTGAAAGTCTGGATACTGGAGTGGGTTACCATTTCCTTCTGCAGGGGATCTTCCTGACCCAGGGATAAAACTCTCATCCCCTGTACTGGCAGATGGATTCTTTACCACTCCATCACCTGGGAAGCCCCATTCCTTGAGCTAAGGTGGGGAAAAAATCAAGAGTAAATATAGGTTACTTACTAAAGGCGCAGGAGCTTAAACAATGTGTTATCAAAAGCAGCATTCCAGGATAACTTGGTTCTCTGCTGAGAGTTTTGCATCAGCCTACTGTTAATAAAATCCATTTACTTAATTAAATTTAATCCTACTTTAGAAAATCTTGACCACATACAAAATTCTTTTCTCAAAATGTCCCTCTTCTACAGACTTTCTGCAACTTACTTTGGCCCTTATTCTTTCCACATTCAGAAATACCCTCCTCTAGGACAAAATCTGGAGAAGGCAATGGCACCCCACTCCAGCACTCTTGCCTGGAAAATCCCATGGATGGAGGAGCCTGGTAGGCTGTAGTCCATGGGGTCACAAAGAGTCGGACATGACTGAGTGCCTTCACTTTCACGCATTGGAGAAGGAAATGGCAACCCACTCCAATGTTCTTGCCTGGAGAGTCCCAGGGACGGAGGAGCCTGGCGGGCTGCTGTCTATGGGGTTGCACAGAGTCGGACACTACTGAAGCGACTTAGCAACAGCAGCAGCAGCAGCAGGACAAAATCATCATTTTTCCTTTCAACAAAATGCATTTCCATTCCTCATATGTTCTTTTCTGAAAACACACTTCCTAAGTATCCATGAACTGTCCAATACATTAGCATTCCTTAAGTTGGTAGAGAACATGTCAACGTGGCACAAAATGTCTTTAGTTTTTCTCTCACAAGAAGACAAAGGTAAATTTAGATATGTTTAACAATAATGTTCTAGTATTTTATCTTATTTGTAAATAGCCTGAATATTCAATTAATTTCTATCATTTAACTTAATTTAGTTTCAAATTTACAAAAATTTGGAGACTTTTATTGTTTTTTTACTCGAGTATAATTGCTTTACAAAAGCATTAGTTTCTGCTATACAAAGAAGTGAGTTAACTATATGTATACATATATCCCCTTCCCCTTGAGCCTTCCGCCCACCCTCTCCTCACCCCACCCATCAAGGCCATCACAGCACCAAACTGAGCTTCCTGTGCTGTACAGCAGGTTCCCACTAGTTATCTGTTTCACTCAAGATAATGTATTCATATGAAACCTAATCTCCCAATCATCTTGCTCTCTTCACCCCGGCAACTCCCCTCTCCATGACCACACATCCCTTCTCTATGTTTGTATCTCTGTTCCTACTCTGGAACTTAGTTCATCTGTATCGTTTTTCTAGATTCCACATACATGAATTAATATACAGTATCTGTTTTTCTGATTGACTTCACTTTGTATGACAGTCTTTCTTCAGATGACCTAATTTAGTTCCTTTTTTATAGCTAAGTAATTAGCTCAGCTGGTGAAGAATCTGCTTGCAATGTAGGAGACCCTGCTTCAATTTCTGGTTCTGGAAGATTCCTTGGAGAAGGGATCAGCTACCCACTCCAGTATTCTTGGACTTTCCTGGTGCCTCAGACGGTGAAGAATCTGCCTGTACTGTGGGAGACCTTGGTTTGATCCCTGGGCCTGAAGGCCAGCATGGCAACCTACTCCAGAATTCTGGTATGGAGAATCCCCATGGACAGAAGAGCCTGGTGGGCTACAGTCTGTGGGGTCACAAAGAGCTGGACGCATGAGCGACTAAGCAGAGCGCAGCATAATATCCCCTTGTGTATGTATATGTGTGTGTATATGTATATGTATACATATATACCTACACACAACATCTTTATCCATTCATCTGTTGATGGACACTTAACTTGTTTCTATGTCCTGGCTGTTGTAAATAGTGCTTCAGTGAACACTGGGGTACATGTATCTTTTTGAATTATGGTTTTCTCAGGGCTTATGCCCAGTAGTGGGTCATATGATAGTGCTATTTTTAGTTTTTTTTTAAGGAACCTCCATACTGTTCTCCATAGTGGCTATATCAATTTACATTCCCACCAATAGTGCAAGAAGGTTCCCTTTTCTCCACATCTTCTCCAGCATTTACTGTTTGTAGACTTTTTGATGATGGCCATTCTGACCAGTATGAAGTGATACATCATTGTATTAATAGTTTTGATTTGCATTTTTCTAATAATTAGTGATGTTGAGCATCTTTTCATGTACCTCTTGTCCATCTGTATGTCTTTGGATGAATGTCTGTTTGCCTTTTTTTTTTAATTGGGTTGTTTGTTTTTATATTTAGCTGCATGAGCTGTTTGTGTATTTTGGAGATTAATCCTTTGTCAGTTGCTTCATTTGCAAATATTTTCAACGATTCTGAGAGTTGTCTTTTCATCCTCTTTAAGGTTTCCTTTGATAACAAAATCTTTAAGTTTAATCAGGTCCCATTTGTTTGTTTTTATTTTGATTATTCTAGGAGGTGGGTCAAGAAAGATCTTGCAGTGATTTATGTCAAAGAGTGTTTTTCCAGTGTTTAAGTCTTTAATCCATTTTGAGTTTACTCTTGTTAGGTGGGGTTCTGATTTCATTCTTGTGCATGTAGTTGTCCAGTTTTTAAAGCACCACTTACTGAAAACACTGTCTTTTGTCCATTGTATAGTCTTGCCTCCTTTGTCATAGATTAGGTGACGATAGGTGCAAGGATTTATCTCTGGACTTTTTATCCTGTACTACTGATCTAATATTTCTGTTTTTGTGCCAGTATGATACTGTCTTGATTATTGTAGCTTTGTAGTATAGTCTGAAGTTGAAGAGCCTGATTCCTCTAGCTCTGTTTTCCTTTCTCAAAATTGCTCTGGTTATTTGGGGTCTTTTATGTTCCCATATGAATTGTAAAGTTTTTTGTTCTAATTCTGTGAAAAATGCCATTGGTAATTTGTTAGTGGTTTACATTTGTTAGGTAGGAAGTTAGGCATGAGCAATGAGGGATGGCCTAGCCAAAAAGGATGCAAGCTAATCTTTAAACCCACAGTGAAAGTCACTTAGTCATGTCCGACTCTCTGCATCCCCATGGACTCTACAGTCCATGGAATTCTCCAGGCCAGAATACTGGAGTGGGTAGCCTTTCCCTTCTAAAGGGGATCTTCCCAACCCAGGGATCAAACCCAGGTCTCCCACATTGCAGTCAGATTCTTTACCAGCTGAGCCAGAAGGGAAGCCTGAGAATACTGAAGTGAATAGCCTATCCTTTCTCCAGCAGATCTTCCTGACCCAGGAATCAAACCGGGATCTCCTGCACTGCAGATGGATTCTTTACCAACTGAGCTATCAGGGACTTTTCCAAATCCCACACATGCACCCTAGGCACACAGTAGATACAAACTAACCATGGGGGCTTCCTCAGGTAACCTTAGGAGCTAAGAGCCCATTAAGCATTCATAAACATTATACATGTATGGCATCCGGTCCCATCACTTCATGGGAAATAGATGGGGAAACAGTGGAAACAGTGTCAGACTTTATTTTTGGGGGCTCCAAAATCACTTCGGATGGTGACTGCAGCCATGAAATTAAAAGACGCTCACTCCTTGGAAGGAAAGTTATGACCAACCTAGATAGCATATTCAAAAGCAGAGACATTACTTTGCCAACAAAGGTTCATCTGGTTTTTCCTGTGGTCATGTATGGATGTGAGAGTTGGACTGTGAAGAAGGCTGAGTGCTGAAGAATTGATGCTTTGGAACTGTGGTGTTGGAGAAGACTCTTGAGAGTCCCTTGGACTGCAAGGAGATCCAACCAGTCCATTCTGAAGGAGATCAGCCCTGGGATTTCTTTGGAAGGAATGATGCTAAGGCTGAAACTCCATTACTTTGTCCACCTCATGCAAAGAGTTGACTCATTGGAAAAGACTCTGATGCTGGGAGCGACTGGGGGCAGGAGGAGAAGGGGACGACAGAGGATGAGATGGCTGGATGGCATCACTGACTCGATGGACGTGAGTCTGAGTGAACTCAGGGAGTTGGTGATGGACAGGGAGTCCTGGCGTGCTGCGATTCATGGGATTGCAAAGAGTTGGACACGACTGAGCGACTGAACTGAACTGAACTGAATAACAGACTAAATTACGGGAAGACATACACTACAGGGCCTTTTGTTATGAAACTTGAAATTGTCAGTCGGTCTTAAGCATATGCCTGTTTGCATTCCTTCTCTTGATTGGTGGTGCATACAAGCCCTGTTTTTGTACAGGGCACAGCCAAAAGGAGGAGATGGGAAGTATGAAAAGGGGGAAGCCAAGAGAAATCTTTTCGATGACTCTTGGGGTCAGCCTGCTCCCATGTCTTGGGATTGTCTAACAATAAAGGTCTGTTTGCCTGAGCTGAACTGAGTTGTAGCTTGTCTGTTGTTTTAAACCTTTTAGTCCGTCATTGCAACTGTCGTGACAAGAACTGAGGAAGACAAATCAACCTGATGTTTGGTGCCATGAAACAGATCGCTGACTGCCTCCAGATAAGGTAAGGGTCCTTGCCCTATCGCTCGAAGGACCTTGATTTCCGCTGAACTGATCTAACACACTGAATCTGTAAATTGCTTTGCAGTAAAATCATTTTCACAATATTGATTCTTCCCATCTAAGAACATGGTATACTTCTCCATCCGTTTGCATCATCTTTGATTTCTTTTATCAGTGTTTTATAGTTTTCTGAGTACAGGTCTTTTGCATCCTTAGTTAGCTTTACTCCTAGGTATTTTATTCTTTTTCTTGAGATGATAAACAGGATTTTTAACTTAATTTCTCTATCTTATCTTTTGTTGTTAGTGTATAAGAATACAGGACACTTCTGTACACTAATTTTGTGTCCTGAAAATTTATTAAATTCATTGATTAGCTATAGTAGTTTTCTGGGAGCATCTTGAGAGTTTTCTGTGTATAGTATCTTGCCATCTGCAAACAGTGATAGTTTTACTTCTTTTCCAATTTGAATTCATTTTCTTTCTTTTTTTCTTTGATTGCTGTGGATAGAACTTTTATAGTGGAGAGAGTGGGCATCCTTGTATTGTTCCTGACCTTAGAGGAAATGCTTTCAGTTTTTCACTGTTGAGAATGATGTTAGCTGTAGGTTTGTCATATATGGCTTTTATTATGTTGAGGTAGGTTCTCTTTATGCTCACTTTCTGGAGAGTTTTTATCATAAATTGGTATTGAGTTTTTTCATAACGTTTTCTGCATCTATTGAGATGATCATACTTTTTGTTTAATTTGATAATATGGTGTATCACATTGATTGATTTCTGTATATTGAAGAATCCTTGCATCCCTGGTATAAATCCCACTTAGTCATGGTGTACAATCCTTTTAGTGTGTTGTTGGATTCTGTTTGCTAGCATTTTGTTGAGGATTTTTGCATCTATGTTCATTGGTGATATCAGTCAGTAATTTTATTTGTGATATCTCTGGGCAATGGTGGCCTCATAGAGCAAGTTTGTGAGTCCCTCCCTCTGAAATGTTTTTGAAAGAGTTTTGAGAGGATGGGTGTTAGCTTTTCTCTAAATGTTTGATAGAATTCACCTGTGAACCCATCTAGTCCTGGACTTTTGTTTGTGGGAAGATTTTTTTTTTTAATTTTATTTATTTACTTTTGGCTGAGCTGGGTCTTCATTGCTTCATTGGGCTTTTCTGTAGTTGTGGCTGGTAGGGGCTATTTAGTCGTGATGCACAGGCTTCTCACTGTGGTGCCTTCTTTTGTTGGGGAGCACAGGCTTTAGGCATGCAGGTTTCAGTAGTGCTCCTGGGCTCTAGAGTACAGGCTCAGTAGTTATGCCTGGAATTAGTTGCTCCACCTGCAATTAACTGCAGGTGAGACCTTCCTGGATCAGGAATCGAACCTGTGTCTCCTGCATTGGCAGGTGGATTCTTTACCACTTAGCCTCCAGGGTAGCCCCAATTTTTTATTTTTATTTCAAGATAAAACAAACCAGAATGCATGTGTGCATGCTCAGTCAATTCAGTCATGTTTCTGTGGGAAGATTTTTAATTTGAATTTCATAACTGTGATTAGTCTGTTTATATTTTCTGTTTCTTTCTGATTTAGTCTTCGAAAATTGTACCTTTCTAAGAATTTGTCCATTTCTTCCAGATTGTCCATTTTATTGGTATATAGTTGCTTCTAGTAATCTTTTATGATCCTTTATCTTTCTGTGGTGTCAGTTGTAATTTCTCCTTTTTCATTTCTAATTTTATTGATCTGAGTTCTCTTCCCCTCTTTTTTTTTTCTTTATGAGTCTGGCTAAAGGGTTATCAATTTTGTTTATCTTCTCAAAGAACCAACTTTTTTATTGATCTTTTTTATTATTTTTTTTCATTTCTGTTTCATTTATTTCTGCTCTGATCTTTATGATTTCTTTCCTTCTAACTTTATTGTTGTTGTTCTTTTTCTTTCTCTAGTTGCTTTAGGTGTAAGGTTAGCTTGCTTATTTGAAGTTTTTCTTGTTTCATGAGCTGAGGTTGAATTGCTATAAACTTCCCTCTGAGAACTGCTTTTTGTTGTATCCTTTATGTTTTGGGTCATTGTTTTTTCATTTTTATTTGCTCTGATGTATTTTTTTTACTTCCTTTTTATTTCTTCAGTGATCTCTTGGTTATTCAGAATGCACTGTTTAGCCTCCATGTATTTGTGTTCTTTATAGTTTTTTTTTTTTTTCCTGTAATTGATTTCTAATCTCATAGTGTTATAGTCAGAAAAGATGTTTGATACAATTTCAGTTTTCTTAAACTTACCAAGGCTTGATTTGTTACTCAAGATGTGATTCTGAAGGATGTTCTCTGTGCACTTGAGAAAAAAGTATATTCTGTTTTTGAGTGGGATGTTCTATAAATATCAATTAAATATATGTAATCTGTTGTGCCATTTAAAGCTCTTACTTATTTAATTTCTGCCTGGCTGATCTGTCCATTGGTATAAGTGGGGTGTTAAAGTCCCCCACTATTATGGTGTTACTGTCGGGTTCCCCTTGTTGGCTGTTGTTATTTGACTTAGGTATGGAGGTGGTCCTGCATTGACTACAGAAGTATTTATTACTGATGTATTTTCTTCCTGGATTGACCTCTTGATCATTATTATGTATTATGTATTATGACCTTTATCTCTTGTCATAGTCTTTATTTTAAAGTCTATTTTGTCTGATATGAGCATTGCTATTCCAGCTTTCTTTTGCTTTCCATTGACATGGAATATCTTTTTATGTGCCCTTGCTTTCAGTCTGTATGTGTCCATAGCTCTGAAATGGGTCTCTTGTTTCCATTCAGCCAGTCTGTGTCTTTTTGGTTGGAGCACTTATTCCATTTAAATTCAATGAAATTATAGATGTTTACATTCCTATTACCATTTTCTAAATTGCTTTGGATTTGTTTTTGTGGGTCTTCTTTTGTTTTTCCTGTCTAGAGAAGCTCTTTTAGCATTTTTTTTTTTTAAACTGGTTTGGTGGTGCTGAATTCTCTTAGCTTTTTGCTTGTTTGTAACGGTTTTTATTTTCTGTCCATTCTGAATGAAAGCCTTGCTGGGTAGAGTCATCTTGGTTGTAGATTTTTCCATTTCATCACTTTAAATATATTCTGCCACTCCCTTCTGGCTGGCAGAGTTTCTGCTGAAAAATCAGCTGATAACCGTATGAGGATTCTCTGGTATGTTATTTGTTGCTTTTAATATTATTTCTTTGAATTTAATTTTTGTTTGATTCGTTTGTGTCTTGGCGTTTTTCTCCTATGGTTTGTCCTGTGTGGGACTCTCTGCAGTTCCTGAACTTGCATGTTGTTGTTGTTGTTTTTTTTCTTCCTTTCCCATTTTAGGGAAGATTTTTACTCTGATCTCTTCATGTATTTTCTCTAAACATTTCTTTTTTTTTTCCCTGGGGCCCCTGAAATTCAAATGTTGGTGTGTTTAATGTTGTCCTAGATGTCTCTGAGACTGTCCTCAATTTTTTTCATTCTTTTTTGATTTTTCTGCTCCACAGCAGTCATTTCCACCATTCCATTTTGCAGCTCACATACTCATTCTCCTGCTTCAGTTATTTTGCTATTGATTACTTCCAGTGTATTTTTCATTTCAGTTATTGTGTTTTTCATCATTGTTGTTCTCGAGTTCTTCCAAATTTTGTGCTTAGTTGTGTCCGACTGTATGCAACCCTATGGACTGTAGCCCACCAGGCTTCTCTGTCCGTGGGATTTTTCCAAACAAGAGTACTGGTGTGGGTTGCCAGTATTCTTTGGGCAGAGGATCTTCCCAACCCAGGAAGATCTTCTCCTGGGGTCTTCCTGACCCAGGGAATCAAACCTCCCAGTCTCTTGTGTCTGCTGCATGGGCAGGCAGATTCTTTATCATTAGCACCACCTGGGAAGCCCTTGCTAGTTCTTCTAGGTCCTTGATAAACATTTCTTGTATTTTCTCCGTCTGAGCCTCCACTTTTTCCAGGATTTTTAATAATCTTTACCATCATTTCTCTGAATTCTTTTTCATGTGGGTTGCCTATTTCCTTTTCATTTATTTGGTCTTGTAGGTTTTTACCTTGATCCTTTGTAAAATCTTTTTTGTCATTTCATTTTGTTTGATGGGGGAGGAGGTGGGGCTGTGTTCCTGTCTTACTGCTTGTATGGCCTGAGGCATTCAGCACCATTTGCAGGGGGTTGGGTAGGGCCGGATCTTGGTGCTGAGATGGGGCCTTCCAGGAGACTCCACTCTGATTAGCATTCCCTGATGTGTGAGGTTCTCTGTGAGTCCAGGGGGCTGAGCGTGGCACTCCCGTCACAGGAGCTCAGCCCTGACCACTGGCCTGGGAATCAAGATTCTACAAGCTATGTGGTCTGCAAGGAAAAAAACATGGCAGAGCAATAGCAAAAGAATAGGAAGTAAAATAAAATTAGAAAACTTAAAAATATATTAGAAAAAATAAAAATATAAGTGAAACAACAAGAGAAAACAACCATAACAGCAAAAAAAAAAAAAAAAAAAAAAGGGCCAGAAAAGGCCTTGGCTGTAGGGGGCAGGGGCTTAGATGGGACTGGGACCCTAGGTGCAGGGCCAGAGGACCAGAAAAGGTCCTCCTTAGGAGAGTGTGTGGGGGCAGGTCTTAGACTCAGTGTGCCCAGAGGGGTCCTCAGAGGGCTGAGGCTTAGGCCTGGGACCCCAGCAGCCTCGCCAGGCCTGAGCTGACAAGGAGAATGCTGGCCACACTCCCCTCTGATCCTCCAACCCCTTGAAAGTGTTTTCCATCCCCAGTGGTGTGCTTACTGTGAGTGAGTCACTCTGAGCTTGGGAAGCCCTCCCTTCCTCTAACTGCCTCTTGGGGGCACCAGTCCCGTCTTGCTTTTACCTTTCTCCCACTCTCAGGGCTGTTAAATGGCAGAGGTTCAGGCCCAGCACCTCAGAAGGATCTCCCCAGGGCTTAAGTGATGAGGAAGGAGATGGTGGCCCTGTTTCCTTCTGATCTTCCATTCTTCTATAGGTCTCCCCCCATCCTAGCTGAGTCCCTTGCGATGAGTGGACCTCCCTAAGTGTGGAAACCCCTCCCCTCCCCCACTGCCCATCAGGGCCACTGGTCCCATCCCAGCTCCACTTCTCTCCCATGACCATATCCTACCTGGTGATGTGGAGGCACCTCCCATCCCCTTAGGTGTCTGAGGTCCCCTACCTGTACCTGGTAAATGCCCTGGTTATGAGGAGACAGGTACTGCACAGCCTCTTATTCTGCCATCTTGACTTTGCCCCCATTGGAGAGATTGTTTTAGACAGATGTTTCTAAAACATAAAATTATTCTTACAGTTTACCAAAAAGTTCTTACCCCAGTTACATTTACTTAAAAATTTAATATCCGGTTATTTTCCCTGTTGACAGACATTATAACTGAAAAAAAAATATGCACTTACAGATTACCAGTAACTCTAGGTATAATGAAAGTATACTTAACATTGATGACTCTAAAGACAGATCTATATTAATTAAACCCATAAGTTTAAGCTAGACAAGTTAATTTCTGTAGAACCAGAGATCTCATAGGTTTCTGTCTGAATTTAAAATGCCCCTCTTTTTTTCCTTTAGTCTGAGGGGACTGCAGATGAATCATTTAGTTCCTGAGAGTCCAGGCAGAATAGTTACATTATGGAGTCTGAGGAGGGAAAAATGCAAGGGCCTGTCATTTCTTTTCCTTCTTTAAAATACCAAGAAACCCAAGGCTGGAGTCTCAGGCAGTCTGGACTGTGTTTGTATTTCAAGGCTAAAGTGTTCCACCACACCCAGAATGTCAGCAGAGGGTTGCAGGAGAAGTTGGACAGACAGAAAACTGCAACACAAACAAATATACCAATTATAAAACTTAAAAACACAGCAAAATGTTTTTAGGTCACAGGTGACAAGAGTGCAGTCATGAGGACCGAGAGAGATAAAAGGAGAAGAGACAGAAAACATTGAAAAAGAGAAGGAGTGAAATTATCATTTCAGCCTAATCCCCATAGCTGTCTATTCTGGCACCAACCTACATGCTTCTAGAAAGGGCCCAGAGAAGGAGAGAGCACTCTGCCCACTGCCCACCAGGGTAATCAAGCCCAGAAACCAGCCAGCTGTATGTCTTCTGTGGGACTCTCACCAACTCATACACCAGTATATAGAAATCTGCTACTTTAGCCTGTTCCTAATGCAGCTTTTCTTGGTGGCAGGAAAATAAAAGTGAGAATATTGGAACAATTGGACTTCCAACCACTACATGATATGAGGTTTAAATTTCTATCTCTCTCATATGTTTCCAGTCAGGAGAGCCCACTGGATCAAGGTCTGCATAGTGTGAAGTGAGCCTCTCTCACTTCTGCTTGTGACCCATCAAGGTGAGCCATTTGCAGGCTGAAAGAATCAGGTCTCATAAGCTGAGGGGAGTGATACTGTAGCTGCCCAATATCCACAATCTCAGAAGGATAGGACAGAAGTAGGAGAGGACAGAGAGAGAAGTAGAGAAATTTCAGGAAAGGGAAAGGGACAACGGGGAAAGGGAATATGGTAAGAGATAAAGAACAGATTGGAGGGGAAAAGCATTGCCTGAATGAGAGTACTGAAGCCCCCAGGGGCCAGGAAGACATACTTACCAAACGTGGTGATGCTAACAAGAGATTCAGGTCCCTGCTTGCTACCCACAGGAAGCTGCATTCAGTGGTCCAAGAGGTGCCAAACTCTCTCCCCAGAAGGGGATAAGCCCCACATTGGGTGCCACAGAATATGTTACTGACCAGGGTTCTTGGCCTTCTTAATCAATAGAAATTGATCAGAGGCCAGACAAGAAATTAAGGCAAGGCTTTTTGGGGGCCCCAGCTGCAGCAGAGGTGGGGAAAGGGTGAGAACAACAGGTCCCTTGCTTGCTTGCTGACTCACTTCTTAGGGTGTAACTTACTGTTCTTTTTCAAACTTCATGAGGTGGAAGTTTAGATCCTTGATTTTCAGCCTTTCTTGTTTAATAATTACATTCAAATCTATAAAAAAATTTCCATGTAAGCATGGTTCATCTGTATCACACAAATTTTGATATAACATACTTTCATTATCATTCAGTTAAAAATATTTCCTATTTTTAATCATAGTGTTTTCTTTTGTTAGGTAGTTAGAATAGGAAAATGGTCCAGAATGGTGGTGGCTAAAAGACAAGGAAGGGAAAAGCCTGCAAAAATAGAACACAGGAAGGTCCAAGGACCAGAGTGAGGACCTCAGATAGAACAAACAGCACTCCTGGATAGCCCAGTTTACATAGGGCAGGCCCAGGGGGAGGAGCCAGAATTGGGCTGGGGGCCTCTCTTTTTGCATCTTTTGGGTCTGCAGGCCGTCAGGCCTCGAGGATGTATTTTCCTTTACTTTCTAAATAAAACTGAGCTGTAACATGGAGCTGTAACACTGGTCTGTCTGAGGGTTGTAAGGCTGGTCTGTCTGTCACTTCAAATTTTTGTTGCAAGGAAATTACAAACTCCCCCAACACTTTTGATCTACTTGTTTTTGAAACATATGTTGCTGAATTTCTAAATGCATGGAAATTTGTTTCTTTTTTTATTATTTTGTATTTACATTATGAGAATTTACTCTGTGTAACTTTGACCCTTTATCATTTTTAAAATTTACTCTTTTATGTCCTAGCATACACTTAAATTTTGGAAATATCCTGTGAATATTTGAAGAGTGTGCATTCTGTGGTCTTCTATTGAGGTGTCCACAAATGCCAAGTGGATGTATGACATGACTAAAAGTCAGTTTTGTTTATTGTATTGAGCAAATCTTCTTGCCTTTCTTTTTGTCAGAATGTCCAATCAGTTACTGGGAAATAATAAGTTTAAAAAACTCCTCCCATAAAGATGATTTTTCTTAATTCTCTTTTAGTTGCAATCTTTGCTTTAGGTATTTTGATGCTACTGTATGCATACTATTCTAGGTTATATTATCCAGTGCATGCTGCTAAGTCACTTCAGTCGTGTCTGACTCTGTGTGACCCCATAGATGGCAGCCCACAAGGCTCCCCCGTCTCTGGGATTCTCCAGGCAAAAACACTGGAGTGGGTTGCCATTTCCTTCTCCAATGCATGAAAGAGAAAAGTGAAAGTCAAGTCGCTCAGTTGTATCCGACTCTTAGCGACCCCATGGACTGCAACCTACCAGGCTTCTCTGTCCATAGGATTTTCCAGGCTAAAGTACTGGAGTAGGGTGCTCTTGCCTTCTCCAATCAAGTGCATAGAAATTTAAAATTATATGTTTCCAGTAATTTCAACATTGATCACTATAGAGAATCTTATTTTTGCTTTAGAACCTGTTTTGTATTATATGTTATTAAAACAGCACTAGCAGCTTTCTTTTGGAAAAAGTTTCTGTCATATCTTTTCCCTTCTTTTGCTTTCAACCTTCCTGTATCCTTATATTTGAGGGATGGTATGGGGAGGGAGGAGGATGGAGGGTTCAGGATGGGGAACACATGTATACCTGTGGCGGATTCATTTTGAGATATGGCAAAACCAATACAATATTGTAAAGTTAAAAAAATAAAATAAAATTTAAAAAAAAAATAAATAAACAAAATACATTCATTCAGTGTTTTTAAGACTGATAATCTTCTAAATGAAGCATTAGCTCGTTCATATTGTGAAGTTATTATATAATTATTTGGGTTTAAGTCTATTATGTTATTTGCTTTTTTGTTCTACTATTCTGCTTTTCCTTTTAATGCATTCTTTTTTGAAACATTACATTTTTGCTTATCTTCCCCTATTAACTAGCTTATTATATATTCACTTTTCTGTTATTCAGTTAGCAGTTATCCTGGAATTTACAAAGTCATACTGGATCTGTCAACCTTAATGTAAGGTAGTACTTTACCTCTTCCCAGGAAAAAAGCATGGATATTTAAACCACTTTGCCTGTCTTTAATTGGCCCAGTGGGTAGAGAATCCTCCCGCATTGCCGGAGATGTTGGAGATACAGGTTTGATCCCTGCATCTTGTGTTTGGGAAGATCCCTTGGAGGGGGAAATTGGCAACCCACTCCAGTATTCTTGCCTGAAAAGTCCCATGAAGAGAGGAGCCTGGCAGGCTGCAGTCCATGGGGTCACAAAGAGTGGGAACAACTGAACATGTGGCACACGCTGGTGGCATACTTTTCTTAGTTTTTGTTCTCTGAAAATGATTTCATTTTACTTCTACTTTGGAAAATTATTTTCTCTGGTTATTAAATTCTAGATCGGCAGCGTTTTTTCTTCTTCTAACATTTAGAGGGATCTTTTTCTATCATCTTTTGATTTTTTTCAATTTTGCTATGAATCAGCTCTCAGTCTTAGTATTGCTTCTTTGAAGATAATATGACTTTATTTTTCTTGCTGCTTTTATTATCTACTCTTTATTTTTGTTTTCAGTAGTTTTATTCTGGTATATCTAGGCATAGTTTTTTTTGTTGCTGTTTTGTTTGTTTGAACTTGCTTAGAAATTATTATGCTACTTAAGAAAAGACCTAGCAAATATCACTTTATATATAATTCCTATATGATGCATTTTTTTTATTCCTGGGAATCAAATTAAATGCATTTATTATCTCACATTTGTGTCTGTTTTCTCCTCATTTCTAATTTTACATCTCTGATTTTCATTTTGCATATTTTCTTCTTTTTTTTTCCAGTTTACTCTTTCAACTTATCGGTATATAACCAGACATTAACCACCACCCCCATCTATTGAGGTTTTAATTTTTAGTATTTATATTTAAAATTCCATTTGGCTTTTAAGAAACAATTCATGTTTATGAATGTAGTCTTTTGAATTATTGAAAAGTCTGTGTCTCATCAGTACATTATATGGATATTCTGTTAATTATATATTTTCCATTGATTCTTTTCCTTTTCAGACACGTCATTATTTTGTTTGGTTATTTTTGACTGAATTAGAAACTGTTGCTCAAAGAAAGTAAAAAAAATTGTTCCTCAAATAAAGTAAGCTTTTATTATTTATACAAGGAAAATATAACCTTATTCATAGTATCAAAATGCTTGTGTGTAGTGGTGTGATCTGAGACACACTTAAAAGTGTATCAATTCCCTAAATATGCACTCTCTATTACAAAGCTGAGACTCTCATTTCCTAAAAAATTATCATCCCTTAAGTCTCTTAGGTAGTACTTATCTTCTGTTGATTACATTATGCATTGGGATGATATTAATACAATAACAAGTGTCTTATTCCCTTTCAAGCTTGATCCTTTTATTACCACCTAGACTCCAGTCAAGTTATATTACTTACTTCTCAAACATATATGAAAGTTTCTTCTTCCCAGCCTAATTTTTATGTAAAGATTGAGAGCTTTTAACATATATTCATCCATCCATAGTCAACATATTTATTGAGTCACTATTATGCAAATAGTTCGATTGGCTGCTGGGAAGACAAAGATATAAAAAAAACACAGTGTCCATCCCCATGGAGCTTAAAGTATCTAATTCTGCTTGTCCTCTGTATATCTACTCAAAAATCTATAGCCATTTTTCAAGGTTAGTCATTGATGTTAAGGATTCCAGTATATTAAATTTCATGTCATTTTAAGATATAAAACTATTGGTAGTTTTGATGTGACATGATTATTTGCTCTGTAACTTCACTTGTTTGCTTTGATTCTTTCTCCAGTGCTTCGGCTGTCCTGTGCCCATTACCAATATCCTCACTTGCCAAGTTCCCTTCTTTCATCTTATTGTACAACCCTTTATACTATTATATCTTTTCTTCCAAAGAAAATGCTGAGCAAAGATGAGTTGTATGTAGTTTTCTGAAGCTCAACTTCTCTTTCAGAGGAGTTGAACAGATGTGACCGTAGGTAGAATCATCCCACTTGGTCTATCTAAAAAGGAAGCACAAATGGGCAGAGATGAGTAACTGCCCAGAGGCAAGATCCTGAGTGCTCCACTTAAGGTGGTTCAACACTGGAGGAAAGGACTAGAACAGATACAGTTATAATCCAGCTTCTATAGGCCCACAGTCTAAGATGAACTGAAGTTCAAAAAAGCAGCAAGATCAGCGAAAACAAATATTGCATATTGATAAATATGTAGTTTATATTCTGTACATATGTTTCTTCACAGTTCTTCAGTTTCCACCAGTAGTCTATTTATGGTCTTTACAGCCTTCCTCTACCTCATATTCCCAAAGCCAATAGTAAAGGCCTTAGGTTCTTGTTACAGAAACAGTCCAGGTTCAAGAAGTTGGGATAGAGACTGATGCTGGGAACCCTAAAGTCACATTCATAGGGATGCATGTCAAGGAAAGCTTTGTATAGAGCAGTTCAACTGGAAGAGTCATGCAATAACTTGATAGGAATCAGTTTTCATGAAATGTTTAAGTAGAGAACTGGTGTTAGCAAAAAAAGAAAAAGAGAGAGAGAGGAGAATTGGAGTTACTAAAAGCAGACTGCTCACTTACAGAGTTAATAAAGAAATGTGAAGCTAGCTAGACAATTGAGGGCAAGAAAAGGGTTTCTTTTGTTTCATTTTTTGTTTAACAGGAAAAATAACAGTGTATTTGCAAACTCATGGAAATAATACAGCAGAAAAGGAAAACTATCTGATGCAAAAAGAAAAGCTGCCCAAGTAATATGAGTATAAGAATATGTCATGCAGTGCACAAGTGGATGCTTAACCAAAGTCAAGAACAGAGACACTTCTTTTGTGGTGAAAGATAAAAAGTGGAGTATTTAGGCATGGATGCCATACAGGTAACATAATGTGGTTGTGATAGATTGATTTGAGATTGCTAATATTTTTTTGAAATAGGAAGTAAAATTATCAACTCAGGGTAAGAATTAGGTAGAAGATATTGGAGATTTGAAGAGAGTGGAAAGAGTGTTCAGCTAGGAGCATAAGTAAATAAGCTGTTATAATTTTGGCACAGTAGACATCATTAAAGTCAGTAAATACTAATTGTATGTGAGTTAATCAGCTGGTTATAGTTTTCAGTCACATTTAACTCTATAGAAAATAGGAGAGGAGTTAAAAAATTAATTAAGGTTATGATTTAGACAAGCAAGCCAAATTATGGAAGGGGGGACATTGGTGAAAAGTATGAGAAAGTGATGCTTATCACTGACTATGGAATTAAACTAGAAGTGACAACCTGATAGGACAGAATACATTGGAAAATTGAAAGAAACTAAATTCTGTAGGTTACACTGATGTGGAGGAACTGATGGAGTTAAATTTCTAGAGCAAGAGCTGGAAAAATGAGAGTTGGTGGAATAAAGAGTAGAAATTGAAACTAAGATTTTTCAGGAATTGTAGTTACTAGTAAAGACAAGATCTACAATGTGATCTGATCAGGGGAATAAATGGAATGGAGGTCAAGAAATGAAAGAGAGGAGGCCAAGAAGCTAATAAGTCAGGTTATTGGGAAAATAATGTACTAGAGTCTAGTACTAGTATATTGAAATAACCAGGAATAGTGATAGGGTTAGTGGTGGAGAGAGTGACAATGAGCCCGGTAATAAAAGGCCCAAGTTTCAGTGACCGGCTGCAAAGGAATGGGTTGGTAGAGTTTTATGGTAATAGAATCAAAGTTGGCTATTCTCACAGAAAAAGGGGTGAATGATTTAAATGGTTTAGCAGTTGAAATAAGAAGAGAACACACCTCAGTGTGATTTGCATATGAGAAGTCAGCATAAGAAGGACTGTTGTAAGGAAACTTAGACTTCAGCTTGAGCAAGAGGCAAAGGGCATGTTCTCAAAAGTGCCTGGTGTTATAAGAGATTTGCTGATGATAGGCAATGAGTTCCTAAATTCAGTCTAAAAGAATTTTGGGTTTGTTTTAAGGAAATGAAAGATTGATAAGAAATGTAATCAGAGGAGTGATCACCAGAGTGATCCCTAGAGTTGTAAGTGGATCAGAACCAGGGTATAATAGGTGCTAAGAGAATTCTGAGCGGCTTTTACTATCAGATAAACAGAAATAAAAGCCATGATGCAACCGGCCCTAATGGTCCCAAGGCAGACATTGGTGGCAAGCTGTGAATGTTGTGGAGAGTAAGAAGTGGGACTGTCGCCAGGCGCTCTTACTTTCTGCTGAGGGAAATAAGAAAGAAAAACAACAACAAAAAAAATTAAAGCAGAACATGCATCCTCTCAAAACACTGAAATAATTCAGGGGGAAAAGGAAAATTTTAAAGTACTCCTATTAATATGCTTAAAGTGTTTTACAAGTTTTTTGCATCTATATGAAAATATAAATGGGTGCTATAAAAGAAAGGCCTTCCCTTGTGGAATCTGCCTGCCATGATGTGAGAGACCTGGGTTCTATCCTGGGTTGGGAAGATCCCCTGGAGAAGGGAAAGGCTACCCACTCCAGTATTCTGGCCTGGAGAATTCCATGGACTGTTTAGTCCATGGAGTCTCAAAGAGTTGGACACGATTGAGCAACTTTCACTTTCATAGAAAGGAAACAACTCACTAAGCAAAAGAGTTCTTAGGTACTACAAATGATTTAAGAACTGACAGACTAGAAGATGTAACTGAAGGAAACTACAGAATATAGAGCAAAGAGGATAGAGTAAGCAAAATAGAAAATCAACTGAAAATTCAACTAAAAGACAAAAAGTAAGGAAGTTGAAACACCAGAGAATTATGGAGCTGCTATCCTGGCCAGGGGTGGGGCGGGGGGGGGGGGTGGAGATGAAATGCTAACCATAATTTTAAGTCAGTAATTTTACCATAGAAGAAAACCAGCAGATTGCAAAGAATCTGATAAAAGGCAGAATAGCTACAGCTTCTGAGACCTTCCCTGGTCTCTAGAAATTAGGATGCAATTTGCACAGTCTTTTAAAACAAACCCTGTTTAACTTCCCATACTTTGGAGTAAGACATTCAGAAGCACCCCTGAATAAAAAGTGGATGTAAAATATATCCACTTATAGGATATAGGACTAGAATCTGATTTCACAGTGTCTTCTTCTTGAAACTGGATTAAAATAATCTAGGATTCCTGTGTCTTTGTTGCCAGAGCAAATATGAATTCTCCCTGTTTTAATGTAATATCATTGTAGAGCTCAAATCTACATTTCTGTCCAGTAGAGTGTCCAAATTTCTAAATACATTCATAGAAAGCAAATGGAATTTTATTTTCTGGGATCCTTGCTAATCAATATTCCAAACTATTTGGGATATATCTGAACAGGTGTTTTGATTTAACTAGCATATCTACCAACATGTAGTATAGTGTCTTATTCTGGTTGCTGCTGCTGCTGCTAAGTTGCTTCAGTCGTGTCCGACTCTGTGCGACCCCATAGACGGCAGCCCACCAGGCTCCCCTGTCCCTGGGATTCTCCAGGCAAGAACACTGGAGTGGGTTGCCATTTCCTTCTCCAATGCATGTAAGTGAAAAGTGAAAGTGAAGTCGCTCAGTTGTGTCCGACTCTTCGTGACCCCATGGACTGCAGCCCACCAGGCTCCTCCATCCATGGGGTTTTCCAGGCAAGAGTACTGGAGTGGGGTGCCATCACCTTCTCTGCTTATTCTGGTTAGGAACAAATTATTTAGTAAACTCGGATAGTGCCTTCAGAAATAGTCATTGTCCGTTGATCAAAAGAAAGCTTCCTTTTCATTGTAGGATGCCGCCACACTGAGGAAGAAGGGAATTTTGGAACTAGATGGCACAGCTGCACAAGGCATTAACAGCAGCAGCAAGAGACTGGAGTGGCAGGTGCAACTGGCTAGAAATTGGGAAAGGCATGCTGTGCTATTTGTAGAGAAAGGTTCAATCCATACCCTTACCCATCCTGGAGACAAACTGGGTTTGTTGCAAATTAATAGACAAAGCCTATAAATTGGATATAGTCCAGAAAAGGTTGGAGAAACAGTGAGTTCAAAAATCAAAGCAAGGGACTGGAAGTTACTGGGAAGCTAAGCTGTTTCTGTAGGTTTTGAGTGGAGAATTAGTTGTTTGTCACTTGCTATATTGTATTTCCTGTAAGAAAGTTTCAGCTGTGCAAAGACATTAAGTCCATATTAAGAAAGATGCGTTGCTTTTCTTCTGTATTTAACATCTTATCTGTAAACCTGAGTTGAACATATCATTAAAAAGAGTTATTAATCTCTGAAATATTCTAAATATAATATTACAGTTCTCGGGAACAGAAGGAAGGAGGGTAGGAGGGAAGGAGAGACAGAAAAAATTTTAGTTCTTTAGGATTTTGTTGTTGGCTTAGTCACTAAGTTATCTCTGACTCTTTTGAGACCTCATGGACTGTAGCCTGCCAAGTCCTCTGTCTATGGCATTTCCCAAGCAAGAATACTGGAGTGGGTTGCCATTTCCTCTTCCAAGGCAACTTCCTGACCCAGGGGTCAAACTCACGTCTCCTGCATTGGCAGGCAGATTCTTTACCACTGAGCCAACCGTCAAGGAAACCTCTTTAGTATTTCAGGCCAGCATATCTTCTCTGCTGATGCAAGTAATAATAGTATTGCTTTGAATCTTGAATTCCCCAATTTTTATTCTCTTCAAGTACAGTAATTATTTTTATGAAATTATATGTTTATATGTAAGAATGAAAGGTGAAAATGACTATTTTTGAAACAGCATCTAATGTTGAAAGTGAAAACTGAAAGGAACTTGTCAATATTTTAAGTATTTGAAATGAATACTATTATACAGGGTTGATTTATAGAGTTTTATTTTGGGATATTTCATTGTGATAATTTATTAGAAACTTTTATACATTGGAATAGTTTAAGAAGCATATTGATTACTTGGTAGTTAAGTATATATAAAAGATCTTGAGTATCATTTGAAATTAACACTTAATGGGTGATACATTATTGGGTAGCCTTTACTATATCATACATATTTATGTGCAATATTTATTGATCTTCCTTCCTTTTTTCTATGAGTTACTCTCTCCCATTTTCCATGCCTTCTTAGAGAATCTCAACATATATATATAGCCTTTTTGGAAACCATGCACTGTTGGTTAAACTATATCATGGAATTCTTGAGAATAAACAAATTAGTTTCAGTTACTTTGAAGAGTATTTTTGAGGCATGTTAAACCAAGAGTGTGTCAGTAAATGTTTAGAATCTATTTTTAAAATAGTATAATATTAAGGGAAAGGTGAGTCACTGGCTTTATGTACCTTTAAAGCAGAAATTTAAAAATATCTCTGTAGGTGGATTCTCTTTAAAGTAATGACCTGTGTTCTCTTGGTCCTTGGGGAAGTTTAACTGAGTATGGATGTGAATGTATACGTACATGTGTATGAGTTGTGTTTAAGCAGGGGGCCGTCTGCATTACACATACCTCTTAGCTTGTAAAATGCTCTTCTGCTTAAAAATTTCTCATAGGTCCCCAGGCAATGGCAATGTGTTTAGGATAAGTGAAGTGAACTTGCTCAGTCGTGTCCGACTCTTTGCAACCCCATGGACTGTAGTCTACCAGGCTCCTCAGTCCATGGAATTTTCCAGGCAAGAATACTGGAGTGGGTTGCCAAGAATCCTAGCCCTAGTTCAGATTTAGTCCTTGCAACTAAGAGGGGATAATGAATGGAACTCTCACTCTCAACGCTTTTGCGTCTCATTAGGGCTTCCTTTGTGGCTCAGCTGGTAAAGAATCTGCCTGCAATACAGGAAACGTGGGTTTGATCCTTGGGTTGGGAAGATCCCCTGGAGAAGGGAAAGGCTACCCACTCCAGTATTCTGGCCTGGAGAATTCCATGGACTGTATAGTGCACGAGGTCGCAGAGTCAGACATGACTGAGTGACTTTCACTTTCAATTTTCTGTAGTTATAAAGTAAGCAGAATTATACCCCGAGATTGTTGTTATGCTAAAATGAGACACCATTAAAGTGCAATTCCTGGTACTAAGTTCATGCTTAATAAATGTTAGAGGAAACAGAAATATATATATATTTTCATGTGTAAACAGTGTCAGTTGTATTTCCTTACCACATAAAGATAGAAGTGACTGGTGAAAGCTAGAACTGACCCCCCCACACACACATATTTCTGTGGGTTTTGTTGGTTCATTAATTGGTTGCTATTTTAACATTTCATCTTTGAGTGATAGTTGTTTCCTCTGAGGGTAGCTTTCTTTAGTAGGGAAAGACTAAGTTTAACTTCTGAGTGAAAGAGAAAATTAGGAGAAAGCCAGTTTACTCCTGAAAATGGTCAGCTTGGTTTCTTTGCCCAAACACCCTCTGTTAGAGGAAGCACTGGAGAAGGCCCTTCAAAGTCTGTACACATCAACCTAGACTGGGGCTGATGGGCATCCACAGGGAAACCCGGCGGCAGTCTGGTGAAGTGTGCTCAGTGCCTGGTGGAGCGATGTTTCCGTCTGCCTCTAGAAGGCGCTGTCCCAGTGCCCCTCGCAGCCTGTATGACTGCGAGGTACCCAAGGAACTGGAGCACTTGCTTCCAGCAAACTGAGGAGCATAACTCCAGGTAACTAGACTCAAAGAATGCTCAAGGATTTCTTAAAGCCCAGCTTCATATAGTGCTGCATAACTGCCAATTACTGGGAAACCATAAGAGGAGAAAACCAGATGTTCAGCAAGCACATTGAGTAGGTAATTTAGACTTTGGACAAGGAATTCTTGTTGATTCAGTTTCATTTCATTCAAAACTGTGAATTTGTTTAAATTGGTATCTCATATCCTCCTCTATCACTACCACAGGATTTACACTGTATTTTACACAGTGCCCACTATAGAACATTTTGTTTGAGATGAGTAAATTTCCTAGGAAATGTGTCTGTAATGATAATGATTGCTTAAAATTAGTCCTTTCTACCCATCTTTACCTGAGAATAATAGAGTACCAACAGTAAACTTAATCTTTTTAAAATTTGTCACCTGGCTTTTTCAAAGCAAACAACATTGACATAATGCTTAATACTTATTCTGATCACTGTTTACTTTAAACTGTCAAACAAGATTAGCTCTATAACTGCATCACTTACTGGTATGTCCTATTGTTTAGTGTTCATATTTAAATATTGTATTTATAATGCTTTCTATATGCAGTCTCGGAGCTGTTTAATTTCTAGTCTTGAAATTAGAAACTTGAATTTATCCTTGATCCTTCTGTCACCCTCAGTTCACAATCACTATTCATAAAATTATTTATTCCACTCTACCATTTTAGTATCACTGGAGATAGTTCTAGAATAAATTCCCATGAAGACTAATTTGCATTTATAGTAGAGTCCTCTAATTCCTTTTAATTGTATATTCCTTAAATCTAGCTCTCACACCTACACTAGAGCAGTTGATTAAAAAAAAAATCAAGTACCATTTTTTCAGTCATTCTGTGATGTATGACATAATTGACCTCTTATTTTGTGATTTTGGGAAATATAATTCATTTATCAGGAGGAGGGAGAGGTCCATAATTCAACAAACAAAGGTGAAAGTCTCTTAGTTGTGTCCGACTCTTTGCAACCCCATGGACTGTACGGTCCAGGGAATTTTCTTGGCCAGAATTCTGGAGTGCATAGCCTTTTCCTTCTCCAGGGGATTTTCCCAGCCCAGGGATTGAATCCAGGTCTCCCACATTGCAGGCGGGTTCTTTACCAGCTGAGCCACAAGATGAAGCCCAAGAATACTGGAGTGGATAGCCTATCCCTTCTCTAAGGGCTCTTCCCAACTCAGGAATCTAACTGGGGTCTCCTGCATTGCAGGGGGATTCTTTGCCAACTGAGCTATAAATCAGATTTGATTAAGGCTGTTCATCGTATAAAATTCTATTGAGTCAAATTTGCTCATCTCTTTCTCTCTTTGATTTCGTCTTTGAAATCTCTCCAACTCTTTTCACCACCACTGATTTCAGCACACACGTAACTACCAACCCATGCCAGAAAATACATGCACCAAAAGCGCTGATCTGCTTTATTTCTCTGAGAACATCTTGTTATTTGTATATACCGTATTCCTTTTCTTACTATTGCCTCAGTCTGTAATTCTTCCACTGTTCTCCCTTGCTCGATGAATCCTTCTTGACTCCTTAGATTCAGATAGATATTCTTTAATCCAAAAAGCTTTCCTTAACCACTTGAAAGCGATTATCATTAAGAATGAGATAAAAATAGAAAGCTTTCTTCCCGTGCCTAAATAATCATTAGGGCATGGGCTGTTACTGTGTTTGCCATAAGGTATGATAATTACAGTCCTCCTGACTGATTTGTTCTAACTACAAGCTTTTTGAATATAAAAACTTATATTCACCTTTTTTCTCACACTTAGCCCTGTGTTTGGCATATGTAGGGATTGAATACATTTCTTTAATTGATAGATGGGGAGAGGAAAAAATTAACAGTGTATTCCTGTTTTTCAGGTCATTTAATTGATGAATTTGGGGATAGAATTACCCAGTAAAAGAGTTAGAGTGGCTTCTTAGGTGGCTCAGTGGTAAAGAATATGCCTGGCAAGCAGGAGTCACAGGTTTGATCTCTGGCTCAGGAAGATCCCCTGGGAAAGGAAATGGCAGCTCACTCCAGTATTCTGGCTTGGGAAATCTCATGGACAGAGGAGCCTGGCAGGCTACAGTCCATGGTGTCATAAAAGAGTCAGACACGACTTAGCAACTAAACAACAACAAAAGAATAAGGGCATGTAGTTGGCCGTACGTATGAGTCTTCATATAATACACACACACACACACACACACACACATATATGGTCAGTTCAATTCAGTTCAGTCGCTCAGTCGTGTCTGACTCTTTGTGACCCCATGAACTGCAGCATGCCAGGCCTCCCTGTCCATCACCAACTCCCAGAGCCTACCCAAACTCATGTCCATCGAGTTGGTGATGCCATCCAACCATCTCATCCTCTGTTGTCCCCTTCTCCTCCTGCCCTCAATCTTTCCCAGCATCAGGGTCTTTTCAATTGAGTCAGCTCTTTGCATCAGGTGGCCAAAGTATTGGAGTTTCAGCTTTAGCATCAGTCCTTCCAGTGAACACCCGGGACTGATCTCCTTTAGGATGGACTGGTTGGATCTCCTTGCATTCCAAGGGACTCTCAAGAGTCTTCTCCAACACCACAGTTCAAAAGCATTAATTCGTCTGCGCTCAGCTTTCTTTATAGTCCAACTCTCAGATCCATACATAACTACTAGAAATACCATAGCCTTGACTGCTGCTGCTAAGTTGCTTCAGTCATGTCTGACTCTGTGCAACCCCATAGACGGCAGCCTACCAGGCTCCCCCGTCGCTGGGATTCTCCAGGCAAGAACACTGGAGTGGGTTGTCATTTCCTTCTCCATAGCCTTGACTAGACAGACTTTTGTTGGCAAAGTAATGTCTCTGCTCTTTAATATGCTGTCTAGGTTGATCCTAACTTTCCTTCCAAGGAGTAGGCGTCTTTTAATTTCATGGCCACAATCACCATCTACAGTGATTTTGGAGCCCCCCAAAATAAAATCAGCCACTGTTTCTGCTGTTTCCCCTTCTATGTGCCATGAAGTGATGGGACCAGAGGCCATGATCTTTGTTTTCTGAATGTTGAGCTTTAAGCCAACTTTTTCACTCTCCTCTTTCACTTTCATCATGAGGCTCTTTACTTCTTCTTCACTTTCTGCCATAAGGGTGGTGTCATCTGCATATCTGAGGTTATTTATATTTCTCTTGGCAATCTTGATTCCAGATTATGCTTTATCCAGCCCAGCGTTTCTCATGATGTACTCTGCATATAAGTTAAATAAGCAGGGTGACAATATACAGCCTTGACGTACTCCTTTTCCTATTTGGGACCAGTCTGTTGTTCCATGTCCAGTTCTAACTGTTGCTTCCTGACCTGTATACAGGTTTCTTAAGAGGCAGGTCAGGTGGTCTGATATTCCCATCTCTTTCAGAATTTTCCACAGTTTGTTGTGATCCACACAGTGAAAGGCTTTGGCATAGTCAATAAAACAGAAGTAGATGTTTTTCTGGAAGTCTCTTGCTTTTTCGATGATCCAGCAGTTGTTGGCAATTTGATCTCTGGTTCTTCTGCCTTTTCTAAAACCAGCTTGAACATCTGGAGATTCATAATTCACGTATTGCTGAAGCCTGGCTTGGAGAATTTTCATATATATATGGTATATACATGTATAGAATACATATATGGTATTATATAATATAATATATAACTATGATATCACATATATTATAGTCATATATATGATACATACATATAATGAACAAAAAATACAGTAATTTCTACAATATTGCTTTAACTCTAACACCTGATAGAAAGTTAAAGTGAAAGTAGCTCCGTTGTGTCCAACTCTTTGCGGGCAACAGTCCATGGAATTCTCCAGGCCAGAATTCTGGAGTGGGTAGCCTTTCCGTTCTCCAGGGGATCTTCCCAACCCAGGGATCGAACCCAGGTCTCTCACATTGCAGGCAAATCTTTACCAGCTGAGCCACAAGGGAAACCCAAGAATACTGGAGTGGGTAGCTTATCCCTTCTTCAGCGGATCTGCCCAACCGGGAAATCTAACCCGCATCTTCTGCATTGCACATGGATTCTTTACCAACTGAGCTATCAGGGAAGCCCTGGTAATGGGAAAATATTTCAAACATTTGAAGGCAATTGGTTACAGGTATATTTTCCTCTTCAAAAATGTTGATTAATGGTATTTATTAAACAATTAAAATACAACATAGAGCAGTTTAAAGGGGTAGGGATGAGGATGGTTTCTCAAGTAAGTTCATCTTGCAAGAGGAAATCCTTCAATTTTGATTGGGTCCCATCTATCACACCCCATATCACTAATAGTTCAACTGCTCTCTTTCTGATCTTATAAATTCTCTTTGGTAGATTTCACCTCCATTTACCCCTGTTCACACTTTTTGTTTATTCTCAGAAATTAATGTGTCTTTAAAGCTCAGCAGAATTCCACTTGTAAGAAATTGTGTTTTTTTGGCATGAAATACTCTTTATATTTCCATATATAATCATAATTTTTATATTATCATAATTTTCCTGGTGTTCTGTGAAAGTAATGCTTCTTTTAAATCATCTCACATCCTAACAGTGTCATAGGCAGGCTTACTGACACTTACAGATTTGATTTGTGTTTGCTTTTCAGTTCTGCCACATTAGTAAGTATTTTATTTCTGATTTGCACTGTGCTTTTAGAGCTGTGATTTTTTTTAATTTTAGGTAGTTTTTCTGTTTTTATATGTACATACATATTTTCTGCATTTTTATTTTATATTGGAATTTAGTTGATTTACTGTGTTGTGTTAGTTTCAAGAGTATACCAAAGTGGTTTAATTATAATCTATTTCTCAGATTTGTTTCCCATATAGATTATTACAGAGTACTGAGTGGAGTTCCCTGTGCTATACAGTATATTATTTTCAATTATCTAGGTTATATATAGTATGTGCTTATGTTAATCTCAACTTCCTAGTTTATCCCTCCCAGCCACTTTTCCCCTTTGGTAACCATAAGTTTTTTTTTTTTTTTTTCCCTAAGTCTGTGAGTCTCATTTGCAAATAGCTTCATTTGTGTCATCTTTTTAGATTTTACATATAAGTGAGTCATATGATACTTGCTTTGCCTTTCTCTGATTCCCTTAACTTAGTATGATAATTTCTAGGTCCATTCATGTTGCTACAAATGGCATTATTTCATTATTTTTTAGGCTGAGTAATGTTCCATTGTGTGTGTGTGTGTGTGTGTGTGTGTATTTATATATGGTATGTGTGTGCGTATACACTGTATCTTGCAGACATGTGAAATGAGTCATTTCTATGGTAACTTGAACATTCTTTGGCATTGCCTTTCTTTGGGATTGGAATGAAAATTGCCCTTTTCCAGTCCTGTGACCACGGATAAGTTTTCCAAATTTGCTGGCATAGTGAGTGCAGTACTTTTCAGCATCATCTTTTAGGATTTGAAGTAGCTCAGCTGGAATTCCGTCACATCCGCTAGCTTTGTTTGTAGTGATGCTTCCTAAGGCCTTCTTGACTTCGCACTCCAAAATGTCTGGCTGTAGATGAGTGATCACATCATGGTTATCTGGGTCATTAAGAGCTTTTTATTGTACAATTCTGTGTATTCTTGCCACCTTTTCTTCATATCTTCTACTTCTGTTAGGTCCTTGCTGGTTTTGTCCTTTATTGTGCCTATCTTTGCATGAAATATTCTTTTGATACCTCCAGTTCTCTTAAATAGATCTATAGTCTTTCCCATTATATTGTTTTCCTCTATTTCTTTGAATTGTTCACTTAAGAATGCTTTATTATCTCTCCTTGCTCTTCTCTGGAACTCTGCATTCAGTTGGGTATATCTTTCCCTTTCTCCTTTGCCTTTTGCTTCTCTTTTTTTCTCAGCTATTTGAAAGCCCTCTTCAATCAACCACTTTGCCCTCTTGCATCTCTTTTTATTTTGGATGGTTTTGGTCACCACCTCCAGTACAGTATTACAAACCTCCATCCACAGTTCTTCAGACACTTGTCTACCAGATCTAGTCCCTTGAATCTGTTAATAACCTCCATTGCATAATCATAAGGAATTTGATTTAGGCCATACCTTAATTGCCTAGTGCTTTTCCCTGCTTTCTTCAATTTGAGCCTGAATTTTTCAATAAGGAGCTGATGATCTGAGCCACAGTCAGCTCCAGGTCTTGTTTTTGCAGACTGTATAGAGCTTCTCCATCTTCAGCTGCAAAGAATATAGTCAATGTGATTTCAGTACTGACCATCTGGTGATGTCCATGTGTAGGGTCATCTCTTGTGTTGTTGGAGGAGGTTTATTGCTATGACCAGTGCTTCGCTTTGTACTCCAAGGCCAAACTTGCCTATTATTGTAGGTATGATTTAACTTCCTACTTTTGCATTCCAGTCCCCTATGATGAAAAGAACGTGTGTTCTTTTCTGTTATTAATTCTAGGAGGTCTTTTAGGTCTTGATAGAATGGTTCATCTTCAGCTTCTTTGGCATTAGTGGTTGGGGCATAGACTTGGATTACTGTGATATTGAATGGTTTGCCTTGTAAACGATCCAAGATCATTCTATTATTTTTGAGATTGCACCCAAATACTGCACTGGGGACTCTTTTGTTAACTTTGAGGGCTACTCCATTTCTTCTAAGGGATTCTTGCTCACAGTAGTAGATATAATGGTCATCTGAATTAAATTTGCCCATTCCCATCCATTTTAGTTCACTGATTCCTAAAATGTCAGTGTTCACATTGGCCACCTCCTGTATGACCACATCCAAATGATGATGATTCTTGAACCTCACAAACCAGGTTCCTATGCAATATTGTTCTTTACAGCAATGGACTTTAATTTTACCACCACTTAACAACCTCCCCACTCCACTCCTGTTTTATGGCTCCACAGGATTTGCCTTTCGAGGCGGTACTCTCAATGTTATATATGTTTGCTGAAAAAATACTTTCTGAAATAATTTTCCTGTGGGCTCTACTATCCAATATCAGAATCCTTTTATTTATTTTTTTTATTCCGGTGTTCCTTCCTTGTTTGCCTTATTTTTTTCTGTTTATGTGAATTTCCTTCAGACATAGGCATTCCATTCTGTAAGAATTTACATGCTGTGTATTTCTGAAGTTCTTATAAGCTTAGATTGTCAAAAGTAAGCTTTATTTTTCCATAAAACATACTGTTTTTTCTTTTTCCTCTTTTGTGTTTAGGCATCACTTGAAGCTTGTCAAGACTCTACTGGGTTTCTAATCAGAATTTGCTTTGTGTGTGTGTGTGTGTGTGTGTTTTGTTCTGTTTTTGGTTCTTTGGACTGTTGAGTACATCAGTGGTCTCCTTTTACTCCTGTATTTGGATTAAGAATGTATATTTTATAATAACAGGGTATTACACTTATCACCACATGTGGTATCAGAGGAACTCAGGGATGATATATCTACTTAGATCCACAAGCTTAATTTTATGCCTTTAAAGTTGCAACATGGGTAGCATAATATCCTGATGTTGAGACCAGAACAAGTGTAATATGCATTTGATAAATCTGTTTCTTAAACTGATGCTACTACACACACATCACTGATGCCATTAGTAGATATAGACTGTATTTTACATCTGGTAAAGTAAAACAGTGATCTGCCTTGTATTTGTTAAAGTATGTGAGTTGCAGAGAAGTAAGTAGTGCTGCATTTTATTAGGGTTAAAGCATTGCTTTACAAAATGTGTTCTGTGAAATATCAGTTCAGTGAATACCACTAAAATTTGAAAGTATTCCTTCAAATTCAGGGACTAGACAAGATGTTTTCTGTCACTGATTATATTCAGAATCATATAGTGAAGTCATAAACCACTTCTAGAAGAATAATTCAGAACAATAAAGAATGGGAAGGAAGAACATTGCTACTTCCAGAGGGTATTAGTACATGTATAGAAAATTCAACTGTGAAATAAATGAATTTAGCAAGTTTGTTGGACCTAAAATGAATGAAAAGAAAGTATTAATTGCTCAATCATGTGCAAACCCATGGACTGTAGTCTGCCAGCTCCTTAGTCCATGACATTCTCCAGACAAGAATACTAGAGTATATGTTAATAATTTCCTTTATAGTTTATAAAACTTAGACATATAGTATTAATATGAATATCCCATTTTTAAGAAAAATGAAAAACCATAAAAATCATAATGAACTATATATAGAATGTTAGTAGAGCTGTAGGGAAATCCATTACTTTTCCTGAAGGGAAAAAAAAAATCTATGTGAAGGTATATATCATGTGTAAGTAGAGGAAAGTTGAATGTCATGAAAATACCACATTTATATTAATTTATTCAATATAATACAATTCCAGTTTTATAAAAATGAATTTCAGTAATGATTGTCAAGATATTCTTGAATTGGCAAGAAGATCAATAATCCCTAAAACAATTTTGAAAACAAATTAAGGAAGTTTAGCCTGCTCTAATCTTCCATATACTAAAGTTTCAGTTCAGTTCAGTTAGTTGCTCAGTTGTGTCTGACTCTTTGCCACCCCATGGACTGCAGCACCCAGGCCTCCCTGTCCATCACCAACTCCCAGAGTTTATTCAAACTTGATGTCCATTGAGTCAGTGATGCCTTCCAACCATCCCATCCTCTGTCATCCCCTTCTCCTCCTGGCTTCAGTCTTTCCCAGCATCAAGGTCTTTTCAAATGAGTCAGTTCTTCGCATCAGGTGGCCAAAGTATTGGAGTTTCGGCCTCAGCATCAGTCCTTCCAATGAATAATCAGGACTGATTTCCCTAAGAATGGACTGGTTGAATCTCCTGGCAGTCCAAGGGACTCTCAAGAGTCTTCTCCAACATCACAGTTCAAAAACATCAATTCCTTGGTGCTCAGCTTTCTTTATAGTCCAACTCTCACATCCATACATGACTACTGTATATAGTCATGAAATGCAAGGTCATTTCAGGTGTATTTTCTAAACTGTAAACACAACTACTGTATGTAGTCATGTATGGATGTGAGAAAAAACCATAGCTTTGACTAGATGGACCTTTGTTGGCAAAGTAATGTCTCTGCTTTTTAATATGCTGTCTAGGTTGGTCATAACTTTCCTTCCAAGGAGCAAGTGTCTTTTAATTTCGAGGCTACAGTCACCATCTTCAGTGATTTTGGAGCCCAAAAAGATAAAGTCTCTCACTGTTTCCACTGTTTCCCCATCTATTTGCCATGAAGTGATGGGACCAGATGCCATGATCTTAGTTTTCTGAATGTTGATTTTAAGCCAACTTTTTCACTCTCCTCTTTCATTTTCATCAAGAGGCTCTTTTGTTCTTCTTCAGTTTCTGCCATAAGGTTGGTATCATCTGCATATCTGAGGTTATTGATATTTTTCCTGGCAATCTTTATTCCATCTTGTGCTTCATCCAGCCCAGCGTTTCTCATGATGTACTCTGTATAGAAGCTAAATAAGCAGGGTGACAATATACAGCCTTGATGTACTCCTTTTCCTATTTGGAACCAGTCTGTTGTTCCATGTCCAGTTCTAACTATTGCTTCCTGACCTGCATACAGGTTTCTCAAGAGGCAGGTCAGGTGGTCTGGTATTCCCATCTCTTTCAGAATTTTCCACAGATTGTTGTGGTCCACACAGTCAAAGGCTTTGGCATAGGCAATAAAGCAAAAGTAGATGTTTTTTTGGAAACATCCTTGAGTTTTTGATGATCCAGCAGATGTTGGCAATTTGATCCCTGGTTCCTCTGCCTCTACTAAATCCAGCTTGAACATCTGGAAGTTCATGATTCACGTATTGCTGAAGCCTGGCTTGGAGAATTTTGAGCATTACTATACTAGTTTGTGAAATGAGTGCAGTTTTGCAGAGTTGGAGCATTCTTTGGCATTGCCTTTCTTTGGGATTGGAATGAAAACTGACCTTTTCCAGTCCTGTGGCCACTGCTGAGTTTTCCAAATTTGCTGGCATATTGAGTGCAGCACTTTCACAGCATCATCTTTCAGGATTTTTAATAGCTCAACTGGAATTTCATCACCTCCACTAGCTTTCTTCATAGTGATGCTTCCTAAAGCCCTCTTGACTTTGCATTCCAGGATGTCTGGCTCTAGGCGAGTGATCACACCATCATGATTATCTGGGTTGTGAAGATCTTTTTTGTATAGTTTTTTTGTGTATCCTTGCCACCTCTTCTTAATATATTCTGCTTCTGTCAGGTCCATACCATTTCTGTCCAATGTTCCCTTGGTATCTCTAATTTTCATGGTGAGTCTTCTCAGTTCAGTTCAGTTCAGTTGCTCAGTCATGTCCGACTCTTTGCCACCCCATGAATTGCAGCACGCCAGGCCTCCCTGTCCATCACCAACTCCCGGCGTTCACTCAAACTCATGTCCATCGAGTCGGTGATGCCATCCAGCCATCTCATCCTCTGTCGTCCCCTTCTCCTCTTGCTCCCAATCCTTCCCAGCATCAGAGTCTTTTCCAATGAGTCAACTCTTCCCATGAGGTGGCCAAAGTACTGGAGTTTCAGCTTTAGCATCATTCCTTCCAAAGAACACCCAGGACTGATCTCCTTTAGAATGGACTGGTTGGATCTTCTTGTAGCCCAAGGGACTCTCAAGAGTCTTCTCCAACATCACTGTTCAAAAGCATCAATTTTTCGGCGCTCAGCTTTCTTCACAGTCCAACTCTCACATCCATACGTGACTACTCTAGTCTTTCCCATTCTTTTGTTTGCTTTATTTCTTTGCACTGATCACATAGGAAGGCTTTCTTATTTCTCCTTGCTATTCTTTGAAACTCTGCATTCAAATGGGTATGTCTTTCCTTTTCTCTTTTGCCTTTCTCTTGTCTTCTATTCATAGCCATTTGTAAAGCTTCCTTAGACAACCATTTGGCCTAATGGTTGTCTGAGGCTTATGAAAATTCAGTTTGTGCAAATTGAAGTAAGACTCCTGGAAAGATAAAATCCAGAATACTGCCTAAACCACTAGTTGACATTTTTACAGGGCCTCCAAAGAGCTCTGGTCCTTTATGTCTCAAAGCAGAAAGAATTAAGTGAGAGGTAGAGAGATAGGTAAGAATTGATTTATTAGAATGGGAAGCTTGTGATGCTTTCAAGTATGTGGGTGAGGGTGCTGTACCTCAAAAACCTAGTGGGCTACAGTTTTATAATCAAAGACAACTGGAGAGGTGGAGAAGACTGCATTCTTCCTCATTCTTGAGTCATCGTACTTCCACCATCAACTCCTCCTCCAGGTTGGGCAGGGATTTTTTGTCCCTACATGATCAGGACTATCATGATACTATGGAAAAGTAATTTTAGTTTTCAATACAATGAGCATCTTTCACTTTGAAATGTCACATTTTCATAAATTATTGTTTTTATGTGTACAGAAAATGTGTCCTAGGGATCTTTAACTTACTGAACTGACATGGGTTTCCTACCACCATTGTTTTATTGTTTGGAGGCATGTCTTCTGTTTCTGTTGCATGGTTTTGTTGCTAAACGAGACTCATTGGTTTTGTGGTTACACCTGCTTTCTTGAATAATCATTAAGTTACAGAGATCTCCAGTTTTTTTTTCTACTTACAATCCTGTAGTGAGATTAACTATTTAATCACCTACTTTGTCTCTTTAGTCTGTTCCTATTACAGTGATGATGACCTTTAGAATAAACAGCACTTTCCCCAGGGGTAGGAGGAGAGATAGTTAGAGTGATGTAACAGTTGAATAATCTTGTGTAACAAGCAGTTTACAGTAGTATACATTTACTGCTCACTTTCAGATCTGTTGGGAGGTTGTGTCTATACTGTGCACTTCTGGGATTGGCTGGTCTTTAGGCTGTTGGTTGAATTCATGTCTGTTCCAGTTGTCTCCTAGTAGCTATTTAGGAAATTTTGTATCGATACTAATGGAATGGCTGAAGTTCAAGAGACAAAGGGAAACAATGTAAAATACTTAAAAGTTTCTGCTTACATTGTTGTTGTTTAGTAGCTAAACAACAAGCTCTTTGAGACCCCATGAGCTGTCACCTGCCAGGTTCTGTCAGAGGGATTTTCCAGGCAAGAATACTGGAGTGGGTTACCATTTAGTTTCTGCTTACATAAATTTGCTAAGTCACTTTGGCAAAAACCAAGTCACATACCTGAGCCCAAATAATGCCTTAGGAAATGATAATCTTTGTAGTCTACAAGGATGGGCTACAAAGTCAGAAATGTATCAGAAAGTTGGATTTATTCTACTGTAACAGGCTCAGAGGAAAGAATAGAATCAATAATATAATTTACCATGATTATGTACGAACTATTTTGACTCCCTAGGTAAGGAACAACAAGCCGAGTCCTCTTCATTATCTATGCAAGGTGTAGGGTAAGATTTGTCAGTATTCCATAGAAGTAGTTAGATGATGGTGTAAACTATTTGAAGAAAATGGTTCAGGTTTTTAATATATGCTAAAAGGAATGGAGATTTGAGCTGAAAAATGATTCCAAAGCAATTTTAAAGACCTCGCAGAGGTTGATGACCATGCATGCATTTGATAGTGCCAGCAAGTCAAGAAGTTTTAGGCCATGGTTATGATTACATTCTTTGCAGCCAAAGATGGAGAAGCTCTATATAGTCAGCAAAAACAAGACCTGGAGCTGACTGTGGCTCAGATCATGAACTCCTTATTGCCAAAAAGACTATTCACATATGACCTAAATCAAATCTCTTATGATTATACAGTGGAAATGAGAAATAGATTTAAGGGACTAGATCTGATAGATAGAGTGCCTGATGAAATATGAAGTGAGGTTCATGACATTGTACAAGAGACAGGGATCAAAACCATCCCCATGGAAAAGAAATGCAAAAAAGCAAAATGGCTGTCTGGGGAGGCCTTACAAATAGCTGTGAAAAGAAGAGAAGTGAAAAGCAAAGGAGAAAAAGAAAGATATTCCCATTTGAATGGAGAATTCCAAAGACTAGCAAGGAGAGATAAGAAAGCCTTCCTCAGCGATCAGTGCAAAGAAATAGAGGAAAACAACAGAATGGGAAAGACTAGAGATCTCTTCAAGAAAATTAGAGATACCAAGGGAACATTTCATGCAAGATGGGCTCGATAAAGGAAAGAAATGGTATGGACCTAACAGAAGGAGAGGATATTAAGAAAAGGTGGCAAGCTAACAAACACATGAAAAGATGCTCAACATCACTCATTATCAGAGAAATGCAAATCAAAACCACTATGAGGTACCATTTCATGCCAGTCAGAATGGCTGCGATCCAAAAGTCTACAAGCAATAAATGCTGGAGAGGGTGTGGAGAAAAGGGAACCCTCTTACACTGTTGGTGGGAATGCAACCTAGTACAGCCACTATGGAGAACAGTGTGGAGATTCCTTAAAAAACTGGAAATAGAACTGCCTTATGATCCAGCAATCCCACTGCTGGGCATACACACTGAGGAAACCAGAATTGAAAGAGACACGTGTACCCCAATGTTCATCGCAGCACTGTTTATAATAGCCAGGACATGGAAGCAACCTAGATGTCCATCAGCAGATGAATGGATAAGAAAGCAGTGGTACATATACACAATGGAGTATTACTCAGCCATTAAACAGAATGCATTTGAATCAGTTCTAATGAGGCAGATGAAACTGGAGCCTATTATACAGAGTGAAGTAAGCCAGAAAGAAAAACACCAGTACAATATACTAGTGCATACATATGGAATTTAGAAAGATGGTAACAATAACCCTGTATATGAGACAGCAAAAGAGACACTGATGTATAGAACAGTCTTTTGGACTCTGTGGGAGAGGGAGAGGGAGAGGGTGGGATGATTTGGGAGAATGGCATTGAAATATGTATAATATCATATATGAAATGAATTGCCAGTCCAGGTTCGATGCACAACACTGGATGCTTGGGGCTGGTGCACTGGGACGACCCAGAGGGATGGTATGGGGAGGGAGGAGGGAGGAGGGTTCAGGATGGGGAACACATGTATACCTGTGGCAGATTCATGTTGATATATGGCAAAACCAATACAATATTGTAAAGTTACATAAAATAAAATTTAAAAAAAAATAAAATAAAAAAGTGGCAAGAATACACAGAAGAACTGTACAAAAAAGATCTTCACGATGGTGTGAGTGATCACCTAGAGCCAGACATCCTGGAATGTGAAGTCAAGTAGGTCTTATGGAGCATCACTACAAACAAAGCTAGTACAGGTGATAGAATTCCAGTTGAGCTATTTCTAATCCTGAAAGATGATGCTGTGAAAGTGCTGCACTCAGTACACCAGCAAATTTGGAAAACTCAGCAGTGGCCACAGGACTGGAAAAGGTCAGTTTTCATTCCAATCCCAAAGAAAGACAATGCCAAAGAATGCTCAAACTACCACACAATTGCACTCATCTCTGATGCTAGTAAAGTAATGCTCAAAATTCTCCAAGCCAGGCTTCAGCAATACGTGAACCATGAACTTCCAGATGTTCAAGCTGGATATAGAAGAGGCAGGGGAACCAGGGATCAAATTGCCAACATCTGCTGGATCATCAAAAACTCAAGGAGTTCCAGAAAAACATCTACTTTTGCTTTATTGACTATGCCAAAGCCTTTGACTGTGTGGATCACAACAATCTGTGGAAAATTCTGAAAGAGATGGGAATACCAGACCACCTGACCTGTCTCTTGAGAAACCTGTATGCAGGTCAGGAAACAATAGTTAGAACTGGACATGGAACAACAGACTGGTTCCAAATAGGAAAAGGAGTACATCAAGGCTGTATATTGTCACCCTGCTTATTTAGCTTCTATACAGAGTACATCATGAGAAATGCTGGGCTGGAAGAAGCACAAGGTGGAATCAAGATTACCAGGAAAAATATCAATAACCTCAGATATGCAGATGACACCACCCTTATGGCAGAAAGTGAAGAGGAACTACAAAGCCTCTTGATGAAAATGAAAGAGGAGAGTGAAAAAGCTGGCTTAAAGCTCAACATTCAGAAAACAAAGACTAATACAATTATGTAAATTTTAAAAATAAAATAAAATTTAAAAAAAATGGTGAAAAAAATCAGAAAAAAAAAAAGTAAAAAAAAAAAAAACGAAAACGAAGATCATGGCATCTGGTCCCATCACTTCATGGAAAATAGATGGGGAAACAGTGAAAACAGTGTCAGACTTTATTTTTCTGGGCTCCAAAATCGCTGCAGATTTTGATTGCATCCATGAAATTAAAGACGCTTACTCCTTGGAAGGAAAGTTATGACCAACCTAGATAGCATATTCAAAAGCGGAGACATTACTTTGCCAACAAAGGTCCAACTAGTCAAGGCTATGGTTTTTCCTGTGGTCATGTATGAATGTGAGAGTTGGACTGTGAAGAAAGCTGAGCGCCGAAGAATTGATGCTTTTGAACTATGGTGCTGGAGAGGACTCTTGCGAGTCCCTTGGACTACAAGGAGATCCAGCCAGTCCATTCTAAAGGAGATCAGTCCTGGGTATTCATTGGAGGGAATGATGGTAAAGCTGAAACTCCAGTATTTGGCCACCTCATGCCAATGAGTTGACTCATTGGAAAAGACTCTGATGCTGGGAGGGATTGGGGGCAGGAGGAGAAGGGGACGACAGAGGATGAGATGGCTGGATGACCTCACCGACTCGATGCACATAAGTTTGGGTGAACTCTGGGATTTGGTGATGGACAGGGAGGCCTGGCGTGCTGTGATTCATGGGGTCTCAAAGAGTCGGACACGACTGAGTGACTGAACTGAACTATGAGAGTTGTTGCTAAAGGACATCAGAATTTTTGATGACTGGATAAAAGAATGAAATTATGGTATTGATGTCAGTGCGTATTAAAATTATTGGTTTTTGTTGATAATATTTTGATTGGTAAATCAATGAGCCAAGAGTCAACATTGCTAATATTATAAAATAATAATATCAGTGGATTAATAAAAGTCTTGACAGCTTCAGATTATTTGGTGATTTTTATGAATTTGCCCTTTGAACAAACAAAAGTCAACCTTCTCCAATGGTTGAGTATTTTCTATTTTGTATGATTCAGTCTACTAGTTATTTTTTCTCAGACAGTGGAGAAATAATGCTTTGGAGCTAGGAGAATGCATTAGACCTTCAACTCTCTCCTCCATTTATGATTATATGAAGTTGATGGGAATGGGGAAGAGTGAAAATAAAGACTCAAAGAAATGATCCTTGAGAAAATTAGAGACCTCAAATAAGAAAGCTGCCAGATTCATCCTATGGTAGACACAGTTCCATAAGTGGTTTGTAATTTCCCATCTAATAAAATCTAAGGTTGTTGGTCTGAGATGTAACTGTACTGAAAAAGTGATATGTCCTTAATTTGCATGTCAAGTCTTATCATATGCTTTAGGTAATTTGAAAACCATGTTGTAGGGCCTTGGGAGTGGGAATCCTACATTATGTCTGTGCATACTCCATGATTCACCATAGTTTGTTTCATATTTATTGAATTAATGAATGAATGAATTATAATTTAAATTGGTGAGCATGACCTTGAGGGAACTGTTCCAGCAAAGATACTTTTTATGCAACATTTTTTAAGGGATAAGTTTGAAAGTCGTTTGAAATAGACACACCTATATGGCCAATAAATTGGGAGAACAGGCCTTGAGACGACACCCTTGGTTTCTGTTGTTTTATTTTCTGCTTAAAATTATATAAAATACAGGATCTAGGTAGTGCCACTCTGACAGTAATGTGTGTGTCAGTTGTTCAGTTGTGTCTGACTCTGTGACACCATGGACTGTAGCCCACCAGGCTCCTGTGTTCATAGGATTTCCCAGGGAAGAACACTGGAGTGGGTTGCCCTTTCCTTCTTCATAGGATCTTCTTCAATAGGGATCTAACCTGGGTCTCCTACATTGTAGGCACAAGCTAAATACTAGTGAGAAAGCACATTCCTCATATTTCTTACTACATATTTGTAGAGGAAGAAAAGTAATTTTCTTTTATCCTTCTAAGTTCTCTATAGGGTCCCTGTAACAAAATACAGACTAATAAGAGAAATATTTGCAAGTTCATTAACATGTGTACCTCATGTATAAATGGGAGACATCCAGAGACAAATGAGTAATTCAGAGTGATGGCTTAGAACTGTGGTTCATATAGCATCTTCAACAAAAAAACAATATATTTGTGCTCAATTACATGACAAAGGAAAGCAGTTTTAGGCCTTCAAGGGTAGCAAATTGTGGGAATATAAATTTTGGTGTTGGGGTAAACTAATGGTAAATATAAGCTGACTAGTAAAGTTTGTTGTGCAGATTTTCTGATATTTTCTCCAGATTAATAGAGTCCAAAAGTTGTCTCTAGTGATTAACTTTTGTTTTTCTGGTAGAGAGATGGAGAAGGTCACCTTTGTAAATTTATGTCTTGCATTTAGACAAATAGAGGGAGGAAAAAAAAGCTTTTATCTGCTTCTTCTCAATTGCCTTCAACTCAAACCTTATGCCAAAGTGGCATATTTTGAGGTGGCATACTCTGCTACCTTTCATGATGAAGCCATATTCAGGGAAAAGGTAGAAAATAAAACATTTAAAATATTATTTTAAACACCCCAGAGTACCCTACCTCCTAAGGTTTAAAAAACTTTGCTGTGACGTGTTAGTAGTTTTCTTATATGAAAAGTAACTATAATCTTAATGTACTAATTAAAAATATTATTAAAGACTTACATGATTCTAAGATTGATAATGTAAAATGAAATGTTAATGGGTTTAAATCAGATTATAAGCTAAAAGCAATATCTAATTGAAATGTTTTAACATTTTGTGATTGTTAATACATACCAATTCATTCAGAAGCATGTATTTGCATTTATAAGATATTTTTAATAAGTCAAAGGCTGTTTTTAACTGAACATTTATGAAGTAGAATTTAATACTTTATGTGATATAATCCCAAATACAAAGCAATTGTATGGTTAATACATATATTTAAATGCTAATTTCATATTTCTAATGTTTTTAGCTAGTTTAAAGTTTGCTGTATCTTTTCTCCTGTTAATATATTTGATTGATATTTTAAAACTTCAAAATTACATTTTTTCGATATTTGTAGAGCATTACAAATTGTAGTGTGATATTTAATGATGGATTTAGACTGATTCTTGACATATTTATAACTCCAATCAGCTTAAATTTTATCTGCTTCTCTGGAATAAAGCCATTTAGCTACAAAAGATTCAAGCGGCTTGAAGATTATCAAACAGTGTGTGTTCTTTTAATAAGATAGCTTAAAATGTTCTTATTTTGGGGAGAAAACCCTTGAGGTGCAGTCCATGCAATGCCTCAAAAGGCCTTATGGTTCATTTATTTTGCCTGTGTTTTCTTTATATTTTATTATATTTCTCAGCTTTAATAAGGTTAATTTTAGGAGAAAAAAACAATAAAAGTTATTTGAATCAGTATCTTATCAGTCTCATGATTTCTGAACATTGTGTTAAATTGATATGCTATGTAATTTCCAAGATTTTCAAATTGAATATATTCAAAGAATAGAAGTGAGAGATCCAGGTATTTGAAGGGGGCATTTTTCGTGCAAATCATTCTTTGTAAAAACAGCCTTTATTAACACAGGCAAATCATATTCTTAAAGTTGAATTAAAAATTAAGAGAATAGTGTCCTTTTTTCACATATAGATATTCTTAGCACCTTCTGAAAATTAGAATTATATGTTATGAAGGAGAGGGAGAAAGGAAGCTCAAAGGAGACTGTAGGTGCCTAGTTTTGTGTACTATAACTTGATTCAGGTTATTTGAAGTCTTCAAATTCATTTTCAAGATTGACTATTAGAGAACAGCATGAGAGAAGTCAGATTTGGAGATTCAGTCTTGGAAAAGTAAATGGTTTGTTAAAAAAAAAAATTGAAATGCACAAAATTAATTTTATTCTCCAATTTATATACTTTTTATGGCTCTTTTTTTCTTTTTAAAAAGAATTCTCTAGTTTATCAGTTGTGCTGCAGTGACACAACAAAGACTTGCTCTTTTTGGTTCTGCCGCATGTTGTTTGAAGGCTAGCAGGAGGTGCCACTCTACTCCATCCTCAATATGTAAAAGAGCGTGGTGAAACACATGCTGTTTTCTCAAAATGTCAATCCAGAAGTGACCCAAGCCTCTCTCGTTCACATTTCATTGCCCAAAATGAGTCACATGAATACATTCAATTTCAAACTCAAGGAATGTGAAGTGATGTGGCAGGATTGATGTGAAATACTTGTGAAAAAAACATCATCTGCTCAATATAAAAATGTGGAAATATATGAAAAAATAAATATCAGTGGTAGAAGGGATCCATGAGGAATGTCCAGAAAATAAACAAGGGATAGACTCTCAGACCTGTATTTCACCCACCATAACGATTGCCTCAAACTATGGAAAACTGTCAGAATAAAATTCTGTCTTAAGTATACATGGTTTGCATTGAGCTTCTAGATTTTGGTTAATACAGTGGTCATGTGAAAATATTTTCAGCAAAATTAAAGATGAAAAATCTCTGTGAGTTGATATGCCACTAAGTTATCGTTTGAATATACAGTCTCTTTTGTTCAGAAATAGAAGGGGAGATTTTGGTTTTTAGGCTTAATATTGATAATTGTAAAAAGGTATAGGTCACGGAATCTATTATTCTTTAAATGGAGACTGTTGGAGTCAGCAAAATGGTATTGTCTCCTAGACAATAACAGATACTTGTTATCTCTTGCATCTCCAACACTCTCTGAATCCGGCACTCAAAAATACATGATGCCTGTGGCCTCAGAAGCCGTATTATGTAATCAGGACACAATGAAACCAGATGTATTTTGACTTCTGAATATACTGTATAATAAAATCTGGCATGAAGTATTGCAAAAACTGTCTTCTCTAGCATCAATAAAGAAGACAATACCAGTATCTTTGTGAAATTCATACTTAATTTTGTAATTGTTTAGCATTAATAGAAAAATGCATTTGATCATTTTTAAACAAATTCATTTATTTTTTAATGCTTAATTTAGGAAAATTAAGTTGTACCTATCTTGTATGTAGATACAGGAAATTTCCCTAATCGAATGTGTAAAAATAATTTTTGAATATTTTAAACCAGTGATTTATAAAGATTATATCCCATTTTAATTTTCCTTATAAAAGCACAAATGTATAAGCAGTTCAACATAGAACTGTTTTCTTGCAGTTCCTGAATGAAAATTACAAAAGAGGATAGAAACAAAAGTTTTTTGAGATTTGTTTTTAAATTAAGTCCTGTATATATTTAGAGATCAGAAAATATTTCATTATGAATATTATTTTTGTCTGAAAAGAGCAAGTAGTTTTCCCTCTTTTAGAAATATATATGGTTTGGAAATAGCTTCATAGGCTTGGCAGGGGTAAGATATGTTATTTTCCCCAAAAGTAAACTTTTCTTGGATGTCACTGTGTAGAATTTTGAGCACAGTTGTTCATGCTGAGTTTTCTAAGCTGAAAGATGTCACTGCCGAGTCTTAAACACATGGGGCAGAGTGCCAGTGAGAACAACTTGCCCAATATCTGTCAAGCCAGGCCAAGCATGGGGCAGTGCCCAGAATCCATGAAGAATACTTTGAAGGTCAGGACATCAGCTAACTGCAAAGAACTCAAAGTGAACTTTGAAAGAGTGTAAAGTACCCTTTTCACTTTTAACTTAAAGATAAGACATTGGGATTTTTCAGCTATTTTCCTTCAATAAAAATATAAATTAATTTAAAAAAAGAAATTAAAATAGCTATTGATGGCTTGGTTAGAATTGTCACACTTTAGGTATTATGGCTCAGTAACAAGGCTACCATAATTAAAGAGATGCTATGATCAATTTCTGCTTTAAAGCACCTGGACAATTATTCAGACACTTAAAATCTAGAAAAAGCATATTTAATTAAAAATGCACTGTAAGGTATTGAATATAGTTCCCTGTGCCATACAGAATATGAAGAACAGTTATTGCTTATTTTTTTATGTATAATAGTTTGTATCTTTTAACTTGTACTCTAATTTATCCCTCCCCGTCTCCTTTTCCTGTTTGGAAACCATAAGTTTGTTCTCTACGTCTGTGATTCTGTTATGTATATAGATTCATTTTTATTACCCATAATACAGAAATTGTGGAAGATCTGAAAATAAATATACAACTGAATCATTTTGCTCTATACCAGAAACTAGCATGATATTAAGAATCAACTACACTTCAGTTTTAAAAATACACTGTAAATGAATTTTAGCATATTGAATACATGAGATTATTAATTTAGCATTATAATGAATAGAGAACAGTTATCCTGTGATTCAAAATAAGATTTTGTGTCACTGGGGAATTTAATATCCAGTCTATAGAAGGGGAAAAGATGTAGCTATCACATTCTTTTGCCCTGCTGCATAAGCAAGGACTAAATGGCAGATATTTTTAAGCTACATATTTAAAGAGAAAGTAACAGACATGATCAAAGTATTCTTTTTATGTAGGTGTTTCTCAACTGGTACTAGCAAACAAGACAGGAAAACAACTAACAAAAAAAATATACAGGGTGCAGTGAGCAAATAGTGAGTGAAAGAATCTTAAATATTATCAACTGAAACCAAATGAAAGATGTGTTTATATAACAAGACATTGGGATTTTATTCCATTTCTTAATTTTCACTGGTTTTAAGTAGCTTGTTATTCAAATACGTTGAGTAGTTGCAACCATTTTTTATACATATATATATATATTTTGTACATAACCTCCAACTACTTTTACATTTTTAATACCTATCATTTGATCTATCTTCATGTTTTGGGGGGGGGCAATAAAGGTCGCAGTAAAAGTTGTCTATTGAGTTTGCTAATAACATGTTCTTAAACTTGACCTAGAGCACAGACCATTCATATGACACTTTTTAAGTAATATACTGGGTAGGCATAAAATCAGAATGATGAAATTTGGAGATTGTATTTCTTAATTAAAAAGGGGCATATGTGGGTTTTTTCCCCATATGTGTTTTATATTTATTTTTAGTTGATTTTCTGGCAGTTACTAAAATTAAAAAATAACTATCATGAGAGAAATAAGAATTTTAAAAATTGATAGCAGGGAAAAAGTATTAAGTGGCAATTTTAGTTAATTTTTAAGTACATTTAAAATGTTAGCAAATTCAAAACAGCTTAATGTTTTTCATTAAGGAAAAGGACTCTCTTATCTAGAGAAGGTTTGAAACTATAACTTGATTCTTAGGGAAGTCTTATAGTAATTTCTTTGTAAGCTTCTTGTAAATTAATAATGGCTTCTAATAAATAAATCACATGTTATAGCACTCAGTATACAAGATATCATGTACAATAAATGACGAAGTGATTTAAAATTTGTGGATGTGGAGAGGAATTGGCTTCAAAGTTTAAACCAATTTGATACTTAAAATTTTAAAGAACAATTGAAACAATGTGACATTTAAAGATTTGTCCCAGTAAAGGAAGAAATGGGTGAACTGTTTTATTTTAGTTTAAATAAATTGAATTTAAAAATAAAACAAAAAAAAGTCTTAAAATGGCTTATCCTCTTTTTAAATAGCTTTAGTTATGCTGAATTACAATATTTTCAAAAACATGGGGATTTTCTGGTTAATATGTCTTTTGTTTGATTATAAGTATGTATTTATTTGCTTGTGACTTCCATGTATTGGCAAGTATGGATTTATTAATAGGCAAGTATGGATTGATTAATTGCCAAAGCACTATTGAACAGGTGCAATCTGAAAATGTTCAAAGAAGAACCACAGTACATAAGAAAAAGGACTTTTCAAGCAGTACCTTTTATTTTTTCTTAGTTGTTGTTTTCCCACATTGTAAATAGTGATATAAATTCAGAAGCCCCTTCATGGATCAGAGATGCCCAGAATAGGCAAGTTTGGCCTTGGAGTACAAAATAAAGCAGGGCAAAGGCTAACTGAGTTTTGTCAAGAGACTGCAGTGGTCATACCAAACACCCTTTTCCGACAACACAAGAGACGACTCTACGCATGGGCATTACCAGAAATCTGATGGATTATATTCTTTGCAACCAAAGATGGAGAAGCTCTATTCATCAGCAAAAACAAGACCTGGAGATGACTTCAGCTCAGATCATGAGCTTCTTATTGCAAAATTCATGCTCAAAATGAAGAAAGTAGGGAAAACCACTAAGCCATTCAGGTATGACATAAATCTTTAATGATTATACAGTGGAGGTGACAAATAGATTCACGGGAGTACTAGGGACAGAGGTTCCTAACATTGCACACAAAGCAGTGACCAAAACCATTCTAAAGAAAAAGAAATGCAAGAAGGCAAAGTGGTTTTCTGAGGAGGCTTTACAAATAGCTGAAGAAAGACGAAAAGCAAAAAGCAAGGGCAAAAGGGAAAAGATATACCCACTTGAATACACAGTTCTAGAGAATAGTAAAGTCAGATAAGAGCATATGTATACCTGTGGCGGATTCGTTTTGATGTTTGGCAAAACTAATACAGTGTTTCAGGTTTAAAAATAAAATAAAAAAAAAGAAGGCCTTCTTAAGTGAGCAATGCAAAGAAATAGAGGAAAACAATAAAATGTGTAAGACTAGAGATCTCTTCAAAAGAATTACAGATATAAAGGGACAGTTTTATGAAAGGATGGGCATGATAAAGGACAGAAATGGTAAGGACCTAAGAGAAACAGAAGAGATTAAGAAGAGGTGGCAAGAATACATAGAAGAACTGTGCAAAAAAGATCTTAATGACTCAGATAACTACGATGGTTTGGTCACTCACCTAGAGCCGGACATCCTGGAGTGTGAGGTCACATGGGCCTTAGGAAACATTACTACAAAGTTAATGGAGGTGACAGAATTTCAGCTGAGGTATTTCAAATCCTAAAAGATACTATTGTTAAAGTGCTGCACTTTATATGCCAGCTAATCTGGAGAACTTAGCAGAGGCCACAGAAATGGAAAAGGTCAGTTTTCATTCCAATCCTAAAGAAGGGCAGTTCCAAAGAATGGTCAAACTACCATACAGTTGCACTCATTTCACATACTAGCAAGGTAATGCTCAAAATCTTTCAAGCTAGACTTTGCAGTACATGAACCAAGAACTTCCAGCTGTACAAGCTGAATTTAGAAAAGGCAGAGGAACCAGAGATCAAATTGCCAACATTTGGCACCGCTGGCTCATAGAAAAAGCAAGAGAATTCCAGAAAAATATCTATTTCTTCTTCATTGACTATGCTAAGCCTTTGACTGTGTGTATCACAACAAACTGCCCCCAAATTTTTCAGGCGATGGGAATACCAGAGCACCTTACCTGCCTCCTGAGAAACCTGTGTGCAGGTCAAGAAGCAGTGGTTAGAACTGGACATGGAACAACTGACTGATTCAAAATTGGGAAAGGAGTATGTCAAGGCTATATATTATCACCCTACTTATTTAACTTATATGCAGAGTACCTCATGCGAAATGCCAGGCTGCATGAATCACAAGCTGGAATCAAGACTGCTGAGAGAAATATCAGCAACCTGAAATATGCAGATGATGCCACTCTAATGGCAGAAGGCTGACCCCTGAAGAACTGATGCCTTTGAATTTGAATTGTGCTGAAGAAGATTCTCAATAGTCCTTGGACAGCAGAGAGATCAAACCAGTCAATCCTAAAGGAAATCAACCCTGAATATTCATTGGAAGGACTGATGATGAAACTGAAGCCCCAATACTTTGGCCAGCTGATGCAAAGAGCCAACTTTTGTTAAAGACCCTGATGCTGGGAAGGACTGAAAGCAAAAGGAGAAGGGGATCCCAGAGAAAGATGGTAAACCAGTAGTATCACCAACTCCGTGGGCATGAATTTGAGCAAACTCCACAAAACAGTGGCAGCCCAAGGAGCCTGGCATGCTTTGTTTCATGGGGTCCCAAATAATTGGACAGAACTTAGGACTAAACAGCAATAACAAACAGCAATTTCAGAAGGAAATTTTTCAGTAATGGTAACAGTATCCTTTTATATGCATGACTTAAAACAGCAACACTGTGGAAATATGTTTCAGGATTGAAAAGTTAAGACCTTTTCCTTTATTTCTTTCCTTTATTGTCAATGCACTGAGTAGAAGGGCACTTCGGTACATTTGGCCAAGTTCCTTACAATGGAAACACAAATTACTGTTTTAGAATATATCACTTAAAACATGGACTCTCTATGTATTATAGCTTGCAGAAAGAACATGCATCAGATGTTATAGTTATATCCATTAATGTAAGTAAAGGAGCATAGAACAAAATTGTAGAGGATGAAACCTCAGATTTCTTTTTTCTGTCTTTCTTACACCCCTACCCTACAAAAGAATTCTCATGTTTTTAATATCTTTAAAAGAAGAAAAAAAGATTAAAGTGAAAATAATAAAAATGCCATTTGGACTTTTACATATTTCAAAGTAATACTTAAAAAAAAAAAAAAAAAGCTGTCTTGGCACTTAAGGTTTGTAAGCAAGGGTGTGGCAGTTGCATAGCTGATGGATAGGATCATTCTGATCCAACACGCAGGATGAACTGTGTGTAAAAGAAGGTAGGCAGGGAACCCTATGGGAAGACCATTGCAATAGTCCAATGGGGACAGCCCGAACAAGGGAGATATAAGGGAAGAGTCTGGATAGGCATTCCAGGAGTTGACATCCCATCAGCTGGCAGGAATTTTCCACCTGTGCAGGGGACATATCACTGACCATGACCTTATGTAACTGAGGCAGAATCAGCAGGTCAGCCTCACTTCCTGCCATCTCCCATGTTGTGCTAAATTCTTCCCACCTAGGGGCTCCCTCATATTTTGTGGCTGTTGAATACAAACAATCTCCAGAAAAATAGAAAGGTTTAACTTGCTCTTGACAAATTGTTGCCATCTTCCTTTACCTGCAGCCTACGTCCAAGACTTATATTTTAAAGGACATGATAACACTTTAAAAAAAAAAGTATCTCATAAGTAAGGAGGCAGGAATCCCAATAGACAGCACAGCTAATCTTAAGATGAAGTGCAGTGGCTTGCATGAGCCTGGACTACAGGAACCCAGAAAGAAGACTCATTCTGGGAATTAGAATTGGAAAAGCAGTGAGATGTATGACCTGAGGATGGCCAGACACGTAGAACACTGCTGATCTGAGAGATGGGAGGGGTATTTCAGGCTATAAGCAAAAAAGACAATAGCAACCCATTGCCAAGGTTCGAAATGTTAAGGGGTTTAAGTTCATTGGTCAGGAACTGAATTCAGACTGACCTAAGCAGGAGAGGCAGGCAGACACCATACTTGTTCATTAAAATAAGCTTTATTGTATCTAGCTTTAGATAGATCTGTGATCTCAACAGACTTTCCTGGTGGCTAGTTGGTAAAGAATCCTCCTGCAATGCAGGAGGCCACCTGTAATGTAGGGGACCCGGGTTCCATCCCTGAGTCAAAATGATCCCCTGAAGAAGGAAATGGCAACCCACTCCAATATTCTTGCTTGGGAAATCCCATGGACAGAGGAGCCTGACTAGCTACAGCCTGTGGGGTTGCAAGAGTCAGACACGACGTAGTAACACTACAACTACTGTGATCTCAGGTGATGCTACTAAGACTTTCTAACCTTCTCTGTCTCTGTGTTGCTGCTCTCTTCTGTGTCAGCTTCATAATGAGCTAGGCTTGTCCCCATGGTGGTAACAAAAAAAAAAAAAAAAAAAATTCTGTGAGAACCATGCCTGAATCATGATAAACAGACATTGGCTGCAAGATACTGTTTCTGTAAAAAGACTTGAATAGCTTTAAAATTACCTTATTTTTTTCTTTCAGATCTCATGAGTATTATTTTAAGTTTACAAAAAAGTTTCTGTGTTTGGAATTTCATTGGAATAAGATTAGTAAGCTAGTACCATGTAGGTTTCTAGTAAATGTTTATACAAATTTCCAAAGCAGTGGATAGGTATGCTAATAGTGGGGAGTAAACTGGACTGACTGAAAATATTCAAAAAACAACATCACTTTTTCAAGACTCAAAGTAATCAGGCAGAATTAATGTAACTGTACTAATTTCTAGATTAAGTTAATTTTAAAAATTACATTAACTAAACTAATTGACCCATCTCTCTTGGTAAATTTGTCAGATTTTAAACCCTGAAATAACCTTAAAAATCCCTTTTACTATAACTTAATTCTTTTCAGTTATACTTCTAATTATGTTAATAAATATGGTGAACTTCATAAATTAATGCATCTAAGAAAAAACATTCAGAAATATATTGATAATTCTGAGTAGTTAATTTTAAATGAAAAGAAATACATTAATTAAAAAAGATTAAACTTTTGAAGAGCTAATACATATATATTTAAAAGAAGCATATAGAACTTTTATTTTTTGTTCTTCTGTGTTTACATGTCACTATCAAACTGTTAGTCTTTTTTTCTAACAATTTTGATCAAAAGTATTAAAATATTTTTCAAAGGATGTCATAATTCAATTTCAGCTAGTTGAATGACAAAACTAATTAAATGATTTTATCATTTTTCAAAGTATGGTTTTCTTCAGATATACGCCTAAGAGTGAGATTGCTGGATTATATGACAGGTGTATTTTTAGTTTTTTAAGGACACAACATACTATTCTCCAAAGTAACTGTACCAGTTTACATTCCAAACAGCAGTGTAGGAAGATTCCCTTTTCTCCACACCCTCTCTAGCGTTTACTGGTTGTAGACTTTCTGATGATGACCATTCTGACTGAATGAGGTTATATTCATTGTAGTTTTCATTTGTAATTCTCTAATATTTAGCTGTGTTGAGCATCTTTTCATGTTCCTCTTGGACATCTTTATGTTTTCTTTGGAGAAATGTCTATTCAGGTCCTCTGCCCAGGAGGACCTGAATAGACATTTTCATTGAGTTGTTTGATTTTGATACTGGGCTGCATGAGCTGTTTGTAAATTTTGTAGATCAGCCCTTCGTCAGTCACATTGCTTGCCAGTATTTTCTCCCATTCTGTCAGTTCTTTTCATTTTGTTGATGGTTTCCTTTGCTGTGCAAAAGCTTTCAAATATAATTGGGTCCCATTTGTTTATTTTTGCTTTTATTTCCATTACTGTAGGAGACGGATCAAAGAAAATATTGCCACAATTTATGTCAAAGAGTGTTCTGCCTATGTTTTCCTCTAAGGGTATCCAGTCTTACATTTAGGTCTTTGATCCATTTTGAGTCTATTTTTGTATATGGTGTTATAAAATGTTCTAATTTTATTCTTTTACATGTATCTGTCCAGTTTTCCCAGCAAAATTTATTGAAGAGACTGTCTTCTCTCCACTATATATTCTTGCCTCTTTCTTTTTTGTAGATTAATAATTGACATAGCTACATAGGTTTATTTCTGGACTTTCCTGTTGCATTGATCTGTATTTCTGTTTTTGTGCCAGCTTCATACCCTTTTTGACTGTAGCATGGTAGATAATCAAGTCAGGGAGCCCAATTCCTCCAGCTTCATTTTTCTTTCTCAGTCTTGATTTGGCTATTCGAGGTATTCTGTGTCTCCCTACAAATTTTAAATAGTTTTTCTAGTTCTGCGAAAAATGCTATTTGTAATTTGATAACAACTGCACTGAATCTGTGGACTGCCTCTGGTAGTATAGTCACTTTGACAGTATTGATTCCTTCAGTCCAAGAACATTTTATATCTTTCCATCTGTTTGTGTCATCTTCTATTTTTCTCATCAGCATCTTATAATTTCTTGAGTATGGGTCTTTTGCCTCCTTAAGTGGGTTTATCCCTAGGTATTTTACTTTTTTTCTTAATATATATATATTTTATTGAAGTATAGTTGACTTATGTTTTAGGTGCACAGCAAGGTGATTCAGTTATACATATACACATATTTTTGAAATTATTTTCTATTATAGGTTATTATAAGATATTGACTGTAGTTCCCTGTGCAATACAGTAAACCTTTGTTGCTTGTTGCATATCTATTATGTTTAATTAGAAATCTAGCATTCTATTCATACTAAGTCAAACAAGTGGAATCAAAATGTCATATTGTTTTTAGTTACACAAAAAATCATGTTTTCTAGAATATATATATTATACATATAATTTTTATATATGTATACAAAAGGTTTTATACAATGCTTGATAAAAGCTTGAGAAAGAATATGAAACAAAGCAATGGAGAAATTGGAAAATATAAATGGGCACACTGAATATGAAATAGAAGTGAAACAAACTAGATAAAGGGTCATCATATGGTCCAGTTGTTTTTAAACATGACTGCTCATTAGAAACATATCACTGTTTATAATAGCCAGGACATGGAAGCAACCTAGATGTCCATCAGCAGAAGAATGGATAAGAAAGCTGTGGTACATATACACAATGGAGTATTACTCAGCCATTTAAAAGAATACATTTGAATCAGTTCTAATGAGGCAGATGAAACTGGAGCCTATTATACAGAGTGAAGTAAGCCAGAAAGAAAAACAGCAATACAGTATACTAACGCATATATATGGAATTTAGAAAGATGGTGACGATAACCCTGTATGCGAGACAGCAAAAGAGACACAGATGTATAGAACAGTCTTTTGGACTCTGTGGAAGAGGGAGAGGGTGGGATCATTTGGGAGAATGGCATTAAAACATGTATAATATCATATATTAAACGAATCGCCAGTCCAGGTTCAATGCAGGATACAGGATGCTTGGGGCTGGTGCACTGGGATGACCCAGAGGGATGGTACGGGGAGGGAGGTGGGAGGGGGGTTCAGGATGGGGAACATGTGTACACCCGTGGCAGATTCATGTTGATGCATGGCAAAACCAACAGTATTGTAAAGTAATTATCCTCCAATTAAAATAAATAAATTTAAATTTAAAAAAGGAAAAAAAAAAGAAACATATCAGGAGCTCTGGAGGAAAAAAGCAATACCTGGGCATTTGTATTTTTCAAAAAATTTCAAGATGATTCTGATATGCATCAGGATTTTAAAAAGTGATAAAAGTTTTTCTATTAAATCCTAGTTTTGGTGATGTAGAGTTCTATTTTTTTTTTTTTTTTTTGCTGACCAATCATGATACAATGGTATTAACTGAGTAATAGTTATATAACCACAATTGTAAAATAAAATTGTTACACAATCAATAGCCAGACAAGAAATAAAAGATAATTACAATTGCAAGCCATAATGGGAACATGATTAACATAATATAAAAGCACTTACATACAATGTGGAGGGGTCAAGCAGAGTGATGTGGTATGTAGAAATGCATACTGCCTATGTTGCACATGTTTTTATCTGCCCAGCCATCTGTGTCTTTTACTTGGTGCATTTAATCCATTTACGTTTAAGGTTATTATCGATATGTATGATCCCGTTACCATTTTCTTAATTATTTTGGGTTTATTTTCTGTAGGTCTTTTCCTTGTCTTGTTTTTCCTGCCTAGAGAAGTTTCTTTTGCATTTGCTGTAAGGCTGGCTTGGTGTGCTGAATTCTCTTATTAATTTTTGCTTGCCTGGAAAGCTTTTGATTTCTCCATCAAATTTGAATGAGTCTTGTTGGGTTGAGTATTCTTGGTTGTAGAGTCTTCCCTTTCATCACTTTAAATATATCATGCCATTCCTTCTGGTTTGTAGAGTTTCTGTTGAGAAATCAGCTGATAGCCTGATGGGAGTTCCCTTGTATGTTACTTGTCCTTTTATCCTTGTTGCTTTTAATATTTTATCTTTGTCTTTAATTTTTGTTAGTTTGATTACTGTCTGTCTTGGTGTGTTCCTCTTTGGGTTTTTCTTGTCTGGGACTCTTTCTGAACTTGGTTGACTGTTTCCTTTCCCATGTTAGGGAAGTTTTCAGCTATTATCTCTTCAAATATTTTTTCAGGTCCTTTCTCTCTCTCTCCTGCTTCTGGGACCCCTGAAATGCAAGTGTTGGTGCATTTAATGTTGTCCCAGAGATTTCTTCATTTCTTTTCATTCTTTTTTCTATATTTTGTTCTGGAGCAGTGATTTGGAGCACCATTCTGTCCTCCAGGTCATTTATCCATTCTTCTGCCTCAGTTATTCTGCTGTTGATTGCTTCTAGTGTATTATTCATCTCTGTTTGTTTTTAGTTCCTGTAGATCTTTGGTAAACATTTCTTGCATCTTCTTCATTGTTTTCCCAAGATCCTGGATCATCTTCACCATCATTACTCTGAATTATTTTTCTGGAAGGTTGCCTATTTCCACTTCTTTTAGTTGTTTTTCTGGGGTTTTATCTTGTCCCTTCATCTGTAACATAACTTTCTGCTTTTTCATCGTGATTTATTTTCTTTAATGTGGTCTTTGTTTTAGCCACTGTGGGACTGTGCTTCTTCTATCTGCCCTCTGATGGATGAGGGTAAGAGGCTTTTGTAAGCTTCCTGATAGGAGGGAGTGGTGATGGGAGCAATTGGGTCTTGCTCTGGTGGGCAGGGTCTTGCTCATTAGTATAGTATAATCCAAAAGTGTAAACAATGCCCAGTTGTGGATGTGACTGGTGATGGAAGTACAGCAAAGAACAACATTGCATAAGAACCTGGAATGTTAGGTCCATGAATCAAGGTAAATTGGGAGTAGTCAAACAGGAGGTGGCAGGAGTGAACGTCAGTATTTTAGAAATCAGTGAAATAAAATGAACTGGAATGGGAAAATTTAATTCAGATGACCATTATATCTACTTCTGTGAGCAAGGATCACTTAGAAGAAATGGAGTAGCCCTCACAGTAAACAAAAGAGTCCCAAATGCACTACTTGGGTGCAATCTTAAAAACAGCTGCCTTCCTGTATAATGTCATGAACCTCCATCCATAGTTCATCAGGCACTCTGTCTATCAGATCTAATCCCTTGAATCCATTTGTCACTTCCACTTATGTATAATCATAAGCCATTTGGAAATGAACAGAGATAATTCTGTCGTTTTTCTTTGGCATTAGTGGTTGGGGCAGAGACTTGGAATACTTCCATCACCAGTAATGTCCACAACGCTTTGGCTCTTTCTCTTCATTCTTTCTGGAGTTATTTCTCCACTCTTTTCCAGTAGCATATTGGGCACCTACTGACCTGGAGAGCTCATCTTTCAGTGTCATATCTTTTTGCCTTTTCATACTGTTTATGGGGTTCTCAAGGCAAGAATACTGAAATAGTTTGCCATTCCCTTCTCCAGTGGACCACATTTTGTCAGAAATCTCCACCATGACCTGTCCATTTTGAGTGGCCCTACATGACATGGCTCATAGATTACTTGAGCTAGACAAGGCTGTGGTTCATGGGATCAGTTTTATTAGGTTTCTGTGATTGCGGTTTTCATTTTGTCTGCCCTCTGACAGATAAGGATAAGAGGCTTATGGAAGCTTCCTGATAGGAGAGACTGAGTGTGGGGGAAACTGGATCTTGTTCTGATGGGCAGGACCATGCTCAGTAAATCTTTCATCCAATTTTCTGTTGCTGGGCAGGGCTGTGTTCCCTCCCTGTTGTTTGACCTGAGACCAAAATATGGTGTAATGAAGATAATGAAGGGTCATGAAGATAATGGCGACCTCCTTCAAAAGGTCTTGTGCATGCACTGTTGTGCCCCGACCCTGTAGCAGGCCACTGTTGATCGACCCCTCTGCCAGAGACTTCTGGACACTCACAGTCAAGTCTGGGTCAGTCTCTTGTGGGGTCACTGCTCCTTTCTCCTGGGTCCTGGTGCTCACAAGATTGTTTTTGCCCTCCAAGAGTCTGTTTCCGCATTCCTCTGTAAATTCTGTAATCAAATCCCACTGGCCCCCAAAGTCAAATTCCCGGGGGGTTCTCAGTGCCTTTGCTAGATCCCCAGGTTGGGATATCTGTTGTGGGTCTTAGAACTTTCTTAACAGTGTGAGAATTTATTTGGCTTAACTTTTCTGCAGTTTGTGGGTCATCTGCTTGGCAGCTCTATGGTGAGATTAATGGCAACCTCCTCCAGAGGGCTTATGCCACATGCTGCATAACCCAGGTCTGATGCACCCAGAGCCCCTGCCCCTGCAGCAGGCCACTGCTGACCAGTGGAAACACTCAAACACAGTTCTGTCTCAGTTTCTGTGGGGTCTCTGGGTCCTGGTGTCCACAAGGTTTTGTTTTAACCCTCCAAGCGTCTCTGGCAGGTATAGTGTTTGATTCTAAATGCGATTTTGCCCCTCTTACCGTCTTGCTGGGGCTTCTCCTTTGCTCTTGGATGTGGAGTATCTTTTTTGGTCAGATCCAACATTCTCCTGTCAATGGTTGTTCAGCAGCGAGTTGTAATTTTGGAGTTCTCACAGGAGAAAATGGGCACACATCCTTCTACTCCACCATCTTGTGTTTTTTTTTGTAAGAGTTTTAGAAGGATAAGTGTTCTTCTTAGCTCTTCTCTAAATATTTGATAATGCTCAAAATTCTCCAAGCGAGGCTTCAACAGAAGGTGAACCATGAACTTCCAGATGTTCAAGCTGGATTTAGAAAAGGCAGAGGAACCAGAGATTAAATTGCCAACATCTGTTGGATCATCGAAAAAGAGAGTTCCAGAAAAACATCTACTTTTGCTTTATAAACTATGCCAAAGCCTTTGACTGTATGCATCACAACAAACTGTGGAAAGTTGTTAAAGAGATGGGAATACCAGACCACCTGACTTGGCTCTTGAGAAATTTGTATGCAGGTCAGGAAGCAACAGTTAGAACTGGACATGGAACAACAGACTGATTCCAAATAGGAAAAGGAGTACATCAAGGCTATATATTGTCACCCTGCTTATTTAATTTCTATGCAGAGTACATCATGAGAAATGCTGGGCTGGATGAAGCACAAGCTGGAATCAAGATTTCCAAGAGAAATATCAATAACCTCAGATATGCAGATGACACCACCCTTATGGCAGAAAGCAAAGAAGAACTAAAAAGCCTCTTGATGAAAGTGAAAGTGGAAAGTGAAAAAGTTGGCTTAAAACTCAACATTCAGAAAACTAAGATCATGGCATCTTGTCCCATCACTTCATGGCAAATAGGTGGGGAAGCAGTGGAAACAGTGTTAGACTTTTTGGGCTCCAAAATCACTGCAGATGGTGACTGCAGCCATGAAATTAAAAGATGGTTTCTCCTTGGAAGAAAAGCTATGACAAACCTAGACAGCATGTTAAAAAAGTAGAGACATTACTTTGCCAACAAATGTCCATCTAGTCAAAGCTATGGTTTTTCCAGTAGTCAAGTGTAGATGTGAGTTGGAGTATAAAGAAAGCTGAGCACAGAAGAATTAATGCTTTTGAAATGTGGTGTTGAAAAAGACTCTTGAGTGTCCTTTGGACTGCAAGGAGATGCAACCAGTCCATCCTAAAGGAAATCAGTCCTGAAGGACTGATGCTGAAACTCCAATAATTTGACCACTTGATGAAAAAAACTGACATGTGAAAAGACCCTGATGCTTTGAAAGATTAAAGGTGGGAGGAGAAGGGGAAGTCACAGGATGAGATGGTTGGGTGGCATCACCAACTCAATGGACAGGAGTTTGAATAAACTCCGGGAGTTGGGGATGGACAGGAGTTTGAATAAACTCCGGGAGTTGGGGATGGACAGGGAGGCCCAGTGTGCTGCAGTCCATGGATTCACAAATACTCAGACAGGACTAAGCAGCTGAACTGACTGACTGAAACATTTGATAGAATTCACCTGTGAAACCATCTGGTGCTGGACTTTTGCTTGTTGGAATATTGTTAATTACAGTTTCACTTGAATTACTTGTGATTGTTCTATTCTTATTTTCCGTTTCTTCGTTGTTCAGTCTTTGAATGTTGTATTTTTCTAATAATTTTCCTATTTCTTCCAGACTTTCCATTTTTTTTGGCTTATAGTTGCTTCAAGTAGTGTGTTATGATCCTTTGTATTTCTGTGGTGTCAGTTATGACTTCTTTTTCATTTTAAATTTAATTGATGAATCTTAACTAAAGGTTTGTCAACTTTATCTTCTTAAAGAACCAGCTTTTAGTTTCATTGATCCTGCTATTGTTTTCTTCATTTCTATTAAATTCGTTTCTGCTCTGATCTCTTTGGTTTCTTTCCTTCTACTAAACTTCAGATTTTTTTTTTTTTTGGTTCTTGTTGCTTTAGATGTAAGGTTAGGTTGAGATTTTTTTGTTTCTTGAGCTGAGATTGAATTGCTGTAAACTTCCCACTTCGAACTGCTTTTGCAGGATCACATAGGTTTTGTATGTGTTTAGCAGGCACCTGTGGGCTCAGGAAGACTTTTGGCAGCCTGTCTGCTGATGTCTGGGGCTGTGTTCTATTCCTGCTGTTGGTTATTTGCCTGAAGCCTCCTAGATCTGGAGCCTCCAGGCTCTTGGGTGGGGCCAGGTCTTTGAGAAAATGGCAGCCTTCTGGAGGGTGTATGCTAATGAGGACTCCCCAGAACTGCTGCCACCAGTGTCTTTGTCCCTGCGGTGAGTCATCACTGCCCCCCACTCTGTAGGAGGCCCTCCCAATTCCAGAAGGTATGTCTGGCCCAGACTGTTATGTCACTTTTTACCCTCTGTGTCCTGGTGCCTGTGACCTCATGTACTCCCTCCAAGAGTGGTTTCTGTTTCCTCCAGTCCTCTGGAATTCCTGTGCTCTAACCCTGCTGGACTTCAAATCCAGATGCTCTGGGGGGCTCTTCCTCCTGATGCCAGACCCCGGCTGTGGCACCTGATGTGGGGCTCAGAAACTTTACTCCTGTGCAGGAAGCTCTGCAATATAATTATTTTCCAGGTTGTGGGTCACCCACCCAGGCAGCAGGCATGGGATTTAATTTTATCATGACTCTGCCCCTGCTACCATCTAATTGTGGTTTCCTCTTTGTCTTTGGATGTAGGATATCTTTTTTGGTAGTTTTCAGCAATTTTTTTTTTTTTTTTTTAGTGACTGATTACCAGTTCATTTTGATTTTGGTGTTTTCGTGAGAAGGGTTGAGCTCAACATCTATCTTCTCTGCCGTCTTGTCTCCATCCCTTAATTTAGTATTTTTATGTTTATTTTAACTAAGTAACTGATATTTGAAAAATATTATATGTATATGTACATATACACATTCTTCTTATTATAAAGAAATGTTACTGTTGACTGAAACTTTTGTGTGAAGAGGTGAGTCTTTATGGATGACTACCTATGGATGACTAAGTCCTTTCCACAATGAGTCCATATACAGATAATGCTTCAGTCTACAGCTGTTAACAGAGTTGTCTCTGAGAATTTACCCCTTAACGTCACTGTTAGCCCCAGAAGTCACTTTCAGAAGTGCTGTTCTGATTTTTCCTGACTTTATGCCCTGTTGTGTTCTTCCTGCTTCTCTTTCCCATCTCAGAGTTTTCCAGTTCAGTTCAGTCACTCAGTCATGTCCGACTCTTTGCAACCCCATGAATTGCAGCACGCCAGGCCTCCCTGTCCATCACCAACTCCCGTAGTTCACTGAGATTCACGTCCATCGAGTCAGTGATGCCATCCAGCCATCTCATCCTGTCATCCCCTTCTCCTCCTGCCCCCAATCCCTCCCAGCATCAGAGTCCTTTCCAATGAGTCAACTCTTTGCATGAGGTGGCCAAAGTACTGGAGGTTCAGCTTTACCATCATTCCTTCCAAAGAAATCCCAGGGCTGATCTCCTTCAGAATGGACTGGTTGAATCTCCTTGCAGTTCAAGGGACTCTCAAGAGTCTTCTCCAACACCACAGTTCAAAAGCATCAACTCTTTGGTGCTCAGCCTTCTTCACAGTTCAACTCCCATATCCATACATGACCACAGGAAAAACCATAGCCTTGACTAGACGAACCTTTGTTGGCAAAGTAATGTTTCTGCTTTTGAGTATGCTATCTAGGTTGGTAATAACTTTCCTTCCAAGGAGTAAGTGTCTTTTAATTTCATGGCTGCAGTCACCATCTGCAGTGATTTTGGAGCCCCCCAAAATAAAGTTTTCCAGCTACAGGACAGAGTTTTCCAGCTACAGGACAATGTTGGGAAATTCCCCTCAGTGCACACCTACAGAACTCATCAGCTTCTTTGTTGAGTTTCTGCCCACCTGGTTTGGTTAAGCTGGGCAAAGATATCACTGCTCATGTGTTCTATATATATACCTCATTGGTTCTCCTATAATTTACTTTTTCAAAGTATATGTAAGAAAACTGCTCTAGAAACAAAATGTCAACTCCATTTCTGGTGTGATTTATGATTGGCAGTACAATATCATAATAATCTCACCAACTTGCAAATAATTTTTGGATAAATATTTGTTTAAACTTATTCCAGTTGTTTAAATGATTACAGACACATTTTCTGTTAATTAAAATTAAACTTTGTATAGAGAAGCTGTTAGTGGGCTTAAAACAATCATATTGAAACCACGTCTATATATCGTCCAAATAAAAATAGGACTTCACCATGATGTTTTTTATGTTGCTGGGAAAGGAAGGTACATTTAAAGTAGCAGTTTTCATAGCTCCCCCCAAAGAAAAATTGAAGTATTATACAAAGGATGTAAGGGAGAATTGATGTGTCTCATGGTGTAAATGTGCAGTGTGCAGAAAGCCTTAATACTTTCTTACTAGATGGTTTGTGAAGTTTTCAAAATTTGAGTAGTTGTGAAAAAAATATATTTAGAACAAGGATTCTGTATCTTAATCTAAATTTGTAAATCATCCAAGGTGGTATTAATCAGTTACCATCTTGAGGACATATATACCTGGCTTATGTTGTGTGAGCTAATCATCTCCATTGAGAGTAGAAGAGAAAGTGAAAGTGAAGTCGCTCAGTCACGTCTGACTCCTTGCAACCCCCTGGACTGTAGCCCACCATTCTCCTCCATCCATGGGATTCTCCAGGCAGGAATACTGGACCAAGTTGCCATGTCCTTCTCCAGGGGATCTTCCAGACCCAGGGATGGAACCCAGGTCTCCCATATTGCAGGCAGATTCTTTACTGTCTGAGCCACCAGGGAATCCCTGTTGAGAGTAGAATCTGCACTTAAAAAGGACATTGAGAAGAGTGAGACATTTGTATGTATTATAGCTATTGCTTATGTAGTATAATCTAAAGGAAATCTTAATTTCTGTCCCCTTTTATTTGTGGAAGAGACTGAAAGCAAAGCATTAATTCTTTATTATTGATACATAAAGCTAATGTCATAGACACAGACTCTTCTGGATATATTCTCTTTTCCCTTTCGGATCCTCTCTCCATTCTTCTATACTCTTCTGTGGCCTGGAGCACTGATCTCCAATGCACTACTCCCTCAGGGCTGAGTCTGTTCTATGAGGTGTAGCAGCCAACTGGGGATCTTCTCCTGAAGAATAGGAGAACACTGAAGTCAGAGTCTTCCTTCCTCTTCCACCCTCCCTTTTCTACATCCTCCCTACACACAGCATAGTGGCAGACACCACCCATACCCACCATGGCTACTAGACCTGAGATGTGCAGAATTCATCCTTTTTGTCTTCCAGCACTTTTCTTTCGGTGAAAGTGAAAGTCAGTCAGTCATGTCTGACTCTTTGCAACCTAATAGACTTACAGTCGATGGAATTCTCAAAGCCAGAATACTGGAGTAGGTAGCCTATCCTTTCTCCAGGGGATCTTCCCGGCCTGGGAATCAAACCAGTGCCTGCTGCATTGCAGGGGGATTCTTTACCAATTGAATTGATTAGGAAAGCCATCCCATTCTAGTGAGACGTTGCTATCCTGCATGAAATCTGAATATTGAGCTAAATTTAATATCTGCAGGTCAGGAAGCAACAGTTAGAACTGGACATGGAACAACAGACTGGTTCAAAATACGAAAAGGAGTACATCAAGGCTGTATATTGTCACCCTGCTTATTTAACTTATATGCAGATTACATCATGAGAAATGCTGGGCTGGAGGAAGCACAAGTTGGAATCAAGATTGCCGGGAAAAATATCGATAAACTCAGATATGCAGATGACACCACCCTTATGGCAGAAAGTGAAGAAGAACTAAAGAGCCTTTTTTTTTTTTTCAGTGTTACAGCTCTATTTTATTTAGAAGATAGCAGGAGAGAGAGAGAGAGAGAGAGAGAGAGAGAGAGAGAGAGAAAAGAGCGCACGCACGTGGGAGAGAGAGTCCGAGAGAAAGCGTTTTGGCTCCTCCTTTTATATGTTTTTTCCTCCACCTGGGCCTGCCCTATGCAAATTGGGCTTAGCTGGGAGTGCTGTTTGTTCTGTTTGTTCTGCCTGAAGTCTTCTCTCTGGTTCTCGGACCTTCCTTGTCTTTTAGCCACCGCCATTTTGGACTCCTTTTCCCTAGTCTACCTACCTAACATTCCCCCCTCAAGAGATGGGAGGCCCAATTCTTTGGGAATAGGGGCGTCGAGGTCTTTCTGGCTACTTCCTGCTGAACTGGGGCAGCGAGGGGTATTGGGCCTCCCCCTCTTGCTAGTCTCAATCCTGAGTCCTTATAGCAGTGTCCAAGGGTGTGTGATATTTTCCATGGTCAGCTGTAGTTTTATATCTTTGTTGAACTGGCACTGCATGTTGTAGCTGGTTGACCTGGGCAGAGACAAAACAGGTTAGACAATTCATAGTACATGGAATAATCATAGGCATCATCAATATAGCATAACAAGGACTAGTAGGGACATTGGTCAATTTTAAATTCACATCGCCAGGATGGTTCAAATCCCTCCTTGTTCAGGGATCAGAAGATCTATCTCCTGTCTGTTTTGGAGTACAGTCTCTGTCAAGCTGTGTTGGCTCCTTAGAGTTATCCTGAGAAATCTTATCCCCAGAAAGCAGATTTTGGGGGTGTTCATTAGAATGACACTCATTGGTAGTTCTGAATAGGTATCTGAGATCTCCCAGGGGCTCACAGGTGTATCAAGTGTCCTCTTCTGTTTTCTTCCATGGCTTGACTCATGAGTAGTGAATCCAGGAGTCATGTCCTGGTACCTTGACTGCTGTGGGGGTAGAAAGTATTACAGGGTAGGGGCCCTTCCATGTGGGCTGGAGTTGAGCCTTTGGGGACCCATCTTTCCAGATTTTAATTAGGACTTGAGTCCCTGGAGCATATAGTGGTGACTCTTTAGAATCTTTTGGGTCCTGGTTCATACCCCACAAGCGTATATCCTGTTGGAATTGCCCAATGGCCATGGTATAAGACTGGAGGGTCTGAACCTCTGGATCTAGGAAGAGGTCATTGACATAAACAAAAGGTCTCCCATATAGCATCTCATAAGGACTAAGACCAACCTGTTCCTTAGGGGCAATGCGGGTGCAGAGGAGAGCTATTGGTAAAGCCTCCTTCCATCCCAGGGAGATCTCCTGGGTTATCTTTTTTATCGCTGATTTTAAGAATTGATTGGCTGTTTCTACTTTTCCTGAAGATTGAGGCCTCCAGGCACAATGGAGATAATAAGTAATGCCCAATGCTTTCGAGACTCCTTGGGTGACCTTAGAAGTAAATGATGTCCCATTGTCACTTTGTAATGACCTGGGCAGACCAAATCTTGGAATGATTTCATGAAGCAGTTTTTTAACTACCTCCTCAGCCTTCTCGGTCCGGGTGGGAAAGCCTTCAATCCATCCTGTGAATGTATCTGTCATAACTAATAGGTATTTATACCCTTGAGAAACTGGCATCTGGGTGAAGTCCATCTGCCAGTCCTCTCCTACCAGCCACCAAGTAAAATAACTCCTAAATGGGAGAGACCATTTATGGATGTCTGATCAAAGAATCCTCAGATATCAAGTAAAGAGCCTCTTGATGAAAGTGAAAGAGGAGAGTGAAAAAGTTGGCATAAAGCTCAATGTTCAGAAAACAAAGATCATGGCATCTGGTCCCATCACTTCATGGCAAATAGATGGGGAAACAGTGGAAACAGTCAGACTTTATTTTTTGGGGCTCCAAAATCATTGTAGATGGTGATTGCAGCCATGAAATTAAAAGATGCTTACTCCTTGGAAAGAAAGTTATGACCAACCTAGATAGCACATTCAAAAGCAGAGACATTACTTTGCCAACAAAGGTCCGTCTAGTCAAAGCTGTGATTTTTCTAGTGGTCATGTATGGATGTGAGAGTTGGACTGTGAAGAAAGCTGAGTGATGAAGAATCGATACTTGTGAACTGTGGTGTTGGAGAAGACTCTTGAGAGTCTCTTGGACTGCAAGGAGATCCAACCAGTCCATTCTAAAGGAGATCAGTTTTAGGTGTTCTTTGGAAGGACTGATGCTAAAGCTGAAACTCCAATACTTTGGCCACCTTATGCGAAGAGTTGACTCATTGGAAAAGACTCTGATGCTGGGAGAGATTGGGGGCAGGAGGAGAAGGGGATGACAGAGAATGAGATGGCTGGATTGCATCAACAACTTGATGGACATGAGTTTGGGTGAACTCTGGGAGTTGGTGATGGACAGGGAAGCCTGGCGTGCTTCAATTCATGGGGTCGCAAAGAGTCAGACACGACTGAGCTACTGCACTGCACTGAACTGAACTGAGGACAAAATCATAAAATAGAAAACAATTTCAAACTATTGATAAGATAAAGCTTTCTTTGGGAATTAGTTTATATGTAAAACTATAAAATATATGTAAATTTGAATTCTTTTTTTTATTTTTATATTGTATTTTATTTTTATATTTACATACAAATGCATTTTATATTTATATTACACTTTTATATTTATGTCATATTATATTTTACAGTATATTTTTGTATTACATTATATTTTTTATATTTATAAAATATTTACCTAAAACAGATTCCATGGTTCAAAAAGGTTTGCAGACTACTACATAAAATGACCCAAATTATAACTAGAAAAAAAGTACAAATGTCACTTAAAGACACCTAAATATTAGTTGGATGAATAGAGAACACATACATTGATAACTTATGGTAACTGAGACTTAAATCATGATCACATTGATCTTTTCACTATGTGTGGGGAAAATAAAATAGTTCAGCAAGGAAAAAAACTGAATAGTCAAGAGGGAAGATTTAAGAGTGACTCAGATTCAGGTTACCTTTGCATACAAGTAATTTTGATTAAAGAAATTGAGATGAGCCCTTTTTTATTGTTAATAGACAGTTGTATATGTATAGTTAGTTTTTATAAAATTAAAAGACATTTCAATATGTCTAATATAGGATAGTTTTTTTTTTTTACTTTACAATATTGTATTGATTTTGCCATACATTAACATGAGTCCGCCATGGGTGTACACGTGTTCCCAATCCTGAACCCCCCTCCCACGTCCCTCCCCATACCATCCCTCTGGGTCATCCCAGTGCACCAGCCCCAAGCTTCCTGTATCCTGCATCAAACCTGGACTGGCGATTCGTTTCTTATATGATATTATACATCTTTCAGTGCCATTCTCCCAAATCATCCCCCCCTCCCTCTCCCACAGAGTCATGAATATATGTAAATAGCTAACTTTAACATGATTTAAATAAAATAATCAAATATACTTAAACATGATAATCCTTTGTTTTAGAAAGTGTTGCATGAAAAAGCATCGTGCTTGAAGTACATTTGTTTCAAGTCTATATTTTCCAATAATAATGTGCTATTAATAAAATGATTTGCATGACTCTAAAAAAAACTGCTGATGATTCACAGAATGTATATGTATGATTCATGCTCTTTATTTTCACCCTTTAGTATATTCGTTAATTGTAACACTCCATAAAACAGTATACACAGGTTTTTTGTTGTTGTCTGTCAGTAAAAGCACTTTATATATGTGTTGAAGATACTGAGATGAGCTGATTTCCTCCATCAAAAAACTCAGAGGGAAATGTGCTAAGGAGGGAAGCACATGAAATAATATTTAAACTCAGGCACAGAGGTGCTGATTAGACATGAATGTACATGTGTTGTGGCATCACAGCCCAGGAGCGGCAGCAATAACAGCACCATCTGTTACTGCTTCTGTCTCTGGTTCTTAGATCCATGAAAAAGCTGGAGTGATCTATTCCCCCACAATCACTCTTCAGCTGTTCTGCTTGTTTCTGTTGCTTGACAGCAGTTCATATTTATACCATCTTAAACAATGTCAGTTTGGAATAAAAGACTAAGGTATTATATGTATCAATTCAGTTGCTCAGTCATGTCCAACTCTTTGAAACCCCATGAATCGCAGCAGGCCAGGCCTCCCTGTCCATCACCAGCTCCTGAAGTTTACCCAAACTCATGTCCATCGAGTTGGTGATGCCATCCAGCCATCTCATCCTCTGTCGTCCCCTTCTCCTCCTGCCCCCAATCCCTCCCAGCATCAGGGTCTTTTCCAGTGAGTCAACTCTTCACATGAGGTGGCCAAAGTACTGGAATTTCAGCTTCAGCATCAGTCCTTCCAATGAACACGCAGGACTGATCTCCTTTAGAATGAACTTGTTGGATCTCCTTGCAGTCCAAGGGACTCCCAAGAGTCTTCTCCAGCACCACAGTTCAAAAGCATCAATTCTTGGGCTCTCAGCTTTCTTCACAGTCCAACTCTTACATCCATACATGATTACTGGAAAAACAAGAGCCTTGACTAGGTGGACCTTTGTTGGCAAAGTAATGTCTCTGCTTTTGACTATGCTATCTAGTTTGGTCATAACTTTCTTTCCAAGGAGTAAGCATCTTTTAATTCCATGGCTGCAGTCACCATCTGCAGTGATTTTGGAGCCCCTCAAAATAAAGTCTGACACTGTTTCCCCATCTATTTGCCATGAAGTGATTGGACCAGATGCCATGATCTTAGTTTTCTGAACATTGACCTTTAAGCCAAATTTTTCACTCTCCTCTTACACTTTCATCAAGAGGCTCTTTAGTTCCTCTTCGCTTTCTGCCATATGGGTGGTGTCATCTGCGTATCTGAGGTTATTGATATTTCTCCTGGCAATCTTGCTTCCAGCTTGTGCTTCTTCCAGCCCAGCATTTCTCATGATGTACTCTGCATATAAGTTAAATAAACAGGGTGACGATATATAGCCTTGACGTACACCTTTAGGGAGTTAGGATTAGGGTTAGGATGGTCTATATGGAACCAGTCTGTTGTTCCATGTCCAGTTCTAACTGTGGCTTCTTGACCTGCATACAGATTTCTCAAGAGTCAAGTCAGGTGGTCTGGTATTCCCATCTCTTTCAGAATTTTCCACAGTTTATTGTGATCCACACAGTCAAAGGCTTTGGCATAGTCAATAAAGCAGAAATAGAGGTTTTTCTGGAACTCCCCTGCTTTTTCCAAGATCTAGCGGATGTTGACAATTTGATCTCTGGTTCCTCTGCCTTTTCTAAAACCACTTGAACATCTGGAAGTTCACGGTTCACGTATTACTGAAGCCTGGCTTGGACAATTTTGAGCATTACTTTAGTAGTGTTTGAGATGAGTGCAACTGTGCAGTAGTTTGATCATTCTTTGTCATTGCCTTTCTTTGGGATTGGGATGACCTGACCTTTTCCAGTCCTGTGGCCACTGCTGAGTTTTCCAAATGTGCAATTATATGTATAGGAAAAATCAAATCTATTAAAATTTTACCTCATAACTTCATCACAACAGGCATTAATATGTACTAAAATTCTTAAAGAGACTATGTAAAAATAAATGTAAATGACCAAAGAAAACAACCAGAAGAATTATTAAATGGTCACTTATCTATCAAAAATGCAAGTTATGTTTCCAGAAGCTACTATTAATAGTGATTTACATTCAGTAGTACTTTGTTGTCATGTTTGAAAATACATTATTTTCTAAAATCACTATTAATGATAAACACAAAGCTTTCTAGTGTAAAAATTTCATATGTAGAGTTTGTATTAATGTTCTTGATCAACTTTTGGAATACAGATCTATGCTTGAAATAAAATGTTGAAATACAATTTAAAAAGTACTTTAATTGTGCATGATTTAGGGATATGCTTGGATTTATGAGTTTATACCAATATCAGCAGTCATTAGGTTATTACTTAATTTAATTAAATTTAATGAACTCTCTGAAACCCAAATTGAGTATTATAAACATGTTGAATAAAGAGGATTAAAAGAAGATTAATAACAGGGCTTTTAATAATTGACACTTTGCTCTCATGTTTATTTCATAAAGTGACAAAATGATACCTTTGTCTCTAGCTTGCGTAACTGGATGGGGAGTGCTGCCTTTTATTTGGATGCACAGGAAGTGAACAGGGACAAATTTGGGAGTCTGGAGTGATGAGTTCAAAAACCGTATATAATATGTGGAGGCTCTCTGGGAAAATGTCAAACGGCAGTTGAGGGCGGTTCTTCGTCTGGGAGGAAACACTCCTAACTATCCTTGTGCTAGTGAGTTTTGTTTTCAGTATGGCCCTTGTGTACATCTCCTTTAATCATGTTTAATCCCCAAAGAAAGAGAATAACACAGTCATATTTTAGCTTAATATGATACAACTATTCTGAGTACAACACATCACTGGGTGATGTTTACTCCTCTTGATAACCTGTAACTTAAATATTACAATGTAAATTCAACATATCTTATATATCATGGTAGACAGAATTATGATCTTGTCTTTACTTGGGAATTATATATGGCTTAGGAAGATGCTTATGGGTAATAAGTTAACAGACGTACAGCTTGCAATGGTGAATTTTGCGTGTCAACTTGGCAAGCCATGGTACCAAGATATTTGGTCTACATGTTCTATGAAAGTGAGATTAACATTTGAATTAGTAGTTTTGAGCAAAGTAAATTACCTTCCATAATGTGGGTAGGCCTTATCCCATTCGTTGAAGTCCTTAAGAGGAAAAAAAAAAACAGCTAAGTCTTCCCTTCTCTTTTTCTCCATACACACACACTCTCTCTCTCCCTCTCCATTGTTTTCATTCTTTTTCTCTGGAGAAGCCTAATATAATCCTTTTCTTGTGCAGTGTCTCCTGGCCATTCTATTTCATGTACTATAGGTAGTTGGAGGAATATGAATTCTTTTATATATATATATATATATATCTTTCCTTTTCTTTGCTTTTTGCTTATCTTCTTTTTTTTATTTTTTAACTTTACAATATTGTATTGGTTTTGCCATACATCAACATGGAGGCAAGAATATACAATGGATTAAAGACAATCTCTTTAACAAGTGGTGCTGGGAAAACTGGTCAACCACTTGTAAAAGAATGAACTAGAACACTTTCTAACACCATACACAAAAATAAACTCAAAATGGATTAAAGATCTAAACATAAGACCAGAAACTATAAAACTCCTAGAGGAGAACATAGGCAAAACACTCTCCAACATACATCACAGCAGGATCCTCTATGACCCACCTCCCAGAATATTGGAAATAAAAGCAAAAATAAACAAATGGGACCTAATTAAACTTAAAAGCTTCTGCACAACAAAGGAAACTATAAGCAAGGTGAGAAGACAGCTTTCAGAATGGGAGAAAATAATAGAAAATGAAGCAACTGACAAAGAATTAATCTCTAAAATATACAAGGAGTATGAATTCTAAGTTCCGTTCCATCTAGCCAGTTTTAACTACTATGTCTTGATATTAAGCCTTCTTTTTCAAAAGTGTCTTGGCTAGTTTTACTTTTACAACTTCCATTAAGATTATAGTATCAGTTTATCAAATTATGCTGAAATTCCTGGGTGATTTTTATTAGAATGCCAATGGATTTTTTTTACTAGGAGAGAAAACTCCCATTTCCTCCATCTGTTACTTTTTCCTCTTTGCAGGTCTTCTCATATGGTTTGTAAACATTGACTGTGAGCTCATCCTCAGTGTGGTTTTTGTGATGGTCCCATGTGTCTTGCAGGCTTCTCTCATAGCTCAATTGGTAAAGAATCTGCCTGTAATGCAGGAGGCCCCAGTTCGATTCCTGGGTTGGAAGATCCCTTGGAGAAGGAAATGGCAACCCACCCCTGTACTCTTGCCTGGAAAATCCTATGGATGGAGGAGCCTGGTGGGCTACGGTCCATGGGGTCGCGAGGAGTCAGACAGGTCTGAGCAACTTCACTTTCGTTCATGCGTCTTGCACTTGGGAAAAATCTCTAAAGGAAGCTTTATGTTTTTCTCTGAATGGGACCACTTGGTCTCGGTTTTCAAAATTTTTAGGCTTTCACACTCACTGAGACTTATAACACATATTAGAGTGGTATGAATGTGATACATCTGTTTGAGGATCCTTCTCAAGGACGTTTCTTATTAAGCCCAGCCCCTGAAGCAGTGCTGAGTTTCCTTGGTAGTTCCTTTATACACTCACTCCATGACTTCTGATTTCCTCAAGATAGCTTGGCCTCAGGTTCCATTTTTGTCTCCTGCTTCCTAAAATCCTGTTCCATGTGAATATCAAAGCCATAACTTCCTGCCTTCACCTGATTCAGATAGTCCCCCAATACATTTAAATCTCACCTCCTATGTACTAGACTTTATTTTTCCTTTGACTTAATGGACTGCAATTGCTAAAGATATACTTAGCTTTTATAGTTTTGATTTTGATTTTCCAAAACAAGTCAGTTCTTGAATTAATTATCAATACCAAGGCTTTTGGAGTGGTAACTTGGCATAGAAATTTAGAAGATGACCATGAAATGACCATGTAGACTACATAAAATAATCAGTATTCTAGTTAAAAAGACAAACAAAAAAAACTGTTGTCTCCTTGACGTCCATTTTCTACCTATGAAATAGAAATAATGCAATAATAAAAGTCACGAGGATTGTTTTGGATACCATTTGTGGTACATCACAAGTATTTTAGAACATATTATACTTAACAGGAAGCAATATGTCTTCTTACTTTAACCATCTGTGCATGAAGAAGAGGCGAGAACAAATAGGAATTTTTAAAAAAATATTGATTAGTTTTGATGATGTTTCCATCATAGAGTCTATTCTCAAGAATATGCTTGAGATAGGAGATGTGAATAATTAGACGTATATAAAATAAATACACAAATAGAGAAGGAAACGGTGTAAGAAAATGGCTTCTAGAAACAGTTAATATATATTTTTCCCCTTATCCTCAACTGAGAAAACTGTGTTGTTACAATCAAAAGGGAACACTAAAAAACTACTGTGTCAGCAAATCTCTGTGGGAAGTTCAGGTGTTTGAACATGTCTGATATTTCCTCCTTATAGCTATCACCACAGAGAATGTTATTCTATTTATCAAAAAGCCAAAACTGAGCTCCTGTTTAACCTCCAAGCATCAGTCTGAAAAGTGAAATACTGATGAATAATTACAGAGATAATTAAATTAGGCATTATTAAAATTAGTTTCTCATCTTCATAAATTACTAAGGTTAGAATTTTATGCAATCAAGAATTTATTTTCCTCCCTCCTTCCCTGTCACTGTCTACTTATGTAGATGCACTTCATTTATAATTTTTTTACACTCCAGTTTGCTGAGTTTAAATCTTACATCCCTTTTTTGTCCTTTTTTCCTTTAAAATATAAGCATATAAAACTAATGAATATATCAGCTATTCTTTTTTTATATTATATAAATATAATAGTTTGTAATAATATATAGTATTATATAGTTTGTAAATTTATAATTTTATACCATGTATTTTGTTAATAATTAATTTTGACATTGATCACAAATTATGTTTTTTTAATTTGATTTTGTTAATTCCTAAATATTTCTGATAATTTACATTTTTATTAAGGAATCTATTTATTTTCACAATTTCACGTTGAGAAAAAACTGTTTTGTGTGCCACCCTTTTAAAAACTAGTTTTTGAAGTGTTCTATAAACTTGTAAAATCATAAGTTACATTTTCTTTGTAGTTTTCAATTTTCAACTTATTAGTAAAACCAGTCTTATGATACTGTTACCAACCTTTCTCTGTGTCCTGCAGTGTGCTTCATAAATCTAAAGTGGTTGTTAGAAGTGGACGTTACTGGTGCCTCTTCTGTTTCTACTGACTCAAAATCCATGGTTGTATCATGAATCACTATCATTATCCACATTCCTAAATAATTTCCATGGAAACTGAAGTTTGAAATTTGTGGTTCTCTGTATCTTTTATATTTGACAGTTTGTTGTATAAACCCTAACATTTAAACCAGAACAAGCAGCAGTGGTAGGCACACTAAGATATATTTTATTTAATCCACAATAATCTTATTGTGGTATTGTTATTAAGAATTGTAGTGCTGAAGCAGTTTATACATGCTCATGCTGTGCTGTGTTTAGTTGCTCAGTCATGTCCAGCTTTTTGCGACCCCATGGACTGTAGCCCACTAGGCTCCTCTGTCCATGGGGATTCTCCAGGCAAGAATACTGGAGTGGGTAGCCATGCCCTCCTCCAGGGGATATTCGCAACCTATGGATCTAACCCAGGTCTTCTGCATTGCAGGTGGATTCTTTACCATCTGAGCCACCCTTAAAGCCCAAGAATACTGGAGTGGGTTAGCCTATCCATCCACCAGGGTATCTTCCCGACCAAGGAATTGAACCAGGGTCTCCTGCATTGCAGGCAGATTCTTTACCAGCTGAGCTACCAGGGAAGCCCATACATGCTCATACCTTTAGTAAATTGAAGGTTCATTCCAGTCTCAGGTCGTATGGCTTCAGTGTCCTTGATCTTAATCACCATACACATATGGCTCTCATTTGAATAGATGCTGAAAACCATGCGTCAAGTAGAATCACAGTAACCTCTGACTCTGTCAAGGTGTTCCTGATTTTAAAATAGTAATAAATATTTTGTAGACAAGCCTGTTTTTAAGTGTATGCTTAATTAAAATAATATATGGTCTTTGCTCCATTTTATGCATTTCACACTGTTGTTTAATCACTAAGTCGTTCTGACTCTTTTCCAACTCCTATAGGTGGTATTTATATCACAGTGTCTGCAGTTCATTTGCTTTTGATCTCTATTTTTCCAAGGTATATTTGGTCATTTTGATTTCTCCCTCCTTCTTATAAACAGCATATGCCAGACTGGGTTCTGTACCTCTAGTTTACAAAAACTTTTTTTTTTTTTAATTTTATTTTATTTTTAAACTTTACATAATTGTATTAGTTTTGCCAAATATCAAAATGAATCCGCCACAGGTATACATGTGTTTAAAAAAAAAAAAATACTGTCAGCTGAAAAAAAGGTACCACCTGAAAGTTAAGAATAATGTTTTATTTGATTCACAAAACTGAGGTCTTAAGCGTGGGACAGAGTATCTCAGATAATTCTGAAACACTGCTCTCAAGAGTCAAGCTGGGGAGCCAGCAGTTTTTGCAACAAAAACCAGGCAGTCAGAACATCAAAAGATTATTGTTAAAGAAAACTAGATACCTCAGTTAAGTTATCTAGCGCTTTTCTATGTTTGGGAAGATGCAAGAGTCTGGGCTCACAGAAATCATTGCTTTGATTCGTACCTCAGTTGTCTGAGGCCAGTATCCCGAGTCTCTTCAGGGTGTGCTCCCCAGGGTGGCTGCATGTCTGATGAGCACTGTGGTTCTGAGTGCTCTCAGGGCTCACTCAGGGGGGCTGTGATGTGACGACTTGGTGGTGGCAACATTCTGTTTCCTGATAAGAGCAGGTTGTGTTTTTCATTCGGAATACTTTTGTGTTTTACATCTAGAGATTGGATTGGTGGGGAAAATGGACATACTTTAGTTTGTTTTCTATAGAGTTTTGTACAGTTTTGCCATAGAGGCTTAGGTATTAATACAATTTGAGTGTGTTTTATTGCATCCAGGATGATTGCCCAGTCACTGTTGTTAAATGTTGTCTTGAGATATTGCCTCCTTCTATGTTTTGGATTTCATGAGTATTTTAACTGGACTATGACAGAGAAGTCAAAAATCACAAATAGTTTAATACTAATAGTAAACTAGTATAGAATTAGTTCAGTTTTGTTTTTGAAAATAGGAAATATGACAAAAACGTAAATAATACATTTCTTTCTCAAAAGAAGTTTAATTTTGAATATAAGGGAGGGAAGGAGTAGCTATTTCTAATTCTTAAATAACACAGACAGTATATGAAAGGGGAAGTAAAACAATTACAAGTCTCATCTTTATAGTATAAGGGGAAGTAGATTTCACTTCATGGATGTACCCTGGTTTTCATCATCCCTGGAAAGTTAAGCAAATGGACTGCTGAGGCTCTATTTATTTGGAGAACCCCTTTGCTGATGAAGAAAGACCCAATGTCTTGTTAAAGAGCCTTTTGAAGTGTAGATATTTGCACAACAGGGGCTTATTCCTTTTCCTTAAGGATTTAGATAATGAAAATAAATACTTCATGGGCTAATTTTTATCTACATCACTGAAGGTCATATATACATTTTGTTACCTACCAAATATAAATGGCAGGGTTTTATTTTGAATGTATAGCTTTCAAGTTAGAAAATGCATCAACACCGCTGGGTTTGAAATCTAAAATCAGTTTTAAACAGTTGACTCAAATCAACTGCATTTAATATAGTTCTGGAGGTCTCTGAGATGGTCCTCATTTCTTTTAATTCGTTTTTCTTTTTTCCTCTCTGATTCATTTATTTCTACCATTCTATCTTCTATTTCACTAATCTTATCTTCTGCCTCTGTTATTCTACTATTTGTTGCCTCCAGAGTGTTTTTTATCTCATTTATTGCATTATTCATTATATATTGACTCTTTTTTATTTCTTCTAGGTCCTTGTTAAACCTTTCTTGCATTTTCTCAATCCTTGCCTCCAGGCTATTTATCTGTGGTTCCATTTTTATTTCAAGATTTTGGATCAATTTCACTATCATTATTTGGAATTCTTTATCAGGTAGATTCCCTATCTCTTCCTCTTTTGTTTGGTTTGGTGGGCATTTATCCTGTTTCTTTACCTGCTGGGTATTCCTCTGTCTCTTCATCTTGTTTATATTGCTGAGTTTGGGGTGGCCTTTCTGTATTCTGGCAGTTTGTGGAGTTCTCTTTATTATGGAGTTTCCTCGCTGTGGGTGGGGTTGAATCAGTGGCTTGTCAAGGTTTCTTGGTTAGGGAAGCTTGTGTCAGTGTTCTGGTGGGTGGAGCTGGGTTTCTTTTCTCTGGAGTGCAATGAAGTGAAAGAGACACGTGTACCCCAATGTTCATCACAGCACTGTTCATAATAGCCAGGACATGGAAGCAACCTAGATGTCCATCAGCAGATGAATGGATAAGAAAGCTGTGGTACATATACACAATGGAGTATTACTCAGCCATTAAAAAGAATACATTTGAATCAGTTCTAATGAGGTGGATGAAACTGGAGCCTATTATACAGAGTGAAGTAAGCCAGAAAGAAAAACAGCAATACAGTATACTAACGCATACATATGGAATTAAGAAAGATGGTAACAACAACCCTGTATGCGAGACAGCAAAAGAGACACAGATGTATAGAACAGTCTTTTGGACTCTGTGGGAGAGGGAGGTGGGGATGATTTGGGAGAATGGCATTAAAACATGTATAATATCATATAAGAAACGAATTGCCAGTCCAGGTTCGATGCAGGATACAGGAAGCTTGGGGCTGGTGCACTGGGATGACCCAGAGGGATAGTATGGGGAGCGAGGTGGGAGGGGGGTTCAGGATGGGGAATACATGTACACCTGTGGTGGATGCATGTTGATGTATGGCAAAACCAATACAATACTGTAAAGTAAAAAAAATAAAAAATAATAAATCAACTGCAAACTAGTAAACAATTGTTTCACAGCTATATCTAATTCTTACAGTTGAAACAAATTCTTCCTTCTCAGTTTTTATAGCCATGTCGTTCAGCCTCCCCATCTGATATCAGGAAGACCAGCATAAATACCACTCTATAACTTAGCGTTTAAAAGAGCTACAAAGTGATATATCTGTTATTTCATTATGCTTCTATCATGTTCATTTTATTCAAGAGGTAATAATTCAGGTCTGTCACTTAATGGATACCTGAAAAATGGTTTTATTCCATAACAGTGTCTCACTATTTCTTTAAATCTAACTATCTTCTTCACATCTGTGAATCCTCAGACAACTAAATAAGGTAACGAGATTGTCCTACCTTTATAGCTTGTGCTATTTATACATAAGAGAACATGTTTTCTTTAGTACAGGAGCAAACTAATATTAACCTGCCATTTGGAAGCATGGTGAGCAGTCCAGGAAACAACCTAACATCTTAGATTGGGTCCTAATCTTTTCACTCTGATGAAGTGAAGACCTATTAAAGATAATGATACCATGATAACATTAATTTGGCTTGTATTGCTGTCCCAAGTCAGAGCTCTAGCTAGCAGCAGCTGTACGTATTTTATTGAAAGACAAAGTAAATTGGGGCAGTTCCCCTAGCAGTATAAATTAGTCAGAACCTTGGAGACATAAGTGTATTTTAGGAACACAGTACTGAATTCTTTTTCTAAGAATTATGTCACCTTAATTCAGTAATTTGGTATGCCTCAGGGTTTGCATGTATTTTAGAGATACTGTAATGAAGCGTGTGAGTATTCATTTAAACACAGAGGTCCCCCAAGAATAAAAGGCATGCCTAATTCAGTGGAAATGCTATCATTCTCAGAATGTTTCCAGGAGTAATGCAAACTTGTACTAGCTGGGTTAGATAAGTTATTAGGAGCATATGGGGATGAAATAGGTAAATGTGCTTGAGAGATCATTGAAAATTAGGTCATTCTCAAATGAACTAATAAACACTAGAGTTTACAAACTGAAAAGACTGCACAGTGGTTTAAGTCCCTGTGCTTTTTCATTCTGGTCTTTGGCTTGGATGGAATTACCTTACTGTTTCAAAGTTTTCAAACCCTGTATGTTTTTAGTGATCTGATTTAAATGCTATGCATGAAAATGGGATTTTGCACATTGGAGTAATTTTGTCTCATATACTGGTCTGAGAATTACTGAAGTATTTGTTCAGTGTTGAAGAAAATAGTGATACTGATACGGAGTATCAGTTTAGGTTTTAAATACTCCATAAACTTTTTGCTTAAGCTACCTTTTTTCCATGTTGAACTGCTTCAATCCAGGAAATGCTTCCTTTTATCCTGCACCTGACCCATAAACAACTCCAGCTTTTACTATAATTCTATATGTAATTTTGTATTTTTCACCCTTTTATTAAATTTTAAAGTAACAAAAAGAATTGTAATATAATCAAGTAGCATAGGTTTTGGAGTTAATGCTTTTATATTGAAACCTTACTCTTCTTGCAGTGTTAACCGGGGTATTTTTCCTTAACTTCATGAAGTTTATTTTCTCCTTTCATAAATGGACATTACAAGTATGTGCTGAGAAAAGTGGGTTGTAATGTTTTTATTACTATACACTTTCAAAGTTAAGCCTGCAAAATAAAATTCCCTCTTCTAATTGTGGGAGGGAGAGCATAATTAATGAGAAGAAAAGTCTTTGTCCCATTTTCACTATTTCTATTTATATTAAAAGCATATGTTCCTACTTTATAAACAATGCATACCTTTCACCACCCTACTAAAAATGCTTTGATGAGAATTTTAAACTTAACGTTATGAAATAGATACTATGCTTTTAAAACTCTGTTCAAGATGATTCAACCTTTTATGGTTTTAGAAAATAAAGATGAAAAAAACACCAGCAGTGGGCAGGTCTGTGACATTTACAACATCAAGGACTTGCATCAGTGCCAGAATGCTCCTTGATAGGCTGATGTTTATGCTGGAAATAAATGTATAATGCTGCTGGCAAAAAATCTTCAGACTAGGTCCAAATGATAGAAACATTTATGTAGTTTAAATGCAAGAATACAAGCCTGGTATTTTGATTTCTATTTAAGCAACTAGAGCCAATTAATGGATTTTCACTAATGTCACTGCAGTTTGTGTCATGTAGACACAGCCTGTGTTAGGCCAGGAAAGAAACCATCAGAAGTGTTACACTTGAAACTTTTTCATCTATTTTAATTTTAGCCTAGCTCCTAACCCGAGCTGGAAAAATTGAAGTAGTATAGGATTTTAACCCAAAATATAAAATAAATATCTGTGAGAGTTCATACTGACACAAATAATTATTTGAATAAATAAATAAGGGAAATATATAAATCTTCCATGAAGAATAATTCTAAGTCATTTATGCAAATACTCTGACACTAAAGGGATGGAGTATAAATTCTCTCTCCTTAAGCACAGGTGGCATGTATTAATATTTTTCCAAATAGTACAATATGAAAGAGACAAAGCAGAGTAAGATTACAGTGAAGTAATCTTTCAAACACTATGTCAGAAAAGTGATCATAGCCTACATCAACACTGCAACTCATGTTGCTAGAACTAAAGTGGTACAAGACAATAACACTTACCAAAAAATAAGAACTTTACTTCTGTGGTCTTCCTCCCCAGATACCCATATTTAATCAGGAGGAAGAGAAACAAGATCAGACAAATCCAAATGTATGTTTTTCTACAAAATACCTTGCCAGTACCCCTCAAAACTGTCAAGGTCATTCATAGCAAGGAAACTTTGAGGAACTGCCATAGCCAAGAAGAGCCCAAAGAGACATGGCCAAATATCATGTGGTAACCTATTCAGAATAATAAAAGGACACAGATGAAATGTAAGAAAACCTCAATAACAATGGACTTTAGTTAGTGGTAAATATTGATACTGGTTCATTAATTATAACAAATGTGTTGTATAATTTAAGATATTAATAACAGAGGAAATTGAGTTTGGGGGTTTGGGGAACTCCATTAAATTCCTGAAATTTTTCTGTTAATCTAAAACTGTTCTAAAATAGAAATTATATTTTAAAAATCTAGTCTATCCTTTTGTTCAGTGTGCATATTAACAATGAAATAGGCTGAGCAGACAAATATGTGGATGCTTTTAATAATATGATATAAGTAAAATTTAACATGCAACTTTTTATTCAATTTCTTTACTTACCTTTTTTATATAGGCCTAAAATGTGGTCAGTTGACCTAATTACTGCTAGAAGTGGAAGCAACTCTTATGAAGTAGTAAATTCATTTCTCTTCATCAAGGAAAAAAGCTTTAAGAGGAACTAATTAACAATTTCATTTCACCAAGTTTGTAGCTCATATGTAAGTTTCTCTTTCTTGCATTTGTCTAACCATTAGAGAGGTAAAAGGAAGAAAATATTGTGACAACATCCTGCCACCTGAGGCAAGAGGGTGGTTAAAGACATGATTCTGTGGCAGTGAGATTGGGTCATTACTTTAATAAATTTTATTAGGTACCTAAAAGATACCTTCTGTGTGTTCTGCTTCTTAGAAGAGTAACCTAACTGAAATACACATTTCAAGTATTTCCCGCAAGAGAAGTATGAATATTGTCAATAAATTCAACACATTAATTGATGCCTCGCGTGTGCCCGGCAATTCTAGCTCTAGGAATGCTTCAGTGAGCAGAAGAGATGAAAATCGTTGTCTTTGTGACTCATATCACTGTGTGTTTTTTATTTTGGTCTGTTTTATATATGGCTTTTGAAAGCAAGAAGTTAGGGAAAACACTAGAAATCTAGGTTTCTTTGATTCCTAACAGTAAGGAAAATAAGTAAGTAAAACTTTTCCTTCTAGAATGTAATGTGTTTTTTTAAAAAAAAATCTTTACAAAAGTTAAGAATTCAAAAACAAGAAAAAGTAGCAACAGGCATGTTCCATGGTCTGCAGAAAATAAACAGTTTTTTAAAGAGAGAGGAAAGAACAGTTTTGCCTCCTCCCTCATTCCTCTCTTCAGCTTTGGTAACTTTTTTTTAATTCCTTAAACAAATATTTATTGAATACCAATCTCATGTAATTTGTGCGCTGAACACTAGGAATAAAAGGCTAAAGATACTGTTTCTACATCAGATATTTTATGAACTGAATCAGAAATACGTTATTACATTGTAGATTAAAAATGCAATATGTTAAAAATGTTAAATATTAGTCGCTCAGTTGTGTCCAACTCTTTGTGACACCATGGACTACAGCCTGCCAGGCTCATGTGTCCATGGAATTCTCCAGGCAATCATATGGAAGTGGGTAGCCATGCCCATCTCCAGGGGATGCAATAAATGTTATTAAAGTCCATTCTAAATATTTTGGGTTCCAAGGAAAAGAAGACAAATGAAATCCAACATATTGCATGCCTAAAATTTATGTTATACTTTGCTTTTATTAATAATTTAATTAATTGGAAAGCTTCATGCCTTTATAAGAAGCTGAAAAATATTTTTCTATGGGTTGATCTGTTTCTGCTCCCGAAAATAGATATATTAAAGTCCTAACCCATAGTACCTATGAACTTTATTTGGAAATAGGCTCTTTGAACACATATACAAGGAGACCTCCATGTAAAGATATGAAAACACATAAAGATAGACGATGACCATATGAGAATGGGTGATGAGTGGAGTTATGCTGTTTGAAAGTCAAGTAACAACTGCTACCAAAAGTTCAAAGAGGCCAGGAAGAATCTTATCTCCTAGACACTTTGAATGGAGCATAGTCTGCCGACATCTTGATTTCACACTTCTAGCCCCTACAACTGTGAGAATAAATTTCTGTTGTTTTAAGCATCTAGCTTGTGGTATTTTGTAACAGCCACTCTAGAAACTTAATGAATATGTATATATCTATATTTTTTGTTAAATGTCAAAAATTTAGCAACAAATCAAAGAAAATATAATGTTGTTATTGTATGAGCTAAGCAGAGACATTACTTTGCCAACAAAGGTCCGTCTAGTCAAGGCTATGGTTTTTCCAGTGGTCATGTATGGATGTGAGAGTTGGACTGTGAAGAAAGCTGAGTGCCAAAGAATTGATGCTTTTGAACTGTGGTGTTGGAGAAGACTCATGAGAGTCCCTTGGACTGCAAGGAGTTCCAACCAGTCCATCCTAAAGATCATCAGTCCTGGGTGTTCACTGGAAGGACTGATGCTAAAACTGAAACTCCAATACTTTGGCCACCTCATGCGAAGAGTTGACTCATTGGAAAAGACTCTGATGCTGGGAGGGATTGGGGGCAGGAAGAGAAGGGGACGGCAGAGGATGAGATGGCTGGATGGCATCACCGACTCGATGGACATGAGTTTTAGTGAACTCCAGGAGTTGGTGATGGACAGGGAGGCCTGGCGTGCTATGATTCACGGGGTTGCAAAGAGTCAGACATGACTGGGTGACTGAACTGAACTGAAGCTGTTGTGTTAGGGTTAAATGGTTATCTAACCATCTATCCATCTATCCATTAATGAATGGATGATATTTGGATACGAATGAGAATTAAAACTTTAATAATTCAAAAATTAACATTTTTTCAAGTTCTATATTATTACAATATATTTCTCTTGCATTTATTTGACAAGTCACTTTATATTTATAATCAAGATTTACTTAATTTGTACTCTATTAGCAATAGTTACTGCTATATCCTTTAAAAATGATAAAAAAAATCTTTAAAATACTTAGGTGTAAATGATTATGAATATGAATTTCAGATTACAAAATTTGAATAGTTTTATAAAGAATATAAATTAAGTATAAATGTTAAAAATTAATGCTTTTCAAAAGCATTACTATTCTTTAAATATTCAAAAATTATATATAAAATTTTTAAATGGATATAAATATGACTTTTAAAATTTAAGTAAAAATTACCTAAACATGAAATGTATATTTCATTTCTGAAAGAAATATTTCATAAAATAAACTTATTTTTAATTCTATTCAATGTGAACCTAGTGCGCTCATGTAAAGAATCAGTTCTACATAAATGTGAAATGGAAGGCTCAGCATATTTGAATAAAACTGTGTTTACTCTTGGACTGGTATTCAGATGGTATCATCCAACAGAAGCTCAGTGTATGACTGTGCATCAGAGAAATGATTGGATTGTGTGTCAGGTGACCTGGCAAGTGGATTCACAGAGGGAGTCAAGGACTACGCACTAGTTTCCCTTTCCAATCCCTTTTACACAGTCTGCTACAATGATTATCTGGGCTTACCTCTTAAAATTTTCATCATTTCCATGATGTATAATATGCTGGAAATTATTTATGATTCATCAACTTTGATCCTCTATACACAGTTTAATGGCATTTTGTAGCACTTAAAAATTTCATGGTTTTCTTTTATGTTGGGATAAACCAATAAATTTCCAAATAGCATTCCTTAACAATAAAAAAATCCCATGTGACATAGAAAAAAAAATAGAAATACACTGTACAGGAAACTACCAATATTTCCTTTAAACAGGGATTTGTAAATAGCTATGATGATTCAAATTAGAGAATTGCTTTTCAAAGTAAATGTTTACTCATAAGAAACTAACTGAAAGCAAGTTAAATTTCATAAATTGGAGCATTTTACAATGTATACAGTTTTACAGTGCAGCATTGTTCTAAATCTGTATCACAAAAAAAAGGGAAAAAATACATTCTCTTTGTTGGAGAAAAAGAAAATAACTAACAATTAAAAAAGTCTGTGTACTCAACTTTTGTCTCTTTCAGTTGGCAGTGATGTTAAATCTTTAATTTGCAGGTCTCCAATGGCCCCATTTACACATTTCAAAATACATACCAAACTCCTATAATGCAGAAGGAATTTCCATTCTATCCCTAGTACACTGTGATAAATTTCTTGACACTGTTTCTTCTATTTTAGCTGTTTTTTATTTTGTTTTCAAATTAATTCTGTAAGTCTCAGATGTAAGAAAACAACAGCAGTAACTACTCTGTAGCTTGAAATATTTTTACCTAAATCTAGATAGATAAAGCTAGCTAGCAAGATTAAAATGCGAGAGATGTCTTTATGACCACATTTTGGAGTGGTCATATTTTTTTCTGAAATATTTTGGTAAATTGTTAATGAAAACAATTGACACTATCCATTTTAACTGATGCTATTAGAGATTTCCTGATAATAGCAATGCGTTCTTACCTTAGAATATGTTGAGACAAGAGTAGAGAAGAATGGATTAGCCAATCTGCCATGGTATACATTTAAAACTATGGAAAGGCACCTGGAGAAACAGTACTATTTATAATGAAATGTACAAATGTTTCCATTATGTTTACTGCAGCTACATATAACATCTGCCACATAGTTCTTTAATTCCTATTCTTAAAGTTATAATGATTCCAAGAATTGACATTGCTGAACAGTTTATGGAAGTGGCAGTGTCTGCCAAATTAAATCATTTCTAAGACTAGTGCTCATTGACTTCCTTGGATTTCAACCAAACACATTTCAGAGATAATAACATAACATAGCTACAAAAGTTTAACTTGACTGGCATAAGGTTTAAGTAGAAATATTCCATCTATATATTCATACTAAATCCATATCTATTAGGCATGCTGCCCATTAAAGACTGTCAGTGCCTTAGGATAGTGGATATCAACTTTGTCTGCATACTGGAATCATTTAGGGAGCATAAAAAGACACTGATATCTGGGTTCCAACATCAGAAATTCAAATTGAATTGGTTATAGGCATTGACTCATGGATATTGAAAATTTTTAAAACTCTCTTGGTGATTCTAATGCCCAGTGAAATAAAAGAACCACTATCTTAGGATTTTAAAAAGGTTTGACATATCTTAGATTTTATAAAATTTCAAAGAATTTCATTTCTTTGAAAAGACTGTGTCTGAACACAAAACGCTGCCTTTTTTGAACATGTCCTAAAACAGCAGATTTGATGATACAAGTGTATTATTTAGTTATTACAAATCCAAAGTTAAAATATGATTTAAAGTTGTCACTAATATTATTGTGGTTCCTAATCCATAATGCTGTTGTTACTTGAAATTTTTTTACCAGTTTATAATATATTATTTGTAGTATTACTAAAGAGGAATATTTATTAGTGCAGATTGGAATTAAGTGATAAATATCTAATAACCAGATCTTTAAGGACAAAATGGCCCTGATTTGTAGTATTTTCTAATTTCCATGATGTACACCTTCAAGCTGCAATGTGATGTCAACTAGTTCACAAGATTTCTGAAAATTTAGTAGGTGTTGCAATCTTGGAGCTGTCTCCAGAATACCACCACAGCATATTAGTTGCATATGTCTAGACTTTTGTAGAACACTAAATAATCTTATGTAAATATGTCAATTAATCCTCAGATCCACACAATGATAGATTTGCAATGCAATTAGTTCCAATTCAAGGAGATAAATAAGAAGCTTAAAGGAGATTTAAGCTTCTCAAGTCAAGTCAGACAGCAGCCACTGGCATGTAATTTTGAACACCTACTATGAATCAGGTGCTCTTCTTCCAGGTGTAAATTCATCACAGTAACTCTGCTGTCAAAGAGCCCAACTCAACTGTGGGGTGCCAGAAAAAAATCAGACAGTAAATAAATAGAATAAGTTTACTGGTTGATAATGAGCCATTAGAAAAATAAGATCAGTGATACGGTAGAGAGTGACTAGTACAGGAATCTATTTTGGTTGGACTGTTAAAAGGTTTTCTAAGGAGGCATCACTTGAATTTGCGCAAACTCTGGGAGACAGTGAAGGGCAGGGAAGCCTGGCGTGCTGCAGTCCATAGGGTCACAAAGAGTCAGAGATGACTGAGTGACTCAACACCAACATCATCACTTGAATATATGAAATACAAAATGTAGTGAAGCTGTGGGGAGAATGTTCTAAGGAAAAGAACAGCTGAAAATGGGCCCAATCAGTATTAACCAAGGGATTTCTGAGGTACAATTAAGGACGTAGCAGTGCAGATGAGCGGAGAAGGCGATGGCACCCCACTCCAGTACTCCTGCATGGAAAATCACATGGACAGAGGAGCCTGGTAGGCTGCAGCCCATGGGGTCGCTAAGAGTCGGACACGACTGAGCGACTTCACTTTCACTTTTCACTTTCATGCATTGGAGAAGGAAATGGCAACCCACCCCAGTGTTCTTGCCTGGAGAATCACAGGGACGGGTGGGCTGCCGTCTCTGGGGCCTCACAGAGTCGGACACGACTGAAGCGACTTAGCAGCAGCAGCAGCAGCAGTGTAGATGAGAAGCTGGGGAGAGTTGGCAGAAAACAAACCTTATAGTGGGTTCTGCAGTTTGGATTTTATTCTACCCATAATAGAAAGCCACTTGAGGCTCTTTTTAGGTCTGCAATGAAGAGACTGAAGCATGATTCAAAAGATAACCTTAGTTCTTCTGACCAAGGGAATTAGAGGGGGCCAGGAGAGCATTTAGAAAGCTCTTGACATACATTATTGAAAATGATAGCTTAGACCAGGGCAGAATTTCTCAGGTTATATGCAAAGGTATCAGTCCTCTGAGCCCTTGAGGGCAATTTGATGGATCTAGATGTCTCCTGTCCCCAGTGGCCTATCACTTCAGCTAAGAACAGCCTTGTCCTTTTACCTCAGTGTTGATAAAAGTACCATCAATAACCTATTCCATGGCATAAAAGGGGAAGCACTGGAAAATGGTTAGCAGTGAATAAGATTAAGATTATGGATAAAATTTGAGAGTAGAAATGTCTGCATTTGCTGGTCCCTTCAGTGTGGGGCTTAAAAAAAACAAAGGAAATCAAGGTTTCTGAATTAGATAGGAAACAGATTAAACATTCAAAAGTGATGGATTATTTCCTATTTACATAGCTCTGGAAAATTTAAAATGATACCAAAAGGAATAATTAATTTCCTGGAACACTCAACAGTAGGAAGCTTTTACCAACCTTAGCTCTAAAAGTGGAATAGAGTAATAATTTTCACTTTAAAATAACTATTTAGGGACATTATAGGAAGTTCTAAATGAAAATATGTAATGCCCAAAATGCTTTGGATCTGATAGACTGGGAAATGAAGTAATATTATTACTTCATAATACAGTTTTTTTCTTCATCCTCTTCCTAGTGGATGATCTACTTTGGCAAAACAATACATCGATGTGTTTATAGGAAAAGTAATCCATATTAGCAAGAGAAAACTTCCTTGTAGATGCTCTCAAAAGTGTCTCAAAAGCCCAAGTACACTTCTAGAAAGTACCTTAAATCTCCGTTCTTCCCTTCCAGTAGAGGCTTGAAGTTTCAGTATCCTGAAAATTCTCCATTTCTTCTTAATGCAATCTTTGGACTCTATTTGTTAATAACCCAGGCCAAGGTATTACCAAATTTATATCTGGCCATGATGTTCTGTTCATTTCCCTGATCATTACTGCAGCTTATTCCTTCTCCAAATCTCTCTTAAAAAAGAGGTCTATGTAAAAGAGGCTGAGCTAACCTGAAATTACAGCCTAGTTGGAGATCAATGGATTCCTCACTATTATGAAAATTATCATATTTTTCAATCCAAGGGTTACAGTAAGAAGACTTCAAGATCTTTATTTTTCTGATTCTGTTACTTTTCAGTTTATGATATTTCCCACCTTTCAATTTGTGATTGAACTATTATTCACTAAAGTAAACTTATCTGTAAGTGTATCAATATAGCATCTTAGATATCTCAAAATATTTGAGATTTCCTTGTGTGTTTTTATGGTTTGTTGTTGCTCATCAAGATAGATCAGTATATTCATATCAGTATAAAACCACATATACATACACACATATTACCATCTGAAAGGAATGTACATTGTGTCAGGTGTTAAGAAACATCAAAATGTTGTAGATTTACAAATGTTAGCATCAAATTATATTAATTTCACAGGTGAAGAGCTAGATATAGCACAAGATAGACAGGGAGAGGAAGAGAGGTAGAAAAAGAAAATCTCTGAGTTAGTATTACTACCTTCAGAATGGAAATAGCAATAATCATCCAAATTTCAATGGGTGTACCACACGTGAAGCTCCAAGGTTTGTTATTCAGTCATAATACTTAAAACCTTTTTCTTGGGTATTACTTGTTGTTAACTGTGGAATCAAAATTTATGGCAGTCTGATTGTAATATGTGTTATATGAATAGTTCTTGAGTTTACCATATTAACATTGTCATACCTGAGATTGACATGCGTATATGTCTTAGGCCTTTGCTATAAAACATATATTCAAAACAAATAGTTGCTAGGCTAGCTACAAAATAAATTGATAGTATCCAGTCCTTTTAAGATAATTTTGAAATTGTTGACTTAATTTAATTCTCCTTAGGCCCTTTTATGTTAACACTGATTACATTCATCTGTTTTATCTGCTTTCTTAGACTGTCTGACAAGAATATGATCACAATAGACTTAAAAGTTGGACAGTTAAATTGCTTAGAAATTAAAATATTGCTTTTAATCCAGATTATGAATTATTTGTAAAGATAAAACCATTGCAAAAAGCCTCAGGGTACATGCCAATTAAGTATTTTTAAGCCATAAAATTAAAAATAGCTGCAGCATGAGAATTTTAATTATCAATTGATGTCTCTTGGTCTGAAAAGTTACATTTTATAATATGCCCTCAAGGTCATAAAAATAATGTCTCTGTAGAGTAAGTAGACAGGTAGTCAACAGCACTTATTGATTTCTCCTTCTGGATAGAAGCTGTAGCCATGAACCTGGTAGTTTTTGAATCCTGAAAATGCAGTTTTTAGTTCTTAAACCTTACGTGGAATGGATGTTTGAGAGTCATACAGGAGAACTGCCAGAAATGTGGCATGTTCCTGTACAGAGGCAAAGTTTTCCTCCCTACTCAATCTTACAAAAATGTTTTTGGCCTGCTTGAATGATACCTGGTACCACAATCCTAGTTATTAACTTATTTTTTAATTATTTGCCAAAAGACCAGTTGATCATAGTTGCTAAAGTAGTATACATTTTAACTGCAAATGTGGATCTAATGCCTTATATTTTCTCTGGATGGCCTAGCTAGGGGGATTTACACGGTGTTTGAGTTAGTTTCCTCAGAAAGAAGCAAAATATTCTGAATCTGATTTAAGCAAAAATCAATACAAAAGTGAAATACATAACTGGATGCATACTGCTCACCATATCAAAGGAAGTCTAAAAACTAGGCTTTGGGTTGGAAAAAACCAAGTGAGTTCATCAATCTCAGTTGTAGAACACAGCACTGCTTTTCAGGGCATTGACATCATAATTAAATAGTTGTTCGTGACATTCTGTCCTTGTCCGTGTAAGACTTTAATGCCCAGGGCTATAGTTTGATTAGCATGGTTGGTGCACAAGCAGACATTTAATCGGGGCATGGCTTTGGAGCAGATACGCTGATGCCATTCCCACAGAACTATGTGCAGTGGCAAACTGGTAGTGTAAACTTTACCAAGCAAAATCAAAGTGTGGCTACTAAAATATATTAGAAGAAAAAATTCAGAAATTTAGATAATCTCCAGATATATCTTTTTCTCAATATTTTCTTTCCATGAAAACCTGGAGTGAGCTGTATATATTCCTCTCAAGAAAAAAAAATGTTCCATTTGCTATGAGCTGGCAGCCCATGTAGAGCATTTTAGAAGTGTGCTTTATAGGAGTAGAAAAAAATAAAAGTACTGATTCCATCCTTGCTTCTGGATAAGTATGGATAATTCTTAATATTAAATTATATTTACAGTATTTTAAGCTGACATTTGTATAATGATTAACCTAAGCCAATGAAGCAGAGACTTAACTTTTTCCTAGGCCTAAAGCTGGACTATATTTCCTAGCCTCAACCTCCTTTGCAGTCAGGTGGGCCATGTGATTGCCTTTCAATGGAACTTGAGTCAAAGTGGTGGGAGCCACTTCCAAACTCGCCTGTTTAAATGCACCATATCTGTTCATCTGTGCTTTTCCCTCTCCTGACATCAATGAAGGCAACCCATAGAGAAGTTTTGGAAATCACATGTTGAAGAGAGCAGACCTGCCCACCACCAGGATGCTTTAATGACCACACTAAGCAACAGATAATCCTCTTTTGCCAGCTCCTTGGGTTAATATGTGAACAAGAAATTGAGTATTTTTGTGCATAATTTTAGGCCTGTTTGTTTCAGCAGCAACAGTTAAGCTACTTAATAGTCCTCATACAATTTTACACTGTGAATTTAACTTTTTTCTAAACACTGATCTTACTGTCATTATACATCTAAGAACTTTGTGAGTTATGAGACTAACCCCACTGAAGCTAACTGCCAAACAATAGTGTCCAGAAAATGCTTCATGAAGGAGGCTTCCTGAATCATGCCCATACTTGTGAGTGATGTATTACACACAAGAGGAGGGGTCAATTTGTTATGAGCACCTTTTATTTAACAAAGTTCCAGAACCTACTCTGTTGTCAGTGGCATCACTCCACTAATGTTAGATTTACTTACATTTCATAAGTAGCATTCTTTCATAAGGTAGAATACAAGAGTAAAGGGGACAGAGAGATACACTGTATCTTGCCAACAAATAATTGAGTCTCTCACCCTTTTGCAAAACCCTTGCCACCCTGCATCATTTTCTCCACAAAAGAAAATACCCCCTTAGAAATAGTACTTAGCTAAAATTGCAGTGCAATATTATAAAGACTAAATATACCAATTCTTACATTCCTTCTTCCTTCCTGTCTCTACACCTAGCCCAACTGGTGTGATAACAAAATGAGCAGACCACATGTGAAGCCTCAGAGGATGATAAAGGAGTTTGCACATGATTTTTTTTTTTGAAGAAAAACAGACTAAAATATTACTTATTTTAGTATTTAGTATACATAGTGTTCCTGAATAATCATTTTTCATTATTTTATTTGAAGAGTTAATTTTACTGGGAGAGATATTTTGAGGGGAAAAAAAAATCCCCCTTTTTTCTATCTATTGTCTTCTCTGGGTTAAGATGATAGTATTTTTAACATCAAAACTAGAGCGAGCATTTGAGGCAGAAGCCTTCATTTGAATCCCCTGAAGCACAGGACTTTGCTCTGAGTTGAGGACTGGAACAGGATCTCCCAGTAACCAGCACTGGTTCAGTACAGAGAGGCTTGAGAAAAAGCTGTACCTGCCAGCTCACAGAGAGACAATGGGCAGTTAAGAGATTGTCTTCTGCTTGGTAAGAGGCAGAGAAAAAGCTGTGCCTTCTGGTGAGTATCCTTTTGTCCAGTCCAGTCTGACAATTTAATCTGATTGAAGGGGGATAATTTTTTAGAAAGCTTGGTATGCTTGAGAGCACAAGGAACCACGGAAAGGAATAACAAACAGAACCCAGAGATCAAGTTGCTCATGCTAAAATAGTCATTGGAGCTGGCATAAAACATTAACAACATGATAATATGAGCCCTCGAGGAGCACCAATTAAGTTATTAAAATCATGATATTAACATTTTGAGAACTGATTTAAGCATTTGGAAAACTAGGTCATCAGTATTCAGCACAAAGTTAGTGGCTTGGCAGATCATGTGAAATTAATAGCGCAGAACCCACAGGACAAAATAGAGAAGACATGTAATGGAAACAATAAGAAAGTTGTAGAACAGCTGCCAGGGATAGAATATAAAAAATAACATGTGTTTTAGAAAGAGAAAAGGAATAGATGATATAAAAGAAATGATTGCATAAATCAAAGAAGACAAAGAATCTAATCCAAAGAAAGATTCAAAGATCTCATCACATTCAGGCAAGACTAATTAAAAAATGCCTTCTCTAGCCTTGAATCTTAAATTTAAGCATACAGTATTCCCAGGTTGTCAGTAAACTACAAGTTACTAATAGAATAAACAGCATTAGATAGCAACAGCTTCTACCTGGTAGTAGTCAGTGGGATGGAGAAAAACAAAACAGTATACTCACACAAAAATTTGTTTTCTTTTAGAGCAAAAGAAAAATATTTTAGGACAGGAAATTCTTTCATAGAGTATATTATTCACTAGAGGAATACAGCTGAAAACCAGAAAACAGGGGAAAAAAAATGTTTTGACACAATACATTTATCTTAGTAGATGTTAATGAAAGCATGCTTGGTTATTTAAATACACATTGCATGCCATGAGTGGATACTTTAAGGGATAAATCTAATGAACTGTACTAAGATTATTAAAGATAACACCAAGGAGCTGGATGGGGGAGACTGGGGTGGAGAAATGAAGAGTCTTTAAAGGTTCACTGTGAAAAGTGGGCTCAAGAGTAGGTCAAAAAACCACAAGCAAACAGAATAGTTAATGGAGATAGATGTGACAAAGTTGCCACTTTTTACATTAAGAGTAATGTTAAATGGAAAATAATATTTAACGTTAAGGGGATCCTGGAGAAGGTGGCTTTCATTACCACTAAGATAGAAAATACCATTTAATATAGGCAAGTAGGCTAATCATAGCAATTACACTTTCAAATCTTCATATTTTAGAATCAGGACTTTTTTTGACTACCTATTCTATAAAAGTGTAAGTCCAAGAAGGAAAATGCAAAAGTGAGAATTATTATTTCAGCTGTGTTCATAGGAACAAATAAAACCTAGAAATATAAATGTCCATGAAGAGGGGCTTGGCTAAAATCATTGTGAATTCACCATATTTAAGCTTCATATGAAGCTCCTAAAATAAATTATAAACATTTTATTTTTACTTAAAGATACATGTCAGATAAAGGTATATACATACACCCTTGTTTCAAGGATTAAACAGAACCCAAAATGTATAGAGTTGTGTATTATGAATTTTGTTTTAAAGGGATCTAGAATGACCCAGATAACCACAATAGTGTGATCACTCACCTACAGCCAGACATCTTGGAGTGCAAAGTCAAGTGGGCCTGAGGAAGAGTCACTACAAAGCTAGTGGAAGTGATGGAATTCCATCTGAGCTATTTCAAATCCTAAAAGATGATGCTGTGAAAGTGCTGCACTCAATATGCCAACAAATTTGGCAAACTCAGCAGTGGCCACAGGACTCGAAAAGGCCAGTTTTCATCCCAATCCCAAAGAAGGGCAATGCCAAAGAATGCTCAAACTACCGCACAATTGCACTCATTTCACATGCTAGTAAAGTAATGCTCAAAATTCTCCAAAGTAATGCTAAAAATAGGCTTCAACAGTACATGAATTGAGAACTTCTAGATGTTTAAGCTGGACTTAGAAAAGGCAGAGGAACCAGAGATCAAACTGCCATCACCGACTGGATCATAGAAAAAGCAAGAGAATTCCAGAAAAACATCTACTTCTGCTTCATTGACTGTGCACAAGCATTTGACTGTGTTGATCACAACAAACTGTGGAAAATTCTTAAAGAGATGGGAATACCAGAGCACCTTACTCTGACTCCTGTGAAACCTGTATGCAGGTCAAGAAACAACAGAACTGGACATGGAACAACAGGTTCCAAATTGGGAAAGGCTATATATTATCACCCAGCTTATTTAACTTCTATCCAGAGTACATCATGTGAAATGCCAGGCTTGATGAAGCACAGCTGGAATCAAGATTGCAGGGAGAAATATCAATCACCTCAGATATGCAGATGACACCACCCTTATGGCAGAAAGTGAGGAGGAACTAAAGAGCCTCTTGATGAAAGTGAAAGAGGAGAGTGAAAAAGCTAGCTTAAAACTCAACATTCATAAAATTAAGATCATGGCACCCAGTCCCTATTCATGGCAAATAGACGGGGAAACAACAGAAACAATGACAGACTTATTTTTTGGTCTCCAAAATCACTACAGATGGTGACTGCAGCCATGAAATTAAAAGATGCTTGCTCCTTGGAAGAAAAGCTATGACAAACCTAGACAGAATATTAAAAAGCAGAAACATTACTTTGCCAACGTCCGTCTAGTCAAAGCAATGGTTTTCCCAGTGGTTATGTATGAATGTGAGAGTTGGACCATGAAGAAGAATTGATGAGCACTGAAAAATTGATGCCTTTGAACTGTGGTGTTAAAGAAGGCTCTTGAGAGTCCCTTGGACTGCAAGGAGATCAAACCAGTCAATCCTAATGGAAATCAGTCCTGAGTGTTCATTGAAAGGACTGATGCTGAGACTGAAGCTCCAATACTTTGAGCATCTGATGCAAAGAGCTGACTCTTTGAAATAGACCCTGACACTGGGAGTGACTGAAGACAGGAGGAGAAGGGGACGGCAGAGAATGAGATGGTTGGATGGCATCACTGACTCAGTGTACATGAAATTGAGCAAGCTCTGGGAGATGGTGATGGACTGGGAAGCCTGGCATGCTACAGTCCATGAGGTTGCAAAGTTGTACAAAATGAGCAATTGGACAACAAGTTCTGGAAGAATGTTTTTCTAGCTTAAAACACATTTCCAAAAGTTTCTTCTGCATTTCTACACAAACTTAGCACTGATAATGTGAAAAAAGATATTTTTAGATGATTTGACATTATCAAATTTTCAACTCAATTCTTCCATATTTGTTACTGGTTTGTTCTTTGTATGTGTGTGTATGTTTGTTTCAAATTTACAAAACCACATTTTACTACTATTTGGAGTGAGCTAAATTCATTTATTGATATTTACTAGAACAGTATTTACCAAGGCTTCTCTGGTGGCTCAGATGGTAAAGAATCTGCCTGGAATGCAGGATACCTGGACTCAATCCCTGGGTTGGGAAGAACCCCTGATGAAGGAAATGGCAACCCACTCCAGTATTCTTGCCTGGAGAATTCCATGGGCAGAGGGGCCTGGCAGGCTATGATCCATGGGGTCACAAAGAGTTGGACATGACTGAGCGACTAACACACACACCAGAACTGAAGAGTGTGTTTGTGTGTGCTGTACACACACACACACACACACACACACACATATATATAATTGCAAAAACAACTAAATATTGTCCCGTGTGTGTTAGTCACTCAGTCATGTCGAACATTTTTGCAAGCCCATGGACTATAGCCTGCCAGGCTCTTCTCTCCATGGAATTCCCCAGGCAAGAATAATGGAGTGGGTAGCCATTAATTTCTCCAGGGATCTTTCTGACCCAAGGACTGGATCCAGGTCTTCTGTGTTGCAGGCAGATTCTTTACTCTTTGAGCCACAAGGGAATCCCAGGTATTGTCATAGCAGTGCTACAAAACTGGATTAGACTCAAAATCTCAGATACATTCAAATAACAAAGAATTCCTGAAATTGGCACGGAATTATCTGATTGTCATTTTTTTCCTTTACTTGTATATTTTTCACCTACTTAAAATTTCCAGGAGGTTAAAAAAACAGTAATATTATTTGAAGTTAACCAAGTGATCTGGTTTCCAGGTGGATGGATAATTGATTAACATCTATGTTTCAGTTAATAAACTATAATTGAATTCTACATAATTCTGCTTTCTATGGATATGTGTTAACTCAAGGTAACTATTTCTAATTTTTGATAACAATGAAGCATGGTTCAACATATTCAGTCAAATTGATTGAACAAGCAAGTCAGTTTTATGAAGTAATGTGCACTAGATTCAGTAAAATTAGTTGTTATAAACTTTTCTCACAGGAAGTATCGTCTTCCTTAAACTCTATTTTACTGTCTCGAATTTATTCAGATTTTCCCACAAATCTTTCAGAGCTTCTGGCTTTCTCCCTTTCATTCCAGAACTGTTTCATTACATTTTACAAATGAGTGAGCCAGTGATCAAGTGAACTGAAATAAATGTGATTTGTTTCAGTACTTCTCTTTCATTAGGCTAACATGCATTAGCTTACTTCTGTTAATCCAAGTGTACAGAATTAAAGAAAGAAAAGACTTCTCTTTAAAAAAAAACTTGTGAAACTAAAAGTAGATTTGAACCAAACATCTATTATTATTCAAAGTACTGAGGAAAATATGAAAATGATATTTTCCCCAAATGTACTGTAACATATATGGTGAGATCCAGTATTTAAACTTCATTTGTTAATGTTTGGAAACATACTAGTAAAAAATGTCTAAATCAAATCGCTTATTAGCATAAACAATTTTTGCATGTTAACTCAGTTGCTGCAATAAGTGACTGTTTTAAGGCAAATGTGAACATGTTTAGATATAATTAGGAACAAGTAATCTTTTGAAAGGGCAAAAACTATAAAAGATAATACCTTTTACAAATTTTAAATATGGTTTAGCTCTCTTATTCAGAAACAGGAAAAACACAATGATCTCAAAATTAATTGAAGAAATTTTATTTTTATCAATTTAGTAAAGTTTTTCTGCTTTTCTGGTATTTCCCTAAATATTTTAATGTTTGTGAATCATATCAGAAGGGTAGATGATGTGTTTCTAGAACTCCCTGGCCTTTAAATGAACTCATTGCTTTTGTTCATTTTACTTTAAGAGGCCATTGTAAATGTCAATGCATAATTTTATATAAATTTCTAATGAGATGCATATTTTTAAGTTCAGTTTGTTTCATTTTCCATCATTATATCTTCCAAAGTAGTCCATGTTGGCAATTCAGTTTTAGAATAATGTAATTTTATTTAAGCCCATGGAATTATATAAAAACTTTTATAATTGATACTTATACTTATCTGATTTTAGGGCTGACTTTTTTGTTTTTGCTTTACAAAAATATACCTCACAAATATATATGCAAATATCAACTTTCTTTTATGAACTGGAAGTAAACAACTATACCTATCAATCATAGTTTACAATGGATACATGGTATTCCATGGCATGGATGTACTTTGATTTATACATTTTATTGATTATACATTTATCTTTGTTCTCTTATGAGCAAACATCCTTAAATAAATGTCCCTGCATACTACATTTTTTTTCTGAGTCATACATTTTTAATTTTTTAATTACAGGTATTAATCCTTAGTATTCTTAATTTAATATTGCCAGAAAACATCCAAGATGGCTATCACATTTTACATTATCCTCTGCTCTGAATATTCCCTTCTCCTTCAGTCCCTGAGAGCAATAGATGTTACAACTCATTCACTTTTGCCTTTCTGATGGGTGCTGGGTGATGTGTCCTGTAAGTAATGTCCTGATTATCCTGTAATGTGTCATCATCGAATAGTCATTCTTTGCTAACTGTGAGTTTGAATGTTTTAGGCATTTATTAGCTTTTGATACTTGCTCATCTGTGAATGCTCAGTTAACTTTTTTTTTGTATTATTTTCCCATTTATCAGTTTGTATTACTTCTAGGATTATTACCCATGTTACCCCCTTTTTTGTACCATGTACACTGCAATTATTTAAGTAATTTTTGACTACTTACTTTAGTAAGCAAAATGAAGAAGCAATATAGTACTGGCACAGAAGCAGACATACAGATTAAAGGAAGAGAATGGAAAGTCCAGAGATAAACCCACGCACCAGTGATCATCTAATCTCTGACAGAGAAGGCAAGAATATATCATGGAGGAAAGACAGTTTCTTCCATAAGTGGTTCTGGGAAAACTGGACAGCTACATGTAAAAAAAATGAAATTAGAACACTCCATAACATCATACAAAAAAAAAAAAAAACCAGACTCAAAATAGACTAAAGACATAAATATAAAGCTGGACACTATAAAAGTCTTGGAAGAAAACACAGGCAGAAACTGACATAAACTGCAGCAAAGTCTTTCTACACCCACCTCCTAGAGTAATGAAAATAAAAACAAGAATAATAAAATGGTATCCAAGATTTTATTCAGCAAAGGACACTATAAACAAAACAAGACAACCCTCAGAGTGGGAGCAAATATATGCAAACATTTGTACAATGTGAAATAGAATGTGTTATGCCAAGTGAAATAAGTCAGAGAAAGACAAATACTATATATCACTTATGTGTGGAATCTAAAAAATACAACAAACCAGTGAATATAAGAAAAAAGAGGCAGACTCATACATAAAGAGAACAAACTAGCAGTTACCACTGAGGATAGGTAATAAAGGAATTGGAGAACAGGATGTACAAACTATTGGCTGTAAGGCCCAAGGATGTACTGTACAACATGAGGAATATAGCCAGTATTTTGTAATAACTAAATGGAGTGTAATCTTTAAAAATTGTATAAAAATAAAAAAAAAACACTTATGAGCATGAATATACCACTTTAAGTTTGTATGCTCTAGGTTAAAATGCAATGTTCAATAAAAATTATACAATTTTTATTTTAAAAATAGTATTCCACATATTTATCTGCAAAAACATTTTTCAGAATATGAGTTTGAATAAGCATTAAGAAAAGTTTATACATTTTTAATCATGCAATTCAAAGTCAAAAGGTAGTAAGTGAATGTCAGGAAGCTTTTAACAGGAGGCTTCCTGTGTGCTGTTTTGGATCTGTCAGGAATTCTCTCTTCCTTATTAATTCCTGAATACTCAGGAATTAAGAGGAGAGGCAAGCCTCTCCTGGGGGCTGAGGAATCCAGGCATTTCCTTCATTATTTTTTCTATATGGTGATAAGTACCCTCTTCCTTCTTGTGAACCATACTGTAATAGTGATTGTTTACAACTCTCTCTCTCTCTTTAATATGGATCGCCTATGTTTTGTAAGTATGGGATGTTAATCTTTATCTTTGCTGAGAATAACTACCTTGTAAGACAGTATATATGCCCACACCATGTCGATTAAACCTTTGCTCCACCAGAGCTTTGGTCCCCGTGTCTGTCTCTCTCTCTCTTTTTCTCTCTCTCCCTCTCTCTCTTTTTCAGGCTGATCCCCTGGAGTGCAGAGACTCTCTGAGTTCACTTTCCTGCCCGGGCTTCTAAGACACTCTCGAGAAGGTGCTCTGTGCCTTCACCCCATCCAGAGGGCGCCTGAGGCCTTTGTGAACAGAGCAAGCCCCGTGCAGGGGCTTTATTAGCTTTATGCATAAACCAAGAAATATCAGCCTCTTTCTTTCTCCTTTACTTTATTATCGGTCGACTCTGGACCATCAGGTTCCGGTCTATTAAAAGACCTGAAGAAGTGAAAGGTAAGCAAAAGTAGAAAGTCAGAAAACACCTGGAGTAACAGGCAAATTTGGCCTTGGAGTACAGAATGAAGCAGGGCAAAGGCTGACAGAGTTCTGCCAAAAGAACACACTGGTCATAGCAAACACCCTCTTCCAACAACACAAGAGAAGACTCTACACATGGACATCACCAGATGGGCAACACCAAAATCAGATTGATTATATTCTTTGCAGCCAAAGATGGAGAAGCTCTATACAGTCAGCAAAAACAAGACTGGGAGCTGACTGTGGCTCAGATAATAAACTCCTTATTGCCATATTCAGACTTAAAGAAGGTAGGGAAAACCACTAGACCATTCAGCTATGATCTAAATCAAATACCTTATGATTATACAGTGGAAGTGAGAAATAGATTTAAGGGACTAGATCTGATAGAGTGCCTGATGAACTATGGACAGAGGTTTGTGACATTCTACAGGAGACATGGAAAAGATGAACTATAGATGGAGGTTTGTGACATTGTACAGGAGACATGGGAAAGATCATCCCCAAGAAAAAGAAATGCAAAAAAGCAAAATGGCTGTCTTAGGAGGCCTTACAAATAGCTGAGAAAAGAAGAGAAGTGAAAAGCAAAGGAGGAAAGATATACCCATTTGAATGCAGAGTTCCAAAGAATAGCAAGGAGAGATAAGAAAGCCTTCCTCAGTGATCAATGCAAAGAAATAGAGGAAAATAACAGAATGGGAAAGACTAGAGATCTCAAGAAAATTAGAGATACCAAGGAAACATTTCATGCAAAGATGCGCTCAATAAAGGACAGAAATGGTATGGACCTAACAGAAGCAGAAGATATTAAGAGGTGGCAAGAATACACAGAAGTACTGTACAAAAATGATCTTCACGACCCAGATAATCATGAAGGTGTGATCACTCACATTTACCTAGAGCTGGACATCCTGGAATGTGAAGTCAGGTGGGCCTTAGGAAGCATCACTATGAACAAAGCTAGTGGAGGTGATGTAATTCCAGTTGAGCTACTTCAAATCCTAAAAGATGATGCTGTGAAAGTGCTGCACTCAATATGCCAGCAAATTTGGAAAACTCAGCAGTGGCCACAGGACTGGAAAAGGTCAGTTTTAATTCCTATCCCAAAGAAAGGTAATGCCAAAGAATACTCAAACTGCTGCACAATTGCACTCATCTCACATGCTAGTAAAGTAATTCTCAAAATTCCCCAAGCCAGGCTTCAGCAATATGTGAACTGTGAACTTCCAGATGTTCAAGCTGGACTTAGAAAAGGCAGAGCAACCAGAGATCAAATTGCCAACATCCCCTGGATCATCAAAAAAGCAAGAGAGTTCCAGAAAAACATCTATTTCTGCTTTATTGACTATACCAAAGCCTTTGACTGTGTGGATCACAAGAAACTGTGGAAAATTCTGAAAGAGATGGGAATACCAGACCACCTGACCTGTCTCTTGAGAAACCTGTATACAGGTCAGGAAGCAACAGTTAGAACTATACATGGAACAACAGACTGGTTCCAAATAGGCAAAGGTGTACGTCAAGGCTGTATATTGTCACCCTGCTTATTTAACTTATATGCAGATTACATCATGAGAAATGCTGGGCTGGAGGATGCACAAGCTGGAATCAAGATTGCCAGGAGAAATATCAATAACCTCAGATATGCATATGACACCACCCTTATGGCAGAAAGTTAAGAAGAACTAAAGAGCCTCTTGATGAAAATGAAAGAAGAGAGTGAAAAAGTTGGCTTAAAGCTCAACATTCAGAAAACTAAGATCATGGCATCCGGTCCCATCACTTCATGGCATTAGATGGGGAAACAGTGACTGACTTTATTTTTCTGTGCTCTAAAATCACTGCAGATGGTGATTGTAGCCATGAGATTTAAAGATGCTTGCTCCTTGGAAGGAAAGTTATAGCCAACCTAGACAGCATATTAAGGAGCAGAGACATTACTTTGCCAACAAAGGTCCGTCTAATCAAGGCTATGGTTTTTCCAGTGGTCATGTATGGATGTGAGAGTTGGACTATAAACAAAGGTGAGTGCCGAAGAATTGATGCTTTTGAACTGTGATGTTGGAGAAGACTCTTGAGAGTCCCTTGGACTGCAAGGGGATCCAACCAGTCCATCCTAAAGGAGATCAGTCCTGGGTTTTCATTGGAGGGACTGATGTTGAAGCTGAAACTGAATTACTTTGGCCACCTGATTCAGAGAGCTGCCTCATTTGGAAAGACCCTGATGCTGGGAAAGATTGAGGGCAGAAGGAATGGGGGATGACAGAGGATGAGATGGTTAGATGGCATCATGGACACAATGGACATGGGTTTGGGTGGACTCTGGGTGTTGGTGATAGAGAGGAGGCCTGGCATGCTGTGGTTCATGGGGTCTCAAGGAGTCGGACATGACTGAGTGACTGAACTGAAGGAAGCGGAATGCATTTATAGTATTGAATGCTCAGTCACTTCAGTTGTGTCTGACTCTCTGCAACCCTATGGACTGTATCCCTCCAGGCACCCCTGTCATGGGATTCTCCAGGCAAGAATCCTGTTGTGGGTTGGTATTCCCTTCTCCAAGGAATGTTCCCAAACCAGGGATCAAACCCACATTCTCTTACATCCCCTGCGTTGGCAGGTAGGTTCTTTACTACTAGCACCACCTGGGTAGCCCCTATTCTTTTTTTCATACTTTTTAAGTATTATTACTGTGAAAGTGAAGTCGCTCAGTCATGTCCGACTCTTTGAAACCCCTGGACTGTAGCCTGCCAGGATCCTCTGTCCATGGGATTTTCCATGCAAGAATACTGGAATGGGTTGCCATTTCCTTCTCCAGGAGATCTTCCTGACCCAGGGATTAAACCTAGGTCTCCAAAACTGCAGGGATGTGCTTAGGCAAATAGATATGTTATAGGAAAAATACTCTGAAAAATTTAATAATCATATTGGAAGAAGTAATGTGTTCAATTTTAAACATCATGGTAATTAAACTTTTCATTTATTGCTTTGGAATTTTAAACTGTTGAGCTTAGCATAATTATAGTGAATAATTGAACACAATTATATGTACTCTAATAATTGATATCAGTGTGTCCTCTGTAACTCTATGAAATGGTGAGGCAGTTAGAAGAAAAAGTTCGTATTGGGAGCTTCATGCTTATAAATCTATATAAAAGATAAAATTTCAGGACACTTGTTATTTGACCTTGAATACTAATAATGAGAATATTATTTTATGCCAATTTTACTTACTGGAGAAAAACTTTCGAGTTCGTAGAAGCTGATGCAGTCCATTTTAGTAGTCTTTACTACTCTTGCCTGGAAAATCCCACGGACAGAGGAGCCTGATGCGCTGCAGTCCATGGGGTCGCTAAGAGTAGGACATGACTGACTGAGCGACTTCACTTTCACTTTTCACTTTGATGAATTGGAGAAGGAACTGGAAACCCACTCCATTATTCTTGCCTGGAGAATCCCAGGGATGGGGTCGCACAGAGTCGGACGCTACTGAAGTGACTTAGCAGCAGCAGTGACACTTGGCTACAGCCTGAAACTTCCAAGAACATCTACCTCAAATTTTGAGCAATATTTTATTGATCCAGTCTTCAAAATAAGAAACACCATTTAGTACCAAAAGGTTTCTTGATATTTCTAGATGATATATAAATAGTGATTTATTTGACACAAAAGAAGGCATCAATAACAAGCTGACTTAGAGTCCAAGTGAATAGAAACACGAAGTGGTAGCCATTGTGGCATAATTTCTAAAATTATTCATATCATTATTCTTCACACATTTGCTCAAACAAAACATTTTTTAGACCTGATTAAGATTGAAGATAGGCTTTCCAGGTGTCAATGCAGAAGACTTAAGAGACCCAAGTTTGACCCCTGGATCAGGAACATTCCCTCTAGCAGGGGGTGGCAACCCACTCCTGTATTCTTGCCTGGAGAATCCCATGGACAGAGGAACCTGAGAGGCTTCAGTCCACAGGGTCACAAAGAGTCAAACACAACTGAAGCAACTTAGCAAGCAGTCATGCACACACCTATTTAAGACTGAAGCAATAATCATTTTTATAGGGACAAGAAGAGTCCCAATGACCAGTAGAATCACTAGTAAAATGCAACACACTGCCATCAATACTCTTAAGTTATCATTTTATTCTATACAAAATTTTATATAGATGTTTACATAAATGTGTATAAAGAAATTCATGGTATCCTTGTTTGTAATCGCAAAAAAAAATTATACTATATCCATGAAATAAAACTTTACAAATATTAAAAAAATACACCTAAATAGAAAAATATGGGCATAGAAAAGTATTAAATGCTTAGGATGTCTGGGTATGTAAGGAAGATGATGAATAGTAGAGAAGCCTTATTTAATTTCTCTGATTCATGGTTTGTATTACTTTGGAAATTAAAGAATGAGTTGGCCACAATTATATATATATATATATATATATATATATATCTGGCTATGAAAATGCAGACACCTATTTTGTTGATTATTTTATTCCCTAATATTAAGAGCTGTAATTGGTATGGTAATGGTATTTTAATAAAGTACAGAGTATGGACTACTCTGCAGATATATTCCTTTCCAGAGTCTAAGACATAAATCATCATTGTGCTCAGCATGACCTATGGGTTTTAGTGGATGACAGTATAAGAATTTGTGAAAAGTATAGATGTCACAACAATATTAAATGACAGACACAGACAACAGGATTATGGGTTACAAAGAAAAGGTTTGCATTTTCCCCTAAACTCGAGATGACTACAAATGCCTACTGTGATCTATACTTAGCTCCCAATGCCATTTCATCCATAAGCTTTAGCAATAAACAGTTTTCTGTTCCTCATCACAATATGATCACATTTTATATCTTTGACCCAAGTTGCCTATGCTAACATTTCAGAAAATCTCCTCCTCCTCCTACTTCTTCACACTGATGCTGAATGTTCTCTTTTCTCTGAACTCTACTCTGATTCCAGGATAGCAGTACTTGCCTAGCCAGGATGTTCCCTCCCATTCCACCCTGTGCATCCATGCACTGTGTTGTAATTAACTGTCATTGATTTAACAGTTATTCAGGGACAGAGATGATCTTTCAGTTTATTGCTTCACAGAAAACGTCACAGTGCCTAATACATAATTTTCATTCATCAAATCAAATCAAGTAGATTGAATAAATGAACATTATTACTGGTTACCATCTTCTCAATGTTCATAACTTTGGTTGTATTTGAGCTACATGGCTATTAGCATAGAATCCCTTTCTTGTTTACTGATACATGAATATATACTATCTCCTCTTTGTCCAGATCAAAAATGTGTTTAAGGAGATGAAGAAAAAGTAATTTGTACAAGATCACAGTTTGATGCCAGAATTAGGTGTTCCTTTTAGTATGTTTTAAGTATTCTACCAAATATCTGCCTTTATTTCTAGTTAGTAAGAATTTTAAATTTACAGAATTAGAATAAAACCTTTCTTTTACTAATATGTGTTATATCCAATATAGGTTCTGGTAGCTCTTATAAATAACTGAACCAGTTATTCAGAATCATAAGTTTAATATAAAATGTATTCCATGATTTAATTTTTTGCAGAGAAAATTGCACAATTTCAGATATAGTTTCTATAAAAATGTTAATTTCTAAGAATGTTACAAATAGTATTGCCATGTTATAAAGCTGGTAACTTTTGAAATTAATAAACCATGATATTTCAATGGCTTAACAATATATATTTACACTGTGTGTGTGTGAGAGAGAGTGTGTGTGTGTGTGTGTGTGTGTGTACTGTAGGTTTTCCTTATCTGTTTTAACTTTCGTTATCTGTTTAACTTTCCTCTGTATGATGTTTTAGGAACTAGACTCATTTCTTCTAGTGGGTCCTATGAATACTTAATATGCCTAGTTTTAATTTTCAGAAGTGAGACAAACATAATTAATAATAACAAATACTACTGATTGCTTTTACTTCATTTACTAATCTTTTCTTCTGCAATACTGTTTTTTATCTCAGTATACTTTTCACCTCAGGAATTATTGTTTTCATGTCAAGAATTTCCATTTGGATTTTTTTTTTTTTTGACATCTTACATGGCTCTGCTTACATCTTAAAATACATGGAGTGCAATCTAATACTTTAATGTCCATCCCTGCTAGTTTTAACTGTTTGCCTTTTCTCATCATACATTATATTTTCCTATGCCTTTAAGTGCCTGGTAATTTTTTAATGGCTCCCAGTCATTATATTTTGCCTTGTTTGTGTTGGATATTTTTGTTATTTATATGTTTTGAAGCCTTGTTCTGATATACATTTAAACCACCTGGAAACAGTTTGAACATTTCAGATCTTGCTTTTCAAGATGCATTAGGGAAGTCAACTACAGCATTTAATCCAGAGCTGATTATTCCCCCATGACCTCAGTAAGACTCTTCAATGTACTCTACTCACATGCCTTTGACGTATGAGGTCTTCCAACCTGGCAGGTAGGAACAGTCACGAGCCCTATGTCATGCCACATACTTTTCCCCTAATGCTTTGGGTGGTTCTTCAACCACAGACAGTTTGCCCACAGGCATGTCTGGTGACTCTATGATAAAAACTTGAATGGAGGCCCTGTGCACATCTTAAATACCACTATTTATATATTTTATCTTTTTATTTATTTCAGGCTTAGGACAGTTGTTTTCTCAGCACAGTATATCCACTCCTTAATGCTCCACTTTTGCTGATAGCCCAGATAAAATTGAAGTGACAGGGGAGCCTGGTGGGCTGCCGTCTATGCGGGTCGCACAGAGTCGGACACAACTGAAACGACTCAGCAGCAGCAGCAGCAGCATCCATAGCTGCTAACAAACATCTACATTAGAGATCTATTACAATAACAAATAGGTACCTTGGTATCTTTTTTTCAGGGAAGCTGGCTGAGCTGTGTCTGGTGGAAGGAAAGCCATCACCATGATGCCATGGTGCCATGTGGTCAGTTTCCTGACTGTAGTCAACTCAACTATTAGAAATAATGTTTTTAAGAATGTCATCTGTGAGATCCAAATAACGTATAGTTCTTAAAATATTAGATTTGGTTTAGTCTTTGCTCTACCAGTCTGTCTGTCTATCTTCTACTTTTTTGGTCCAAGGATGTATAATTTTGCTTCTCTGGTCAATGGTTTTCTCATATGTAAATATGGGAGGCTGAATTTTATGATCTGAGATTTCATATTAGTTTTAAATATTTTACTAATTCTGACAGTTTTCCAAAGCATGTGGTTGCAATATCTAAAGTAATTCTACTTCTGAAATGTAGCATTTTTTAAAAAAATTTGCTTTCAATGCTATATTTTCAGTAATAATCCTATTATTGAAAGGCAGTATCTATGTCTCCTGCCATTGTGTATGAATGGACTTACAACCTCAAGCAATAGGATGTGACAGAAGTTACACTGTGTAATTTTTAAGGCCAGGTCATAAAGGGCCATGCACATGCAGCTCCCGTGTTACTTGTGGTAACATTTATGCTGCAGCCCTCAGCTGCTATGTAAGACATTTACATAGAGGGCTCCAAACCACATAGCAAAGTCTTGTATAGATATTCTTATTGAGAATTTTAGCATAGTTAAACCTTTGTATTATTCTAGCCTGGGCACTAAACATGTGAATGAAGTTAATTCCAGATGATTTCAGATTTCATATATTCCCAGTTGAGGTTCCAGACATAGTAGGGTTTCACTGGTTTCACTGGTTTCCTGTCCAAATCCCAGATGCACAGAATTTATGAGAATAAAACTTTATGCCAGAAATTTCTGGGTCCTTTGCTATAAAATAGTAATTGGAAGAACAGTTATGAAAGAAATTATTATTATCACTTTACTGAATTGATACATTATATAGAGTTAAATTTAAAGTAAAGTTTCTCCTTTCAACTGAAACCTACAAATTTTTATATAATTAAGATAACCTTATGGATAGCCCTTGCTAAGTCACTTCAGTCATGTCCGACTCTGTGCGACCCCACAGACGGCAGCCCACCAGGCTCCCCCATCCCTGGGATTCTCCAGGCAAGAACACTGGCATGGGTTGCCATTTCCTTATCCAATGCATGAAAGTGAAAAGTGAATGTGAAGTCACTCAGTCATGTCCGACCCTCAGTGATCCCATGGACTGCAGCCTACTAGGCTCCTCCGTCCATGGGGTTTTCCAGGCAAGAGTACTGGAGTGGGGTGCCATTGCCTTCTCCATGGATAGCCCTTAAGGGCTTTAAATAGCAAAATTTAAATGTTCGCTTTTAAAGTTAGATTAAAAATAATAGCATAATGAAAGGGAAATAGCTTACAGGCTGTGTAAGCATTTTTCATCCTCATAAAGTTGCAAGACATGATATGACTATTAAATACAATATTGTGTTGAGCTAGAAAGTACAATATACATTGTGGCTATCATGAAAGTTTGGGTGGATTACAGCTGGAAACTCATTAGGAAAAACCAAGTGAAATAGTATATCATTACATGTATTACTAGGAACTGATAAACAGCTGGTACCTCATTGTAAAAAAATAACATAGTATAAAATAACAGGAAGCACATCAAGGCAATGAGAAAACATGGAGCATCGTTACTATAGCATAGCCAACTGAAGAGAGAGTGGTTTTATATCAGGAATTTTTTATTCATCTCTTAGGGGTTTTTGAAATTTGAACAATGTTTCTTAATAATTTCCCTAGTAACTTTACATGGAAATTTAAATTGAGATGTTTAACTCATTGATTTTCTTTTGCACATATGACTCAGAAAATTTACAAGTAAATGTAGAGTCACCTAAAATCTCAATATGATAATATATGAGGGGCTGAAAAATAAATAGAAACCTTTCATGAAATTATGTTTATTACCAGATAACACGGACTTTTGCTAAATCATGTATGTCAGGCTTTGAAAGTATCAGTACCAAGGAATATTTTTTGAGGCTGTTGGAGACCCCTTATTTGTACACATTTTCACTTTGGCAAGCTTTTTATTTTATTAGACTGACTATCTTATAGGGTATGAAATGTTTACTAGCTTATTTAGTTTCTAGTACTTCACCTCACTACAACATGTTAACTTGCAGTCATACAGTTTCTATTAATTCCGCAAATACTAATGTATTTAGATCTAAAGTACACCATTAGATTTTGAGACATTCATGGGCACAGCTTGTCTCATGCATCTTTTGGATCCCATAGAATAAAAAGACATTGTGCCTTCCCCATTTAGGCACTAAAAAATAAGTATTTGGATGAAGGAAGGAATATGTAAATTCAAAATGTATTATAGAACAGCCTTATGGACTCTGTTGCAGAGGGAGAGGGTGGGAAGATTTGGGAGAATGACATTGAAACATGTATAATATCATGTATGAAACGAGTTGCCAGTCCAGGTTCGATGCACGATACTGGATGCTTGGGGCTTGTGCACTGGGACGACCCAGATGGATGGTACGGGGAGGGAGGAGGGAGGAGGGTTCAGGATGGGGAACACATGTATACCTGTGGCAGATTCATTTTGATATTTGGCAAAACTAATACAATTTGTAAAGTTTAAAAATAAAATAAAAAAAAAGAATAAACAGAAGTGCCTAAAAGTAAAAAAAAAAAAATGTATTATATTATTTTTTAACCACATTTTTAGTTGATGTATAGTTAATTTACAATGTTGTGCTAGTTTCAGGTGTATAGCAAAGTGATTTGATTTATATACATATACACACACACGCATATATTTTATATTCTTTTCCATTATAGGTATTACGAGATACTGAGTATAGTTCCCTGTGCTATACAATAGGTCTTTGGTGTTTATTTCATATATAGCAGTGTGCATACTTTAATCCCAAATGCATAATTTGTGTCCCCGCCTGTTGCTATCCCCTTTGGTAAACATAAGTGTGTCTTCTATGTCTGTAAGTCTATTTGTTTTGTAAATAAATTCATCTGTATCATTTTTTTTAGATTCCATTTATAAGTATTATCATATCATATCTGTCTTTCTGTGTATGACTTACTTCACTTATTATAGTCATCTATACGTCCATCCATGTTTGCTGCAAATGGCATTATTTCACACTTTTTCATTTTGGCTGAGCATTTATTTCCACCACCTGCTTATGTATTTGAATATTTCTTTGATGTGCATTATGTTTTATAATGTAATGTAAATGTTTTATAATGTAATATTAAATGTGAACCTATGAAAGCCGGCTCTATAATACCCAGATTAGAGACTGAGAAAAATGGGCTATATCCAGAAGGCAGTAGGAATTTAGAGAGAAGCCAGAAGAATTTATTTTTCCCTGCCTGAGTATATATATATGAGTATATATGCCTCAGCATACTTCCCAAAAGAGAGGTTAAATTTATGTTAAATCACATATACCCATTCTTTTGATCTCATTTATAATTAAGGAAGAAGATGTGTAACAGCTGTAAACTTGGAAAATAAAATGCCTTAGCATCTAAGGCTTTTGCTGTCTTCCTGTTGCCAGCCAATGACTTATGTTAAATTGCAACAAGGTTGAAAGAGAAGTCATAGTACTATTATGTATTATGTATTAGTCATAATACTGTCATTTAAAAGTTATTTAAAATAACTGAAAAAATACAGTCAGCAAAAATAAGTCCTGGGGCTAACTGTGGTTCAGATAATGAGCTCCTTATTGCAAAATTCAGAATTAAATTGAAGAAAGTAGGGAAAATCAATAGGCCATTCGGATATGACCTTAATCAAATCCTTTATGATTATACAGTGGTGGTGAGTAATAGATTCAAGAGATTGGATCTGGCAGACAGAGTGTATGAAGAACTACGGATGGAGGTTCATAACACTGTATAGGAGGTAGTGACCAAAATGATCCCAAAGAAAAAAATACAGAAGGCAAAGTGGTTGTCTGAGGAGGCTTTACAAATAGCTGAGGAGAAAAGAGAAGTGAAAGGCAAGGGAGAAAGGAAAAGATACACCCAACTGAATGCAGAGTTCCAGAGAATAGCAAGGAGTTAAGAAAGCCTTCTTAAGTGAACAATGCAAAGATAGAGGAAAATAGCAAAATGGGAAAGACTAGAGATTGCTTTCAGAGAAGGCAGTACTCTTTCCAGTACTCTTGCCTGGAAAATCCCATGGACGGAGGAGCCTGGTAGGCCTCAGACCATGGGGTCACTAAGAGTCGGACACGACTGAGCGACTTCACTTTCACTTTTCACTCTCATGCATTGGAGAAGGAAATGGCAACCCACTTCAGTGTTCTTGCCTGGAGAATCCCAGGGACGGCGGAGCCAGGTGGGCTTCTGTCTATGGGGTCGCACAGAGTCGGACACAATTGAAGCGACTTAGCAGCAGTAGCAGAGATTGTCTTAAGAAAATTGGAGATATCAAAGGAACATTTGATGAAAGGATGGGCACAATAAAGGACAGAAACAGTAAGGACCTAACAGAAGCAAAGCTTAAGAAGAGATAGCAAGAATACACAGAAGAACTAAACAAAAAAGGTCTTAATGACCTAGATAACCACAATGGTGTGGTCACTCACCTAGAGCCAGACATCCTGGAACATGAAGTCAACTGGGTCTTAGGAAGTGTTACTACAACCAAAGCTAGTGGAGGTGACAGAATTTCAGCTGAAGTATTTACAATCCTAAAAGATGATGCTGTTAAAGTGCTACACTCAATATGTCAGAAAATTTGGAAAACTCAGCAGGGGCCAAGGACTAGAAAAGGTCAGTTTTCATTCAAAACCCAAAGAAGGACAATACCAAAGAACTCACATGCTAGCAAGGTAATGTTCAAAATCCCTCAAACTAGGCTTCAACACTACATGAACCGAGAACTCCCAGATGTACAAGCTAGATGTAGAAAAGGCAGAAGAACAAGAGAGAAAATTGCCACATTCATTGGATCATAGAAAAAATAAGAGAATTCCAGAAAAACATCTACTTCTGCTTCATTGACTATGCTAAAGCCTTTGACTGTGTGGATCACAACAAACTAGAAAATTCTTAAAGAGATGGGAATACTAGACCACCTTATCTGTCTTCTGAGAAACCTGTATGCAGGTAAAGAAGCAACAGAATCACAAATGGGGCAATGGACTGGTTTAAAACTGGGAAAGGAGTACGTCAAGGCTATATGTTGTCACCCTGCTTATTTAACTTATATACAGAGTACATCATGTGAAATGCAAAGCTGGATGAAGTTCAAGCCAGAATCAATATTGCCAGGAGAAGTATCAACAACCTCAGATATGTAGATGATACCACTGTAATGGCTGAAAGGAAAGAGGAACAAAAAGCCTCTTGATGAGCGTGAAAGAGGAGAGTGAAAAAGTTGGTTTAAAACTCAACATTCCAAAAACTAAGATCATGGCATCTGGTCCCATCACTTCATGGCAAATAGAAGGGGAGAAAGTGTAAACAGTGACATTTTATTTTCTTGGGCTCCAAAATCACTGCAGACAGTGGCTACAGCTATAAAATTAGAAGACACTTGCTCCTTGGAAGAAAAGCTATGACAAACCTAGACAGTGTATTAAAAAGCAGAGACATCACTTTGTCAGCAAAGGTCTGTATAGTCAATGTCATAGTTTTTCCAGTAGTCATGTATGCATGTAAGAGTTGGACCCTAAAGCAGGCTGGGTGCCAAAGAATTGATACTTCCCAACTGTGGTGCTGGAGAAGACTGTTGAGAGTCTCTTTGACTGCAAGATCAAACCAGTCAATCCTAAAGGAAATCAACCCTGAATATTCATTGGAAGGACTGATGCTGAAGCTGAAGCTCTAATACTTTGACTATCTGATGTAAAGAGCTGACTCATTGGAAAAGTCTCTGATGCTGGAAAAGATTGAGGGCAGGAGTAGAAGTGGGCGACAGAGGATGAGATAGTTGTATGGCATCATCAACTCAATGGACATGAGTTTGAGCAAACACTGGGAGATAGAGAAGGACAGGGAAGCCTGCCATGCTGCAGTCCATAGGGTTGAAAAGAGTTGGACATGACTTAGTATCTCAACAACATCATTTTAAAATAATCAGTATGAATGCTTTGTTTATATGTAGATTGGCCAAATTTATCATGTGAAGTAAGACAAGTCTGAGAGTGTTTTTAATGGTTACACTAGGGGAGAAGTAAAAACAAAGTCTGTACAGAACCTATCAGGAAACATGTTATTGTTACGTGTTCTTGTGTGGTCCACCCATAAGACCACAAAAAATTGTTACTAAATATCATGAACATTTTTCCATTTTAAAAAACATGATTTCATTTTATAGTACTGCTTTAAATGTACCTAAATTTATTTCAACAAACATCGTTATTGGTCATTAATGTAATTTCCATTTCATGGCATTACAAATGACACTACAGTAAACATAATTTCCTTATTAGTTACTTGCCCATGTGATTATTTCCTGTGAATAAATTCTTAGTAGACCTTAACATTGACAAAATTCTGCACATGTTGAATACATTTCATATTTAACCAAAGAGATCTTCAAAATAGCCATGCCAGTTTATCATCCCCAAAGCAATATATTAGAAGCCTAACATATACCCATTCTACAATCTGTGTTATCAATTTTCTTAATTATACTAACATGATAATTTTTGTGGTCATTACTTTTCAAACCTTTAATGCTGGATTAAAAATAATTACCTAAACTTTTATATTTCCTTATAATTTTTACTGCATTTAGTGCATTCACTTTTAAAATATTTTTATTAGAGTATAGTTGCTTTACAACATTGTGTTATTTTCTGCTGTACAGCAAAGTGAATGCCCCATAGGGATACACATAATCCCTCCTTTTTGGATCTCCTTCCCCTTTAGGGCACCACAGAGCACTGAGCAGAGTTTCCTGTGCTGTACAATAGGCTCAATAGTCATCTGTTTTACACATAGTATTGTATGTATGTCAACCCCAACCTCCCAATTCATCCCACTCTCCCTTTCACCCCCTGGTGTTGATACATTTGTTTTCTACATCTGTGTTTTTATTTCTACTTTGCAAATAGATTCATCTGTACCATTTTTCTAGACTCTGCATACATGCAGGTCAATATCATAAAAACAATCCAATCAAGAATTGTTTGAAGACCTAAAGAGGCATTTCTCCAAAGAAGACATACAGATGGCCACAAGACATATGAAAGGATGTTCAACATCACTAATTATTACAGAAATGAAAATCAAAACTACAATGTAGTATCACCTCACACTGGTCACAATGGCTATTGTCAAAAAATCTTCAAACAGTAAATGCTAGAGAGGGTGTGGATAGAAGGGAACCCTCCTATACTGTCGGTGGGAATGTGAATTGGTACAGCCACTATGGAGAACAGTATGGTGGTTCTTTGAAAAACTAAAAATAGGACTACCATATGACCTGGAAATCCCACTCTTGCATATATACCAAAAGAAAACCACGATTCCAAAAGATACATGCAAACCAATGTTTATTGCAGCACCATTTACAGTAGCTAGAACATGGAAGTAACCTAGATGTCCATCAACAGAGGAATGGAAAAAGAAGATATGGCATATATATAAAGTGGAATATCACTCAGACATAAAAAGAACAAAATTGTGCCATTTGAAGAGATGTGGGTGGACCTGATGCATTCACTTTTATTTTGCAGTGTTTAGTTATTATTAAGAATTTGGGCCTGGGGAAGGTTATTTTGAGATTTGTGTATATGTGTTTAGTATAAGGAAACAAAGAAGGAGAGACTGAGAAATACCAAATGATCATGGATTAACAGAAGTCAGTCAAACGGGCAATCCAATAAAGTTTTGCCATGGTTATTTATCATAAACCTTGGAAAAGTCTGAATCTTCTGGAGCTTATATAGGAGCAAGTTCCTCAAGCCTACACCTAGTAACAACAAAAGTATTTGTTCACATTCCTTTAGGAATATATCAAAGAGTAAGAATACAGAAATAGACATACATCTTACTTTGTAAAGGAAATTAGCTATAAATTATATACAGTCAACAATAATTTGAACAAACACACTATCCCTGGTATGTTTATTGTGAAGGAGAGTAGACTATGCCACTGCAAAATGTTCCACTTGGGCTTGTGAATTATTTTGAGCTGAAGGTTTTCAAGGCCCAGCAGACTTAGGAAAAGCTTTTTACTTCCCCACCCTTAACTTTTTAAAAAATTTATTTATTTTAATTGGAGGCTAATTACAATATTGTATTGGTTTTGCCATACAGTCACATGAATCAGCCATGGATGTACAACTTTTTAAAATAATTCAGATAGAGGGTCTGAACCTCCTCCCCTACAATTAACTCTACTGAAAAAAGTTCTTTCCTTGACTGAAACAAAATTAAGATAAAATTATGTCCGGGTAACAAGAAAATCTGGCTGATGCAAGTTTGGCTATGTCCTCTGTCTTAGCACAATTTAGAGTTCTTTGGAGTATTTGCATATGTTTAATGTAAGGAAATTTGGACACTCTCAATGTCATTTTGTCCTAACACAAAGCCAATCTTAGCAATGAGAAATATAATGACAGCTTCAATGTTTGCATAGAATTCATGTTACAAAACATGAATTATTGGAATGGATTTGTTAAATATCATAAATGTAGGAAATAATGACATGTAATCAAAACTACAACTATTGTTTATAGTGATATAAATTAACTTTCAGTGAACTTATTTGTTTATTCACTTTCTAGCCTATAAATATACTCTTTACTTACATATTATAAAAGTCCCCTGTAACTTTGACTGTTTCAAATAAAACTTCATAATATATTTCTTCTTCTTTCTATGGAGAGACTAAAGAGCTACATATAGATTCTGAACTTAAACTCAACGTGAGGCTCTGTTTTCATAGCGGTTGGGGAAAAGAAGCAACAGAAACAGCAGTGTTGGCCTTTGGATTCTATCTTCCATCCTCTTTGGCTACTCCTTTTTTCTCAATCACTAGGTGACTTGGAGGACCTAATCATCTTCACTGGGCAAAAGGAAAACAACACAAGACTTCCTTTTGATGGTGCTGGCAGCCCAGCCTATGTTTTTGCTTCAAAGTTTCAATTCCTTTGCCATACTCCTTTATGGTCTATATAAATCCAGGCTTTTAGCATCTCTACACATGTTGTTATGGAACATGTAGACTCTTTAAGGAAATGCTGAATTTTTATTTATCCTTTCAAACATTGACAACAGTCTGTGAGTTTAGTATATAGAAGGATCCTCAACCCACAGGCCATGGACTGGTACCCACCCAAGGAAAAGTAGGAGGCAAGTGAGCAAAGCTCCATCTGCATTTACAGCCCTTCCCATCGCTCACATTACAGCCTGAGCTCCGCCTCCTGTCAGGTCAGTGGCAGCGTAGGATAGTATGAACTGTAGCCCTAAAATCAAGGAGGGATATCTTGATACTGCCACAAAATAGAAATAAAATGTACAATAAATGAAATGTTCTCGAATCATCCTGAAACTATCCCCCCCTGCCCCCGTACATGGAAAAATTGTCTTCCACAAAACCAGACCCTGGTGCCAAAAAGGTTGGGCACCACTGGTATATAGTATATTTATTCCTGCAATAATGCATTAAGAATAGAAAACCAGAATCTTACAGTCTAACTGAAGAGATAGTCATTTGATAGCTGTTAAGAGCAAGGACTCTGAATTCAAACTACCTGTGTTGATATAGAAACATTTCCTTCCCTTTGACTTAGCAAAAATTACTTCCAGCACCTCACTTTATAACCATAAATTGGTCATAAGTTAGTTTTTTTTTTTGGGGAGGGGGGAAATGTTCTTTTTTTTTTTTCTTAGATTTTATTTTATTTTTAAACTTTACATAACTGTATTAGTTTTGCCAAATATCAAAATGAATCCCTTAAAAAACTGGAAATAAGTTAGTTTTTATCTCATGTGATCATTGTGAGGATTTAGTCAGATAATGCACATAAGGCATTTTAAATTTGTTTGGCATTCTTAACAGTATCATAAATAAGAGTATTGAAAGCTACTAGCTTTATCAACTAATTATAAACTCATATAATGTTTTTACTATGATTAGGTGTGTCAAGAGGCATGCAAGAACATTTGGGGATGTCAAATATGTGAATTTTACCTATTTGAGGTGGCTAGGAAATTTTTCTATAGTATAACTGAGCTAATATCAGAAGGATGCCAAAATGCTTGTTAGGAAGAAGGATGTAGAAGATTGTCCCAGGAAGAGGATGTGCATAATTGCTGTGGTGCAAAAGAAGGCCAGAAAGGCTGGAAAGGAAATGGGCATGGTGCAACTGGATAAGTCAGGAAGAACATGCTGGGCTTTTTGGTCAGATCAAGATGTTTGAGATGTTCAAGATGTCTATCTTGAGAGGAATGAAAGGATATTTAAGGGCTCTGCAGAGAGAAATTTACATTTTAAAAATATCTTTTTTGTATTGATGGATGCAGGTAGGTCATTTTGTGGGAATTGGCACAACTGCAGTTCATCAAATTTACCAGTTTTTTAAAGTAAAGCTTTACTGGTACACATATATGGCTTTGTTTATTTATATACTTGTTGTCTGTGACTGCTTTTGTGTTACAACAGTCGTGACAATGATAATCTGACCAAATAACTAAATATATTTACTGTCAGGTTCTTTACAGAAAAAAATTCAACATTTTAGTTAAGGTATAATTTTAATGGTACAGGTAAGTTACAATGGTTGTTGGGGTTTAAGAGAAAAATAATTCAATTTATGTGGTATTTAAATGGTAAAGAGTACATGATGAACAGATTGAACATAGATAATAGTGACCACGGTGTCATAGTTTATTCCTATGTTTCAGGCTTACATAATTAGATGGATCATGGAATTAATGTTTGAGACAGGTGGACACTGAAATAGGACCTGTACTATTACGTGGGTCAATGTTCAAATATTTAAGCTTCAGAAAAGGAAAAACAGAAAGCTTATACTTCAACTTCCCCATGTGGTGTCCATTGAGAAAAATGATAAAGGTATCCTTAGGCCACTAGTCAGCATGGATCTTTGCAATATTGTTGACTGACTTTATTTTCAACATTTATTGTAAAAACCAAAAATTAGAATGGGGAATAACCACTCCTTTAATCCTATCAATGTTGTTACATTTAAGGTGTTTCTTGTGATTGTATATAATTGTGGGGCACATTTTTTTGTGTTCTGGTTGGAATGTTTAATCTATTTGTGTTTAATGAAAATTATTCCTATGTTTGGGTTTAAGCATTCTTATTATGCTATTATTTTTCTTTTTGTCTCATCTGATTGTTTTCTTTTCCTACTCCTTTCCAGCCTTATTTTGGGTTAACTGAATATTTTTATATATCCTTTTAATTCCTCTAATTGATTTTTAGCTCTATCTCTTTGTACTGTTTACTTAAGCATTTGCTCTAGGGATTACATTGTGCATTAACATCTGAATCTATTTAGACTTATAATTGTTCTCTACTTTATGTAAAACATAAGAACCTTAAATGATATAATTCTACTTACTGTTCTTGTCATTTATGCTTGTCATAAATTTTATGTGTATTATGTTCATTATAAATTATAGAATACAATGTAATTATTTTTGCTTCATTTAGCTGGTGTTTTACATTTGTTTTTGCATTCCACATTTTTATTTAATTCTAAAATTCTTTTAAGCATGTCTTATGTTATAGATCTACTACAGTCAAATGCTCTCAGCTTTATCAATAAAAATTTTATTTTAGAAGCTGATGAGAGAAATTGAGGAAGATATAAATAAAAAGAAACATATTCTTCACTCATGGAAAATTAATATTGTTAAAATGCCCATACTACCCAAAGTAATCTACAGATTCAATGCTATTCCTATCTAAATTCCAATGACATTTTTCACAGAAATAGAACAAACCATACCCGAATTTCTATAGCACCACACAGCCCTGGAATAGCCAAAGCAATCTTTAGAAAGAAACAAAGCTGGAGACATCACACATCCTGATTTCAAACTATATTACAGAACTATTGTATTCAAAACAATATGGTACTGACATAAAAATAGACACATATTATCAGTGAAACAGAATACAGAGCCTAGGTATAAACCCACACATATATGGCCAAGTAACTTATAAAAAAGGAGCCAAGAATATACAATGAGGAAAGGACACTCTTTTAAACAACTGGTGTTGTGAAAACTGGATAGCCACATGCAAAAGACATAAACAGAACTAGTATCTATGCCATATACAAAATCAACCTCAAAATGGATTAAAGGCCTAAACATAAGATCTGAAACCATAAAACACCCAGAATAAAACATATTATTGGCAATAATTTTGTGGATTTGACCCCAAAAGCAATGGCAACAAAAGCAAAAGTGGTAATACAACAAATTAAATAGGCTCCTCTGTCCATGTGATTTCCCAAGCCAAGATTACTGGAGTGGGTTGGCTTCTCCAGGGGATCTTCCTGACCCAGGGATCAAACCCAGGTCTCCTGCATTGTAGGCAATCTCCTGCATTGTGGGTGGATTCTTTACTGACTGAGCCACCAGGGAAGCCTGCAACACTGTTAACTAAATTTATTTATTTATTGTTAACTAAATTTATTATAACTTCACAATATTCACATTATTAAATCATTATGCTGCTAAGTCACTTCAGTCGTGTCTGACTCTGTGCAACCCCATAGACGGCAACCCACCAGGCTCCCCCGTCCCTGGGATTCTCCAGGCAAGAACTCTGGAGTGGGTTGCCATTTCCTTCTCCAATGCATGAAAGTGAAAAGTGAAAGTGAAGTTGCTCAGTCGTGTCCAACTCTTAGCGACCCCATGGACTGCAGCCCACCAGGCTCCTCTGTCCATGGGATTTTCCAGGCAAGAGTACTGGAGTGGGGTGCCATTGCCTTTTCCATTAAATCATTATATGTACACCTAAATCTAATGCAATTATATATCAGTTATATCTCAAAATATAATAATTTTTTAAATTAATTTTGGGATGGTATTTTCACTGGATAGAGAATCCTAGTTTATGAGTTGTATTAAATATATTTTAATTAAAGTGTATTAAATATATCATTGCACTGTTTTGGGCCTTTGTTTCTGAAGAGAATGTCTGCCTTTATTGATATTTTTCTTCTGCTGAATATCTTTTTTTGTCTTATTTCAAGATGTTTTTTCTTTTATTTTCATCAATTCGGTCTGCATTGATGTGCTTTTTAAAAAAATGCTTTTCGACCTTCCTTGGTTTTCTTGCTTTTTTAAATTGGTGTTTTTTAACCAAATTCATCAAACCTTAAATAGTTATTCAAATATTATTCCATCTTATTCTCTTTTCTGTTTTGGGGGAAAAGGCAGTTACTTATGTTAGTCTGTTTGATGTTTAATCAGAAGTCACTGCAGTGTGTTCTTTTCACCCAAAATTTTTCTCTATTCTTTCATTTTTGAAGAAGGTCTTGAATTGAATAGGGTCCATATTTACTCACCATTTATTCTACTCTGTTTTGCATTATGACTATCTAGTAAATTTTTCATTTCACATTATACTTTTTATTTCTATATATTCAAATCTTTTGGTTTCTATTTCTCTAATGAGATAGAGAATATCTACTGATCCATTTTTATCATTTATGTTCTTTAACATATTCAGTATATAAAATCAATATGGCAGAGTAGTAGGACTTGGAACTCACTTCTTCCCACAAAAATATTAAAAATATATCTACAACTGGAACAACCCTCACAGAACACAAGCAGAAGACCTCAAACACCTGAAAGGACAAGGAAGCTCTAAACATAACAATGTAGGATGAAAGAACAACTTTTTCAAAAAGAGAGAAGAGGAAGCAAAACAAGACCTGCACCCCTGGGAAGGAGCTGAAGAAAGGAGAGCTTCTGTGCCCTGGGAAGGCCCTCACTGTAGGGAGATCAGCTGGGACATAAAAAGAGCCTCAGAGGCTCAGAGAAGAGCACAACAACGGATTGGTGGCAGGTAGAACAGAATGAGACCTAAAGAGAATGTCTATGCCACTGCCCTGCGCACCCCAGCCTGAAATGTGCATCTGCTGGTACAGGCAGGAGCTGTTTGCTGGAATGCAGGTTTAAAGAACAGACTCTTGAAGAGACGTCTCTGTGGCTGCACAAAGACAGCCTTAAGGGGCTGGAGAATGGGGCAGTACAAATGGGAGCATTCTCAGAAGCCTAAGTCACCACAGAAGTGAAGCACCATTGTTAAGATATGAAAAGGAGGAGTTGGGCCACTGTAGCAGCCTCTTCCCACATGTGTCAGCCTCTGCCTCTACAGGCTCCAGGAGAGTCACCTACCTGGGCAAACCTGCACACCCTGGTCACTGCCTCGGCAGCCGTGGTAGCACCAATGGGTTGTGTACATGCAAGTGTAGGGCTGATATTACAATTGAGCCTCAGGGTCTGTGCAATGTAGAAAGCAGAGGTGAAATCATTCCCTCTAGCTGAATGAACCACAGGTTTACAGCTCTGCTGTTGGAACTGTAAATTTACCACCCACAGAACATCCAAATAGATGATGTGTGCTTTGGCAGCTGGGACGGTCTGACCTTAGCAACTCTGGGCTTAGTGGATGAATACATGTGGGGGGCTGGGCCAGGTCAGTGTCAGTTGCCTCCACAGCTCCCACAGTGGGTCCAGATGCACAACTACTATAGTCGTGGGACCTGATTTCAACAGATCTGTGCTGGTGGCCTGATGAAAACTATGTCTGAGAGATACCAGGGTCAACTGCCAGCATACCTATGATCGAGGTGGGGCTGAGAGCCAACAACGTGTACTTTGTGAGACCACACAACAGGTGAAAGGTGACACAACAGAGAACACTGACACATGAATATTTCCAGCAGAGGAATACTCAGGTACTCCTCTCCCATTGGGAGCCCTACAGCACTGGTTATGTCGCACTGCAATTAGAAACGCAGCTCAGAAAAAAACCTTGGCATTTATACTCCAACAACTAAGGAGCAGACCCTGCCCCTGACAGGGAAGTGACAAAGAGAGCAAAAAAGGAGGCCTTGTTAAACATCCAGGGCAGTCTCTGGTCACTGCAAGAACAGCCACACCTCCTATCAAGGCAATAATGGCCAACATTTACTGAGGACAGAGGTGGATAGGCATCCATACTAAAAACAGCCCTTAAACGCAAAAAAATTAAACCCACACAGGCCAACCAGAGATGTTCCCACATAAAAATAGCCCTCTGAAACCACAGTAGGTAATTGTTCCTCCTAAACTCATAAAGCAAGAGAAATACAAGTAAAATGAAGAAGCAAGGAATCACTCACAATTAAAAGATCGAGATAATTCCCCTGAAAGAACAATGAACCAGACCTCTTCGGTCTAACAGACACTGAGTTCAAAAAGAGATAATGAAACTACTGAAGGAATTATGAAAAACTCTGAAGAGAAAAGCAGATGACTGTAAAGAGGTACTGGAAACTAGAAGGGGGAGACAAAAATTTAGAGAATTCATTTGAAGAGATGAAAGTTGAATGAAAGGTTATGATTATCAGAATGAGTAATGGAGAACAACAAATACTTGTTTGGAAGCCAAAATAATGGAAACTACCCAATCAGGACAGCAGGTCATGCATGTTCAGTTGCTTCAGTTATGTCCGACTCTGTGCAACTATGGAATGTAGCCTGCTAGGCTCCTCTGTACTATGGATTCTCCAGGCAAGAATACTGGAGTAGGTTGCCATGCTGTCCTCCACAGGATCTTCTGTACCCAGGGATCAAACCTGTGTCTCCTTCATTACAGAAGGATTATTTACCCACTGAGTCACCTGGGAAGCCCAGAACATCAGATAGAAGCTCAAATTTTTTAAAAAAAATGAAAGCAATATAAGAGACCTATGGGATGATATAAAGCATGCCAATCTGTGAATAACAGGGATCCTGGAAAGAGAAGAAAGAGAAAAGGGAATTGAAAATGTATTTGAAGAAATTAGAGCTAAAAATTTCCCAAAGTTAAAGAAGAAAACAGATATCCAGATATAGGAAACACAGAGGACTCCAAACAAGACAAACCCAAACAGACCTACACCAAAACATATTATAATAAAAATGGCAAAAGTTATAGGTAAAGAGAGAATTCTAAAGGCATCAAAAGAAAAACAGAAAAAAAGAGAACCCCCATAAGGCTGTCAGCTAATTTTCTACAGAAATGTTGCAGGCTAGAAGGGAGTGGCAAGATACATTCAAACTCCAGAAAGGGAATACATCTGCAACTTAGGGTACTCTAACCATCAAGATGATCATTTTGAATAGAAAGAGAAGAACTTCTCAGGTAAGCAAAAGCTAAATACAGCAATATACTAAACCTATCCTAAAGGAAATATTTAAAGACATTCTCTAAAGAGAAATGAAGTAAGAATATATATGAAAGAAAAAATCAAAATTGGAAAGTAAATCACTTAAATAAGCCAGACATAGATTTTCAACATTTAAAAGTTTAAGCGGAAGCAATGGTAATCACCATGAACACCAAAATGAACATGAAGATGCCGAAGAGGACATCAAAATCATAAAATGTGGGGGAGCAGAGTAAGACAATAGATTTTTTTTTTTTTTTGTAGAATGTGTTTGAGCCTATATGACAACCAGTCTAAAGCAAGTAGATGTAGGAAGGTGTTAACATACTTGAAAAATGGCAACCACAAAGCAAAAACATACAATATACTCACAAAAACCAAGAAGAGAACATCAATATAATACATGAAAAAATCATCAAACCACAAAATGAAAACCAAAAAGAAAGGGACAAAAGAAATATAAAATCAATGGGAAAACAAGGTTTAAAGTGGCAATACATATGTATCAATAATTACCTTAAATGTCTATGGGATAAATGCTTCAATCAAAAAACAGAGTGGCTGTTTGGGCAAAAAACCAATAGTCTACAATATTCTGCCTACAAGAGGCCTGTTTTAGGGCAAAGGACACATTTAGATTGAAAGTGAGGGGATGGAAAAAGTATTTCATGCAAATGGAAATGACAAAAAATCAAGAGTTATAATATTCACATCAGACAAAATAGACTACAAAATAAAATACACAAAGATAAAAATAGAACACTACATAAAGGTAAAAGGATCAATATAAGGAGAGGATATTACATTTGTCAACATATACACAATATAGGAGTATTCAAATATATAAAACAAATACTAACAAACATAAAGGGATAAATTGACAGGAATACAACAATAATAGGAGACTAAAACACCCCACACACATTAATGAATATATCTTTAAGACAGAAAATCAATAAGTCAGCAGTGATCCTAAATGAAACAATAAGACATTTAGACTTAATATTTTCAGGAGTTAACATCCAAAGAATCAGAATATACATTCTTTTTAAGTGTACATGGAACATTCTCTAGGACTGACCACATACTAGGACAGAAAACAAGCCTAAACAAATTTAAGAGTAGAGAAATTATTTCAAGCATCTTTTCTGACTGAAAGTCATTAAATTAGAAATCAACCATAGAAAATCAAAGACAAAAAATTAGATGGAGACTAAACAACATGCTACTAAAAAACCAGTGGGTCAATGATAAGATCAAAGAAATGTTTAAAAATACCTTAAGCAAATGACAAAACAACAATGGAAAATCTATGGGATGCAGCAAAAGCAGTCCTTAGAGGGAAGTTCATAGGGATACAAAAATCTCAAATAAACAACCTAACCTACAACCTAAAAGAATTAGAAAAAGAACAAACAAAACCTAAAGCTAGCAGAAAGAAGATTATAATAAGGATATTAAGCGAAGAAATAAAATGGAGATTAAAAAAACAGAACAAAAATCAATAAAACCAAGAGCAAGTTCTCTGAAAGATGTGTAAACAAAATTGACAAACCTCTGGCCAGGTTCACCAAGAAGAAAAGAGAGAAGACTCAAAATAAGAAATCAAAGAGGAAAAATCAGAACTGATACCAAAGAAATAGAATATTATGAACAATTACATGCTAACAAATTTGACAACCTAGAAGAAACAGCAACTTTCTAGAAATATACAACCCACTGAAACTGAATCAACAAAAAATAGATAACTTGATCAGGCCAATCACTAGAAATGAAATAAAATCTGTAAGAAAAAAAAAATGTCCTATGAACAAAATTTCAGGACCAGATGGCTTCACTAGGGAAATCTATGAAATATAAAAAGATGAAATTATATCAATCCTTCTCAAACTGTTCCAAAACACTGAAGAGGAAAGAACACTCTCAAAAATATCCTATGAAGCAAACATCACCCTGATACCAAAACCAGACAAAGGCACTACCGAAAAACAAAATCTACAATGAGTATTGACATAAAAATTCTTAATAAAATATTAGCAAATTGAATCCAGCAACACATAAAAAAGGTCACACACCACAATCAAGCAAGATTCATCCCAGGTCACAAGGATGGTTCAACATAGCAAATCACTGTGATATACTACATTAACAAAGTAAAGGACAAAAGAAACACATGATCATCTCAATAGATGCATTTGATAAAATTCAACAACCATTCATGAGAAAAAATCCTTACAAAAATGAGTATAGAGGGAATATATCTCAAAAATAATAAAAGCTATTTATGACAATTCCACAGCCAATATGGGATTTCCAGGTGGCAGTAGTGGTAAAGAACCCACTTGCCCATCTAGGAGACATAAGAGATGTGAGTTCAATCCCTGGGTCAGGAAGATCCCCTGGAAGAGGGCATGGCAACTGACTTCAGTGTTCTTGCCTGGAGAACTCTATGGACAGAGGACCCTGGCAGCTACAGTCCACAGGGTCACAAAGAGTCATAAATGACTAAGTCTGAAGCAACTTAGTATGCACAGCCAATATAATACCCAATGGTGAAAAGCTGAAAGTCTTTCTGCTAAAATCTGGAACAAATCAAGGATGCCCCACCTTCAGCACATCTCTTCAATATAGGAAGTCCTAACCACAGCAGTCAGACATGAAGTGGAAATAAATGGTATTCAAATTGATAGGGAAGTGGCAAAACTGTCCTTATACACAGATGGCATGATACTATAACATACAGAGAAAACCCAAAAGACTCACCAAGGTAGAGGATACAAGATTAACAGAAATCGGTTGCATTTCTTTATACTAATGAAATATCAGAAAGGGGAAGTAAAAAAAATCCCAGTTAAAATAGCATCATAAAAAGAAAATACTTAGGAATAAACCACCAAGGTGGTGAAAGACTTTTATGCTGAGAACTACAAAATAATGATAAAGGAAACTGAAGATGATTCAAAGAAATGGAAAGATATCCTGGACTCTTGGATTGGAAGAATTATTATTCTTAAAATGGCAATAATTCGCAAGACAATCTACATTTTTAATGTGGGCCCTACCAAATTACATGTAACATTTTTCACAGAAGTAGAACAAATAATCCTAAATATAGATATACCTATAGATGTATAGAATCATAATAGACACAGAATTGTCAAAGCAATCCTGAGGAAAAAGAACAAAGCAGGAGGCATTAAAACCCTCCTAGTCTTCATCCAATATTGCAAAGCCACAGATATCAAAACAGTGTGATATTTGAACAAAAACAGTCATACAGATCAATGGAACAGAAGAGAGAGCCCAGAGCACACTTCACACACGGATGGTCAATCAAGAGTCAATACAAGAGGTGAGAATACACACTGGGAAAGAGACAGTCTCTTCAGTACACGGTGCTGGGAAAGTTGGATTGCTGCATGTAAATTGATGAAGTTAGAACATGCCTTCTGGAGAAGGCAATGGCACCCCACTCCAGTACTTTTGCCTGGAAAATCCTATGGACGGAGAAGCCTGGTAGGCTGTAGTCCATGGGGTCACTAAGAGTCGGATACGACTGAGCGACTTGACTTTCACTTTTCACTTTCATGCACTGGAGAAGGAAATGGCAACCCATTCCAGTGTTCTTGCCTGGAGAATCCCAGGGACGGGTGAGCCTTGTGGGCTGCCGTCTATGGGGTCGCACAGAGTCGGACATGACTGAAGTGACTTAGCAGCAGCAGCAGCAGCAGAACACACCTTCACACCAAATAATCTCAAAATGGCTTAAAGATGAAACTATAACAGCATAAAACTTTTAAGACAAGATACTCAGCAAAACATTCTCTGAAATAAATTGTACCAGTCATCCAAGTTACAAGAAATAAACAAATAGGACCTAAACAAACTCATAAGCTTTTGCACAGCAAAGGACATCTTAACAAAATGAAAGACTACCTATGGAATGGGTGAAATTTTTGCAAAGGATGAGGCTGACAGTGACTTAATTTCCAAAATATACAAATAGCTCCAGGAGGCACTAGTGGTAAAATACTCACCTGCCAATGCATGAGACACAAGAGACATAAATTTGACCTCTGGGTCTGGAAGATCCCTGGAATAGGAAATGGCAACTCACTTCAGTATTCTTACCTAAAAAATCCCATGGACAGAGGAGCCTGGCAGGCTACAGTCCATTTGGTCTCAAAGAGTCAGACATGACTGACTGCACAGATACACAATAAACAACCCCATCAAAAAATGGGCAGAAGACCTAAACAGACATTTCTCCAAAGAAGACAGAGATGGCCGATAGACACAACATTACTATTAAAGAAACAAAAATTAAAACTAATACAAAACTAATGAGGTACTACCACACATAGATCTGAATGGCCACCATTAAAAAGTCTACAAATAACAAATGCTGGATAAGGAGTAGAGAAAAGGGAACCGCTTAGCACTGTTGGTGGGAATGTAAATCAGTGCAACCACTATGAAACACATGATGGAGGTTCCTCAATAAACTAAAAATAGAGTTGTCATGAGATACAGCAATCCTACTCCCAGACAAATATATAATTCAGAAAGATACATGCACCACTATGTTTATAGCAGCAGTATTCACAACAGCCAAGTCACAGAAACAGTAAAATGTCTGACAAAGGAATGGATAAAGATGTGGAATGTGTGTGTCTGTATGTGTGCCATGTATGTATATATATACACGCACACAATGGAATCTTACTCAGCCATAAGAAGAATGAAATAGTGCCATCTGTAGCAACATGGATAGATCTAGAGATTATTATACTTAGTGAAGTAAGTTAGAGAAAGGCAAATATCTTATCACTTATATGTGAAATCCATTATAAAATATCATACAAATAAATGTATCTAAGAAACAAAACAGACTCACAGATACAGAGAACAGATGTGGTTGCCAAGAGGGAAGGTGAGTAGGAGAGGAAAGGAATGGAAGTTTGGGATTAACAAAGACAAACTATTATGTAAGGGATGGATAAACAAAAGGTCTTACTGTATAGGGAACTATATCCAACATCCTATGTCAAAACATGATGATGGAAAAGAATATAAAAATAGTATATATGCCTTATATATGTGGGCTTCCCTGGTAGCTCAGACGGTAAAGCGTCTGCCTACAAAGCAGGAGACCTGGGTTTGATCCCTGAGTCAGGAAGATGCCCTGGAGAAGGAAACTGCAACCCACTCCAGTATTCATGCCTGGAAAATCCCATAGACCGAGGAGCCTGGTGGGCTACAATCCATGGGGTCGCAAAAAGTCAGACTCGACTGAGCAAATTCACTTCACTTCATATATATATATATATATATGATTTTATATATATATATGATTAAGTCATATATACATATATATAATTAAGTCACTTTGCTGTACAGAAGAAATTAACACACCATTGCAAATCAGCTATACTTCAATGACAATTAAGAATACATATATACATATACATACATATATACATATATTCATTATACCTGTTTACAAGTCCTAGTCTATTAATTCTAAATTCTTTAGCCTCTTGGAGTTGATTTGTATTGAGTAACCCTCGTACTTCATTGTAAATCACACTTTCCCGTTTCTTCACGTGACTAGCAATTTTTATGTTATATTGAACATTCTGCTTGATATCCTGTATGGCATGATTATTCCACCATGGTTGAATGATGTTGAATTTTGTCCCCTCATGCAGTTAACTCACTGGCACCTCCCTTTTACTCTTCAGCTTGGTTTTATCCTTTCATGAGTTAGTTCTATTTCACTTTGTGTCAGTCTACCCCAGAGTGTCTGGGTTCTGACAGGACTCACAGAATCTCATCCTGCATGTAGACAGCTGAAACCTTAACCAAAGACTCAGTGGAGATCCCCTTTCAGATTCCTAGGAATCATCTCTATTTAAGCAGAATCCTTTCAGGACCCCAAGTGTAAAGACTCCCTCCTCATGTCCCCTGTCTCTTGTATGAAAACAAAACAAAACAAAAAACTGAAATCTCCCAGGCCTCACTGAGCCACAAAAGAACAGTGTCAAGCAGTTATTGATTCAGACAACAGACATAGAGTCAGTGTCTGATGAGCATTCCTGAGTTTTTTTAACAGAAACTCTAACTCTATAATTAGACATCAAAACCTTAACCGTGTGAGTCAAAAGCTAACTGCATGATGACCAGACTGTAGCCATGCTATAAGCTGCTCCATCTTGAGCAGTACTGAATATATAGCTAGCACAAGTCCAAGAACTGGCCTCAAGAGAATGGGATTAACACTTTTACTCATAATAATCTATATCCTCATGGCATCAAAATAATCATAGCTCACTCTTCCCACATATGTAAGCTGGTAAATAAAAATTTCAAAGAGATGTTATATACCCATGTCAACATTTTCCACTCTGAGAATATGGTGCCCTAAGTCAGAATGAAGTTACAGAAGACTGATCTTCAGGCCTAATTCCACAGAAATGAAATGATGTTTGATAGTGGGGAACTAAAAGCAGCTCTTTCGCCCCTTTGCTGTTTTCTCATTTCTTTCCCCCCTTCTAGCTTTAAAAGAACCTAATTATAGGAATGAGCTCACTAGACAATTTAACGCAACTCCTGACTTAAACTCTCCTGAATGCACACTGTGCCTTGCCGAAACTGTTAATTTTTCATCCTCTTTCTCTAGGAAAAGAATCAAGTAGTTAAAAAATGACTAGCTGCCTACACCTAACAGCTCCATTAGCAATCCTGTAGACAGATCACATGGGCAAGGTAACATTCAAAAAAAGAGTCAGCCTGTCTGCATGCAATGGAAAATGATGCAGAATCCAGCCTCCTACCTCGATGATCCCTGAGAGTCTTTTCCCATTTCCTTTTAAAAACTGTCATGATTGAGCAGGATCTTCAGTTTGTCCAGGACATGAGTTCACCTTCTCCCTGAACTGCTACTTTTCTGATTAAAGTACTTTTCCTTTTCACCGACACTTGCCTCTCAATTATTGGCTTTTCAGTGGTGAGCAGCTGAACCTTAGTTCAGTAACATTCACTTTCCCCTTTGAGGATCAAGCAGCATGAATTCCAGTCTCTTCAAAAGCTCTGATCTTTCATTCCTGTCACAATTGGGCATATACCCTCAATAAGAGAGTTGGATAAGTTATAGGGCTTCCTCATGAATTTTTCACTTTCTAGGAACCACAGTGACGTTCTGCCTGTTTTTTTTTTTTTTTTTTTTTAATGTCCCAAACCATTATCTCATATTTTGTCTAGTTTCATAATTGTTTAAAGTGAGAAAGAAAGTCAAGAACTACATATTCTATCTTAATTGAAAGTGGAATAATAAACACTTTTTAAAAACTTGATTTACCTAGATTTCTCATGATTCTATTTTAGGATATATTTTAAAAATAGTTTATGTCACAGTCTATTAATTATGGAGACAAAAGCTAAAGTTTTCTCTTCTTTATATCTTAAACTGTTTTAAACTAATTTTAGAGAAGTTGCAAAAATAGTAGATAAAATTCTCCTATATCCCCATTTCCTCTAGTGTTGACACCTTATGTAACCATAGTATAATTATCAAGAATAGGAAATCAATATTGGTATTCAGGAATAATAGAGTGTACCATCCCAAAATGTACCTTTTTGGAATAAGGATTGTTTTGAGATGATTATTTTTGAGACGCTCAGACACAGGAGAATCCCTGAAAACAGAGTAGGAATTACCCTTTAGTGGGCGAAATTTGCTTTTAACAGGGAAATCTCCTTAGTATTAGAGTCCTTTTCCATAGCAGAGACAGAATAACTAAATTTCCAGAAACTCGTCAATGGCAAATGAATCATCTTAAACCTGCACAATAAACCTTATCCATATTAATCATGCTTATCCTGGTATCCTTCCATAACTGGCCTCCAACCAATTTAAAATCTTTTGTTTGTAGCTAAAGATGATATTTAAGATTGGGAGGGAGTTTTAATCAGTTTTCCTAGGTATCTTCCATGTATACATGAGGTAGCAATGTTAATTTAACTTCTGTTTGCTTTTTTCCTATTAATCTGTCTTTTATAACAAGGTTATCTCAGCCATGGAATCTAGAAGGGTAGAGGAAAAACTGTTTCTCCTCCCCCAGCACACATTATTAACCAGAGAAAAGATCTTATAAATTATCTCCACAGGAAAATAATGCCAGCCATATATGTGAAAATACTACAGTCTTAGATATTGTTACTTAAGTCAGTATTTTCTGTTAAAATTCTCCATAGTTGTCCAGAACTACATTCAAAACGTTCACTAAGGAAAATAGAATTCAAATCAAATTTTGCTACCGTTAGAGTTGGGTTTGCTGCAGAGGCAATCTTTTAACAAACAAAACTGGTAAGAGAAATACATTTTACAAATATAACTTGTATGTTAAATATACCTTAATATTTTTGAATATACACCATTTTCATAAAGGATGAGAGCTAGTTTTTGCAAAATAATATTTCAAAGAGGCATACTGTTTGAACTGATCTGTTTAGTCCTGGAAAAAAGGAAGTCTCCAGCTGATCCCTTTTATTTCCCTAGCTAGTTTGTTTGATTACCCTCATATGGATAATGCAAAAGCCATATGGGGGAATTTTCTCCTTTTGTATTTGCAACTAAAACCTGCTGGGATACTTAGATCTTACAGCCTATAAGCAAACAAGGGGGAAAGACATATAATTTCTATTTCAGGGCAAGGAATGAACTTTGTAAAACTCAAAGTGAGAGGAAGAGCATTTAGGGAACACCATAAAATATTTTTATTCAAAGATATTTGGCTTTTCTTGTTTGATTGTATTAATTTGGATTATAGGTGTACAAAATAAATAACTTCCCATCCTTCACTTAAAATTTCTTCCCAAGGCTAATGGAACCTTGTAACAGATATGCTTGTTTTTTTTTTAATACATTTATTATATCCCATGTGACTAATGATAAAAGAAATAGCCACATAGTAGTCCATTGTCAGATAGCAGTTACACATTCATTCATATATTAATTTGTAAATTTTATTGCATGCCTAATGTATGCAAAGTACTGTTTCTGGTTTCAAGGATTCTATAATGAACATGACAGAAATGTCACTTGTTATCCTGGGTCTGCGGGAAACAAAGTACTTCTGTTGTAGAATGTAAGTTCCTGTGGCCAATGCACAGTGACACCAAATAAACCAAAATGTTTAACTCCAGAGTACAGAAAAGTTTTTTCCAGGGCTATACAATGAAAATGGGAAGCTCATTCCCCAAAACGCAAACTCCCTGCTGGTTTTCAGGGAAGAGTTCTCATAGGAAAAATTTGGGAGGTCTGCAGGGTGTGTGACCTTCCTCTGATTGGTTTCTAGTGAGTTAACAGGGTGGTGTTCCCAGAATCTCAATAATCACCTTCTGGTTCCAACCAGTCTTGGGTCCCTGTACTTGTGTTCAGCCTGAAGTTACCATCTGCCACCTGGGTAGTTTCTCTAGAACAACTCAGTTATATACATTGTAATCTACATCTGCTGAGGAGGAAACAGGACCCTGCTCCATCATTGCTCTATGGTTTCTTGACTGCTCCTCCTCTATTTCTGCTCCTCCTTCCTTCCCTAATTAGTAACTGTTTGACTCTGTCCTTCATAACTCTGGGAATGTCTAGGAGGCTGAAGCCTTTTTCCTACAAACAAGAAACAGAGACACAAAAAAATATTTTTCAATGGGGAGAGCCCCACAAGGTCCTGCTCAGTTTTAATCTCCCCTCTTCTTTGATGCTTCTCAATACTGAGGATAACAGATATTGGACAAGAAAGAGAATAACCTTTTGGATGGAGAGGTTAATTGTAAATGAGATGACAGAGAAATATGTTCCAGACAAAGAAGACTATAAAAACCAACAAGAGCAACAGAGTGAAGTGGAGATAGGCAATCTACCTAAAAAATAATTTTGAGTTACGATAGTAAAGATGATCCAAGACACAGGAAAAATAATGGAGGCATAGTCCAAAAAGACAATATTTAACAGAGAGCTAGAAGGTTTAAAGAACAGAGTTAAACAATACAATAACTGAATGAAAAATACACTAAAAGAATCAATAGCAGAATCAATCAGGAAGAAGAATGAATAAATGAGCTAGAAGAGAGTGGTAGAATTCATACCATGAAACAGGTAAAGAAAAAACAATAAAAAGGAGTAAGGACAGTAACAGAGACCTCTGGGACAACTTTAAAAGCACATTCACATTATAGGAGCCCCAGAAAGGGAGGAGAGAAGAGACAGAAGGGGCCTAAGAAAGTATTTGAAGAGATTATTGCTGAAAACATCACTAACATGAGAAAGAAAACAATCACTTAAGGAAGCACAGCGAGTCCCATATAGGATGAACCCGAGGAGAAGCAAGGTGAGACACATATTAATCAAACTGACAAAAATCAAAGACAAAAAAAAATATTAAAAGCAACAAGGGAAAATCAACAAATAACATACAAGGAATCCCCATAAAGTTATAAGCATATTTTTTTTTAGCAGAAATTCTGCAGGCCAGAAGGAAGTGGCACAATACACTTAAAGTGATGAAAGGGAAAAACCTAGAGCCAAGAATACTCAGCAATGCTCTCATTCAGATTTGATGGAGAAACCAGAAGCTTCACAGAGAAGCAAAAGCTAAGATAATTCAGGACCATCAAACCAGCTTCATATCCAATGCTAAAGGAACTTCTCTAGATTAAAAGGCCACAAGTAGAAATAAGAAATTTCCAAATGGGAAATCTCACCGGTAAAGGAAAACAGAAAGTACAGGTAGGAATCATCCACACACAAATACAGTATCAAAACCAGCAACTGGGAGAAGACAGCACAAATATAGGATATTGGAAATGCATCTGAAATTGAGACCAACAACTGAAAACAATTTTGCATGTATATAGACTGCTATATCAAACCTGCAAGGGAATCAAAAAACAAAAATCCACAATGGATACATACACAATAAGAAAAAGCAATGCAACCACAACACTAAATATAGTCCTCATATCATGAGAGGAAAAATAAATAAATACAAACACAAATTCAAAACAGGTAACAAAATGACAATAAGAACATACATATTGATAGTTACCTTAAACATGAATAGATTAAATGCTCCAACCAGAAGATATAGACTGGCTGACTGGATACAAAAACAAAAACAAGACGTATATATGTTATATATGAGACCCAGTTCAGACCTCGGGATATATACGGGATATATACGGACTGAAAGTGATGGAATGGAAATGATACTCCATGACAAGGGAAATCAAAAGAAAGCTGCAGTAGCAGCACTCTTATCAGACAAAGTAGCCTAAATCTTGTAAAGATTGTTACAAGAGACAAAAAAGGACATTACAGAATGATTAAGGGATCAATACAAGAAGACATAAAAAGTTTAAGTATATATGCACCCAACATAGAAACACCTCAACATGTAAAGCAAATACTTAAAAGCCATAAAAGAAGAAATAGTAACAATAATTGTGGGGGATTATAAAACCCCACTTACATCAATGGGCAGATCATTTAGACAGAAAATCAATTAAGAAACATAGGCCTTAACTGACATATAGCACAATGGCTAACTGATATTTATAGAACATTTCATCTGAAAGCAGCAAAATAAACTTTCTTCTTAAGTGCACATGGTCAGTAAATTTAAGAAAATTGAAATCATATCAGGCATCTTTTCCAAACCACAATGCTGTGAGATTAGAAATCAATGATAGAAAGAAAACTGTAAAACACACAAACATAGGGAGGCCAAACAACATGTTACTAACCAATCAACGGATCACTGAAGAAATTAAAAAAAAAAAGAAATTAGAAAATAGACAAATGACAATGAAAATATAGTGATCTGAAATATCCTTGGCTGTGGGACAAAGCAAAAGCAGTTTTAAGAGGAAATTTTACAGCACAAAAATCTTACCTCAGGAAACAATAAAAATTTCAAACAACCTAACCTTACACCTAAAGCAAGAACAAAGAAAACCCAGTGTCGGTGGAAGGAAAGAAATAATAAAGATCAGAGCAGAAATAAATGAAATGGAGACAAAATAATAGCAAAGATCAATGTAACTAAAACCTGGTTCTTTGAAAAGATAAACAAAATTGATCAACCTTTAACCAGAATTAAAGAAAAAATGGAGATGGCTCAAATCAATAAAATTAAAAATGAAAACAAAGTTACAACTGACACCACAGAAATAAAAAAGGATCATAAATGAATACTACAAACAACTACATGCCAATAACATGGGCAACCAAAAAAAAAAAAAAAAAAAAAGGATAAATTCTTAGAAAAGTACAATCTTCCAATACTGAGCCAGGAAGAAATAGAAAATATCCACAGGCTACTCACATGTACTAAAATTGAAACAGTAATTTAAAAACTTCCAACAAACAAAAGTCCAGGACCAGACGGCTTCACAGGTGAATTCTATCAAACATTTAGTGAAGAGCTAAGACCAATCCTTCTGAAACTCTTCCAAAGATTTGCAGAGGAAGGTATACTCCCAAATACATATATGAGGCCACCATCACCCTGATATCAAAACCAAAGTACCACAAACACAGAAAATTATATGCCAATATCACTGATGAACATAGATGCAAAAATACTCAACAAAATACTTGCAAACCAAATTCAACAACACATTAAAAGGATCATATGATAGAGTCAAAAGGGATTTATCTCAGGGATGCAAGGGTTTTTCAATAGCCACAAATCAATCAGTGTGATACACCACAATAGCAAACTGAAATATAAAAATCACACAATGATCTCAATAGATACAGAAAAGGCCTTTGACAAAATTCAACACCCATTTATAATGAAAACTCTCCAGAAAGTGGGCACAGAGGGAACTTCCTCAACATAATAAAGGCAATGTATGACAAACAAACAGCTAACATTGTTCTCAGTGGTGAAAAGCTGAAAGCATTCCCTCTAAGATCAGTAATAAGACAAGATGTCCACTAGAGCCACTTTTATTCAACATAGTTTTGGAAGTCCCAGCCATGGCAACTGTAGATGAAAAGAAGTAAAAGGAATCCAATTTGGAAAAGAAGTAAAACTGTCCATGTCTGCAGATGACATGACACTATGCATAATACAATTTTGTAAAGTTTAAAAATAAAATAAAATTTAAAAAAAAAAGAAAAAAAAATCCTAAAGATGCTACCAGAAAACTACTAGAGCTCATCAATTTGGTAAAGTTTCAAAATACAAAGTGAATACAGAGAAATCTCTTGCATCTCTGTACACTAACAATGAAAGATCAGAAAGAGAAATTAAGGAAATAATCGCATTTAGCATGCCATCAAAATTAATAAAATAGCTAGGAATACACCTATCTAAGGAGGAAAAAACCTGTACTCCAAAAACTTGAACACACTGATGAAAGAAATCAAAGATGACATGAACACATGGAAATATATACCATATTCTTGATTGGAAGACTCAATATTGCTAAAATGACTCTACTATTCAAGGTAATCTATAGATTCAGTGCAATCTGTATCAAATTACCAATGGCATTTTTCACAGAACTAGAAAAAAAAAATCTTAACATTTATGTGTAAACAAAAAAACCATGAGTAATCAAAGCAATCTTAAGAAAGAAAAACAGAGCTGGAGGAATCAGACTCCCTGCCTTCAGATTATACTAGGAAGCAACTGTTACCAAAACAGTTAAGGTACTAGTACAAAAACATAAATACAGATAAATGGAACAAGACAGAAGTCCAGAGGTAAACCCACACACTGATGGTCAATCAGTCCACAACAAAGTAGGCAAGAATATACAACAGAGAAAAGACAGTCTCTCCAACAAAAATGGTGTTTGGAAAATTGAACAGCTATGTGTAAAAGAATGAAATTATAACATTCTCTTAATACCATACAAAAAACTTTACTCAACATGAATTAAAGACCTAACTAACTGTAAAGCCATATACTACAAAACTCTTAGAGTAAAACATAAGCAGAACAGTCTTTGACATAAATGACAGTAGCACCTTGTTGGGTCCACCTCCTAGAATAATTAAAAAAAAAAAATGGGGCCTTATTAAGCTTAAAACCTTTTGCATACCAAAGGAAACCATAAGCAAAACGAAAAGACAATGCACACAATGTGAGAAAATATGTGCAAATGAAGCAACTGACACAGGATCCATCACCAAAATTTAAAAAGAGCACATGTGGCTCAATATATTTTTTTTTTAAAAAGGGCCAAAGATACAAACATTTCTACAAAGAAGATATATAGCTGTCCAAAATTACATGAAAATATTCTCAACATTGCTAATTATTTGAGAAATGCAAATCAACACTACAACAAGGTATCACCTCATACCAATCAGAATGGACATCATCAAAAAGTCTACAAATATTAAATACTGGAGAGGGCATGGAGAAAAAGGGAAATCCACACACACACTGCTGGTGGAAATGTAAATTGATATAGCCAGTATGGAGGTTCCTTAAAAAACTAAAAATCGAGCTACCATTCGATAGAGCAACCCCACTCTTGGGCATATATCTGTAGAAAACCATACTTTGAAAATATTCATGAATCCCAAGGTGCAATACAGCATTATTCACAATAGCCAAAAAATGGGAGCAACATTAATGTCCACTGACTGAGGAATGGATAAAGATGTGTATATACATATATACAATGAAATATTTCTCAGCCACCAAAAGGAATAAAATAAGGCCATTTGCAGCAACACAAATGGACCTAGAGATTGTCACACCCAGTGACGTAAGTCAGACATTGAAAGACAAATATATGATATCACTTATAAGTAGAATCTGGGGTTCCCAGGTGGCTCAGTGGTAAAGAATCTGCCTGCCAATGCAGATTGGATTCCTGGGTCAGAAGAACCTCTGGAGTAGAAAATGACAACCCACTCTAATATTCATGCCTGGAAAATTCCAGGGACAGAGGAGCCTTGTAGGCTATAGTCAATGGGGTCACCAAGAGTCAGACACAACTGAGCCTGCACACACACATATGTAGAATCTAAAAAAAAAAAAAAAAAGGATACACATGAACTTATCTATAAAGCAGAAACAGAGTTACAGATATAGAAAACTTATGGTTACTAGAAGGGTAAGAAGGGTGGAGGGATAAATTGAGAGATTAGGATATAGATATACACACTACTACAGATAAAATAGATATCTAACAAGGACCTATTGTGTAGCACATGTAACTCTACTCAATATTCTTTAATAACCTATATGGATAAAGAATCTCAAAATAGAATATATATGTATAACTGAAAACTTTGCTGTATAACTGGAACTAATACAACACTGTAAATTAACTATATTCAAAAAAATAAAATAGAAAATAAAGTCAGCATAGTAATGCAGTTTTAGGTGAACTCGGTTTCACTTTTACTATAATTTTAGGTAAAGATATGTACTTCAGAGAAAACAAAACAGATTAAAAGGGATATATAACGAGCACATCTGTGATTTTGACATCAATGGGTCATCTATTTGTTTAAATAATGTTGACACTATTTTGAGTTAATACATCCCCACAAGTTATGGACTCAGTCCCAGAAGCCTGCCCTCACTTCAGACACTAATCTCAGGTCCAAGGTAACCTGTCCTTCTGCCTAACTGGCTATAAATGAGGAATTTTCACAACCCCCTCCTTAGGTTCAATAATTTGCTAGAATGACTCACAAAATTCAAGAAAATGATAATCTTATGTCTACTAGCTTATCATAAATGATAATTAATACAATTCAGAACCTGAAATGGGAGTAGCACACAGGGCAAGGTATGGGAGGGTGTGGGCAGTTTGCTCAGAGCCTCCATGCTCTCTTCAGGTCTCTGCCCTTTCTGCAAACTCAGCAGGTTCATCCACATGAAACTTTCTGAATCCTGAAGTATAGGAGCTTTTAGGGAGGTTTCAATACATTGGCGTGATTCATTGAATTCAATCACCAATGGCTGGTGACTTAATCTCTATTACCTCTCCCCTCCTGGTAGGTTGGGGCTGAGGTTGAACATTCCAACCCTGGAATCCTGGTTTAGTCATTCTGGATCCCAGCCCCAAGACTGAGGCTGTCTGGAGGCTCCCACCATCTCTGCAGCAACCAAAGAAACCCATCATCCAGGAGCCCTTGTGGGGTTCATTAGCTCTGTGCAGAAATGGGGATAAAGACCAAATACTTATTTTTCATTGAAACACAGTAGGCTAGAAGATTCAATTTTTCATAGCTGGTAAGCTGCTAAGTCGCTTCAGTCGTGTCCGACTCTGTGTGATCCCATAGACAGCAGCCCACCAGGCTCCCCCATCACTGGGATTCTCCAGGCAAGAACACTGGAATGGGTTGCCATTTCCTTCTCCAATGCATGAAAGTGAAAAATAAAAGGGAAGTCGCTCAGTCGTGTCCAACTCTTTGCGACCCCATGGACTACAGCCTACCAGGCTCCTCCCTCCATGGGATTTTCCAGGCAAGAGTACTGGAGTGGGGTGCCATTGCCTTCTCCAAATTTTTCATAGGGTGACCAGTAAAGTTCTTTCTCTCTCAGAATTAGGTTTGAGTAGATACTAGAATTTGGCAATAAGGAGTTCATGATCTGAGCCACAGTCAGATCCTGGTCTTGTTTTTGTTGACTATATAGAGCTTCTCCATCTTTGGCTGCAAAGAATATAATCAGTCTGATTTCGGTGTTGACCATCTGGTGATGTCCATGTGTAGAGTCTTCTCTGCAATGCCAAAGATGCTCAAACTACCACACAATTGCACTCATCTCACACGCTAGTAAAGTAATGCTCAAAATTTTCCAAGCCAGGCTTCAGCAATATGTGAACCGTGAACTTCCTGATGTTAAAGCTGGTTTTAGAAAAGGCAAAGGAACCAGAGATCAAATTGCCAACATCTGCTGGATCATGGAAAAAGCAAGAGAGTTCCAGAAAAACATCTCTTTCTGCTTTATTGACTATGCCAAAGCCTTTGACTGTGTGGATCACAGTAAACTGTGGAAAATTCTGAAAGAGATGGGAATACCAGACCACCTGACTTGCCTCTTGAGAAACCTATATGTAGGTCAGGAAGCAACAGTTAGAACTGGACATGGAACAACAGACTGGTTCCAAATAGGAAAAGGAATACATCAAGGCTGTATATTGTCACCCTGCTTATTTAACTTCTATGCAGAGTACATCATGAGAAACACTGGACTGGAAGAAACACAAGGTGGAATCAAGATTGCTGGGAGAAATATCAATAACCTCAGATATGCAGATGACACCACCCTTATGGCAGAAAGTGAAGAAAAACTCAAAAGCCTCTTGATGAAAATGAAAGTGGAGAGTGAAAAAGTTGGCTTAAAGCTCTACATTCAGAAAACGAAGATCATGGCATCTGGTCCCATCACTTCATGGGAAATAGATGGGCAAACAGTGGAAACAGTGTCAGACTTTATTTTTCTGGGCTCCAAAATCACTGCAGATGGTGATTGCAGCCATGAAATTAAAAGATGCTTACTCCTTGGAAGGAAAGTTATGACCAACCTAGATAGCATATTCAAAAGCAGAGACCTTACTTTGCCAACAAAAGTCCGTCTAGTCAAGGCTATGGTTTTTCCTGTGGTCATGTATGGATGTGAGAGTTGGACTGTGAAGAAGGCTCAGCGCTGAAGAACTGATGCTTCTGAACTGTGGTGTTGGAGAAGACTCTTGAGAGTCCCTTGGACTGCAAGGAGATCGAACCAGTCCATTCTTAAGGAGATCGGCCCTGGGATTTCTTTGGAAGGAATGATGCTAAAGCTGAAACGCCAGTACTTTGGCCACCTCATGCGAAGAGTTGATTCATTGGAAAAGACTCAGATGCTGGGAAGGATTGGGGGCAAGAGGAGAAGGGGATGACAGAGGAAGGGATGTTTGGATGGCATCACCGACTCGATGCACATGAGTTTGAGTGAACTCCAGGAGTTGGTGATGTACAGGGAGGCCTGGCATGCTGCGATTCATGGGGTCGCAAAGAGACACGACTAAGCGACTGAACTGAACTGAACTGAACTGAGATACCAGAATAAAGGATTAACATATCTGATGCCTTCACAAAGTGTTTTTAAATACATGGGACAAGGGCAGTATAGGCATGTCTAGAGGAAAGACTAAGTGAAAGGAAGAGTGGAGAGAGCTGAGTTCATATAATCATCAAGAATGTGATGCAAGTTCAGCTTTATGAATCATACTATGAGAGGCAGACGTTTTAAGCACAAGAATTGCTTGCTTAGGATGACATTTTGAAGAGATTACTCAGGAATGCTCTGTAGAAATGGGCTGCGAGGGGGCCAGGGTAGAAGCTTTGAAATCATTCTTTTTTATCAATATCAAACTTATGGACACATAGATATACCATTTGGGGAGATTTGAATAATGGAAACAAAACTTGTAGCTGAAATGATAGTTCCTCTGGGAATCTACTCTGAATTATTATACAGAGTTAAGTGGTTTCTTCTCTGGGTCCACAGAACATCATTTTCAAATGTCTACTAAAAATAGAACCTACTGCATTTTTATGGTTATTTGATTATCTGTCTACAACCACCATTAGTAGATGATAAGCCCCCAGAGAACTGATTCTGAGTTTGTACATCTTTCTGCCTGGTGGTTACTATATTGTAAGTAATCAATAAATTTTATTAAATGTGTGAATGGACCCAAGTTCATAAATATGTTTCTTTTGAGACTTCAATATCCAGCCTTATTGCTTGCTTTATTATGATTTTTTTTTTTGCATAAGGAAAGCATCTTTTAAAAATATTTTAAATCTATTTATTTAGTGCACATATTGAAATGTATATCATTATATTTGCAAGATGACTTACACAGTAACAACTTCTTTTTCTGTGTGGTACATTACAATTTTATGACCTTTATAGCCAAGTTTCCTTTCCTTATGGCTTTAATACAACATATTGTAGCATGCTGAAATGAAATCTTTATTTTACACCATATGGTAGTCTTCCAATAGCATTCAACAACTAGTAAAAATCTGAGGAGGAAAAAACATATTCCATTCCACACAGTATTATGCTGTTAAGCACTTGCTGAGAGATAAACAAACTTAAATAGAGATCAAGCACAGTCAATAGTGCAGAAAACAAATATTCTTTTGTACTGGTGTTTTATAATCCCATACAACTAGAAGGTTTTTTAATACTAAAATGTACAGTACTGTGTAACCTTCTAGAAAAGTAGTAAAAAAATTTTTTTACTAAGTATTAACATGAAATAGGTGATTTGTAACATTTCAATCTTCTCTACTGACACTTCTAATCTGTTTCTAAATAACTAAAACAAGAAAAATAAAAAACATCTACCCATTAATTTTAAATTACCCATTTACATATTTTCCTAATGTGTAGTTGTGATACTTAAGGTCAAATTAGAAGCAATTGCTATTTTAAGATCCTGTTACTTTTTTTGTTTGTAAAATAAACAAACAAAAAGATTTACAATAGACTAAATTTTACTTTTCAAAGACAAGACTGATGTAACACTTTCAGTGTCCCTAACACTCATAACTCTATTTTCTCTTTTTCAAAATCAATTATAAACTAGTGTATAGTTAGAATGGAGAAGGCAATGGCACCCCACTCCAGCACTCTTGCCTGGAAAATCCCATGGACGGAGGAGCCTGGTGGGCCGCAGTCCATGGGGTCGCTAAGAGTCTGACATGACTGAGCGACTTCACTTTCACTTTTCACTTTTATGCATTGGAGAAGGAAATGGCAACCCACTCCAGTGTTCTTGCCTGGAGAATCCCAGGGACAGGGGAGCCTCGTGGGCTGCCATCTATGGGGTCGTACAGAGTCAGACACAACTGAAGTGACTTAGCAGTATAGTTAGAATGCCTGTGATGAATTTTTAATAATCTGAGTAAAAAAGGAATATATTTTAAGAAGCATTTAAAATATTGAATCAGGATGTTTATACAAAGAGTATTCTTGAATTAGACCACTTGCAATTATTATTATAGTTCAATAGCAGGTATAGTTTCTGCTAGTTTATATAATTTCTGTAACATCCTGAGTTTGGAACAGACAGCATTTAAGTAGGCATGTATTTTTAAGTAACAAAGATCAAGTCAGAAGGGAAACTGTCACTAATAAAGGAAATTTAGAGCATCAATCTATTTACATAAATGCCTCTTCTCAGCTTTTAATTCATTTCTTAGCAGGGAGTTGGACAGGGAAGGCTGGTGTGCTGCAGTCCATGGGGGTCACAAAGAGTTGGACACGATTAAACGACTGAACTGAACTGAAAGTTAAATGCAGGAGTTATAATCTTCCAGGCACCAGAATACAACTGGGTGACAAATTTTACATTTTCCTATAGGTTCGAGTAAGTAAATGTCACTGTGTGCTTTTGAAATATGTGATCACTACTAGTCAGTTATCACATTTATTTGATGTTATATTAAACAGAAAATATTAGATTTATGCTATTTGATTGTTTTTAGCAGAGAAACCTTTAGGCAGAATTATAAATTAAACTATTGCTTTCTTTAGAAGGACATTCATTTCTTGAGGCTTATCGACATTGGTCTAATTTAGTTTTAATGCAGTGGGGTCACTCAAGTTGAAATCATATGGTTTGCTTTTGCATCTTGTTCTGCAGGAGTTTACCGCCTGAGAATAAGAAATCAATGCTTCTACTAGGTATTCAGTTTATTCTCTCTCTTGAGTCCAGGAGAGCTTATACATTTCTACTTAGTGAAGCCTGCTGAGAGGGCGCGAGTTGTTACCTCTACTTCAAAGTAATCAGAAGTATCCCTCTGAAGCAGTTCTTCCCTAGGGCACAATTAAGATGATTCTTTTCCTTTGCACAGAACTGCTTTTAATCACTTTGAAGTGGCAGTAATTATTTCTATCTGACCATTGTTGGGCCTGGATGTACAAAGGTTACGAGCAGTGCCTCAATATTCTCTTCCAACCTATGTTAAACACTGAATGAGAGACTCGTAATATCGTGCTCTCTATTTCAGTGGCGGTGGGGGTGGGGAGGGGGTAAGGCAGGAGGCAGAAGATAACCATGGCCTTCTGGGCAACAAAGGGATAGAGTTGACTCAGGCTGTATAATTCTCTTAATCTTATGTGACATTCAGCAAAATCACCATAAATGAACAAATCTGCCTAAACAATATACCAACCTCACTTTCAGAAAAAGTCTATTAATAAACAAACATCAATGATTTACTTTTAATGCCAAATTTTAGTACAAATGTTTTTTTACATTGGCCTAGAAAATTACTTGTAATGCTTATAAATGAAGGTCTATCTTTAATGTAATTAATAGGTCAAAATAACTATGAAATGCTATTATAGTTTTTAAAAGGCTTCAAAATACTTTTAATGAATTCCTTCCATATATTTCCTTGGAATCTTATTTACATGCTTGCATGTATGCTAAATTTGCTTCAATCATGTCTAACTCTTTGCAGCCCCAAGGACTGTAGCCCACCAGGCTCCTCTGTGCATGGAATTCTCCAGGCAAGAATACTGGACTGGGTTGCCATGCCCTTCTCCAGAGGATTTTCCTGACCCAGGGATCAAACCTGCATCTCTATATCTCCTGCACTGGCAGGTGGATTCCTATGCAATCTTGCATAAAACTGTCCTTTGATTCAGTGAATGGAGTGTACAACATAAGTCACATATATAATGGTTTGTACAGCAAGAGTGCTTCGATTTTATTTTCTGTCTGTATCAAGAATTTAAGGTGTAATTGATGTTTCTGTTTAATGTGTCATAATAGAGTTATACATTTGATTATACTAGAAAAAATACATACAGCCAAAATGAGACTATGTATAATTCAAAGTTTTATAATTTATAATTATATTCATGTAGCAATCTTTGGCATCTTTCATAAAATTTGCCTTGTTCTCATCCTGTCAACATGGCTAAGAAAGCATCTTTGAAATAAGGTCAACATCCTTTACTAAAACCAGTGGTCAACCTGAAACCTTCCTTGTACATGAGTTAACAGCACTGGACAGAGGTGACAGTTCTGGTTCTTTTGAAATATTTTTCCAGGTTAAAAAATACCATAAATAACCTGGCTTTTTTTTTCCCCCAACCCTCCTGGTTGCTCTTAGTTTTCTTTGATTCCTTTCCATTTCTCTAATTCCTTAATAACTGTCATGCCCTCTGGATTCTTTCCTTGATTCTTGTAATTATTTTGGAGTAATATTGTTGTTCAGTCACCAAGTCATGTCTGACTTTTTGCGAACCCATGGACTGCAGCATGCCAGGCTTCCTTGTCCCTCACCAGTTCCCAGAGCTTGCCCAAGTTCGCATCCATTGAATCAGTGATGCCATTCAACCATCTCATCTGGAGTAATAAGCTATCCCTAAATTCAGTGGCTTAAAACAATACTTATTATTGCCCAAGAGTCCATGTCCTCTGAGTGGTTCTGCTGACCTGGGACAGGCTCTGATGATTTTACTGCTTATTCATACTCATGTGTTCAGCTGGTGTGTTGTCTGACGTATGGTTGGTTCGAATAACCTCACCCACATTTCTGGCTGGCTGGCTAGTTGGCCTGAACAATAGAGATGACCAAGCCACGTGACTTTCCACACCCAGCAGGCTAGCCTAGGCTTGTTCATGTGGCACTGGCAAACTTCAGAAAGAGAAATCAGAAGCACATGCGGTTTTCTAGAGGCCTAGTTTGACATTTCCACTGCAATCTATTGGCCAAAGCATGTCACAAGGGTGACCTAGACTCAAAAGGGTTTGAGTAGAAGCTATTTCTTGAAGAACTAAGAAGTCACATTGGGAAGGATGTGAATCAAAGGAGAGTAAAGAATTGGGGACACATTTTTAAACAACATTCCCCAACTACTTCTTACCTTTGTTTATCCTCAGTGATCTTACCCAGTTGCAAAGATGGTTTTAAAATACCACCCACATACTGATAATTTCCAAATTTATATGTATAACTAGTACATCTCCCTGACACCCCAGACTTATATAACCAATTTTGTACTTGATATTTTTAACTGGATGCCAAATAATCATCTTGTTCAACCTACCATCCTGCTTCTACCAAATTCTTCCACATCTCAGGTGTTGACATCTGCATACATCAGTTTACCAGGCAAAAAACTTAATGTTAAAGTCCTCTCTTTTCTCCCCATATCCCACATCCAATCCATGAATATGCTTCCTCTATCTGAGTGTCCAGGAGGGAAAAAAAAGGTGTTCTCTGCCCATCTTAGGTTCTCATCTGGGGTTCTGTACCGAAAGACAGAATAACAATGATGAAGACAATAAGTTTATTAACATGTATATCTCATATATTGGGGGCAGTATTCTTGCCTGGAGAATTCCATGGATGGAAGAACCTGGCGGGCTACAGTCCATGGGATCGCAAAGAGTCAGGCATGACTGAGCAACTAACCCACACACACACATATCTCATGTATACATGGAAGAAACTCAGGGATGAATAACTCAAGAGGTGGCTTAGAACTCAGGTTTACAAAGAATCTTTAACAACAGCAAAATGTACACTTGTAAATAAACAACATTTTAGACTTCCAAGGTCTACAAGAAGGTAAATATGCGGGGGAAAACCAAGGGCAGTTGAAGGCTAGTTTGTGGAGTTTGTTATATGGGTTCCTCGGTTGCTATCTTTGGATTGATAGGGGTCTAAAGTTGTCTCTGGTGATTAACTCTTGTTCTTCTTTATAGAGAGGAGTGAAAGGACACAGCTGTAAATTTATGTCCTACTTTAGGAACATAGGGGAAAGGTAGAAAGCTATTCTTGTAGTTTCTCTCAATTACTTTCAGTTGAAAATAACCTTCGCAGGAGTGGCATATTTTGGGTGGCAAATGTTACTATTCTACAAAAGCTTATCCTGTGTCTGATAACTTCTCACCAACTTTATCACCTCCACATTCAAACTGCCATTATCTTGCAATTGTATTATTACAATACCTTCTGTTTTCTTAATTCTGCCCTAGTTCTCCTAAAATTTATTTTACCTCAGCAGCCAGAGTAATTCTATTAAAACTTAAATCAATTTTATCAGCATTCTACTCAGAATCTTTCTATAGCTCTCTGACTCTTACAGTTTAAAAACCAATATTTCCAATGAATCCTTCCCCACATCTTGTTTGATTCTTCACATGTTGTATTATCTCTCATTGAAGTAATCATATCCAACCTACTAAATTTATACTTTCTCCTCAGATTATCTGAATTTAAGAAAATATTCTATTCTTTTAGCAATTTATTATTGTTAGTTTGCAATGTTGGGAAGTAAATTTATATCAACCAGAGCCAAAAAGTATCTCCAGTATTTTTTACACAGAATTTTCACAAAGTTATCAAAATCCTCATGCATAGACCTGATTTTTAATAAAAGATGAATCAAAAGAAAGATACTCATAGGAGATCCACATAAGGGACTTAACCAGCTATGAGCATTAAAATAATACTTAATAGCCAATGAAATAGAAGGTGATATTGGGAAAATTTCCAAAGAAGTAGAAACTTTAAAATAACTACATGCAAAGTCTAGTACTAGAAACATAAGAGCTAAATTATCAAAATCAGTAGCTATTTTTAAAAACAGAAAAGACTGAGAGGTGGGTCAGGAGAAAAGACACAGACTGAAGTAGGGAAGACAAAAAGATAAAATGCAGCAAAGTATATTAAAAGACATATGGCAGATAATAAAAAGTTATAAAAATGGATTGCCAGCAGATGAGAAAAGTAATATCTGAAGACATAATCATTCATATTTTTTTTCTAAAACTTGAAAGGCACCAAACCACAGAGTCAAGAAATCTGATAAACTTCAAACAGGAAAAATAGAAGAAAATCTCACCAAGGCACATCATGGTGTCATTGTTGAAAACCAATAACTAATGCTAAAAGTCATCTGAAAAAAAGACCAGTGTTTTTAAATGAGCAACAAGACACACTGGGAGCTGGCAACAGCAATAAACAAGGAAGGACAGAAAATAAGGAAATGATATATTCAAATTGCTGGGGGGAAAATGCCAACCTAGAAGTCTATATCCAATAAAAATAGCCTTCAAAAATGACAGTGAAAAAAATACTAGTCAGAAAAAGAAAAGAAAGACTATTAGTGAACTAAAGGAAATCTAAAGAGTGTTCTTTAGGGAAAGGAAAAAAAAGAGGGTCATAATAATTTAGGAGAAACATTTATCAAAATTGCCACAAAATATATCTAAACTGCTAGTCATATATATACATATATGCATATAGGCATGTGTATTCATAAAGTCACAGGATATTATAAGAAACAAAACCTACAGAATGTAAATGCAGAAATTCTACTAAAACATTTACAAACACATTGAAGCAATACATACAAATTAAAAAACAATTACAAACTCTTTGTGTTTATTCTAGAAATACAACACTAGCTTAACAATGTAACTCACCACTTTAACAAATCACAAAACAAAAAAGCATATGTTTACCTCAATATACAAAGAGAAGGTAGTGAATACAATTCAATATTCATGTTGAAAGAACCTTACATTCTTAAGAAATGGAAATCAGATGGAAATATTAAAGTTTTCAATTAAGAAAATCTATAGATCATATGGAAGTAACATACTTGATGGTAAAATACTGAAATAATTTCTTCTGAAGAATGCCTGCCATCACTTATGTGTCACATTTTATAGAGAGCTAGTCCATTGCAATACAGTAAAATAATATTAAAAACAATATGTATTAGAAATGATTTGTAGCCACATCATGGCATACCTAGGAAACTCCAAAGAATCTGAAGGTAAGCTGCTAAAATTTAAAAGCAAATATTAACAATTTTACAACTCCAAAGAACACTATATAAATACAAACACAAGCAAAAATACATTTCTACAAAGTATATAATTTACCATAACTTCAGAATACTAGGACATGTTATCTTGCTGAATTATTAAGTTATTTTTTGTATTTACTTTTCTAAGTATATCATCTCTAAAAATCACTGAATGTGTTTGTGCTTCCTTGTCACTATGCTGCTGTGCCCAATGATTATATAGAGTCCTTATTCAATAATGCAGTTTTCTTTTACTGTGTGAGATACAGATAGCAGAAGTTATACTGCTAGTAAAAAAAACAGATGAAAAAAGTCACTAATAACCTGGTAAGTTATATTACATAAAGACATGTTCATTTTCCTTTGTTCTTTGTTTCAACAGCAAGTCCACTGAACTTATCAGGTTATTGTTGCTTTTTCTGTCAAATCCCTTGTTCCTTCCAATCATAGATGTAGTCTGGCTTCTTCATGTCCCCTCTACATATTTGAGTTGACAAAAATTACACTAGTCAGGGTAACTAATTTGTATAATATCCTATTTTATTAATGCTTGGTTTAATACTTTCCACATCCACATTTGGTTTGGATAGACCTTCAGTAATGAAGAGCCATACAGCCTGTTGTAAATATTGCATTCTATTATTCTTTGAAGAGTTGTTTCTTGAGTGACTGGTACACTCAATAACTGGTACCCTGTTATTCTCTAACAGGTAGAGATAGTAACTGTGGACTACATTAACAAAATATATAATAGTAGATATAATAAGATGTGGTTTATAGTTGAGCCAAAAAATGCCTTGGAAGTTAAAATGGCTTCCTAATTTCAATGGACATTACAAGACTTTATCTATACATGTACTTTTTATGGCATGTATTAATAATTACTTTCAAGATCAAATTATTTTATGGCAGCCTCCTTATTTCACACAGTTCTTCCTTAGAGTTATGATAACCTTTACCAATAGTGTATTATTTTAAACCACATAGGGTCATAAAATATTTATGAGAAGAAAATAAATGTTCACTTTATATTCCACTTCAAATATACCTAGCCATTTTAACAGCCTATTTACACAATCATGCCCATATGGGGTCGCACAGAGTCAGATATGACTGAAGCCACTTAGCAGCAGCAGCAGCAGCCTATATTTTACCACTGTACAAAAATAATTGTAAAATTGAGGAGACAAAGGACCTCAACAAGTTTTCTATTCATTTCCCAGTTTTCTACCAGTATTATATGTAAATCATAGAAAGGGAAATAGAATGTCAGTCTTCACTTCTGTTTTCTCTGAAGAAGAAATGATAAAGCCTCAAACAGCCATCTATTTTAAAAACTATTACTGATACTTCCAAAAATGTCTTTTAGTTTTAGAAACTCTAGATTCTTCTTTCTGCAGTTTGAGTGTGAGACTTTTCCTTTTTCAAGCTTTGGACAGGGAAGGGTGAATGGGAGACGCTCTGAGTGCTGTGTTGAGGGACTAAAAAAACAATGAAGGAAAGAGGGATAGCAAGAGCAGGGGAAAGAGGAAAGCCTCTTGTTTGTCTCCTTTTTACATAAATTGTTTCCAATATATCACTACTTATCTTCTTTCTGGCTCTTCTTTTAATCTACTGAGATTTCACTTAAGTATTCTCTTCTAACCTTAACTACCTAATTCCAGTATATCACAATCAAAGTTTTTGTTTTTGTTTTTGTTTTTTTAACAGTAGAAACAAACTCATCACTACAGAAAACTGGATGCATATTCCATATTACAAACTGATAGGCTGCATCTTCATTTTCAGTTTTAAAGTATATAATGGGGTTATCATCATCATGTCTTGAATATGAAAGCAAGTTTTGTTACCTCCCCCCACTTTTTCTTTGCCAGAATTGCCAGTATGGGGAATATAGAAGCTGTCTACCCTCATCTTTCTGACAGTAGCGTTCCCAGTAAATCAGCCATTTTCTGTTACTAGATTTAGCAGCTGACTCTTCACTGGGTAGATTTTTTTCTACCCAGTAAACAACTTTCTGGAGCCTTTCATGGACCGGAATAAATTAACATATGTGTGTTGCTGAACTGTTTGGGCCATGTCACTTTAACCCTCCTTCTGTGACTTGAAACAAAGTGTCCTATCTCTTTGATTTTCCCATGTGTTGAATTTAGCTTGGAGACTTTTCTCACAAGCTCTATTTTCAACCATCACAGCATAGTTCAGCAGATTGGGACTCAGTAGGACATTTCTCCAGAATATTATATTTTTATTGAATGCAAAGTTGTATGCTCAAATTACTCCAATTTTTAATTGTTATTGGACAGATAGAATCTGCCTTGAGTACGTGTTCTCATTCTTAACCAGGTTGACAGAAACTATTCCTCCTAAACAAAGACAAAACAGATTTCAATTTAATATTTACACATTTGAGTGTTTAACAACTTTAAAGAGTTAAAGATGATAACTATTTAGCTACTTAGTTGAAAATTCTGTATCTTTTTCCATACAGAATTTGTATGGAATTCTGCTGAAGATAGTTCCTTTTAAAAAATGAAGCCAATTTTAGACTATTCTAGGATGTAATTATGCCCTGTCATATGATTCTCTTTTACGTTTAATGTTTGTCTCCACGACTAGACTGTAATGACAATGAAACCATTCTGTATGCTTAAGTTCTCCTGCAGTTTCCAAAATTGTGTTTGTTATTTTCATATTAGAAATTTAATAAATATTGACTGAGTCACTCATCAAATAATGTGGCTTACCTGTCTTAGAAGATGGCAGAAAATCTGTTTTATGTTTTTGTTTTGTTTCTAACACAAATTTACTAGTGTCAGCATATCACATGGTTAAGTCATCATGAATCCCAACCATGCACTGAGCTAGGCTTATGTAAGATAATATTAGGTGTATTGAAAGGTTAAAATCATTTTCTTGGGTTAAATTTGAATTGGATGTAAATTAAGTGAATTTGAGATGTATGAACCAACACCTACAAATGCCTATTCATTGCAGAAAATGTCACCCATGGTAAAACAGATGGAAGATATTTAAGGATGACCTTGGATAACTAACAACCTTCACATTCAAAATATCAGAATCTTGTAATGCTTACATATACATAGCTCTGAAAAAGTGAAGTTAACAAATCACTGTGTTACATAATTCTGAATATACTTTTAAACTCACCAGTATCATCTTCCTAAAATGGTATTTTTCTTAAATATCTCATTATGTCATAAGAGATCAGGTTGTTGTAAAAAAGTAATTAAGGACAAAAGTGATTGAGCCTCCCTTAAGGCTGTCCTATCTGTCAAGGTAATAAGATGTCTTAATCTATGAAACAGATGGTATTTTAGTTTGAATATAAGCCAACTTTGAGTGGTATATCAAAGGGAAGAAAACATTTACAAAGTTTTCAATTAAAACTGCTTCATTTTTTGAGGTCTATGAAGGCTTGTTGAATAGCTATTAAAAGAAAATAAATAACTATTTCTTTGCTAATCACAACATTTCTGACACTATGTATGTAGGTTTTCACCTCACATTAAGTGATTTTGATACAGAATGTCCTGATTTAGTGCCAACACCACAGGTTAAGGGCTCAGTCCCCCAAAACTGCTCTCTACCTCAGACTCCAAGCACAATTAGTGGGTCCCAGGCTTGCCCATACTTCTGAGTAACTTGGCTACAAATCAAGGATTCCAAAGGACCCCCTCTACAAGTTCAATAATTTGCTGCTGCTGATGCTAAGTCGCTTCAGTTGTGTCCGACTCTGTGCGACCCCATAGACAGCAGCCCACTAGGCTCCTCTGTCCCTGGGATTCTCCAGGCAAGAATACTGGATTGGGTTGCCATTTCCTTCTCCAATGCATGAAAGTGAAAGGTGAAAGTGAAGTCGCTCAGTCGTGTCCGACTCTTAGCAACCCCATGGACTGCAGCCTACCAGGCTCCTCCGTCCATGGGATTTTCCAGGCAAGAGTACTGGAGTGGGTTGCCATTGCCTTCTCCCAATAATTTGCTACCACAGCACAAAGAATTTAGGGAAAGACTTTATTTACTGGAATTAGTGTAGTATAAAGGATACAATCTGGAATAACCACATGGAAGAGAGACACAGTGAATTCTGAGATAAGGGTACAGATTTCCCATACCATTTCTAGGCATACCGCCTTCCCAGAACTTGATGTGTTCAGTAACTCAAAAGCTCTCCAAACCCTGTCATTTAGGAATTCTATGAAGGTTTCATTAAACAGACATAATTGACAAAAATCATTGCCCAGTGGATCAATATCCAGCACCCCTTCTTTCCCAGAGGTTGGGGGTAGGCCTGAAAATTCTAATGATTGACTAGAGGTCAATCATTCCAACAGGAGGAGGTTGCCATGTCCTCTTCCAGGGGATCTTCCCAACCCAGGGATGGAACCCAGATCTCCAACATTGCAGGCGAACTCTTTATGAATAACAAAAGATCTGTCATTCAGCAAATTCCAAAAGTTTTAGTAGCTCTGTGCCAGGAATTTGGAAAATATCTTTTCTTTAATGTATAAATATATGTACTTTTATGATGATGTCATATTACAGTTATATAACAAGATTTTTATTCCTGATTTTTATAAGTGTATATTTAATAGATATGCATGCTTAGTCGATCAGTTGTGTCTGACTCTTTGCAACCCCATGGGCTGCAGTCCGTCAGGTTTCTCTGTCCATGGGATTTCCCAGGCAAGAATACTGGAGTAGGGTGCCATTTCCTTCTCCAGGGATCTTTCCGATCCAAGGATTGAACCTTGCATCTCCTATGCCAGCAGACAGATTCTTTACCACTGAGCCATCCGGGAAGCCTCATTTAATAGTTATAGTAATTATATATACATACTAAGTCATAGTTATAACAATTAGATAATTCAAACAGTTATTTAGATAAAGCTCTGGTTTTATGTTCAAATTTTCTCTCATATTGGGCATTTAAATCATGAAATATTAATTGTAATCATATCCAATAGCTGTGGTATTAATAAGCTTTGGAGAAACCTCTGAAATTAATGAGTAAGAATTTAAAATTAGGTAATTGATATCTCTTCTGTATAAAATCACATAAACCAATTCCTTGATTGGCTTATAATAGCACCTCAAGGTCTCAACGTCTCTATACTTTGATAATTCAGTGAAATGGACTTTACTTGCGTTATACAAATGACAATATTCACATATCTTTAAGACTTTAGGTAAGTCATTTTAAAATTGGACCTAATTTTAATATCTTATTTTGGAATGAAAATTTGATGATGTGAAAGAAAACCACTGACAAAACAATAGACAACCTATAGAGTGGGAAAAATATGTGCAAATTATATGATCAACAGAGATTAACATCTAAAATATATGAACAGCTCATACAACTCGATACCAAAAAAAAAAAAAAAAGAATAGGCATAAGCCCTAATAGGCATTTTTATAGAGAAGACATATGGAAGGGTAACAAGTACATGAAAAGATGCTCAAAATCACTAATTAGAGAAGTGTGAATCACAACAGGAAGAAGGAACATCTCCCACCTGTCAGAAGGCCATCATCAAAAGGTCTACAGATAACAAATGTTGGTGAAGATGTGGATAAAAGGGAATCCTTGAACACTTGTTAGTAGGAAAGTAAACTGATGCAACCACTATAAAAAACAATAAGAGGTTCCTTAAAAACATAAAAGTAGAACGTCCATACAATCTATCAATTCCACTCCTAGGTATACATGTGGAAGAAAACAAAAATAGTAATTAAAAAAGATACATTCACCCCATGGTCATAGCAGCACTATTTACAATAGTTAAGATATGAAATCAACAAACTAATGGATAAAGAAGACATACAATGGAATATTAGTTGCAAAAAGGAATAAAATTCTGCCATTTGCAGCAACATGGATATACCTAGAGAATATTGTGCATGCTTAGGGAAATAAGTCAGACAGAAAAAGACAAACACTGTATGATATAACTTATATGTATAATCTGGAAAACATAAATAAATTTATACACAAAACAGAAGCAGACTCACAGATATAGAAAACAAACCAGTGGTTACCAGATGGGAGAGGAAAAAAGAGAGGGGCAAGTTAGGGGTATAGGATTAATAAATACAAACCACTATATGTATCTTATAACACATGGAAATACAGCCTTTATCATCTAATAATTTTTAATATAATCCATAAAAATACTGAATCACTATGCTGTACACTTGAAAACTAAAGTAATATATATATCAATGTATTTCATTTAAATAAATGTATTTATTGTATACATTGTAAATACATTTAAATAAATGTATTTAAATGTATTTCATTTAAATAAATACAAATAAATAACATTTTTAAAAAGACTTGGAAAAAACTTTGATGGTGTTGATGGAAAATATATTTATTTATAGTATAACATTACTGTGATAATATACCACTGCCTTGATGGCTTAAAGCCCTTTCAATTCAATACACGTACTAAAGTACAGCATATATGTCTTTATGTGACTGTGAGACAAATCTCACATATCATATATCTTAAATGATATATTAAAAATGTTACTGAGAACTAGGCCATTCAGGATACAAATTCCAATAGTAATTATTTTGTTAACAACATGTGAAGACTGCTATTAATATTAAAATTATATGCTTTTAAATTGGTGATGAGATACCATTTTCTAATCTTCTGCATAAAGTTATGCTTATGGATCAAATTTATGAATTGACGATTCACAAAATGAGCATTATGTTCCTTTTACTCTTAGTAGATTTATCAATATTTGTATACAAATGAGCTGTTTGTATGACTACAAAGATTTGTTATCTAAGTTTGGCAATGTTCCTAGATAAGTGTCTATCTAAAAGATCTGATTCATCCAAATGATGGACAGCTCTAGGCAATTAGATTATTTTTTTAATCTAATAACTGCTATAGACACATGTATACTTGGCAACTATCCATACAGCATTGCTGATAGTTGTGCTGCTACATGTGAAAAATTTCCATCTATAGTGAGGGCTTCCCTCATAGCTCAGTTGGTAAAGAATCTACCTGCAATGCAGGAGACCCTGGTTCAATTCCTGGGTCAGGAAGAGCCCATTGAGAAGGGAATACTACTCCAGTATTCCTGGAATTCCCTGGTGGCTCAGCTAGTAAAGGATCTACCCGCAAAGCAGGAGACCTGGGTTTGACAGCTTCAACCCCTGGGTTGGAAGATCCCCTGGAGAAGGGAAACGCTATCCTTTGACATTAAAGTTTTTCAAGTCTTTTAAAAAATGTTATTTCTATTTATTTAAGTGAAATATAGTTGATATATAATGTTGCATTAGTTTTCAAGTGTATAGCATAGTGATTCAGTATTTTTATAGATTATATTACATTAAAAATTACATGATAAATGCTATATTTCCATGTGATATACAATACACCCTCAATTTTTTTTTTTAATAATAACTGCTACTGGCACTTGTCTGCTTGGCAAACCATCCATACAGCATTGCATATCATTGTGCTGCTATACATGAAAAATCTCCATCTGTAGTTCCCTTTCCTTTTAGATCAGATCAGATCAGCTGCTCAGTCATGTCCGAACCCTTGAGACCCCATGATTCACACCACTCCAGGCCTCCCTGTCGATCACCAACTCCCGGAGTTCACCCAGACTCATGTCCATCAAGTCAGTGATGCCATTCAGCCATCTCATCCTCTGTGGTCACCTTCTCCTCTTGACCCCAATCCCTCCCAGCATCAGAGTCTTTTCTAATGAGTCAACTCTTCGCATGAGGTGGCCAAAGTATTGGAGTTTCAGCTTTAGCATCATTCCTTCCAAAGAAATCCCAGGGCTGATCTCCTTCAGAATGGACTGGTTGGATCTCCTTGCAGTCCAAGGGACTCCCAAGAGTCTTCTCCAACACCACAGTTCAAAAGCATCAATTCTTCGGCGCTCAGCCTTCTTCACAGTCCAACTCTCACATCCATACATGACCACAGGAAAAACTATAGCCTTGACTAGACGAACCTTTGCTGGCAAAGTAATGTCTCTGCTTTTGAATATTCTATCTAGGTTGGTCATAACTTTCCTTCCAAGGAGTAAGTGTCTTTTAATTTCATGGCTGCAGTCACCATCTGCAGTGATTTTGGAGCCCAGAAAAATAAAATCTGCCACTGTTTCCACTGTTTCCCCATCTATTTCCCATGAAGTGATGGGACCAGATGCCATGATCTTCATTTTCTGAATGTTGAGCTTTAAGCCAACTTTTTCACGCTCCACTTTCACCCTCATCAAGAGGCTTTTTAGTTCCTCTTCAATTTCTGCCATAAGGGTGCTGTCATCTGCATATCTGAGGTTATTCATATTTCTCCCAGCAATCTTGATTCCAGCTTGTGTTTCTTCCAGTCCAGCGTTTCTCATGATGTATTCTGCATATAAATTAAATAAACAGGGTGACAATATACAGCCTTGACGTACTCCTTTTCCTATTTGGAACCAGTCTGTTGTTCCATGTCCTGTTCTAACTGTTGCTTCCTGACCTGCATACAAATTTCTCAAGAGGCAGATCAGGTGGTCTGGTATTCCCATCTCTTTCAGAATTTTCCACAGTTTATTGTGATCCACACAGTCAAAGGCTTTGGCATAATCAATAAAGCAGAAATAGATGTTTTTCTGGAACTCCTTCGCTTTCCATGATCCAGCGGATGTTGGCAATTTGATCTCTGGTTGCTCTGCCTTTTCTAAAACCAGCTTGAACATCAGTAAGTTCCTAGTTCGCATATTGCTGAAGCCTGGCTTGGAGAATTTTAAGCATTACTTTACTAGCATGTGAGATGAGTGCAATTGTGTGGTAGTTTGAGCATTCTTTGGCATTGCCTTTCTTTGGGATTGGAATGAAAACTGACCTTTTCCAGTCCTGTGGCCACTGCTGAGTTTTCCAAATTTGCTGACATATTGAGTGCAGCATTTTCACAGCATTATCTTTCAGGATTTGGAATAGCTCAACTGGAATTCCATCACCTCCACTAGCTTTGTTCGTAGTGATGCTTTCTAAGGCCCACTTGACTTCCCATTCCAGGATCTCTGGCTCTAGGTGAGTGATCACACTATCGTGATTATCTGGGTCATGAAGATCTTTTTTGTACAGTTCTTCTGTGTATTCTTGCCACCTCTTCTTAATATCTTCTGCTTCTGTTAGGTCCGTGCCATTTCTGTCCTTTATCGAGCCCATCTTTGCATGAAATGTTCCTTTGGTATCTCTGATTTTCTTGAAGAGATCTCTAGTCTTTCCCATTCTGTTGTTTTCCTCTATTTCTTTGCATTGATCGCTGAAGAAGGCTTTCTTATCTCTTCTTTTTATTCTTTGGAACTCTTTGGAACTCTGCATTCAGATGTTTATATCTTTCCTTTTCTCCTTTGCTTTTCGCTTCTCTTCTTTTCACAACTATTTGTAAGGCCTTCCCAGAAAGCCATTTTGCTTTTTTGCATTTCTTTTCCATGGGGATGGTCTTGATCCCTGTCTCCTGTACAGTGTCACGAACCTCATTCCATAGCTCATCATGCACTCTATCTATCACATCTAGGCCCTTAAATCTATTTCTCACTTCCACTGTATAATCATAAGGGATTTGATTTAGGTCATACCTGAATGGTCTAGTGGTTTTCCCTACTTTCTTCAATTTCAGTTTGAATTTGGCAATAAGGAGTTCATGGTCTGAGCCACAGTCAGCTCCTGGTCTGTATAGAGCTCCTCCATCTTTGGCTGCAAAGAATATAATCAATCTGATTTCGGTGTTGACCATCTGGTGATGTGCATGTATAGAGTCTTCTCTTGTGTTGTTGGAAGAGGGTGTTTGTTATGACCAGTGCATTTTCTTGGCAAAACTCTATTAGTCTTTGCCCTGCTTCATTCCATATTCCAAAGCCAAATTTGCCTGTTACTTCAGGTGTTTCTTGACTTCCTACTTCTGCATTCCAGTCCCCTATAATGAAAAGGACATCTTTTTTGGGTGTTTTTTCTAAAAGGTCTTGTAGGTCTTCATAGAACCATTCAACTTCAGCTTCTTCAGCATTACTGGTTGGGGCATAGACTTGGATTACTGTGATATTGAATGGTTTGCCTTGGAAACGAACAGAGATCATTCTGTCATTTTTGAGATTGCATCCAAGTACTGCATTTCGGACTCTTTCGTTGACCATGATGGCTACTCCATTTCTTCTGAGGGATTCCTGCCCGCAGTAGTAGATATAATGGTCATCTGAGTTAAATTCACCCATTCCAGTCCATTTCAGTTTGCTGATTCCTAGAATGTCGACATTCACTCTTGCCATCTCTTGTTTGACCACTTCCAATTTGCCTTGATTCATGGATCTGACATTCCAGGTTCCTATGCAATATTGCTCTTTACAGCATTGGACCTTGCTTCTATCACCAGTCACATCCACATCTGGGTATTGTTGTTGCTTTGGCTCCATCCCTTCATTCTTTCTGGAGTTATTTCTCCACTGATCTCCAGTAGCATATTGGGCACCTACTGACCTGGGGAGTTCCTCTTTCAGTATCCTATCATATTGCCTTTTCATACTGTTCATGGGGTTCTCAAGGCAAGAATACTGACGTTGTTTGCCATTCCCTTCTCCAGTGGACCACATTCTGTCAGATCTCTCCACCATGACCCGCCCATCTTGGGTGACCCCATAGGCATGGCTTAGTTTCATTGAGTTAGACAAGGCTGTGGTCCTAGTGTGATTAGATTGACTAGTTTTCTGTGAGTACAGTTTCAGTGTGTCTGCCTTCTGATGCCCTCTTGCAACACCTACCGTCTTACTTGGGTTTCTCTTACCTTGGGCGTGGGGTATCTCTTCACGGCTGCTCCAGCAAAGTGCAGCCAATGCTCCTTACCTTGGAGGAGGGGTATCTCCTCACTGCCACCCTTCCTGACCTTCAACGTGGGATAGCTTCTCTAGGCCCTCCTGTGCCCGCGCGCAGCCATGGCATGGGGTTGGTCCTCCCGGCCGCTGCCCCTGACCTCCGACTCTGGGTATCTCCTCTCGGCCGTCCCCGCCCTCAGACGTGGGGTAGCTCCTCTCGGCCGTTCCTGTGCTGTTGCAGTCTTGGCACTCTTGGCCACTGCCCCTGACCTCAGACGTGGGGTAACTCCTCTTGGCTGCCGCCCTTCGGGCATGGGGTCCTCTGGGCTTCTGCCCCTGACCTCGGACATGGGGTAGCTCCTCTCTGCCGCGCTTAGCGTGCCGGTTGCAGCCGCCTGAGCTTTAGCGCGCCTGTCGCAGCCGCCTCCCTTTCCTTTTAACGTAATGGTTAATGGTCTCTAGTTTGTAAATGCTATCACTCGTTTTCTAAGTGGGCATTGCAATAGCCTGACAGAAAATTGTCCCGCATTATAGTTCAGTAGAACAAATTTATTTTCTAGAATTTCACTGGTTACTTAGGATTTATTCTTAATAATTCTGAGTTGGGCAAAACATCATCTGGGATGATGTCTGGGTATCTCCTTCTGGGTATCAGGGGCTGTCATGGGTTGAAATGTGTCCTCCGAAATGATGTGTTAACATCTTAAATTCTGTACCTCTGAATGTGATTAAGTTTGGAAACAGGATCTTTGCCAAGGTAATCAAGTCAAGATGAGGTCACTGGGGTGGGTCCTAACCCAATATAACTGGTTTACTTGTAAGAAGAGGAGGAGAACATAGTATGATGACAGATTGGACAGATGCAGATGGAAGCCTCGCCACAGGGAGAAGCTAGGAAGAGGCAAGGAAGGATCCTACCCAGAGTCTCCTGGAGGCTAGACACATACAATCAGGTGTCTGCAGAGCTGGCCTCCTAGGCCAGCTCTGCAGACACCTGATTGTACGTGTTAGCCTCCAGAACTGTGAAAACATATACTTTGATATTTTAAGCCACCCAATTGGTATTACCTTGTCATAGTTTATCAGAGTATAGGTATGTCACCCCCTTGGTTAAGTTTACTTTTAGCTATTTTGTTCTTTTTGATGTGATTTTAAATGAGACTTAAAATTTTTCTCTGATAGTTCATTATTAGTGTATAGAAAAACAACATATTTCTGTACATTAATCTTGTATTTTACCTTACTGAATTTACTTATTAGTTCTAAGAGTTTTTAAGTGGAAATTTTAGCATATTCTATACAGAGTATCATGTTATTTGCAAATAGTTTTATCTCTTCCCTTTCCGTTTGGATTTCTTTTTTCTTGTCTGATTGCTGTGGCTAGGACTTCCAATACAGTGTTAAATAGCAGCACTGAGAGTGGTCATTCTTGTCCTGCTCCTGAGTTAAGTGGGAAGGATTTAAACTTTTCACCATTCGGTAGTATGTTGGCTATGGGTTTGTCATAAATGGCCTTTATTTTATTGAAATATGTTCCCACTGTGATGACAGTTTTTTTTTTTTTTTTTTTGACAGTTTTTATCAAGAATAAATGTTGAATTTTCTCAAGGGCTTTTTCTGCATCTATTGAGATGATCATGTGATTTTTATCCTTAATTTTGTTAATGTGGTGTATCAACTGATTTTTGAATGATGAACCATTCTTATGTCTCTAGAATAAATCTAATTGGATCGTTGGATTTGGGTCCTTTTAATATATTGTTGAATTCAGTTTGCTAATATTTGTTGAGGATCTTTGCATGTATATTCAAAGATATTGACCTGTAATTTTCTTTCTTTCTTTTTCTTTTTTTTTTTTTTTTTTTTGTGGTGTGTTTGTCTGATTTGGATATCAGGGTAATGGTGCCCAGGTAGAATGAATCTGGAAGTGTTCTTTTCTCTTCATTTTTTTGGAATAGTTTTTAAAGGATGGATGCTAGTTCTTTATATGTTTTTAACTTTTTAAAAATAATTTCAATTTCCTTCTAGTGATCAGCCTGCTTAAATTGTCTGTTTTATGCTGTTCATGGGGTTCTCAAGGCAATAATACTGAAGTGGTTTGCCATTCCCTTCTCCAGTGGACCACATTCTCTCATACCTCTCCACCATGACCCTCCTGTCTTGGGTGGCCCCACAAGGCATGGCTTAGTTTCACTGAGTTAGACAAGGCTGTGGTCCATGTGATCAGACTGGTTAGTTTTCTGTGATTATGCTTTCAGTGTGTCTGCCATCTGATGCCCTCTCACAACACCTACCATCTTACTTGGGTTTCTCTTACCTTGGATGTGGGGTATCTCCTCAAGGCCACCTCTCCTGACCTTGAATCCTGCTTGTTAACTTATATGCAGAGTACATTAAGCGAAATGCCAGGCTGGATGAAGAACAAGCTGGAATCAAGATTTCTGGGAGAAATATCAATAACCTCAGAGATGCAGATGAATCCACCCTTATGGTAGAAAGTGAAGAGGAACTAAAGAGCCTCTTGAGGAAAGTGAAAGAGGAGAGTGAAAAAGTTGGCTTAAAACTAAGCATTAAGAAAACTAAGATCATGGCATCTGGTCCCAACACTTCATAGCAAATAGATGGGAAAATAATTATAACAGTGACAGACTTTATTTTCTTGGGCTCCCAAATCACTGCAGATGGTGACTGCAGCCATGAAATTAAAAGATGGTTGCTCCTTGGAAGAAAGCTATGACAAACCTAGACAGCATATAAAAAGCAGAGACATTACTTTACCAACAAAGGTCCATCTAGTCAAAGCTATGGTTTTTCCAGTAGTTATGTTTGGATGTGAGAGTTGGACTATAAAGAAAGCAGACCCCCGAAGAATTGATGCTTTTGCACTGTGGTGTTGGAGAAGACCCTTGAGAGTCCCCTGGACTGCAAGGAGATCCAACCAGTCAATTCTAAAGGAAATCAGTCCTGAATATTCACTGGAAGGTCTGATGCTGAAGCTGAAGCTTCAATAATTTGACCACCTGATGTGAAGAACTGATTCACTGGAAAAAGCCACTGATGCTGGGAAAGACTGAAGGCGGGAGAAGGGGATGACAGAGGATAAGATGGCTGGATGGCATCATCAACTCGATGGACATGAGCTTGACCAGGCTTCAGGAGTTGGTGATGGTCAGGGAAGGCTGGCGTGCTCCAGTCCTTAGGGTTGCAAAGAGTCAGACACGACTGAGTGACTAAACTGAACTGATCCAGAAATATTAAACATTTTTCCCTAACTGAAAAAAAAGTACAAAATGAATGTTAAAAATATTTTCCCAATGTAAATCCCTTCTACTCCCAACTCTTTAAAAATAATTCTTTAAAGCATCATTCATTCACTTATTAGAACAATACTTTGAGATCTCATTATATGCCATGTACTTCATAGGTGCTCAATAATTGTAGGCACAAGCAAATTTCAGTTCTATTTTTGTGCCCTGCATACAGTTTTTAGAAATATCCAATCCAGTTTTTGAACTTGCTGCTTGTAACCTCTGGATTAACGACTTCCCTTTTCTAAAAGTTTTCTGCTCTTTTTGTATAAAGCACATAAGGCTATTTACTTGTTCTTCATTTATCTCATCTGTTCAGAGGGCAGTGCCCAGAACACAGTGGGTATCCAGTAAACAATAAATAAATGAGAAGTTGAACTGTGTTTATAAGCAACTGTTTACATGCTGCTCTTCTCCCTGATGGCTTAGCAGTAAAGAATACTCATGCAATGCAGGAGATACGGGAAATGTTGGTTCGATTCTTGGGTCTGGAAGATCCCCTAGAGGAGGGGAGGGGGGACAGATTGAGGAGCCTGGCGGCCTACAATCCATAGGGTCACAAACAGTTGGACACAACTGAAGAGACTGAGCACTCACACATGCACTTCTCCATTATATTAGAGCTGAAAGCAGAAGATTTGTCTTTCAATTTTGTATGAATTTTTCCATTGCCAGTTCAGTATTTCACACAGTTATACTTTAACAAATGATTGACAAGTAACTGGATGAATATGAGAATTTCACAAAAGCAGAAAAAATTAGATGCATTTATTTAGTTGTATATTTTGAATTTTAAAAGCTGTACTTCCTCAAAGAAAACATTAAAAACAGAAAAGTTACACCTCGCCCTGAAGTCCACAGCACACTGTGATTGAGAACAAAGATTCTGGGATCAAACTGCATAGATTTTAAATGGTGCTTTCTCAGTTTATTCATACACAATTTTAAAAAAATCATTTGAGTACTGACTCATTGTATCACTTTCAGGCACTAAGATACACCAATTGAACAATGAAAAAAGAAAAAAATTATTTTTATCTTCCTTAAGATTTTATGGCACATAAAACATGATCTCATCGGTCTTTTTTTGCTAGTATAAAGTTTATTAATATACCTGGAAGATTAGGTTTGTTATTATTACCTAGAAATTGCATTTAGCATTTTCCTCACATATATCTCACAACATCCCTCAAAGGTAGGTATAATTTTAAATTTTTTATTAATTACACAATAAGTTTAAATAAATTAAAATTTTCATCCAAGGTAATCTGCTATACAACAGATCTGGAATTTATAAAGCCTGACCTTATCTTTTCAAAGCTTCCCTTATATGACATTCCTCATTGGTTTCTCCACATTTTCTATCTTGCTATCTTCTCACATGGGCTCAAATTGTTTATTTAAAGCTCAAAGAAGATCTGAATGAAAGAAACTTGTTTACTTTTAATAAACTCAGTGTTTCCTAAATCTATTTGACCTTTCATCCTTTGATATCTCCTCACATAGTTTACAGCACTTAAAGATATCTTTCTATACCAAGTTTCTCACAATAGGATGCTGAAACCTTCCCCCCCAAAATTCAAAAATTCCCCTTCTCCAACATTTTCTGGAGCACCACCTCATTCTTATTGTTTGCAGTAAGTAATGGAAACAATCTTTAAAAAACCAAATTGTTGCATTAAAAGCAATTTGTTGCTTTTTTTCCTACATGATATTTTATTTGTTCAAATAGCTTAATTATATGTAAGAAAATAAAAAGCTGAACTATTACCAAATGAACATGAAAATGAAATAATAAAAATAAAATTGAATACATTTTTTATGTTGATTCTCACTCCCCCCTCCCCTTTTTTTTGTTGTTGTGGAATCCAAGTGCATCTCATCTGTGACAATGAAGTTAACAGCTACTACATGATGAGTAGATGAATACGGTAACAGCCTCCTCACTAACAAATGTACTAAGTGATTCCCTGGAAGGATGTACAATAGTATATGCTATTTAGAAGTAAGTGTCAGATATATCTCCCTCTTGACATTCTTTTGTGTTTTGCCTGGCATTCTCTCTTTTATCTATGAGTGAGCCATTATCACTTTAAATCTGAAAATCAGAATTAGAAAAGTACAAAAGACTTACTCTTTCTCCCTCATTATAAAGTAGAGATATTCTAAGTTCCTTCCTGATCATAGGTCAAAGAATGGAAGGAATTACACATCTGTGTGAGAAATATCAAATATGAAATTTTATCTTTTAGATTATACCTTAATAGAATTATATCTGATGGCAACAAAGAGTTACATGTGCAGATTGGCCTGTTCTGCCTTTGTACCTGGAAGTCAATTATGTAACAAAAACATGCCAAATATTGTCCCATTATTAAAATAAATTTGCAAGAAAAGAAAATGACAACCATCATCCATCAAGTCATCCTGTGCTAAGAAAACTATGGGCAGTTAATGTCTCACTAACTAGTACAAGGAATGCATATCTACCTATTAAAGTTCATTGTTTATGGTATGCTAAAAGAGTTTGAGATTCAGTTATATTCTTAGGCAGCAATAAGGACTAGAATTTATTGTAGAAATTAGCTGAGATTATTGATGAGAGATTAATTAGAATAGCTGAAATAGATTAGTTGGGGTTGAAATTTCAATTCTCAACTTTGGTGGTCACTTCAGATGGTCAGAAGGAGTGAAAACACATATATTACTCCAGTACCTGCTGACAATCTCCACTGGCTACACTGTGTCCAAAATACAGGGAGCAGCTGAAAGACATTGTAACATGGTTTGCCATGGAATGCCCAGTTTTATATCTTTCCCAATTTGCTTTCTGAAAGAACAGTCATTTAGGTCACTTGATACCATGCTACTTTTGTTTTGTACAGCTGTGTAATTTGCAACATTAATTTAGGACTTTATAAACACCTCAAAGACTTTGCTTTCATAGGATCTACTTTTATGTTTGTTCAGTTTGCAATGAGAGGTAAATAGTACATTATGTTAATTAAACTCAACAAAACTCCATTTGAGTTACTATACAAAACCTTTTGCTATCTTTGTCCTAAGAGGATACCTGATGAAAGCATCCATTTTTACACACTGTAGAAAAAAATCTGTAATTAAAGATGATATGGCTCAATTATGTTGATATGGCCACTGAGAGAATATGAAAGAAAATTATGATATTTCCTTCATGTGCAAAAAATATGTTTCTCATGTAACAGAAACTTATGTAAAGCTAAATTCAAAGTATTCACAAATAGATATCTGGGGTGACTTCAATTTACAATTAAATATCAGATGGTGGTGTTTTGTTAGAGCTACTCAGCAAGGAACTATATTTTAATAGTTAGAAATATTCCCTTAACTATGTCACATATTAGAAAATAAAAGGATGGTTAGTACAAGGGAAATTCTACATCCTTACTAATTTTCATGACAGAGTCAAAAATGTTTGAAGACAATAAATTGCTCCTCTCAGTTTTGGTCCTTTAGTTCCCTCTATGCACTTTCCAAGTTCTCTTCTGAAGAAACTGACTGTTGCTATGGCTTTATAGACTATGAAGCCTGTTACGATTTATTCACTTTTAATGTTCTGACAGTTTAATAACTAGGTGGCATTTCTTCTTGGTTATATAATGTTGAACAATAACTACTGTTGAACATTTGCATTTGAGACAGTGTATTAAAAGAAAAGATATGCCTTAGGGCAATTTGTAATAATGTCAGAGTCAAAGGCAGAAATCAGAGAGTAAGAATTGATCTGACACCTTTTCATTTCAGGTGGAAAATAAATACATTCATGTTACTTCAGTGATAAGGTAGATCCAGTTTAGGATCAAATCATATAGCATGTATAATGTAGATTTTTAGTAATTGCTGTGCTTCTGGTACCAATGTGGAGACATGCTTTGAGAAAGGGTAACAAAGGTCCCTAGAGACAGTCATATTTTTGGAAAGAAAACATTTTAATCTGTTGTGAGATTTGTTCTTTATGTTGTACATGTATATGTTGTGTATGTAGTTGTTTCTTAGACTTTTCCCAGTTTTGTGAAACCTTAGTGAACTCACTAGAAATAATGATATTTTACCAAACTGGTAATTTTTATTTTGCTTTGCAGAAAATAATATAAAGTTTTTTCTATCTCCTTCTCTTTAGTAAAGCATTTATAGGAAAATATTGGCAGAGAGACTTGGTGGTTATAAATAAAAAAAAGAATTCTGTAAGATGGAAGGCCTTATGTAAAATGTATGAAAATTTTGCTAATTGTAGGTGGATAGTCCATTCTGCATTACTATCAGGGTTTTACTTTTCCCCTAGAGTTGTTGAATCAGCACAATGATTTAGCATGATCTGTGTAGTCTACAATAACCATAGAATAAGTGTTTCCCCATCAACAGATCCAATGAGTACATTAAATGCTTTTTATCCCCTACTAAATATTTAAGATAATTTTATTGTAAATTATTATTGTAAAATATGTAAATGTTTTCATATAGCATTTTCCTCACATGCTGCCTATAAGATGTCTTCTCTGTTCTGCGAAAGTATAACTTTGTGATTTCCATGGTTAATTTAATCAAACAGTCTCTTCAGTTCCCTTCAGTTCAGTCATTCAGTTGCTCAGTCATGTCTGAATCTGTCCGACCCCATGAACCACAGCACGCCAGGCCTCCCTGTCCATCAGCAACTCCCAGAGTCTATCCAAACCCATGTCCATTGAGTCGGTGATGGCATCCAACCATCTCAACCTCTATCATCCCCTTCTCCTTCTGCCCTCAATCTTTCCCAGAATCAGGGTCTTTTCCAATGAATCACTTCTTTGCATCAGGTGGCTGCAGTGTTGGAGTTTCAGCTTCAACATCAGTCCTTCCAATGAACACCCAGGACTGATCTCTTTTAGGATGGACTGGTTGGATCTCCTTGCAGTTCTAGGGACTCTCAAGAGTCTTCTCCAACAACACACTACAAAAGCATCAGTTCTTTGGCGCTCAGCTTTCTTTGTAGTCCAACTGTCACATCCATACATAACTACTGGAAAAACCATAGCTTTGACTAGACAGACCTTTGTTGGCAAAGTAACGTCTCTGCTTTTTAATATGCTGTCTATCTTGGTCATCACTTTTCATCCAAGGAGTAAGCGTCTTTTAATTTCATGGCTGCAATCACCATCTGCAGTGATTTTTGGAGCCCAAAAACAAAGTCAGCCACTGTTTCCACTGTTTCCCCATCTATTTGCCATGAAATGATGGGACCGGATGCCACAATTTTAGTTTTCTGAATGTTGAGCTTTAAGCCAACTTTGTCACTCTCCTCTTTCACTTTCATCAAGAGGCTCTTTAGTTCTTCTTCACTTTCTGCCATAAGGGTGGTGTCATCTGCATATCTGAGGTTATTGATATTTCTCCCAGAAATCTTGTTTCCAGCTTGTGCTTCTTTCCAGCCCAGCATTTCTCATGATGTACTCTGCATATAAGTTAAATAAGCAGGGTGACAATATACATCCTTAATGTACTTCTTTTCTTTTTTGGAACAAGTCTTTCGTTCCATGTTTAGTTCTAACTGTTGCTTCCTGACATGCATACATATTTCTCAAGAGGCAGGTCAGGTGGTCTGGTATTCCCCCCTTTCAGAATTTTCCAGTTTATTGTGGTCCACACAATCAAGGCTTTGGCATAGTTAATAAAGCAGAAATAGATGTTTTTCTGGAACTCTCCTGCTTTTCTGATGATCAAGCACATGTTGGGAATTCGATCTCTAGTTCCTCTGCCTTTTCTAAAACCAGCTTGAACATCTGGAAGTTCATGGTTCATGTATTGCTGAAGCCTGGCTTGGAGAATTCTGAGCATTACTTTACTAGTGTGTGAGATGAGTGCAACTATGTGGTAGTTTGAGCATTCTTTGTCATTGCTTCTCTTTGGGATTGGAATGAAAACTGACTTTTTCCAGTTCTGTGGCCACTGTTGTGTTTTCCAAATTTGCTGGCATACTGAGTGCAGCACTTTCACAGCATCATCTTTTAGGACTTGAAATAGCTCAACTAGAATTCCGTCACCTCTACTAGCTTTGTTCATAGTGATGCTTCCTAAGGTCCACTTGATTTCACATTCCAGGATGTCTGGCTCTAGGTCAGTGATCACACCATCGTGATTATCTGGGTCATGAAGGTCTTTTTTGTACAGTTCTCCTGTGTATTCTTGCCACCTCATCTTAATATCTTCTGCTTCTGTTAGGTCCATACCATTTCTGTCCTTTATTGAGTCCATCTTTGCATGAAATGTTCCCTTGGTATCTCTAATTTTCTTGAAGAAATCTCTAGTCTTTCACATTCTGTTGTTTTCCTCTATTTCTTTGCATTGATCACTGAAGAAGGCTTTCTTATCTCTCCTTGCTATTCTTTGGAATTCTGCATTTAGATGCTTATATCTTTCCTTTCCTCCTTTGCTTTTTGCTTCTCTTCTTTCCTCAGCTCTTGGTAAGGCCTCCTCAGACAGCCATTTTGCCTTTTTGCATTTCTTTTTCTTGGGGATGGTCTTGATCCCTGTCTCCTGTACAATGTCATAAACCTCCATCCATAGTTCATCAGATACTCTGTCTATCAGATCTAGTCCCTTAAATCTATTTCTCATTTCCACTGCATAATCGTAAGGGATTTGATTTAGGTCATACCTGAATAGGCTAGTGGTTTTCCCCACTTTCTTCAATTTAAGTCTGAATTTGGCAATAAGGTGTTCCTGATCTGAGCCAAAGTCAGTTCCTCGTCTTGTTTTTGCTAACTGTTTAGAGCTTCTCCATCTTTGGCTTCAAAGAATATAATCAATCTGATTTCAGTGTTGGCTGTCTGCTGATACCAACACCAATTGGTAAGAATAAAAACTAGAGCCATAACAAATCCTAACTTTAATGTTTAATGTCGTTTATGTAATGCGTTAGGATTTTAAAATGACATGTTACTTTAAAACTGCCAGACTCTGTTGCATTTAACTTTCTCTTTTTTAGGTAATTTCATTGAAAAAGCATTGTGTGCAAAAGAATATCCTTAATAAGCTACCTTTTATGTAAGAAAGGAAAAGATGTGCAAAAATGTTGAATAAATAATAATATTGAATATGCTGTAAAATACAGCACTCTATTTTGGAAGTGTTTTTCACAGTTTTAGGATACCAATTCTCACACTGCTTTAACTTGGGCTGCAAAAATCAGTAAATATATTGTAGACAATATAACTCAGCTTGCTATTGTCAGAGAAAGGAATTGCAAATAAAGGGTGAATGCCCTGAGAGAACTCTATGGTATTGGAGATACAAGTATGAATGAATGCTCCTGCTGCTGCTAAGTCGCTTCAGTTGTGTCTGACTCTGTGCGGCCCCATAGATAGCAGCCCACCAGGCTCTGCCATCCCTGGGATTCTCCAGGCAAGAACAATGGAGTGGGTTGTCATTTCCTTCTCCAATGCCTGAAAGTGAAAAGTGAAAATGAAGTCGCTCAGTCATTTTGGAGTCTTAGCGACCCCATGGACTGCAGCCTACCAGGCTCTTCTGCCCATGGGATTTTCCAGGCAAGAGTACTGGAGTGGCTTGCCATTGCCTTCTCCAGATGAATGAATGGAGTTTGATCAATATATAGACTGCAATTAAAACAGATATGGATACATATGTGTGTGTCTACATATATTTCATATATTTCCTAGCTCTGTACATTGAAAAGGCTTAGGTGCAATGGACACCCAGTAGAATAAGCATACCTTTTCTTGGTATATGTTTTCTCCAATATAAGAAATCAGGGATTCTTAGGGAAATAATTGATTTACAGTTATTATTGTCTTAGACAAATTATTCTAATATGCCTATGGGAACTAAAAGGACCATAGAACACAAGGCTTCTGCAAATGAGAACAAGTTAGATATCAAGAAACTATAAACTAAGTAAGAGAGCCTATATTTATATTGACAATAAATAGATGAATAAAATAGAGAGTAAAGGAAAAGAATACATATGTATATACATCTACATGTATATGTAAACATACATACATATACACAGGCATTTTTACAGGCATATATAATGTGCATGTGTATATATGTATATATATATATACATATATATTTATCTGGTATATATCTGGTATTACCTGCCAGCAGGGAAGAACTAATCTAATCTACATAATCTTTACACATGAACACATACCATCTTATTAATTTGAAAATTAATTTATAGTCCAAACATTTGTTGAAATACACACCATGGGAACTGTAATTGAGATATAAAAAAATAGTTTCAGAGGCGGTCCTAAGATGGTGGAAGAATAGGACGGGGAAATCAATTTCTCCCCTAGAAATTCATCAAAAGAACATTTAAACACTGAGTAAAATCCACAAAACAACTTCTGAAAGCCAGCAGAGGACATCAGGCACCCAGAAAAGCAGCCCATTGTCTTCGGAAGGAGGTAGGAAAAATATAAAAGACAAAAAAAGAGACAAAAGAGGTGGGGACAGAGCTCTGTCCCGGGAAGAGAGTCTTAAAAAGAGAGAAGTTTTCAAACACCAGGAAACACTCTCACTGCCAAGTCTGTGCCAAGCCTTGGAAGCACAGAGGGCAACATAATAGGGAGGAAAAATAAGTAAATAATTAAAACCCACAGATTACAAGCCCAATGGTAACTCCCCCAGCAGAGAAGCAGCACAGACGCCTGCGCCCACCACTAGCAAGCGGGGGCTGGGCAGGGAGGTGCGGGCTGCATTGCTGAGAGTAAGAATCGGGCCTGAATGCCCCCGAGGGTAATCAGAGTGAACTAATTGGGCTAGCAAACCAGACTGTGGGATAGCTACCACGTTAAAAGCCCTAAGACACTACCAGGGCCACACACAGAACAAAGGGCGGAACAGAACTAGCCGGCTGCAGACCTTCCCCCTCCGGTACCAGGCAGCCAGAGCTGGAAGAGGGCAATCACAGCCTCAGAGAGACATTATCTACCAAACTGCAAGCAGGCTTCTTTGCTTACTAAGACTTCTTGGGGTTCTGGACAGTCATCCGCCTGAGAAGGTGAACCGGTTGTACATCCAGAAAACCGAGTGGCAGTGACGGGAGAGGCGATAAGTCACAGTGACCGTGCTCGCCAAACACCTCATCACCCGAACTGCTCAGAGCTGGGAAGCACGTTTTGTGCTTGGAGCACAAAACGCAGGCCCAACAGAGTCTGAGCCTCTGAGGACTACCTGAGTGCCTGAACCTGAGTGGCTTAGGCCTGGGAGGTGCATGCAGCCCAGGGGCAGCCTTGGACAGTTCCTGGCAGAGCAACCTAGAACCTGAGCTGTGTGGGCAGGGAGGGTGCACGCGCCATGAGCGGGTGCAGGCCCAGTGTGGCTGAGACACTACGAGCACACGCCAGTGTTATTTGTTTGCAGCATCCCTCCCTCCCCACAGCACAACTGAACAAGTGAGCCTAAAAAAGTGTCCACCACCACCACTCTTGTGTCAGGACAGAAATCAGACACTGAAGAGACCAGCAAACAGAAGCTAAACCCGAGGGAGCTGCCTTGGAAGTGACAGGTGCAATAGACTAAAACCGTGTAGTTAGTACCGACTACATAGGAAGGGGCCTATAGATCTGAGAAATATAAGCCAGACCAAGAAACTATCCGAAAATGAACTGACCCTACACTGCCCACAACAACACCAGAGAAAGTCCTAGATATATTTTTTACTATTTTTATGGTCATTCTTTTCTTATTTTTTCTTCTTTTTTTTTTTCTTTTTATTTTCTTTTTTTAACTTTTAAGTCCTCTATTATTCCTTTAATTTTCATTTTTATAACCTACTATTACTTTTCAAAAAAAAGACTATTTTTTAAAGCAAACTTCATATATATATATATTTTTTTTTTAAATTACTTTTATGACTTTGTTTTTTTTTCTTCTTCTTTTCTTTAATATGGTATTTTTGAAAATACAACATCTACTCTAGAATTTTAATCTTTGCTTTTTGGTATTTGTTATCAATTTTGTACCTTTAAGAACCCAATCTTCAGTACCTATTTTTACTTGGGAGCGAGATTACTGGCTTGACTGCTCTCTCCCCCTTTGGACTCTCCTTTCTCTCCACTAGGTCGCCTCTGTCTCCTCTCTCCCTCTTCTCTTCTCTACCTAACTCTCTGAATCTCTGTGTATTCCAGATGGTGGAGGACACTTAGGGAACTGATTACTGGCTGGATCTGTCTCTCTCCTTTTCATTCCCCGCTTTTATCCTCCTGGCCACTTGTCTCCTTCCTCCCTCTTCTCTTTTCTGTATAACTCCATGAACATCTCTGAGTGGTCCAAACTGTGGAGCGCACATAAGGAAGTGATTACTGGCTAGTTTGCTCTCTCCTCTTTGGATTCCATATCATCTCATTTGGGTCACCTCTAACACCCTCCTCCCTCTTCTCTTCTCTGTGTAAACCTGTGAACCTCTCTGGGTGTCCTTCACTGTGGAGAAACTTTTCATCTTTAACCTAGATGTTTTATCAACGGTGCTGTATAGAAGAAGTCTTGAGACTACTGTAAAAATAAGACTGAAAACCAGAAGCAGGAGGCTTAAGACCAAATCCTGAGAACATCATAGAACACCTGACTCCAGGGAACATTAAGCGATAGGAGCTCATCAAACACATCCATACCTACACTGAAACCAAGCACCACCCAAGGGCCAACAAGTTCCAGAGCAAGACATACCATGCAAATTCTCCAGTAACACAGGAACACAGCCCTGAGCTTCAATATACAGGCAGCCCAAAGTTACCCCAAATCCATTGACATCTCATAACTTGTTACTAGACTCTTCATTGCACTCCAGAGAGAAGAAATACAGCTCCACCCACCAGAACACTGACACAAGCTTCCCTAACCAAGAAACCTTGACAAGCTACCGAAACAACCCCACCCACAGTGAGGAAACTCCATAATAAAGAGAACTCCACAAACTGCCAGAATACAGAAAGGCCACCCCAAACTCAGCAATATAAACAAGATGAAGAGACAGAGGAATATCCAACGGGTAAAGGAACAGGCTAAATGCCCACCAAACCAAACAAAAGAGGAAGAGATAGGGAATCTACCTGATAAAGAATTCCAAATAATGACAGTGAAATTGATCCAAAATCTTGAAATCAAAATGGAATCACAGATAAATAGCCTGGAGGCAAGGATTGAGAAAATGCAAGAAAGGTTTAACAAGGACCTAGAAGAAATAAAAAAGAGTCAATATATAATGAATAATGCAATAAATGAGATCAAAAACACTCTGGAGGCAACAAATAGTAGAATAACGGAGGCAAAAGATAGGATTAGTGAAATAGAAGATAGAATGGTAGAAATAAATGAATCAGAGAGGAAAAAAGAAAAATGAATTAAAAGAAATGAGGACAATCTCAGAGACCTCCAGGACAATATTAAACACCACAACATTCTAATCATAGGCATCTCAGAAGAAGAAGACAAAAAGAAAGACCATGAGAAAATACTTGAGGAGATAATAGTTGAAAACTTCCCTAAAATGGGGAAGGAAATAATCACTCAAGGCCAAGAAACCCAGAGAGTCCCAAACAGGATAAACCCAAGGCAAAACACCCCAAGACACATATTAATCAATTTAACAAAGATCAAACACAAAGAACAAATATTAAAAGCAGCAAGGGAAAAACAACAAATAACACACAAGGGAATTCCCATAAGGATAACAGCTGATCTTTCAATAGAAACTCTTCAGGCCAGGAGGGAATGGCAAGACATACTTAAAGTGATGAAAGAAAATAACCTACAGCCCAGATTACTGTACCCAGCAAGGATCTTATTCAAATATGAAGGAGAAATCAAAAGCTTTACAGACAAGCAAAAGCTGAGAGAATTCAGCACCACCAAACCAGCTTTCCAACAAATGCTAAAGGATATTCTCTAGACAGGAGACACAAAAATGGTGTATAAACTCGAACCCAAAACAATAAAGTAAATGGCAATGGGATCATATGTATCAATAATTCCCTTAAACGTAAATGGGTTGAATGCCCCAACCAAAAGACAAAGACTGACTAAATGGATACAAAAACAAGACCCCTATATATGTTGTCTACAAGAGACCCACCTCAAAACAGGGGACACATACAGACTGAAAGTAAAGGGCTGGAAAAAGATATTCCATGCAAATAGAGATCAAAAGAAAGCAGGAGTAGCAATACTCATATCAGATAAAATAGACTTTAAAACAAAGTCTGTAAAAAGAGACAAAGAAGGACACTACATAATGATCAAAGGATGAATCCAAGAAGATATAACAATTATACATATATATGCACCCTGTGGGAATTTTCTTTCCTGGGACTTGGAAACGGCCAACCTGAAAGAACAACTCTTGGACAGTCTCTGCAAGGACTGACAACTTTATTTCTGCAGTCAATCCTTTTCATAGGAGCAAGGAACAAGGGGCTTAGAACATATGGCCAGCAGGGCACGTACAAGGCTAAGATATAATCAGTAAAAGATACTTCAAGGACCATCGTGTTTTTAACGACCCATGTGTTTATCCATGACCCATTTTCTCAAGCAACGTCTTTAATGTTTAATTGCTAAATTTTGGCTCTGAGCATAGCCAAAGGCAGGAAATGTTTTTCAGCTATCAGTACACAATGCCTGGGTACTTCTGGCCCTTCGCCATTTCCCTGAGGACCTTCTCCTTCAAGGCTATTTTGCACTGCACCTCCCAACATATCCTCCTTTTGTTTTTAGTTTAAGCACGGCAGCTGCTAGTTGGACTCCATTGTGGGAGGCACGGAGTCTTGAGTAGAGACATCTGTATCCCACAAACAATGACAGAAAAAGCAGAGCAATTAATATATATATATATATATATATATAGGTTGCCTCCTGAAAACCAAGTCCTGGGATCCAGAGAGGATAATGTTTTGGTTAAAGTATCATAAAATTGGGTGCTATATAATTCCTTAGATATTTTAACTTGAAAGATTAGCAATTTGTCATTCTAGAAGGTTGCTGTCCAAACTTGAGTTATCTGTGAGATCCTGCAAATGTGCTTTAACTTTATCCCAAGGATACTCAGTGCCATTATAGGGCATGTTAGTCAGACAGAAAGAAGTAAAATTCCAATGACAATGTATATGTGTTCGGAAGGTAAGTTGCTGTACTTGATCTCCTATATTAATTACCACTGTTTGTAATTCATTAATTCATGTTTGCAATTGTTGATCTATTTGAGCTTGTTGAGTCCAGAGATCATGGGAATCTTTGTGCCAAGCAGTTATAAAATCATGATTCTGTATAAAATTGTGTACTGCCATACCAGATAGGGTTCCTACTCTAACAATAGATATTAGACTAAGGATACCAGCAATAATCCATCCTATTATGTGCTTTGACTTCTTTAAGCCATTTTTGAGTAACACTGAGAGAAATACAGAGTCAGTCCATGGTTCTGTTAGGTTAACAGGAAGCCACAATTCAGATCTCTGCTTGACTATTGCAATGTTGACATTATGATATGAAATAGTATGGTTTAAACATGTATACAAGGCACAAGCTATACAATTAACAATCTTAGCAGAAAGATCTATATCAAAGTTACCTACAATAAACATGTATGGGAGGTGCACACAAGATTGGATATAACCTGTACTATTGTATAAAAAGGTATAGTTTTGAGGTTTTAAGGCTTTCGCAGTCCCATACACACTGGCAAAGTGCTCCAATGCAGCAGGAATCTTCCACACATGCCATTGCTCAGGTCCCACGATAGGGACTATGATTCTGGGTCGAGGTGGAGACAATCCCCCATTATACCAATTTAACAGTACGTCCTTATCAGTCCAAAATCTAGTATTGGTCTTATGAAATCCCCACACGTTGGACTTATTATACCAGGAACAGTTATGGTTCTTTTCTTGTTCCTCAGAGCAGTTCACAAACAATCCGTGGGGCCCCCAGTCAATGAATTTAAATATAGATTGATTTTGCTGAATGATAGAGATTTTCCCAAACTGTCCCCGACAATCTGACCAATATAGAGATTGAATTGATTGCTTCCTTCTCCATGATACAACATCACATATTTGTTCTTCAGGCTGGAAGAGTGAATTAGTATAGTTAACTATTTGTCCAGGATAATGCCTCTCAGAGCCATTTAGCAGGAAGGATGCAGTTGCAAACATTCCTATACGATAGGCAGAACCATTGTGTGCTGAGTAAGCCCGCCATTGTGGGAATATGGTTATGCATAAAGGGTGAGATCCGAAACATTTGGGTAAGGTTTTGAATCCAATAGAAATATTTATTTTTCTTCCTTCATCTTCTTCATGAACTGGTCTTTGTGTCGACCATGGAGCTGGGAAGTGCAGGCTGTCACTGGTGAATACCATAGGGACCTTGTCGACCCAATCCATTATGGATAACAAGGGGGATTAGGTATGTATGCCCAGTAAACATATTCCACAATTACCCCAGAGGAACAAGAGAGAACAGCTAGCATTGCCAGAAACAGCTTATCTGGAGTCATGGGAGTTTCAGTAACTTTCAGTGTTTGTTCAGCCTGACGAGTCATGTTTTTCACCTGAGCCCATGTCGGGTAGGGGTTCAGACGTTGACGTTTTCTTTTCGGCTCCTCTATGGTCATTGACGAGACCCCTCATGTCAGCTGCGTCACCTGTCGGGGGAGTCCAGTCTCGGGGTCCTTCTCGATAATAGACATGGCGAAGTGGAACCCAGATTTCTTCTCCATCTGCAACGACAAGACCGTAACCTTTGCCTAGGAGTCATAAGATTCCTGGCGACCATTGATTAAACTGTTTATACCATATTGGTGTGTTGACTTCTAACAGTTTCTTACTGTTTTCCTCTGCAAAATGTCTGTCTGCACAAGTATCAGAACTATCTTTTATTAAATTTAAAAAGTTTAAGGAATAAAGAGTTAAAGATAATAACACTTGAGGGTTCATAGGATAAGAAGTGTATCTTCTCTTCCATAGTCCCCATTTCTGTTTTAATAAATGAGTTTTAAGAGTATGATGGGCTCTTTCAATAATTGCTTGACCCTAGGGATTATAGGGTATCCCCATGATGTGCATTATATTCCATTCCATAAGAAATGAATGAAACGAGTGAGAGGTAAATGCAGGCCCATTATCTGTTTTTAAGACCGAAGGTATCCCCATAACAGGGAAGGTGAGTAAAAGTGCGGAAATGGCGTGTTTGCTGGATTCTGAAGAGAAAGGCACTGCCCATATAAAACCTGAAAATGTATCAACTGAAACAAAAAGCAAAGAAAACTTTCCTAAGGAGCAATGAGTGAAGTCAGATTGCCAAAGGGAGTTAGGCTGTTGCCTATGAGGATTAACTCCCGAAACTGTGGTACGTAAGTGCAGAGGAGCGCAGACGTCACAGGATTTAATGATATGTCTCACTTCAGTGAGTGGAATATGGCATTTAGAGTGCAATCTTTTAGCATTGGTATGAAGATTAGTGTGTTCATCAATAGCAGACGTAAAGACAGGAGCTATGAACCTATCAACAGCATCATTTCTTGCTGCCAGGGGGCCAGGCAAACCTGAATGAGCACGTATATGTGCAATGAAGAAAGGTTCCGTACGTGATCGAATTAAGGCTTGAGTCCTTGAAAAGAGAATATATAATTCTTCATCTAGGTTGTATAAAAAGGTGGTAACAAAATTGGGGAAAAGGGAAGCAAGGTATTTGGAATCAGTATATACATTGAAAGATAATGGTTGAAGAGACAAAAGAGCATATAAAGCATACAATTCAACTCTTTGTACTGAAGAATAGGTAGTGGGTAATTTCTCTTTGATATCAGGGCCCATGATCCCAGCTATCCCTTTCTTGTTGCCATCAATGAAATAGGTAGGTGCATTTGAAATAGGCTGGGAGGCAATGATATTAGTTACTAAAATTTTAGTAAATTGTAGAAAGTCCCATAATTTTCCTTTTGGCAAATGGAATGAGATAACATTCTGAAAATCATTTAATGCTATTTGCATGGTCATGTTATACTGTAAGGCAATTTGTAATTCCTTTTTTGTCAAGGGGACATGTATTGCATATGGATCAAATCCAGTTAAGGTTTGTACATGGCTCCTTCCCGATACAATTAGTTGCCCTATTTTCTCAATGTATGATACGATTTTCTTTGACTGTTTAGTACGTAGATATATCTATTCTATTGGGCTGTTTTGAGCTATGATTGCAGTAGGTGAATATTTGGTGGGGAATATATATAAATAGACTGGTTGGGTATGATCCAGCCAAGTTGAGAAAGATTGTTGAATGCGTTTTTCAACAAATTTTAATTCTTCTTCTGTTTCTTTTGTTAGCTGTCTAGGACTATTAGGGTCAAGAGGCCCCTCTAAAATTTTAAATAAATTTTGTAATGCATAGGTGGGAATGCCAATAGATGGCTGAAGCCAATTAATATCTCCTATAAATTTTTGAAAATCATTTAATGTGCGTAGAGAATGCACAGAGATTTGAGTTTTTTGAGGTTTTATCTTAGACTCTTCCATAACATGTCCTAAGTAATTAAAGGGTGCTTTCAATTGAATCTTATCTGGCGCAACAAGCAGGCCATGATTTTGAAGAGTGGTAGTGACTTCGTCATATAACTATTGTAAACAGAGTTCAGATTCCATGGAGAGGAGTATATCATCCATATAATGAATTATGAAAGCCATAGGATATTTATCTCTAATGGGTTGTAATAAAACAGATATGAGATATTGGCAAATGATAGGAGAGTTCATCATTCCCTGAGGCAAAATCTTCCATTGAAATCTTTTAACAGGAGCCATGTGATTTATAGAAGGAACTGAAAAAGCAAAACGTTTTTTATCTTTAGGATGCAAAGGTATAGTAAAAAAGCAGTCTTATAAATCAATAATAATTACAGGCCATCCTTTTGGCACCATGGAAGGGGAGGGCAATCCAGGTTGTAAGGGCCCCATAGGAATCATAGTATTATTAACATTTCTTAAATCTATCAACATTCGCCATTTTCCTGATTTCTTTTTTATTACAGAAATGGGAGAGTTCCATAGGGAAAATGAAGGCTCTATATGATTTTTCAGTAGTTGCTCATTTACTAATTGTGTGAGAGCTGCCAACTTTCCTTTAGTCAGGGGCCACTGAGGTGTCCATACTGGGGTATCAGATTCCCAGTCAATAGGCAGCGGTGTTAACTCAATGCCCCCCATCAAAAAGCCTCATTTAGAGAAATTGTGGCTTTTGTTTGTTCGAGAATATCCCTTCCCCACAAATTAATAGGGATACTGGTAATATATGGTTTGTTGTAAGCTACAATTTGATCAGGACCATAAGCTTGTAAATAGGATGCACTGATGAAAGTTTGTGTAGCACTAGCCTTGCCTACCCCTAACAATCTGGAAGGAGCCACAGTCTTACCCCATTCAAGGGGCCATTCTTCAGTTCTAATAATGGAAATGTTGGCTCCTGTATCCAACATACCTGTGAAAATTTTTCCCCATATCTTTAGAGTAAGCATAGGCTTTTGATGTTCCTTTAATAAGGTAGATAGTGCAGCAGCAAGATTGGTGCTACCAAACCACCCCTGCCTAATTTTATTAGATGCCCTCAATGGTATGACATATGGCAAAAGTAATAGTTGTGCAAAGTGCTCCCCTTTTTGAAAGTATACATTTCCTAACTTTACGACATTCACCATGACATGTATCTCTCCTTCATAATCTTCATCCATAACTTCAGTCAACACTACTAAACCTCTCATGGTATAACTTCTACATCCCAAAATCAGTCCCACTGTTCCAGATGGGATCAGACCGCAATATCCAGTGGGGATTTTATGAGGATTGTATAATTCTATTAACTCTATGTCATAAGGACTAGGTATATTAATGTAAGCACTCTTAGATATAGCTACTTGTACTGTCATGATGTGGGGTCCTCTTTTGTTGTGGGGCTAGAGGATAGCCCCTTTACTAGTTTCCCTGTTGTTTCTGTTGTGCCTCTGTAGTTAATGCATTTCCATCCTTATCGAATTTGGAACGACATTCATTCAACCAATGGAATCCCTTTTTACATTTTGGGCAAACTCCTGGGGGCCTTTTTTTGTTAGAAGTAGTATTATTTTTTGGAGAAGGCAATGGCAACCCACTCCAGTACTCTTGCCTGGAAATCCCATGGACAGAGGAGCCTGGTAGGCTGCAGACCATGGGGTCGCAAAGAGTCGGGCACGACTGAGCAACTTCACTTTCGCTTTTCACTCTCATGCATTGGAGAAGGAAATGGCAACCCACTCCAGTGTTCTTGCTTGGAGAATCCCAGAGACGAGGGAGGCTGGTGGGCTGCCGCCCATGGGGTCACACAGAGTTGGACACGACTGAAGCGACTTAGCAGTATTATTTTTAGCTGTTTGCACTGGCATGTGGCATTGTTTTTTCATATGGCTAGCCTTCCCACAGTTAAAACATTTAGCACTGGCAGCCTTTTGCACATTAAAAGTTTCTAGTGCTGCTAATTTCGCTCTATGGGACATAGATCCGATATCTCTACAAGCTTTCAAATACTCCATTAGAGAACCTGTTTCTCGAATTGGTCTAAGCAGGGATCGACATTCCTCATTAGCATTTTTTCAAAGGCAAGTTGTTTTAAAATAATATTTTGTAAGGTTTTATCCTTGATAGATTTTTCAATGGCATCCCTTAATTTTCCTATAAATTGGGAATATTCCTCTTCATGCCCTTGGGTAATCTTGACAAATGAACCATCAGAGTTAACACTATCAACCTTTGCCCATGCTCTGCAAGAAAATTCTTTAATGAAATACAGCATCTGAGGGGTAATATTAGCTAATTTCACAGTCATATCGGCCATGGCTCCTGTTCCAGTGAGTATTTCATAGGTTAAATTGGCGAGGTTACCACGAGATTGCTGGTCAATCATCATTTGTCGGGCTTCGTCATCAACCCACATTTGCCACTGAAGTAATTGTTGAGGATTTAGAACCATCTTTGCTACTTGAAAAAAATCATATGGCATCCAATGATCAGCCCATCCTGTGAGGAATTCTACACAGTAAGGAGAAGTAGGTCCATAAAGAGTGCATGCTTTCTTAAAGCTAGACAACATACCAAAATATAAACCAGCCCAAGAATTCTGGCCTTGGGCAGGTTGATCAAACTGTATTGGGAAAGCAAAAGTGCAAGCAGGCATCTCCCGAGGAGGAGTGAAATGGTTAGTACGAGCAAAGTTAGCAACTGCTGTTACAGGCGGAGTAGAAGGGAAAACCTCAGATTTGGGCTGTCCGTTGAATGAAATGACCTCCGCTCTAAGTGGTTTCGGTTTCAACACATCCTGTATACATACGTCTCCAAGCTGTTTTTCCAGGGATTGTGTCTGATTGAGCATAACATTCTTATATTTCAAAGCACCTTGCATATCTTGTTCCTCAAGCTCATATTCATGTAAAGACCGAACAGTCTCCACTTCCAAATCAACATTATGTCCTTCAATTTGTTCTATGACAGCCCATATGAGTGACCATGTAACCCACCATTGAGGGGGAATACGGACTCCTTGCCGATATGCTTTTAAAACATTATTCTTAACCCTTTTCCATATGTCTAGATCGAGCGCCTCCTCCTCTGGGAACCATGGATTATGTTCCAGTAATATATGATAGCAGTCGTTCAACTGATCTCTTGAAACATTAACACCATTTTGTTTCAAAAAGTGATGTATTATAGAAATGGAAGGAATCTTACTGCTATGTTGTCCCATCCTGCTTACCTCTTCCTGCAGGTCTCGCTGCTTTGTTCAGTCTTCCTATCAAGTCCCTGTTTTGGGTGCCACCTGTGGGAATTTTCTTTCCCAGGACTTGGAAATGGCGAACCTGAAAGAACAATGCTTGGACAGTCTCCGCAAGGACTGACAACTTTATTTCTGCAGTCAAACCTTTTTATAGGAGCAAGGAACAAAGAGCTTAGAATATATGGCCAGCAGAGCACGTACAAGGCTAAGATATAATCAGTAAAAGATACTTCAAGGACCATGTTCTTAACGTTTTTAACGACCCATGTGTTTATCCATGACCCATTTTCTCAAGCAATGTCTTTAATGTTTAATTGCTAAATTTTGGCTCTGAGCATAGCCAAAGGCAGGAAATGTTTTTCAGCTATCAGTACACAATGCCTGGGTACTTCTGGCCCTTCGCCATTTCCCCAAGGACCTTCTCCTTCAAGGCTATTTTGCACTGAGCCTCCCAACACACCCAACATAGGAGCACCACAATATGTAAGACAAATGCAAACAAGTATGAAAGGGGAAATTAACAATAATACAATATTAGTGAGAGAATTTAATACCCCACTCACACCTATGCATAGATCAAATAAACAGAAAATTAACAAAGAAACATAAACTTTAAATGATACAATAGACCAATTAGACCTAATTGATATCTATAGGACATTTCACCCCCAAAACAATGCATTTCACTTTTTCCTCAGGCACACATGGAACCTTCTACAGGATAGATTACATCCTGGGCCATAAATGTGGCCTTGGTAAATTCAAAAAAATTGAAATTATTCCAAGCGTCTTTTCTTTTTTTTTTTTAATTTTATTTTATTTTTAAACTTTACATAACTGTATTAGTTTTGCCAAATTTCAAAATGAATCCACCACAGGTATACATGTGTTCCCCATCCTGAACCCTCCTCCCTCCTCCCTCCCCATTCCATCCCTCTGGGTCGTCCCAGTGCACCAACCCCAAGCATCCAGTATCGTGCATCGAACCTGGACTGGCAACTCGTTTCATACATGATATTTTACATGTTTCAATGCCATTCTCCCACATCTTCCCACCCTCTCCCTCTCTCACAGAGTCCATAAGACTGTTCTATACATCAGTGTCTCTTCCGCTGTCTCGTACACAGGGTTATTGTTACCAGCGTCTTTTCTGACCACAATGCAGTAAGATTAGATCTCAATTACAGGAGAAAAAATATTAAAAATTCCAACATATGGAGGCTGAACAACACGCTGCTGAATAACCAACAAATCACAGAAGAAATCAAAAAAGAAATCAAAATATGCATAGAAACAAATGAAAATGAAAACACAACAACCCAAAACCTATGGGAAACTGTAAAAGCAGTCCTAAGGGGAAAGTTCATAGCAATACAGGCATACCTCAAGAAACAAGAAAAAAAGTCAAATAAGTAACCTAACTCTACACCTAAAGCAACTAGAAAAGGAAGAAATGAAGAACTCCAGGGTTAGTAGAAGGAAAGAAATCTTAAAAATTAGGGCAGAAATGAGTGCAAAAGAAACAAAGGAGACCATAGCAAAAATCAACAAAGCCAAAAGCTGATTCTTTGAAAGGATAAATAAAATTGACAAACTATTAGCCAGACTCATCAAGAAACAAAGGGAGAAAAATCAAATCAATAAAGTTAGAAATGAAAATGGAGAGATCACAACAGACAACACACAAATACAAAGGATCATAAGAGACTACTGCTGCTGCTGCTGCTGCTAAGTCGCTTCAGACGTGTCTGACTCTGTGCATCCCCATAGATGGCAGCCCATGAGGCTCCGCCATCCCTGGGATTCTCCAGGCAAGAACACTGGAGTGGGTTGCCATTTCCTTCACCAATGCATGAAAGTGAAAAGTGAAAGTGAAGTTGCTCAGTCATGTAAGACTCGTAGCGACCCCATGGACTGCAGCCCACCAGGCTCCTCCATCCATGGGATTTTCCAGGCAAGAGTACTGGAGTGGGGTGCCATTGCCTTCTCCAATGGACAACGTGGAAGAAATGGTCAAATTCTTAGAAAAGTACAACTTTCCAAAACTCGACCAGGAAGAAATAGAAAATCTTAACAGACCCATCACAAGCACAGAAATTGAAACTGTAATCAGAAATCTCCCAGCAAACAAAAGCCCAGGTCCAGATGGCTTCAGATCTGAATTCTACCAGAAATTTAGAGAAGAGCTGACACCTATCCTACTCAAACTCTTCCACAAAATTGCAGAGGAAGGTAAACTTCCAAACTCATTCTATGAGGCCACCATCACCCTAATACCAAAACCTGACAAAGATCCCACAAAAAAAGAAAACTACAGGCCAATATCACTGATGAACATAGATGCAAAAATCTGTAATAAAATTCTAGCAGTCAGAATCCAACAACACATTAAAAAGATCATACACCATGACCAAGTGGGCTTTATCCCAGGGATGCAAGGATTCTTCAATATCCACAAATCAATCAATGTAATACACCACATTAACAAATTGAAAAATAAAAGCCATATGATTATCTCAATAGATTCAGAGAAAGCCTTTGATAAAATTCAACATCCATTTATGATAAAAACTCTCCAGAAAGCAGGATAGAAGGAACATACCTCAACATAATAAAAGCTATATATGACAAACCCACGGCAAACATTATCCTCAATGGTGAAAAATTGAAAGCATTTCCCCTAAAGTCAGGAACAAGACAAGGGTGCCCACTCTCACCACTACTATTCAACATAGTTTTGGAAGTTTTGGCCACAGCAATCAGAGCAGAAAAAGAAATAAAAGGAATCCAAATTGGAAAAGAAGAAGTAAAACTCTCACTGTTTGCAGGTGACAGGATCCTCTACATAGAAAACCCTAAAGACTTCACCAGAAAATTACTAGAGAGAATCAATGAATATAGTAAAGTTGCAGGATATAAAATCAACACATAGAAATCCCTTGCATTCGTATACACTAATAATGAGAAAATAGAAATTAAGGAAACAATTCCATTCACCAATGCAATGAAAAGAATAAAATACTTAGGAATATATCTACCTAAAGAAACTAAAGACCTATATATAGAAAACTATAAGACACTGATGAGAGAAATCAAAGAGGACACTAATAGATGGAGAAAAATACCATGTTCATGGATTGGAAGAATCAATATAGTGAAAATGAGTATACTATCCAAAGCAATCTATAGATTCAATGCAATCCCTATCAAGCTGCCAACGGTATTTTTCACAGAGCTAGAACAAATAATTTCACAATTTGTATGGAAATACAGGAAACCTCGAATAGCCAAAGCAATCTTGAGAAAGAAGAATGGAACTGGAGGAATCAACCTGCCTGACTTCAGGCTCTACTACAAAGCCACAGTCATCAAGACAGTATGGTACTGGCACAAAGACAGAAATATAGATCAATGGGACAAAATAGAAAGCCCAGAGATAAATCCATGCACCTATGGACACCTTATCTTTGACAAAGGAGGCAAGAATATACAGTGGAGAAAAGACAATCTCTTTAACAAGTGGTGCTGGGAAAACTGGTCAATCACTTGTAAAAGAATGAAACTAGAACACTTTCTAACACCATACACAAAAACTCAAAATGGATTAAAGATCTAAACATAAGACCAGAAACTATAAAAATCTTAGAGGAGAACATAGTCAAAACACTCTCCAACATACATCACAGCAGGATCCTCTATGACCCACCTCCCAGAATATTGGAAATAAAAGCAAAAATAAACAAATTGGATCTAATTAACATTAAAAGCTTCTGCACAACAAAAGAAACTATAAGCAAAGTGAAAAGACAGCCTTCAGCATGGGAAAAAATAATAGCAAATGAAGCAACTGACAACTAATCTCAAAAATATACAAGCAACTCCTACAGCTCAACTCCAGAAAAATAAACAACCTAATCAAAAAATGGGCCAAAGAACTAAATAGACATTTCTCCAAAGAAGACATACAGATGGCTAACAAACACATGAAAAGATGCTCAACATCACTCATTATCAGAGAAATGCAAATCAAAACCACAATGAGGTACCATTTTACTCCAGTCAGAATGGCTGTGATCCAAAAGTCTACAAGCAATAAATGCTGGAGAGGAAGTGGAGAAAAGGGAACCCTCTTACACTGTTGGTGAGAATGCAACCTAGTACAGCCACTATGGAGAACAGTGTGGAGATTCCTTAAAAAACTGGAAATAGAACTGCCATACGACCCAGGAATCCCACTGCTGGGCATCCACACCGAGGAAACCAGAATTGAAAGAGACACGTGTACCCCAGTGTTCATCACAGCACTGTTTATAATAGCCAGGACATGGAAGCAGTCTAGATGTCCATCAGCAGAGGAATAGATAAGAAAGCTGTGGTGCATATACACAATGCAGTATTACTCAGCCATTAAAAAGAATACATTTGAATCTGTTCTAATGAAGTGGATGAAACTGGAACCTATTATACAGAGTGAAGCCAGAAAGAAAAACACCAATACAGTATCAGATCAGATCAGATCAGTTGCTCAGTTGTGTCCGACTCTTTGCGACCCCATGAATCGCAGCATGCCAGGCCTCCCTGTCCAACACCAACTCCCGGAGTTCACTCAGACTCACGTCCATTGAGTGAGTGATGGCATCCAGCCATCTCATCCTCTGTCGTCCCCTTCTCCTCCTGCCCCCAATCCCTCCCAGCATCAGAGTCTTTTCCAATGAGTCAACTCTTCGCATGAGGTGGCCAAAGTACTGGAGTTTCAGCTTTAGCATCATTCCTTCCAAAGAAATCCCAGGGCTGATCTCCTTCAGAATGGACTGGTTGGATCTCCTTGCAGTCCAAGGGACTCTCAAGAGTCTTCTCCAACACCACAGTTCAAAAGCATCAATTCTTCGGTGCTCAGCCTTCTTCACAGTCCAACTCTCACATCCATACATGACCACAGGAAAAACCATAGCCTCGACTAGACGGACCTTTGTTGGCAAAGTAATGTCTCTGCTTTTGAATATGCTGTCTAGGTTGGTCATAACTTTCCTTCCAAGGAGTAAGCATCTTTTAATGTCATGGCTGCAGTCACCATCTGCAGTGATTTTGGAGCCCAGAAAAATAAAATCTGACACTGTTTCCCCATCTATTTCCCATGAAGTGATGGGACCGGATGCCATGATCTTCGTTTTCTGAATGTTGAGCTTTAAGCCAACTTTTTCACTCTCCACCTTCACTTTCATCAAGAGGCTTTTTAGTTCCTCTTCACTTTCTGCCATAAGGGTGGTGTCATCTGCATATCTGAGGTTATTGATATTTCTCCTGGCAATCTTGATTCCACCTTGTGTTTCTTCCAGTCCAGCGTTTCTCATGATGTACTCTGCATACAAGTTAAATAAACAGGGTGACAATATACAGCCTACTAACACATATATATGGAATTTAGAAAGATGGTAATGATAACCCTGTATGTGAGACAGCAAAAGAGACACAGATGTACAGAACAGTCTTTTGAATTCTGTGGGAGAGGGAGGCAGGGGATGATTTGGAAGAATGGCATTAAAACATGTATAATATAAGAAACAAATCACCAGTCCAGGTTCGATGCAGGATACAGGAAGCTTGGGGCCTGTGCACTGGGATGACCCATAGGGATAGTATGGGGAGGGACTTGGGAGGGGGGTTCAGGATGGGGAACATGTGTACACCCTCAGTGGATGCATGTTGATGTATGGCAAAACCAATACAATATTGTAAAGTAAAAAAAAATAAAAAATAAATAAAATAAAACAAAAAAATAGTTTCTATTGAGGGCTAATTATGGGCTAAACACACATCAAAAATGTTTTCAGTGTAGTGTAGTATTAGAAAATGCATATGTGGTTTGAGACTTAGTCAAGTTTATGAAAGTGAAATATATTATCAGATTCATAATGTCAAAATCAAAAGAGTTCCAGGCACCTATTTTAGTGAACTAGACTTATGGTATATGAGACAAAAAGTAACTGCATTCTTAAAGCACCTCCTATTAACCACCCTGTCCTGGAGATATATCAAATGAATCCTGAAGCACTTTTATTTACTTTTGCGTCTTATTGGACAATCTAATTATTTCAGTTTATTTTTTTTAAATCACAATAGAATATGGTCAAATCTAAACACATGATACTGTGTGATACAAACTAGAATTTCCACCTAATTTCCATAATCTCAAAACCCTTCCATGAGAAAGGTAGGGGAGTGGTAAATAAGGCCAAGTGTTTTTTATTGGTCAGTTTTAGTATTTGTTTTACTCTTCCTCCTTGATTCTGACTTTTTTCCCTCAACTCCCACCATTCGGTATACTTTTTGCTTTTTTAAGCTTTTGAAAATGGAAGGCTAAATGGGCGATGTAACAAAGGTGGACAGGTCTTACGTGGTTGATGATGTTGAATTATTTCATTTACATTTAATTATTTCATTTTGATTGTTTTGTAAGGACTTCACCCATCTCTGTTCTGCGTTTTCCAGTTTAGGTCGTACTGCTACTAAGAGGCAGCTTACACCTCCGTTATCAGTCCCTGACTTCCAGTGATCCACCTCATATTGCATCTTTCAAAGTAACTTTGACCCTCCAATCTGGCCTCGTGACCACAGTTCTTTCCAAAGGACTCAAGTCCTGGCCTCTTTCCACTACGTATGCATGTGGTCAACAGGACCAAACAGCTTTCCCCACCACTTGTGTGACTGTAGCTTGCTCAAACCCTATGCTGTTCTCTGCATTTAGCTATTGGAGGCAGCTACAGTCATTGTTGTGCCTTTGGAATTTTCACAGGAAAGACAGAATTTCTCATGAAGCTTTTTCATCTCCAAAACCTCCAGGAGACACAAGTCAAGATTACTCCTTTCTTCTGGAAGCACCAGAACCAGACTAACAATGTGTGCTGCGCAAATAAAACTTAAGGGTTCAGAAGTCAATGTTGACTCCCTACAATCAGCCCCATGCCCTGCACATGCATTTCTTGGAAACAAACCAGCTAAAAGGACAATCCTACTTTTATGTCACATTATTTATACAAAGGTATTTGACTATTATTATGCCTGGAAAATCCCATGGACGGAGGAACCTGGAAGGCTGCAGTCCAGGGGGTCGCTGAGGGTCGGACACGACTGAGCGACTTCACTTTCACTTTTCATTTCATGCATTGGAGAAGGAAATGGCAACCCACTCCAGTGTTCTTGCCTGGAGAATCCCAGGGACGGGGGAGCCTGGTGGGCTGCCGTCTATGAAGTCACACAGAGTCGGACACGACTGAAGTGACTTAGCAGCAGCAGCATGTTAGTAATGGGAACTCGAAGATTTTGAACAGAATAGTGAGTGACATAACCAGAGGGAGGCCTTTAAGAACAGTATTAAGCACCTTTGCTATCCTTACACTTTTACGGATCAGTAAGCTCAATCTGTTTTTGACTGAAGAGTAGCAGTTTGTTATTTTCAGTCAGTTGTTGGGTTATAGTGAACTCTGAGGTATAAAAATATCAGAAGCTGTGCAACACAAGAGAGAAATCCAAGATTGGTCATCTTGTTTTCTGAGGAGGACCAAATATTTTTTATTTTCATATATAATTTCTGCTTCAATACAGCGGCAAAAATCTAAATGATGTGACTTAATACATATTTTCCTTTTATAGATCCACTGGATTCTGCAAGTTTTTATTTGCCAGAGGTTAGACTTTTAATGTTTTAATTATATTTGCTAAAATATTCTAATTCATACGAACATTACTGAATTGACTGGTTTTCTAAGATTATTAGCTTAGTCTATAATCCTGCATTAAAGCTTTTCAATTTTAATCTTCAGAAGGCTTGAAAAATAATCAATAAAAGCAAGAACTCTTATGGCTTGGGTTTAAATCCTTTTTATTATAATTGAATTAGTTCCCCTATCTTGGCCCAGAGAAGCCTTTGTAATTTTCTGTTAAGCTTCCAGAAGTGGCTTGCATTATGTAATCAGATAAGAAATAAAATAAACCCTTTACTTAACAATATTATTTTTAAAAAGCACCACTGATTTAGTCTATAATACACTGTTGACAAAATAAATTAATAACAATGAAAAACACTGGTTTGAAAGGAGTGATTGCTGAGCTTTCATTTAAATTTAAATTTAGACAAAAATAGCTAAAGTAGTCTTGTTGCCTAAAATTACCTTGTTCAAATCTTTCCCATTAGAAAGAATGATATTTGCAAATCAAACAGATTAGTTTTCAGCACACATAGATGTGTCCTCTTCTTTGAAAATTTGTCATTATTTTAAAAATATGATACTCTATTTAAACACAGCAATGGAATTCCACTTTGCATCCTGTTCTTTACTTGATGAAGGAGATTTTACTGTAACATGCTTTTCAAACTTCAAAAGTTGGTAGGAAAACTAAATTAGCCTGCGGAAAATCAGGTTAAAAGTGGTATATTTTGGTTCTATCTGTGCCCAATGAAAACTATGTCCAGTTGGACTTAAACTGGACATTGTAATTCCCACTGAGTTTCCTCAAATTCTCAATTTCCCGATCAGCCTCAGAGTTAGAGGACTGAGCCAGGCTATTACAAAGTCTTGGAGGAATTTCTACTTGCAAATGCATAAAGATGCACAAATATGAATATTTTGTGACCTAGAGCTAATATGTGAAGGACATGATGCACACATACAGTTATCCCAAGTTCTCACAGATATTTTAGTGGGGAAAAATGTCACCACTCTTCTGACATATTTGATAAGTAAAAAAGGCCTTAGCAAAATCCCTGGATTCCAGTTAATACCGTTTGCTAACCCTCTTGTATGGACCAGACCCCTATGCTTATTAAAAACACAAAAGCAGTGAGGTGTTGCTGCTGCTGCTGCTAAGTCACTTCAGTCATGTCCGACTCTGTGCAACCCCATAGATGGCAGCCCACCAGGCTTCCCCATCCCTGGGATTCTCCAGGCAAGAACACTGGAGTGGGTTGCCATTTCCTTCTCCAATGCATGAGAGTGAAAACTGAAAGTGAAGTCGCTCAGTCTTGTCCGCCTCTTCTCGACCCCATGGACTACAGCCTACCAGGCTCCTCCGTCCATGGGATTTTCCAGGCAAAAGTACTGGAGTGGGGTGCCATTGCCTTCTCGGAGTGAGGTGTTAATACCTGCTAAGTACTGAAATGGGTTAAAACAGTCAGAGAAACTAATTTCATAAAACAGAACTGAACTGAGCATCAAAGGAAAGAAGGCTATGTCAAAGAGCCAGACTAGAGGAGTACATCTGGCCCAACTTGGCTCTGTCTTCAATCTGCCATCAGAGGCAGCCAAAGCCTCTGATATGTGCGAGCAGACTTACATGGGAATTGGATGACATGTTTAGAAAAACAATGAAAAAGTTACATTTTACAGAAAAGTATGCATACTAGGGAAGTATCAGTTCAGTTCAGTCGCTCAGTGGTGTCTGACTCTTTGTGACCCCATGAACCAGAGCACACTAGGCCTCCCTGTCCATTACCAACTCCCAGAGTTTACCCAAACTCATGTCCATTGAGTTGGTGATGCCATCCAACCATCTCATCCTCTGTCATCCCCTTCTCCTCTGGCCTTCAATCTTTCCAAGCATCAGGGTCTTTTCCAATGAATCACTTCTTCACATGAGGTGGCCACAGTGTTGGCATTTCAGCTTCAACATCAGTCCTTCCAATGAACACCCAGGACTGATCTCCTTTAGGATGGATTGGTTCAATCTCCTTGCAGTCCTAGGGACTCTCAAGAGTCTTCTCCAACACCACAGTTCAAAAGCATCAGTTCTTCAGCGCTCAGCTTTCTTTGTAGTCCAACTCTCACATCCATACATGACTACTGGAAAAACCATAGCCTTAACTAGACAGACCTTTGTTGGCAAAGTAATGTCTCTGCTTTTTAATATGCTGTCTAGGTTGGTCATAACTTTCCTTCCAAAGAGCAAGCGTCTTTTAATTTCATGGCTGCAGTCACCATTGACAGTGATTTTGGAACCCAAAAAATAAAGTCAGTCACTGTTTCCAGTTTTTCTGCATCTATTTCCCATGAAGTGATGGGACCAGATGCCATGATCGTTTTCGGAGTGTTGAGTTTTCACCCAAATTTGTCACTCTCCTCTTTCATCAAGGGGCTTTTTAGTTCTTCTTTACTCTGCCATAAGGGTGGTGTCATCTGCATATCTGAGGTTATTGATATTTCTCCTGGCAATCTTGATTCCAGCTTGTGCTTCTTCCAGCCCAGCATTTCTCATGATGTACTCTGCATATAAGTTAAGTAGGTGACAATATACAGCCTTGACATACTCTTTTTCCTATTTGGAACCAGTCTGTTGTTCCATGTCCAGTTCTAACTGTTGCTTCCTGACCTGCATACAGGTTTCTCAAGAGGCAGGTCAGGTGGTCTGGTATTCCCATCTCTTTCAGAATTTTCCACAGTTTATTGTAATCCTCAGTCGTGTCCAACTCTTTGCAACCCCATGGACTGCAGCATGCCAGTCCTCCTTGTCCATCACCAACTCCCAGAGTTTACTCAAACTCAAGTCCATTGAGTTGGTGATGCCATCCAACCATCTCATCTTCTGTTGTCTCCTTCTCTTCTTGCCTTAAATCTTTCCCAGCATCAGGGGCTTTTCAAATGAGTCAGTTCTTCACATCAGGTGGCCAAAGTATTGGAGTTTCAGCTTCAGCATCAGTTCTTACTGTGAATGTTCCGGACTTAATTTCCTTTAGGATGGACTGGTTGGATCTATTTGCAGCTCATAGGACTCTCAAGAGTCTTCTTCAACACCACAGTTCAAAAGCATCAATTCTTCAGCTCTCAGCTTTCTTTATAGTCCAACTCTCACATCCATACATGACTATTGGGCTTCCCTTGTGGCTCAGCTGGTAAATAATCTCCCTGCAATGCATGAGACCTGAGTTTTATCCCTGGGTTGGGAAAGGCTACCCACTTCAGTATTCTGGCCTGGAGAATTCCATGGACTGTATAGCTCATGGGGTTGCAGAGTAAGACATGACTGAGGGACTTTCACTTTCACTTTAGGCAAGTATAGAAACTGGTTAAATAAATCAAGTGGTTGAAAAACTTCAGGAGGTTCTGAAGTCAGGTATGATACAGAAGTATGAATACCAGCACCAACATCAATGTCGACACATACTGAGGCTCTACAGTGGATCCAATAGTATGTGTGTGGCTCAATTCCTTCAGTCACGTCCAACTCTTTGCAACCCTATGGACTATAGCCCACCAGGCTCCTCTGTCCGTAGGATTCTCCAGGCAAGAATACTGGAGTGGGTTGCCACTGCCTGCTCCAGTCAACACTATACTGAAATTGAATATAAATTACATCATTTTATTCCCCACCACATAAGAGAATAAGAATTGTTATAATCTCATTTTATTAGTGAGGAAAAAGAGTCTGGAGGTGGTTAAATATTTTCCAAGGATAAAATGTTAATATATGGTCAGTATGACCTCAAGAGGAGGTGATGAAATTCCAGTTAAGGTATTTAACAGAATCATCTTTAGGATTTTAAAGTGCTGCATTCAATATGTCAGCAAATTTGGTAAACTCAGCAGTGGCCACAGGACTAGAAAAGCCCAGTTTTATTCCAATCCCAAAGAAGGGAAATGTCAAAAAATGTTCAAACAACTGCAATACTGTGCTCATTTCATATGCTAGAAAGGTTATTGTCAAAATCCTTCAAGCTAGGCTTCAGGAGTATGTGAACCAAGAACATCTATATGTACAAGCTGGATTTTGTAAAGGCAGAAGAACCAGATATCAAATTGCCAACACTCACTGAATCATAGAGAAAGCAAAGGAATTCCAGAAAAACGTCTAGTTCTGCTTCATTGACTATGTGGATCAAAACAAACTGGAAAATTCTTAAAGAGACAGGACTACCAGACCACTTCACTCATTTCCCAAAAACCTGAATGCAGGACAAGAAGCAACAGTTATAATGGGACATGGAAAAACTGGTTCAAAATTGGGAAAGGAGCACAATAAGGCTGAATACTGTCACCCGGCTTATTTAACTTATATTCAGAATGTATCATGAGAAATGCCAGGCTGGATGAATCACAAGTTGGAATCAAACACTGGGAGAAAAATCAACAACCTCAGGTATCCCCTCTAATGACAGAAAGTGAAGAGGAACTAAAGAGCCTCTTGATGAGGGTGAAAAAGCTGCCTTGAAACTCAACATTCAAACAACTAAAATCACGACATCCAGCCTCATTACTTCATGGCAAATAGAAGGGAAAAAAGTAGAATCAGTGACAGATTTTCTGGGCTCCAAAATCACTGCAGATGGTGACTGTGGCCATGAAATTAAAAGATGCTTGCCCCTTGGAAGAAGCTACGACAAACCTAGACAGCATATTAAAAAGCAGAGATATCACTTTGCTGACAAAGATTCACAAAGTCAAAGCTGTAGTTTTTCCAGTAGTCATATATGGATGTAAGAACTGGACCATCAGATCAGATCAGATCAGTCACTCAGTCGTGTCCAAGTCTTTGCGACCCCATGAATCTCAGCACGCCAGGTGTCCCTGTCCATCACCAACCCCCGGAGTTCACTCAGACTCACCTCCATCGAGTCAGTGATGTCATCCAGCCATGTCATCCTCTGTCATCCCCTTCTCCTCCTGCCCCCAATCCCTCCCAGCATCAGAGTCTTCTCCAATGAGTCAACTCTTCGCATGAGGTGGCCAAAGTACTGGAGTTTCAGCTTTAGCATCATTCCTTCCAAAGAAATCCCAGGGCTGATCCTTTAGAATGGACTGGTTGGATCTCCTTGCAGTCCAAAGGACTCTCAAGAGTCTTCTCCAACACCACAGTTCAAAAGCACCAATTCTTCGGTGCTCAGCCTTCTTCACAGTCCAACTCTCACATCCATACATGACCACAGGAAAAACCATAGCCTTGACCAGACAGACATTTGTTGGCAAAGTAATGTCTCTGCTTTTGAATATGCTATCTAGGTTGGTCATAACTTTCCTTCCAAGAGTAAGCGTCTTTTCATGGCTGCAGTCACCATCTGCAGTGATTTTGAGCCCATAAAAATAAAGTCTGACACTGTTTCTACTGTTTGCCCATCTATTTCCCAAGAAGTGATGGGACCGGATGCCATGATGTTCGTTTTCTGAATGTTGAACTTTAAGCCAACTTTTTCACTCTCCTCTCTCACTTTCATCAAGAGGCTTTTTAGTTCCTCTTCACTTTCTGCCATAAGGGTGGTGTCATCTGCATATCTGAGGTTATTGATATTTCTCCCAGTGATCTTGATTCCACCTTGTGTTTCTTCCAGTCCAGCATTTCTCATGATGAACTCTGCATATAAATTAAATAAACAGGGTGACAATATACAGCCTTGATGTACTCCTTTTCCTATTTGGAACCAGTCTGTTGTTCTGTGTCCAGTTCTAACTGTTGCTTCCTGACCTGCATACAAATTTCTCAAGAGGCAGGTCAGGTGGTCTGGTATTCCCATCTCTTTCAGAATTTTCCACAGTTTATTGTGATCCACACAGTCAAAAGCTTTGGTATAGTCAATAAAGCAGAAATAGATATTTTTCTGGAACTCTCTTGCTTTTTCCATGATCCAGCACATGTTAGCAATTTGATCTCTGGTTCCTCTGCCTTTTCTAAAACCAGCTTGAACATCAGTAAATTCCTAGTTCGCATATTGGTGAAGCCTGGCTTGGAGAATTCTGAGCATTACTTTACTAGTGTGTGAGATGAGTGCAACTGTGCGGTAGTTTGAGCATTCTTTGGCATTGCCTTTCTTTGGGATTGGAATGAAAACTGACCTTTTCCAGTCCTGTGGCCACTGCTGAGTTTTCCAAATTTGCTGGCATATGGAGTGCAGCACTTTCACAGCATCATCTTTCAGGATTTGGAATAGCTCAACTAGAATTCTATCACCTCCACTAGCTTTGTTTGTAGTGATGCTTTCTAAGGCCCACTTGACTTCACATTCCAGGATTTCTGGCTCTAGGTCAGTGATCACACCATCGTGATTATCTGGGTGGTGAAGATCTTTTTTGTACAGTTCTTCTGTGTATTCTTGCCACCTCTTCTTAATATCTTCTGCTTCTGTTAGGTCCACACCATTTCTGTCCTTTATCGAGCCCATCTTTGAATGAAATATTCCTTTGGTATCTCTGATTTTCTTGAAGAGATCGCTAGTCTTTCCCATTCTGTTGTTTTCCTCTATTTCTTTGCATTGATCGCAGAAGGCGGCTTTCTTAACTCTTCTTGCTATTCTTTGGAAATCTGCATTCAGATGTTTATATGTTTCCTTTTCTCCTTTGCTTTTTGCTTCTCTTCTTTTCACAGCTATTTGTAAGGCCTCCTCAGACAGCCATTTTGCTTTTTTTGCATTTCTTTTCCATGGGGATGGTCTTGATCCCTGTCTCCTGTACAATGTCATGAACCTCATTCCATAGCTCATCAGGCACTCTATCTATCACATCTAGGCCCTTAAATCTATTTCTCACTTCCACTGTATAATCATAAGGGATTTGATTTGGGTCATACCTGAATGGTCTAGTGGTTTTCCCTACTTTCTTCAATTTCAGTCTGAATTTGGAAATAAGAAGTTCATAGTCTGAGCCATAGTCAGCTCCTGGTCTTGTTTTTGCTGACTGTAGAGAGCTTCTCCATCTTTGGCTGCAAAGAATATAATCAATCTGATTTCGGTGTTGACCATCTGGTGATGTCCATGTATAGAGTCTTCTCTTGTGTTGTTGGAAGAGGGTGTTTGTTATGACCAGTGCATTTTCTTGGCAAAACTCTATTAGTCTTTGCCCTGCTTCATTCCGTATTCCAAGGCCAAATTTGCTTGTTACTCCAGAACTGGACCATAAAAAAAAATTTATGTTTTTGAACTGTGGTTCTAGAGAAGACTCTTGAGTGTCCTTTGGACAGCAAGGAGATCAAACCAGTCAATCCTAAAAGAAACCAACTCTGGATATTCACTGGAAGGACTGATGCGGAAGCTCCAATACTTTGGCCACCTGATGTGAGGAATCAATTCATTAGAAAAGACCCTGATGCTAGGAAAGATGGAAGACAAAGGAGAAGGTGGCAGCAGAGGATGAGATAGTTAGATGGAACTCACCAACTCAATAGAGATGAATTTGAGCAAACCCCAGGAGATTGTGAAGGACAGGGAAGCCTGGCATGCTGCAGTCCATGGGGTCACAAAGAACACAACTGAGTGACTGAACGATAACAATGAGCTCAAGATCTTGTCTGACTAACCACTTAGGGTTACTTTTGATAGCTTTGGGCACATGGTAGACCTTCCAAATAAATAGTAGTTCTATTGTTATAATTAATCTTCTTATCACTATTACCCCATTGCTAATTAGTGATACTTAATGGCAGTCATATATGGATGTGAGAGTTGGACTGTGAAGAAAGCTGAGAGCCGAAGAATTGATGCTTTTGAACTATGGTGCTGGAGAAGACTCTTGAGAGTCCCTTGGACTGCAAGGAGATCCAACCAGTCCATTCTAAAGGAGATCAGCCCTGGGATTTCTTTGGAAGGACTGATGCTAAAGCTGAAACTCCAATACTTTGGCCACCTCATGCGAAGAGTTGACTCATTGGAAAAGACCCTGATGTTGGGAGAGATTGGAGGCAGGAGGTGAAGGGGACGACAGAGGATGAGATGGCTGGATGGCATCACTGACTTGATGGATGTGAGTCTGAGTGATCTCCTGGAGTTGGTGATGGACAGGGAGGCCTGGCATGCTGTAATTCATGGGGTTGCAAAGAGTCGGACACGACTGAGTGACTGAACTGAACTGACTGGCAAAACCTGGTCCCATTGCTTCATGGAAAACAGATGGGGAAACAGTGTCAGACTATTTTTTGGGTCTCCAAAATCATTGCAGATGGTGATTGCAGCCATGAAATTAAAAGACGCTTACTCCTTGGAAGGAAAGTTATGACCAACCTAGATAGTATATTCAAAAGCAGAGATATTACTTTGCCAACAAAGGTCCATCTAGTCAAGCCTATGGTTTTTCCAGTGGCCATGTTTGGATGTGAGAGTTGGACTTTGAAGAAAGCTAAGCACCAAAGAATTGATGCTTTTTAACTGTGGTGTTGCAGAAGACTCTTGAGAGTCCCTTGGACTGCAAGGAGATCCAACCAGTCCATTCTGAAGGAGATCAGTCCTGGGTGTTCATTGGAAGGACTGATGCTGAGGCTGAAACTCCAATACTTTGGCCACCTCATGCGAAGTGTTGACTCATTGGAAAAGACTCTGATATTGGGAGGGATTGGGGGCAGGAGGAGAAGGGGACGACAGAGGATGAGATTGCTCGATGGCATCACCGACTCGATGCATATGAGTTTGGGTGAACTCTGGGAGTTGGTGATGAAGAGGGAGGCCTGGCGTGCTGCGATTCATGGGGTCGCAAAGAGTCGGACACGACTGAGTGACTGAACTGAACTGAATGGCAAAACCCAAAATAGAACCTTCAATCTGATATCATCTCCCGTGACTACATTTTCACCTAACAATAAAGACAGTTCCCTACAATGAAGATTGCTCCTATCATACAAAACTACTATAATTTTTAATGTATTGTGATTCAACTATTAAAGGTAAATCCATGCAATCTATACATTGCATAGATTTTATTATTTAAAATGTAATTATCACAGCAACTGTTAGGTTATTACCTCCATTAAAAAGAAAAAGAGAAAAATATAACCTTTCTAGAGCACTTATCAAGTACAAAGCACTATGGTAATCATATCATATTAATTTTTAGCCTCCAAATAACACTGTATCCTATTCCTATGACAATGGCGACTAAGGAGGATTTTAAATTCTCCCTAACTTATACGGCTAATAAATGATTAAACTGAAGCTTAGCAAATTACATATATGCTTAAAGTAACATAGCTATTAAGTGAATTAGGATACTGAAGTATAGAGATGGAATGACTTTCACAAGGTGGAGAAAGACAACAGAATATCAAGCTAGAATTCAAATTGTCAATTAACAGGGAGATTACATGGTGAGAATAACAAAAATGATGAAATGAATGGTTTCATAGTCCTGAAATTTACAGGTAAGTAGTAGGGACAACCTCAAATTCAATAATCATACAAACAACTATAAAATTACATCACTATAGCAGGAAAAAAGACCCATGGTTCTGTGAAATGTTTGGGTGGAGGTGTATACCTAATCAGAAAGGTCAGGGAAGAAGATTTCCATGAGGAAAGGGTGAGTAAGCTTTGATGGAACAAGTAAAATAGGCAAGAGGTGGGGTGGAGGAGATTTGATGTTTAAAGTTTTCAATTTGGGAACAAAATTTGAAGAATTTAGAGAACGTGTAACTGTTTTGTCCCTCTCTGCCATTATTTGAGTTAAAAAGAACTCATGTTGTTCTAGAAACAGGATAAGCAGGTGGCAGTTGAAACCTGGGGAGCATTTCTTCCTTCAATACAACCTAACGTGTTAGTGTCCCCAGGTAAGTTCCTGTTTAACAGAAAACAAATTTGTCAGATTATGACAAATTTGTCAAAATATGTATTAAAACAGGTGTGTCAGTAAAATATGTCTCTATCTTTGGGGATGGACAGGGAAGCTTCTTGAAACTGATTTTCAAGGGGCATTTCACTAAGTATCAGTCAGGGACTGGTCAGAACACTATGAACCTACTCTTGACATTTCATGCACAGAAATTTAATGCAATGAGTTGGGTGGCAAAATTATCAGAAAAGTTAGAGGGAAGGGTTAAAAAATGGCCTGGGCAATCTTATTTAAAGATCAGAAAATACAAGAAAGAAGGTCCTTCTACTGTTTCAGGAGGGCATAGCCATCTGTATCAAAGGTGCTCTTGGCATTTGCAAGAGCATCATGGTTTTTTTGTTGTTGTCGTCACTGAAGGAGTGAATCAATGCAGTGTCAGAGCTTAACACGGCACTCAGTGAAGAAGTGAGAAGTAGAATGGGGTTGTCTTGTCCCAGCCCTCCAACACTGTACTAGTGGCTCTCACTGGCAGAGCCAAAAGGATACTACTGCTAGCAAAAGATCATATTCTTTTCCATGCCCTTGATATTTAAGTCAGCAGCAGCACTGATAACCAACAATTCCCAGGGGAAACACCAATAGCCCCAAAGCAGAAATGTTCTTTAGGAACAGCAACTGCTACTTACCACAAAACTGTCACATGATCCAATATTCTTTATGCTGTTGTTTAGTTGCTCAGTTGCGTCTCTTTACCACCTCCATGGACTGTAGCCAGCCAGGCTCCTCTGTCCATGGAATTTCCCCAGGCAAGAATACTGGAGTGGGTTGCTATTTCCTTCTCCAGGGAATCTTCCTGACCCAAGGACCGAACCCATGTCTCCTGCATTGGCAGGTAGATTCTCTACCGCTGAGCCACCAGGGAAGAATATTCTTTATATGAATTAGCAACAAGTAAGATTTTACGGGACATAATGATATTTAAAACCAGATTTATATGCATATATTTACTCATGATACTCTAAATTGGACTGAGCTCAGCTTGGAAGGTTTATGCTCAACTTGCTTGTATCATGTGCATGCCTGGCAGTTAACTGGGTCAGTTGGTGGGGACTTGTTCTCCATGTGGTTTCTACCACTAGATAACCCTGGAACCTTCATATTTTGCACGTAAGAACAGAAAAATGAAGCAGCCACTTCAAAAAAGAAAGGTTGACAGTTTCTTTAAAAAAAAAAAAACAAAAAAAAAAAACAAAAAAAACCACACATACATTTACTATACAACAAAGCAATTCCATCTTTAGGATCCACCTAGAAAAAATCAAAACATATGTCCACACAAGTATTATTACAGGAATGTTTTTAGCAGAATTACTCATAAAATCCAAAAAACCAGGAATAATTCAGATGTCCATCTATTGAACAGATAAACCAGTGTTGTATTTCCAAGCAATGAAATATACTATTCAACAATAAAGATAAAAAAAAACATCTATAATACAGATCTTAAAAACATAATGTTTATGAAAGAAATCTTACACAAAACACCACATAGTGTATGATTGCATTTATATGAAAAAGCAAATCTCTAGATATATAAAATATGAATAGATTAGTAATTGCCTGCAGCCAAGGTAGAGACAGTTAACTGTGAACAGACACAAATGATATTTTTTAAATGATGGATTTAAAATTGGACTGCTGTACTGGTTGCACAACACTACGTTTATTTAAAATCATTGACTTATACACATAAAACAGAGAATTTGATTGATTGTTGTTGTTTAGTTGCTCAGTTGTGTCTGAGTCTTTGCAACCCTATGGACTGTAGCCCACCAGGCCCTTCTGTCCATGAGATTTCCCAGGCAAGAATGCTGCAGTGGGTTGCCATTTCCTCCTCAAGGGTATCTTCCCAACCCAGGGATCAAACCCATGTCTTCTGCATTGGCAAATGAATTCTTTACCACTGAGCCACCAGGAAAGCCCTTTTATTGTATGTAAATTGTACCTAAATGAAACTGTCTAAAATATCACTTTTTAAAAGTTAAAAGACTCATTTGAAAAAGAAAAATCAAGGTTCAGTATTAGAAGATTTAAATAACTTGATTAATTAAACATTTAATAGAACTCAGTTAGGCCATTTAGATATTGTAAAAACTGAAAAAAAATTAACTTTAATCCTTACTACTGTACAAAGTAAGTGAATGCATAAAGTTTTGTGACCATAACAGCCAGATAGGCCCCATCTTTTAGCACAATAAGTCACTGCTGCAGGGGTCCACTTAATGGCATTTCATAGGAAATGTCAAGGTTCCTATGATGTGTGAACAGTTGGAAAGCTTCTTCTCTACTTGGATTTAAATCACTCTTACCACTACAATGTAATCAGAGTCCTGGCATTGTTAAAGCAAGCAGCCATCCAGAGACTAAGGTGAGAGCGTGAACAGCATTAATTGGCCTATTTTATTGGCCTGAAACACAGCAACCATCTATGATCAAAGCTCCAAACATATGTGGGATAAAAACAAAATGAGATTCTGAAAGGAGTATTTAGGCTGGCTTGCTACGATGATCTTAAATTGCATGGATTAAGGGCTGTACTATACACACACACACAATGTATGCATGCACACTCATAAAGGCAATATATATTGTTTTGGAAGGAAATTCCTTTGATATTTTAATAAAGCACTAATTTAGAGAAGTAGTCTAAAGATAGTGTTACATACTCCCCTGGACCAGGTAAACTCTTAAATTGTGATGTCAAGACTCAAGAAAATTGAAAAAAGCAAGCACCATTATCCAATTTTGTCTTATACAGCCACATTTCTCACATATTTTACTAAGAGCTAAAGAGGTTGCACCATAAACAGTAACACTCATTTTAGGTTGGTGTCTATGCTGTGTAAAATTTCAGGAGTATAGAGACAGTATACTCAGTGTGTTTCTTCTTTTATTACCAAGACATTTATGCCTTTCTCATAGTTTTCATCTGAAATAACAAATTGTTACCTCATCAATTTAGTGAAAATAATCAGCAGACCACGCTGTCATAGGTAAGTATTGAATTGTAGTAAGATTATTTCAATAATGTTTTGTCAAACAACCCAAAGATAAGTCAGCTAGAGCTTACACATAACATATAAAATGTTCCAAATTTTCAACAGAAATATTTTAAATAAAAATAACCTAGTTTTCTTTTTTTTTTTTTAAAGCATTTTGTGAAAGTTGAAATTACCAGTCTCACATATAATGGTAAATCATATTTCATTTTATGAAAAAATGATTAAAAAATTTTTTTGTCCATACCTCATAGCCTGTGGGATCTTATTTCAGTGACCAGGGATCAAAACTGTGGAGTGGTAACAACGGGACCGCCAGGGAAGTTCTTAATTATTTTTTCAATTGCTATTTTTCTTTCATATGAGTGAAAACAAAGGAATGCAATTTTAGAACATGTGATAGAAAATAATAGCATATGAACTTATTTGCATGTCTCTTCAGGAAATGGCAACCCACTCCAGTATTCTTGCCTGGAGAATCCCATGAACGGAAGAGCTTGGTGGGCTACAGTCCACAGGTCGCAAAGAGTCAGACACGACTGAGCGACTTGACTTTCACTTTCACAATTATTCAGTTCAGTTCAGTTGCTCAGTCGTGTCCGACTCTTTGTGACCCCATGAATCGCAGCACGCCAGGCCTCCCTGTCCATCACCAACTCCCGGAGTTCACTCAAACTCATGTCCATTGAGTCAGTGATGCCATCCAGCCATCTCATCCTCTGTCGTCCCCTTCTCCTCCTACCCTGATCCCTCCCAGCATCAGAGTCTTTTCCAATGAGTAAACTCTTTGCATGAGGTGGCCAAAGTGTTGGGGTTTCAGCTTCAGCATCAGTCCTTCCAGTGAACACCCAGGACTGATCTCCTTTAGAATGGACTGGTTGGATCTTCTTGCTGCTGTTGCTAAGTCACTTCAGTCGTGTCCAACTGTGCAACCCCATAGACGGCAGCCCACCAGGATATTCTTGCAGAGACATGCAAATCAAAACTACAATGAGGTATCACCTCACACTGGTTAGAATGGCTTATAATAAAAAAAAAAATCTACAAACAGTAAGTGTTGGAGAGGGTGTGGAGAAAAGGGAACCATCATGTACTGTTGGTGGGAATGTAAATTGATACAGGGACTATGGAGAACAGTATTGACGTTCCTTAAAAATCTAAAAATAGAACTAACATATGACCCAGTAATCCCACTACTGGGCATATACCCAGAGAAAACCACAATTCTAAAAGATGCATGCACCCCAAGGTTCATAGCATCACTATTTACAATAGCCAGACCTAAACATCCAATAGCAGTGGAATGGATGAAGATGTGATACATGTGTATACAATGGAGTATTATTCAGTCATTAAAAGGAACAAAATTGGGTCATTTGAAGAGACATGGGTGGATCTAGAGAGTGTCACACAGAGTGAAGTAAGTCACAAAGAGAAAAACATGTATTGTATATTAATGTATATATGTGGAATCTAGAAAAATAGATACAAATCAGATAATGGATACCTAGGGGGAAGAGGGGTGGTGAAAGGAACTGAGAGATTCAGATTAATGCATTTATACTATTGGTACTATGTATGACATAGATAACTAATGAGAACACACTATATGGCAGAGGGAACTCTACGTACTGCATTGTGGTGACCTGAATGGGAAGGAAATCCAAAAGCGAGGGGAAATATGTGCATGTAGAATTGATTCCTTTTGCTGTACAGTAGAAACTAATACAACATTTTGAAGCAATTATACTCCAATAAAAATTAATTTTAAAAAAAGAGTAGCATATGCAATGTGAAATACAAAGTGAAGGAAATTTTGGAAAACTAGAATTCAAAATGTTATTTTAGAAAAAAGAGAAATATAGCAATGAGGATACTGAATTAGAATCATTGTGGGGAGCTTTGCAAAAATACTGAGCCTCAGTTTATATACAAAACTATTTTAACAAGGATTCCTTAAGTGTGGCCTCAGTAATAGAATACTGTAAATATTCCCAGAAGGATTATGATGTTAACTGTGTTCAGACTCACTTTTAAATCTAGATCATACAGTATTCAACAACTTGGAATGATATTGCAAAATAGATTTATTTATCTAAGGTGCATTTTATTATATAAATCTTATTGTCTTTTATGCTTACTTTTCTGCAAACTTTGTTACATTACAATGAGTTTTATATGTAGTAGTTATCTATTTTCATGATGGGAATTTTGAGATATCACCCTACTTTAAATGTGATGATATGATGCTGATGATATATGTATATCCTTGGTCTTTCAAAAATGTTTAAATTAGATGACATTAACAGCAGTAATTCAATTTTATGAAAAAAATAAAACTTGGGAAATATTCCTTACTTCATTCAAAACCATTTTAGAACACTTAGCTCTAATTGCAGAGATAGATGAGACATGTTCCCACATCCACTTTTCATTGTTGATATGATGATAGACAATAAACAAGTACATAAATATTTTAGGTTATAATAAGTGTTGTGAAAAAATTTAAGTAGCATAAAAGGTGACAGGCACACTTAGATATGTTAAAAGATACTGGAGCATATTCAAAAAATTTTTTAAAGAGTTAAGGGATTTTTGGTTTTGCTTTTTAGTAAAAACAGATTAAAATTGGGTAGTCCCAAACCAGAAATGGTAGGAGAATTCCACCAGGCCAGAGTTCAGGGAAAACCATTGATAGAGAAATGGTCAAAGCAAAGCAAGAAAATTATTTGGTTGGCTATGGCTTAAGCTCTTGTAGTTTTGGGGAGAGTCAAGTTGACTATTTGTTACTATTTGTCCTTAGGTTTTGAGTTCTTAACCTTGAGGCATTTACTGGCTTAGGTTTTGCTTATGAAGGCTACAAAGACTTTAAACCATGCCAACCTGAAGGCCTCCTTGGTTCCACAGGTGGCTAGTGGTAAAGAATCTGCTTGTCAGTGCAGGAGATGCCAGAGATGAAGGTTCAATCCCTGGGTCAGGAAAATCCCTTGCAGGAGGAAATAGCTACTCGCTCCAGTATTCTTGCCTGGAGAATTCCATAATCAGAGGAGGCTGGCAGGTTACTGTCCATGGAGTTGCAAAGAGTCAGACATGACTGAACGTGCACCCATGCACGCAGTTAGGGAAGGCCTATCTGAACAGGTCACGTTCGATCAGAGTGGGTAACTGTTCCAGTTCAAAAAATTACTATTCAAAACAACCTTACCAGCAAATTCTGAGCCTTTCTGTGCAGTTTCAAGAACCCATTGATGGGTCAACTGTATTCATATATTATCATTAATGATCATAATAATGTACTCTGATTGCCACTGTCTGAGTTAAAATAATTGGCAATCTTTCAGAAAATGAACTTCACTATGAGTTAAAAACTTATTTCTGAAATCAAGACAAAGCTATTTTGATGGATTTTAAAGAACATGTTAAGATGAAGTTAGGGTTTTTGTGTTGATCTGAAACTCTAGTAGCTTTTGGTAACTTTCAGTTTGCCTTCCAGGCTTTCAACTCTACTATAAAGTGTAATGGCATTAGCCCAGTTTCCTTATGCCTTTTCAATGGGCAGCTTTTCAGGGAATGGTAGAAAATGTAGAAATAGTAGAAATAGTGAGCAATGTTGGAGACGGGATGAAGTGAAAGCTGAAACACAGCCATTAATATTTAAATAGTATTCTATTCCATGGCAATTCTCCCTAAAAATATGTAGTCTATGCTATTTTGCTTAGGTGGTATAGTTTGAGTTGAAAATAAAATGGAAAATAATTGTGCTGTCATAATAATGTGTTTACATTATTAAAAACTATATTAGCTAAATTAATGTAGACAAATCCATTCAATTTGAATGATACAAGGAATGCTAATGCTAATAATACAAGGAATGCTGATCAATCTAAATCAAAATGTATAGATTAATTACATTTTCTTCCTATTTTCCAAATGATTATTTTCAAATAAAATGAATTTGGTATTCTGGTATCTTTTCTTATATATTACAGAGATAAATCAGCAAATTTAACATTTCAACTTAAGATTGATTGCAATGATTTATGCTTCAAGCAAGTAGTGGTGGTGGTTGGTGGTTTAGTTGCTAAGTCATGTCCAACTCTTGCAACCCATGGACTGTAGCCTACCAGGCTCCTCTGCCCATGGAATTTTCCAGGCAAGAATACTAGAGTGGGTTGCCATTTCCTTCTTCAGGGGATCTTCCAGACCCAAGGATTGAACTTAGGTCTTCTATACTACAGATGGTCTCCTGCAATGTAGGCAGATTCTTTACTGACTGAGCCACCAGGGAAGACTTTAAGCAAGTAATGTGGTATTTAAAAGTGCAGTCTTCAAAATGAAATGAAAATGTTTTAGAGTAATTAAATATGAGATGAGAGAAGGACCATAATAACTTTTCTTGCTAACTTAATTTGAGGTCAAAATTTTTGAATAAACAGAAGTGGTAATGATTAGATGATGGCAGTGATAAATGTTTAAGTACACATAAATGGCCATGACATGTTTTTAGCAAGATGTGCTTGCATATTCAGTTGCCCTGTCGGGTCCGACTCTGTGACCCAATGGACTGTAGGCTGTCAGGCCTCTGTCCATGGGATTACTCAGGGAAGAATACTGGAATGGGTAGCCATTTCTTCTTCCAGAGGATTTTCCTGATTTAGGGATCAAGTCCATTTCTTCTGTGTTTTATCAGGACACTTAAAAAAAAAATAGTGGAATGAAATGAAATTTGCACTCTGAAGAGCAAGCTGATTTAGAATGTGGAAAAGGGAAGGAAAATTAGTTCCCAGTTTGGATGTATTCCATGTTGAATGATTCTGGCTTCAATTCTGGTGCAAATGAACAAGGCAGAAAGAAATCCATACTGAAAATTGAAGGTGATGTGATATTTTGTGATTTAAACATGTGAGTTAATCTTAAAGACAAAGATGAAGTCAGCAGTCTACAAGACCAGAACAGACATTGAGGATGATGTACCTCTCATAATTAGGGAATGGGAGAAATAAGAAGTTCTTGAAGAAAATATAGAACAAGCTGAGATGGTGGAGAACCAGGATAATGTGCTGCTGGGAAAACCTAGAAGGAAAGGGTCTCATGAACGTTGTGGCAAATAGTTACAAATTCACCAAACTGCAACTAGATTATTGATTTTCATATGAAAAAATGCCAATTGCTTAGAAAATTTCTGAAGTAGATATCATTTATATATGTAAGGTAAAAAGGGAGAGAACAAATATATTCATAACTTTTGTTTGCACATCCTGTTTTCTGAAACACTGCAAAGTATATTATCTATGTTTTTGCAAATTAATCAAGATTTATGTAATGTTCACTACTGCATTTGAATAACCAGTAGTTTTCACACAGTAAATAATATAATTAAATATGAAAACAAAGTTAAGAATTGTGTCACTATCTTACAAGATTTTTTATCTAATTAAAGAACTTGCTGTCAGAATTTGGAAAAAATCCCTGTATTTATGATCTGGGGAAATGGAGCCTCAGAAGAGGCCTGAACTTTTATCGCCAAGAATAAAATGCCTATTTTAATTTTATCTGCTATGTTAATTATTAATGGCACAATATAATATTAAATGAATTTCTTCTCTTCCCACCCCTGCCTTTGGCTTGCATATAGATATGAATAACCTATAAACTAGAGTGAAGCTACAATTTAAATTGCCATTTTAGTAGTTGTAAGGTTATTCCCAAATAATAACCCCTATCTACCAAAGAATTGCCAGTTAACATGCTAGAAAACTACTGTATAATTATGTTTGCAACTTTAATCTAATTTAATTGCACTGGTGATAGCCATAACTAGCAAAGAACTTCACTACATGAATTATTTCTAAGAGAATTTCAGTGGTGGCAATTCACTCTCATTCTTTCAGTGACAAATGTAAACATTGGGTTCTGATTTAATTTTTAAATTTAAAAAGTAATATTTAATTGAAAATAGATATGAAAAAAAGGAATTCACTTGAATATTTTAGTCTGCTGTGTTTCATGAACTGTTACAGTCTTGAAGGATAAGTAATAAGGAAATAAACACTTTCAGAATCTCCGTGTCCAAGAAGCCTGACATCTAATGTATTTGTTACATGAAACTCCACTCAAAGACTATGACTGGCCACTTGAATGCAAATTTTAAGGCAAAATTTGGACAATATTTAGTTACAAGTCTTCAATCCTTTCATGTATGTTGGGACACAGAGCCTTTATGCTAAGCAACCCAAATCGATATAAAATCCTGGGTGAGTTTTCTAAGGAATAAATGGACAGTGGATACTGGGGTCAATGAGCAATCTCTACTTTGCTATCTAATGTGAACTGTATTTGAGGACTATGTGACCCAAGAGAAAAAAGAATTAGGAAAAGAAGAGCCATTACTTATTTAGAAATTCTTTTGATCTTTATGACATTTGCTTTTATATGCAGAATGATACTGAATGTCCTGAGAAGACACTGACATTTAACTTTCTTTCCTGAGAATCTACTCAACCCAGTACCACAGAACCTAGAATACTCTTTTTCCAGTTCTGCAGATTTCTGGTGGTATCACCTGAGTTACTTGATAAAAATAATTCACAGACTTTATCCCCAACTGTGGAACTACTAAATAAGAATATTTTAGGACAGGGCAAGCTCTCAAGGTGATTCTTACATATATTTATTTTAAGACTAGGGAATACTGAAATCAGATTGATTATATTCTTTGCAGCTAAAGATGGATAAACTCTATACAGTCAGCAAAAACAAGACCAGGAACTGACTGTGGCACAGATCATGAACTCCTTATTGCCAAATTCAGACTTAAATTGAAGAAATTAGGGAAAACCACTAGACCAATTCAAGTATGACTTAAATCAAATCCGTTACGAAAATACAGTGGAAGTGAGAAATAGATTCAAGGGACCAGATCTGATAGACAGAGTGCCTGATGAACTATGGACAGAGGTTCATGATATAGTACAAGAGGCAGGGATCAAGACTATCCCCAAGGAAAATAAAGGTAAAATGGTTGTCTGAGGAGGCCTTACAAATAGCAGTGAATAGAAGAGAAGCAAAAGGCAAAGGAGAAAAGGAAAGATAATACCCATTTGAATTCAGAGTTCCAAAGAATAGCAAGGAGAGATAAGAAAGCCTTCCACAGTGATCAATGCAAAGAAATAGAGGAAAAAAATAGAATGGGAAAGTCTAGAGATGTCTTCAAGAAAACTAGAGATGCCAAGGGAACATTTCATGCAAAGATGGGCACAATAAAGGACAGAAATGGTATGGACAAACAGAAGCAGAAGATATTAAGATGAGGTGGCAAGAATACACAGAAGAACTGTACAAAAAAGATCAGCATAATCCAGATAATCACGATCACCAACCTAGAGCCAGATATCCTGGAATGCAAAGTCAAGTGAGCCTTAGGAAGCATCACAATGGACAGAGCTAGTGGAGGTGATGGAATTCTAGTTGAGCTATTTCAAATCCTAAAAGATGATCCTATGAAAGTGCTGCACTCAATATGCGAGCAAATCTGGAAAACTCAGCAGTGGCCACAGGACTGGAAAAAGTCAGTTTTCATTTCCGTCTCAAAGAAGGGCAATGCCAAAGAATGCTCAAACTACCGCACAATTGCACTCATCTCACATGCAAGTAAAGTAAAGCTCAAAATTCTCCAAGCCAGGCTTCAACAATTCGTGAACCGTGAACTTCCAGATGTGCAACCTGGAATGAGAAAAGGCAGAGGAACCAGAGATCAGGTTGCCAACATCCATTGGATCATCAAAAAAGCAAGAGAGTTCCAGAAAGACATCTACTTCTGCTTTCCTGATTATGCCAAAGCCTTTTACTGTGTGGATCACAACAAACTTCAGAAAATTCTTCAGTTCAGTCATTCAGTTGTGTCTGACTCTTTGCGACCCCATGAATCACAGCACGCCAGGCCTCCCTGTCCATCACCAACTCCCGGAGTTCACTCAAACTCATGTCCATTGAGTCGGTGATGCCATCCAGCCATTTCATCCTCTGTCGTCCCCTTCTCCTCCTGCCCCCAATCCGTCCCAGCATCAGAGTCTTTTCCAATGAGTCAACTCTTCGCATGAGGTGGCCAAAGTATTGGAGTTTCAGCTTCAGCATCAGTCCTTCCAATGAACAGCCAGAATTGATCTCCTTTAGGATGGACTGGTTGGATCTCCTTGCAGTCTAAGGGACTCTCAAGGGTCTTCTCCAACACCACAGTCCAAAAGCATCAATTCTTCGGCACTCAGCTTTCTTCACAGTCCAACTCTCACATCCATATATGACCACTGGAAAAACCATAGCCTTGACTAGACAGACCTTTGTTGGCAATTCTTAAAGAGATGGAAATACCAGACCACCTGACCTGCCTCTTGAGAAATATGTATGCAGGTCAGGAAGCAACAGTTAGAACTGGACATGAAACAACAGACTGGTTCCAAATAGGGAAAGGAGTGTGTCAAGGCTGTATATTGTCATCCTGGTTATTTAAACTTCTATGCAGAGTACATCATGAGATATGCTGGGCTGGATAAAGCACAAGCTGGAATCAAGATTGTCAGGAATAATATAAATAACCTCAGATATGTTGATGACAAAACCCTTATGGCAGAAAGCAAAGAAAAGCTAAAGAGCCTCTTGTTGAAAGTGGAAAAGGAGAGTGAAAATGTTGGCTTAAAGCTCAATAGTAAGAAAATTAAGTGAAGTGAAGTGAAAGTCACTCACTCATGTCCGACTCTTTTCGACCCCATGGACTATACAGTCTGTAGAATTCTCTAGGCCAGAATACTGGAGTGGGTAGCTTTTTCCTTCTCCAGGGGATCTTCCCAACCCAGGGATCAAACCTAGGTCTCCCACATTGCAGGCAGATTATTTACCTGCTGAGCCACAAGGGAAGCCCATGTGAAAATTAAGATCATGGCATCTGGTCCATCACTTCATAGCAAATTGATGGGGAAACAGTGACAGACTATACTTTTGGGTTCCAACATCACTGCAGATGGTTACTGCATGAAATTAAAAGACGCTTGCTCCTTGGAAGAAAAGTTATGACCAACCTAGACAGCATATTGAAAAGCAGAGATGTTACTTTGCCAACAAAGGTCCGTTTAGTCAAAGCTATGGTTTTTCCAGTAGTCATGTATGGATGAAAGAGCTGGACTAGAAAGAAATCTGAGCGCCAAAGAATTGATGCTTTTAAACTGTGGTATTGGAGAAGACTCTTGAGAGCACTTTGGACCATAAGGAGATGCAACCAGTCCATCCTAAAGGAAATCCGTCCTGAATGTTCATTGGAAGAACTGATGCTAAAGCTGAAACTCCAATACTTTGGCCATCTGATGCAAAGAACTCACTCATTGGAAAAGACCCTAATTCTGGGAAAGATTGAAGGCAGGAGGAGAAAGGGATGACAGAGGATGAGATGGCTGGATGGCATCACCGACTCAGTGACATGAGTTTGAGTAAATTCTGGGAGTTGGTGATGGACAGGGAGGCCTGGTGTGCTGCAGTCCATGGGGTTGCAAAGAGTCAGACACAACTGAGCGACTGAACTGAAGGGAATTTTAGACAAGCTGGGTATTAAAAGCCTGAATTCCAGAATGTTAATTATACTAAATTACTATATAAAACAAATAATTATATTAATCATATTCCATAAGCAAATCACTGAATTTCATTCAGTGTTTCATAATCTGGCTGTGGAGATATGTTATGTCCAGAGACTAAGGATATAAATGTTCATATCTCTAGCAATCTGTTTTGTTCTAAGGGAAAACATATTGAACAATTTCAGTTTCCTGAAATATGAAAAGATGTTTACTTTTTAAAATAAGGACATGTTAATGATAACTCACTTATTAAAAATGGAAGTGGCTAGTGCATGATACAGAACACAAATTTATCAGTTTTCCATATGCCTTCATTAAAATCTAAGGTCTAAATAATTCTAAACATATATCTCACTTCTCACCATGAGCTTATAATAGAAATGAGCAATATAAAGGTTATACCCAAAGGGTTCTGAGAATACTGGATAATTGGATTGTTAGATATCAAAAGCCCTCCACCTCCATATTTGGACTCACCTAGGTTTCTGTAAAATGGCACCTTTCTAAGCTGTACATTTGTCTTGAAATGTTTCATTGCTGGAACCTGACTGCCTTTTAAGATAAGGCCAAACTGGACACCTTGAAGCTGCTGGTGCCAGGAACAGGAACATTCTAATTGAATGTCTTTGTTCCCTTTTCCCAATGAAACAGGTGAGGTTTTGTTCATTTATACATGCATGTAAAGTCCTCATTTATAGCAATTGTTAGAGGCAGCTATTTGTGAAATACTGTTGATAAAATTTAAATAAAATTTATCTCTTGCTACAGATGACCACAATTCTGGTGAAATCCTTTTATTCATTACATTATGATTGAGCTTTTTAGTCATTTTCATTCCTTTAGCTAGACTAGATTTCTTGACAGTCATTTCAAATTCCATTTAGGGAATAACACCAGGGGACATGACCAAGGTGAATAAGACTTCCCATTTGTACTCTGAAGAGCCTGTATTCTGTAGCCTTGAAAGGAAGAACAGATTTCCAGAAAGTTACTAAGTCACAGGGTACATTTATAATGAAACTATACCATAAAGTTCTTGAGAAAAGTACAACCAAATATTAAAAATGTTAAATTATTACCAATTCTAACTTGATTTATTTTTCTTTCAAGGCAATAATGGTCCCCTATATGCAGCGAATACAACTTCACTTTTATTCTATACATCTGCTCCCTTGCCTTATAACTGGATGAAGAGAGTAAGTGAAAATTCTACAGAAAACACAGTTCTAACAGCACCAGCATACTAGCTAGATCTTACATTTTGTGAAGATACAGTCAGAAACCAACAGAATCATCAGGGAAACACTGAATAAATAACTTCAGCTTCACCATACTGTGTCTCCCACTGGTGTTTTATTCACAAGACTTAACACCAAAAAAGGGATAGTTGTTTATTTCTCCCCCCTGAATCAAGCACGTTCTGAGGGCACCTAACTCATTTATTTTTTCATCTAGACATATGCCCATCAAAAATATGTTAGAATATAGGATAGTCAGAAAAAGAAAAATCGATTATTATTCAGGAAAAAAGAATTCCATTCTTAATGCAAAATGCACATAAATTGTCTTCCATGGTATTATTCTGAAAGAATTCAACTCATTATATATCACACAGAATTTTTTTTAAAGGTAGACATGACAATTACTAATGCTTAAACAGATTACTTAAAAGTTTTCAGTAAATGTTTACCCATCCACTGATTGTGTGGAAGTACCTCACCTCATTACAAAAGGGTGTATACACATAATAGGCAAACAGGAGATTCAGAGGTGAGAGAACTAAGCCATCTCTTGAAAACAACTTTGAATAATTTAAATTTCAGTTAATCATTGCAGAGATATTACCTCCCTCATTAACCCAAACAATTAGTAAATTGTTTAATGGTCCCTAGAGCAAAAGGATCAGCAAAATCCCACAAAGAACATCCTTAAGTGATACATTAAGTACCTTACATAAAAAATTGTGTCACTTACTCTGTACAGAAGTAGGTGTTTGCTCTGTTAAAAAATAAAAGTCCTCCAAATGAGTCACTTGTGCAAAGCTCCATGTCAGCAAGCCAAGACTTAATGGCAGTTTTGGTCTCTCCCAGGAATGTGACTTTTAACCAGTTAGTCTGGGATTATCTGGTCACCACTAGCAAGGTAATCCATTGGATATACCCCAGTTGTCCCCCTAGGAAGATGGTTTTGTCTGAAACAATCCACTCTTTGTTAGGAACTTCCTTTTCCCCTCTTTCTGATTATAAAAGCCTTCCACTTTGTACAGCTCCTTAGAGCTGCTTTCTATCTGCTAGATGGGATGCTGTGCGATTCATGAATCATTGAATAAAGCCAATTTCATTTTGAATTTTATGTGTTAACACCTCAAAGTACCAATATTTGTGGCATTTCTCATGTTACTATTATTATATAGGTGCCTATCTCTTCTAAATAGACTAAATTTTCTTGAGGAATAAAGATCAAATTGGATAATTTTTTTTCATTCCTCAACTATTCTTGTTACATACTGAATATAAGAGAAACTTAAAACATTTTCTTGAATTAAATTCATTAAGATAATCCAACCCTGAAGTAATGAAAATGTTGTTTGAAAGCTTAACTTCTTATATGTAAATAACTGTCAAACTTCATTCACAGTTTAATTATTATGTTTTCAGTAACTGGGATTAACCTTTTATCAGCACAAGTAAATTGTAGAATACTACATAATTATTCCATGAATTTTTTTCAATTTCAAAATAAATCTGTTCATGGTATACTAATTTGTCCAGATACATACTTTCAAAACTAAATTCTGGATTTTTAATGGGGATGTGATAAATAAATGAATGTACATTTCATATAGGAATAGTTTCTTTTTAAGAGTATAATAATAATTTTACCATTATAAATCAGCTGCTATGTGTCAGGCATACTTCTAAATCCTTCATAAATATAATAATCTTAGGTCACAGACTACTCTGGCCTACTCTCTTGAGGTTATCTTTCAAACTAGAAAGGAATAGATGCATTTTTAAAATTTAGAACAGAATTACCTATTGTGTCACCAGAACATCTGGTATCTAAACCATATGGATTATTTTAAATAAACAACTAAGACATTTGCATTTCAGACATGCAAAGCATTTAATTATGAATTAATTATAATTAAGACTTTTGGAAACCTCACTTAGACAAAGAATCTGTAACCATTTACCTGGCTATTTATTCTTGATATCTTCCAATCCATATACCTAGAACAAGTTAGCATATTTTACAGGCTCAGATACATCCAAGATTCTGAAACAAATCCCTTCCTTAATCCTGGGAGATTTAATTTGTTCTACTTCAGATGACTGACATTCTAGCATTTGTAACTCGTGTTCTAATTTGTTACTATATTAAGATTTTAAGAACAACAACAAAAGTCATTTTAGTTCTCTGTAGAAATACTTTTGGGGGGCTTCCCTGGTAGCTCAGCTGGTAAAGAATCTGCCTGCAATGTAGTAAAAAGAAATACTTTTTTATTTACTCAGTTGAATATATCTTATATCTTCAATCTACAAACTTCTATTAAAGAAAATATCTAATCATTTTATGCGTGTATGCTCAGTCATGTGCAACTCTTTGTAACCCCATGGACTGTAGCATGCCAGGCTCCTCTGTCCATGGAATTTCCCAGGCAAGAATACTGAAGTGGGTTGCTATTTCCTTCTCCAGGGGATCTTCCCGAATCAGGGATCAAACTTGGGCCTCCTGCACTGACAGGCAGATTCTTTACCACTGAGCCATCAGGGAAGCTCCAATCCTAGTCCATGGAAAAACTGTGTTTCATGAAACCAGTCCCTGCTACCAAAAAGGTTGGGGCCTCTGAGTTTCAAGTCAATAGTTAGAATAGCAGGAGGGTGAGATGGCTACTTGAACTAGCATGATGTCAGTGGAAAGAAAATAAAGTTTTTTAGTGGAATTTTGGAGATAGTCAGGACTTATTGGTAAAAGAATATAATATGTGAGGGTGAGTACATGTGACTTCTCAGTATCAGTCATATTCATAAACATGAATAGTGGTATCGGTCACTGAGATGCCAACACTTTAAGAGATACATTCAATTTTCTTGCTAGGGAAGAAAAGGGGAAGAGATTATAAACTTATTTGGAAAATGTTCAATTCAAGGCAACTTTTGGGCTTTATTTAACATATTTTTATTACTCTACTTTGTGCCAAGAAAAGCTTTAGTTCTTTAGGTATTATGTGGACAATTAGAGATATGATTCTGGAGCTCAATGAAGAAGTTTAAATATAAATTTGCAAAAAAACTGGCATATAGATGATGCACAGATGACAATGGAAGTTTTAACACAAATAAAGTGAGGGTAAGAAGAGAAAAGGTACACCACTAAGTCTTGAGGAACTCTAGTGTTGTAAGGGAGAGAGGTGGCGATCTAGAAAAAAAGATTGAGAAACAAGGGCCAAGTATAGCAGAATGAGACATAAAGCTTGAGTGGCAAAAGCCAAGGGAAATGTTTTTAAAAGGAAGTAATTCACCAGTCAATTAAGAAACCTAAAAAACACTTCCAAATTAACCTCCAGAAGGTCCTGAGTAATTATAGTAACTGTTGTTTTGATGGACTGATTGGAGCACAAGACAACTGAATGGGTCTGAGGAGGAAAAAAAGAAGTGAGGAAGTAGATGTAGCACATGTCAACCACTCTAAAGAAACATCATTGTGAAGGGGCTTCAATGGTGGCTCAGATGGTAAAGAATCTGCTGCAATGCAGGAGACCTGTGTTCAATCCCTGGGTTGGAAAGATGCCCTGGAAGAAGGCATGGCAACCTATTCCAGTAATCTTGCCCAGAGAATCCCCATGGACAGAGGTTCCTGGTGGGCTACAGTCCATGGGGTTGCAAAGAGTGGGACACGACTAAGCACACTATGGTCTAATAGACAATTTTAAAAATAATTTGATAAGCATGCTTCATTGACCATTGAAAGGGTTTATTATAAAGTTAGTAGTTGACAAAGTAGGTTATGTAGAATTCCTTAGAAGGAGGGTGGAGATGACATTGTTGAGGTTCTGAAAAGTATGTATAGTGCTAATGCACAAATATGTTGAATACTGTTTCTCCAGCAGTACATATGACCTTGTTTGGAATGTAGAAAAAAAAGGATGATTATGATTTAGAATTTTCCCTGTGTATTCAATAAGAATTAAAAAAAAATGAATGAGGATTAGGGTGTTGGCATGAGAGTTATAAAAATAATGAAATAGCAAAGACTGAATATGGAAGGGTAAATGATGAGGGCAAGAAATGGAAATACAGGAAAGTGGAGATTCACCTGGGATGAAAAGAATGTATGCTGCTGCTGCTAAGTCACTTCAGTAATGTCGGATGCTGTGCAACCCCATAGAAGGCAGCCCACCAGGCTCCACCATCCCTGGGATTCTCCAGGCAAGAACACTGGAGTGGGTTGCCATTTCGGTCTCCAATGCATGAAAGTGGAAAGTGAAAACTGAAAGTGAAGTTGCTCAGTCATGTCCGACTCTTAGTGACCCCATGGACTGCAGCCCACCAGGATCCTCTGACCATGGGATTTTCCAGGCAAAAGCACTGGAGTGGGGTGCCATTGCCTTCTCCAAAAGAATGTATGAATGGAAGTAATTCACAAGTGAGCTGAGAAGGCAAAGAGCAAAGGTGGGTGGTAGGAACACTAATGGGTGAAATAAGATCTAACTTATGATGTAGGATTATGTGGCTGAGGAAGGAGAAGGAAAAAAATCATTGGAGATAAAGATATTAAAGAACAGAGAGACTGAATGTTGAGATAGTCATCTACATGGAAAGTGTGGTCACCCAGAATATTGTCAATAAATAGGATGGACAGGAATACTTAAGTGAGATGCCTACATGTTATAGATCATAACAAGAGGAGGAAATGTTGGATAATATAAGGTAAAGACACATGCTTCAAAGTGCAGAATATCTACCAGATTAGTGAGTATAGATCTGGACCTTATAACAAGGTACAAACAACATCAAGCACAGCAAACAAAGTGCATAAGGGGTGAGTAAATAGTCACTACCAGTAGGGTTACAGATACAGTAACTCTCAAGGAAGGATATATGCTTCCTTTAAGGCATGAAACACTTAAGAACACATAGATATTGCTTAATGCGTGTAGTTCTAAAAGGTAGAATGGACAGCATATAACATATGTGTGACCCCATGGACTGTAGCCCACCAGGCTCCTCTGCCCACGGGATTCTCCAAGGAAGAATACTGGAGTGGGTCACTAAATCTTTCTGAGAAGAAGGAAGCTGCAGTAGATGATAGATTATAAGGATAAAATATGGGAAGGGTATGGGATTTTGAATGAGGAAGACAGGACACTATGATTTTCAGTGCAGACTCTTTTGGTAGTGTGCATAAAATTTAAATAAGAGGTTACTATCTTTTTACATTCCATTCTGTGGTTCAAAATCATATAGGGACAATAGGCTCATTGTCCCTACTACTCCCTTAACTCCTACCTACTCTCTTAACTTTGACAAAATATCATGTATAATGATCAGGGTTTTTTTTTCTTTTGTTTTTGGTTTTCTTTCTTAAACTAACAGAGGTGAGGATAATTGATCAACATGGTAGCAATCTGTATCCACTGCCTGCAAATATAATTCCTCTTTCATTATTTCAAAAATTGTTGATTATTTTATGAATATATCAGATAATATGCTTGGGTACTGTAAGACTGGAGCAAGTTAAAACACAGATGGAATGATATGTGCATATTCATGATCATTTCTCATTACTGGAGGCTGCCCATCATTGTATTTTCAAACACATCAGTTCAAAACATTTGGTATTTGCATAAATACTGTTCATCATGAAAGCATTAACATTGTGTTAGAAGGTGAAGTAAGTAAAATAAATGCATCTGTTTTAACATTATGATCCTTCAATTTATGTTAATTTCAGAAGACATAAAACAGTATCTTATGTATCTGAAAAATCTGCATGAGGTTGTAATTTTAATTTATCTGTGAGTGTTTCTACATTAATTAAAATGCACAGGTTTTTAAAATAGGGATTAAAATATGAAAGAGATCAAGCTATTTACAATCTAATTAGCTCAAAATTGGATGAGTAATATAAATGCATAATTAATCTGGTTTGACTATGACAAACTTGAAAGGGAGATTATGGAATTAATAACAAAAACGTATCTAAAAAAAACTTGTATTCAAAGTAAGAGGAATTTCTTGACATCTTTAAAATAATTCTTCCATACTCTTATTTTCTGAAAAGTATCCTATTGAATAAATACAGAGTGAAACATGAAAATATTTTACTTTCTCAAGAATTCCTAAAAAGACAACCTTTCATTGCAAAACACTTACAAAGTAGATAAGTAACAATTTTTATATAACCTTACTCCATTTATCTTTTACACATGCTCTTTCTCTTCCTATCTTTTTCTTTCACTCTGAACAAAGTAAGCTGTATATGTCATCTCCCTTTATCCCTAACATTTCAGTATGTATTTTCTAAAAATAAGGATATTCTTTTATATAACCACAGTGAATTTATGAACATGTAATAGTGACTTTTATCTAAATTGCTCTCCATATTCTAGTTTGTTGATTGCTAAAATAATCCACTGTATTGTCTAGCATTTTTTTTTCCTCTAGTAAAGAAACCAGTCTAGCTTATGAAAGAATTTAAAGGTGACACAAAGAGATGGAAAAACATACCATGTTCTTTGGTTGATATTGTCAAAATGACCACACTACTCAGGGAAATCTACAAATTCAATGCAATCACTATTAAACTACTAATGGCATTTTTCACAAAGTTAAAAATTAATTTTTTAATTTGTATAGAAACATTAAAGACACCAAATGGCCAACACAATCCTGAAAAAGAAATGGAGCTGAAGGAATCAGGCTCCCTAACTTCAGACTAAAGCTACAGTAATCCAAACAGTATGGTGGTACTGTTGTTTAGTCACTTAGTCATGTCCAGCTCTTTGAAACCCCATGGATTGCAGCCCGCCAGGCACCTGTCCATGGACTTCTCCAGGCAAGAATACTGGAGTGAGTTGCCATGCCCTCTTCCAGGGGATCTTCACAACCCAGAGATCAAATTCATATGTCCTGCATTGATAGGCAGATTTTTTTTACCACTGAGCCACCAGGGAAGCCCAATTCAAACAGTAGGGTACTAGCACAAAAACAGAAATATCGATCAGTGGAATAGGAGAGAAAGCTCAAAAATAAAGCTTGACCATGCATTTATGGTTTATTAATCTATGGCAAAGAAGGCAAGAATATACAGTAAAGACAGTCTCTTCAATAAACATTGCTGGGAAAACTGGACAGCTTCATTTGAAAGAATGAAATTAGAACATCCTCTAGTACCATACACAAAAATAAAGTCAAAATAGATTAAAGACCTAAATGTAAGACTGTATACTGTTAAACTTTTACAGGAACACAGAGGCAGAATGCTCTTTGATATAAATTACAGCAAAATCCTTTTGGATCCATCTCCCTAGGTAATGGAAATAAAAACTAAAATAAACAAATGGGACCTGAAACTAAAAACTTTTGCATAGCAAAAGAAACTTAAATAAAATGAAAAGACAACCTACAGCACGGAAGAAAATATTTGCAAATGACAAGATTAACCTCCGAAATATACAAACAGTTCACACCTCAATATTAAACAAAAAAAGACAACCCAATAAAAAAACAGGCAGAAGCTCTATAGAGACATTTCTCCAAATAAGATATGGCCAAAAGGCACATGAAAAGATGTTCAACACCCACTAATTTTTAGACAAATGCAAATCATAACTACAATGAGGTATCACCTCACACCGGTCAGAATGGCCTTCATCAAAAAGTCTACAAATAATAAATTCTGGAGTGTAGAAAAAAAGGAACCCTTCTACATTGTTGGTGGGAATGTAAATTGCTATAGTCGTCATGGAGAACAGCATGGCAGTTCCTTAAAAAAATAAGATCAGAGATACTATATGATACTGCAATCCTACTCCTGGGCATGGACCCAGAGAAAACCATAATTCAAAAATACACACACACTCCAATGTTCACTGTAGCACTATTTACAATAGCCAAGACATGGAAGCAACCTAAATGTCCATGGACAAAGGAATGGATAAAGAAGTGGTATACCTAAAAAATGGAATATTACTCAGCCATAAAAAGAATGAAAGTATATGGCACAAGAACTATATTCAATAATTTTTAATAACCTATAAGGGAAAAGAATCCGAAAAAATATGTAACTGAACCACTGTGTTATATACTGGAAACTAATGATATCATAAATCAACTATACTTCAATTAAAAAAAAAACAGTTTGTAACTATGTATGGTGCCAGATGTTATCTATACTCATTGTGATGATCATTTTACAATATATATAATATCAAATAATCATCATGTACACCTGAAGCTAATATGCTATCAATTATACTTCAAAAAACCCCCAAAATTTTATAGAAAAAAATTAAAAGAGAAATTCAGTCTAGGATCAGGTATTATATTGAGTTGTCATTTCTCTTCAGTCTCCTTGGATCTAGAAAAAATTGTCAGCTTTTATTTAGCATTTTATAAATTGGCATTACTGAAAATTATCATCCCTCTGGATGTTGCTTTAATTTTTATTTAAAAACAAAACTTTGAGTTTGTCTTGTTTTCTTATGATTAGATTCAAGTTTTATATTCCTAGCTTGACTATTCTGTATTTTGTCCCTTTCAGTGTAGGTATCCTATCTGAGGCACGCAATGTCTACCTGCCTCTTGTTAATAATGTCAATTTTTATCATAATGTCAAAGTGTTATCCGATATGTTCATGATACACAGGGTTCTCACCCTAGGGTCCCATGATGAACACATAGGGTGACCAAAGGTAATTTTAATCTTTGAAGGAACCACAGTAACACTTGTTATCTGCTGGTAACTGCATAAACTATTAGTTAAACTATTAGCTTGAGGTCAGTTCAGTTAGATCATCCTGTGTTCTTCTCAAGATGTCATAATATTGCAAACCTAGGTATTCAATGTTCACTGTGATGAAAAGAACACAGAAAAGCAATGTAAATGCTCCGTGTCTAATCTGACTTCAAATCTGAGAATTTGTTCCATGTCCAAAATGTCCACACATCCCATTAGGAATTTATTTAGGAAAGAAAGGAAATGGTTTTATGTTTCTTTTCACATTTTGCATATTTTAAATGGTTATTAAGCCTTCATATATAACTATTATTAAATTGTTTGAATCTCCTTATTAAATAGAGCTGTTTGGTATTTATTTTGGATCAGTAGAATTATTTTAAAAATTACTCAGCTATTGTACTAAGGGTTGTAAGATTCTCTGCTGTATAGTTACTATTATTTTCCATTGTAATTAAAAGGCAAATTATGCTGAGACACTAAGATACTCATTTTATCTTCAATATTTAATCTATGATGAAACACTTTAAGATCCTCACCGACATTTACTAGTGATGATTATAATGTGATTATTTATATCTCTGTAATTTCCTCCAAAATTACTGATCCACATTTGGCCTTTTTACTGAATGAGTCTACTTTTTCCTTCTGAACTATCCAACTAACCAGCATTTGTTATAGGTGTGGTCTCTTGAATTACATCTTATTTCAAAATTTATAATTCATCACCCTCCTTAATTATTTTGTAGATCAAATTGTCCCAGATTTGGCCAGTGGAAGCCTATTCAGGTGGTGAGCTTGCCTATACACGTCCATGTTCAGTCATGTCTGAATCTTTGTGATTCCATGGAACTATAGCCTGCCTGCCAGGCTCCTTTGTCTATGGAATTTTCCAGACAACAAAACTGGAGTGGGTTGCCATTTCCTTCTCCAGGGGATCTTCCCAATCCAGGAATTGAACCCAAATCTCTTGTGTCTCCTGCATTGTCAGGCGGATTCTTAACCACTGTACCACCAGGGAAGCCCATTCAAGTGGTATCTGTGTCTTTTTTTTTTTTTTTTTTTTTTGCTTTAATAGAAAAGTTTTTATTTTCAGTAAATTATTTTCAGCTTGTGTACTGTTTATTTTTTCTTTTTTTTTTAGTATTATTTATTTTACTTTACAATATTGTATTGGTTTTGCCATACATTGACATGAATCCACCATGGCCCAGAGGGATGGGATGGGGAGGGAAGTGGGAGGGGGGTATCTGTGTCCTTATCACATGCACTCTTTTTTTTTTAAGGCTTCTTTACTTTCTGGCATGGCAATATGTTCTAGTCTCATCTTGTACTTTCCTGAACCAGCCATACAATTAGCTATTTCTCCAAGGACATGCACATACATTATTTTAGAAATGATCAGTCCCTATGAACACCTTCAATTCAACCTGGCCAATAATCTTCTTTCTTTACTCCTTTGAATATTTGCTATTTTTTATTCCAAAGTGAGGTTTCTGGCTTCCAATACATCAAAATATTCACTCATTTTCTAAATAAAAATAGTGTATTCATATTCAATTAATTATTTCAATTTGGGTATCTTATTCATTTGAATACAGTTGGGTTAATTTGCTTCTGTTTTCATTTTTAGTTTATCCTTCCCATTTTACTGCAACCATAAGAAATATAAATAGTATTCACATGTTTGCAGAAATCAGCATTTTACAAATATTATTTATAGAAATATCACTTGCTCTTATCCACTTTCTCAACCCCAGCTCTTGGTGACATCATTTTGCATGTTTTATTCTTTTTCATTTCTTTTCAGAGACAAGAAACTTATGCTTATTATTTACTGTTTCTCCTTTCCTATAGCAAATGTGGCATAATATATATTCTATTTTTCAATTGCTTCTTCATATAAAAATAACTCTGAGAAATAGTTCTGTTTCAGTTCACTGCTATCTTTCTTATTCTTTTTTACAGTTGTATAACCACTCTAGTATGTTTATGTATCATGGTTTACTATTTATGTTTGACATTCAAGTAATTCTCACTGTTGCAATTAATCAGTTTGTACATATGTGTTTTTGTATTATTGGAGGTGTATATTTAGGATATCTTCCTAATAGTGAGATTGGTTGCTTGAAGGATAGATTCATATTTTTGTTAAATATTGCCCCAAATCTGTTAGGTACATTCATTTTACATTACCAATATATGAGATTGTTTCTCCAAACCCCACCAAGTGACTAAGTTTTTTCTGTCCAGCGCTCTGTTTTGTGTGGTCTACATTTTAATTCTTAGTCATTTTATTAACTTTTAAAATAACTATTCTCTGTATAGAGCATAAAATTAATTTTGCATTATGTTGTAATTTGAAATATCTTTCAATATGTGAATTAACCTCAACCTCCTATTAAAGCTTTAATTTTCAGTAGATTCTATTTTATTTTGGAGGATTCTGCATCATTTGGTTCAGTCATTCACAAATGATGTATCTTCATCTTGAAATGTAATTTTTAGCATTATAAGTTATCCTTCTTTGTCTAATTTATTGCTGTGGTCCTGAATTTGATTTTATCTACTATCAGGATTGCAACCTCAGGTTCTTCTTTGTAAGCTTGTCAGTGTTTGCCTCAATTCTGTATTATATGCCTTTCACAGAGATAAATATACTAAAGATACTGATTATAAAACTAAATACACATGGTAAATTTACAAGTAATGATTAAAGTAGAGAAATAAAGATCAGGTTTTCAAAAACAGAAGGAGAAATGTAAAAAACAGAAGGGATGTAAACAGAAACTCTCAATAAACCTAAAAGTTGTTGAGAAAAAGTGAAGGCCAAAGAACATGGGGAAGAAAAAGCAAAAACACAACAGGAGAAGTAAAACTCGATCTATAAATAATCACAATAAATTTAATGTATCTAGTTCCAGTTAAATACAAGCAATGTCATATCTCCCTCTATCTCTAGCTCCTCCCCTGTGCTTTCCTATCTTTTCCTCTAAAATATCAGTAACAAAGCAAGGATGCCTGCTTTCACAATTTCTATTCAACATATTATTGGAAGTCCTAGCCAGAGCAATCAGGAAAAAAATAAAAGGCACCCAGCTAGCCAAGCAGAAAAGGAAAAAGGAAAGTTATGCTTGCAATGTGCACATGCATACAAATAAAACACTTGCTAGAACTAGTAAACCAATTAAATTGCAGGATACCAAATTAATGTATTAAAATTAGAAGCATTTATAAAATAACAATTCACAATCCAAAAAAGGAAACTAAAAACGATTCCATTTATAAAATTATAAATGTAATCAAGAAAGTGAAAGATTTGTACACTGAAAACTATAAATCACTGCTGAAAGAAATTTAAGAAAGTACAAGTAAATGGAAGATATCCAGTGTACAGTTAAAGATTTAACATTAAGATATCTGTGCTATCCAAAACAACCTACTGATTTAACAGAATCCCAATCAAAACTCCACTATCATTTTTCACAATAGAAAAATTCATCTCAGAATTTATGTGGAACTTTGAAAGACCTTTTACGGTTAAAAAACTATAAAAGAACAAATTGGGAGGACTCACTTCATGATTTAAAAACATTACAAAGCTACAGAAATCAAAACAATTTGGTGTTGCCATGAAGACAGATCATTAAAACACTGCAATGAAATAGAGTCCAGAAATACACTTTTGTGTATATTGGCAAATGATATTCAATAAGGATGCCAACACCATCTACTGGGGAAAGCACAGTTTCTTCAACAAATGGTGCTGGGAAAACTGGATATTCACATACAAAAATTGAAGTTAGACTCTTATAGTACACTATATCCAAAACTGAACTTGATATAAAGACATAAATGCATGACCTAAAACTATGAAATTCCTAGAAGGATATTGAGGGAAATTTCATAACAATGGTTTTGGCAATGATTTCTTGGATATATCCGACACCAAAAGCAGATATAGATGATGAACTATATCAAACTTAAAAAACTTTTGTTCAAATGACACAATCATTGAATGGCTACTTAGAGAATGTGAGAAAATATCTGCAAAGTATATCTGGTAAAGGACTAATATCTAGAAACCATAAAGAACTCTTGAAACCCAGCAGGAAATTAAATAGACCTATCTAAAAATGAGTGAAAGGCTTGGATATTCCTCTAAAGATGATATACAAATTGCCAGTGAAGCATATGGAAAGATGCCCAACATCACTTATTATCTGAAAAAATGCATATTCAAACCACAAAGAGATATTACATGATACCCATTAGGATGACTACTATTAAAAAAAAAAAAAGTGTTGGTCCGGATATGGAGAAATTGAAACCCCTATTCCCCAACCAGTAATGCTGAAGAAACTGAAGTTGAACGGTTCTATGAAGACCCACAAGACCTTTTAGAACTAACACCCAAAAAAGATGTCCTTTTCATTATAGGGGACTGCAATGCAAAAGTAGAAGTCAAGAAACACCTGGAGTAACAGGCAAATTTGGCCTTGGAATACAGAATGAAGCAGGGCAAAGACTGAGAGAGTTTTGCCAAGAAAATGCACTGGTCATAGCAAACACCCTCTTCCAACAACACAAGAGAAGACTCTATACATGGACATCACCAGATGGTCAACACCGAAATCAGATTGATTATATTCTTTGCGGCCAAAGATGGAGAAGCTCTATACAGTCAGCAAAAAAAAAGACCAGGAGCTGACTGTGGCTCAGACCATGAACTCCTTATTGCCAAATTCAGACTGAAATTGAAGAAAGTAGGGAAAACCACTAGACCATTCAGGTATGACCTAAATCAAATCCCTTATGATTACACAGTGGAAGTGAGAAATAGATTTAAGGGCCTAGATCTGATATAAAGAGTGCCTGATGAACTATGGAATGAGGTTCGTGACATTGTACAGGAGACAGGGATCAAGACCATTCCCATAGAAAAGAAATGCAAAAAAAAAAACAAAAAAAACAAAATGGCTGTCTGGGGAGGCCTTACAAATAGCTGTGAAGAGAAGAGAAGCGAAAAGCAAAGGAGCAAAGGAAAGATATAAGCGTCTGAATGCAGAGTTCCAAAGAATAGCAAGAAGAGATAAGAGAGCCTTCTTCAGCAATCAATGCAAAGAAATAGAGGAAAACAACAGAATGGGAAAGACTAGGGATCTCTTCAAGCAAAGATGAGCTCGATAAAGGACAGAAATGGTATGGACCTAACAGAAGCAGAAGATATTAAGAAGAGGTGGCAGGAATACACAGAACAACAGTACAAAAATGATCTTCATGACTCAGATAATCACAATGGTGTGATCACTGACCTAGAGCCAGACATCCTGAAATGTGAAGTCAAGTGGGCCTTAGAAAGCATCACTACAAACAAAGCTAGTGGAGGTGATAGAATTCCAGTTGAGCTATTCCAAATCCTGAAAGATGATGCTGTGAAAGTGCTGCACTCAACATGCCAGCAAATTTGGAAAACTCAGCAGTGGCCACAGGACTGGAAAAGGTCAGTTTTCATTCCAATCCCAAAGAAAGGCAATGCCAAAGAATGCTCAAACTACCGCACAATTGCACTCATCTCACACGCTAGTAAAGTAATGCTCAAAATTCTCCAAGCCAGGCTTCAGCAATATGTGAACCATGAACTTCCTGATGTTCAAGCTGGTTTTAGAAAAGGCAGAGGAACCAGAGATCAAATTGCCAACATATGCTGGATCATGGAAAAAGCAAGAGAGTTCCAGAAAAGCATCTATTTCTGCTTTATTGACTATGCCAAACCTTTGACTGTGTGGATCACAATAAACTGTGGAAAATTCTGAAAGAGATGGGAATACAAGACCACCTGACCTGCCTCTTGAGAAATCTGTATGCAGGTCAGGAAGCAACAGTTAGAACTAGACATGGAACAACAGACTGGTTCCAAATAGGAAAAGGAATTCATCAAGGCTGTATATCATCACCCTGTTTATTTAACTTATATACAGAGTACATCATGAGAAACGCTGGACTGGAAGAAACACAAGCTGGAATCACGATTGCCGGGAGAAATATCAATCACCTCAGATATGCAGATGACACCACCCTTATGGCAGAAAGTGAAGAGGAACTCAAAAGCCTCTTGATGAAAGTGAAAGCGGAGAGTGAAAAAGTTGGCTTAAAGCTCAACAGTCAGAAAACGAAGATCATGGCATCCGGTCCCACCACTTCATGGGAAATAGATGGGGAAAGAGTGTCAGACTTTATTTTTCTGGGCTCCAAAATCACTACAGATAGTGACTGCAGCCATGAAATTAAAAGATGCTTACTCCTTGGAAGGAAAGTTATGACCAACGTAGATAGCATATTCAAAAGCAGAGGCATTACTTTGCCAACAAAGGTCCGTCTAGTCAAGGCTATGGTTTTCCTGTGGTCATGTATGGATGTGAGAGTTGGACTGTGAAGAAAGCTGAGCACTGAAGAATTGATGCTTTTGAACTGTGGTGTTGGAGAAGACTCTTGAGAGTCCTTTGGCCTGCAAGGAGATCCAACCAGTCCATTCTGAAGGAGATCAGCCCTGGGATTTCTTTGGAAGGAATGATGCTAAAGCTGAAACTCCAGTACTTTGGCCACCTCATGCGAAGAGTTGACTCATTGGAAAAGACTCTGATGCTGGGAGGGATTGGGGGCAGGAGGAGAAGGGGACGGCTGAGGATGAGATGGCTGGATGGCATCACTGACTCAATGGACGTGAGTCTGAGTGAACTCTGGGAGTTGGTGATGGACAGCGAGGCCTGGTGTGCTGCGATTCATGGGGTCGCAAAGAGATGGACATGACTGAGTGACTGATCTGATCTGATCTCTGCATCTTTGGTAATAATGTCAAATTATGTAACCACTATGAAAAATAACAGAGCTCTCTCAAAAATCTAAAAATAGTATTACCATATTATCCAGCAAATGTTCATTTCAGCACTTTTTTTAAAGCCAAGACATGAAAGCAACCTACGTGTTCATTGACAGAGTAATGGATAAGGATGTGGTGCACATACACAATGGAAATTTACTCACCTATAAAAAGAATGAAATACTAGCATTTGCAGCAATGTGGATGGACCTAGAGATTATTTTACAGTTACTAAGTGAAATAAACCATAGAAAAACAAATACCATGATATTACTCATATATGGAATCTAATTTTTAAAAAATGATATGAACAAACATTTCCAAAACAGAAACGGACTCAGAAAACAAGCTTATGGTTACCAAATGGGAAACAGTGAGGGGATAATTTAGGAGGGTGACATGAACATACACACACTGCCTGCATGCACACTATGTCACCTTGGTCATATTTGACTCCTTGTGACTCTATGGACTGTAGTCCTCCAGGCTCCTCTGTCCATGGGATTCTCCAGGCGAGAATACTTCAGTGAGTTACCATGCCCTACTCCAGGGGATCTTCCCAACCCAGAGATTGAACATGCATCTCTTACAACTCCTGCAATGACAATCAGGTTCTTTACCACTAGCGCCACCTTGGAAACCCCCAACATACACACACTGCTGCTGCTACTGCCGCTAAGTCGCTTCAGTCATGTTTGACTCTGTGCGACCCCATGGATGGCAGCCTACCAGGCTCCTCCATCCCTGAGATTCTCCAGGCAAGAATACTGAAGTGGGTTGCCATTTCCTTCTCCAATGCATGCATGCATGCTAAATTGCTTCAGTTGTGTCCGACTCTGTGCGGCCCCATGGACAGCAGCCCACCAAGCTCCTCTGTCTACAAGATTCTCTAGGCAAGAATACTGTATTCATATAAACAGAAAATAGAATTATGGTTACCAGGAACTGTTGGGAAAGAGGAAAAGAGAGTAATCACACAATATACATAGTTTTTTGTATTTTTAAGATGAAAAATTTCTAGGCATTTTTCCTAACAACAATGTGAATATAATTAACACTACTGAACTGCACACTTAAAAATGATGAAGACTGGACTTCCATCATGGTCTGGTGGTCTCCATGCTTTCAATGCAGGGACATAGGTTCAATCCCTGATTGGAGAAGTTCTGCATGCCACACAACATGGCCAAAAAAGAAAAAAATTTAGTATAAAAAATGGTGGAAATTTTACATCAGGAAAATCTTTTTTTTTTTTAAGAACCATTATATCGATATTATACAAATAATACTCTAATTAAATATGCATTATTAGAGGCAAAGGACTATATCGAAAATAATTGAAAATATGCACTCAAGTAAATATATGTACATACAAATTCATTATGCCAGAATTATTCATAATATCTAAGACATGGAAAGTGCCCAAATATGCAACAGTGGATGAATGGATAAACAAACTGTGATATGTACATTCAATAGAACATTCAGCCATATTAAGTGCAGAAATGGTATGATACATGCTACCACATGCATAAACCTCCAAATATTATGCCAAGTGAAATAAGTCAGACACAAGAGGTCATCAGATCAGATCAGATCAGTTGTGCAGTCATGTCTGACTCTTTGCAACCCCATGAATCACAGCACGCCAGGCCTCCCCGTCCATCACCAACTCCCGGAGTTCACTCAGACTCACGTCCATTGAGTCAGTGATGCCATCCAGCCATCTCATCCTCTGCCGTCCCCTTCTCCTCCTGCCCCCAATCCCTCCCAGCATCAGAGTCTTTTCCAATGAGTCAACTCTACGCATGAGGTGGCCAAAGTACTGGAGTTTCAGCTTTAGCATCATTCCTTCCAAAGAAATCCCAGGGCTGATCTCCTTCAGAATGGACTGGTTGGATCTCCTTGCAGTCCAAGGGACTCTCAAGAGTCTTCTCCAACACCACAGTTCAAAAGCATCAATTCTTTGGCGCTCAGCCTTCTTCACAGTCCAATTCTCACATCCATACATGACCACAGGAAAAACCACAGCCTTGACTAGACGGACCTTTGTTGGCAAAGTAATGCCTCTGCTTTTGAATATGTTATCTAGGTTGGTCATAACTTTCCTTCCAAGGAGTAAGCATCTTTTAATTTCATGGCTGCAGTCACCATCTGCAGTGATTTTGGAGCCCAAAAAAATAAAGTCTGACACTGTTTTCACTGTTTCCCCATCTATTTCCCATGAAGTGGTGGGACCGGATGCCATGATCTTCGTTTTCTGACTGTTGAGCTTTAAGCCAACTTTTTCACTCTCCACTTTCACTTTCATCAAGAGGCTTTTGAGTTCCTCTTCACTTTCTGCCATAAGGGTGGTGTCATCTGCATATCTGAGGTTATTGATATTTCTCCCGGCAATGGTGATTCCAGCTTGTGTTTCTTCCAGTCCAGCGTTTCTCATGATGTACTCTGCATATAAGTTAAATAAGCAGGGTGACAATATACAGCCTTGACGTACTCCTTTTCTTATTTGGAAAATGTTCCATGTCCAGTTCTAACTGTTGCTTCCTGACCTGCATACACATTTCTCAAGAGGCAGATCAGGTGGTCTGGTATTCTCATCTCTTTCAGAATTTTCCACAGTTTCTTGTGATCCACACAGTCAAAGGCTTTGGCATAGTCAATAAAGCAGAAATAGATGTTTTTCTGGAACTCTCTTGCTTTTTCCATGATCCAGTGGATGTTGGCAATTTGATCTCTGGTTCCTCTGCCTTTTCTAAAACCAGCTTGAACATCAGGAAGTTCATGGTTCACATATTGCTGAAGCCTGGCTTGGAGAATTTTGAGCATTACTTTACTAGCTTGTGAGATGAGTGCAATTGTGCGGTAGTTTGAGCATTCTTTGGCATTGCCTTTCTTTGGGATTGGAATGAAAACTGACCTTGTCTAGTCCTACATTCTATGATTCCATTTATATGAAGTACACTGAATAGATTAAATCCATAGAGACAGTTACTTGTGTTGGGGGAAGGAAAAATGGAGAGAAACTTTTCCATAGGTAAGAAATTTTACTTTGCAGTGCCTGAAACAGCTTTGATCTATATAGAGTTGGTGGCTGTCCAACAATGTGAATGTATTAATGCCACTTGTTAATTTTATGCCATGTGAACTTCATCTAATAAACTTGGAACAACCAATAAAACATTGAATACATAAATGTTTTACAGGATTTTCTACCAAATTAGAAAGAAATAGGTAAGTTCAAACTTGTGGGAAAATACTCCCTACAATAGTTTTTATTTTTATAAGGCCGATATTCTTGGGAAACAGGTAAAAGGAGAAACACATATTAGAAAGCTAATGTAAGCTTTCATAAGACCTACAGTAGCAGAAAAAGGAATGCCAAAGTATTTGGTATATCTGACATATAATCTACAAGATCTAATTGATTGCATGAAGTAGATGAATAAAATATTATCTCTTGCTTTTAAATGTGTATTAACTTTTGAGTGAGATTGACAAAATTCAGAAAAACCCTTTGAATTGATGTTTTTATTTATTTATTTATTGATGTTTATTGCAACTTTATTTTTAACTTTTTATTGTACAAAACTAAAAAAACATACAAAGTAGCATGAACAGAAAAGCAAACCCGCATGTACCCACTCCCCAGATCCAACTCCCGGGGTCCCTCCTGTCCCTTCATTTATTAAAAAAAATAAATTTTATTGGAGTATAGTTTGTTTACAATGTTGTGTTAGTTTCTCCTGTGAAGCAAAGTGAATCAGTTATTCATGTACAAATATCCACTCTTATTTAGATTCATTATACAGGTCATTACAGAGTATTGAGTAGAGTTCCCTGTGTTATACAGTAGGTTCTCATTAGTTATCTCATTTATACATTGTAGTGTGTGTACTGGAGAAGGCAATGGCACCCCACTCCAGTACTCTTGCCTGGAAAATCCCATGGACGGAGGAGCCTGGTGGGCTGCAGTCCATGGGGTCGCTAGGAGTTGGACACGACTGAATGATTTCACTTTCACTTTTCACTTTCATGCATTGGAGAAGGAAATGGCAACCCACTCCAGTATTCTTGCCTGGAGAATCCCAGGGATGGGGGAGCCTGGTGGGCTGCCGTCTATGGGGTCTCACAGAGTCGGACATGACTCAAGCAACTTAGCAGCAGCAGCAGCAGTGTGTGTATGTCAATCCCCATTTCCTAGTTTATCCCACTCTACCTTCCCCTCTTGGTATCCATAAGTTTGTTCTCTACATCCATGTCTCTATTTCTGCTTTGCAGATAAGTTCATCTGTACTGGTGGCTCAGACAGTAAAGAATCCACCTGCAATGTGAAAGACCTGGGTTCAATCCCTGGGTTGGTAAGATGCCCTGGAGGAGGGCATGGCAACCCACTCCAGTATCCCTGACTGGAGAATCCCCATGGACAGAGGAGCCTGGTGGGCTACAGTCCATGGGGTTGCAGAGTGGGACATGAGTGAATGACTAAGCACAGCACACAGCAGTACCATTTCTCTAGATATTATCTGATATTTGTTTTTCCCTTTCTTTTTTTTAAATTTAATTTTATTTTATTTTTTAACTTTACAATATTGTATTGGTTTTGCCATATATCAAAATGAATCCGCCACAGGTATACATGTGTTCCCCATCCTGAACCCTCCTCCCTCCTCCCTCCCCATACCATCCCTCTGGGTCATCCCAGTGCACCAGCCCCAAGCATCCAGTATTGTGCATCGAACCTGGACTGGCGACTCGTTTCATATATGATATTATACATGTTTCAATGCCATCCTCCCAAATCATCCCACCCCTCTCCCTCTCCCACAGAGGGACGTTTTTAAAACTAACTTAATAGCTACTCCTTCCCTCTTGAACTAGTCTAACACACTGACAAAATTAACTTTGATGCTGCACAGAAGTGCAGCGTTTCCCTTTAGAACAAATGCAATTTGAAGTCTAGAAGCCTGGAATACAATGGTCCATTTAGAAGAATTTTAGTCATTGTGAAAGAAAATACAGGAAATACCTCAAAATTGAATAGAAATATAAGCATTTTTCTTATAAATGTTGGACTTTGATAGTTGAAATTTGCTGATAATGTACAGTTTTAGTAATTCTAGTTAATATTTGCTAAGGAGAAACGGACCAGTCTTGATTAGTGTTTTTAGTTTCCTAGATGTGTCCAACTAATAAAGGGACCTATTAGAGTAGCACATGAACAAACACTCTATCCATAATAGTGTGAAAAGGAATCAAAAGTTCATAAAAACACTCAAAATAATCTTATTTAAATTGATATTATATATATCTAGCCACAGAGTTGCGGTGATTAACAAAATGTCCCATCTAGTTATATCTTGGTAGGTTATCTTAATGAATACATAGATCAATATTTTTATCTTTTGGTTTCCATACTACCAGGAGAAATATCAACAACCTCAAATATGCAGATGATACCACTCAAACCGCAGAAAGTGAAGAGGAACTAAAGAGCCTCTTGATGAGGGTGAAAAAGTAGAGTGAAAATGTTGACTTAAAACTTAACATTAAAAAAAACTAAGATCATAGCATCTGGTCCCATCACTTCATGGCAAATAGACTGAGGAAAAAGTGGAAGCAGTAAAAGATTTTACTTTCTTGGGCTCCAAAATCACTGCAGACGGTGACTACAGCCATGAAATTTAAAAATGCTTGCTCCTTGGAAGAAAAGCTATGACAAACTTAGTGTATTAAAAACCAGAGACATCACTTTGCCAAAAAGGTCCATATAGTAAAAGCTATGGTTTTTCCAGTAGTCATGTATGAATGGATGTTAGAGTTAGACCATAAAGAAGGCTGAGCACCAAAGAATTGTTGTTTTCGAACTGTGGTGCTGGAGGAGACTCGAGTCCCTTAGACTGCAGGGAGATCAAACCAGTCAACCCTAAAGGAAATCAACCCTGAATATTCACTGGAAGGACTGATGCTGAAGCTCCAATATTTTGGCCACCTGATGCGAAGAGCCAACTCATTGGCCAAGGTCTTGATGCTGGGAAAGACTGAGAGCAGAAAGAGAATGCGGCAAGAGGATGAGACAGTTGGACGGCATCACTGACTTAATGGACATGAGTTTAGGCAAACTCTGGGAGATAGTGATGGACGGGGAAGCCTGGCATGCTGTACCCTGTGGAGTCACAAAGTCAGACACGACTTTACAAGTAAACAACAATCCATACTGCAATTACAGATGTTCAGGAGTGGTTTCTGTAAAGAAATTTTTATTATAAGTTAAATATATTTATCAATATATTTTGCATGCCTTATTTTTTAAAAAAAATCATGTAATTAAAATCAAAATAACATCTTTAGTAGCTTAACTTCCCTGATGGTCTTAATGAGATAAACTCATGTATTCATCCATGCCAAAACAAGTACTGTGTTCTAACATCAAAGATCAATATGAATAAGCAGGTGAAGTGTTGTGGTTTGTAACTTTTCTTTTAATCACTCAAAAACTGGGCAAACCATCCAAGACAGCTGGTAGTAATAGCACTTCATTTTCATTGCAGGAGCTATCTTTCCCTCCTCTGCTCTTTGTGCTATGATGAAAAGGAGACGTGATTTTTGAGTTAAATTTCTTTTTTGAGTTGAATTTCACACCTCTGGTAAAGAATACACAAACACACATATTCCCCTCCGCTAGTAAATATTCATCTGTTTCTACATAATGTCTGTGTTTTCTCTATCTCCCCATGCTCCACCCCCCATTCCTGTTAGGAAATATATTTGGGGCTTAGAATTTATTACAATTCATCTTTTTCTCTCTTGCTCTCTCTCTTTCCGAGTCTATTCAAGTTGGAAAAGCTGAAACAACTAGCAACAATTGGTCTTCCACAGCAGCTGCTCCATCATTACAGAGCAGGAACTGCTTCTTTTTGTCTGTGGGATTGGTGCCCTTCACTTTATCATGCATGCAAAACTGTGCAATCTACAGTGGCCAATTCTTAATGCACAGAGAATGTAGCAACATTTCTTTCTTTTTGTAGTCAATATTTTTTATTGTATATTGAAATATAACTGATTAACAATGCTGTGTTAGTTTCAGGTGTGAGCAAAGTGATTCAGTTATATATATACTTATATCCTTTTGCAAAAAATTTTCTCTTTTAGGTATTTGAGAATATGAGCAGAGTTCTTTGTGCTGTAATAGTAGGTCCTTGTTGGTTATCTATTTTAACTATAGCAGTGTGTATGTAACCCCAAATTCTCAATCTATCCCCCCACAACTCTTCCCACCCATAACCATAAATTCATTCTTTATGTTTGTTAGTCTGTTTCTGTTTGTAAACAAGTTCATTTGTATCTTTTTTTTTTTCGATTCCACATATCATTCTTCATTGAAATGATCATACTGTTTGGCCTTGATCTAAGTGTTTATATGTATAACAATCTAAAACTATTTTTTGCTGTTTTTATAATAAAGTAATTCAGGATTTTAAAAAAGCAAATCTTCTCTATCAATACCAAATACAATCTATAATACATTTATGAATATTTAAATTCAAAGCCTGGGCATATTACTATCTGGTGGAATAAACAGGTGAAAGCCTTAATATTGTGAAAACTTCACTGCATCAGGTAGACTTGTCCAAGTGTTCTACTTACAGCTCCTTACAGTAAGTATTTTTCAACAGTGAATGCTATGGAACTACAGAGTCCATGGTTGTTTGAATCCACAGATGTAGAGGAACTGGGCATATTGAGGGCCAATTTAAGTTATATGTGGATTAACCAGCCCCCACATTGTTCAAGGGTCAGCTTTACATGAAATGAGAATATTACTAATCCCAGCTTGTTATTTTATAAGTAATCATATACACATTAATATATCAATATATTTTTCATTAATATATACATTAAGAGTCGGACATGACTGAGTGAACTGAACTGATACTATATTTATGATACTGTTTTATAATACAATATACTAATATTATATAAAATATTTATTAGGCCAAATTCTTTAATATCCAAAAGCAGCTTTAGAACCCATTTCCTGTAATGATATACAGAGTAACTTTGATTTGTGCCTACTTTAAGCCTTTAGGGGAGAAGGCAATGGCACCCAACTCCAGTACTCTTGCCTGGAAAATCCCATGGATGGAGGAGCCTGGAAGGCTGCAGTCCATAGGGTCGCTGAGGGTTGGACATGACTGAGCAACTTCACTTTCACTTTTCACTTTCATGCATTAGAGAAGGCAATGGCAACCCACTCCAGTGTTCTTGCCTAGAGAATCCCAGGGACAGGGGAGCCTGGTGGGCTGCCATCTATGGGGTCTCACAGAGTCGGGCACGACTGAAGTGACTTAGCAGTAGCGGTAAGCCTTTAGGATTTCTTAAAACAGATTCAGTGAGCAGCTTGCACAGATTGATACTTAAATAATAAATGAAATCAAGTTATGATATTGCGTGGAAACATCTTTTAAGCAGTACTGATGACAAAATAGGATTTATTTTAATCAATATGTATATGATACTACTGTTAATAATCTATATGTCCTTGTTTCAATAAGCAACAAAGTTATGGGCTTCCCTGGTGGCTCAGATGGTAAAGCATCTGCCTGCAATGCAGGAGACCCAGGTTTGATCCCTGGGTCGGGAAGATCCCCTGGAGAAAGAAATGGCAACCCACTCTAGTACTCTTGCCTGGAAAATTCCATGGACGGAGGAGCCTGATAGGCTACAGTCCATGGGGTCACAAAGAGTCGGACACAACTGACCAACTTCACTTTCACTTTCAAACTTGGTTATAGCTTTGTAAAAACTTCAGAGGAAAACAAAATTGCAGATGATTCATTAAAACTCCAAAAAGGCAAGCATACTTCAGAATAAACAAAGGTTTGTTTTTTCAAAAAAAAAAAAAAAGCAAAAAGCACAACGCCAAAAAAGAACATCAATATCTCCATGGTGAAAAATGAGGAATATTATTTAGAGGCGAACTAGAAAACCAAAATACTGACATTTATACCAGCACTTCTAGGAAAGATTACATGTTGTTAAAAGTTCCAGATAAAATACGGTTGTGTATATTTAGATTTATTTCACTGCGGGTTTGGCTGGCATGGTGATTAACCAAGAAAGGCTTTGTGAAGAGGGTGGTCACTGAATGCTCTTTAACATCAAGTAAGATTTAGACATACACAGATTTGAGAAAGGACATTTAGGTGGAGGGTATAGCAGTAGCAAAGTCATGGAAACAGAAACTTCAGAGCATATACAGAGAAAAGTAGAGCCATTCAGTTACTCCATTTATGACAAATTTAAGAATGTGGGTGGGGCGTAGATTAGTAAAAGTATAAAGAATTATATGTTGAATACTTTGCAAAATAAAACTCCACTCCTTATCTTCTTTCTCCATTCATTCCCCCTCCTCTCCTTCCTACTCTAATATTTTCCACATATCTGACTATTAAAAAGATTATCACATTATTCCACAATAGGTATAACATTTAATGATGCTGTTTTCCTGTAATTAGAGTTCTTTCTTAATTGCCTTATAAGTATTTTCTTATAAGTGATTATGAATGCATTTTCCAGTGTAAACAAATAAGTTCATGGGTTTATTTTACACTCCTGTGAATCAAGCAGAGACTTAAATCAAATTAAGGATGATCTATATTGCCAGGCACCCATGCCCCAATCTAAAATTAATCAGAGGTTCTTTTATCAGGGGAATCTAAGGCACAAGGGCTATATTTATGCTAATTTTTGTTAATATGGCTGGAAGGCATCAGAGCATAGAGGAACACAGAGAAGCTTTGGAGTCCTTAGAATAGAATTCATTTTACCAAATGAGGATTTTACCAAAGGTATCATTCATACTATATAAAACTAAGAAATCACTTTTGTCACTTAACAACGCATTGTCTCTGAGGGTCAGCAATTAAATTCAACTTGTTCATTTCAAAATCTGCTTTGGATTTAACTGTGTATTGGCACAGGGTATACAAAATATACTTTCTGTTGTCTGCCTGTATATACATACATAAGTTGATTTTAATGTTATATATGGTACTTTTCCTGGAAGGGGAACCCACTGGAAGTGGAGTCAATCCACTCCAGTGTTCTTGCCTAGATAATCCAATGGATAGAGGAGCCTGGCAAGCTATGGTACAAAGGATAACAAAGAGTCAGACATGACTGAAGCTACTTAGCACACATACACACATATTGTACTATTAAAAATCAAAATATGAGCATCTGTTGATGTGTTCACTTGAACATATATGAGTATATGTGTATGAACATTTAAATTTTTATTGACATCTAAATTACATTGAAATAAGTTGTATCAACTTGTTATCCTAACAAAGACTTGGAAAGTTGTATCAATATTAATTTTCCTTCTATTTTTATTACCCTTCCATGGTCCTCTGTCAAAAGCTACCTTGGGTCATTTACTGAGGAAAGGTGATTAGAGCAAGACCACCTATAATATAACTAACATACACATTAAAATCTACAAAATAAATGTGTACCTTTTTTTGTTGCGGGTGCATACAGTTTATAATTCCACCAGTAAGTGTCTGTATATAGCATTATGTTAGTTTACCATAAGCTGTTAAAATATCCTACAAAATCTGGGTATTGAAGTTATATCTAATTTCATGTATATCAATATTAAGAGAACTATGTTTGGAACAAAGGTGTCATTATGTGTCTATGCTGTGGTGCAAGTATTTTAGAACACTTCAAGAATAATATTCAGCATAAAAATAGAATGAAATCTTGCCATTTGTGATAATATGAGTGGACTTTGAGGGTAGTATGCTAAGTGAAATAAATCAGATAGACAAATACCATATGATTGATCTCAGTTTATGTGAAATCTAAAAATAAAACTAAAACAAAGCAACAACCCCCAAACCAAAAAATTACACACAAGCTCATAGACACAGATAACAGACTGAAAGCTGATGGAGGAGGTGGGGGTAAAATGGTAGGCAAAATGGCTGAAGGTAGTCAAGGCACAAACTTTCAGTTAGTATAAATAAGTCGTGGGGATGTAATGCACAGCATGGCCACTATAGTCAATACCATATTACATATTTGAAAGTTGCTAAGAGAGTAAATCTTAAAAGTTCTTACCACAAAAAGTTCTGTAATTAGGTATGGTGATAGATGTCAACTAGGCTTATTCTGATCATTTTTTGATATATACAAATATAGAATCATTATGTTGTATATCTGAAACTAACAATATTGAATGTCAATACCTCTAACATTGTAATAACCATTAGTATTTTAAATATATAGTTCCTTCACAAGGTCATATCTAATTAAATAATATTTCTGATGCATTTTTTTTTCAATTTTGAGGCAACTGACAACAAAAATGTTTTATTTTAATCTTCACAATACATCTATAAAAAGCTAATACAAAATTGTTTTGTGAAGGGAATAAGCACGTTATCTTTCAGTACAAAAGTATGACCCAGTCAGAAAGATCAGCATTACTATCTACCAATTCACTTAAGTCAAAAAAAAAAAAAAAAATGGACTACACATTTTCAGCCTCTCCCACTTATTCATAATGATAATGAGCCAGGGCCAGTAGTATTGTAAAGTTGCTCCTATCTATTCTTATTGATTTGACATGCAATCTGTTTGTTACTTATGTCGTATTTATTCTTTGAATACTATGAATATTATACCTGATTACATTCCACACCACATCTAATCAGTCTCCGAGACTTATAATTTCCACCTCATAAGGCTTTTTGCAATATATCAATTTCTCTCCATCTTCACATGAAGATTCATGTAAATATTCTAAAGCAGGACAATATCCTCTCTATGAACACTAAAATAAATTCCAAACTCCTAAATCAAAGCTCATACAAATATTTGACAGCTTCAACAGTTCTTAAGGCAAAGGCCAAACCCATTTACATTACACAAAGCATTTTTTTTTCTTACATGGTGAAGTGGAGCCAATGTACCTAGGTTGAAATTTTGGCTCCAGGATTTCTAAATTTTTGGTTTGGGCAAAGGATTTAATAGCTCTTCAATTTTCCCCATGAAATAGGTATTACCATGCTGCTATCGCATAAAGACTGAAACAATTCTGGCACATCAGTTCCTCAATAAAAGTTAGCCTTTCTCCATCAGTCATCATAATCAAATGCCATAATATTACAAATAGGTCCCTACCCAACTGTACTTTCATCTAGTGTTAATCTACAAATTTAAATATTGATATTAGTATTTATATTTCAACACTCAGATAATCTCTCATTCTAAGTGTCCAACTCTTGGAAAATCCCATTTAATTTGTAACTCTGCCACTCTCTTGACATTTTGTGTCTGATTTTCAACACAGTCTGCTCTGTAGTTGTTGGAAACAAACATACCTTCCATATAAGCCCTCCTGTTCTCAAAGCATGCTGTGTAAGATAATTTGCTAACCTGAGCATGTAATTATCTATTTGAGTTCTTAGATTAGTCAGATATACACAGTCCTTAAATATTACTTTCATGCCATTCAGGTTCTAGAGCTTCTGTAGAAGTCAGTGCTTCCCTTTCAATATGTGGTTCATTTGAATCCACTGCAGTACAGCATTGGAGTTCTCATTCCCTCCCTGACAACCAGCTCTTGTTTCAATCTGATTAATGAAAGACTCATTCACTTTTTAAGAGTCCCCTGTTTTTTTTAAGACAATGATTTCATTTCTATTTTGTGGATGAAGAAAACTGAGCTCGAAATGGCAATATCTGATTAGTTTATAAAGTTGCAGAGCCTGGAATAGGACGCAGTCTCCTTCTCCCTGGTATTGGTCCTGGTTTTCAAACCTTGGAAGCTGGAGTTTATATCCCCAGAAAAAGGGAATGGAAAGAGACATGTAGACACAGGTGTGAGGGCTTGCTCACATGCTCTTCATTGTTATTGTTGTTTAGTCACCCAGTCGTGTCTGACTCTTTGCAACCCATGGACTGCAGCACACCAGGCTTCTCTGTCCCTCACCATCTCCCAAAGTTTGCCCAAGTTCATGTCCATTGCATTGGTGATGCTGTCCAGCCATCTCATCCTCTGACGTCCTCTTCTCCTTCTGCCCTCAGTCTTTCCCAGATCAGCATCAGGGACTTTTCCAATGAGTCAGCTGTTCGTGTCAGATGACCAAAATACCGGAGTTTCAGCTTCAGCAGCAGTCCTTCCAATGAGTATTCAGGGCTGATTTCCCTTAGGATTGACTAGTTTGATCTCCTTGCTGTCCAAGGGACTCTCAGGAGTCTTCTCCAGCATCACAGTTCGAAGGCATCAATTCTTCGGTGCTCCACCTTCTTTACGGTCCAGTTCTCACAACTGTACATGACCACTGGGAAGAACATAGCTTGACTATATAGATCTTTGTTGGCAGAGTAATAGTTCTGCTTTTCACACACTGTCTAGGTTTGTCATAGCTTTCCTGCCAAGAAGCAAATATCTTCTGATTTCATGGCTTCAGTTACCACCCACAGTGATTTTAGAACCTAAGAGGAAATCTGTTACCACTTCCACCTTTCCCCTCTATTTGCCATGAAATGATGGGCCAGATGCCATGGTTTTAGTTCTTTAAATATTTAGTTTTAAGCCAGCTCTTCATTATATGCACCTTCATTTGAAGGATTTATAGGAAAGGAAATTATATACAGTGTAGAGGCGAGACGATATTCAGAACATGGTGTGGGGTGAAATTAAAAAGTGGTAGCTTCAATAAGATTTGGATTAATATGAGCATCTTAGGAATTTGGGAAAGATAGGCCTGATAAAGAAATATAATGAGAATACTGCTAAAAGAGAATGAATGCAAAAGTTCATATTATTGAGTAAATGTTAAATTGAGAGCATCTTATTGGTTGTGTCTAGTGGCCAAAGTGAAACAGAAGGTGAGGTTTGCCTTTGTATTTATAAAATTCTCAGCACACACATTCTACATGCCTTTTCTCTAAGATTACAGAGACTGCAAATGTTATTGATGAGTTCTTAAAAGTATAAAAAACAGGGGGAAAAGATGAAAAAACTATAGTCACTTAATGTTTAGCCAAAATATTATCTTTATACACACTTTTTGCGGGAACACTAGGAGCAGTTTTAGGTTCATACACAGGAAAATATATTAAGAAGAAAGTACAAAGATTTCCCATACACAGTTGGCCGCCACATATGGATGATGGTTTGTTGACAGATTTGGTGGTGGAAGAAAAGTGCAAGTGTTAGTCTCTCAGTCATGTCCGATTCTCTGTGACCCCAAGGACTGTAGTCTGCCAGGCTCTTCTGTCCATGGAATTCCCCTGGCAAGTATACTGGAGTGGGTTGCCATTCCCTTCTCCAGGGGATCTTCCCAACCCAGGGATTGAACCTGGGTCTTCTGCATTGCAGGCAGATTTGGTGGAAAGATAGACGATTATTAAATGTTTGCTTACATAGTCTCAGTTAATTATGAGACAAAAGCATCAGGTAAGGGTAAGTAGAGTCCAAGGTTTTGTTGGAGTGTTGAAGACAGAGGTGTATAACAGTCACTTGGGCAGTGGGAAAGTGGGAAGTGAATATACTAGGAAGTTAAATAGTTTTGCCAAGAATATATTTTAGATTAGTGAATGGATATCTCATATTCCATATCTTAAAATGGGATCTATCAGTGCCATCAACTTCAAAAACAAACCAGTTTCTGGAGATGCATCAAAAATATTTATAAGCAATTCATGAAACCATGAAAACGTTGGTTATGTGTGAAAGGGGAAGGGAGAGAGAAAGTACAGATAATAATCTTGAGGCATTTTGAAATATAAGATACCCTTGAGTGGTGGCATTTAGAAGCAAGCATTACTTTCCTCTTTATCTACTTCTGGATTCCTTCAATATTTGAAAATAAGAAGCACTTTATAATAAAAATGGGTGAGAGACAGAGATTTCTCAATGTTTCTGTGTATTTTTTTGTAGCAGCAAAATGAAATCATACCCATTTGCCTTCCTGAGATACAAATTGTGCTGTCAAATTATTTTAAGATTTTTTAACAGCAATGGGGATGAAGTCGAATCTACTATAGTAACAGTGCTCAGTCACTTGTTCATCTGGAGTTGAAAATCTCCTTATACTATCTTTTTGTAGCTGTTTTTAGCTTAAGGCATGATTTTATGGTGACACCTAGGGTGTATATAATTTTTTTCTAACTTGTACTGTGGAAGTTACTTTATGAAATAATTTTCCAATATTCCATACAAATAGTATCTTTGAAATAGCCATTATTTTAGAGATTTTTTTTCATAAGTAAACCTAAAGTTATATAAAGGAGCCAGCAATATTTTGGATCTCAGATGAAAAATACTAAAACAATTTATTTTATATAATGGCAGTAACAAATCACTATATATGATAATGTACATAGATATATTCTTCTTCACACCCTTTCTTATTTTACCTCCATACAGAATAAGCTTATATTGATTTCTAATATTTAATTTTTATATTAAGAATGTATTTTAAGAAATCAACAGGAACCAAAAATCTCTTTTAAGAGATTTGTTTCAATAAACATTATTTGTTAAGAGTTTGAACACAGGAGTACAAGAAAACATGATCTATTTTAGTAACTAGGAGTTTAATTTCCCAATCTATTCAACATGTCCCTTTCTTTATCCCCCACTGTACTACTCACTTCACTTTAAAATATCCTGAACTAATTTAAAGCATAATCTTATTGTTTTGATGTTAAACATATAGTGTATCTTTTCATTACCATTACTACTAAAATCTAGAAGAAATCTGCACTCAATTGAATTCAGTAGGTAGCACTTCAAAGTGGCAATGAATTAATGAAGTTTCTTTGAAGAAGAATATTTAAATAAGGAGGTAAAGGTGAGAGATGTCTTGCTGTTATTTAAAACATTGTTAGTTGGTTCTATCAGGTCATTAAACATACTTTACTCAAGTTGAAAGTTCTTTTTAAAAGCATTATTCTAACACACCAAAACTCTCTCTTTATAAACTTGTACAATGATCTTTGTCTGTCAGCATAAATGACAAAGTCAAGTGAATAATGTAAGAGAAATTCTCTATTGATTGGTATCCAGGACAGCCAGACTATTATTGGAATCTATATAAATCATCTCCTCCTAAACTAATGTATGTCTTGGAGCTATAGTCAACTTGATAAAAGCTAATTTGGAGAAAAGGCATTGTCTATGTGTCCTTGACGGTATAACTGTTTAGTCTATTCATCACAAAATAATAATGACAGTGTTTTGAATATGTAAAAATCTATGAATAATGATTGGGTCTTAGCTTTTTATGGTCTCCTAAAAATAGAACCATTTAATTTCTTTCTCTTGATCTGATTTGGGGACTTTTCCTTATGGAGTATATGGTTTACCTGCTCCATATATCACATGCTTTAAAATATTATATTTGTACCTTTTAAATAATTTACTGATGAGAGTTAATCATTCAAAATTCTTCATTTTTTTATTCTTTATATTCACTATAAAATTAACCACTATAAAGGCAAAAACTTTAGCTCTTTCTCAAAAATTTAAAATATTCATTCATTTTTCTGACAAAGTGGTTATGTAGCTCAGTTATTGTCAGCAAGTCCCCAAGAGGAAGTTTTATGGAAATTAAGTGGTTTCTGAGGTATATTCAGTTTTCTGGTAACAGAGCCAGATACATAAAAATATTCTATTTCCAAGCCTTTTCACCTATTCTTCCTTATTATTTTCTGAAAATATGTTGCTTTTTCTTGAGATGGGCAACCCAAAAGATAAAGGCAATATAGACAGGTGAGTGAAATTAAGGAAATTAGGTTTGTAGCATCACTGTGGCATTGTGCCAAGTATTAAGATTTCCTACCTCTGATCTCTAATTATGTAAAACAATTAAATGCATGTACTAACTACCATGATAAGTACTCTGCCAATTTGTAACTCAAATAATTCCTAACTGGTATATTCCAATATTTGACTTCTCAACAATAGATAAAAATTTTATCCATAATCCAAATGGGTCATTCTGCAGGACTGGCACTGCAGGATATGTGGAGGATACACAATGGTCAAATAGGAGGTCAAACAATTTTTGAGCAAGCTATCAAGTTTCTGTGAGTTCCACATTCTCTCATAAGCAAGAGTATAGGAACTGCTCCTACTGATTAGCTGTGTGCTATGTGATTAAGAGGTGGCCTACAGTTACCACTCTTCAGGTTCAAGGTTTCCTAAAGCAATGATGAAAACTCATACAGTATACTAACACATATATATGGAATTTAGAAAGATGGTAACGATAACCCTATATGCGAGACAGCAAGAGAGACACAGATGTATAGAACAGTCTTTTGGACTCTGTGGGAGAGGGTGAGGGCGGGATGATCTGAGAAAATAGCACTGAAACATGTATATTATCATATATGAAACAGATCACCAGTCCAGGTTCAATGCATGAGACAGGGTGCTCAGGGCTGGTGCACTGGGATGACCCAGAGGGATGGGATGGAGAGGGAGGTGGGAGGGGGTTTTCAGGATGGGGAACAGATGTAAACCCATGGCTGATTCATATCAATGTATGGCAAAAACCACTACAATATTGTAAAGTAATTAATCTCCAACTAAAATAAATAAATTAATTAAAAAAAAGAAAACTCAGGAGATAAAAGATGTGAGAGCAATGCTGCATACCTAAGAAACTCAGTGACCAAGCAAGTGAAAAGCATTCAAGCATAATATGGATGGGACAGTGAGTGAGTTCTCCTGGGATAGGCAGGTTATTTTCTCACAAATCCATGAAATGGATCCCAACAGCACTCCAATGGCAAGTCAAGCTGACCACAGCAATCCAGTAGGATTTTTCATGAACTTTATTTCACTCTTTCCCACATCAATTTTAGATGATCTGTTACATGAGGTAGTACATTAGTTTTCTAATGCTGCTGCAACAAATTACTACAAATTTAGAAGCTTAAAATGACACAAACTTATTATCTTATTGTTTTCAGGTCAGAAGGCTGATTTGTATCTCACTGAGCTAAAATTAAAGTGTTGTCAGGAGTGTATTTCTTTATGTAAGGATCATGGTTCTTTCTGGGAGAATTTGTTTCTCAGCATGTTCTAGCCTCTACAGTTCTACTGCATTCCTTGGTTCATGACCTCTTTTCCATCTTTCAAACCAGCAATATTGCCTCCTTGACCCTTCCTCCACAGCTCACCTCCCTCCCCCAACACACACACACACACACCAGTGTGCAAATTTCCACTTCTGAGATTACTACAATGCAAATATGGCTTCCCTGATGGCTCAGTGGTGAAGAACCCGCCTGCAGTGCAGGAGACCCTGGTTTGATCCCTGGGCCGGTAAGATCACCTAGAGAAGGGAATGGCAACCCATTTCAGTATTCTTGCCTGAAGAATCCCATGGACAGAGGAGCCTGGTGAGCTACAGTCCACAGAGTTGCAAAGAGTTGGACTCGACTGAGGTGACTGAGCACACATAGACACAATGCAATTACAATTTAACTTCATAAAATATAAACTGCTGCTGCTGCTGCTGCTAAGTCACTTCAGTCGTGTCTGACTCTGCGACCCCATAGACGACAGCCCACCAGGCTCCCGTGTCCCTGGGATTCTCCAAGCAAGAACACTGGAGTGGGTTGCCATTTCCTTCTCCAACACATGAAAGTGAAAAGTGAAGACAACAAATTAAATCTTGGAAAAAATGTTAAGGCCTACATAGTTGATATTTTTGATAAATGTATTTGCTGCTACTGCTGCTAAGTCGCTTCAGTCATGTCCAACTCTGTGCCACCCCAGAGACGGCAGCCCACCAGACTCCCATGTCCCTGGGATTCTCCAGGCAAGAACACTGGAGTGGGTTGCCATTTCCTTATCCAATGCATGAAAGTTAAAAGTGAAAGTGAAGTCGCTCAGTCGTGTCCGACTCCTAGCGACCCCATGGACTGCAGCCTATCAGGCTCCTCCATCCATGGGATTTTCCAGGCAAGAGTACTGGAGTGGGGTGCCATTGCCTTCTCCTAAATGTATTTAAGTCTATTATTAAATGAACTTTAAGTCTCATATTAATCAGCCACTGGTCTCAATTTTGTATATATTTGCACAAGTACTGTATTCATATAAAGACAAATTCATAGCTGAAAGATCTCAAACATTTCCTTTCACAGATACTTAGGATCTAGTTTTGTGGTATAATAAATGTTATTTGGGGGTAAAAAGTTAATACTATGTGCCTGCTAAGTCACTTCACTAGTGTCTAAGTCTTTTTGACCCCATGGACTACAGCCACCAAGCTCCCCCTCCCTGGAATTTTCCAGGCAAGAATACTGGAGTGGGCTGGCTGCCATTTCTTTCTCACTTATACTATGTGAGGAGGTTAAAATAAGGGAAAATGGGTTTGGGACATATGGAAACTCTTTCCAAAACCATCTGAAGTCTAAAACTGTACTAAATTTTAAAAACTTTATTAAAAGATAAAAAGAAAATAAATATGCAAGTACTTATATACAAAAGGGTTTTATAAAATTATAACAAAATTTGGTAGAAAATTTCTGACTTAGTATTCAAGTACATATCAAAGTGTCTTAAATGCAATTTCTTTTTTTTTAAAACAACTAATCTCAAAAATATACAAGCAACTCCTACAGCTCAACTCCAGAAAAATAAATGCAATTTCTTAAATCAATTCAAAAAATAATGACTCACTGTTTGAAAGAAACTGAATTTCTTTAGATTATTTAATGCTTTGTTGTAAGTTTCCACTGGTCTCTAGAGCATTTGATATTTAAATTTTAGTTCTAATATACAAAGTTCAGTGAGCTAAAAGAATGGAAATATCTAGTGACAGTAATCATGACTTTTTTCCTATTCACAAATGATGGTTCTATGGATGTCTCTAAACAAGCGATTGAAAATAATAAACATGTAATGATTTAGAACACGGTATGAATCTTATAAGTACACTCTTCCAAATTAGATTTCTTTTTTGCTGAACTGAATTTGATTTTTACAGTGAAACTGAATGATGTATACAGGCACAGATTTTTTTCATGAAACAAATATTTATATAATTTCACTACATAATTAACCAATGATTTATCAATTAATTATTGGTTAATAAATGGTGCTGAGCACTATACCAGATATATTTTAGGAAAGTATGATATTTAATGAAAACTATGCATTTCTTGCTCTCTAGAAGTCACATTCTTCTGCAGGAGAAGAGACTGGAGAATATACTAAATTAGATCCCTCATTAGAAACTTTGAACTACAGAATGAGGTAGTACTCTAGCAAGGGAGCAGTGACGTATGTCGAATGGGATAACTGGGGAAAGATCCATAGAACAGCTGATAGTTTAGATAAATCATGAAAGAAAATATTATAAAAAATAAGTGGGAAAGCATAATGAGAGGCAAGAGAATGTAGTATATGTAACAAATGTAGACAATAGAAATAATAAGAATGTATTTGTATTAGGAAAAACATATTTTGAGTAAAGTAATGAATATAGATTGAAAGGACTGATGCTAAAGCTGAAACTCCAACACTTTGGCCACCTCATGCGAAGAGTTGACTCATTGGAAAAAACTCTCATGCTGCGAGGATTTGGGGGCAGGAGGAGAAGGGGATGACAGAGGGTGAGATGGCTGGAAGGCATCACCGACTTGATGGACATGAGTTTGAATAGGCTCCAGGAGTTGGTGATGGACAGGGAGGCCTGGCGTGCTGCGATTCATGGGGTCGCAAAGAGTCGGACATGACTGAGCGACTGAACTGAACTGAATGAATATAGAGAGAACAACTGTGAGAAACAAGGACCATTAGGTAGTATGAGGCCATCTAATAGTTTTGAATTGATTCAGCAAATAAAGTCGTTGATAAGATCAACAGGCTTTATTATAAAGAGTGAAGTAAGTAAGAAAGAGAAAGACAAATATCATATATCAATGCATATATATGTATATATATGGAATCTAGAAAGATGGTACAGATGATCGTATTTGCAGAACAGCAACAGAGACACAGACATAGAGAAGAGACTTTTGGACACAGTGGGAGAAGTAGAGGGTGGGATGATTTGAGAGAGTAGTATTGAAACATATACATTAACATATGTAAAATAGGTAGCCAGTGGGAATTGGCTGTATGACTCGGGGAACCCAAAGCCAGTGCTGTGTGACAGTGTAGAGAGGTGGGATGGGAAGGAGGTTTTAGAGGGAGGAACATATCAGAGAAAGCAATGGCACCCCACTCCAGTATTCTTGCCTGGAAAATCTCATGGATGGAGGAGCCTGGTAGGCTGCAGTCCATGGGGTTGCTAAGAGTCAGACATGACTGAGTGACTTCACTTTCACTTTTCACTTTCATGTGTTGGAGAAGGAAATGGCAACTCACTTCAGTGTTCTTGTTTGGAGAATCCCAGGGACAGGGGAGCCTGGTGGGCTGCCATCTATGGGGTCACACAGAGTCGGACACGACTGAAGCAACTTAGCTATATATATATATATATATATATATATATATATATATATATATACACACATACACCAATGGATGATTCATATTGATGAATGGTAGAAACCATCACAATATTGTAATTAACCTCCAATTAAAAATAAAATTTAAAAAAACAACAAAAGAATTAGTTTCTAGTTTGGAAAACAAAAATGATAAATCATAATCACTGCTAAAAAGGACAGCAATAGGTTTAATGAAAATACTGTATCAGAAGTGCTATGGTGGATTCTTTACATCAAATGTGCAAAATACTAGCCTTCATTGTAAAAACTTGGTCATTTTATAACACATCAGAAGAGAAATCCAGTATTTCAGCTAAGCCATATCATTTCAAATGAAAAAGTTTTGTAAAAATTTTATGAAGTAAAAATTGCAACGTTGACTGTAAGAATATTTTCTCCTTTAGTTCTTCAACTGAATGGAACTTGATGTTTGTGATTCTTCTGATTTATGTTTCCATGCAAAATAACATGCTATAAAAGTTAATCACATTAACTCATATATTTAAAAAATTCTCTATTAGATAATACAACTAGTGTCAAATTGTTATAAGTATTAAAATTGCCATGGATTATTTAGTAATTTATTGATTTATAAACAGACCTAGAGTCACTTTAGCAGGAATTCCAAATGAAATCCTAATTTAGCTCAAAAGCCTTTCAAGAGGATGAGGCAGGAGCTTAAAATACATAAGGCAGTTTCTGACTAGGATACAGAAAATTGGAAAGAATACAACTCCCCATTTTGAAACAAAAAAGAGCAGGGTAACATAAAATTAGTACTTTTCTTGAAATCATCAGAATGCTGGGGTGCCAGGACAAACAGTTTCCTGAATTCCAAGAAGGAAGAACCTTGCAAGTGCAGTTCACCTATCCAGAACATGGTAGACAGTGGTGAGAGCCACTATCTAGGTGGGCAAGGAGAAATCAGTTTAAACAAAATGCTAAAGGCCAACTGTGGGACAGGTTGACATGAAGGGACCTCAGAGAACCCCACACAAAAGGACTGTCTTCACAGATGCCTTGTGGTATTCAGGAGGAAGTCAGAGGAAGAGCAGGTAATCAGAGAGCCTGCCTCCGTAGGGCACATATACGGGGGTGACTGGCTGCAGTATCAGGAAAGGCACATGGCCTTAGCCCAGCCTGGATACCTCCTCAGAGGACAAGGGAAGAAACCAAACAAACAACTCCATCTTTGCAGCTGGAGCAGGAAACAGTCCTGGACCCAGGATCCTAGGACAACCTTACAAGCCTACTGTAGATGACCTGAAAGTGAAAGCATTAGTCACTCAGTCGTATCCCACTCTTTGTGACCCCATGGACTGTATGTAGCCCACCAGACTCCTCTGTCCATGCAATTCTCCAGGCAAGAATACTGGAGTGGGCTGCCATTGCCTGCTCTAGGGACTCTTCCCAAGTCAGGGATAGAACACCGTTCTCCTGCAATGCAGGCAGACTCTTTACCCACTAAGCCATCAGGACAAACATACTGTAGGTGACGTAGGTAAAACTAAAAACCAAATCCAGCTCAGTATCCACTTAGATTGACTCAAATCCATCTGCTTCTCACTTCACGGTCTGACAGGTCAAAGCCAGGTCCTGGGTATAGGCTGTGTTTGATGAGAAAAAACTGAATATTGACAAATATACTATAATCAGAAATTCACTGTAATTATTTATATTTCAGTTGTAGAAGTAGTTTAGACAGCTGAATATCTATTTGAGTTATGTCTCTTTGCACTTATTACAGAGTCTGCATTCTCAGCAAAACCTTTTGTCATCTTCATTTATTAATATCTTTAAAGAATCAGACCAGGGATTCCTATATAGAGATATCTAATCTAAATCATTTTGGCCAGCCTAGCTAGTAGATTGTAGACAGACTGAGAAAAATTTGGTTTAATATACTACAGTGCACTTAGAAAATTTCTTCTAAATGTGATCATATTCTTGGTATATACCTCAGGTTAAATTTTTGTCAGATGTGTATGAGGAGTGGAGGGTTGTGAGTAGAGGAGAGAGGGTTAGCAAGACAACTAGTGAGAAATTTCAAAAACTTAAATCTACTAACTTGATACTAAAAAAACCCAGCTATTTTGTTTTGATTTTTAAGAATATTTAAGTACACTATTAAATTAAAGTTATGTTCTCATGGGTTTTAAGGCAGCCATATGAATAACATTGTGCCTCATGTATTTACAAAACCAATTCTGTAGTAAATGTCCAATAAATTATATCGCCTCTCTACACTCTGACACACAGTGGAACTCCCTTCAATATACAAAACTAAGTTATTTGGAGCATTACTTCAGATGTTTAATAAAAAATGCATAATATTTACACAGGAACTTTGATATCAAAGATGCATCAGTTCCTTGTATTTCTAAGGTGGGGGAAAACATTGGAATGAGAGGCCCTAGGCAGGTGTGATAGGTTACTGCTCTAATTACAATCAGTAGTTAGCTGTTTTCATTTAAGAATAGGTACAGTGACTAATTTATTGGCAAGAGAGTAGGTGCTAATCGTGCTTGTAAAAGAAAAGAACAAGTGTTTTCGAATTAAATCAAGCAGCTGCTTCACAGTAATATTAATAGCACCAACAAAACTCCAAACCGTCACTCGAAATTGTTTAATGAACTGCTTTAATAAGCAGTAAACTATAATCTGGAGGAGCCTGGTAGGCTGCCGTCTCTGGGGTCGCACAGAGTTGGACACTACTGAAGTGACTTATCAGCAGCAAACTATAATCCTGATAAAATCCTGGGCTGGGGCTTAATGATTCAACTTTGATCTTATAGTGGCTCCCCTACATTTATTACAGTAAGGTGGAGCCAAGCTTTAACACCAACCTTGCAGAGACAGTTAAATACCAGTTTATTTAAAAAGCTGCATGCTAAGTATATCTGTGATTGGCATTCATATTTACAATCTTTTATATATTTTCTGCTCTTCTATTTATCATGCTTTTTTAGCTGGATGTTTTAATTATAAAGGACACTATAGCATACTCATTTCTATCTATTCATGGTTACCCACATTATATCATCAGTTAATAAAAATGATACACAAGGATAGAAAACAGCAAATATAATCTCAATTTTCACAGGTAACTGGACACTTTACACCTTTGAAACTGCAAAGAACCCTTTTAAAAAATTTTGTAGTTTGTAAAATGTTGAAAAGTTTGATGTCAGCCTATGTTTTGGTATTAGGAAGCTTTTATTCTTTTTGAAAGAATATTAAGATCCATCTACTGAATCTAAAATATCTAGGATTACCTTTCAAAATCTTGTTATTATCAGAACTATTAACCACCCAGACTATTACTTTCAAACATCAATTTGAACATTCCAATTTCAAATAGGAACTCAAAAATACTCTGAATACATAGATACAAAATATGATAGCATCTCTCAAATCACAACTGTCTTTGTAGGTTTTTCCAATGAAATTTGGAAACTATATTTGTGTGCCTTCCATAATAAAAGTCTGCAACTTTCTATGTGGCATTCATGATGAAACAATATCTAATATTATATCTGGAAAAAATAAATAGCTAGTCATAAAACTGAGTACCACCAAATAAAATTCTATCTACAACACATGCAGAATTGTTGATAACATTAGCAGCTAAACACAAGAAATACAGACTTCATAGTAAGTGTGAAGTTTTTTTACTAAATTTTTTTTCTGTTCAGAATTTACAAAGTAAAAGAATTAAAAGACACAGACATAAATACATTTTAGTTTCTGACCAAAAAGAGTCACCTGAAAAGTATTCCTGAAAATTTATCAGAGAAGATCATAACAGGCATTCTTACCAGCCATCTGGTGATTTTAATTACGTAGAAAAACGCGAAAACTTAGAACTATTTTGGGGTTTCTCTTCCAGGAGCTACAAAGGAAAATGGCTAAAAGCAATGCAATATTTATAATAACCTTTAGAAGTGCACACGAAAAGATTGATAGTTCTGACAAATATATAGTGTAATATGTAACTAGTGTTCAAGTGTACAAAAATTTTTGCTAAACCAGCACACAGTCTTTTGGTAAACCAGCACACATTCTTTAAAATTTATGTGACAGTTACTTGAAAGCATATTGTTCGTATGGAAAAGGGCATATGGAACATTTAGATGGAACATTTAGAGGTGTATCATTTTTATACTGCTTGGTAACAAATTACCACAAATTTAACAGCTTAAAATAACAAAAATTCTTATCTCACCATTTTTTTAGGTCCTAAAAGTCTGGCACCATATGGTTGGGATACCTGCTCAGGAAAACACAAAGCTGACGCCAAGGCGTGGGGTCAGGCTGAGTCCTTACCTGGAGGCTCCAGACAAAGTCCGCTTCCAAGTTAAATTCTAAAGCATGTAAGTTCCAAGAAAAGCTCAGGGTCTTCTTGCAGTTGTAGAACTGAGGTCACTGTTTCCTTTCTGACTGTCTTCTGAAGCTGCTCGCAGGTGCCATATTCTGCCCTCATCACTTGGGACAAAGTTGCCTTTACCTCCAGCCGGAAAGGGTGCCTCGGCCCTCGACCTGGATTTAAAGACTTTTTGTGATTGGTCAAGCCCACTAATCTCGCTCCTGTTAGGTCAAGTTATTTGGTAACTGCAGAATTCCTCCTGGAAGATAGCTAGAGTACTGTTTAATTGATAATTGGGAGAAGATGTGTGCACAAGAGGGCTCTGGGGAATACTGTGTTTCAGACCAACTTAGAAATGTGTATAACAAGAGCAGCTCTGTTTCTCCCAGAATGAATTTTTTTTGGGGGGAAGAAATATCTAAGTAAACTGACTTAAGAAAGTGTTCTGATATCAGGGAAAAAAGATAAAGAATAAAACCAACCATGTGGAACCTATATTTCTATTTCTTGGAATGTAATTAGAAACCCCATGAGCTGATGCAAACTGAAGGAGAAGTGAATAGACGAGGAAAGTGGTTGCTGAGGACATGCATTTAGGTCCTGGTTAGTGTTTGTGAGGAGAAGGCAATGGCACCCCACTCCAGTACTCTTGCCTGGAAAATCCCATGGACAGTGGAGCCTGGTAGGCTGCAGTCCATGCGGTCGCACATGACTGAGCGACTTCATTTTCACTTTTCACTTTCATGCATTGGAGAAGGAAATGGCAACCCACTCCAGTGTTCTTGCCTGGAGAATCCCAGGGACGGCGGAGCCTGGTGGGCTGCCGTCTATGGGGTCGCACAGAGTCGGACATGACTGAAGTGACTTAGCAGCAGCAGCAGCAGCAGTAGTGTTTGTAAAATTAAAAATCGCTTGCTCCTTGGAAGAAAAGCTATGACCAACCTAGACAGCATATTAAAAAGCAGAGATATTACTTTGCCAACAAAGGTCCATCTCATCAAAGCTATGGTTTTTCCAGTAGTCATGTATTGATGTGAGAGCTAGACTGGAAAGAAAGCTGAGCACCAAAGAATTGATGCTTTTGAACTGTGGTGTTGAAGAAGACTCTTGAAAGCCCCTTGGACTGCAAGATTAAACCAGTCAATCCTAAAGGAAATCAGTCCTGAATATTCATTGGAAGGACTGATGCTGAAGCTGAAGCTCCAATACTTTGGCAACCTGATGTGAAGAACTGACTCATTGGAAAAGACCCTGATGCTGGGAAAGACTGAAGGCAGGAGAAGGGGATGACAGGATAAGATGGTCGAATGGCATTACTGGCTGGATGGACATGAATTTGAGCAAGCCCCAGGAGTTGGTGATGAACAGGGAAGCCTGGCTTGCTGCAGTCTATGGGGTCGCTGAGTCAGACACAGCTGAACAACTAAACTGAACCAGTGTTTGTGAGGTATTCAAATTAAAAAATTGAATTTATTAACTACTTAAAGCTTCTGGAATGTGACAGTATGAAGATGTAGTCTCTGTAGTGAGTAGGCTATATGTGTAATGAATACTACCAGTTCAATTGGAAATTTTCTCTCAGTGTATTAGATAGGAGGAGAGAAACTTAGGTTACCATGAATCTGTGACCCACACATCCTTGTTAGCAGTGGTTGTTTATGCATAGTTTGATTTGTTTATTTAAAATAATTTTTAAATTTTTACAAAAGCTTACTTTCCTTTCACGATTATTACAAATATTCTCCATGTTGTATAATACATCCTTGAGCCTATCTTACACCCAACAGTTTCTCTGTCCTCTTTCCCCATCTTGGACTTCCCAGGTGGCACAGTGGTATCCACTTGTCAATGCAGGAGATGATACAGTAGACCAGGGTTCTATCCCTGGGTCTGGAAGATCCCCTGGAGTAGGAAAAGGCAACCCACTCCAATAGCCTTGCCTGAGAAATCCCATGGACAGAGGAGGCTGGTGGGCTACAGCTGGTTGCAAAGAGCTGGATATGACTAAATGTGCACACACGCACTCCCCTAGTGCTTCCCAAGTAGCTCAAATGGTAAAGAACCTGCCTGCAATGCTGGAGACGTTGGTTCAATCCCTGGGTCAGGAAGATCCCCTGGAGAAGGGTATCTTGCCTGGAGAATCCCATGGACAGAGCAGCCTGGCAGGATACAGTCCATGGGGTGCAAAGAGCCACGACTAAGCCACTAACACACACATACTTCCATATCCTTAGTTTACTCCTTCCCCTTTCCCTCTCCCTACTGGTAACCACTAGTTTGTTCTCTTTATCTGTGAGTTTGTTTTTTGTTTGTTTGTTTGTTTACTAGTTTGTTGTATTTTTTTAGATTCCACGTGTAAGTGATATCATACAGTGTTTGTCTTCCTCTCTGTGACTTATTTTACTTAGCAGAAAGACATCCAAGACCATACATGATGCTGCAAATGGCAAAATTTCATTCTTTTATATGGCTGAGTGATATCTGATTGTGTATGTATGTATATATATACACACACACCCCACATATTTTTTTATATGGCTGAGTGATATCTGATCATGTATGTGTATATATACACACACACACACACACACACACACCATATATTTATCCATTGATCTCTGTATGGACACTTAGGTTGTTTCCATGTTTTGGCTATTGTAAATAATGCTACTATGAACACTGGGCTGCATGTAGTTTTTCAAACTAGTGTTTTTATTTTTTTCAGCTAAATATACAGGAGTGGAATTGGTGGGTCATATGGTAGTTCAATTTTTAATTTTTATGCATAGTTTTAAATACATTGCTATGGATTATCTCAGGTTTTCTCCTATCTGGAACTCTGTGATCTCGTATCTTTTATATCAAAGTTATGTAGTATAAATATGTGCATATGTGCATGCTAAGTCGTGACCCTGTGGACCATAGCCTGCCAGGCTCCTCTGTCCATGGAATTATGCAGGCAAGAATACTGGAGTAGATTGACATTTCATCCTCTAGGGGAACTTCCTGGACCAGGGATTGAACCTGCATCTCTTACGTCTCCTGCCTTGGCAGGCAAGTTATTTACCACTAGCACTACCTAGGAAGCCCAATATATACATTTATCTAAATTGAGTTTAAGTGACTTGTGAACAGTCTCATTTGAGCAGCTTCATCACATTTATGGTAAAAATGGCTGAAAGTGTAATGAAGCTGATTTGCAAAGGTGGAGAGAATGAACACAAACTTTGCTAAATTGATATTGAATTTATATTTGAAATTAGAGTTTTCTAAGACTTTATACTTGGCGGAGAGTCCAGAGTAATATTCTTCTAATAACACATATTAGGGTGATTCTTTCCAGGGATATTCAACTAGAGTTATCTGGAATTGATTATGTTAAAAATGATTATCCTGATAAATTATGAGTTCACAAAATGAATGTAAAAATGATTAATTCAGGTGTATCCTGAAGAAAATTGAAGAAGAAAAACTGAAAAATTGGTGATAAACAACTATTTCTACATTCCATACAAAAGTAGAGAAAATATATTCTTAGACATGAACAACACAATTTTGTATATTTGCCACTTGTCCTAATCTCCACAACAACTTTGGCTTTCTAATGGATTTCCAGAGCCAAACAATCAGATTTCTACCAAGCAAGGCATTTAGAATCCAATTTCATATATTTTAAAATATATACATTTCATATATATGAAATGATATACATATATTTGTATATAATTTCATTTTTGACGGGGTTCTGATTTTTTTTTGTGTGTGTGTGTTTTTTTATTATTTTTTTTTAATTTTATTTTATTTTTAAACTTTACATAACTGTATTAGTTTTGCCAAATATCAAAATCAATCCACCACAGGTATACATGTGTTCCCCATCCTGAACCCTCCTCCCTCCTCCCTCCCCATACCATCCCTCTGGGTCGTCCCAGTGCACCAGCCCCAAGCATCCAGTATCGTGCATCGAACCTGGACTGGCAACTCATTTCATACATGATATTTTACATGTTTCAATGCCATTCTCCCAAATCTTCCCACCCTCTCCCTCTCCCACAGAGTCCATAAGACTGTTCTATACATCAGTGTCTCTTTTGCTGTCTCGTACACAGGGTTATTGTTATCATCTTTCTAAATTCCATATATATGCGTTAGTATACTGTATTGGTGTTTTTCTTTCTGGCTTACTTCACTCTGTATAATAGGCTCCAGTTTCATCCACCTCATTAGAACTGATTCAAATGTATTCTTTTTAATGGCTGAGTAATACTCCATTGTGTATATGTACCACAGCTTTCTTATCCATTCATCTGCTGATGGACATCTAGGTTGCTTCCATGTCCTGGCTATTATAAACAGTGGTGCGATGAACATTGGGGTACTTGTGTCTCTTTCACTTCTGGTTTCCTCAGTGTGTATGCCCAGCAGTGGGATTGCTGGATCATAAGGCAGGTCTATTTCCAGTTTTTTAAGGAATCTCCACACTGTTCTCCATAGTGGCTGTACTAGTTTGCATTCCCACCAACAGTGTAAGAGGGTTCCCTTTTCTCCACACCCTCTCCAGCATTTATTACTTGTAGACTTTTGGATCGCAGCCATTCTGACTGGTGTGAAATGGTACCTCATAGTGGTTTTGATTTGCACTTCTCTGATAATGAGTGATGTTGAGCATCTTTTCATGTGTTTGTTAGCCATCTGTATGTCTTCTTTGAAGAAATGTCTATTTAGTTCTTTGGCCCATTTTTTGATTGGGTCATTTATTTTTCTGATTTTTAAAAGGAATTATTTAATTTTTAATTAATCAATCCAGTCAATCCTAAAGGAAATCAGTCCTGAATATTCTTTGGAAGGACTAATACTGAAGTTGAAACTCCAATACTTTGGCCATCTGATGTGGTGAATTAACTCATTGGAAAAGACCCTAACGCTGGGAAAGATTGAAGGCAGGAGGAGAAGGGGACAACAGAGGATAAGATGGTTGGATGGCATCTCTGACTCAATGGACATGAGTTTGAGCAAGCTCTGAGAGTTGGTGATGGACAGGGAAGCCTGGAATGCTGCAGTCCATGGGGTCGCAAAGAGTAGGACGCAACTGAGTGACTGAACAGAACTGAACTGATTTAATTTTTAACATATGCCAAAGTATACAAGTATTTTTCTTAAAATATGGGCAGATAAATAATGTAATGAAAAGTTGATATTTATCTCAGAGAATACTTTGCAGTTTCAACTATTACTGAATATTACTCACATATTTGACCAGGATAACTTTTTCCAGGCCTATATCTTTTAATTACCATGAAAAAAAAAATCAATCATCTAGAATTAGTATTTTTGTTTTCTTTGGAGAAATCCAGGAATAGGATAGCTAGGTCATGTTACAGTTCTATTTTTAGTTTTTTTTAATTTTTTACTTTACAATATTGTATTGGTTTTGCCATACATCAACATGCATCCACCACGGGTGTACACATGTTCTCCATCCTGAACCCCCCTCCCACCTCCCTCCCCATACCATACCTCTGGGTCATCCCAGTGCACCAGCCCCAAGCTTCCTGTATCCTGCATCAAACCTGGACTGGCGATTCATTTCTTATATTATACATGTTTTAATGCCATTCTCCCAAATCTTCCCCCCTCTCCCTCTGCCACAGAGTCCAAAAGACTGTTCTATACATCTTTGTCTCTTTTGCTGTCTCACATACAGGGTTGTCATTACCATCTTTCTAAATTCCATATATATGCGTTAGTATACTGTATTGGTGTTTTTTGTTAAACTGGAGCCTATTATACAGAGTGAAGAAAGCCAGAAAGAAAAACACCAATACAGTATTTTTAGCTTTTGAAGAACCCCGCATACTGTTTCTCACGTGGCTGCATCAACTTACATTCCCACCAACAGTATGCAAGTGTTCCCTTTTGTGTCTGCCTCTTATCATAAACATAATTCTTTTAAAGTACAACTATCCTTGTTTTCCTGGGACTGTGCTTGTTTTAGAACCTCAGTCCCAGGCTGACTGGGACTGTTGGGCATCCTCTTGTGTATTCATCCATGTTTTGCATGTCTTTGTAGTTTGTTCCTTTAGTTGCTGAGTTACTTATTGCATTCATTTTCCTATTGTCATCTGTATTTTTTTCTTTTCACCTCTGTGAATAAATGCTGAAGACATTCTTGTACAAATGTTTTGTGGATGAATATTCTTTACGTCTATTGAAAAATACCTAGAGGTGAAATTTCTGAGTCAAATTATAGATACTCTTTAACTTTATTAAAAAAAAAAAAACAGAATTTGTTCCAAATGGTAGTATCATTTAATAGTCTATCAGTATTGTATGAATGTTCCAGGTGTGCCACATTCTTATAAAAATTTGATGCTGTTCAGAACTTTTTTAAAAATTTCAGTAATTCTAGTGGGTATACCAGTGGTGCCTAATGGTATCTCAATGTGGTTTCAATTTACATTTTCCTAATGAACGACTGTGTAAAACAACTTTTCATATCATTATTGAACATTTATAGATCATCTTTTGAGAAGTGTCTGTTCAAGTCTTTGTATACTTTCTTAAATAATTGAAAATGGTTTTGTTATTATTGGTTTATAAGAGCTTTTCATGTATTCTTAATATGCTTTACCAAACAGGATTTGCTGACAGTTTCCCCAGATTGACTTGCCTAGCAGGTTTATTAATGATGTGTCTTGACAAACAAAACTTATTTTTCATTTTGATAAATTGTATTTGGTCTTGCTTTAATTGTATGGTCATTTCTTTCTGTGGCCTAAGAAATCTTTGTCTATAAGATTTGCACTTTGTGGGATTTCCTCTCAGTGCAGTGGTTAGGACTCTGAGCTTTCCAGGTGTGGCCAAATTAAAAAAAAAAAAAGAAATCTGCACTTTCTATCCTCTTTCCAACATTAAATAATATTCCTCTCCTCATATTTATTTCACAGTCCCATGCCCATCTTTCCAACAATGCTGTGGGATGATCAATACAATTTCTATAAAGAATATCAATTTTCAAAAATGCCCCCCAAATGATTATCACAGCTTCTGATCTTAAACATGTCAGAATTACCAAGAGATAGAGTTGTGAATCACACCAATGTTTTGGAAAAGGGAGAGGAAGAGAATATCTATAATAAAAAGAACCATATTAGTATCTCAACAATTATCCTGGTCTGCTATTCCCCTGGAACTAATTTGCATGTAGGAAAGAAAATTCCCGTCCTTCCATTCTGATGTTTTATTTTTCCCCAGTATTCCACTGGCTTCCCTGATAGCTCAGATGGTAAAGAATCCCCCTGCAATATGGGACACCTGGGCTCAATCCCTGGGTTGGGAAGGTCCCCTGGAGAAGGCAACGGCTACCCACTCCATTATCCTGGCCTGGACAATTCCATAGACAGAGGAGCCTAACTACAGTCCATGGGGTCTCAAAGAGTTGGACGTGACTGAAGGTCTTTTACAATATGCCATCGTGTTGATAGGGTCTACATGGGGGCTCATTGTTAAAATGGTTCATTATGTTGAACTTGCAAACAAAGAGACTGACTTTGAGACTGACCAAATTGCCCAAATGGCATTCTGTTTTCTCATTGGTGCCTACCTTTTCAAAGCTACAAGACACCAGATTCCAGACCTCTGGCTACATGACTGCAGGACTTAACTACAGGCTAAAAATTAACCATTCCTTCAGAGAATTTTTCACTGGTGGGATATAAGAAAGACCCCATCAGGAAGGGAGGACACTGGTTCTCCTTAAGGGCCAGTCACCCTCTCATTTCCCTCTAATAAATTTCCCTTTTGCCTGACTGCCTGGCTTGCTCTCTTTTTCTCTGCACTTGCCCTACACACATGACGTGAAGTCATTGTGTCTCAGTCTTCTGTTGTTGGTCAGGCTTGCCAGATAAGGTGACCAGGTGTTCTGCTTTGCCTATATTGATCTTCATTTTTATCTTTTGCTATATCAAATCTGTATGGATTAATTTTCTGTTACTATTTTAAACTTTTAAATTTTAATCATTAATATTAAATAATACAGGATAAATTTGGGAGAAGGCAATGGCAACCCACTCCAGTACTCTTGCCTGAAAAATCCCATGGATGGAGGAGCCTGGTAGGCTGCAGTCCATGGGGTCACTGGCGTCGGACACAACTGAGTGATTTCACTTTCACTTTCATGCATTGGAGAAGGAAATGGCAACCCACTCTAGTGTTCTTTCCTGGAGAGTCCCAGGGATGGAGGAGCCTGGTGGGCTGCCGTCTATGGGTTCGCTCAGAGTTGGACACGACTGAGGCGATTTAGAAGCAGCAGCAGCAGGATAAATTTGGTAGATTGTTGCTTTGTCCATCCAAGTTCTTCCACGGTCTCAGCTGGTAATATGTGAAATGATTATACCCTGTGCCAAGTTCTCATTTTAGTATGTTGCCAATTATGAATAACTACCAGCAATATGCCCTCTTTCCCCCCAACTTTTTGCAGAATTATCTAGCCCTTCTCTTCAAGGTCAGCATGGCAAGGCCTAGCTGATAAAATTAATTACAAGGGGCACATGTAAGTAGGGTTAATGAATTATTTCTGATTATGGCAGGAGTCTAGAGAAGGAAATGGCAACCCACTCCAGTATTCTTGCCTGGATAACCCCATGGACAGAGGAGCCTGGTGGGCTACAGTCCATGGGGTCATAAGGAGTTGGACATAACTTAGTGACGAAACAACAACAACAATGGCAGGAGTAATACTAGATAGGATTGCTGCAATCTGCAATTTGTTAAAACCAGGTTCGATGCACTATACTGCATGCTTGGGGCTGGTGCACTGGGACGACCCAGAGGGATGGAATGGGGAGGGAGGAGGGAGGAGGGTTCAGGATGGGGAACACATGTATACCTGTGGCAGATTCATTTTGATATTTGGCAAATCTAATACAGTTATGTAAAGTTTAAAAATAAAATAAAATTAAAAAAAAAAAAAAAAAAAAAAGAAATTTCACCCGAAAAAAAAAAAAAAACAGCTCAGTGTGCCATGGTTTAGGATGAGGTTTTTAACATGCAAGATGCAGACAGGCTATCAGCCAATGGTGGCCAATGGTGTCAATGGAAAACACAGCAAAATAATAAAATAATTTGTAAATTACACACAGAAAATTGAGGCTGATCAGAATACAGAGAATAGCTTGAGTACTCTTCCTACAGTGTTTTTAATTTTATTGGTATAGTCTCAACTTTTGATACTTTTTTTGCTTCCTAACACATTAAAATTTTTAAATATACTCATTTTAAAATACTAATCTTAAAAGAATAAGTGTTTAATAAGTACTGAATTTCCATTTCTTAGGAATATTAATGTTTGATGATGTATGTGTGTAATCTGCAAAATAAATGGAAAGCAAGCCTTCATCATTGACCATGTGAAAACCAGAAGAAACAAATCTTAGAAGATGCAGCCACCATTACTTTGAAAGTAATCTTTATTTTTGGGATCCTGTACCGAATGAAGATAATTTAAAGTGTTTGACTGCAGAACTTGCATTTACTTATTACTCGATAAAACTTGGCCTTTATTTTAGGTCAAATTATTTCTCCAAAGTAATGTTACTCATTTTCAAGTCCAAGTTTTCTCCTGCAAATACTAAACGTGAAGAAATATCTTAATTATGTCAGGAGAAGACAAAATAGGCAAAAGTTGAATGAAGTTCAATTTATGCCAGAGTCATCAGATGCTTCAGATAGAAGATGGGTTAGTTTCTATCATTTTAGTTATTCACCTATCTCACAGAACCAAGGTAAACTATTCAGTGGTACATTCTGTAGATATGTACCATAAAAAATTATTCAAATGTGATTGCAAATTTTGTTAAGACATTCTAGTTAGAAGATGAAATGATTTACTTTTGCACTGTAATATAAATAATATATTTATGGCAAAATATACATGGAGCAAAACTGTACTTGGAATTTGTGGTGGTGTATACAAAATTCATATTATTTCTAAATATTTGGATCAACTTGTTTTTTCTCCTGTGGAAAAGAAGATCTTTGTGGAATTCGGTACCCCAATCAGGGATCAAACCCAGGCCCTTGGCAGTGAAAACAGTCCCAACCACTGGACTGCTAGGGAATTCAAAAGTTCATATCAGTTCTAAATAAGCATTCAGTTCAGTTCAGTTCAGTCGCTCAGTTGTGTCCGACTCTGCGACCCCATGAACTACAGCACGCCAGGCCTCCCTGTCTATCACCAACTCCCGGAGTTCACTCAAACTCACGTCCATCGAGTTGGTGATGCCATCCGGCCATCTCATCCTCTGTCGTCCCCTTCTCCTCCTGCCCCCAATCCCTCCCAGCATCAGAGTCTTTCTGATGAGTCAACTCTTCGCATGAGGTGGCCAAAGTACTGGAGTTTCAGCCTCAGCATCATTCCTTCCAAAGAACACCCAGGGCTGATCTCGTTTAGAATGGACTGGCTGGATCTCCTTGCAGTCCAAGGGACTCTCAAGAGTCTTCTTCAACACCACAGTTCAAAAGCATCAATTCTTTGGCGCTCAGCTTTCTTCACAGTCCAACTCTCACATCCATAAATGCCCACTGGAAAAACCATAGCCTTGACTAGACGAACATTTGTTGGCAAAGTAATGTCTCTGCTTTTGAATATGCTATCTAGGTTGGTCTTAACTTTCCTTCCAAGGAGTAAGCGTCTTTTAATTTCATGGCTGAAGTCACCATCTGCAGTGATTTTGGAGCCCAGAATAATAGTCTGCCACTGTTTCCACTTTTCTCCATCTATTTGCCCTAAAGTGATGGGATTGGATGCCATGATCTTAGTTTTCTGAATGTTGAGCTTTAAGCCAACTTATTCACTCTCTAACTTTCATCAAGAGGCTCTTTAGTTCTTCTTCACTTTCTGCCATAAGGGTGGTGTCATCTGCATATCTGAGGTTATTGATATTTCTCCCAGCAATCTTGATTCCAGCTTGTGTTTCTTCCAGCCCAGTGTTTCTCATGATGTACTCTGCATAGAAGTTAAATAAGCAGGGTGACAGTATACATCCTTGATGTACTCCTTTTCCTATTTGGAACCAGCCTGTTGTTTCATGTCCAGTTCTAACTGTTGTTTCCTGACCTGCATACAGGTTTCTCAAGAGGCAGGTCAGGTGGTCTGATATTCCCATCTCTTTCAGAATTTCCCACAGTTTACTGTGATCCACAGAGTCAAAGACTTTGGCATAGTCAATAAATTAGTCATATACAATAATAATACCTTAGTACATAATATCTTTATACAATAATAATAATAAGAGCTATTATTATCAAATGTATATGTAAATTGTGTAAACAGAATAGCTCAACTACAATTTTTGTGTGAAATATGGTATCAAATGTCAAATGTATGTTCAGCATGATAATAAATGCTTCCTGTTTTTGTGGCCAATCATTAATTTTGAAGGGTTTGAATATTTATAATAAATAAATAATTAGTCTTACCACTCTTTGGCATTTGCATTTTGAAAACAATTCCAATACATTTTGGCTTTATTTTCTTCAAAACTGTTTTGAAACCTTTAATATAATATTCAAATAATGGAATAACAAAAATAATTTCAATTTTGAAGTATTTTTTAATGTGCAATTATTAAAAACACTGATACAGGAACATATTCATATTAAAATAAACACCTGAAAGTCTAAAGGAGCAAGGAAACAAATAATTTGAGATAAAAATATGTGCTTTTTTTTTAAATTTATAAATTCGCCTTGGTATATAACTTGTACCAAAGTTATTTTTGATGGGGTTTCTATATTTAATTAATATTTTTATTGTCTAATAGAATAAAATAAAATTTAGAAAGTTTTTGGTTATACCATCAAACTTTGATAAAATATTCTAAAGATTCATAGACATGTAATATTATTAGTTTTATTGTAATACTATTTGTCCAAGAAAGCTACTATGACATGTGGGAAAAATAAATTTATATATGCAAGTAATTTGAAATATACATAAATTTCAGTAGAAATGAAATTGAAAATATCTTTTATTTTCAGAATTTTCTCTAATCTTACTAGATATTTCAGCTTCTATAGAGTGATTTTCCAATTAAAATAGTATTATGGCATAGAGTGGGTTTATTAAATAGTCAAGGAAGTTGAATTTATTATTCATTAAATATAAATTTAGAGAAATAGTAGGTAACTTTGGCAAAATTTAAAAAATAAAACTATACAAAAATATAAGTTCTAGGGAAAAGTATAAACACTGATATTAAATGTAGATATGGTGAAGAAGTAATTTCCACTATAGGAGTATATATCAGGAAAAATTTCCTAATAAGTTATTTTAAATGTAAAAAATGTTTTCATTTGTATTTTGTATATTGATGAATAATTTTATTTGTAAAAATAATTTAAATAAAGCTATTCAACAGGTCATCAATGAAATAAAACCTAGTTATTAGTCAATAAATATTATACTTCAAAAATTAGTTGTTAGTTATTTTAGCATACTCTTTCCATCTCAGAAACATCCAAACTTTTCTACAGGTATCTCATACAAAGTTTTCAGGGCAATACTTTATTCATGCTCTCCAAGAAGGAAAAAGTGGACACTTTTTTAATTTTGAGAGACTAGCTTTCTTAGAATGTATTTTTCCACCAGAAATAAGCTCAGCCATCCAAGGTTCTAAACATTGGACAGACATCTCTCTGGGTTTATGAAATTGTTATATGCACTTATAAACTGTGAAATGAGCCTGAGGATAATGAGTCTTGTGGAAGGTCCATGTGGGTGAGTGGTATCAGCTGGCTTTCCAACCCAGTTCCATAGTGTCCCTTGGTGCCTCAAGTTAGGATTTCTCCTATCTCAGGTTCTCACCCAGGGGGAGGGGCAGTGGCGTGTGTTTCTGGCCCTGCGCATATTCTCAGGGCCAGCAATATTAAAGAAAAAAATATTCCAACATTTGTTAATTAAAACAGTAGGGGAAGGCTTTATTCAGAACTGTTGTGAAGGACTTCCCTGGTGATCCAATGGCTAAGACTCTATGCTCCCAGTGCAGAGGGCCTGGATTTGATCCCTGGTCAGGAAACTAGATCCCACGTGCCCCAACTAACAGTTTTCTTTTTGCAACTAAGACCCAGCACAGCCAGTTAAATAAATTTTGTTGTCCAGCCACTAAGCTGTGTCTTTGTGCTCTTTGTGACACCATGAACTGCAGCACACCAGGTTCCCCTGTCCTCCATTATCTCCTGCTTCTGCTGCTGCTGCGTCGCTTCAGTCGTGTCCGACTCTGTGCGACCCCAGAGATGGCAGCCCACCAGGCTCCCCCATCCCTGGGCCATCTGCTCAAATGCATCTCCATTGAGGTGGTGATGCCATACAACCATCTCACCCTCTGTTGCCACCTTCTACTCCTGCCCTCAATGTTTCCCAGCATCAGTGTCTTTTCCAATGAGCCGGCTCTCCATATTAGGTGGCCCTTTGGAGCTTCAGCTTCAGCGTTAGTTCTTCCAGTGAAGATTCAGGGTTGACTTCCTTTAGGATTGACTGGTTTGACCTCCTTGCAGTCCAAGGGACTCTCAAGAGTCCTACCCAGCACCACAGTTTGAAAGCATCTTTTCTTCAGTCCTTAGCCTTCTTTATGGTCCAACTCTCACTAAAACTGTTGTGAAATGTACCAAAACTCTCACAGTAGGAAGAGAGATTAGGCTCTACTTTGAGTAGAACAAAGACAAGTAGGATTTAGAGCCAAGTAGGATTTAGAACCAATGAGCCAATGAGAAGATCAAGGGCATGGAACACTGGACATCAAAGGTAGGGAGGACTTTTACTAAACCAGCTTAACGAAGGACTTGTATATCAAGTAGGAGATGAAGAATTTGATGAGTTATCAAGGATGATCAGACATCAAAGGTGGGATTCTCTCTGAAAGTAAGTTAGGATAATTATTGCTAAAATTGGACCAGGCAAGCCAAAGGCAGGATGGGGGTGAAGACCGGGGCTTAGCTGAGAAGTAAGCTCAAAGGACCCTGCCTCACTCTAGGATCCTGTCTGCCTGGTGAGATGACAAAATGGAAGGCCATAGAGTCCAGGTGACTCACTAGCTGAAGCTTCTCTGGTTTCCTAACACCACCTTCAGGTCTCCACTTAGGCTACCTTAGCTTAGTGTCTGAGGCTGTTCATGTGGACCTTCTTTCTAAAATGCTGACTTTTCTTAAGAGAAACTAAAAAGAGGCAGCACTACTTCCGTAATCTCTCCTTGAGAGTCTCAGTATACTCTCCTGCTTTTCTGGTGTCTTTCTCCAAAGTTCATTTACTGGGTGTGCTTGAGGATACTCCATCAATAGTATGTCAAAGAGAGACCTTAATTTGGGGTGGACATAGGAGACCTTTAGGGTAGCCTGCAGTGGCAGGGCCATAAAAGCAGTTCTGACACCTTGATTTTCAAAAGTCTACAAATGGCATACTGGGATATCCATGGTTTACTAGAACCTACTATGGGTTCTCTTGCTATTATGGCCTAACCTGATGCCTAAATGACCTGTTTTTTCATAACTATCCTCATTGTATTGAGGAAACAGCCATTTTCTTCCATGCCTTTCTTTTTTACTAAAATTTTACAGATTAGTTAGAAGAATGGAAATAAGGGCAGTCTTTTATGCATGCATTAGAATATATTAATTCCTATTTTGATGGGGACAAAATTATAATTTAATAATTGCAAATTTCTTAGTCAAATGCTATAATATATCAAAATCTATAACTACATTTTTAAATGCCAGAGCTTCCTAACCAGTCTTCTGTTAATCTCTTTCAGTTCTGGTTGCTGTGTCACTTAGGATACTCCTAGATACAACAAATAACAGTAAATCCAAATGAAAAAGTTTTCTATGTGAAATAAGTCAAAGGAAGACAAACACTGTATGATATCACTTAAATGTGGAATCTAAAAAAAAATTTAAAAAAAACTAGTGAATATAACAAAAAAGAGACTCACAGATTTAGAGAATAAACTAGTGGTTACTAGTCAGGAAGAGGAAAAGGAGAAGGGCAATATGGGGTATGGGAACAAGAGGTACAAACTGCTAGGTATAAAATAAGCTACAAGGATATACTGTACAACATGGAGGATATCCCAATTTTCTAATAACTCTAAATGGACTATAAACTTCACAAATTGTGAATCACTATACAGTATGCCTGTAACTTATAGAATATTGAACAGTAACTAGGCTTCAATTAAAAAACAAAGATTCTCCAAGAATTTACTTCATCACAGATGAAAAAAAAAAAAAAAAAAAAAAAACAGTTCAGGTGTAAGACAGCATGGCAGCCAGACTCTGCAGTGGCCTCCATGGTCCCCGCCACCTAGTTTTATACCCTGTATTAACCCTGCCCCTGACTATGAACAGAAACTGTGGCTTATTTCTAATCAATAAAATTAGGCAAAGGTGATAAATGCATGTAACTATCTGCACATGATTATATGACATCAGACTGTAAATCATATAGGTAGAAGCTTGTCTCCTTGATGGCTTTGAGGAGGCAAGTGGTCATGTAGGTAATGCCAGTGTACCAAGGATATGCAGATGGCCTCCAGCTAATGGCCAGTAAGAGGCCCTCATGCTGATAGCCCCAAAAGAACTTAATTCCTCCAAAAACTGTATGAGCTTGAAAGCAGATCCTGTCCATCAAGGTTCTAGGAGACTACAGTCCTGCCCCACAGATTGGTTGCAGCTTTATGAGACCTGGAAACCGAGGACCCAGCTATGCTGTGCACAGATTCCTGACCCACAGAAACTGTGGTATAATAAATGTATGAAGAATATTTCTTGTTACACAGCAATATAGAACTAGCACAGATAGTTTGAAAGTTATCTAATGCACAAACATTGTTCTAGTTCTATGTTGAATTTATTGCTGCAAAACCAATCACCCCAGATTTTGTGGCTTAAGACAACAATAATTTTATTATGTTTATTATCTGTGAGTCAGGAATTCTGGCAAGGCTCAAAAGGGTGATCCTTTTGATCCATATTTTGTGGTGGTATTTAGCTCATTATTGGTTTGGTCTGGAAGGATCAAAAAGCCTTTCTCGGGGGCACTGGCCATCCCCCTTCTGATGTCTCTGTCAGAAGCTTTCTCTGTCCCTTTTATACTTTAATAAAACTCTGCTACACAAAAGCTCCTGAGTGATCAGACCTGGTCCCTGGTCCCAAAGCTAAATCTTCTTCTTTGGAGATCACGAATCTGACATCTTTTCCCATAAGCTATCATCTTGGTCCCTCATCTGGGATTTTAGAGACAGGGTAAGAACGCTCAGAATGCTAGGCTCTCTGCTTTCTCAGTATACATGTTTTCTGCTTTACTTTACTAACTCTATGTGGTGTGCCTGTCTGTGTGAATGTAGAATGACACAGATGTACAGAAATAAGTAAGAAGTGAGCGTTGAGCCTTGCTCTACAGTTTTGCCATGCCTGGTAATGACTGAAAGCAGCCCCCAAAAGGGGAGCCTTGTCAGGGGTTTGTACTGACCTGCCAATGCCAAAAGACATCCAACATCCGTGCAAGGGGAGTGGCCAGAAATGGGCAAAGCCTGTAGACTGAACTTTCCTTTCTCGGTCAAATTTTCCTGGTCTCTTTGACCATTTTGTAATTGTGTGAGGAGTTAGAAATACTAACCTAACTTGTCAGATCATAGACTTTCAAGGGACTTGTGATCCATGCTAGTCCTGTGTACTTTTATTTAGACCCCAAGCTTGGTAGTCATGAGACACCCTGCCTTGCTAGGAGTATGTTCGGGAAGAGGTGGAATTCCAGCTCCAGCAGCTTGTTCAGGAACTAGATGGAACTTTAGCTTCAGCAGCATCTCTCTCTTGGCTGCTTCCATATGAGGCCAGAAGTCCTTGTCATAGCTGTGCCTCCAAACTACATGGATGGAAGCCCTGTTATCCAGCATGAGGTTTCCAAGAACATAAGTTGGGAATCACAGATTGGAAGCACAGTGGGTTTCTTCCTTTGGTAGTGCTAGCTCTTAGCAGACCAGAGAAAGCTCTCCAGTGGCTTCTGTCTCAAATCCTTAGAAAGTTATCCAGTGGCTTCTGTCTCAACTGCCTAGACATTCCTTTTGTGGAATCTGTGAATATGAGCTGGAAGGACTGGCCCTATTAGCTCGAGGACAAAAATCACTTTTTCCTCACTGGCCGACCCTCCACCACCTCTTTCGCTATCACATATACTGGTGTGGTGACACTCAGAAGGGACATCTCTCAGTAGAAATTCAAACAGTCCCAGTTGTGGTTGAGACTATTTAGAAGATCCCAAAAGTACATCAAAGTCTTTATGGGACTAACTTTATTTTATGAGCTTAACTTGGAGAGATGTAATGTATGTCTTGGGAAAGATGCTGACTCCTTGCTTGACTTGACAACTTGAGTTTTGAAAGAAGCTACTACTTTTGGAGATGAATGGCTTGAAGGCCTGGTCTTTAATGAGGGCTTGAACTGCCTTCCCCTCCTGCTTCCACCCCCGCAACCCCCCCCCCCAAAAAGGGATTATGTCTCTATGGCAGACTGTTTTTGTGCACAAATATTGTTATAGATCCTGAAACCTTAGAATTAACTATCTGACTCAGCTTTCAGCTTTTCAACAGACATTATGAAAACTCCGGGAGGTAACTCCTGACCCAGCTTCTGACTCAGACAAGCCAGACAAGCTGCTGTTCAAGCCAGGAACAGAAGTCCTAATAAAGATGTTAGAGTCTGGAAGACAATCTCTAGAACCCCTCTGGGAAAGCCCTTACCAGATAAGTTTGACAAGCTATATGGGCTTGCTTCTGCTGACTCCAAAAGTCCTGAGTCTGCTCTTTGACCATAAGACAATTCCTTCCTGTCCTGAGCTCATTCCTATACCGAATTCCACAAAAAATCTAATTGCTGGGTCTGCGGAGCACTCCCCCTCCTCATCGATAGAAGGCTTTCCATGGTGGGTTTCTCCGCTTCAGGAAGAGGACTTTCTTCAACCCTGCAAATCTTATGACATCTAACAATCCTAAAATGGACTGGTATAACATATTGTACCTTAACTATGGAAATAATGTGACTTTTCATTTTGATTATGTTTTAATTTGGTTTAATGACTATTTTGTGCACATAAGAAGGTAAATGGGTCTAGATCTGGTCATTTTCTACCTGGTGTTTATTAAATATGGGATGAGGTCATATGGCTAACTCCTGTAAAGGGATGCCTGCTATCTAATGCTCCCATATGCTGGGAACAAATAGAGCCATCCCCAGAAGTTATGACAATTTATTTGTAATGATTGGAAACAATTGGGATTTTTGCCTCAAGAAATATACAATGTAATACTTCCTGTGTTTTCCAATCCCAGTCCAGGTCCTCCTTTTGCCTGGCCAGGCACTGATTGGGACTGGATCCCTCAGTCACACTGGCTTGCTCCAATCCAGACCTACTGGATATGCGGCTCTTACCTATGGGTGTAGCTTCCCCTGGCTGGATAGGGAGATGCACTTTAGGTCTAACTTTTACTCATGGCTTCGTATTTTCAGAGCTTCTAGAGAAGCTTGCTGATCTGCCACATCTTAAAACCTGCTGGGCAAGGTCTGTTTTTTACTGGTATGATTATCTGGCTACAATATTTGTTGTAGGAATGATTCGTTCTCTCTGGGAACTACAGATGTTATGCTATGAGTTGATGCTCTAACTTTACTCAATAGACTTTACATTCTCAAAAAGCTATTTCAACCCTTAATGCTGAATAGATACAAATTAGAAAGATGGTTTACCAAACAGATTGCCCTAAGACATTCTAATGGCTGCACAAGGAGGAATTTGTGCCATTATTCATACCCAGTGTTGTAATATATACCAGATATGAGCATCACTGTTACTCACTTTAATAAACACGTGAACAAGATGATTCAGGCTATGGGTACTCCTAAAGCCTCAGTCACCTCATTTTGGGAAACATTAACTAGCTCCCTATGGTGGAAAACTATTTTAATCATAATAATTCTAATTGTTCTTTTTTACTGTTTGCTCCCTTCATCTGTGACTGTGTAAACTGGATTTGTTTTTGTCTAAAAGCTCTTAAGTTACAAATGATTGTCCAGACTCCTATGAGTACCACAGCCTCCTCCAACTATTACTTGAGACCCCTGGATCAGAGACCCTCAATATGAAGATTAGGTGAATATGTTGCCTCAACAATTTAGGGATGGCACCCTTCAACAGTAGGAAGCAGTTATAGAACAAAAACAATGTCCTCCTCCCTTGGCAACATAATTCTCCTTAAAGAAAAGGGGGAAATGAGAGAGTCAGTTCTTAGGTAGGTTCATAAGAAGTCTAGGGTCCCCAAGGAAGAGAAAGAGACTTTTTTTTTTCCCCTACATTGCTTTGTCTTAGTCAATATAACAATGTATCTTGCTTGAGAAAATGTTTCTTCTTAACAAGAACCTTCTGACAAATCTTGTTATCTGAAGACATAAGTTGTGGGAGTGGGTCTGGTAAGTGAAGTGAAGTCGCTTAGTCCTGTCCGACTCTTTGTGACCTCATGGACTGTAGCCTACCAGGCTGCTCAGTCCATGGAATTTTCCAGGCAAGAGTGCTGGAGTGGATTGCCATTTCCTTCTTCAGGGGGTCTTTCCAACCCAGGGATCGAACCCGAGTCTCCCGCATTGCAGGCAGACACTTTACCGTCTGAGTTTTATATTGTTAGTTCTAATCTTGCTAATTTAAGATGTATGTTGTGGGAGTAGGTCTGGGAAAAGTATATAAAGCCTTGATAACACTAGCTATTGGGGCACTCTCCATCCCCCTTTTTATGTCTATGTCAAAAGCTTTCTCTACCCTTTTACACTTTAATAAAACTCTGCTACACACACACACACACACACGGAAAAAGGAAGAGAGTTCCAGAAAAACATCTATTTCTGCTTTATTGACTATGCCAAAGCCTTTGACTGTGTGGATCACAATCAACTGTGGAAAATTCTGAAAGAGATGGGAATACCAGACCACCTGACCGGCCTCTTGAGAAACCTATATGCAGGTCAGGAAGCAACAGTTAGAACTGGACATGGAACAACAGACTGGTTCCAAATAGGAAAAAGAGTATGTCAAGGCTGTATATTGTCACCTTGCTTATTTAACTTATATGCAGAGTACATCATGAGAAACGATGGGCTGGAAGAAGCACAAGCTGGAATCAAGATTGCCGGGAGAAATATCAATAACCTCAGATATGCAGATGACACCACCCTTATGGCAGAAAGTGAAGAGGAACTAAAAAGTCTTTTGATGAAAGTGAAAGAGGAGAGTGAAAAAATTGGCTTAAAGCTCAACATTCAGAAAATGAAGATCATGGCATCTGGCCCCATCACTTCATGGCAAATAGATGGGGAAACAGTGGAAACAGTGTCAGACTTTATTTTTTGGGGCTCCAAAATCATTGCAAATGGTGATTGCAGCCATGAAATTAAAAGACACTTACTCCTTGGAAGAAAAGTTATGACCAACCTAGGAGAATGGCATTAAAACATGTATAATATCATATAAGAAATGAATTGACAGTCCAGGTTCGATGCAGAATACAGGAAGCTTGGGGCTGGTGCACTGGGATGACCCAGAGGGATGGTATGGGGAGGGAGGTGGGAGGGGGGTTCAGGATGGGGAACACATGTACACCCATGGTGGATGCATGTTGATGTATGGCAAAACCAATACAATATTGTAAAGTAAAAAAAAATAATAATAATAAACAAAAGAAAAGCAGAGACATTACTTTGCCAACAAAGGTCCGTCTAGTCAAGGCTATGGTTTTTCCAGTGATAATGTATGGATGTGAGAGTTGGACTATAAAGAAAGCTGAGCTCTAAAGAATTGATACTTGAACTGTGGTTTTGGAGAAGACTCTTGAGAGTTCCTTGGATTGCAGGGAGATCCAACCAGTCCATTCTAAAGGAGATCAGTCCTGGGTGTTCTTTGGAAGGACTGATGCTAAAGCTGAAACTCCAATACTTTGGCCACTTCATGTGAAGAGTTGTCTCATTGGAAAAGACCCTGATGCTGGGAGGGATTGGGGGCAGGAAGAGAAGGGGATGACAGAGGATGAAATGGCTGGATGGCATCACTGACTTGATGGACATGAGTCTGAGTGAACTCCGGGAGTTGGTGATGGACAGGGAGGCTTGGTGTGCTGCGATTCATGGGGTTGCCAAGAGTCGGACATGACTGAGTGACTGAACTGACTCACACACACACACACACACACACACACATACATACATACATACACAAAAGTCTTCTTTACAATATATTGGCAAGGATGACTGGAAGACTGGGGTTAGCTAGGACATTCCCCTTTTCCCTGTCCCGTTTCTTCAAGTTCTCTTCATATGGTCTCCCCAGCAGGTCATTGTTTTTCTCACATTGCAGCTAAAAGCTTTTAGAGCAATGGGTTTAGGAAACAAGAAGTGGGAGTTGCCAGTCTCTGCATTCAGTCTATTGGTGAGAGCAATTAGAGAGCCCACATAAATCCAAAGGGAGGTGATCAGAGACTCCACCCATGTTATGGACTCAACTGTTTTTGTCTCCTCAGGATTCACATTTTGAAATCCTATCCCTTGGTGTGATAATGATAATAGGAAATGGGCATTTGAAAGGTAATTAGGTCATGAGGGCGGAGTCCTCATGAAAGGATTAGTATCCTTATCTAAGTATAGTATAGATAGTATCCTATCAAAGAGGAAACACAGAAGACCTTGATTCCTTTTGCTCTCTCCTCCATGTGACAGTACGGCTGTGTTCCACAGCTAGAAGGTAGCTATCTAAAAGCCAGGGAGTAGGATCTCAGCAGAACTCAGTCATGCTTGTACCCCAGTCTTGGACTTCTAGTCTCTAAAACTACAAGCATTGCAGAAAAGTATACCCAGATTTCTTGTCTACTAAGTTATGTGATATGCTCAGACCTCTATCCATCAGTGGAAACGTTTGGCTTAGAAAGCTAAGCCATATGACATATGTGTCATATGTGAATATCACTTAATTTTCATGAAAACTGAGCTAGGTACCATTATCATACTAATGTTACAATTTTGCTCCTATCAAGTGTGCTGGTTCCTAAAAGTCTATGATACCTACCTTATTTGCAATCTCTGTCAATGTTACAGATAGCCTTTGTCTCAAATGATGGGAATGTATAATGAAACATACATTACTCTCATATAGCTCATGTCCTTGTAGTAGGATATAAATAATCAACATGTAAGTAAATATATTTTTAAATGTTTGTACTGTGGAAAAAACACGGAGGCAAACAACACAATAAAGGACAGATCGTATATGTTATTGATGCTTGCCAGAGCCAAAGACAAAACAGTTATAAATCAATTAATTCTAAAATAGCAAATTACCTTTAGGATTCCTTATTATATGTAGATATAATAAGTAGTATACTCTCCTTTCCTAAGAACTGATGCATTTGAAAAAGTATCTGAAATTACTAGGTTTATGATTCAGAAATATTTAAAAATCTATCATTATTATAGGTGCAAGAAATATGATTGCTCTATTTCTAATTAAAGCTCTAAATGATTCTGTGCTGGTGGTCATATTTTTCAAAATCATATGCAAAAAAAAATTGTGTATTTTGCAATGCCCAAAATACAAATCAGTGAAAGAACATCATTTTCATTGTTTACTAAAATGGTAAACTAATATTTATTTTAAATATTGAGATCAGTGTGCTTTTTATGGAAGGACTTGAGCATTTTAAATTGGAAGGATGAGAGACCTTCAGTATTATCTATCTTCTCTAGGCATAAGAACTTTAGCATCATCCTGACATGTCCTCAATCCGCCTCCGTGCAGTAGACTGCATTCCCAACATGCCATTTGATAAGGGTTGAGATAAGGACATAAGACAGGCATGGAAAATAATTGTTCATGCTACTCCCCCATCATTTTCATGGAAAACGATTGCCTAAGTCACTATTTCATGGTATGAAGTATTCTAGTTTCGCTTTCTTTCTCCCTGTCCTCTGCATTTTTTTTTTATTGTTTTATAGCTTTTCATTATGGGAAAACACATATCTATAAATGTTAATATAAATATATCTCCCACAGTTTTCCCCCTCTCACACATGTGCCCTTCTTCTTTGCAGGTGTGCTTAAAATATTAATCAACATAATTTACAACTTCAACAGAATATTACGAATGTGACAGACAAGATTACTTTGTGAAGGAAAAACTCAATCTCCTTTGAAAGTGATATCCACTCATGATTTAGGAGATTAGCATTTACAATTTCCAGAGATTTCACCCAAGGAAAGCACATAAATTGGAGAACAAAGAACCCTGAAACCAATAAAGACTATTATTACTTTCAGTCTTCACAGTATCTAAATGCAAATCTGCTCTTCCCAAAGAGTTTATAAATTCACTTACATTAAGATATGAATGACTGATCAGTCTAAATTTTTACTGTTAACCAAAGTAACTACATTAAATGAGCCCAAAATTCTATCCAAAAATTATTTTTAGAACATGAGGCTTTGATGAACAGGGTGAATAGATTTATGGTGTTTTTTTGTAGATAGGGGTGCAGATAGGGGTATTTTGGGGGCTTCTGAAATAACATTATATATGTAGTTATCTATTCATAGTATTGACAGTGTCTAGAAATGGAACAATTGCTCTCCTAATGGAATCGGCATTGAGAAATACCCTCCATATTAATATTTGTCTTTTATGTCACTCTATAATATTCTCTAGGTAACCATATTTCTAATATTTGTATTTCCTTTTTTGCAAAAATGAATTTTCTGATGGTATTTGTGTCATATGTAAGAATCAAAAAAGAAATAAATTCTTAAATGTTAATAAATTTATGCTTTCTATAGATATTGATATTTGTAGCATCCAGTTGCATAACTAGTCTAATAACCAATAAGTGCATGAAGCAATGCAATAAAAATTATCTTCTAATTTTATCAGTTACTACCATAAGGGGTAAATTAATTTATCTTATGAAAATTGAGAAAATATTTCCATTTGATCCATTTTTCACTTCTTTTAGTTAACTTGTTAGCTAATATGAATATTTATTAAGTAAAAACCTATTCTGTGTGACCACTTTATACTTTCCAACTTATATGGAGTAATGCAAAATAAAAATTTGAAGATATTTCATCCTAGTTACTTCTATTATTTCACTATTATTTTGGGAAATTTGACGATTTCTATTTTCCTTCCGGACTTAAATGTCTCTGTAACACTTCACCCAAGGGCATAAATCTTTTAACAAATGTAATTTTAGAGCAAGCAATCATGCCCTTTTTCTCTGGCAATTATGAATTTTCACATCTCAGATATGACCACAAATCAATGTTTCCAACTTGCAAATCTATATCAGTAAGAGGTCTTATTGTTCTAACACAGGGAGTTCTGCTACCTCATAACAGGAAGTCAGCAGGAATGACCACTGTGCGCTGCTGGGAGGCTTAGGTCAAGATAATGGAATGCTCCCACATCATACTTCATTGTGATTTTGAAATTAAAAGAAAGAGGGTTGGTGTGAGTCCCAGGTTAGTTAGGTGATGAGAAGATATGAGAGACAGCAAATGACACAGACAACTCCTGGATATTTAACTGATTTTAATGCCAAGGTTGGGCTTCCCTGGTGGTTCAGATGGTGAAGAATCCGCATGTAATGCGGGAGACCTGGGTCCGATCCATAGGTTGGGAAGATCCCCAGGAGAAGGGAACAGCTACCTACTCCAGTAGTCTGGCCTGGAGAATTCCATGGACAGAGGAGTTTGGCAGGCTGCAGTCCATGGGGTCGCAAAAAGTAGGACATGACTGAGCGACTTTCACGTTCACTTTCAACACCAAAGTCTGTCTCCATGCGATAGAGAGGAAATGGACACTAGGTTTCATCTCTTTCCTAAGTGATTCAGGGATGCTTTCTCCTTCCTCCTTTCTGTCCGTCTATCTATCTATTTCTACCTATGCTGACACATTGCCTGTGATACTGTCAATGATAAACACAGTGGGGCATTTGTTTAAAGGGTGAAAAACAGATTTTATTCAGTAAGCCCTGACAGTAAGAGAAAGAGCTGAGCTCCATTTCAATTCTGCAAAGCTGACTGGGAACTTTAAGGAAGAAGGAGAGAGGGCCAGTTTGGGGCTCAGTGGAATTAGAGAGGTGAAAATGTTCAAAGGGTGGTCAGTGTAAATGTGATAGGCCAGTTAGGTTTGCAGGCTGGCAGTTATCCATTCAGAGTTTTATCTTCCCACAGAGACTGGGAGGCTGAGACTTTCTTCTTAATGATTTCATGTCAGAGGAATAGTTCCCAGACCCTGGAGAGAGATGCCTCTGTTACAAGCGGCACATATTCAAATTTTCAAGTCCTTCTTAGTAAACAATCTAAGAAAGGGAGGTCATAAGCGTTGGCTAGAACAAATAGTAAAATATTTTCCTGGGAATGTTGGGCTTTCTCAGGCAGGCATTTTAATGATGGGAAGTGGGGTGTGGGGCTGGGAGTGGGGTGAGGGGTTGAGCTGCAGTGTCATTCTAAAGACGTAGCCTTCTGCTGCCAAAAGCTGTGCTAGAGTTTGGTCAAGTGTCTCAGGGGGAAAGTTTGGGCAGAGCTGTTATGCACACAGAGTTCTGCAGTTTTAATTGTTCTGATGCCCTCATTCCTAACAGAGTGCAGCAGATAACCTAATTTCTCCCTTCCTCAGTGCAAATGTAACAAAGGAAAAGTGTTGACTGGAATTTTGGTAAGAAGTCATAAAGGAAATTCTATTGTCAGTAAGCTTATCTGAAATTAGGTCCCTTTATAATCACACATTTTCTGGAATATCCAAGTCTGACTCTTACTGTGATTAAACCTAGAAATCAATGCAGTCAGATACTTGTTCAGTTGCTAAGACATGTCTGACTCTTTGCGACCCTATGGACTGTAGCCCGCCAGGCTTTTCTGTCCATGAGATTCTTCAGGCAAGAATAATGGACTGGGTTGCCACTCCTTTCTCCAGAGAATCTTCCAGACCCAGAGATTGAACCTGCATCTTTTAAAGATAATTCAGTCACTTTAATTGTCTATTCTAAAACTTAACTTTTGAAATATAAATGGAATGAGTGCATTGATCAGTCAAATCAGTTTTTATGTGGGAAAAATTCACTAATTATTTTGATATTTTGCAATATTGACCTGTGATGTTCATCGTAGGGGAAAGCATTCTATAGTTAAAGAGTGGATAACGTGAAAAAGAAATTTAGTATCTAAAAATTAACTGGTGCCAACTGTGAGTTTTGGATCAGATAGAGAACAAGCTCTCATTTATTAAGTGGACCTTCCATCTGGAAAGCTTTTGCTTGCCTTGGCTGGCTAGACTAGCTCTCAGTCTTCCTTGGTTTAGCACATTTACTCTCTTCCAGATGCTATCACAAATCTGGTGCTGCTTTATATTTTTCCTTGACACTGTTTTCCATTTCTCACTTACTTATCAACCTGTTCTAGATCTAGTCAGCAAATCCATGTTTGTCTTTCATCTGTTCACCACTTTATTCACTAATTATTTACTCTATGAAACACCATTGCTCTGACCTGATGAGTGTGGCATTATCATGCAATTTTAATATAAGGATTATCCCATGGGATTTCCATGCAAATCATTGAATAATGCATGCTATTTTCCAGTTGCATTCCTCACTGAAAAATTAATCCATCGCTTTTAAAGCCTGATGATAAATTTCTTTTGTTTTTTGGCAGGCTAGCAGGCAGTGAAAATAATGTGAGTCAGCATTATATGTAGTGCGTCTGATTCACTGAAATTTAACACCATGAGGTGTATGTCTCTAAATGCTCTATGTTGCTGCTTTATCATAGCTCATTACATCTGACAGTTTTACAAACTCATCTTTAATGTTATGCCAAGGAATAAATATAAAGTGCACCAATATTGCATGGTGTTACAAAAACAGGGATTAGTGCTTTATGGTAAGGCAGTTAACTAGAGAGTTTGTTTTATAATCTAGATGACGTCATTTAAACTACTATATTAATTTGCAAAACCAAAAAAACAATGCTTTGTTTTCTAATTTAGGTAAATCTTATATTCAGTTAAATATCATTCTGGTTTAAATAAAAGTCATACCATTAATTAAAACATTCACTGTATTTTTCATCATTGTTCACTTTAAAATATTTCAGTGTTAAATCTTTGTGTAAGCAGTTATACATGGTTATATATCTAATGGATGTAACAGATATAGTACACTCATGACTATACTTTTTATCTCATACTTGAACATTAGGTACAAACATACCACATGTAATATACAGATTGAACTGGGTTGTCAAGTGCTTTCCATAGGTTTGAAGTCATTTGTGTGTTATTCATGCTTTATAATAGTGGTTCTCAGTGTTTTCTGAGGTTCTATTGGATTTTGAAACCCTTTTGTGTCTTAGTGAGGTCAAAACTATTCATCTGTTTATAATATCACGATATTATTTGCCTTTTTTCACTCTCGTTCTCTTACAACTATCCATTTCCAGATGCTACATCATATGTGATATGACAATGATTTGAATGTAAAAGTAGAGATAAGAATTCAGCTGATTTCTCTTAGGTCAGACATCAAAGATGATTAGCAAAAATATGAAACCATATCACTTTTCTCATCCTTTTAATTCTCTAGGGCTTTATAGTTATTTTTTTCATCAATTTGCAAGAGGTTTATTCTTGTAGCTTTCAATGGATTAATAAATAAATGGTTTTAAATTTATTGGTTTTAATTTCTAGTGTAGTAAATATTAGCCACATAAAGAAAAGCTCTTTGGTACCCTCAATAGATTCTAATAGGGAAAAGGCCTTTTAAGACTGAAAAGCTGATCTAGAAGACAACCATGGAAACTGATTTTTTAATGTTTCAATTTTCTTTCAATACAAAAAATACTATTATAAAACTAATGTGCATGAATACTCGGTTGTGTCTGACTCTTTGAAATCCCATGGACTACAGCCTTCCAGGTTCTTCTGTCCATGGGATTTCTGAGGCAAGAATATTGGAGGGGGTTGCCATATCCTTCTCCAGCAGATCTTCAGACCCAGGGATCAAACCTGTGTCTCCTGCATTGGCAGGCAGATTCTTTATCACTGAGCCACCAGGAAAGCCCTACTAGTACTAATACTAACCATACAAAAACACCAGATCTTTATGTTTAATTTATTCAAACACTTATTTCCTTCATCTCATTAAATTTTTCTTTTACAATAACTATCATGAGAAATACTTATTTGGCAACCTTTGTATATGATTTAATTGCAGTTTACAATTTTTTTTCTTCCTTATTTCAACACTGACTCAGATAGGAAGAACATGGATTGTGGCCTCATGGCCTTGAATTCTGCTCTGGAAGGCATTTGACAAGTGTTGCAAAAAGTAAGTCTAGTTTCCATAGCATCTGTTTCTATCCTGAACACGAGAATTCAGTCTTTTCTGTAATACCAATATTCCCATTATTAAATACTTTATTTTTCAAGGGTAAGAACCATGAAAAGGAAATGGTTTTCTTGCCTAGGAAATCCCCATGGACAGAGGAGCCTGGTGGACTACAGTCCATGGGGTCCAAAAAGAGCCAGATACGACTTAGTGACTAAACAACTGTGTATTTAAGGACTCAGAAGGCCATGAGTCATCACCCCAGAAATTTAAATAGTATTAAGAATTAAAAAACAAGAGCTCTTAGAAAAACAAAACAAGAGACCACTTTAAATTTTAAAAAGTGCTTCTATTTAATAGCCAGACTTCCAATATACTATCTGGCATTAAATGCAGACAGGAGCTTGATTAAATATTCTGGATTATATTTTACAAGTTTAAAATGTGAAATATTCCCTATTGATTATTCATACATAGCAGAAATACTTGCTACTCACATATATAGTATAAATGGCATATTCCCTGGTTCTTGAATTTTCCTTTTTTTTCTAATTAAAAGTATTATAAAGTCATTAAATAAGCAATTTATTCTGCTGACAACCTCCTCTGAAATTTTATCTCTTACTGGCCCCTTCAGATTCTAATAGTAAGTAATTCAAGAGTAACTGCTTATGAGAGATATAGTATATTTTTGCTTTATGCATTAATAATTTCAATTAAAACAGTTTATGGTCTTTTAAAATGTTTAATACTAAAAAATATCCTATGTGAACAAAGAAAAGACAGCTAGGTATATGATTAAATATTGAGAAGAGTAGGTATAAGGGACATCTGGAATTTGTAAGTGATGGATGCATTTTTTTTTTTTTGTGACATCCTCCACTGCCACTCTGGGAATTCAGGGAAGTGTTGAATACTACTGGAAAATTTTTGAAAAAGCAGCAAAAATTGCATTTTATGTGACTAGTTCATCTGCTCACAGTTTGATATTGAATCCTATAATGTAGGAGTTTTGTTTGAGATAAAGAATGCTGACTGATACAAATGAAATATAAATAAGCATTTTGTAAATATTTAGTAATTAGCTAAGTAAAAAGGTTATGTTTAACATATCACAAAGTAATATTTATCAAGATAAAGCACATACATGCACCTACTTTTTAATGTGCATCTATATATAGATGCACATTAAAATTGAATTCCAGTGTGATTATCTTTAAAGACTCGATCATGTTTCATTTTTTTCCTGTCTTAACTATGTAAAATACTTAAATGTGATAAAAATAACATAAACTGTCTTATTTAACTATCAATATTTCACTTTTCTTTCTAGCACTCATGTCTTGTATTTGAAAAAATAAGTATACTGATAAACTTTCTTGTAAGGCTCTTTTGGTTTTCCTCATTCCAGCCACAGTAGCTATATATTCTCCCATAAGTGAAAGAATAAACAGAGAAAGAAATTATAAAATACATCCGTTTCTATCATCTGTCTGGTATTGTGCCTGGTAATTCTCTTTTAAGTAAATCAGATTATGGAAATTACATTTACATGTGGATCAGAAAAGAGATACAAACTTCTGACTTTACAGATGGCTGTTTTTCTTAATTATATGAAGAACAGTTTAGAAATAACTAATTGGTCATGCCTGACAAGTAATAGCAGTTTTTCCAAGATAAACAAATGTTCACATTTTTCATACTTAATCAGAGACTTTATGTGCAAAAATGACCAAATGTATCATCTATTCTGAGCCTCCTGTGTTGTTTTGTAATAAACGACCATCTGTACTTTGATTTGACTGAGTTTGTCTGTGTGTGATGACCAGAGAATTTGATTACATGGCAGATGGTTTTGGGAGAAGAATTTGTCTTTTTAGAACTAAGCAGACAAGCATCTCTCAATATTTTGTCCATACTCTCCCAACTGGCATCTGCTAATATTGACAGAAAGGTAAGTTCCAAGATACGAGTACCTTGATGTCATTCTCTTTGCTCTCCTATATCATAAAGAAATGTGAGGAGCTTGTACATAGCACAGTTACTGTCTGGGCATGCACATATCAGAATGTGCTTATTGACAGCGGAAATGAAAGTGTTTGTCCATGTTCATGGGCTTGGAATTATTAATGTGGGAACCTATGTCTGATTGCACTTCTCAGACACCAGGTAATATTTCTTATTCTCTTAAGTATCTACATTGTTATTGCTTTAGACCCTCTTGTTAGGCACACTGCAATGCAAGAGTAGATCAGAATCAGAAATTTAGTCACCTAAAAATATATTCATTTAATAAAGTCATATAAACTTTTGCACAATATCTTGACATATTTAAACCTGATTTATGTAATTTTTTTCCTTTGAGTCTCTTATTTATCTTATGCAAGAAGTACATCACTACATTTATTACATTGTATAAGAAGCTGAAGCTTTGAGAGATTGAGTTACTTCCCCACAGCCATCATTTATTAACTAGCAGAGCTGTAGCTACAACTCAGGATGAATTAACTGGTATGTGACTTCTGTTAATTTCAGTTATTAGCAGATGCTTTACAATAGCAAAAAGTGAAACCCCAAAGTTTTACTAATTTTCAAAAGTGATATTTTTAAATACAGGCTAAACTGCCAGTGAGAAAGAAAAGTGAAACCAAACTCAGAAGAAACACGAAGAGGACAAGCTCTTCTAACCTTCCAGTTGAGGCAGCTTTCTGCTCACCTCTACAGGATCTCTCCACCAGGGCACAGGAGGGCCTAGAGGAGCTATTCCATGTTCAAGGTCAGAAGGGGTGGCGGTGAGGAGATACCCCTTGTCCAAGGTAAGGAGGAGAGGCTGCGCTTTGCTGGAGCAGCCATGAAGAGATATCGAGGTCACCCCACTCCAGTACTCTTGCCTAGAAAATCCCATGGATGGAGGAGCCTGGTAGGCTGCTGTCCATGGGGTCGCTAAGAGTTGGACACGACTGAGCGACTTCACTTTCTCTTTTCACTTTCATGCATTGGAGAAGGAAATGGAAACCCACTCCAGTGTTCTTGTCTGGAGAATCCCAGGGGCAGTGGAGCCTGGTGGGCTGCCATCTATGGGGTCGCACAGAGTTGGACACGATTGAAGTGACTTAGTAGTAGTAGTAAGGTAAGAGAAACCCAAGTAAGATGGTAGGTGTTGCAAGAGGGCATCAGAGGGCAGACACACTGAAACCATACTCACAGAAAACTAGTCAATCTAATCACACTAGGACCACAGCCTTGTCTAACTCAATGAAACTAAGCCATGCCCATGGGGCCACCCAAGAGGGGTGAGTCATGGTGGAGAGGTCTGACAGAATGTGGTCCACTGGAGAAGGGAATGGCAAACCACTTCAGTATTCTTGCCTTGAGAACCCCATGAACAGTATGAAAAGGCAAAATGATAGGATACTGAAAGAGGAACTCCCCAGGTCAGTAGGTGCCCAATATGCTACTGGAGATCAGTGGAGAAATAACTCCAGAAAGAATGAAGGGATGGAGCCAAAGCAAAAACAATACCCAGCTGTGGATGTGACTGGTGATAGAAGCAAGGTCCGACGCTGTAAAGAGCAATATTGCATAGGAACCTGGAATTTTAGGTCCATGAATCAAGGCAAATTGGAAGTGGTCAAACAAGAGATGGCAAGAGTGAACGCTGACAGTCTAGGAATTGGTGAACTAAAATGGACTGGAATGGGTGAATTTAACCCAGATGACCATTATATCTACTACTGCGGGCAGGAAGCCCTCAGAAGAAATGGAGTAGCCATCATGGTCAACAAAAGAGTCCGAAATGCAGTACTTGGATGCAATCTCAAAAATGACAGAATGATCTCTGTTCATTTCCAAGGCAAACCATTCAATATCACAGTAATCCAAGTCCATGCCCCAACCAGTAACACTGAAGAAGCTGAAGTTGAACGGTTCTATGAATACCTACAAGACCTTTTAGAACTAACACCCAAAAAAGATGTCCTTTTTATTACAGGGGACTGGAATGCAAAAGTAGGAAGTCAAGAAACACCTGGAATAAGCAAATTTGGCCTTGGAATACAGAATGAAGCAGGGCAAAGACTGAGAGAGTTTTGCAAAGAAAATGCACTGGTCATAGCAAACAGTCTATTCCAACAACACAAGAGAAGACTCTACACATGGACATCACCAGATGGTCAACACCAAAATCAGATTGATTATATTCTTTGCAGCCAAAGATAGAGAAGCTCTATAAAGTCAACAAAAACAAGACCAGGAGCTGACTGTGGCTCAGATCGTGAACTCCTTATTGCCAAATTCAGACTGAAATTGAAGAAAGTAGGGAAAACCACTAGACCATTCAGGTATGACCTAAATCAAATCCCTTATGATTACACAGTGGAAGTGAGAAATAGATTTAAGGGCCTAGATCTGATAGAGTGCCTAATGAACTATGGATTGAGGTTCGTGACATTGTACAGGAGACAGGGATCAAGACCATCCCCATGGAAAATAAAGGCAAAAAAGCAAAATGGCTGTCTGTGGCGGCCTTACAAATAGCTGTGAAAAGAAGAGAAGTGAAAAGCAAAGAAGAAAAGGAAAGATATAAGCATCTGAATGCAGAGTTCCAAAGAATAGCAAGAAGAGATAAGAGAGCCTTCCTCAGCTATCATTGCAAAGAAATAGAGGAAAACAACAGAATGGGAAAGACTAGAGATCTCTTCAAGAAAATCAGAGATACCAAGGGAATGTTTCATGCAAAGATGGGCTCGATAAAGGACAGAAATGGTATGGACCTAAGAGAAGCAGAAGATATTAAGAAGAGTTGGCAAGAATACACAGAAGTACTGTACAAAAAAAGATCTTCACCACCCAGATAATCACGATGCTGTGATCACTGACCTAGAGCCAGACATCCTGGAATGTGAAGTCAAGTGGGCCTTAGAAGGCATAACTATGAATAAAGCTAGTGGAGGTGATGGAATTCCAGTTGAGCTATTTCAAATCATGAAAGATGATGCTGTGAAGTGCTGCACTCAATATGCCAGCAAATTTGGAAAACTCAGCAGTGGCCACAGGACTGGAAAAGGTCAGTTTTTACTCCAACCCAAAGAAAGACAATGCCAAAGAATGCTCAAACTACCGCACAATTGAACTCATCTCACATGCTAGGAAAGTAATGCTCAACATTCTCCAAGCCAGGCTTCAGCAATACATGAACCGTGAACTTCCAGATGTTCAAGCTGGTTTTAGAAAAGTCAGAGGAACGAGAGATCAAATTGCCAACATCCGCTGGATCATCAAGAAAGCAAGAGAGTTCCAGAAAAACATCTATTTCTGCTTTATTGACTATGCCAAAGCCTTTGACTGTGTGGATCACAATAAACGGTGGAAAATTCTGAAAGAGATGGGAATACCAGACCACCTGACCTGCCTCTTGAGAAATCTGTATGCAGGTCAGGAAGCAACAGTTAGAACTGGACATGAAACAACAGACTGGTTCCAAATAGGAAAAGGAGTACATCAAGGCTGTATATTGTCACCCTGCTTATTTAACTTATATGCAGATTACATCATGAGAAAGGCTGGGCTGGAAGAAGCATAAGCTGGAATCACGATTGCCGGGAGAAATATCAATAACCTCAGATATGCAGATGACACCACCCTTATGGCAGAAAGTGAAGAGGAACGAAAAAGCCTCTTGATGAAAGTGAAAGAGGAGAGTGAAAACGTTGGCTTAAAGCTCAACATTCAGAAAATGAAGATCATGGCATCTGGTCCCATCACTTCATGGGAAATAGATGGGGAAACAGTGGAAACAGTGTCAGACCTTATTTTTGGGGGCTCCAAAATCACTGCAGATGGTGAGTACAGCCATGAAATTAAAAGACACTTACTCCTTGGAAGGAAAGTTATGACCAACCTAGATAGAATATTCAAAAGCAGAGACATTACTTTGCCAACAAATGTCCGTCTAGTCAAGGCTGTGGTTTTTCCAGTGGGCATTTATGGATGTGAGAGTTGGACTGTGAAGAAAGCTGAGCGCCGAAGAATTGATGCTTTTGAAATGTGGTATTGGAGAAGACTCTTGAGAGTCCCTTGGACTGCAAGGAGATCCAACCAGTCCATTCTGAAGGAGATCAGCCCTGGGATTTCTTTGGAAGGAATGATGCTAAAGCTGAAACTCCAGTAGTTTAGCCACCTCATGTGAAGAGTTGACTCATTGGAAAAGACCCTTATGCTGGGAGGGATTGAGGGCAGGAGGAGAAGGTGATGACAGAGGATGAGATGGCTGGATGGCATCACTGACTCGATGGACGTGCGTCTCAGTGAACTCCGGGAGTTGGTGACGGACAGGGAGGCCTGGTGTGCTGCGATTCATGGGGTCACAAAGAGTTTGGACATGACTGAGTGACTGAACTGAACTGAAAATAAAATTTCAGACTGCTGTGGAGATTTCTGGATGATGTCCTCATGGAAAATCTGCTGGTCTAAGAGAATATATTTCTTCCTGTGAGTTGTATCCTAAAACTTGAAAGACCAGCACTAAGGGTCTGACTTAATTGTGAGAATATTTTCCCGGTCAATAATCAAGTTAAAGGAACAGCACTCTGAGCCAGTTGATTTAATGCCAAATATTAGAAAACAAGGCTTTATAGGCATTAGAATATTAGGGCATTTATATATATCCTCAGATAATTGTTAAAATATCCAGTTTATTAAGAATCTTAACAGTCTAGATAGTTTAAAAAGTATCTGAATGTATAACATTTTAATGTAAGTTAAAAGGTTATTGGAGATAAATGATTAAGACTTCATATCAAAAAGTGAGTTTTGAATTTATATATTATCCTCCCCACCAATATAATCAGAGACAATTGAAAAAAAATGAAAATATAAATTAACCCATACAATCACTAGAAATAAGTAATCATGTCAAAAATATTAAAAATGTTAAGCAAATTTACAAGTGTTAAAGCAGAAGAAGATAAAAAAAATAGAGCAAATATACAAAAGAGGAGAGTGGTAAACTATTTGAGGTGGTTGTTGATTGATTTTCCCTTAAGAACACCAAAAATAAATGAAAAGCAACCCCCAAACAAAGTAAACTCCCAGCAAGTTACAGAGTACTTATTGGAGTGATTAAAGTGGGTAAAGAACTACCCAGGGTTTACTTGTACTCAGAAGACACGTATGATTTTACTTAAAACTGTTAGGTTCCATTGCCTCTGCACATCAGTATTTGCCATATAAGTGCCTAACAAGACATTTTGGTGATAACAAAGGTCAGAAAAGATCTCAGGCAACTCCATCTCATCACAGTAGACAGAGGTAGAAAAACAGATTCTAGATATGCTGGGTAGAGTAGAAAATTTCCTAAATTCTTCTATCAGGATTACATTAATGTTTTAATTTCTCAACTAAATGCTATTCTCACTCTATCAATCTATGCCCTACTGACCCTAGTCAGTTTGAGGTTAACAGACTATAGTTAGGCAAATCCTGCAGACAGAAAGGATCCCGCCTTGGGATGCACTGGCAATCTCAGGTAGGTTCTTGCTGTTCTTTGTTCCACTGAGCGAACATAAAGATCTAAGTCATAAGATAGAATTGAGAAAGTATTTAATAGGAATTTTAGAAAGATTTAACATGTAAACAAGAAAAAAGGGCCATCAAAGAAACAAGGGCAATTTCTGAGGTGAAGAGAATTTTACTTGGGTCAAAATGTGTCAAGCAAGAATATTAAAGAAGAAGGGAAAAAAAGAGACAGATACATAAAAATAAGATCACCGAATATTTCCTTTTGGCAATATGACCGTAACAAGAATTACAAAGAAAATAGCTATATTAATGGAACTATTATGTTTTATATTTATAGTACTTGTGTTAATAAAGGAATTGACAGACTGTAACATATATGCCAATGAACTCCAATATATTAATCCTCATTGATCTGACTCAGTTTGAAGGATATTATGTTCAATTACATACTTATTAATTTTGAAATCTAGATGGAATAGAGTTTTGAGGAAATAAATGAATTGTGCAAATATATATAAAATTATCATAGAAAGGCTAAATTTACCAATACATGTAAAATAGAAAAAAAAAAAACAAAACCTAAACAAACAAGAAAACTAAAATGCCCAGGCCCACCCACAAAGTCTTTTAATCCACAGAGGTATCTGAACAAAGATTTTTTATAAAAACTGAAGTAAAATTAAGCAAAAAATTATTTCCTTGCCTCCAAGAATTTCCAAAGCAAAAGTAAAAGTTATAAAACTTCCAAGTCCATTTTATCTTAGTATTATATAAAGATATAGTTTATATGCAATGCAAATCTTGAACCAATCTTGCTTATCAGTATGGAAACAATGATTCTAAACAAAATAAATACGAATCACCTGATGCTGGGAAAGATTGAAGGCAGGAGGAGAAGGGGATGACAGAGGATGAGATGGTTGGATGGCATCACCAACTTGATGGACATGAGTCTGAGCAAGCTCTGGGAGTTGGTTCTGGACAGGGAAGCCTGGTGTGCTGCAGTCCATGGGGTCACAAAGAGTTGGACATGACTGAGTGACTGAACTGAACTGAGGACATGCAATAATTAATATAGTAAGATTTTAGATTTAGTTACTGATTCAACACTGCATTTTCTTTTTTCTGTATCTTTCTTAGCCACTTGGGTCAATTCTATTCTATCTTTCCTCCTACATCTCAAGTATAGTATATATCAATATTCAATCATTAGAGTTTTTTCCTAGGTTGATCTATATTTTCTCCAGGGTGTTAAAATCTAATGTCTTGATTTTCCATATTTATCTCCAGAGTTGCTACAACTTTTAAAATTCATTCTCTAATACTGAGTTTGATCCTGACCCCTTCCCCCATGCAAACTCTATTTGACATACTACAAACAGATTAGTTATTTTAGAAAATTTCTTTGCTCATGGTACCTCTGTACATCAAAAAATTTCTAAATCTTTTGTTTGTTTGAAAAACAAAAATAAAAACAAAACTCCGTCTTCTTAGATTGACAATCAAGACCTTTTTTAATGTGGCCATCATTAGTAAACTTATCTTTCCATATGCTTTTGCAAAAAATATTTATTCATCCAAGCTGACATTCCTGATCCTAATATGTAAGCAAAGGGAGGGTGTGTAGAGATGCTTTAGTTTCACAGCAATATTTACTTAGGAAGCAATGGCCTATGAAATACTTTTTAGTAGATCAGAAAGGAAAATAAATTAAAGGGTAAAATAAAAATAAATTTAAAATAACAGCAGAATATTTTTGCAGGAAATTTTTATAATGCACATGACTGCCATTTAGGCCTTACAAGGCAAAACTGAATAATCATAAGTCATTAATAGTTAGTAATTCTCAGGTATTGGAATTTATATCAATTATTAGAAGAAGGAAATGGCAACCCACTACAGTATTCTTGCCTAGAGAATCCCGTGGACAGAATAGCCTGGTGGGCTTCTGTCCATAGGGTTGCACAGAGTCGGAAGCAACTTAGCATGCATGCATGCATGCATTGGAGAAGGAAATGGCAACCCACTCCAGCATTCTTGCCTGGAGAATCCAAGGGACAGAGGAACCTGGTGGGCTGCTGTCTATGGGGTCACACAGAGTCGGACATGACGGAAGCAACTTAGCAGCAGCAGCGTCTTTGTTTCAGCCATTTAAAGAAATTATCCCAGAAATATTGATATTTCGGGTGGATGATTCTTTGTTGGCAGAGACTTTCTTGTTCCCTGTGTATGTGCCTTCCATAGCCTCTACCCACTAAACGTCAACAGTAATTTTTGCCAAATTTCACCACAGTTGTGACAACCAAACGTATCTCTTGAGACTGCCAATGTTCTTTGGAGAAAAAAAAAAAAAAATGACCATGCTTGAAAACTACTGTTTTTAAAAAATCTTTAGGAGTAAGATACACGAAGAGGATTATTTTGTTTCATTTGCTTGAAAAGTGAAATGAAAGTGTTAGTCATTCAGTAGTGTCTGACTCTTTGCAACTACATGGACTGTAGCCCACCAGGCTCTTCTGTCCATGGAATTCTCCAGGCCAAAATACTGGAGTGGGTTGCCATTTCCTACTCCAGGGGATTTTCCCAACCCAGGAATTGAACCCAGGTCTCCTACATTGCAGGCAGATTCTTCACTGTCTGAGCCACCAGGGAAGTCTATTTGCTTAGGTAATAACTATTATGGGAATAAAATGACATTCCTTAGTACTTTTCATCACTTAGAAGAATAAATTTAAACTATCAAAAATTAAACAGCAAAATTTTATGTCATATTTAAGTCCCATATAGATCATGTGATTTCTATAAACATTGAAAGAAATATTTTCCTACATTTTTAAAGCCATATTCATGCTTTGATATTGAGTAGCAATGACCTAATTTTAATTTTTTCACTACTCTGTCTTATAAACCCCCTTTCTGGTATACTTTCAACTAAAATCTAGATTGGTATTTCTGAGAGTCATTTCTTTTTACAAAATGTAGAGAACCGCACGTTGTATCATCTCATGGGGAGAAAATTATTATGGAAGGTAGGAATAGCATTTGCTAGGCTTAACAGAGCAAATCTCCCTTCAACACAAAGCTCAAAGGAAACTCTTTTCTCTTCTTATTTTCCAAGAATACAGCTATTTTAGGTGACATCAAAAAGATTTACTATTGACAAGTGGAAATGTTTAGCCCTTTGGGGGTAATTTGGGTTAGATTAAGGTACACTGACTTCCACTGAGAGTCCCATTTCTTCTTGTGTCAAAAAACAGTGTTAAGAAGAAATCATTTATATTTATACCACAGGTGACTAAGAAACATAATTTGGAGAAAAGTCTCTTGTTTTATGACTCCATATTAATTTGACATACCGAATCTCACACTACTAGCATAGGACATAGATAACCTCTGGGTTAACAGCAATGCCCTTCACTTTTGTGCTATTTCATGTCCAATTATGTGCAAAAGATCCAATTTGCAATTATACCAACATTCCCACAAGCTTAAAAAGAATCTCCTATCAATATAAAAAATGTAAAATGGCTAAAGCATGTGTTTTCTCTCCTTTTATAATTTTCTTTTATTTTTTGACTATACTTATAACTGCCACTCTGCTTTTTTCCTCCTACTTCCAACAACCCAGTTTTCTAGTATGTTTTTTCTACTGGAAAACTGTCTAGAATTTTATGTCACTATTCTTGACAAGCTTAAATTCTTTCTCCTCCTAGTGTCTTTATGTAATACATATTCATTGGTGTATCAAAATAAACATTTTATAAATAATAAACTGTAAATATGGTGAGACCAGGATGGGAGTTAAATTTAGCCTGAAAAAAAGAGATGAAAATGTAGGATAAACTGGACTTATAAAAGTTACCTCAGATGGTTGGTGATTACACTTGCTCTTTTGTATGCTGTCGCATGTCATGTGTAAGTTCTGAAGTGATACAGAGCTAGGTAAGGTGTAAAGATCACATACACAGTGCCTTATGTTATAAATTAGGAAAAAAATCTACAGAGATACCTAAGTTATTGTGCAAAGTTTATACTGACTATCAGCTGTGTGTGTCCACTTGAATAGGCCAGAGTTTTCCAGTATTCAATTAAACACTAATCCACGTGCTGTTGTGAAGATATTGTTCTAGATTTTATTGAAGTTCATAATCAGTTGACTTTAAGTAAAGGAGATTATCCTAGATAATATGACTGGCTCTTGTCCAATCAATTGAAAGTCCTTAAGAACAGAACAGTGGCCTCAACTCTTGCTGAGAATTTCATCTTGTCTTTCCTGATGGCCTACTATGTGGATTTTGGGCTTGCTTTCACAGCCACAGAAATCAATTACCCCCAATAAATCACTTTGCATGCAATGGGTAGGAAATAAACACAGGACCCTTCCACCTTTGTTAAATTTTTATAAGTTGAGTGGTGTGAGCATGTTAGATATCCTTTCTAAGGCAAAAGATAAGTTGTGGCATTTGTCCCAACCAAAAAAAGAGTCAGTGCTTAGTGTGCTTCTTAGGATTTGGGAGGCAACATATTCCTCTTTTAAGTATGTTACGCCAGCCCTTTACCAAGTGGCCTGAACCACTTCTACTTCAGACTTCAGAAGAAAGGAAGACTCTATGACAGTGGCAAGCTTCCATGGATCTGTCACTTGGGTCATATGATCCAGCAGATGGTAAGGGTGTGAGTGGCAGATGGAGATGCTGAATTGAGCCTTTGACAGGTACCTACATGTGGATCACAAAGAATATCTTAGGGTTTTGCAGAATACTGCTGTCACCCTCTGCAGGTAACTACTCTCCTTTTGAGAAACAGTCCTTGGCCTGCTGTTGGGCCTTAGAGACTGAGTGCTTAAGGTTTAGTCACCAAGTCACAATGCAACCTGAGTTGCCCATCACGAACTGAGTATTTTCTAAGCCATCAAGCTATGAAGTTGGGCATTCTTAGCAGCACTTTCAGTCAGTTCAGTCGCTCAGTCATGTCCCACTCTTTGCGACCCCATGAATCACAGCACACCAGGCCTCTCTGTCCATCACCAACTCCTGGAGCCTCAAACTCACATCCATCCAGTCGGTGATGCCATCCAGCCATCTCATCCTGTCGTCCCCTTTTCCTCCTGCCCCCAATCCCTCCCAGCATCACAGTTTTTTCCAATGAGTCAACTCTTCACATGAGGTGGCCAGAGTATTGGAGTTTCAGCTTTAGCATCAGTCCTTCCAAAGAACACCCAGGGCTGATCTCCTTCAGAATAGACTGGTTGGATCTCCTTGCAGTCCAAGGGACTCTCAAGAGTCTTCTCCAACATCACAGTTCAAAAGCATCAATTCTTTGGTGCTCAGCTTTCTTCACAGTCCAACTCTCACATCCATACATGACCACTGGAAAAACCATAACCTTGACTAGATGGACCTTAGTTGGCAAAGTAATGTCTCTGCTTTTGAATATGCTATCTAGGTTGGTCATAACTTTCCTTCCAAGGAGTAAGAGTCTTTTAATTTCATGGCTGTAGTCACCATCTGCAGTGATTAGTTTCAAATAAAAGTGACATGCATAATATTGAACAAACTCTGAAGACACAAGCAAGTTAAAAGAGGGAACACAATCCATGTGTCCCACTCCTACTTCATTACCTCTCTTTCTTAGTCCATACCTATGGCCTGGGTAGTTTCCTATAATTAGTTGATTGAGCAAGACAAAACTCAGGAATGTTTTATAGAGGCTCCTGCATGGCATGCTGGCACCATCTGAAGGTGGGCAGCTACAGGACTTCAGGCCCTTCCTGAGACATTGCTGAAGGACAGTGGTGAAGGGAAATCTTCCCAGTTGGCAGAACTTCCAGTAGAGCACCTGTTGTGCATTTTGCTTGGAAGAAACAAGTGCCAGAGGTACAAGTATATACTGACTGATGGGCAGTGGCCAAAATCTGGCTAAATGGTCAAAGACTACAAAGGAATGTAACAGGAAAATTGGTGACAGTAAGGGGCTGGGAAGAGATATTTGGATGGACTTGCTGAAAGGGCAAAGACTGTGAACATATTTGTGTCCCATGTGAATGCTCATGAAAAAGTGATCTCTGTGCCTGGAGAATTCCAGGGATGGGGGAGCCTGGTGAGCTGCCATCTATGGGGTCGCACAGAGTCAGACACGACTGAAGTGACTTAGCAGTAGAGAATGATTTTAATAATCAAGTGGATAGGATGACATATCAATGGATACCAGTTGGCCTTTTTAGCAACTCCTGCTATTGCTCAGTGAATTCATGAACAAAGTGGGGATGGTGGCAGGGGTAGCAGTAATTCATGGGTTCAGCAACACGGACTTCAATTCACCAAAGAGAACTGGCTGTAGCTACCTCTGGGTGCCCAGTGCCAGAAGTATGGACCAATAGTAATTCCTTAATATGGTCCCGTTTCCCAAAGTTTTCAGTCAGTTAGCTTTTGGCTGACTGATCACATTGAACCATTTCTCTCATGGATGGGGCAGCACTGTGTTCTGTGTGACACTTATTCTGAAGATGGATTTACCTGTCTTGCACACAATGCTTCTATCGAAACTATTTGTGGACTGACATCAAATGCTTATTCACCACAGTAGTATTCCAAATAGCATTGTTTCTGATCAATGAAGTAATGATCACTTCTTAAACAGCAAATTAAATTTAGCAATGGGTTCATATTCATGAATGTGCCAGTTGTACCATGTTCCCCATCACCTAGTATCAACTGACTTGACAAAACGGAACTACGGCCTTTTGAAGATTCACTTACAGTGTCAGACAGGTGGTAATACCTCGTGGGGTCATGGCAATCTCCTCCATGAGGCTGTATATGCTCTAAATTAATGATCAATATATAATGCTGTTTTTTTCTGCAGCCAGTATTCTTTTTTTTTTTTTTTTTAATTTTATTTTATTTTTAAACTTTACATAACTGTATTAGATTTGCCAAATATCAAAATGAATCCGCCAGTATTCTTGTCTAAGATTCAAGGTGTGGAAATGAGTGGCACCACTCACTACTGCTACTAGCAAAATTTTTACTTTCTGCCCCTGTGACTTTATGCGCTGCTGGTTTAGCTGTCTTAAACCAAAGGGAGAAATGCTTCCACCAGGAGGCACAAGAATGATCCCATTGAACTAGAAGTTAAATGTTACTGTCCATTTTGGTCTCCTCATATCTCTGAATCAAAAGGCAAAGAAAGGAGTTTTGTACTGAATACAGTGAATGATCCTGAACACCAAGAGGAAATTGTTTCACACAATTTTTAATTTCCACTATTCAACAGAGGTGGGGTTTTCCTGGTGGCTCAAACAGTTAAGAATCTCCCTGCAGTGCAGGAGACCAGAATTCAATCTCTGTTGGGAAGATCACCTGGAGAAGAGAATGGCTACCCACGCCAGTATTCTTGCCTAGAAAATCCCATGGACAGAGGAGCCTGGAGGGTTACAGTTCATGGGGCTGCAAAGAGACACTACTGAGGGACTAATACTTTCACTTTTCTTCACTTTCATAAAATGGAGGTAAGAAAGAATATGGCTGGAATACAGGAGATGACTAACTTATTTTTTAGTATTGCCCTCCATGTGATTAAATTTATTGAAAATTACAATAAGCCAACTAAGGTAGGACTGCTCATGGCCCAGATACTTCAGAAATTAATACTTAGGTCACTTCAACAGGCAAAGAAGCATGGCAAGCTGAGGTGCTGGAATGATAATGGAAATGTGACTTTAAATATTAGTTTAAACATGATGAGTTGCAGAAACGAGGACTGTAATATCTTTAATCAATTATTCCTTATTTTGTTATGGATATGCTTGTAGATAAAGTGATAGATACATTAAGCATTTTTTTTCTTTTTTTCCCATTCTTTTTATCATCTAACATAAGATGTATTAGTAATAGTTAACTTTACATCATAGTATTTAAGATACAGGATATCAAAGAGAAGAGTAAACATTATACATTGTGCATCCTCCTCCAGGGAAATGGTTAGTGCATTTTTGAAGAGAACTGTATCATGTTACCTGGGAAAATAGAACTTTGTTATTGTTTTTATTTGGAGCGTAAATATACTTTAAAGAGATTTTAGTGGTCAGTTTTATGTTTTAATTTGCCTAAGCTATAGTAACCAGTCAAACTAATCAAGATATTTGCTGTGAAGATATTTGTGGTGTGGTTAACATTTATAATCAGTTGATTTTAAGCAAAGGAGATTATTTTAGATAATATGGGTGGGCCTAAATTAGTCAGTTGAAAACCCTTAGAACAGAACTGAGGTTTTCTGGAAGAAATTCTGAGTCTTGTGTTTGTCCCTGGAGAAGGTCATGGCAACCCAGTCCCGTATTCTTGCCTGGAGAATTCCATGAACAGAGGATGCTGGAGGGCTACCTGAGTGAAGCAACTTAGCACACACACACACACACTGTATTTGTAACTTTGCCTGAGAGTTCCACTCACCCCTTCTTGATATCCTACCCTAAAGATTCTGGACTTGCCAAGGCAGCCCTCATAAACATGTAAACTAATTCCTCACAACCATGTAAATTAAACCTTTTTCATATATATTTACTACAGATTCTGTTTCTCTGATTGAATCTTAGCTAAAAAGTTTCTTAAATATTTGATGGTACATCCAGGGCTAAAATAATAACAGGGCTTCCTTCCTTGGTGGCTCAGTGTTAAAGAATCCACCTGCCAATGCAGGGGACACCCGTTCAATCCCTGATCTGGGAAGATCCCACATATAGCAGAGCAACTAAGCCCATGGACCACAACTATTGAGCCAGTGCTTAGAGCCTGAGAGCCACAACTGCTGAGACCACATGCTGCAACTACGGAAGCCCACTTGCCCGAAAGCCTGTGCTCCACAACAAGAGAAACCACTACAATGAGAAGTCCACTTACCACAACTAGAGAAAAGCCTGAGCAGTAACAAAGACCCAACACAGTCAAACATAAAGTAAAAATTATAAAAAGTCTATTAAAATTAATAACAGAGAAATTAGCCAAAATAATATTTCATAGACTATCAGACTGAGTTTATGGACAGATTTTCTGTGTGTGTGCTCAGTCGCTTAGTCATGTCCCACTCTTTGTGACCCCATGTTTTGTAGCCCACTAGGCTCCCTCTGTCCATGGGATTTCCCAGGCAGGAATATTGGAGTGGCTTGCCATTTCCTCCTCCAGGGGGATCTTCCTGACCCAGCGATTGAACCTACTCTCTTGCCTGCGTCTCCTGCATTGCATGCAGATTCTCTACCACTTGAACCACTTGGGAAGCGGATTTTCTGTAGGTCTGCTCATTTAAGCTCATTTTGCAACTATTTTATACTAGAAAATAAAACACCAATCCATAGATCAAAACAAAATGAAATAAATCTGACATAATGAAGTTGCTTAAAAAAAAAGCTTTCTAGGAAGGTGTCTGCTGCTGCTGCTGCTGCTAAGTCGCTTCAGTTGTGTCTGACTCTGTGCGACCCCATAGATGGCAGCCCACCAGGCTCCCCTGTCCTTGGGATTCTCCAGGCAAGAACACTGGAGTGGGTTGCCATTTCCTTCTCCAATGCATGAAAGTGAAAAGTGAAAGTGAAGACACTCAGTTGTGTCCAACTCTTAGCGACCCCATGGACCGCAGCCTACCAGGCTCCTCAGTCCATGGGATTGTCCAGGCAAGAGCACTGGAGTGGGTTGCCATTGCCTTCTCCGCAAGGAAGGTGTCTCATGTTATCAAATTATGGCAACTGAGGAATATTTGGAAAAGATCCATGGAAGTGAAGTGATGGTCAATCTTCAGTAGTTGGACAAAATGAACCTCTTAAATCTTGCACACACAACAGTAAAAGTGATAGTTATATAATACCACTTCTGAGGTTAAAAAAAGATATAGCCAGAGAATAAAAATTAGAACCAAAAAGAATAACACAAACAATGTTGTGAATATCTATGATAGTTGCATTCACAAAAGAACTGCTGGGCTAAAATATGCATGCTCACGTGCCCCATCTATTGATGCCATTAATCTCACTCAGTGTGAAGGATATCAAACCAAGAACATCTCGAGAAAGAAATGCTAATCTCCTGACAGTTTCTACATTTTCTGAAATTTATATATGAATCAACAGAGGATTCTGCAAAATGCAGTTCCATTTGCTCTTCTGATCACAATTCAATACGGAAATAAAAGAGAAAAAAGAATATAAGGAAATTGAACTGGAATAATAAATAGAAAGAAAGCAGGTATCATCCCCAGAAACAATAAATACATCTTGAAAAGCAGTGTGCTGATTCTTTGTATACAATGTACCTTTTTTTCCTTAAGAACTGTGAAAGCCAAACCAAATGATTTGCTTTATGCACCTGGCACTGGACACAATTAGTCATTTCTGAGTATCCTTGGGAAACCACAGCTTTTCTCATGGATGTAAATGCTTTCAGCATCTTTCAATAAAAGGCACTTCTGTCCTGTACTGTCCCTTTTTAAGACAGTGGATTTGGAGCACTAAGATAAAACTAAACTCCCTATGCTCAGAATGTGATTACAGCCATTGTGTGGGCAGCAAGCAGAGAACTCAAGGGCCCTAGACATCAATCTGAGCCTTGTGATATACTTCCAGTTAACAAGGGGAAGCCCAGGTGATGCTTCTCGATTTCACAAGCCAGTTGGTAGAGATGGGATCACTCAGCAAATTAAGCTGCCTTCATTCTTAAAGTCGATTCCAACAATAGCATTAGGTTGCAGAGCCAACTATGCTGAATTGCTGATTAAGTTATTAACAAATGAAACTTTCAGAAACCTCAGTGTATGGACTAAAATAGGAGAAAAATCTTATGAAAGCACAGGAGCATTTTTGTTTCTCACAAAATGATGAAATTAGATTTTTTTTAATCACTGTCTGCCTCTGAATTATGAAAATAGCATTCCCAGTTTCACACATTATCTTTTCAGCTACCGTGAACAATGTGGCACATTTTACTCAAGTTCCTTGTCACTAGTACCACCTTGAAACAACTTGAAATTTTGGTTGTTTTGCTTTTTTATTGTGTTTACTTAAAAGGTAACAATTTTCAGAGGAAAGCATTCTTTGAAATCTAAGATCATATTCAAATAGACAAGCTGTTTCTACTTCTTCCACAGTTACGTATAATGTTACAATCAATAAAACAACAGGCTATTGTTGGATTACCATAGGAAAAGGGATATGTTGGCTGCCATATCTCACAAAATAAATCTCATAACAGTTACTTTATTAATGTAAGCAAAACAAAGGAGGGTGGAAGTTATTATGTAAAGCAGTCATGGAGTAGAAATAAAATTAAAAGTGAGTGGGTTAAAATTTTTGAAATTCGGAAGTATCAGATCTCCCCAAACTGTATTCTCAAAATTACACTAAAATTTATACTTGACTCTTTTTCATAGCTTTCCCCCAAATGGACCAGTAGACATTTACCAGGGTGATTGTGCACTGGAGAAAGGAAAATAATCAGATTCTTTGGGGATCCTCTCCTTTCACAAAAAGAGGAACATTCACATTCACCCTTTTGGAGATTCACAGTGTCCAGTGGCTTATTAAAGGCTCTGATATGTCCTACAGTGTAAAAATATGAAATAAAACTAACCATCAACCAAACTCTGTTTCAGTTTGGTTAAGTCGTGAAACTCAAACTTATGTAACACCTTTTTTATGAAAACCTATTTCATCAAATAAAAATAGTATTCTGAGCATTTGGGGTGGGAGGGACTGTGCTAGATTATTTACTTCACACTCCAGATTTATTGGGCTTTCCTGATGGCTCAGTGAGTAAAGAATCTGCCTGCAATGCAGAAGACGCAGGAGATGTGGGTTTGATCTCTGGGTCAGGAAGATCCCCTGAAGGAAGAAATGGCAACACATTCCAGTTTTCTTGCCTGAAAAATCCCATGGATAGAGGAGCCTGGTGGGTTATATAGTCCATGGGGTCACAAAGAGTCGGACACGACTGAGCATATTCATTGGCTCTCTCAGATTTATTTGGAAGAAAATCAGTTCTTTAAAAATTAGTTTTTTTTAAGGATTATTATCATGTTTGTTTGGATACTTCTCAAATCTAATACAATTGTCGCTGTCACTATTTTACAGATTCTATTCCTTAACTACCCAGATTGATTTCTGTAGAAATTCACATTTCTATAGTCGCATTACTCATTATTTTTCAAAAAAAATATACCATTTACTTCGCATCACACCTCTCTGTACTCTCTCAATGCTGATGACTAATTTCTTCTTTCACTGAAAAAACAGGAGAAATAAAAATCGACCTATTCTTTCCATTGACAAATCTATCAATCTATCTATATTCAATATCCTGATTTCCCATGTATTGCTGTTTAATTGCTAAGTCATGTCTGACTCTTTTGTGACCCCATGAACTGTAGCCCTTCAGGCTCCTCTATCCATGGGATTTTCCAGGCAAGAATTCTGGAATACCAAGAATTCTGGGATACCATTCCATTCTCAAAGGATTCTTCCTGATCCAGGAATTTAACCCGTGTCTCCTGTATTGGCAGGCAGATTCTTTACCACTGACCCACCAAGGAAGCCCTTGTGTTTCAAAATGTGTTTCAAACTCAAATTGGAAAAATGTTTCCAATTTAAAAACAAACAAAAGCCTCTTTGATTTCCTGAGCATACCTAGTTGTTACCACATTCATATCTATCTGTCCTTTGTCACCACAGTAAAATACTAATTTTGACTAAGTGGTTTAATAATACTAAGAAATTACTATTGCTGATGTTAACCAAAACCTTCCTTGGCCAACCCCAATGATCAGTTTTAACCACAATCATACTGGAAATTAAGGACCACTTTATACAAAATCCATTCCTTCTTTCAGGAAAACTTTGTGGATTCTCAAACAAAAATCTCTACCAAATTTCTTTCTTCTTAATGTATCCTATTTAGTCTAATTAATGACCCCTCCTCCAATTCCTAAAGTCTATTTGCTCATTCAAAGATCTTTTCTTCTTTCTATTGAGTTGATTACACACATTTCTGTGGCTTTGCATTCATTTTACGCACTGATAATCCTAAAATGTGTATCCTGAGTTCATAACTTGGTATTTCTGCTTCTAAATATCTTCATTTAAATGATACTTTGGTGTATAAAACTTAACATAGTCAAAATGGATTTCCTAGCTCAAAATCCTGCTCCTCCAATATTCCTTTTATCAGTGGGTGATACCAAAACCACAGCATTTATCCTTGCTTTCTCATTCCTGCAGAGTGTACATGCAGGCTGGCTGTTCAGCCAGCTTAAGCATAAGCTTTCAAATTTGACTTCTAATTACTTACACTGCTAGAAGTCCAAACCATCATCATCTCTTTTCCAAATTACTTAAAAGACCTATTAACAAAGTGGTCTCTAGGATTTTACCTGATTCACTACCTATATTCTACACAGAATCCAAAGTAATCTTTTGGAAACATAAATCAAATCATATCATTAACTTGCTCAAAACCTTCTCGTGGTTTTCTATCACTGAGTAAATTTCAAATTCTCTGGTTTACAAGGCTCTACTTACTATGACCCCTGCCCAGGTCTCTGGCCCTGTCTCCTACCTTTTGTTCCCCTACTTTTCTGTTCAGCCTCTCTGGCCTTGCTACCCTTGAACACACTAGGTCATTTCTGTCCACAGGCCTTTCTTTTATTGTCTTTTCCATCAGAAATATCTTTCCCCAAATCTCTATTTGGCTGTTTTCTTTGTTAGTCTTTTGTCATCTACTTTGTTATCATCTCAGAAAGGTGACATCTTCTCCCCAGCTATTAACCTCTTTCTTCCTCTCACTTTTTATTTCTACATCCTGCTTTAATTTTTTATGTCCTTTCCCAAAACTATAACTTGGACTTAGGTGTGTATTTATTTCCTGTATCTTTCACTAGAATGTAAACTGTAAACAGGAGGATACTAATCTGACCTTTTATCTTTCTTCCTCTATTTTTGGATAACACCTGTCACTAAATAGAGTCTCAAAATATTTGCTGAGTCAAATGCTTCCTGTGTCGTATGCATTATGCTATATGTTTTTGCTATAAGTGAATGAAATCTGGTGCCTGAGGAGTTAACACATAGCAGGGTATCCTGGTGTTGAAACAATTAATCGTACAGTTTTCTCTTTTTATTGTACGTAAAATTTTAGGTTAGCAAAGCATTGTTAAGTTGTGTTGATTTTTACTTTAAAACTTTTAAAGCTTTACTTGGTACATAGTGAATTATGAGGTCAAATAGGATTAGGATAATTGCCAACAGTTGTAACGTATTTGGTTAGTATAATTATGATTATTTTTAATCTTTTTTCAATGTTCTTATTCAAGGTTCTCTGTCCCAAGACCTCTGCTTCATGGTGTTACCAAAATATTAGAAAGATGCACTGAATTCATGTTTTATGAAGAAAAATAAATTTATAATATTTGCATAAGGTGCCATATTCTATAATACATTTTGGTTAATGTTATATAACATAAGAAGGCAAATAATAATTAAATGCTGCCTATGGAAGTGAAGATGAGTTTCACCTATTAGATAGCGGGGGTCTTGAAGGTAGTCAGGAGTTAGTGTTACAGATGGGGTGACCACATGGTAGCAAATATCCTTTGTGCTTGATCAGTATCTGTGCAGTTCTGGTGGTTGCATATGTCAAATATATTGCCTCATTATAGGAAATGTATGCTGCTGCTGCTGCTAAGTCGCTTCAGTCGTGTCCAACTCTGTGCACACTAGGTATGATAAACATGGTGCAGGTAAATAGGCCTAGACTTATCTGTATCATATGGATCTAGAGAAAAACTATTAACCTCTGAATTCAGATACTAAAGCCTGCAATTCTGCAGCATCTGGTGAAATATTTCTGTCCTTAGACCTCTATCAACTCCCTCAGTCATCTCATCTAATCTCATGGCTTTAAATGTCACCTATCTGCTGCTGATTTTCCTATTTGCATCTCCACTGCAGGCATCTTCCCTGCAGTCCCCAGCTTGTATGTTCAGTGGTTTATTTGAGCTCTCCACCTGAATGTCTAAAACTTAGTAAATGTAATTCCAAGTCCCCTCCAAATTCTGCTCAATCTTCAATCTCTTTGATCTCAAATATGGAAATTCCTTCTTTCTAGTTGTCTATCCCCCAAAGCCATCAGTCATCTCTTCTCTTTCTTATAATACCCATTTCTCAGGAAATATTGCTGGCTACATATTATAAAAATACCCAAATCCAGTGACTTCTCACCACCTCCACCACTCTCCTCCATGTCTAAGACACCATCACCTCTTTGTGTTTTTGTAAGATTTCCTATAATATTTTTCTCTCATTCTAGGCTCATGATAGGTTTGCTTCTTGCTCTTTTCTTTGAGATTAGACATGATTGTGTGAAATGCTTTGGCTAATAAACTGTAAATGGCTGTGGCACTAGAAGTTTTAAGAGTTGATATATGTTTTGTCACACCCCCTGTCCTCCTTTATACATTGTTCATGGCAACAAGACAGAGCTTCTGGCTGTTTGAGCTCCTTAATGACTATGATGAGCAGAGAAGCCTTGTAAACCTGGGTTGAACATGTAGGTATGAGAAGTAAAATTTGCCATGGCAATTTACTATGGCGATGGGATTGTTTGGTACAGCAGTATACATGACTACTAGAACTAGTGTAGTTATAACTATACTTATACTTTTATCCAAAACACATGCCTCCACCCAGTCTTCTCTTAGAAGTGCAGATGGGGTACATTACACAATGGAATATCACTCAGCCATTAAAAAGAAGGAAATAATGCCATTTACAGCAACATGGATGGACCTAGAGATTATTATATTAAGTGAAATAAGTCAAAGACAAATATCGTATGATATCATTCACATGTGGAATCTAAAAAATGAACTTATTTATAAAATACAAACAGATTCATGGAAAACAAACTTATGGTTACCAAAGGAGAAAGGGAAGAGGAGGGGATAACACATGTATGCCTGTGGTGGATTCATTTCGATATATGGCAGAACCAATACAATATTGTAAAGTTTAAAAATAAAATAAAATTTAAAAAAATATATACACACTATTATGTATAAATAGATAAGCAACAAAGACTTATTGTATAGGGAAATTATACTCAATATCTCATAGTAAGCTATAATGGGAAACATCTAAAAGAGACAAGAATTCAATCCCTGGGTTGGGAAGATCCCCTGGAGGAGGAAATGGCAATCTACTCTAGTATTCTTGCCTGGAGAATTCCATGGACAGAGGATCCTGGTGGGCTACGGTCCTTGGGGTTGCAAAAGAGTTGGACACAACTGAGCGACTGAACACTGCATATGCATGAGTCACTTTGCTGTACACCTGAAACTAACACAGCATTGTAAATTGACTATAATTCAATGAAAATGAGAAAGAAAAAGTGCAGTCAGAGCAACCCTGTTACAACAAAAGCTGTCTTGTCACTCCTTTCCTTAAAACCCACCCATGATTCCTTATTTTTCTTCAAACAAAGAATAAACTTACTGTGACCCACATGGTCCAAGGTCACCTGACCCACATTTTCTCTTGGATATTATTTCCTTCTTCTATTTCTCCAGCTCACTCTCTTCCAGCCACAGTCATTTCCTTTTTGTTGTTGTTGTGACATGGCAGGCAAGCTCCTCATTCTGCAGCTTTGCCCTGGCTTGTTCCTCTTCCTGAAGTGCTCTTCCATCAGACACTCTGATTGATCACTCCCACTGCTCCTTCAAACCTTTTCCTAAGTGTCAACTTCTCCATGAGGCCTTTTCTGTCTAACTCTTTTCCAGTTGCAGTCTTTCTAGAACTCACCACACCCATAAATCTAGTTTTCCTGGCATGATCACTTTAGCACATAATTTGTTAATTTATTTTGTTTATATTTCTCTGTTTGACATTCTACACTAGAATGTGAGATTCACAGGGGCAAGGAGTATTTTGTCTGTTTTGTTCAACAGTTTATCACCAGGACTAGAACAGAGCTTGACTCCAAAGAATGGACTACTGGTTAAATAATGAATGAATATAATTGTGGAATAATTTATTTATGAGATTTAAAACAACTCATTCTATTGTACATGTTCCATTGAATATCTTTTAAGTACAATATTATTGCAACATTAATAAAGTTCTGATTCTCAAATAAGAAAAATAATGTAAGCATCTCTGTGTATATGAATGTTTGCTTAATAAAGAAAAATACTAAAAGTTAAATTTTAGAAAATATCTCTTTGCCCATATGAGTGATAGTAAAAATCAGGGCCTCACCATGGGAGTGTCACAGGATGTTACTATGCATAGTTTAAGAAAACAATTGAGAAAAAGTAGTGGTGAAAAGATGGGGTAAAGAGTAAAGACTGACACAATAGAATATGTAGAATAAGCATAAACTACCTTGTCAATTATGAATCTGTCTTATTAATCAATATTAACTATGTTTAACCATAGTTAAAATTAGCCATTTCTAATTCTACACATCTATTTCTTCTTTATTTACTATGCCAAAGCCTTTGACTGTGTGGATCACAATAAACTGTGGAAAATTCTTCAAGAGATGGGAATACCAAACCACCTGACCTACCTCTTGAGAAACCTGTATGCAGGTCAGGAAGCAACAGATAGAATTGGACATGGAACAACAGACTGGTTCCAAAAGGAAAAGGAGTACGTCAAGGTTGTATATTGTCACCCTGCTTATTTAACTTCTATGCAGAGTACATCATGAGAAACACTGGACTGGAAGAAGCACAAGCTGGAATCACGATTGCTGGGAGAAATATTAATAACCTCAGATATGCAGATGACACCACCCTTATGGCAGAAAGTGAAGAGGAACTAAAAAGCCTCTTGAGGAAGGTGAAAGAGGAGAGTGAAAAAGTTGCTTTAAGCTCAACGTTCAGAAAACTAAGATCATGGCATCTGGTCCCATCACTTCATGGGAATGAGATGAGGAAACAGTGGAAACAGTGCCAGACTTTATTTTTTGGGGCTCCAAAATCACTGCAGATGGTGACTGCAGCCATGAAATTAAAAGATGCTTACTCCTTGGAAGGAAAGTTATGACCAACCTAGATAGCATATTGAAAAGCAGAGACATTACTTTGCCAACAAAGGTCCGTCTAGTCAAGGCTATGGTTTTTCCTGTGGTCATGTATGGATGCAAGAGTTGGACTGTGAAGAAAGCTGAGTGCTGAAGAATTTATACTTTTGAACTGTGGTGTTGGAGAAGACTCTTGAGAGTCCCTTGGAAAGCAAGGAGATCCAACCAGTCCATTGTAAAGGAGATCAGCCTTGTGTGTTCTTTGGAAGGACTGATCCAAAAGCTGAAACTCCAATACTTTGGCCCCCTCATGCAAAGAGTTGACTCATTGGAAAAGACTCTGATGCTGGGAGGGATTGGGGGCAGGAGGAAAAGGGGAGGACAGAGGATGAGATGGCTGGATGGCATCACCGACTTGATGGACATGAGTTTGAGTGAACTCCGGGAGATGGTGATGGACAGGGAGGCCTGGCGTGCTGCGATTCATGCGGTCACAAAGAGACAGACATGACTGAGCGACTGAACTGAACTGAATTCTACACAACCATATTACTTCTAGATAATTTGTCCCTGCTGACTGCACCCTTGTTACAGTCTTTAGATGTTTGTGTGACCTTTCTTCCAAAGTGTTTCAGTTCAGTTCAGTTCAGTCACTCAGTCATGTCCGACTCTTTGTGACCCCATGGACTGCAGCATGCCAGGCCTCCCTGTCCATCTTTAGTATCTCCAATTTCTCGTTTCTTTTGAGAGGGAGTTTAGAGTTACTGGGAAAGCTGCTGGCAAATGTATCAGATGGTAAGTGGAAATGAAACCCATCCTTAGGTGGAACATGTCTTTCAATCCTTGTGTTTCTGTAGGTATTTCTCAGACTAGGGAAGATATAATGAGTCCAGGGAAAAAATGGTATATTCTTCTTTTCATTCATAAAGTTGTAAAATCATTTCACAAACATTTATGACACTGTTATGAACTGAATGTTTGTGTGCCCCTCAAATTCATAGGTTGATTTCTAACCTCTAATGTCATGGTATTAAAAGATGTGAAGTCACTAAATTGAGTTGTTAGCCCTCAGGAATGGGATTACTGCCCTTATTAAAGACAACCTCCCTTCATGGATCACAGCCTTGTGGTGAAAAGGCTTGTATAACTCAATGAAGCTATGAGCCATGCCGTGCAGGGACACCCAAGACAGATGAGTCATAGTGAAGAGTTTAGACAAAACATGGTCCACTGGAGGAGGAAAAGGCAAACCACTCCAGTATTCTTCCCTTGAGAATACCATGGATAGTATGAAAAGGCAAGAAGATATGACATCAGATGATGAGTCCCCAGGTCAGAAGGTATTCAATATGCTATTGGGGAAGACTGGACAGTAATGACTAATAGAAAGAATGAAGCAGCTGGACCAAAGTAGAAACAATACTTGGTTGTGGATGTGGCTGGTGGTGAAAGTAAAGTCCAATGATGTAAAGAACAGTAATGCATAGGAACCTGGAATGTTAGGTCCATGAATCAAGGTAAATTGGACATGGTCAAGCAGGAGATGGAAAGATTAAACATTGGCATCTTAGAAATCAGTGAACTAAAATGGACAGGAACAGAATTTAGCTCAGATAACCATCATATCTACTACTGTGGGCACGGAACTCTTATATGAAATAGAATAGTCCTCATAGTCAACAAAAGAGTCTGAAATGCAATACTTGGGTACAATCTCAAAAACGACAGAATGATCTTGGTTCATTGCCAAGGCAACCATCCAACCTTATAATAATTCAAGTCCATGCCCCAACCACTGATGCCAAACAAGCTGAAGTTGATCAGTTCTATAAGACTTAAAATAACTTCTAGAACACCAAAAAAAAGATGCCTTTTCATCATAGGCAACTGGAATGAAAAAGTACAAAATCAAGTGATATGCAGAATAACAGGCAAGATAGGCCTTGGAGTACAAAGTGAAGCAGGGCAAATGCTAACAGAGTTTTGTGAAGAGAACACACTGATCATAGCAAATACCCTTTTCCAACAACACAGGAGACAACTCTATACATGGACATCACCAGATGGTCAATCCAAAAAATGAGATTGATTATGTTCTTTGCAGCCAAAGATGGAGAAGCTCTATATATTCAGTAAAAACAAGACCTCCAGCTGACCATGGCTCAGCTTATGAGCTTCTTATTGCAAAACTCAGGCTTAAATTGAAGAAGATATGGAAAACCACTAGGCCATTCAGGTATGACTTAAATCAAATCCCTTATGAGTATACAGTGGAGGTGATGAATAGATTCAAGAGACGGATCTAGTAGACAGAGTGCCTGAAGACCTATGGATGGATGTCCATAACACTGTACAGGAGACAGTGACCAAAACCATCCCAAAGAAAAACAAATGCAAGAAGGCAAAGAGGTGGTCTGAGGAGGCTTTCTGAGGAAAGAAAAGATGCAAAAAGCAAGGGAGAAAGGAAAACATATACCTAACTAAATGCAGAGTTCCAGAGACTAGCAAGGAGAGATAAGAAGGCCTTCTTAAATGAACGACACAAAGAAATAGAGGAAAACAATAAAAACAATAGAATGGGAAAGGCTAAGGATCTCTTCAAGGAAATTGGAGATCCCAAGGAAACATTTCATGCAAGGATGGGCACAATAAAGTACAGAAAGTGTAAGGACCTAATAGAAACAAAAGAGATTAAGAAGAGGTGGCAAAAATACACCTAAAATCTATACAGAAAAAAGTCTTAAAGACCTAGATAACCATGATAGTGTGGTCACTCACCTAGAGCTAGATATCTTGGAGCATGAAGTCAAATGGGCCTTAGGAAGTCTCTTGATGGGGGCGAAAGAGGAGAGTGAAAAAGCTGGCTTGAAACTCAGCATAATAAAAACTAAGATCATGGTATCTGATCCCATTGGTCAAGCCAAGTGAAGTTGCTCAGTCATGTCCAACTCTTTGCAACCCCATGGACTGTAGACTACCATGCTCCTCTGTCCATGGAATTTTCCAGGCAAGAAGATTGGAGTGGGTTCCCATTTCCTTCTCCAGGTGATCTTCCTGACCCAGGGATCAAACCCAGGTCTCCTACATTACCTTATGGCAAATAGGAAGGGAAAAGTGAAAGCAGTGACAGATTTTCTTTTCTTGGGCTCCAAAATCACTGTGGACAGTGACTTCAGCCATGAATTTAAAAGACCCTTGCTCCTTGGAAGAAAAGCTATGACAAACCTAGATAGTGTATAAAAAAGTATAGACATCACTTTGCCAACAAAGGTCTGCATACTTAAAGCTATGGTTTTCTTAGTATTCATGTATGGATGTGAGAATTGGCCCACAAAGAATTCTAAGCATCAAAGAATTGATGCTTTTCAATTGTGGCTCTGGAGAAGACTCTTAAGAGCCCCTTGGACAGCAAGAAGATCAAACCAGTCAATTCTAAAGGAAAATCAATCCTGAATATTCATTGGAAAGACTGCAGCTGAAACTCCAATACTTTGGCCACCCGATGCAAAGAGCTGACACACTGGAAAAGGGAAAGATTAAAGGCAAAAGGAAAAGGGGGCAGCAAAGGATGAGATGGTTAGGGAGCATTACCAACTAACTGAATGGACTTGAGTTTGAGCATACTCTGGGAAATAGTGCAGAACAGAGGAGTTGGGTGTGCTACAGTCCATGAGTTTGGAAAGAGTTGGACATGACTTAGTGACTGAACAACAATAAAAGATACCCGGTGGAGCTCTCTCACCCCTTGCATCATTGAGGACACAGTGAAAAATGGCCATCTCTGAACCAGCAGGTAGGCTCTTACTAGACACTCAATCTGCCAATGCCTTGATCCTGGGTTTTCCAGCCTCCAAAATAGTGAGAAGTAAAATTATACAATTGCCAAAGGCTAGGATTTGATTTGAAAATTTATCACTAAAACATGAAAAATGACATATTTATTTTACTTTTATGGTTAATTATTACAATTTTAGTTAAAGCTATTAAAGATAAGGGAGTAACCAAGACCAGTTTTGTCTGTTTTGAAGATGTAAGTAGAATTAAACCATAGTTACTTGAGAAAAAATTTTAAATCATGATGAATCTGTACATTTGACTAATGTGATTTAAATTATTGGATCTGGTGGCTTATTTTGCTTGTTTATATTAATTATATATAGATAAATATGCCTATAGATAAATATGCCCTTAATTATATTTCAAAACAACATAATAACTTATATGCAGTTAAACAGAACAATGGTGAAGAACAACTTTTTCTTTCATGTAAACTGATCCAAAATAGAAAAATTTCAAGATAATAAAAGTAAGTGTTAGTTTGTGATAGTTTATGAATTTTCTTTTAGCAAGAGAAATTGAGAGATTAAAAAGAAATTTCTAGAGATATATCCTTATTCTGTATACTTTTACATGTGCAATCTCTTTCATAAAATTTACAGGTGAATTTTCTTCCTAACTTGGCAATGTATTTACCTATTACCTAGTTTCTTAGAGCTGCCAGCCAAGAATTCATGAGTGTTACCTAAATCTACATATTATCCACAAAATACTCTCCTATACGATAATTAGGGTAACTTCAAATTGAATCAGAAATCTTCCTTATAATAGTTACAAAATAGTCATGACCATATATTTAATAAACAGAATGAAGTACTACTCTAATGGACTTTTTCTATCCCCAACAACTCCTGAGAATTTTACTCTCTCAGAAAAGGTAAGAAAAAAAGAACACTTTTTTAAATCTATTCATTGCCTCTATTATTATTATTATTTCATCCATTCTAATTTTTTCTTTTTTTTAATTTTATTTTATTTTTAAACTTTACATAACTGTATTAGTTTTGCCAAATATCAAAATGAATCCGCCACAGGTATACATGTGTTCCCCATCCTGAACCCTCCTCCTTCCTCCCTCCCCATTCCATCCCTCTGGGCCGTCCCAGTGCACCAGCCCCAAGCATCCATTGGTTTTAACTGAGCATTTCATATGGTTCCATTTTTTCCTCTTACCTTTTCTACTTTTAAAACAAATTTTTCATGATTGCTCTAACATCTACAATAAACATTTTGATTAATCCAAGTCTACTTTTCAAATAACATTGTACTACTTCACAAGTAGGTCAAGTGCTTTATAAGAATATTTCAAATTTATTCTTTCCACCCCTAACAAACTTGTCATTTATATCACTTATCACTGTCACTTATATCACTTATATCACTGATTATAAGTTATAATCACTACATATATAATTGCTATTATTATTTTTGATCAGTTTTATCTCATATTAATTATCAGAAAAATAAAATACTTCATTTTACCTTTATTTATTACAGTCTAAAGCTTTTCCTTTCTTAATGCAGACCTGATTTTCAGACCTTTATCATTTTTCTTCTCTCTGTAGAACTTTAAAGATGTCTTGCAAAGCAGGTCTCCTGGTAACAAATTCCCTCCATTTTTGTTCGACTAAAATACTCTTTACTTCTTCAGTTTTGAATGATAATGTTGCTGGATAAAGAGTCCTAAGTTGCTAAAGTTGTATTACTTTTTTTTTTTTTAAAGAAGAAGTAAAGAGTATTTTAGTCGAACAAAAATGGAGGGAATTTGTTACCAGGAAACCTGCTTTGCAAGACATCTTTACAGTGTTTGAGGTTTAAAAATAAAATAAAATTTAAAAAAAGAAAAAAAATTACTTAAATATTTCATCGTGTTCATTTGTTGCTTGCATGTTTTCTGAAGTCTGATGAAATTCTTATCGTTTTCCTCTATAGGAAAGGTATTTTATCCTCTTAAGATTTTTACTTTGGGCCGGGGTTGCCTGGCTGTGCCTGAAGAGCAGGCCCTGGTTTGGACTTCCTGAGTGGGTCAGACCAGGAAGTGGGGTCAGCGCACCATCCACAAGGCCCTGGCGCCAAGGGAACCGGCTTCCATGGATGTGATCGCAAGTTCAGTGCAGGTCTAGTAAATGGTTCCAGAGCTGGATACCCGAGCTGGCCCGCTTCAAGCTCAAGTCCTTCAGAGCTACTGCGCCTTTGAGGACACAGACGCTTCCGAGATGGTCAAGCAGCTCTTTCTGGGAAAGGCGGGGGCACCTGAGGTGAAAATGACTTCGAGACGGGATTTTAAACCCTGAGTACCTTGAAAAGTAATGCTTTGAGCGTGTCACGCAGGAAAGCAAGTTCTTCCAGCTGTACCTCAAGAGCTTCCCTCGCTAGGAGCCAACAGCAGCGGTCCGACGTGTACCTGCGGCTGACGACTTCCGATCTGTTAGTCAGGAAATTAGCCTTGAGCTACAGAGAGGTACCCCGAAGACTGAAAGTCCAATAACTGCCTCATCCCTTCAAGCTATTTAGTAACCATACCCCTAACAGGTGCCATCTGTACTCCAAAACAGTCAGGTGAGGAAAAATCCCGCACTGGCCCACTAGCAGGTTTTACCTTACTCTGGCAGATGCGCACACCTCACGCACAGCCCAGGCGCACATTCTGTGCACACCAGGCACACCTCATGCACTCATATAACCTGTGGCATCCATTTGGCTTATTAAATATTCATAAATATTCCATGAATGCATATATCTAATTATCACAGAAGGAATTATGGAAGGGACATGCACAGAAGAGCCTCTTGTTAGAGAACCTGCTGCTGTCAAGTAAGACTGTCAATCAATGATCTACTGAATTACTCAAAAACTTTGCCTTAAAAACTCTACACCCCAGCCCTCTGGGGTCCTTGCCTTCCTTGGCCTGGCTCACTTCTCTCTTAAGCTATCCTCTCTGTTCTCTTCTTATCTTCAATTAATTCTCCTGCAGTGGGTAAGACCTCAGATTCTTCTTTGCCTCCTTAGCAAGAACCAAGGCCGACAGGAGGAGGGATCCCCAGACTCTTCTGCTGACAACGGACCTTCATCACCCAGTCTATTTGTGGGGTGGAGGGTGGACAGGCATTTCCCTAGTGGCACTTCTATTAAAGACTTTGGCTACCATAGCAAAAAAAAAAAAAAAAAAAAATCTCTTTGTCTTTGATTTTTTGCCTAGCTATGTTTAAATATATTCTTAGCTGCAGATATTATGGTAGCTATGCTTCTTAGTGCTGAGATTCCTAATTCTGTGGTTTGATGTCTGTTACATTCCTCTCTCTTCTTTTTCAGGTATTCTCATCTTCCATATTGTATCCTTTGTGTAATTTTCTCACAGTTCTTCAATATTAAATTATATATCTTTCATTTTTTGGCTCTTTGCATTTCAGTTTTGGAAGTGTCAAGTAATGTATCTTAAAGCTCACTGATTCTTTCTTCTGCCATGTTCATTGTTACTATTTACTCAACAGAGGCATTCTTTATTTCTATTGCAGTATTTTTTATTTCTATTTTCTTTTTATATTCCCATCCCTCTGCTTAGCCCACCCTTCTGTTCTTGCATATTATCCACTTAATCCATTAGAGCTATTTTTAGAATACGAATCAATAGTTATTTTAAATTCTCCATCTGGTAATTCCAAATTACTACGGTATCTGAGCCTGGGTTTGGATGCTTAGTTTGTCTCTTTAGACTTTGATTACTGCCTTTTATCATGACTTATAATTTTTTTGTTGAAAACCAGACACAGATTAGGTAAAACAAAAAAAAAAAAAAATCAAAGTAGATAAGCCTTTACTGTGAGGTTGTATGTTTATCTGGCTAGAAATTAGGCTGCAGTTACTGTTTGCTGTACAAAAAAAGAGCTTCACGACCCAGATAATCACGATGGTGTGATCACTCACCTAGAGCCAGAAATCCAGGAATGTGAGGTCAAGTGGGCATTAGAAAGCATCACTACGAACAAAGCTAGTGGAGGAGATGGAATTCCAGTTGAGCTATTTCAAATCATGAAAGATGATGCTGTGAAAGTGCTGCACTCAATATGCCAGCAAATTTGGAAAACTCAGCAGTGGCCACAGGACTGGAAAAAGTCAGTTTTCATTCCAATCCAAAAGAAAAGCAATGCCAAAGAATGCTCAAAACAGCACAATTGCAGTCATTTCACACACTAGTAAAGTAATGCTCCAAATTCTCCAAGCCAGGCTTCAGCAATACGTGAACTGTGAACTTCCTGATGTTCAAGCTGGTTTTAGAAAAGGCAGAGAAAGCAGAGATTGAATTGCCAACAACCACTGGATCATCAAAAAAGCAAGAGAGTTCCATAAAAACATCTATTTCTGCTTTATTGACTATGCCAAAGCCTTTGGCTGTGTGGATCACAATAAACTGTGGGAAATTCTTCAAGAGATGGGAATACCAGACCACCTGACCTGCCTCTTAAGAAGCCTGTATGCAGGTCAGGAAGCAATAGTTAGAACTGGACATGCAACAACAGACTAGTTCCAAATAGGAAAAGGAGTATGTCAAGGCTGTATATTGTCACCCTGCCTATTTAATTTCTATGCAGAGTACATCATGAGAAACGCTGGACTGGAAGAAGCACAAGCTGGAATCAAGATTGTCTGGAGAAATATCAATAACCTCAGATATGCAGATGACACCACCCTTATGGCAGAAAGTGAAGAGGAACTAAAAAGCCTCCTGATGAAAGTGAAAGAGGAGAGTGAAAAAGTTGGCTTAAAGCTCAACATTCAGAAAACGAAGATCATGGCCTCTGGTCCCATCACTTCATGGCAAATAGATGGGGACACAGTGGAAACTGTGTCAGACCTTATTTTTGGGGGCTCCAAAATCACTGCAGATGGTGACTGCAGCCATGAAATTAAAAGAGGCTTACTCCTTGGAAGGAAAGTTATGACCAACCTAGATAGCATATTGAAAAGCAGAGACATTACTTTGCCAACAAAGGTCTGTCTAGTCAAGGCTATGGTTTTTCCAGTGGTCATGTATGGATGTGAGAGTTGGACTGTGAAGAAAGGTGAGTACCGAAGAATTTATGCTTTTGAATTGTGGTGTTGGAGAAGACTCTTGAAAGTCCCTTGGACTGCAAGGAGAACCAACCAGTCCATCTTAAAGGAGATCAGTCCTGGGTTTTCTTCAGAAGGAATGATGCTGAAGCTGAAACTCCAATACTTGGCCACTTCATGCGAAGAGTTGACTCATTGGAAACGACCCTGACACTGGGAGGGATTGGGGGCAGGAGGAGAAGGTGATGACAGAGGATGAGATGGTTGGATGGCATCACCGGCTCGATGGACATGAGTTTGAGTAGACTCTGGGAATTGGTGATGGACAGGGAGGCCTTGTGTGCTACGATTCATGGGGTCACAAAGAGTCGGGCACAACCGAGCAACTGAACTGAACTGTTTGCTATAGCTCTGGTCTCAAATCCTAAAATTTTCTCTAGTGTTCTCCATTTTCCTTAAATATGCTTTAAATAAAATTTGAAGCTAGAATTTCTTTTAGGTTTTGTTCCTTTTATTATACAGGAAACTTGTGGTAGTTAAATATGAGGGGTGAGCAGATAGGCTGGGTTCTCTCTAATCCTATGAATAAGGCTTAGTCTTTTTTTTATTTTTTAATTTAATTTATTTATTTGTTTTCATTTTGGCTGTGTTGGGGCTTCATTGCACCTTTACTCTAGATGTCATGAGCCAGGGCTATTCTTACTGCTCTGTGTGGGCTTCTCATTGCAGTGTCTTCTGTTGTTGTGGAGCACAGGCTTTAGGGCTCTCAGGCTTCCATAGTTGCAGCACATGGGCTCAGCAGTTGTGGCCCCCAGGCTGCAGAGCACAGGCTTCATAGTTGTGGCACATGGGCTTAGTTGCTCTGTTGCTTATGGGATCTTCTTGGATCAGGGATCCAACCTGTATCTTCCAACCGCATTGGCAGGTGGATTCTTTGTTACTGAGTCTCCAGGAAAACTCAGACCTTAATCATTCAGTACATTTGAGTTGGATATTCCCATGTAAGTTCAGTTCAATCGCTCTATCATGTCCGACTCTTTGTGACCTTATGAATTGCAGTACACCAGGCCTCCCTGTATATCACCATCTCCCAGAGTTCACTCAAACTCACGTCCATCAAGTCAGTGATGCCATCCAGCCATCTCATCCTCTGCTATCACCTTCTCATCCTGCCCCCAATCCCTCCCAGCATCAGGGTCTTTTCCAACGAGTCAAACTCTTCGCATGAGGTGGCCAAAGTATTGGAGTTTCAGCTTCAGCATCAGTCCTTCCAATGAACACCCAGGACTGATCTCCTTTAGGATGGACTGGTTGGATCTCCTTGCAGTCCAAGGGACTCTCAATAGTCTTCTCCAACACCACAGTTCAAAAGCATCAATTCTTTGGCGTTTAGCTTTCTTTATAGTCTAACTCTCACATCTATACATGACCACTGGAAAAACCATAGCCTTGACTAAACGGACCTTTGTTGGCAAAGTAATGTCTCTGCTTTTGAATATGCTATCTAGTTTGGTCATAACTTTCCTTCCAAGGAGCAAGCGTCTTTTAATTTCATGGCTGCAATCTCCATCTGCAGTGATTTTCGAGCCCCCCAAAATAAGGTCTGACACTGTTTCCACTGTTTCCCCATCTATTTGCCATAGAGTGATGGGACCAGATGCCATGATCTTCGTTTTCTGAATGTTGAGCTTTAAGCCAACTTTTTCACTCTCCTCTTTCACTTTCATCAAGAGGCTCTTAAGTTCCTCTTCACTTTCTGCCATAAGGGTGGTGTCATCTGCATATCTGAGGTTATTTATATTTCTCCCGGCAATCTTGATTCCAGCTTGTGCTTCTTCCAGCCCAGCATTTCTCATGATGTACTCTGCATATAAGTTAAATAAGCAGGGTGCCAATATACAGCCTTGACATACTCCTTTCTGTATTTGGAACCAGTCTATTGTTCCATGTCCACTTCTAAGTATTGCTTCCTGACCTGCATATAGGTTTCTCAAGAGGCAGGTCAGGTGGTCTGGTATTCCCATCTCTTGAAGAATTTCCCACAGTTTATTGTGATCCACACAGCCAAAGGCTCTTGCATAGTCAATAAAGCAGAAATAGATGTTTTTCTGGAACTCTCTTGTTTTTTCGATGATCCAGCAGATGTTGGCAATTTGATCTCTGATTCCTCTCCCTGTAAGTTAGCTTTTGTTAAAATCCCAGTTTGTTAGTTCCTTTGAGGAAAAGTGTTATGAAAGGGAACAGAGAGCTCTGGGTGTATTTTAAAATGGTTCCTTTTTCCCTGCTTCTGCTGGAAGTGTGAAGGGACTTTTTTCCAGTCTTCACAATGAGAACCAGATAGATATCCTGGAGGATGAACTGATGGAAGTCTGCAAGCTCCCCAGAGAATTGGTCCCCTTGGAAGTTTTAAACTCTAAAATTAGTCCAACCTGAACTCAGAGCAATTAATACCTTTTAAAGTCTTCCTTTAATACTGGCTTCCTTGAAAACTTCATTCTGCATGATTTCAAATGTGGGCTTCCACTTCTGGCCTTCTGTTCCATTTAAGCTGTGATTTTCCTGTAACTACCTGTCTGTCTCTGGTTTGGGAAGCAGTGCATTTGCCCTGCAACCAAGTACTTTGATGGATCTAGGAGTTGTTATTTTTCAATTTGCTCAGCTTTTTTCTTGCTGTGAGGACTGGAGTGATGCCTTCCAAGCTCTTGACATGTCTGACTGGGAACTGGAAATCCTTAACACTATTTTGATAATTCTTTGAGCAGAAACTGATCATAAATGTATGGAGATGGAAGTAAGGCAATACATTTGAGAAAGAATAAAATTGTCTCAGATGACTGGAGCTGTGGTCAGAATATGGTGTGTTAACGAAAGTAAGTGCATGTACAGGACCTTCATTTAAACACAAAAAAAGTCACACTATATAGATTTTATTTTATTCCGAAGGCCATAGGGAACCACTGAAGAGTCTTTAGGAGTGTAGTAAAATAATTCAAATGCCCTTGTTATGAAAATCACTTTGCAAACCATGTAGGACATTAATTCCTAAATGTTCTTTGGAAATTTATGATGATGCTAACTGGTAAAGAATCATTTGGACAATTTCTTAAAAAAGGAGGAGGGGATTATGTGGTCCCAAACCTCTTGAACTTTGTGTGTTATATAGTATCTATAATTTAAATGGAACTTTCCAATGAGTATAGTTTTTTCTGTACCATCTGTGTTGAAAACATTATTTGCATGTTTATTTTCCCCATCCCACCTAATATATGGTATGTTCCCTGGAAATATTAAAAATGTTACCCCTCTTTCTTCAGCACATAGATTTTTATATTTTTCTGCCCATCAGTTTTAAGCATATTTATAAGTAACATGAAGGGTAATTAGTAGCCTTTGCTGTCTTGTCCCAGAGAAGGCAATGGCACCCCACTCCAATACTCTTGCCTGGAAAATCCCATGGACGGAGGAGCCTGGTAGGCTGCAGTCCATGGGGTCGCTAAGAGTCGGACATGACTGAGCGACTTCACTTTCACTTTTCGCTTTCATGCACTGGAGAAGGAAATGGCAACCCACTCCAGTGTTCTTGCCTGGAGAATCCCAGGGACATGGGAGCCTGGTGGGCTGTCGTCTATGGGGTCGCAGAGTCGGACACGACTGAAGTGACTTAGCAGCAGCAGCAGCAGCAGCAGCTGTCTTGTCCAGTAAAACATCTAGGAGCTTGGTATTTGGGAGTTCAGTGAATGTGGGAGTTGTCCTGAGGTAGAACAAGAAGGAATGTTTATCCAGAAAAGCCAGCATAATGGAAAACAGATCAAACAATTTTCTGACCAGAGGATGTAAGTGGAATTGATAATGGACAAATCTCAAACTATTGTCATTTTCTCCCTTTCAAATATCTCCATCACTGGGGTGATGGGGACATCCTCATTTCTCTATCCAGGTAGCAGACGGTCAGGGTGTCCTTATCTGGGGTCTCCTATTTCCATTCATAAATGACTGAGTAATTATGATACTACGCAGCACATCTCAACTAATCTCCCCTTAAAAAATGCTTGGAATTTAGCATTAGTATTCTGAGAGACTTATTGAGGGGTATTTTACTTTAAGGTCTGCTGTTGCTGCTGCTGCTAAGTCACTTCAGTTGTGCCCGACTCTGTGCGACTCCATGGATGGTAGCCCACCAAGCTCCCCTGTCCCTGGGATTCTCCAGGCAAGAACACTGGAGTAGGTTGCCATTTCCTTCTCCAGTTCATGAAAGTGAAAAATGAAAGTGAAGTCGCTCAGTCGTGTCTGACTCTTAGCAACCCCATAGACTGCAGCCTACCAGGCTCCTCCATCCATGGGATTTTCCAGGCAAAAGTACTGGAGTGGGGTGGATGAATGGCATTAGTGCCTTATAAAAATGCTCCAGAGAGATTCCTAACCTCTTCTGCCATGTGGACATACAATGAGAAGTCTGTGACTCAGAAATCTGTGACCTGCACTCAACAATGCTAGTATCCTATCTTAGATTTCCAGCTTTCAGAACTGTGAGCAATAAATTATTTTTAGTTTGCAAAGGATCCAGCTACAGTATTTTGCTATAGTAGCCCAAATGTAATAAGACATCACACTTTGTGTTTCCCAGCCATAGTTAAATGCTCCTAATGTTATTGAGGTATTATAGATGAATAAAAATTCAACATCTATTAATGGTTTGCCTCAATAAGAGGAAATAATTTTCCTGAGGGCATACACTAGTGATGGGATGTACTTTCTGAGCTAGCTAAGTTTCCTGACTGAGGCTGACAACACTACTAAATATGTTAATTAGTTATAAAATATTTGAAAGCATTACTTTTGAAGATTGCAATAACATTCAAAGTCAAAAATAATGCATTTAGAGAGTACTAGAATATTCTGACTCTTGATACAAATAGCTTTTTTGTATCAAGAATGTTGCATTACATTGATACATTGAGCCAAATGAAATTGTCAAAAAAGGGAGTTATGGTTGAGTGAAAAAATAAGTAAAATATTTGTAGATTTTAATCCATCATAAATAAAACCATACATTTTTATCCATTGTAAATCAGACTGAGATTAGGATTCAGAGAATGTGGATCAGAGTTATGTTCTAATGCTGAATGGAATCATATTTATTGACAATGAAATACTTATAAACTAAATTTCTTAGATTTTTCTTTAATTGAGGAGTCAAACACAATTACAACTGTAAATGTAAATACATGCTTTGGCCTACCTTTAGATTTTCTACTATTTTATATCACTTTGAATTATTTAATAATTAGAGTTTTGATAAAAACAATTATATTCATATAATGATGAGAGAGTATCTTCTTGTGATTTCTGTGATTTTCCATAGAAGAATCAAAATAAGCTACTCTATTTTTAGTATAAATACTTACAATTGCAGTAACAATTTTTTTTTTTTAGTTTCTGAAATAAATGGCATGTAGTTACTTTTTATTCAATTATTAGTTTGAACAGATTGTGTTGAGAATTAATGCCTCATATTTACACAGACCATCAATTGAGATTTTAAACCAACAGTAAGGATACTGTTTTAATGAAAATCTTAGAATAAGGTTTTTTTTTTTTTAATGTTGTATTTATTTCTTTTATCTCCTGAAAGTGTGAGCAAAAAGACTGCAATACAGACTGTAATACTGGAAAAGCTCCAAGAATATTCAAAGTAAACATTTTTTTCAGAGCAGGGTTGTAATTAGCTAACTCTCTAAAGAATTCCTCCTAAAAGCATCTTGCATAACTTAAGAGAATTTCTCTTAAAGCATACTCATGCCTGCAGGTAGAGATTTGCTTATAGGTGTTTATCTGCCTGTCTTCAGTAAAAATGAAAGAAAATTAAGGCATTTTTTAAAGTAGCATATATTAACTTTCTGTCACCTGAAAGAAAGAAGTCTTAAAGCATATGTACCTGCAGATGGCAATGTATTGGCGAAATTTTTCTGCTGAAGACCAATATCAGTAAAATAGACTAGACTGTGTTTAAGTTGGAATAATCACATAATTAAGTTGGAAAAATAACAGTGTTATGTACAAATTAATAATATTGATAAGTAGCACAAAAAGTTAGAGTAATTTTTACTTGCTTCTTTATTCTTGTCTCCTTGTTTTGGCTTTGGCCTTTTCTTTAGAAGTATTAGTTACATTTTTAGTGTTGAATGGCTGCTGCATTACTGATTTTTCCCTCAAAATAACACTCATTTGTAAGGTGACTGAATTCTCTAAAACAGAACTCTTCCTCAGGTACTTGAAGTACTAGTTTATAAGAAAAGTAAAGAAAGAACTAAATAGCAGTTGTTCTGCTAAGGTGTGGGTGGGGATGGCAAAAATTCTACTCATTGATTATAGAATTGACAACTGGTTAAAAAGTAGAGGATCTGATTCTCCATGAGATATTTTCTTAAGACAAAGTCTTTATGTTCATACAACCCAAACCTATAATATCTAATTAAGTAAATCTGTGGTGAAATCCTCATCCCACATCATACTCTTGTATTCCATATGCTTGCATTACTCACATACAATCTACATGTATGTCCATAGCCAGAAAATCCATGCAGATCCTCAATGTATTTGTATATGTATTTCTTTAGAGTTTAAGGAAATAAATCCTCATCTTGTTTACCTCTTAGAACAAAATTATGAACAGAGTTTTACTGTACTCATTTCAGAGATATGGACACTGTATTTTACAGAAGATGAAAATTGCAGAATTAATGTTCACGTTAAATAGCAGAGCTCTGATTTCTAAATCAACTAGCAATATTGGAGTCTCCATCATTCACTCTTACTCATAAAACCTTTGGAGACAAAAGTTTGCCCTTCAAAATCATGTTATAAATTACTTAGGAGAGAAAGTGTTTTATTGATTTTACTGTTGGGATACCAGTATATCAATATAAAATGTTCAGTTCAGTTCAGTTCAGTCACTCAGTCATGTCTGACTCTTTGTGACCCCATGAATCGCAGCACACCAGGCCTCCCTGTCCATCACCAATTCCCGGAGTTCACTCAGACTCACGTCCATCGAGTCAGTGATGCCATCCAGCCATCTCATCCTCTGTCGTCCCCTTCTCCTCCTGCCCCCAATCCCTCCCAGCATCAGGGTCTTTTCCAATGAGTCAACTCTTCCCATGAGGTGGCCAAAGTACTGGAATTTCAGCTTCAGCATCAGTCCTTCCAAAGAAATCCCAGGGTTGATCTCCTTCAGAATGGATTGGTTGGATCTCCTTGCAGTCCAAAGGACTCTCAAGAGTCTTCTCCAACACCACAGTTCAAGAGCATCAATTCTTCAGCACTCAGCTCCTTCACAGTCCAACTCTCACATCCATACATGACCACTGGAAAAACCATAGCCTTGACTAGATGGACCTTTGTTGGCCAAGTAATGTCTCTGCTTTTGAATATGCTATCTAGGTTGGTCATAATTTTTCTTCCAAGGAGTAAGCATCTTTTAATTTCATGGCTGCAATCACCATCTGCTGTGATTTTGGAGCCCCAAAAAATAAAGTCTGACACTGTTTCCCCATCTATTTGCCATAGAGTGATAGGACCAGATGCCATGATCTTCGTTTTCTTAATTTTGAGCTTTAAGCCAACTTTTTCACTCTTCATTTTCACTTTCTTCAAGAGGCTTTTGAGTTCCTCTTCACTTTCTGCCATAAGGGTGGTGTCATCTGCATATCTGAGGTTATTGATATTTCTCCCGGCAATCTTGATTCCAGCTTGTGCTTCTTCCAGTCCAGCATTTCTCATGATGTACTCTGCATAAAAGTTAAATAAGTAGGGTGACAATATACAGCCTTGACATACTCCTTTTCCTATTTGGAACCAGTCTGTTGTTCCATGTCCAGTTCTAACTGTTGCTTCCTGACCTGCATATAGGTTTATCAAGAGGCAGGACAGGTGGTCTGGTATTCCCATCTCTTCTCAGAATTTTCCACAGTTTATTGTGATCCACACAGTCAAAGGCTTTGGCATAGTTAATAAAACAGAAATAGGTGTTTTTCTTGAACTCTCTTGCTTTTTCCATGATTCAACGGATGTTGGCAATTGGATCTCTGGTTCCTCTGTCTTTTCTAAAACCAGCTTGAACATCTGAAAATTCGTTGGTCACATATGGCTGAAGCCTGGCTTGGAGAATTTTGAGCATTACTTTACTAGCGTGTGAGATGAGTGCAATTGTGTGGTAGTTTTAGCATTCTTTGGCATTGCCATTCTTTGGGATTGGAATGAAAACTGACCTTTTCCAGCCCTGTGACCACTGCTGAGTTTTCCAAATTTGCTGGCATATTGAGTGCAGCACTTTCACAGCATCATCTTTCAGGATTTGGAATAGCTCAACTGGAATTCCATAACCTCCACTAGCTTTGTTCGTAGTGATGCTTTCTAAGGCCCACTTGACTTCACATTCCAAGATATCTGGCTCTAAATGAGTGATCACACTATCATGATTATCTGGGTCGTGAAGATATTTTTGTACAGTTCTTCTGTGTATTCTTGCCACCTCTTCTTAATATCTTCTGCTTCTGTTAGGTCCATACCATTTCTGTCCTTTATCGAGCCCATCTTTGCATGAAATGTTCTCTTGGTATCTCTAATTTCTTGAAGAGATCTCTAGTCTTTCCCATTCTGTTGTTTTCCTCTATTTCTTTGCATTGATTCCTGAGGAAGGCTTTCTTAACTCTCCTTGCTATTCTTTGGATCTCTGCATTCAAATGGGTATATCTTTCCTGTTCTCCTTTGCTTTTTGCTTCTCTTCTTTCCTCAGCTGTTGGTAAGGCCTCCTCAGACAGCCATTTTGCTTTTTTTTGCATTTCTTTTCCATGATGATGGTCTTGATCCCTGTCTCCTGTACAATGTCACGAACCTTATTCCATAGTTCATCAGGCACTCTATCAGATCTAGGCCCTTAAAATCTATTTTTCACTTCCACTGTATAATCATGAGGGATTTAATTTAGGTCATACCTGAATGGTCTAGTGGTTTTCCCTACTTTCTTCAATTTCAGTCTGAATTTGGCAATAAGGAGTTCACGATCTGAGCCACAGTCAGCTCCTGGTCTTGTTTTTGGTGACTTTATAGAGCTTCTCCATCTTTGGCTGCAAAGAATATAATCAATCTGATTTCGGTGTTGGCCATCTGGTGATGTCCATGTGTAGAGTCTTCTCTTGTGTTGTTGGAATAGAGTGTTTGCTATGACCAGTGCATTTTCTTTGCAAAACTCTATTAGTCTTTGCCCTGCTTCATTCTGTATTCCAAGGCCAAATTTGCTTATTCCAGTTTTTTCTTGACTTCCTACTTTTGCATTCCAGTCCCCTATAATGAAAAGGACATCTTTTTTGGGTGTTAGTTCTAAAAGGTCTTGTAGGTCATCATAGAACCATTCAACTTCAGCTTCTTCAGCGTTACTGGTTGGGGCATGGACTTGGATTACTGTGATATTGAATGGTTTGCCTTGGAAATGAATAGAGATCATTCTGTTGTTTTTGAGATTGCATCCAAGTACTGCATTTCAGACTCTTTTGTTGACCATGATGGCTACTCCATTTCTTCTGAGGGATACCTGCCCACAGTAGTAGATATAATGGTCATTTGAGTTAAATTCACCCATTCCAGTCCATTTCAGTTCGCTGATTCCTAGAATGCCAACGTTCACTCTTGCCATCTCCTGTTTGACCACTTCCAATTTGCCTTGATTCACGGACCTGACATTCCAGGTTCCTATGCAATATTGCTCTTTACAGCATTGGACCTTGCTTCTATCACCAGTCACATCCACAGCTGGGTATTGTTTTTGCTTTGGCTCCATCCCTTCATTCTTTCTGGAGTTATTTCTCCACTGATCTCCAGTAGCATATTGGGCACCTACTGACCTGGGGAATTCCTCTTTCAGTATTCTATCATTTTGCCTTTTTATACTATTCATGGGTCAATCTAATCACACTAGGACCACAGCCTTGTCTAACTCAATGAAACTAATCCATGCCTTGTGTGCCCACCCAAGATGGGCAGGCATGGTGGAGAGGTCCGAAACAATGTGGTCCACTGGAGAAGGGAATGGCAAACCACTTTAGTGTAAAATTTAGGCTATAGTTAAATGGTGATGGAGCTTGCCCCAACAGGTGATGTGGGAGCCAGTAGATAAGAATGAAGCAGACAGGCAAATTAGATAAAAGGTGCATAGAAGTTGGTTCTATGTGATGCTCTACTTTTCTGCTTTGGCTGAAGGTCCCCTTTTTCCATTTATTTCCTTTTCTCTACAAGTCATCTGGATATCCATGTCACAGTCAGCTGGACTGAACTTTGGCTGAGGCAACTCTGATTCTTTTTTCTAATACTAGTGAGCTTTTAAATATATGTGCTTCTATGGAGAAGTCGGAAATTCAAGAAAGAAAACTCTACCACACAAACACCTTTCAAGCAATTATGAGTGCCTAGTATCACATCACTGAGTGATATCACAATCCACTGGCTAAAATCAAGTTGCGTGTGTGTGTGTGTATACATATTTATGCACATGTGTGGTGTGCTGTGTCTTTGTCTTAGTTTCTGTCCTTCTCTCATATGTAAAAATGACAGACACAGAATACAAAAATTCACTTTACAGTGATAGACATCTTGGTTGGTCAGAGAATTTTACTAGAATATACAGTAGTTTTTTTTTGTTTTTTTTTTTTTTTTTTTTTTTTTTTTTTGCATTTTGTGTTTATCTCCTCGGACTATCTGCCAAATTTAGGGGTCCCAGTGCAAAATAAAAGTGCAGAGCCCCTTGTCCAAAATACATTAAGAATTACACAATGATGACAGATTCTTTTGACAATAAAACAAAATGTTGAGCCCCTATAAGCACAGAGCACAATGTTTCTGCACAGGTTGTACACCCATGATGCTGGCCCTGTTACTGGGACAGATATACAAAACATTTCATTAATCTATAAATGAATTTAGGTGGTTGAACAACTCTGACTTAGTTAGATAATGTTAAAATATTTTCAAAGCAATAATAAAAATATACATGCCTATATGCAATATATGGGGCTTCCCAGGTGATGCTAGTGGTAAAGAACATGCAGGAGACATGAGAGACAGGTTCAGTCCTGGGGTTGGGAAGATCCCCTGGATAAGGGCATGGCAACCCACTCCAGTATTCTTGCCTGGAGAAGCTCAGGGACAAAGGAGTCTGGTGGGTTACAGTCTAGGAGATTGCAAAGAATTGGATACGATTTAGTGACTAAACAACAACAAATGAAATATATAAGATTTTCTGTGCTAACCCTTTGTGCTATCAGAGTTTGAAATAAGAAAGCCTTCTTTTTTAAAAATTTTATTTTATTTTTAAACTTTACAAAATTGTATTAGTTTTGCCAAATATCAAAATGAATCCACCACAGGTATACATGTGTTCCCTATCCTGAACCCTCCTCCCTCCTCCCTCCCCATACCATCCCTCTGGGTCATCCCAGTGCACTAGTTTTGATGGGACCAAATCTGGGATCTCTTAACACTGACCAAAGATTGAGGCCTCCATTGGATATAATAGTCACTTAGTACTGTTATGTTTTCCTGATGGGGATGCAAGTCACTCATATCCATGATTGGTGATTGGGAAGTAAAAATAAATGTAAATATCTTCAAAGTTAAAAAAAAAATAAGTTGTGGCCAACTAGAAGAATGGTCAATCTGTTTCAAGTCTTTCTTGAAAGAAAGGCTTTGTTTTCAAGTCTTTCTTGAAAGAAATATAATTTCTGTAAATTATATTTTTACTCTTCCAATTAAAATATTTGCTGCATCATTTCCAATAGTGTTTTCCTTAGTTAAATAAATTCAGCACTATGGAAAACAAAGTGGAGTTTCCTTTAAATGAAAAATAGAATTACCATATGACCAAGCAATTTGCCACTTGAGTATTTATCAAAGGAAAACAAAAGCAACAATCAAAAATATATATGCACCACATCTATGTTTATTGCAGCATTATTTACAATAGCCAAGATGTGGAGGCAAATTAACTGCCCACTGATAGATAAATAGGTAAAGATGTGGTATGTGGTATATATATTAGTGGTGTATGTGTGTTTATAAGTATACATACAAATCAATTCAGTTCAGTTGCTCAATTGTATCTGACTCTTTGTGACCCCATGGACCACAGCATGCCAAGCCTCCCTGTCCATTACCAACTCCCAGAGTTTACCCAAACTCATGTCCACTGAGTCAGTGATGTCATCCAACCATCTCATCCTCTGTCATCCCCTTCGCCTCCTGCCTTCAATCTTTCCCAGCATCAGGGTCTTTTCCAATGAGTCAGCTTTTCACATCAGGTGGCTGAAGTATTGGATTCTCAGGTTCAACATCAGTGCTTCCAATGAAGACTCAGGACTGATCTTTAGGATGGACTGGTTGGATCTCCTTGCAGTCCCAGGAACTCTCAAGAGTCTTCTCCAACACCACAGTTCAAAAGCATCAATTCTGCGCTCAGCTTTCTTTATAGTCCAACTCTCACATCCATACATGACTACTGGAAAAACCATAGCCTTGAACAGATGGACCATTGTTGGAAAAGTAATATCTCTGCTTTTTAATATGCTGTCTAGGCTGGTGATAACTTTACTTCCAAGGGGGGAGTGGCTTTTAATTTTATGGCTCCAGTCACCATTGGCAGTGATTTTCAGTTCAGTTCAGTCGCTCAGTCATGTCTGACTCTTTGTGACCCCATGAATCGCAGTATGCCAGGCCTCCCTGTCTATCACCAACACTCAGAGTTCACTCAAACTCACATCCATCGAGCCGGTGATGCCATCCAGCCATCTCATCCTCTGTCGTCCCCTTTTCCTCCTGCCCCCAATCCCTCCCAGCATCAGAGTCTTTTCCAATGAGTCAACTCTTCGTATGAGGTGGCCAAAGTACTGGAGTTTCAGCTTCAGCATTAGTCCTTCCAAAGAAAGCCCAGGGCTGATCTCCTTCAGGATGGATTGGTTGGATCTCCTTGCAATCCAAGGGACTCTCAAGAGTCTTCTACAACACTACAGTGTCAAAGCATCAATACTTTGGCACTCAGCTTTCTTCACAGTCCAACTCTCATATCCATAGATGACCACTGGAAAAACAATAGCCTTGACTAGACGGACCTTTGTTGGCAAAGTATTCAAAGTCTCTACTTTTGAATATGCTATCTAGGTTGGTCATAACTTTTCTTCCAAGGAGTGTCTTTTAATTTCATGGCTGCAGTCACCATTTGCAGTGATTTTGGAGCCCAGAAAAAGAAAGTCTGACACTGTTTCCACTGTTTCCCCACCTATTTCCCATGAAGTGATGGGACCAGATACCATGATCTTCGTTTTCTGAATGTTGAGCTTTAAGCCAACTTTTTCACTCTCCACTTTCACTTTCATCAAGAGGCTTTTGAGTTCTTCTTCACTTTCTGCCATAAGGGTGGTGTCATCTGTATATCTGAGGTTATTGTTATTTCTCCCGACAATCTTGATTGCAGCTTGTGCTTCTTCCGGCCCAGCATTTCTCATGACGTACTCTGCATATAAGTTAAATAAACAGGGTGACAATATACAGCCTTGATATGCTCCTTTTCCTATTTGTAACCAGTCTGTTGTTCCATGTCCAGTTCTAACTGTTGCTTCCTGACCTGCTTACAGGTTGCTCAAGAGGCCAGTCAGGTGGTCTCGTATTCCCATTTCTTTCAGAATTTTCCACAGTTTATTGTGATCCACAGAGTCAAAGGCTTGGCATAGTCAATAAAGCAGAAATAGATGTGTTTTCTGGAACTCTTCTTGCTTTTTCCATATCCAGTGGATGTTGGCGATTTGATTCCTGGTTCCTCTGCATTTTCTAAAACACCTTGAACATTTGGAATTTCATGGTTCATGTACTGTTGAAGCCTGGCTTGGAGAATTTTGAGCATTACTTTACTAGTATGTGAGATGAGTACAATTGTGTGGTAGTTTGAGTATTTTTGCCATTGCCTTTTTTAAGGATTGGAATGAAAACTGACCTTTTCCAGCCCTATGGCCACGACTGAGTTTTCCAAATTTGCTGGCATATTGAGTGCAGAACTTTCACAGCATCATCTTTTATTATTTTAAATAGCTCAACTGGAATTCCATCACCTCCACTAGCTTTGTTCATGGTGATGCTTCCTAAAGCATACTTGACTTCACAATCCAGGATGTCTGGCTCTAGGTGAGTGATCACACCATTGTGATTATCTGGGTCATGAAGATCTTTTTTGTATAGTGTCTGTGTGTATTCTTGCCACCTCTTCTTAAATCTTCTGCTTCTGTTAGGTCCATACTATTTCTATCCTTTATCAAGCCCATCTTTGCATGAAATGTTCCCTTGGTATCTCTAATTTTCTTGAAGAGATCTCTAGTCTTTCCCATTCTGTTGTTTTCCTCTATTTCTTTGCAATGATTGCTGAGGAAGGCTTTCTTAACTCTCCTTGCTATTCTTTGGATCTCTGCATTCAAATGGGTATATCTTTCCTGTTCTCCTTTGCTTTTCACTTGACTTCTTTTCACAATTATTGGTAAGGCCTCCTCAGGCAGCCATTTTGCTGTTTTGCATTTCTTCTCTTGTGTACGATCTTGATCCCTGTCTCCTGTAAAGTGTCATGAACGTCCGACCATAGTTCATCAGGTACTCTGTCTATCAGATCTAGTTCCTTAAATCTATTTCTCACTTCCATTGTATAATCATAAGGGATTTGATTTGGGTGATACCTGAATGGTCTAGTGGTTTTCCCTACTTTTTTCAATTTAAGTCTGAATTTGGCAATAAGGACTTATGAACTGAGCCAAACTCAGGTCCTGGTATTGTTTTTGCTGACTGTAAAGAGCTTCTCCATCTTTGGTGAAAAGAATATAATCATTCTGATTTCAGTGTTGACCATCTGGTGATGTCCATGCGTAGAGTCTTCTCTTGTGTAGTTGGAAGAGGGTGTTTTTTATGACCAGTACGTTCTTTTGGTAAAAGGCTAGTAAAACTAGCCTTTGCCCTGCTTCATTCTGTACTCCTAGGCCAAATTTGCCTGTTATTCCAGGTGTTTCTTGATTCCCTACTTTTGCATTCCAGTCCCCTACAATGAAAAGGACATCTTTTATGGGTGCTTTTTCTAAAAGGACTTGTAGGTCTTCATTGAACCATTAAACTTCAGCTTTTTCAGCATTACTGGTTGGGGCATAGACTTGGATTACCGTGATGTTGAATGGTTTGCTTGGAAATTAATAGAGATCATTCTGTCATTTTTCAGATTGCATCCAAGTACTGCATTTCGGACTCTTTTTTTTTTTTTTTTTTTTTTTTGGCTATGATGGCTACTCCACTTCTTGGAAGGGATTCTTGCTCATAGTAGTAGATATAATGGTCATCTGAGTTAAATTGTCCCATTCCAGTGCATTTTAGTTTGCTGATTCCTAATGTCGACTTTTACTCTTGCCATCTCCCATTTGACCACTTCCAATTTGCCTTGATTTATGGACCTAACATTCCAGGTTTCTATGCAATATTGCTCCTTACAGCATCGGACATTGCTTCCAGCACCAGTCAAATCCGCAGCTGGGTGTTGTTTTTGCTTTGGCTCCATCTCTTCATTCTTTCTGGAGTTATATCTCCACTGATCTCCAGTAGCATATTGGGCACCTACCGACCTGAGGAGTTCATCTTTCATTGTCCTATCTTTTTACCTTTTCATACTGTTCATGGGGTTCTCAAGGCAAGAATACTGAAGTGGTTTGCCAGTCCCTTCTTCAGTGGACCACATTTTTTTTAGAACACTCCCGCATGACCCATTGGTCTCAGGTGGCTCTACACAGCCTGGCTCATAGTTTCATTGAGTTAGACAAGTTTGTGGTCCATGTGATTAGATTGGTTAGTTTTCTGTGATTTTGGTTTTCAGTCTGTCTGCCCTCTGATGGAGAAGGATAAGAGGCTTATGGAAGCTTCCTGATGGGAAAGACTGACTGAGGGGGAATCTGGGTCTTGTTCTAATGGGCAGGGCCATGCTCAGTAAATCTTAATCCAATTTTTTGTTGATGGGTGGAGCTGTGTTCCCTCCCTGTTATTTACCTGGGGCCAAACTATGGTGGAGTTAATGAAGATAAAGGTGACCTCGTTCAAATGACCCCATGCATGTACTTCTACACTCAGTTCCCCCAAACATACATATGAACATATACCAATATAAGTCATAGAATGAATGAAATCTTGCCATTTGCAGCAACATGGATGGACCTAGAGAGTATTATGCTGAGTGAAATAAGTCAAAAAGAGAAAGACGAATACTATATAGTTTCATTTGTATGTGGAGTCTAAGAAAACATAGCAAATAAACAGAAAACAGAAAAAAGCTTGGCCACCTAGTGTGAGCTGACTCATTGGAAAAGACCCAAATGCTGGGAAAGATTGAAGACAAGAGGAGAAGTGGGTAACAGAGGATGAGATGTTTGGATGCCATCACTCAATGGACATGAGTTTGAGCAAACTTTGGGAGATAGTGAAGAACAGGGAAGCCTGGCCTGCTGCAGTTCATGGGGTTGCAAAGAGTCGGCTGTGGCTTGGTGACCAAACAACAACATTGTAACTAGACTTATGGTGGTGATCATTTTGAAATGTTTAGAAACATAGAATCACTATGTTTTGTAACAGGAAAGAATACAGTGTTGTAGATCAATTACATTTCAAAACAAACCAAGCAACCAACCAACAAACAAACTCAATAAAAAATATTAGATGTGTGATTACTTTAGATGAAAGCATGAAAGGAGAGGGACTTGGATGAATGTAGTCAAAAGTTATAATCTTAGTCAATTTATTCTCACAGCATGTCCCAGTTGCCTAGAGAGGATCAAATAGAACATTTGACACACACACAGACCCACAATGTAACTAAAAAAGCACTTTGGGCTAATCATGTCTACTAGATTTTTTTTAAAATCAAATTTTGGGTTTATTCTAACTTGGGGATTCTATGTCAAGTTTATGTAATTGTACCTTTTGAATAGTCTATCTATGCATTAAAAAGCAATATCTAATATTAAGTTGTTAATTTATACACATACAGAAAGAGACTTTCAGTATGTTGGAAGTATTTTTCCCTATTAAATTTATTTTCCAAAGGAAAAAAAAAAGTTATAATCTACCATTTAAAAGATAAGTAAGTACTATGGATATAATTTACAGGATATAATTAACATGGCTGTAAATTATATATGAAAGTTGTTAGAGTAAATTGTGAGTTTTCATCATAAGGGAAATTTTTTTCCTAAATTTTGTATCAATATGAAATCATGGATGTTCACTAAATTTGTTGTAATAATCATTTCATGAGGTTTGTAACTCAAATCATTATGCTATGTACACCTTAGACTTTACGCAGTGCTGAATATCAATTATATCTCTATCTCACTAAAACTGGAAAGAGAAAATACTGACATTATTTAAATTGCAATTCTCCTGCACAAATTTCTCATTCTAATTTATTTTTCTTATAGCACATTTGCTAACTTCATATATGCTAACACTTTACCTGTTTATTGTCTGTGATAATGCTAATAAAATTTATGTACTATGATGATACTTGTTAATATTTTTTGTAGCTATATATATATATATATATGAAGGCAATGGCACCCCACTTCAGCACTCTTGCCTGGAAAATCCCATGGACAGAGGAGCCTGGTGGGCCGCAGTCCATGGGGTCGCTAAGAGTCGGACACAACTGAGCGACTTCACTTTCACTTTTCACTTTCATGCATTGGAGAAGGAAATGGGAACCCACTCCAGTGTTCTTGCCTGGAGAATCCCAGGGATCGGGGAGCCTGGTGGACTGCTGTCTATGGGGTCGCATAGAGATGGACACGACTGAAGCAACTTAGCAGCAGCAGCAGTAAGATGTTAGTACATGCTAGTAGCTCAATGAATGCTCATTGACTGAATGAACATAGTGAAGCCCAAATACATATGTAGTTAGTTTAAAATACAGATAATTGAGAATATACATCTATGTAACATAGATGGTGTGATGGAGTTCAGAAATGGTTCCGATAATTCACCTTATTCACATCCTTTACAGTGTAATTTTGTAATGTTTACATTACAAAGGAAATTTCCTCTGATTAATAGGATGCTGGGATTCCCTAGTAGCTCAGATGGTAAAGAATCTGCCTGCAATGCATGAGACCTGGGTTCGATCCCAAGATCCCCTGGAGAAGGGAACAGCTACCCACTCCAGTATTCTTACCTGGAGAATTCTATGGACAGAGAAGCCTGGTGGGCTACAGACCATGGGGACATGACTAATACACAATAGGACACTAGCAAAATTTTACATACATAAGACTTAAAAAGTATTGATACTTCTGTGCTTGGATTTGCTTTCACTCATGCTATCTTTTCCATGGTAACACATATGAACTACCTTTCAAAATATGAAAATATGTGAAATAAACAGGGTGGTCCCATTTGTTCCAATTGAACTTGTCCTATGTTAATCAAGGGTTAGTTGGCCAAATTTCTGCTGCATGTGTACATTTTTCTATGTACACAAAGAATGGAAACCTTCATCCCCAACGCTCCACATGTATCAGTTCAATTTAGAATCCCTTCCTCCCTCATCCCTACCTTAACACCTTTTCTCTTCACCATTTTAATATAACCTACAGCTTTGAGACCTTTGTTTTTCACCTGGGCCACTCTCATGTACCTTTGACACTTATTTCAAAACCAAGACTTGAGGATCAGCTTTCTGTCCTAGATATATTATAATACCACATAAGTCAAAGTACAAAGAAATAATCCACCAAGATTCTCACCTCTCAGTTTCTTTTTCCTTTTAAACTTGGTCTCTCTAGGTTTCTTATCCTGTGACCACATTTATTTCGCTTTAGTTCCCACTATCTAGAAATATTCCTTAACCTCCAATTAAAATAAATAAATTTATATTAAAAAAATAGAAATATTCATCTGTAAAATATTAATCATCCAGTCTTCCTAGAACACCTTCAAACATCTACATTTAATATTTTAGAGGCCAAATATTTCAGGTTGATGGCATAATTTGCTGCTGTTTGCTCTAATACACACTCCAATGCTCTACCTTCTCCCTCATGAGGCCTTCACTCCAATGACCATTTTGTTGTTGTTGTTTAGTCCCTAAGTTGGGTCTGATTCTTTGTGATCCCATGGACTGTAGCCCACCAGGATCCTCTGTCCATGATATTTCCCAGGCAAGAATACTGGAATGGGTTGCCAGTTCCTTCTCCAGCCGATTATACTTTACTTTCTCTGTATTCATTAGTCAATTTCAATTCCTATACTCACTTTACTTAATGTTTACATGTTATTAAATGGAAGTTTGGGTTAACCTTTCACCTCTGACTGCTTTGTCCTTTTTGCATATCTGTCTTGTAAAATCTTAGCTTCTGGTAAATTCAACTGTCTTCCTACCTACTTAGACAGATGACCTTTATTCCTCACAGTAGATTGGGACCATTGCTGCTACTGCTGCTGGTAAGTCGCTTCAGTCATGTCCAACTCTGTGTGACCCCATAGATGGCAGCCCACCAGGCTCCCCCATCCCTGAGATTCTCCAGGCAAGAATATTGGAGTGGGTTGCCATTTCCTTCTCCAATGCATGAAAGTGAAAAGTGAAAGTGAAGTCGCTCAGTCGTGTCCAACTCTTAGCAACCCCACGGACTGCAGCCTACCAGGCTCCTCCATCCATGGGATTTTCCAGGCAGGAGTACTGGAGTGGGTGCTATTGCCTTCGACCACTGCAATTGTATGGGCATTTTAGTTCACCATTTTCATATAGGACTTCAGTGCTACCCATCAATCATACCATAACAATCACTCCACCGGGAAGGGATTAATTTTCCATCACCCAATCTAAAATTTGGTTTGGATATTGAGGCTAATAACACTACATGAGCACCAAAAGGGTTTATTACTCAAAAAAAAAAAAAAAAAAAAAATGGCCCTTTCTGGGAGACAGCAGAGTAAGCCTCTGAAGCTGGTCCAAAAATTGCTCAACAAGTCAGGAAAGAAAACTGATTTGAGGGAATTCCTTGGTGGTTCAGTGGTTAGGACTCCCTGTTTCCACTGCTGGGTGCACAAGTTCAATCTCTGGTCAAGGAACTAAGATCCCACAAGCTGTGCAACACCACCAAAAAAAAAAAGAAAGAAAGAAAACTGATTTGAGGTTTTATAGTGGTTAGAGGGTGGGTACAGGGTGATGATTCAGCATGTAGTTTGGGTGGTGCTTATGTGATTAGAGATCAAATTGCCAACATCCACTGGATCATGGAAAAAGCAGGAGAGTTCCAGAAAAACATCTATTTCTGCTTTATTGACTATGCCAAAGCCTTTGACTGTGTGGATCACAAGAAACTGTGGAAAATTCTGAAAGAGATGGGAATACCAGACCACCTGACCTGCCTCTTGAGAAACCTATATGCAGGTCAGGAAGCAACAGTTCGAACTGGACATGGAACAACCAACTGGTTCCAAATAGGAAAAGGAGTACGTAAAGGCTATATATTGTCACCCTGCTTATTTAACTTCTATGCAGTGTACATCATGAGAAACGCTGGGCTGGAAGAAGCACAAGCTGGAATCAAGATTGCTGGGAGAAATATCAATTACCTCAGATATGCAGATGATACCACCCTTATGGCAGAAAGTGAAGAGGAACTAAAAAGCCTCCTGATGAAAGTGAAAGAGGAGAGTGAAAAAGTTAGCTTAAAGAAAACTAAGATTATGGCCTCTGGTCCCATCACTTCATGGCAAATAGATGGGGAAACAGTGGAAACAGTGCCAGACTTTATTTTGGGGGGCTCCAAAATCACTGCAAATGGTGACTGCAGCCATGAAATTAAAAGACGCTTACTCCTTGGAAGGAAAGTTATGACCAACCTAGATAGCATATTCAAGAGCAAAGACATTACTTTGCCAACAAAGGTCCATCTAGTCAAGGCTATGGTTTTTCCAGTGGTCATGTATGGATGTGAGAGTTGGACTGTGAAGAAAGCTGAACACTGAAGAATTGATGCTTTTGAACTGTGGTGTTGGAGAAGACTGTTGCAAATCCCTTGGACTGCAAGGAGATCCAACCAATCCATTCTAAAGGAGTTCAGCCCTGGGCTTTCTTTGGAAGGAATGGTGCTGAAGCTAAAACTCCAGTACTTTGGCCACCTCATGGGAAGAGTTGACTCATTGGAAAAGACCCTGATGGTGGGAGGGATTGAGGGCAGGAGGAGAAGGGTACAACAGAGGATGAGATGGCTGGATGGCATCACCGACTTGATGGGCATGAGTTTGAGTGAACTCCAGGAGTTGGTGATTGACAGGGAGGCCTGGCATGCTGCAGTTCATGGGGTCTCAAAGAGTCAGACACGACTGAGCAACTGAACTGAACTATGTGAATAAACTTCCTCACAAAGTCAAAGGATGAGGTACACAGGATTCCTTATGAACTTGGCAGATGAAGGCAGAAGAGCAAGAGGTAGGGCTGTGGTTTAAAAGCTGTTGATAGTTTAATGTCACTGCTAGATCAGACTCCTTGTCACATCTACTACTATTGCTTACCACTATCTGCTTGCTTTTCTATTCCCCATAGTGATCAGAATGTTTCCATTTTTTCAAATGTCAGTACCTTTTATCAACTTTCAACTTATGCCTGATTTAGAGATAAATGAAATTATAACATGGGAACTCTTTGAAGATCTTGCTCCTTCTGCCTGCAAAATTACACCTACCTGCCTTCACAGCCAATGTTACTTTTTCTTTCTTCTTTTATTCTTGCTCTGATTGCATACTGCTTCGCATTCTCAGAGACCTGGTTTGATTATCTCCTCGTCCTGTTAGTAATTATAAAAAATAAATAAATAAATAGATCTTTAAACTCTGGCTTCCCTGGTGGCTCAGATGGTAAAGCATCTGCCTGCAATGTGGGAGACCTGGGTTTGATTCCTGGGTCGGGAAGATCCCCTTGAGAAAGAAATGGCAATCCACTCCAGCACTCTTGCCTGGAAAATCCCATGGATGGAGGAGCCTGACCCGCTACTGTCCATGGGGTCGCAAAGATTCAGACACAACTTCACTTTCACTTTCAATTGAAACATAAACAAAAGTAGAAAAGTACATAACAGAGATTTGTAAACCATTGGGAATATCACATTCTCCTATGTTAACTTCATTTAGTTCTATTGTTCCCCTGATATTGATTTCAGTGTGTGGTGTGAGATTGGGTCAATTTTAAATGATAAAACTCTTAGTTGTTACAAAATACATGAACAGACTGGGGAAAAGGAAATGATTATTATAAAAAGGAATAAAGAGATATAACAGGAAGGTAATTTTTGATTTAGATCACGATTCCTCAGGAAATAGATGGCAATAAGGAAGGTCCCAGGAACTAGTAGTAGTAAGAATCATTTCCCCAGCTCTATGTGCTACCAGAGGGAGTGGTATTATCAGAAGAGATGGTCACAGAATGACTCTGAAGGGCAAATAACAGCACAGGTTGTAAAGGAAATAATAGGCAAAAGTGCAAAATTTGGGAGACATTTCTATATGGGAAAACTTAATGAACAAGATTTCTTGAAAGAATATCAAATATAGTTGCATGAAATGACTGGTCTATTAAACAAAACCAAAATATGAATATGGAAAAAACTATGTGAGGAGAATCCAGACAATGAAAGATAATTAAAGAAGAGCTTAAATATATAATCTAAATTATGTGTTTTATGTGTTGTAAAATAAAACATTTAGTTGTATAAATCATATTTAAGGGATTCTGATTGGTATGGGCTATATTAGAAACATGAGCAGCAGACATACTAAAATTTAATCTAATGTTATTGTCCAAGCATGAGAAGATTACTGACTGTGAAGGATAATGCCTAAGAAGTGGAAAGTAAATCTAGAAGAAATTATAGAGGACAAACGTACTTGGCATATTTGAAGTATTAATGTGGTAGATGACAAAAGAGAAAGAAAGAAATATTTTGCAGTTAAAATACCCAGTTTAGTTTTTGGATAAGTCATGGAACTGAATATAAAATTGTGACAGGATGATAGCTGGGCTAGAGGCAGCTTTTGGAACTGTCTCTTGATAGATATGTAGTCAGAGTGCACAGACTCTCTAAAGGCCTTATTATAAAGAAATATCAACAGACAGCCAAAGACTGAGCTTACTTAGGTGTTCTTAAAGGATGGAATCCTGAAAATCCAGTGAAATGATAGAACAGTCAACATTAACAGATAATGTTGGAAACACATTTTAAAAATGAATGGAAAACTGTATAATTTTCAAAGTGCAATAATTAGTGACTTATTAATATATTCATAAATTAAAATGCTTGTATAATTTTTTTTAAAAGTATTGTTCTGGTTTAGCCCATGCCCTCATGGGACACATGTATAATGGCAGGAAGATGAATTTATATACAAATATTGTGAAATATTATCTTAGAGTATCTCATTGTGCTTAGTATTAAAATTAATAAAGTGTCACTTTAACAAGAAATACTGAAATCTACATAATTTTATTGTACTTTATTTGAAATTTATTCTTTCTGGTAACCAATCTCATATTTGTTGTAGCTCTTTGTGATAATAAAATAAGACTGTGATAATAAAATTGAAGATTCATAGCTGACTTACTAATTGGGAATAATTTTTCATTTATGAGGTTTCTGAATAGGATTTTTAATATCATCTTAGTATTTACTAGATGGGTAGTAAATCAAAGCAAATCTTATAGTTTTAAAAATAAAAGAGAATATATATAATTTAAACCTTAAAATAATTTGATAAAAAACAAATTATTATTGTGCTAGCCATCACTACAGTTATAGATAATACAAAGTTCTGCACACTGTATGGTATCAATAGGCAGCAATTGTTAATTCAATGCATACTATAAACTATAATTCTCAATATATAAGACTAATATTTTCATTCATTGCCCATTATGCCATTTTCAACTAGGAAGAGATGCTTTGTCTTTATTTTGATGGTAAAAAGCAAGAAAAGGGCTTTTGTTGTTGTTGATTTTTAACTTAATAGTGTGCACATAACTGCAAGGAGATCCAACCAGTCCATTCTGAAGGAGATCAGCCCTGGGATTTCTTTGGAAGGAATGATGCTTAAGCTGAAACTCCAGTACTTTGGCCACGTCATGTGAAGAGTTGACTCATTGGAAAAGACTCTGATGCTGGGAGGGATTGGGGGCAAGAGGAGAAGGGGACGACAGAGGATGAGATGGCTGGATGGCATCACTGACTCGATGGACGTGAGTCTGGGTGAACTTCGGGAGTTGGTGATGGACAGGGAGGCCTGGCCTGCTGCGATTCATGGGGTCAGACATGACTGAGTGACTGATCTGATCTGATCTGATTAGGTAATAAATTGTACATGTTTTAATGGAAAGATAGTAAATAAAGACATTATATTATAAGCTATGAATGATGCAAATATATAATTTAATGTTTAGAAAGTAAACCCCTGAATGTGGCATATTTTAGCCATCAGTTTATCTTTCTTAAATATCCCTTGTTATTAAGCTATATATTAAAAATATTTATTTAAAATTAAATTTTATTATCTTCCTTCCAGTGTCCTATCTATAAACCTTGAAATTATTAGAAGTTGAGAGAACTGCATCTTGATTATCCCTGGTAATTAAGAAAATACATTTGCTTTGAAATGACAAATAATAAAATACTTTTTAATATTTTAGTAGTACAAATATAGAAGTAAAAATAGAATATGGTTATTATTCATCTGTTTAGATAAGAATTGATGTTTAGATAAGAAAAGAATTGATGAGGTTGTTCTAACTTTAGTTTCAATTTTTTGCCTGTAGTACTAGTGGTAATTGCCTATTTATTTTTGCTATGTAGTTTAAGTATAGAGTGGGTAAGTTAAGTGAAATTTAGCAACACTATCTGAACTATTTCATTAAAAGGATTTAGGAAAATAATCTGATTTATTCAGTCTTTAATTTTTTAATACAGATTCTTCAACATTCAACTATAATCTGTACCAATGTATGCACCTTTCCAGTCCCATTTTCTTCAAAGTATTATTTTAGAAATTACTTTTCTTAATCCTTTTGTCACACTGACTTCTGTTTTCTATGGTTTGCAAAGTGTTATGCTGCCAAAGGAACCTGATGTTTTCGATAGTTTAAAACTGTCTTTCATTACTAAAATTATTTGTCACTGACTCTAAGGAAAGCATTTGCATAGGGAATCAAAAAGAGGGGAAGTGTATTAAAGTTAATTTCCCATCCAATTGTACTTGGGACAAGCTAAAAGAGTGAGAAAAAGACAAATGCAAGAATCTGGGTTCACGAATGATGGTTTGAAGTCAAAATGATGATAAATGGATTTATGCAGGTTGGTTTGTGGAATTCTTTTGCTTTGCTTCATAGAAAATATGTATTCTTCAGCATACCTTCAACAGATTGTGTAAGCTCCAAACCATGTTCTCTTATATTAGTCCAGGTTTTACAGAAATCTGTGTCTTGTGTTTTTCATTGTAATTTGGTGTTATAATTTTTATGTCTCTCTCATGTTCTTTTTCTCTCTCTCCCTCTCTTCATCTTTTTCTGTCTTTCAATGTTTCCCTCTGGAAAAGTTTAAAATAACTTTAAGGATGCGGAATGACTGGGACTTTGTTACACTGTTGGTGATATCATAATTTGAAATAACAGCTTTGGAACAACCCTTTGGAAATATATATTTTCAAAAATTAAAGATACTTTAAATGAACTAGCTAACTATTCTGCTTTTATATATATAACATAAAATGAATGTGACTTAAATAAGGAAACTCTAATGTCTAACAAAAAACGTAGAAAATGTTCATAGATGATTAGTTTAATGGGAAAAACCTAGAAACTACCAATATGCCTCAATATTAGACTGGGTACTTTTATTTTTTCACAGAGGAATACTACTCAGCAATACTCAGACACATAAAAGTAAACAGGAAAATAGCATTCATAGTATTTTCTTTGGAGAAATCCAACACAAGAAAGTATTCTGTATGATTCTATCCATGCATAACTAAAAATAGGCATTGGTAATCATTAATCTATGGGGTTAACAGTCAGAAGAGTGGTTACTTTAGAGCTGATACTAACATATGTCAAGGAGCCCTCCAGGTGTAGAGTGGGATTATCCTACACCTTGATCTGTCACATTAATCTATATGCATGTAAAAGTTTAACAATTGACACACTAAAGATTTGTGGATTTTACTATAAATAAGATACTTATATAAAGTCAATCAAAATTGAACTTCTTTGGAACATAACCTTGGAAAATCACAGCCTCTTTAGATAAGTCAACACATACAGCATTGTGTCAGAATGAAATATTTAATATTTTTCATGTTTGCTTAATGTTTGTTAGAAATAGATTTATGAATGGATTTTTTTATTTTGTCATTTTTGAAAGCTTTTTTTTGCTGGGTGTAGAATTCAAGTCTGATTATTTTTCTTTCAGTATTTTACAGATATTGTACCTCTGTTTTCTTACTTTCATTATTTCTGATTAGAAATACACTGCTATTTTGCATTTGTGGAAACAGTGTCAAACTTTATTTTTGGTGGCTCCAAAATCACTACAGATGGTGACTGCAGCCATGAAATTAAAAGACGCTTACTCCTTGGAAGGAAAGTTATGACCAACCTAGATAGCATATTCAAAAGCAGAGACATTACTTTGCCAACAAAGGTTCGTCTAGTCAAGGCTATGGTTTTTCCTGTGGTCATGTATGGATGTGAGAGTTGGACTGTGAAGAAGGCTGAGCACTGAAGAATTGATGCTTTTGAACTGTGGTGTTGGAGAAGACTCTTGAGAATCCCTTGGATTGCAAGGAGATCCAACCAGTCCATTCTGAAGGAGATCAGTCCTGGGAATTCTTTGGAAGGAATGATGCTAAAGCTGAAACTCCAGTACTTTGGCCACCTCATGTGAAGAGTTGACTTATTGGGAAAGACCCTGATGCTGGGAGGGATTGGGGGCAAGAGGAGAAGGGGACGACAGAGGATGAGATGGCTGGATGGCATCACTGACTCGATGGACATGAGTCTGAGTGAACTATGGGAGTTGGTGATGGACAGGGAGGCCTAGCGTGCTGCAGTTCATGGGGTCGCAAGGAGTCAGACACGACTGAGCAACTGATCTGATCTGATCTGATTATTCTCTAGCTGCTCTTAAGACTTTCCATTTATCCCTAATTTGGGGATATTTGATTATGACATGATATGGCTTGATTTTGGGCTTCCCAGGTGGCACTAGTAGTAAAGAATCACCTGCAATGCAGGAGACATGGATTCAATCCCTTAGTTTGGAACATATATGAGATTCCATAGTGGCTCAGGTGGTAAAGGATCTGCCCCTGGGTGGGGAAGATACCTTGTAGAAAGAAATGACAACCCACTCTAGTATTCTTGCCTGGAGAAACTTAGGACAGAGGATCCTGGTGGGCTATAGTCCATGGGTCACAAAGAGTCGAACGCAACTGAGTGACTAACACATGTATGGATATATATATGTATATATACATATATACATGTGTATGTACATATATGGCTGCTTGAGTATTTCACGGTTAACTGAAGCTCATAAAATTCTTTTTTTGAGGAGGTGTCTTTTTTCTCCCTGTGTTTATTTTGGAGACTTTCTTTGCCATGTCTTCAAGTATGCTCAGTTTTTAAGTCTTTAAGACCACTTGAAACTGTCTCTGTCTTTTTCCATTTAATAACCTCAGGAAGCATCAGTTCAGTTCAGTTCAGTCGCTCAGCCATGTCCAACTCTTTGCAACCCCATGAATCGCAGCACGCCAGGCCTCCCTGTCCATCACAAGCTCTCAGAGTTCACTGAGACTCATGTCCATCAAGTCAGTGATGCCATCCAGCCATCTCATCCTCTGTCGTCCCCTTCTCCTCCTGCCCCCAATCCCTCCCAGCATCAGAGTCTTTTCCAATGAGTCAACTCCCTGCATGAGGTGGCCAAAGTACTGGAGTTTCAGCTTCAGCATCAGTCCTTCCAAAGAAATCCCAGGGCTGATCTCCTTCAGAATGGACTGGTTGGATCTCCTTGCAGTCCAAGGGACTCTCAAGAGTCTTCTCCAACACCACAGTTCAAAAGCATCAATTCTTTAGTGCTCAGCCTTCTTCACAGTCCAACTCTCACATCCATACATGACCACAGGAAAAACCACAGCCTTGACTAGATGGACCTTTGTTGGCAAAGTAACGTCTCTGCTTTTGAATATGCTATCTAGGTTGGTCATAACTTTTCTTCCAAGGAATAAGCGTCTTTTAATTTCATGGCTGCAGTCACCATCTGCAGTGATTTTGGAGCCCCCAAAAATAAAGTCTGACACTGTTTCCACTGTTTCCCCATCTATTTGCCATGAAGTGGTGGGACCAGAGGCCATGATCTTCGTTTTTTGAATGTTGAGCTTTAAGCCAACTTTTTCACTCTCCTCTTTCACCTTCCTCAAGAGGCTTTTTAGTTCCTCTTCACTTTCTGCCATAAGGGTGGTGTCATCTGCATATCTGAGATTATTGATATTTCTCCTGGCAATCTTGATTCCAGCTTGTGCTTCTTCCAGTCCAGCATTTCTAATGATGTACTCTGCACATAAGTTAAATAAGCAGGATGACAATATACAGCCTTGACGAACTCCTTTTCCTATTTGGAACCAGTCTGTTGTTCCATGTCCAGTTCTAACTGTTGCTTCCTGACCTGCATACAGGTTTCTCAAGAGGCAGGTCAGGTGGTCTGGTATTCCCATCTCTTTCAGAATATTCCACAGTTTCTTGTGATCCACACAGTCAAAGGCTTTGGCATAGTCAATAAAGCAGAAATAGATGTTTTTCTGGAACTCTCTTGCTTTTTTGATGATGCAGAGGATGTTGGCAATTTGGTCTCTGGTAAACAAGTAAAATTTAATAATCATATATTGTGATCAGAAAACTCATTCCCCTGATATTCTGAATGAACATGAGCAATGGAAATTTAAGTTGCATGAATACAAGAAATTCATTATATCATTTACATTTACTATTTTCAATCATCTAGAAAGTAAAAATGACATATCATTGCAATATTGTAAAAATTAAACTAAATACAGATTAAATATGGAATTGGTTTCCTAAAATTATGTAAAATATAATACCTTTTTTGATATATATATGTAAATAGTTTTCTTAACAAAGCACTGCTAATATGACATCTAATTATTTCTTCCAGTTAACAAAAGGTGATGGGAAAAAAATGTGTTCAGAAAACAAGATGAGGGAATTATTCGTCTTTTTTCTTTGATTCTGAGTAAATTGAAACATGCCTTCAGCCCTATTGAGCTTGTTTCCTTATATAACTACATCGTTTCCTCTGAGCCAGTTGTGAGATTTCTGTTGTGGGAAGTGCTCGCTCCACCTATATGAAAAAAAAAAAAAAAAAAAAAAAGAACTTTAAAAAGAAGGGCATTTGCAGAAGAGAAGGAACACCAAGCAAAATGCAGCTCATAGTGTCATTACACTGGAAAAATTTTAACTTCAGGTGAAATTAAACCACTTCAAAAACCTAAATTTCTTTCATATTTTGAGGCATTCATTGTAAAAGTTAAATATCATGAATGAGTCTAAATAAACAAATATACTTCATTTCTGTAGGTGGCTAGTGGTTTTCCAAATATTGTTTTAACAATGTTTAGGAGAAAAATTATTGATTTCAATTCCCCTTCTTCTTTCAGAGACCTATGATGGTTATAATTCATAACAGTGATTTGGGGGACTTGTCTGTATAGAAGAGGCTTCTCACCTTTTTACAACTGCAGTCATTTTAAAAGTAGGTTTGAAATATCTTGTTTTTTGTTTTGTTTTTTTTTTTTTTTTCCATTTTATTATTGGTAAAAGCACCTGAAAATGTTTGGCTTCTCACTGGTATCCTTAAAAAAACACACACACATATTATGAATATAATAAACCATATGCATTTTGCTTCAACCTAGAAAAGCTTTTTGCCATAACAAGAAAATGAGCATTATTATTAGGTACCGCAATAAAAGGATGATTTAAGGCACACTCTTGGTTTTAGTTATAAAATCCCATTTAAAGTACTGGTGCTGGAATCAGAATACAGAGTACAAGCAGGAAAGCCTGCAGTATTTACTAATAACGAAGTTTTAGCTAACTTCTCAAATCATCTTGATATTAAATCATGAATCTTTCTGCTAGATGTTCCTAATCCATCTCTGACAAAGATCCTAAGATAAAGTATAGCAGTACCACATTATTTCTGCAGTGTAACCCAGTTTCCTTGGCATAAATGCTGTTTATGCCAAATACACCAGGGCAACAATGCTTATCAAAAACAAAAAACAGAAAAGAGGCAAAGGTGTGTGGCAAACTTGTTTCAGAGTGTATTTATATGGCCCCAAATTATATGTTTATTCTTATTTTTTCTTCTAAATGGAACTAAAGGTGGGATGCATGAAAATGTACTTGTTATCAAAATGATGTACTGTGATTGGTCAGTGGCCAGGTACCTAAGTATGACCCATGTGAGAAAGGCAATCCATCATATTTCAGGGCATTGATAAGACCAGAGATTGTAGCATAATTGACCAGTGGCTTAGGACTAGTAAAAATATTCTCTTGGTATTCACAGTGTTAGCAGCTGGTAATGATTAAGGCACCTTCAAAAGCCATTATGCCTTGTACATCCATATGCCTAGTATAACTGGCAAGCATCATGTAATTACACATAAGAACCAAAACAATTATTCATGAACTCAAAAGAGGTCAACCAAGGACTAGTATATATTATGGTTTAGACTTGCGAGGACCAAATCAAGCAACTTATTCATAAGTTCCACAGAAATTAGAACCTTTAAAACATTATTTGAAGCATTTCTTATGATGTTAACTTATATACATACATAGTATGTAAATTAATAAATATTAATTTACTATCTAGGACTCTGGGCAAAACTAATAAAATTAACAAATCCAAAGAAGAAGTGACTTTAAGAGTCAATAATGTAGTTAATAAATCAGATCATTCTTTTTTTCTCTTTCTTCTTTCATTTAATAAACTGTTATCATATATTTGTTCAGAGATTGGCACTAGGGGCTTCCCAGGTGGTGCTAGTGGATGGGGGGACACATGTGCACCCGTGGCTGTTTCATGTCAATGTGTGGCAAAAACCACCATCATATTGTAAAATAGTTATCCTCCAATTAAATTAATGAATTAAAAAAATAAGTCCAAGGCAGGGGTGGGAAGGAAGCTCAAGAGGGAGGGGACATATGTACACCTATGGCTGATTCATATTGATGTATGGCAGAAATCAACACAATATTGTAATTATCCTTCAATTAAAAATAAACTAAGAAACAAACAAAAGAAAGAACCCACCTGACAGTGCAGGAGACATAAGGGATGGGAAGATCCCCTGGAGGAGGAAATGGCAACTCATTCCAATATTCTTGACTAGAGAATTCCCTGAATGGAGGAGCCTAGAGGGCTACAATCCATAGGGTCGCAGAGTCAGACATGACAGAAGCAACTTAGCATGCATGCATGCAGGCACTAGATATAAAATGACAAATAAAACATGGATAATGTTATTGGGGAGATCATAGTCTGGTAAAGCAGCTGTAATGAAGTGTGCCATAACTGCTATAGAAATCATCACTAGAGTACTTTTATTATCCAGTTACAAACAAAACTACAATATAGCATCACTTCACATAGGTCAGAATGACCTTGATGAAAAAAGTCTACAAATAACAAATGTTTGAGAAGGTATGGAAAAAAAGGAACCTTCCTACAATATCAGTTGGAATGTAAATTAATACACCCACAATGAAGAACAGTTTGCTGCTACTAAGTCGCTTCAGTCGTGTCCGACTCTGTGACCCCATAGATGGCAGCCAACCAGGCTCCCCCATCCCTGGGATTCTCCAGGCAAGAACACTGGAGTCAGTTGCCATTTCCTTCTCCAATGCATGAAAGTGAAAAGTGAAAGTCAAGTTGCTCAGTCGTGTCCGACTCTTTGAGACCCCATGGACTGCAACCTACCAGGCTCCTCCACCCATGGGATTTTCCAGGCAACAGTACTGGAGTGGGGTGCCATTGCCTTCTCTGGAAGAACAGTTTATTGGTTCCTTATAAAGAAATCAGTCCCATAAATTACATGATGCCCTTTGATTAAATCAGCACCCTTAAATATCCTTAACCTGTTTAAATCAATTGTCCTTCTTAAACCTCTGATGTTCATTAAACTAACCAAACACCTTTGGTTTCCTGACTCCCATTAAATCAATATGCCTTCTTAAGTTTCCAGACACAATTTAAAACAATGATTCACTTAATTAGGGTCACCATATTTAAAAAGGCATATTTAATCAATGGTTTTACTGTCCCTTAAAGGGCCCCAGCATGGAGGGGTGCTGTCTCCAGTGGGGCTTGGAGAACAGTTTCTCGACTTGGTACCAAAAGGAAGATCCTTTAAATAACTCAATACATTGGGCCTTATTAAAAATCTTACAAAACTTTGTTCTGTAAAATATCCTGATAAGAGAAGCTATAGATTTGGAGAAATTATTTATAAAGCACATATCTGATGAAGGGCTCATATCTCGAATACATAAAGAACTCTCAGAAGTCAAAAGTCAAAATCAAACAGACAAAAAAATACAAGTCAAAAAATGAACAAAGGACACAAAGAGACATTTTATTGAGGAGGATGGCAAATAAGCACATGAAAAGATGCTTGACATCGCTATCCATTTTGGAAATGTAAAGCACAACCAGAGGGAGACATCATACATACCTATTTCAACAGATAAACAGAGAGAAAACAGTGGCAGTACCAAATTCTGGAAAAAATGGAGAAATTGAATCTCTCATACATTGGTTTTGGGAATGTAAAGTAATATATAGAAATTCTAAAAATCTTTGTAGTTTCTTAACAAACAAACAAACAAAACACATACATATACCAATGCCCTGGCCATCTCTCTTTGGGACTTTTATCCTAGAAAAATGAAGTTATAGCCACACAAAAACTTATAAATGATTATTCATATAATTTTATTTGTAACAGCCAAAAACTGAAAACAATCAAAATGTCCTACTCTAGGCATAATGAAAACTGAAGTATTGATACACATAATTGCTTGAATGGATCTCAAGAGAAATATGCTGAGTATAAACAACCAAACTCAAAATTTTAGGTACCATGAGATTCCATTCTTGCAACATTTTCTAAAAGACAATTTATAGAGGTGGAGAACAAATCAGTCATTACCAGGATTTAGGGATGGTGCAGTAAGAGGACAGATGTGACTATGAACTATAGTCTGAGAAAGAGCCTTGTGATGATGAAATAATTCTGCATCTTGATTGCAGTGGTGGTAACATAAATGAAACTATACAATGACTTGGAACTATTTATACACTGTACCAATGTCAATTTCCTGGTTTTGATATCACCCTACTGCTGCTGCTGCTGCTGCTGCTAAGTCACTTCAGTCCTGTCCAACTCTGTGCGACCCCAGAGACGGCAGCCCACTAGGCTCCTCTATCCCTGGGATTCTCCAGGCAAAAATACTGGAGAGGGTTGCCATTTCCTTCTCCAATGCATGAAAGTGAAAAGTGAAAGTGAAGTCGCTCAGTCATGTCCGACCCTCAGCGACCCCATGGACTGCAGCCTTCCAGGCTCCTCCATCCATGGGATTTTCCAGGCAGGAGTACTGGAGTGGGGTGCCATTGCCTTCTCCGATAGACAAAGCAACATGAAACAAATAAAACTTTTGACCTAAATATCACATCTTATACAAATATTGGCTCAAAGTGAATCATTGACTTAAATGTAAAGGATAACACTGAATCTTTTGGAAAAAATATAGAAAAACTTCTACTTGGGGCTAAATGACTAGTTCTTAGAATTGGCATCAAAACATGACACATACAAGGAAAAAAGATAAAACAAACAGGAAACATCAAGAACAACCACATTAGAATTTAGCATGTCAATAAAGAAAATGATAAATAATAAAAAAAAGATAAATTGGACCTATCAAAATAGAAATTTTTGCCTTATAAAAGACCATTTGAAGAGATTGGAAAAAACTAGAGACTGGGAGAAAATATTCATAAGCCACATAACTGACAATGGTCTTATATCTAGACTATATAAAGAGCTCTAAAAATTCAACAGTAAAAAAAGATACAATTAAAAATGGCAAAAGACATGAACATATATTTCAATGTAGAAAATATGCAGATGGAAAGGAAAAAAAGGTTCAACATCATTAACCACTTGAAAAATGCCAATTAGAACCTCAGTGAATGGTATCATTACATACCTTTCACAAAGGCAAAGAAAAAAAATGATAGTACAAAATGGTGATGAGGATGCAGAAAGACTGGATTAAGTCACGTGTTAAATGATGTGCAGCCACTACGGAGACATGTAGGACAGATTTTTAGAAAAGTAGTCACATGCCTCCAAAACAGCTGAGAAATTGCACCCTTGTACATTTTATACCAGAGAAATAAAAAAATATATCCACTCCATACCTGGAAACAACTTAAATGTCCTTTAATTAGTGAATGCTGAACTACATAATCAAATCATGAAATGCTACTCAGTAATAATTTGTAAAAAAAAAAAGAACTATTTATACATGTAAGAGCTTGGATGACTCAGAATTAATTCAAGTGAAAAAAAGCCAGTTTCAAATGAAAAAGTGTAAGTGAAAGTGGTAATGGCTCAGTTGTGTATGACTCTTTGTGACCCCATGGATTATAGCCCACCAGGCTCCTCTACCCATGGGATTCTCCAGGACAGAATACTGGAGTGGGTAGCCATTTAATTCTCCAGGGGATCTTCCCGAGCCAGGGATGGAACCTGGGCCTCCCACAATGCAGGTGGATTCTTTACCATCTGAGCCACCAGGGAATATTTTGAAGGGAAGTTTCAAAATATTACATACTAAATGATTCCATTTAAGAACATTTTTGAAATGACAAAAGTATATGATGGAGAACAGAGTAAGGTGACTGGTGGAGAGGGGGAGGGTTCTGGCTCTGACTATAATATAGCACAAAGAATTCTTGTGTTGGAACACTTCTGCATCCTGACTTTGGTGGTAATCATGAGAATGGACATATATGATGAGACCTCATGAAACTAAACATGCACACATCAACACCCTCACACACACACAGGAGGGAGTGTAGCATAAATTAGTGAAATCAAAATGAGGTCTATGAATTATATGTCAGTTTATTAGTTGTAAAATTATAATGTAATTATGTAAGAGGCCATCACTAGGGGAAACTGAATGGAGGGAGTATTTGATCTCTGTTATTTCCTATATGCAGATATGCAGATGATACCACTCTAATGGCAGAAAGTGAAGAGGAACTAAAGTGCCTCTTGATGAGGGAGAAAGAGAATGATAAAGTTGACTTGAAACTCAATATTAAAAAAACTAACATCATGGCAGCAGTGACAGATTTTATTTTGGGGGGCTTGAAAATCACTGTGGATGGTGACTTCAGCCATGAAATTAAAAGATGCTTGCTCCTTGGCAGAAAAGCTATGACAAACCTAGACAGCAGATCACAAAGCAGAGACACCACTTTGCTGACAAAGGTCTGTAGAGTCAAAGCTATGGTTTTACCAGTAGTCATGTATGAATGTGAGAGTTGGTCCATAAAGAAGGCTGAGCGCCAAAGAATTTATGTTTTCAAATTATAGCACTGGAGAAGACTCTTGAGAGTCCCTTGGTCTGCAAGGAGATCAAACCTGTCAGTCCTAAAGGAAATCAACCCTGAATGTTCACTGGAAGCACTGATGCTGAAGCTCAATACTTTGGCCACCTGGTGCAAAGAGCCAGCTTCTCATTGGAAAAGACCCTGATGCTGGGAAAGATTGAGGGCAGGAGGAGAAAGTGGAGTCAGAGGATGAGATGTTAGATAGCATCACCAACTCAATGAACATGAATTTCAGCAAACTCTAGGAGATATTGGAGGACAGAGGAGACTGGCACACTACATACAGTCCATAGGGTCACAAAGAGTTGGACATGACGTAGTGACAGAACAATAACACTTTCCTACAACTGCATTTGAGTCTAATTTCAATTCCATGCAAAAGGAATTAAAAATAGATGGAAATTAAAATTATAGAAGTAAAAATAAGAGTACCTACTACATATATTATTATATGTCTGGTCTTCTCAAATGTTGAAAAAAATGTTTTTAATGTAATTTCCTTTCAGTTTTAAGGTTAACAAAAATGTTTAATAAAAAAAACTATTTTTTCAATGTATTAGTGATAATGCTAGATAAAAATTCCACTACTGGGCGTATACCCTGAGGAAGCCATAATTGCAAAAGATACATGTACCCCAATGTTCACTGCAGCATGATTTATAATAGCTAGGGCATGGAAGTAACCTAGATGCTCACCACAATGGAATATTACTCAGCTATGAAAAGGAATGAATTTGAGTCCATTCTAATGAATTGGACAAACCTAGAGCCTAGTATACAAAGTAAATAAGTTGGGAGAAAGACAAGTATTGTGTATTAACGCATATATATGGAATCTATAAAGATGGATATCTACTGATAGGTTCATCTGATGAGCCTATCTACAGGGCAGCAATGGACATGCAGACACAGAGAGCAGACATTTGGTTACAGTGGAGGAGAGAGAAGGTGGGAAGATTTGAGAAAGTAGCATGGAAACATATACATTACCATATGTAAAGTAGATAGCCAGTGGTAATCTGCTGTACAACACAGGGAATGCAAAGCCAGTTCTCTGTGCAAACCTAGAAGGGTAGGATGGTGAGGGAGGTGGGGGGGGGAGGTTTAAGAGGGAGGCACCTATGTATACCTATGGCTGACTCATGTTGATGTATAGCAAAAACCATCACAATATTGTAAAGTAGTTCGCCTCCAATTAAAAATTCAAAAAAATATATTTTCAGTCTAAGATACATATTTTTCCAACTGTTCTTTTGAATTCTAAACATACTCTAGCATGTTTCCCACTAGTTTATATGATTACACCATGATATCATTGCCATTACACAATGTTAAATGATATAGTTTAACATGGCAATATGGAAATTACATAAAGCATCAAAATATTAGGTTCCTATGCATAGCAACATTTTTCTGTTTGCAGTATCATTTCCTTTTTCAAAAGAAACTATTAAAACAACAAACTTGGAAACTTTAAAATATTGAAAATATATTCTAAATTAACATAATATTGCTAATAATATTCAGGATTTTAATTAATATGAATTTCAACATGGAAATGGACAACGTGATCATTAAAACTTTTGAATTCTCAAGGAAATGCCCATAAATGAGCTTTTAAAAATGTCAATTTACAATTAAATTATACCTTTCATTTGTCACTCTGTACACAAAGATTCTGCTTCCTTTTTTAAAAAATATTTATTTATTTTTGGTTCTGCTGGATTTTAGTTGCTGCACATGGGACCTTTAGTTGCAGTATGTGGGATCTAGTTCCCTGATCAGGGTTCGAACCCAGACTCCCTGCATTGGGAGCATGAAGTCTTAACAACTGAACTACCAGGGAGGTTTCAAGATGCTGCTTCCTAAACGAAATGAAATTAGATGTTGAATTCTGAAAGGTAGTGCCTCTTTGCAACCCAATATCCAGGCCCTACTACAAATTCTGTATGTGGTTCGCACACAATTAGTATTTATTGACCAATGAACAAGCAGATGTACATACTTAGGTTCATTATTATTGGATATTTGAGATCTTCTACTGTCTTTCCAAAACCTTTCTCCAATTTATTGAATGTGTTTTCAGCTATTCCTTGCCCTTCCATACACGAAATGTTCCTTTTACTTGAGGCTAAATTCAGTCTTACTTGTAAGCCGGTTCTGTTTTGTCCTACAGGAGATAGAGAGGACTAAGCAATACCATGTGTTTTTTGACTTCCCATTTATTGTCAATTAGATTGCTTTTAGTTACAACTCACAGAAAACCCAAGTAGGTAATCTTAAACAAGATAATTCATTGAGTTGTTCAATTGAAAGCGCTAGATGTAGTTCAGACAGACACGGTTTGATCTGGAATCTGATTCTCATGTATCTGCCCCCATGTGGATATTGGGTTCATGTTCAGTTTGGATCCTCATAGCTGGAGATGTCTGAAGAGAGCCTTTACCCTCACTACAACGGAGCAAATTCCAAAGCTCATGCTTATTGACCCACTATTCATTCAGTGTGGTTATCTGTGAAATGATATGTAGCAATTAGATTGGTTCTGGTTGCTTTAAAAATCTGAAATTGTCAAATCCTGAGTAATCAGAACCCCACATCATTCTTAAAAATGAATGTGTAATTAATTATGCCTAACTAACTGCATGTTGTTTTTATAAGGACAGAGTTTAGGAGTGAATGTTGTAATGGTCTTTGCTGGATATTCTGTATCTGTTTCTGAAACAGAGAGACAAAGTGAGGCATAAAGTTGGGACTGATTATTGGTGTAATTTGGTCACAGTGTTATATCACTAATTCTTGAGCATCTGCTTGGATAATGGGGTTTTCTCTCTGAGTGCTGGGAAGATATAGGTGAAAAAGAGAAAAGAAAATGATATGATTGAAAATACTGTGCATCTCAGTTGCTGGTGCTGTCAGGATTTTGTGAAGAGCATGTTTTTTCTGTTTATGAATATTTGGTATTTCATATGAAATAGTACATTGAGTCTCTTAGAACAGATGAAGAGTGAACCTAGCATAAAGTGAAAAAGAAATGTTCAGCGCATCAGGGCTTCAAAAATAAGCACACGAATTTCAGTAAGATATCATATTCCTTCCTGACTCCAAATATTCTTTCACTAAGATATTTAGCTAAAACCAGTTTGCAATAAAAAAAAAAAAAGGGTATAGATTTTGGAATAGATACAGAAACAAAAATGGCTTTGTAATGCTTATTATAAAATATGTAAATAATGAATCATATTAGAAAATATCATGGAGCTAGAGCAGAGTTTAAGAATCAAATTTAACATTTAAAAAGACAAGGGATTGGGGTCATAATATAAAATGGGGCTTAGGTGGTAAACCCAAAAATAAGGTATTAATTTTTTGGAATAAAGATGAAATAAGAGACACTGATGTATAGAACAGTCTTATGGACTCTGTGAGAGAGGGAGAGGGTGGGAAGATTTGGGAGAATGGCATTGAAACATGTAAAATATCATGTATGAAACAAACAAACAAAAAAAGAATGAACGTGTGGGATCCAAAGAGGGAGAAAATTCAGAAGGCACAAAAGAGATCAGAGCAACCAAAAGGTTAAAGAGACATTTGACTTAGGGAAATTCCAGAGACAAAATTTATTTTTGACAGGTTTCAGTGAAAAGGCACAGTGAGAGTAGTGACATCTGTTTGATTACATATATGTATATGTGTTTGTGTGTGTGTGTGTGTATATATATTTTAATGAACTGAACCTGTGCAATTGAACCTCTTTAAATTTTTTAGTTAGCCTGCCCCAGGAACAGATTTGTTTCCTTCCATGTCCCAAAGTTCTCAGCAAGGCTTTTCTTTTCTAGAAGTTGATAAACTGGTTCTAAAACATGTATGAACAGGTTAGCTGAAAGTTTTTGAAAAAAATAGAGTTGAATCTTTCTACTGGGTTTCAAGACTTTCTATAAAGGTACAATGTACTATTCTTGCCTGGAGAATCCCATGGACAGAGCCTAGAGGGCTATAGTCCACAGGGTTGCAAAGAGTCAGACATGATTGAAGGGACTTAGCACACACTAGTAGTGAAAGGGGAGAAGGCAATGGCACCCCACTCCAGTACTCTTGCCTGGAAAATCCCATGGACGGAGGAGCCTGGTAGGCTGCAGTCCATGGGGTTGCTAAGAGTCGGACACGACTGAGCGACTTCACTTTCTCTTTTCACTTTCATGCATTGGAGAAGGAAATGGCAACCCACTCCAGTGTTCTTGCCTGGAGAATCCCAGGGACGGGGAAGCCTGGTGGGCTGCCATCTATGGGGTCACACAGAGTCGGACACAACTGAAGTACAACTGAAGTGACTTAGCATAGCATAGCATAGTGGTGAAAGGACTGACAAATCAACTAATGGAATAGAAGGGGATCCAGAATAAACTCACATATGTTGTTAATTTTTTAAAACAAATGTTCTAAGCTAATTCAACAGGGAGAGATTAGACTTCCCATCACATGGTAATAGGCAACCTGAATATCCAACATAAGTTAAAAAAAAAAAAAAAAAAAAGAGGAAAGATGGACCAGTATATCATATCACTTAAAAAGTTAAGTTCAAATTTATTATATTGCTTAATATATATTTTGGAAATTTCAGGGAAAAAAAAAGCAATATATTAGGACACAGGTCTTCCCAGGTGGTGCCAGTGGTACAGAATTCACCTGTCAATGTAGGAGACTCAAGAGACTTGGATTTGATTCCTGGGTCAGGAAGATCCCTGGAGGAGGAAGTGGAGACAACTCCAATATTCTTGCATGGGAAATTCCATGGACAGAGGAGACCAGAAGGCTACAGTCCATGGGACTGCAAAAAAAGTTGGACATGAATGAGTGCACACTCACCAATCTTAGGGTACAAGAAACACTAACATTAAAAGAAACAGGTATAATGTACTGGGTCTCATCAAAACTAACAACTCTGTTTTTCAAAAGATACTGTTAATAAAAAGTAAAGAAAAGCCATGTACTATGGTAATATAGTATAATATTTGCCATATAAATATCTGATAAAAAACCTATACCCAGAATAATATATTAAGATATATAAAGATATGTATCTTGAAGATCACTAATAAAATGATGATCCAGTAAAAATACAGAATTGCTTGGGGAAAAAAAATTAAAATAAAATGTATAAATAGTCAATGAAAAGACACTTGACACTTGACATAGTTTCTAGGGAAATGAAAATGAAAATTAAGACCACAAAGAGTTACAACTTCAGATTACAAGAAGGTCTAAAACAATGCAAAGGATTTTAGAAGATGTAAGAGTGTAAAGGGTTTCTCAGGTGGCTCAGTGGTAAAGAATCTGTCTCCTAATGAGGAGTTGCAGGAGATGTGAGTTCGATCTCTGAGTCGGGAAGATCCCTTGAAGGACAAGATGGCAACTCACTCTGGTATTCCTGCCTGAAAAACCCATGGACAGAGGACCATGGCGTGCTACAGTAAATGGGGTAAGAGCATAAAATTATAAAAATTTGGAAAAAGAGTTTGACATTTTCTCATAATGTTAAATATATACCTAAAAAACTGTCCCAGTAATTCCATTCCTAAGCATTTACCCCAAAGGAATGAAAATATATGTTCAAAAATGTTCATAGCAACTTTAAGCATAATCATTAAAAATCGACAAAAGATTATCTTCAGGCAAACAGATGTATTTATACAATGAATACCACCAAGCAACTCAAAGGAGCAAAATACTGCTTTTCTAAAAGCATTTATTTATCAAAGAACATAATTTGGTTGAGTGAAAGAAGCCTGAGACACAATAAAATGTGCCCTTCAGGTTTTCCAGGTAACACTAAGTTCTGAACAGACAGAGATAAGATTTGATGAAAAATATCAAATGGGCTGAGGCACAGAGAGAGAGACTTCAATAAGAAATTTTTGAAGATAACAGAAAGTTTCTGTATCTGGATTGAGGTGGTAGTTAAATAAAGGCATAAATTTGTCAATGCATATGGATCTGTACACTTAAAATCTATGGACTTTATTTTATGAAAACCATAACTCAATGAATTGATTACAAGACAAAATGATTTTGTGAAACTTAGACTTTATGAATTATAGGACTGTAATTCTATAGTAGCCCAACAGGATCTTACAAAACTGAAACAAATTGGGACGCTTTAAAACAATGAGAGTTAGAAGGAAAGCAAACGATTTTACATACTTTATAAGCACTTTAAAAATATTTCAAATGTTTTATTTAATGAAAGAGTTTCAGAAGCTTATCAGATGTCATTGTTGGCAGATAAGTAGAAACAGAAGATAAAAGGAAAATGCGTGAATAAATAGCTGCATTTTTTCTTTGCTTTATAAATAATTTGGGATTTGAAGACATACAATTAATACTAATAAGAAGAATGACTAGGTCTTTTGAGTATTAAGATAAAGCCAGACAAATTTTTTTTCTTTAAAACATGTCATGCTTGACCAATGATAAGTGAACTCTCTAGGTAAAAGATCAAGTTTAGCTTGAAATTATAACCCTGTAACAATTAAAAATTCTGTAAAAAATCTTCTGTCAGATAGATCCTTCTTTCTCCATCTTCTACTCTCTCTATTCCCCTCTTCCTCTTTTTTTTAATGACATAAATTCTAATCCATAAATCTGTGTTTCAGGTTTAATGCAATTTATGTATAATACTTGATATTATTTTTTAAGTTAAATACCATCCATGGTTATAGAATATACATTTTGTTGTTTCTTCTGTTGTTGTTCAGTCACTCAATCGTGTCCACCTGTTTGTGAACCCATGGAGTGCAGCATGCCAGGCTTCCCTGTCCTTCACCATCTCCCAGAGATTGTTCAAACTCATGTCCATTGAGTCAGTGATGCCATCCACCATCTCATCCTCTGTTGTCCCCTTCTCCTCCTTCCTTCAATCTTTCCCAGCATCAGGGTCTTTTCTCATGAGTCAGCTCTTCACATCAGGTGGCCAAAGTATTGGAGCTTCAACTTCAGCATCAGTCCTTCCAATGAATAGTGAGGATTGATTTTCTTTGGAATCAACTAGTTTGATCTCCTTGCAGTCCAAGGGACTCTGAAGAGGCTTCTCCAACACCATAATTCAAAGCATCAATTCTTTGGTGCTCAGCCTTCATTATGGTCCAACACTCACATCCATACATGAGTAATGGAAAAACCATAGCTTTGACTAGACAGACTTTTGTAGGCAAATTAATGTCTCTGCTTTTTAATATGCTGTGTAGATTTGCCATAGATTTTCTTCCAAGGACCAAGCCTCTTTTAATTTCATGGCTGCAGTCACCATATGCAGTGATTTTGGAGCCCGAGAAAATAAAGTCTCTCACCATTTCCCTTGTTTCCCCATCTATTTGCCATGAAGTGATGGGACCGGATGCCATGATCTTCATTTTTTGAATGTTGAGTGTTAAGCCAGCTTTTTCACTCTCCTTTTTCACTTTCATCAAGAGGCTCTTTAGTTCCTCTTTGATCTCTGCCATAAAGATGGTGTCATCTGCCTATCTGAAGGTATTGATATTTCTCCCAGCAATCTTGATTCTAGCTTGTTTTTCATCCACCCTGGCATTTTGCATGATGTACTCTGCATATAAGTTAAATGAACAGAGTGACATTATACAGCCTTGACATACTCCTTTCCCTGTTTGGAACCAGTCCATTGTTCCATGTCCAATTCTAACTGTTGCTTCTTGACCTTCAAACAGGTCCCTCAGGAGGCAGGTATGGTGGTCTGGTATTCCCATCTCTTGCAAGAAATTTCCACAGTTGGTTGTGATCCACACAGTCAAAGACTTTAGCGTAGTCAATGAAGCAGAAGTAGATATTTTCCTGGAATTCTCTTGTTTTTACTATGATCCAATGAGTGTTGGAAATGTGACCTCTGGTTCCTCTGCCTTTTCTAAATCCAGCTTGAACATCTGGAAGTTCTCAGTTCACGTAGAGTTGAAGTCTAGCTTGGAGAATTTTGTGCATTACATTGCTGGAATGTGAAATGAGTACAATTGTGTGGTACTTTGAATATTCTTTTATATTGCTCTTCTTTGAGATTGGAATGAAAACTGACCTTTTCCATTCCTGTGGCCACTGCTGTGTTTTCCAAATTTGTTGGCACATTGAGTGCAGCACTTTAACAGCATCATATTTTAGAATTGGAAATAGTTCAGCTGGAATTCCATCACCTCCACTAGCTTTGTTAGTAGTGATATTTCCTAAAGCTTACTTGATCTCGCACTCCAAGATGTCTGGCTCTAGGTGAGTGATCTCACCATTGTGGTTATATGGGTTGTTAAAATCTTTTTTGTATACTTCTTCTGTGTATCCTTGCCACCTCTTTAATATCTTCTGCTTGTGTTAAATCCATACTATTTCTGTCCTTTATTGTGACCATCTTTGCATGAAATGTTCCCTTGGTATCTCCAGTTATCTAATGAGATATCTAGTCTTTCCCATTCTTTTGTTTTCCTCTATTTCTTTGCATTGTTCACTTAGGGAGGCTTTCTTATCCCTCAGTGCTCCTTGGAACTTCATTTAGATGGATATATCTTTCCTTCTTTTCTTTGCCTTTTGTTTCTTTTCTTTTTTTTAAATTTTATTTTATTTTTAAACTTTACAATATTGTATTAGTTTTGCCAAACATCAAAATGAATCCGCCTCAGGTATACCCGTGCTCCCCATCCTGAACCCTCCTCCCTCCTCCCTCCCCATACCCTCCCTCTGGGTAGTCCCAGTGCACCAGCCCCAAGCATCCAGTATCGTGCATCGAACCAGGACTGGCGACTCGTTTCATACATGATATTATACATGTTTCTTTTCTTTTCATAGCTATTTGTAAGGCCTCCTCAAACCACCATTTCGCCTTTTTGCATTTCTTTTTCTTGGGGATGATTTTGAATACCACCTCCTATACAATGTTATGAACTTCCATCCATAGTTCTTCAGGCACTCTATCAGATCTAATCCCTTGAATCTCTTTGTCCCCTCCACTGTGTAATCATAAGGGATTTGATTTATGTCATACCTGAATGGCCTAGTGGTTTTCCCTACTTTCTTCAATTTAAGTCTGAATTTGGCAATACCGAGTTCATGATCAGAGCCACAATCAGCTCCTGGTCTTGTTTTTGTGGACCCTATGGAGCCTCTCCATCTTAGGCTGCAAAGAATGGCCCTTGGAAATTAATTTTGTTGTAAAGATTTTGTCTTAATTTTCCCCCTGATATGGCAGGTCCTATAGGTGCAAGGACCTAAAAGCGTGTATCTTGAGATAAGTTCCTGCCTCTGGGCAGAGATCTCAGTAGCACTGCCCTGTATCCAATAAGTAGGCCATATCATAAAGACCCATATTGCTAGACAGTAAAAACTAATGGATGCACAAATGTTTGCAGTATTTATGTAGAATTTCAGCCATGAGTATTTGGATTCTGGCCATCTGGGTACAACTTAGAAATATGTGTATAGACCACGTTTGTAAACTTATTTTGCCTTTTTGATAACTAGATTTGCTTTCAGAGGAAAGGTATTCAAATGTACACAATCTGTTTCCCTTAAGCGCTACCAATATAATTTGCATTTAAGTTGCTTACATGCAGTCCTGAGCAACAGATTCTAAAAGCTGCAACATTTTGATTGATTGAAATTAAAAATAATTTTTAACATTATTTTGGTGCTACGTGTGTGTGTGTGTGTGTGTGTGTGTGTATGTGTGAGACATTTTAGAGTGTCCTATTTTACCTGAGAATAACACTATTTTTATTGAAACAATTTGAAGTTAATGCTATTGTGAGAAACAGTGGCTAGGACATAACTCCTGTAAAGTGTGTTTTCTGTAACTAAATGAATAAATATGTAATGCTTTAAACCTACGGCATAAACAAACACTAGGCTCTCTTATTTCATGCCATGAGGGGCATTTACTCTTAAGTCTGCTATTTTTGAATTTCATTGAATCTTAACAAAACAAAATCATCGAACAGATACTCTTTCTTCTCAATTGTTAGTATCTGCTCAAAAGCTATGTCTTCCATCATATTCAAACAAAACTGTCATTTTGCAAAATTAGATTATTAATTTTCACAAGGGATGAATCTCAACCTTCATGGTACTTTTTCAATATAATCATTAAGAGAAAGTTCATGAATACTTAATGAAAAAGAGGCATTTGCATCCTATAAATACCTTCAGTCTCCTGTTCTGTATGCAGTGGTTGCACTACCATCTGGCAAAGGTTTCAGCTGACTGAAGCTAAAGCAATAAATTAATACAGTAAAAGATGCTACCAACAGTTTTAAACCAATTAAAATGCTTGAAGCAGGCTCAATGCATGTTAAAATGTTATGTCTGCTGCTGCCAATAGCCATGTATAAAAGAAATATAATAAGCCAACCATGAATGAAGGAAAGTTAGCAGGAGTCAAGGGTGCCCTTCACTGTGGGCACTTATAGCAAAGGTTCACACAATTAAAAAGTAAATACAGGCCTGTGCCCACACTGCTCAGCATACCATCTCTACCTCTCAGGCAAAACATGACACTTACTGTTTATTTTTATTGTACCTTTGTAGTCAAGTAACAGAGTTTGATATTTTATACCTCTGAGAAATCTCTCCTGAACAGAATCAATTAGTGAAAAAATTAACATTTCGTTTCCCAAATTTCCATATATCACTACTGAATTAAAGAAAAGATAGAGATTGGCCCTCAAATAACTGTATAAAAAGTAGTTTTATCCAGCTTATTTATTGTAGGTTTATTTTAAAGCTACCTTTTATTTTTGAATGTATATATGGATGAAAGAAAGCAAGTGAAGATAGGTGATTTCCACAAGATCATTTAAGGTTGGCAAAACAACAAATTTATTATGTTTCATATATGAGATATTATGTTATTTTTAATTACAATTTTCATTCTTCATAAATATGAGCAGCTTTGTGAGTTCACATTTCTAAAGCTGGTATTGTATACCCTAAACTCTGATTATTAAATAAAATTGACCAGTCTTGGTGGTAGGAGTTAAGTTCTGTAGTATTCCTGAGAGGTATGGTCCATTTGATGGCTATTTAACTTTATTATCATAATTTGTAGTTAAATATAATTATTCTTAAAGCCCAGTTCTTTGATTCAGTCTTTTAGTTGTATGGACTTTTACTTTTTAAATTTTTTATTGAAATATAGTTGTCTTACAATGTTGTGTTAGTTTCTGCTGTATAGCAAAGTAAACCAGCTATACAGGTGTATAGATCTGTGTGTGTGTGTGTGTGTGTGTGTGTGTTGTGTGTGTGTGTCCTCAGTCACTTCAGTCATGTCTGACTCTTTGTGACCCCATGGACTACAGCCCACCAGGCTTCTTGGTCCATGGGATTCTCCAAGCAGGAATACTGGAGTGGGTTGTCATGTCCTCCTCCAGGGGGCCTTCCCGACCCAGGGATTGAACCCACGTCTCCTGTGTTGCAGGTTGCTTTACCTGAGCCACCAGGGAGGCCTATTTAATACATTTTATTTATATATATATATATATATATATATATATATATATATATATATAATTCTTAAAGCCTGTATATCTCCATCCCCTATTTTTTTTTTTAATTTCCTTCCCATTTAGGTCACTACAGAGCATTGAGTAGAGTTCCTTGTGCTATACGGTAGGCTCTCATGAGTTATCTATTTCATACCCAGTACTGTATATACCTCAATCCTATTCTCCCAACTCATCTCGCCCCCATTACCCACCAGTATCCATACATCTGTTCTCTGCCTCTGTGTCTTTATTTCTGCTTTGCAAGTGTAGTGTTTTTCTAGATTCCACATATAAGCAATATTATACGATAATTGTTTTTCTCTTTTTGACTTTCTTCACTTGTATGACAGTCTCTAGGTCTATTCATGTCTCTGCAAATGATCCAATTTCATTCCTTTTTATGACTAATATTACACCATATATTCCATATCTTCTTTGTCCAGTCTTATACTGATGGACATTTAGGTTGCTTCCATATCCTGGCAATTGTAATAGTGCTGCAATAAACACTGGTGTACATGTATCTTTTGGACTTATGGTTTTCTCTGAGTATATGCCCAGGGGTAGGGTTGCTGGATCATATGGTAGTTTTATTTTATTATTTTTAAGGAACCTCCATACTGTTCTCCATAGAATTGGCTATGTGTGTGTGAAAGTTGCTCAGTTGTGTCCAACTTTTTGCAACTTCATGTACTATACAGTCCATGGGATTGTCCAGGCCAGAATACTGGAGTGGGTAGCCATTCCCCTCTCCTAAGAATTGGCTATATCAATGTACATTCCCACCAACAGTGTATAAAGATTCTTTTTTCTCCATGACCTCTCCAGGATTCATTGTTTGTGAATTTTTTTGATGAAGGCCATTCTGACTGGTGTGAGGTGATACCTCGTTGTAGCTTTGATTTGAATTTCTCGAATAATTAGTGATGCTGAGTATCTTTTCATGTTGGCCATCTGTATGCCTTCTTTGGAGAAATGTTTATTTAGGTCTTCTGACTGTATGGACAATCTTAGAGACAATAACATAAATCAAAAGAATCAGCAATTCCTAAGTACTATCTATCTATAATCTATCAATTATCTATACAGGCATACCTCAGAAACATTACAGGTTCTGTTCCAGAACCTGGAACAGAATAAAGCAAATATTGCAATAAAGTGTGTCACACAGATTTTTTGGCTTCCCAATACATGTAAAATTTATGTTTATACTACACTGAAATCTGTTAAGTGTACAATAGCTTTATGTCTAAAAAAATAATATACATGCCTTAATTTTAAAAATACTTTATTGTTACAAATGCTAACCATCATTTGCATTTCTTTTTAGTGGAGGATCTTGCCTCATGTATAGCTGCTGACTGATCAGGGTGGTTGTTGCTGAAAGTAGGGGTGGCTTTGGAAGTTCCTTTGAAAAAAAAAAAGATAATAATGAAATTTGCCACATTGATTGACTTTTCCTTTCACAAAAGATTCTTCTGTATCATGCAATGTTGTTTGGTAGTATTTTACCCATGGTAGACTGTTTTACAAGATTCTCAAACTCTCCTGCTGCTTTACCAACTAACTTTATATAATATATTGAATCTTTTTGTGTCATTTCAACAATCCTTACAGCATCTTCATTAGATTCCATCTCAAAGAAATTATTTTCTTTGCTCATCAGTAAGAAGCAACTCCTCATCCTTTAAAGTTTAATCATGAGAGTGAAGCAATTCAGTCACATCTTCAGGCTCCAGTTAAAATTTAAATTCTCTTGCTATTTCCACCATATCTGCAGTTACTTCCTCCACTGAATCTTGAAGCCCTAAATGTTATCCAGAAGGACTGGAATCACCTTCTTCCAAACTTTTTTGTTAATGTTGATACTTTGACCTCTTTCCATGAATCACAAATGTCCTTAATGGCATCTAGAATGGTTAATTCTTTTTGGAAGATTTTCAAATGACTGCCCAGATCCATGAGAGGAACCACTGTCTATGGCAGATATAGCTTTATGAAATATATTTGTTAAGTACTAAGAGTTGAAAATTGAAATGACTCCTTGATTCATGGGCTGCAAAATGGATGTTGTGTTAGTAGCAGTGACAAAAACAGCATTAATCCCCTTGAACGTCTCCATCAGGATTCTTTGGTGACCAGGTGCACTGTCAACCAGCAGTTATATTTTGAAAGGAATACATTTTTTTCCTGAACATTAGGCCTAAACACTGGGCTTAAAATATTCAGTAAACCATATTATAAACGGATGTGCTGTCATCCAGGCTTTGTTGTTCAAGTGATAGGGCAGCAGCAGGGATTTAGCATAATTCTTAAGAGTCCTAGAATTTTGAATTGGCAAGTGAACGCTGGCTTCATCAGCTGCATTAGCCTCTGACAAGAGAGTCAGCCTGTCCTTTGAAGCTTTGAAGCCAGTCATTGACTTCTCCTTTCTACCTATGAAATTTCTAGTGGTGTCTTCTTCCAATAGAAGGTTGTTTTTTCTACATTGAAAAATCTGTTGTTTAATGAAGTTAATTATCTCGGTTAGATCTTTTACTTGCTGAAGCTTCAACATACACACTTGCTGCTTCCCCTTGCACTATAAAGATGTCTTCTGTCCTTAAATCTTATGAATCAACCTCTGCTAGCTTTAAACTTTTCTTTTGTAGGTTCTTCACCTCTCTCAGCCTTCACAGAACTGAAGAGAGTTAGGGTCTTGCTCTGGATTAAGTTTTGATTTAAGGGAATGTTGTAATTGGTCTGATCTTTTATCCATGTCACTAAAACTTTCTCCAAGTTCACAATTTAGCTTTCTTACCATTTGTATGTTTACAGGAATAACATTTCAAGTTTCCTTCAAGAATTTTTCCTCTGGCTTCACAACTTGGCTAACTGTTTTGCACAAAGGCCAAGCTTTCAGCCTACCTCAGCTTTCAACCAAGACTTCCTATGCTTAATCATTTCTAGCATTTCATTTAAAGTGATAGACACGTAACTATTCTTACTTGAACACTTAGAGTCCATTGCAGGGTTATTAACTGACCTAAATTCAATATTGTTGTGTCTCAGGAAATAGGGAACCTGAGGAGAGGGAAGAAGCACAAGCTGGAATCAAGATTGCCGGGAGAAATATCAATAACCTCAGATATGCAGATGATACCACCCATATGGCAGAAAGTAAAGAGGAACTAAAAAACTTCTTGATGAAGGTGAAAGAGGAGAGTGAAAAAGTTGGCTTAAAACTCAACATTCAGAAAATGAAGATCATGGCATCTAGTCTCATCACTTTATGGGAAATAGATGGGGAAACAGTGGAAACAGTGTCAGACTTTATTTTTTGGGGCTCCAAAATCACTGCAGATGGTGACTGCAGCCATGAAATTAAAAGACGCTTATTCCTTGGAAGAAAAGTTACCACCAACCTAGATAGCATGTTCAAAAGCAGAGACATTACTTTGCCAACAAAGGTCTGTCTAGTCAAGGCTATGGTTTTTCCTGTGGTCATGTATGGATGTGAGAGTTGGACTGTGAAGAAAGCTGAGCGCCGAAGAATTGATGCTTTTGAACTGTGGTGTTGGAGAAGACTCTTGAGAGTCCCTTGGACTGCAAGGAGATCCAAGCAGTCCATTCTGAAGGAGATCAGCCCTGGGTGTTCTTTGGAAGGAATGATGCTACGGCTGAAACTCCAGTACTTTGGCCACCTCATGCGAAGAGTTGACTCATTAGAAAAGACTCTGATGCTGGGAGGTATTGGGGACAGGAGGAGAAGGGGACAACAGAGGATGAGATGGCTGGATGGCATCACTGACTCAATGGACGTGAGTCTGAGTGAACTCCGGGAATTGGTGGTGGACAGGGAGGCCTGGTGTGCTGCGATTCATGGGGTCACAAAGAGTCGGACACGACTGAGTGACTGAACTGAACTGAACTGAGGAGAGGGAGAGAACTGGGGAACAGCTAGTCAGTGGAACACTCAGAATATGCACATTTATAAAGTTCAAGTCTTCAATTTTTGAAAAACAGAATATCTGCAAAGTGCAATAAAGTGAAGCACAATCAAATGGTGGACACCTGAGGGAGTGAAAAAGTTGGCTTAAAACTCAACATTCAGAAAACTAAGATCATGGCATCCGGTCCCATCACTTCATGGCAAATAGATGGGGAAACAATGGAAACAGTGCTTGACTTTGTTTTCCTGGTCTCCAAAATCACTGCAGATGGTGATTGCAGCCATGAAATTAAAAGACGCTTACTCCTTGGAAGGAAAGTTATGACCAACCTAGACAGCATATTAAAAAACAGAGACATTACTTTGCCAACAAAGGTCCATCTAGTCAAGGCTATTGTTTTTCCAGTGGTCATATATGGATGTGAGAGTTGGACTACAAAGAAGGCTGAGCTCCAAAGAATTGATGCTTTTGAAGTGTGGTGTTGGAGAAGACTCTTGAGTGTCCCTTGGACTGCAAGGAGATCCAACCAGTCCATCCTAAAGGAGACCAGTCCTGGTTGTTCACTGGAAGGACTGATGTTGAAGCTGAAACTCTAATACTTTGGCCACCTGATGTGAAGAGCTGACTCTTTGGAAAAGACCTTGATCCTGGGAAAGATTGAGGGCAGGAGGAGAAAGGGATGACAGAGGATGAGATGGGTGGACGGCATCACCGACTCAATGGACATGGATTTGGGTGGATTCCGGGAATTGGTGATGGACAGGGAGGCCTGGAGTGCTGCAATTTTTGGGGTCGCAAAGAGTCAGATACGACTGAGCGACTGAACTGATTGACCTACTTATCTTCCAAAGTGAAACTTATGAGTACTCTGATGATGATACAGATTGATTCAACTGTCCAGGGACTCTGAAAACCTGCGCTCCTGTCTGAAAAGCCCCACCTCAGTCAGGAGCACACTGAGCCAAAAACAGGGGTCAGTAGGGAAAACTCCATCCAAACATAGGAACAATCTTAACTCCAAAATGGGGAAAGTTCATTCTGGGAAGACAAAACAATTACATCTAAAGCAACTTTAATTTGTAGTTTCCTTTTCTGCTCACCTTCTTCCTAATTTCTTAAATTTATCTCAGAATAGTATTGTTTAATGGCAACCCACTCCAGTATTCTTGCCTGGAGAATCCCAAGGACGTGGGGGCCTGGTGGGCTGCCATCTATGGGGTCGCACAGAGTCAGACATGACTAAGCGACTTAGTAGCAGCAGCAGCAACAGTATTGTTTAATTGGCCAAAATCATGTGAGTGGGTGAAACAAACAGGATGATATCATACTCCTATGATTACTCCTTTGAAGAAAACCAGTACTGGGGCTGCGCTGCTGACAATGCTTCTCTGATGTCAATTATAATCAAGATAACTGATAAATATAATATCTACTATTTATTGAGAGCTGTATTTCACACATGTTTCTGTACACTTTATTATTATTGGGGAAAATTTTTATATTAATTAAGATCTATGCAGAAAGAAAGACTTGTGTTTGAATGCTCCTCCTGATGGAAGCTTAACATTCTAAGCTTTTATTTTCATAGGGAGATTGTAGCAGCACATATTTCATTGCCTTGTGATGATATTTAAATGGAAAAAGAATATATACATAGAGCATAATATATATTTATTGAGACCTCAGCACCAGATATGCATAATAATAAGTGTTCATTATTCATTAGTATCAGATAGGAAGCCAGGTCTTGCATAATTATGTTACTTGTTTATTGTCACAAAGATAAAAGATAATATGGCTTAAATCTTGTCTCTCTGACTTCAGAATCCTCATTGTTAAATACTGTGCCTCTTTTTTTGTAGTTCTCTTTATTAATACAGTGATTTCTCTATTATGTGTTAAAAGTCATAGTATGTGGAAAAGACAATTGAATGTATACAGCTTAGATGCCTAGTTTATACATGATGCTATAGCCAGAGACTATTCAGTTCCATGTCAAATATCACAGAATTTGTCAATGGTCCAATTGAGACTAGATTTAATACTCTTTATCCCCAATCCAAAGCTTTAAAATGATTTTAAATGGAAAGAATCAGGAGAAAGTATATAACATAAATGTAGTTTTTGAATCATCATAATTAAAATGAAAATGAATACCAATAACTCATCACAAAATTTTAGAAAAAGAATATGCTCAATAATATTGAAATTATCACCTCCTTTCCTGAAAAAGGTCATTATTCTGAATTTTCCCAACTCTCTGTCTTAAAAAGCATTTATCATGTATAAATGATTCATCTACTTATTGTTTAGTTTTGCATGATTTTGAACCTTATAAAATTTATCAAACTACTCCAAATATTTACATGAGACCAGATATGTTGCCCCTATTATATAGAACATTAAATATATAAATAAAAAAGCTTATTAAAGAAGCTCTCTGTAACTGATATTCCTCAGCTGGATTTGTCACTCCCTGAATGTCAGTAAAGTGCCTGAATCAGTCAGAGAAGACTGAGACAGAATATGTTTTTATACCAATGAAGATAAATGTATCTCTTTAGGTATGGCAGCCTACTTTATGGAAAGATACTACTGCTTATGGGAAATAATCATGAATACCAACTAAATGGCAAAAGGGCCCTTGAGTGAAAAGTGAAAGACTGTTAAAAATAAAATAGTAGTCAGTATGAATGCTTTTAATCTGAACTTTGGTTTGATCAAGAAAGAGTATTAAAGCCAGTAATATCTCTGTGATAATACACCTGAACAAGAGTAGAATCACACTTTCAAAGTGTAACCCCCATGATATCTTCATTTCCCACTTAACCTTTAGATTCATCCATACACCACATTATCAAATACTTTGCTCTATCTCATATCAATTTGCATAATTTCTTTCTTTTGCCAACATTGCTTATTCATTTTATGTGATCAGTTAACAAAATAATATGAGTATTTTCTACATCAAAGTCAAAACTGCAAAAGATATGCAAGAGTAACATCACTATTAAATACTTGTTTCATCTCCATAAACACCTTTAGCTTCACGTAGAGCAAGCCCTCATCAGGGTCAACTGGATAACTTCATGAATACACACGCATTACTCTGATGCCTGCCTAGGTTACTTTATTTCCATTCACATATGTTTTACTAATTATTCAAAACCTAAGTCCAAGCAGTGCCTTCTCTAGAAAGCTCACCTGATCTCAAAATCAGAGAAAGAATCCCTTCCTCTGTGTATCCATAGCACCCGTTCATGAGCTCTACTTACTTTGGACTGTTGTTATAATAGAGTTGCCTGCAATAGCTTTGCAGATGGGCACTATGTCTTATTCATCCATTCTCAGCATGAAGCAAACCATTGGGTAGATGAAAACACAATTGAGGACTGAAGGAATGAACCAATGGAAACAGTTAGGCATCACCAAGAGAGGAGATTCTATAAACAGTGACCATATATTTTCTTTGTCTTGTCTTTTCTAAAATTTGCTAATAATTCAAATGCTTCTTAGTAGTTTGGGTTATCAGTTCTTAAAAATTAGGGCCTACTTCATGAATTTGCTTTGTGACCAGTATCTTCAAATAGGACATACATTGTATGAATATCCAAGCATTTCTATGAATTTAGCAACAATGCTTTTATGATATGAGCTATACTTCACTCATTTTATCTTCTGTGACCATTAACTTATCTTGCTATCCTGTGCCCACAATTGACATGACTCATGGACAATATGGTAAAAGTTTAACATAATTTGAATAGAAACAAAATCAATATAAAGGGACATGGGGGCTTTCCACTAAGAGACGATGATTGCATGACAGTATAAGCTTGATATTTTAAAGCTTGTGGATATTAAATTTGGAGGAGGAACTGCTATTATATTCATTTTTACCCTGTCAGAATTTAACCTCTTTATACAAAACACAGCATTGTGTTACCTACATTTCAATTAAAAGTCTCCTTTTATAATCACATCCCTAACCTTAAATGTGTGAAATAATTATGCACATAAGTGACTTTTATAAAGAATAAAAATGCTTTACAGATCAGGAAATACAAGTTTAATCATAATCTTACTTATTTTGAAGTTAAAAAACATTATTTTAATTTAAAATAAAGGCATTCCATTGAATGCTAAATGATTGACATTATGCAAATTAGATCTAGACAAGTATAATAGTGCTTCACACAGGTGTGCTACATTTCAAAACTAACATCATAATAATCTGCTCAATTCATATTTGATGAGCATAGAAAACTGTATTGTAAGCTTGCCATGCTTCAAGATTTATCTCTAGAAAGCCGTCTTTAAAGCATTTCTGAGTTGCAAATTAATTATAATGAAAGCACCCCTATGAAGTTGTTATTTTCAATGAATTTTATATGCTTTGCAGCGTGGTTTTTACAGAAATTTTTATGTTTTTAAGCATCATCACCAGACATATATTCTGATTGCCCAAGAATAAGTAAAACAAATTGTAGAGTCAATTACCTTTGGAATAGAATTGCAGTTAAATACAGACAAAATTGACATATACTTCATAGTGCTTGTGGAGATTTTGCTAGTATAAAAATATTCTTAATAATAATGATAACTAAAATATTGAAAGCATACTGAATGTTATAGGCACTGTGATAAGACAAAATAGATCTGAATTTGCTTAGCTTTTTAAAATTTACTTAAAAGCTATTTGTGTCTTTTTTCACTAATAATACATACGAACACTGTACATTTTGGTGATAGATGATAGATAGTCTCATTTTTCCTTATAAAAACACTTAAATTTCTTAGGATGAGAAATATACACTTATTCTAATGTATTGATCATCATTATAACAAACAGATATACATTATCAAAATAAATTGTTCAAAATATTCTGCACATGGCTTCTCCAGCAACTAACTTAGAATTCCTTATATGGTCACTGAGTTACAAAAGGACAAGTGTCAGTGCATGAGGTAATCAAGCCTCTATGTCTGTCAATTTTCCAATGTCCCTTTGGTATAATGATGGTATAATACATTAGAATAAGTCAAACATACTAGATATACATTATGGAAATGAATTGTTCTCATATAATTCAAAACAAGCTAAATGGCCAAGCTTAGATTCACTATGGGAAGAGTCTGCATAATGGTCAGGATAACCATGAGATATAATTTTCATGGTGGTGGTTTAGTCACTAAGTCATGTCTGACTCTTATGACCCCATGGACTGCAGCCTGCCAAACTCCTCTGTCCATGGTATTCTCCAGGAAAGAATACTGGAGTGGGTTGCCATTTCCTTCTCCAGGGGATCTTCCCAACCCAGGAAGCGAATGTGGGTCTCCTGCCTTTCAGGCATATTCTTTACTCACTGAGCTATGAGAGAAGCCATTTTGATGGCTGGATATTAATGTAATAACCTACAATACAATGTGACTCTAATGATTCATATTCATACTTCATTAGCCCCTTTAAGATATCCTAAACCTCAAATAATAAGGCATATAGTCTAAATTCTATGATCTTGGGACTTGGACTATCTCAGGTTGCCAATTAAATTTCTTAATATAACTCCTTGAGTATTTCTCCTCTTTATACACAGTCTTTAGAATTAAAACAAAAAGATGTCTGTTTCAGGCAAAGTTAAGATGAGGACAAGATAAAGGATTTGTATTTTACTATTTTAAAAATGGAAGTTATGGAAAGCACATAGGAACATGATCATAGCAATTTAAAAATTCAGCCAGGAGAGAGCAATATGGCAAAGGAGTAGGTGGACGTGGAGTACATCTCTCTCTACGGATGCATCAGGAATGCACCTTCAGACACAGAAGTGCATGCAGAACACAAGCTGAGAGTGGACAGGAGTACATAACCAGTGAAAAAGAATATATCAGTCAGTCAGTCAGTCAGTTCAGTCGCTCAGTCGTATCTGACTTTTTGTGACCCCATGAATCGCAGCATGCCAGGCCTCCCTGTACATCAACATCTCCCAGAGTTCACTCGAACTCACGTCCATTGAGTCGGTGATGCATTCCAGCCATCTCATCCTCTGTCGTTCCCTTTTCCTCCTGCCCCTAATCCCTCCCAGCATCAGAGTCTTTTCCAATGAGTCAACTCTTCACATGAGGTGGCCAAAGTACTGGAGTTTCAGTTTTAGCATCATTCCTTCCAAAGAGCACCCAGGGCTGATCTCCTTTAGAATGGACTGGTTGGATCGCCTTGCAGTCCAAGAGATTCTCAAAAGAATATATAGATGCAAAACTTGAGATCAAGCCCCAAGGCTCTGGAGTTGGAGCACTGACTCCAAGAGCCTAGGCTACCAGATAACTAACCCTAGGGAGTATGAAATAGTGAGAACTCAAACAAATGAAACCACTTGAATATAAAATCTGGCATCACCCAACCTCCAGTAGCACTCTGTGCAGGACGCCTCATCTAAACAAACAACAAAAAAAATACAAATCCAATTATCAGCAGACAGGATTACCACCTCACTCAGCCTTGCCCATCAGAGGAAAAACAAACAAACAAAAACTCAGCACAAGTCTCACCCTATATGGAGCTCACCCAAAACACTGGACCAACTTTAGGAGGGCAGAAACCAAAGGGAAGAAAGAATTCAACTTTGCTTGAAGCCTGGGAAAAAGAGACCTCAAACACAATGACTTAAAAAAAATAATAATGAAAAGGCAGAGAAATGCTGCACAAATGAAAGAACAAACTAGAAACACAGAAGTCTATGTGAAAGAAGAGGAAATAGGCAATCTACCTGAAAAAAATTCAGAATAATGAGAGTAAAGATGATCAAAAACCTTGAAAACAATTAAAAAAAATTGAAATTGTACAAGCATCTTCTCTGACCACAGTGCTAGAGACTAGATATCAGTTACAAGAAAAAAAAATGTAAGAAACATGGTCACATGTAGATTAAGCAACACATTTCTAAATAACCAACAGGTTACTGAAGAAATCAAAAGAAAAATTAAAAAAATTTCTAGAAACAAATGACAATGAAAACATGACAACTCAAAACCTATGGGATGCAGCAAAAGAACTTCTAAGAGGGAAATTTATAGCAATACAATCCTACCTCAAGAAACAAGAAAACATCAAACAGACAAACTAACTTTACACCTAAAACAACTGGAAAAAGGGGAACAAAAAAACCCCAAAATTAGTAGAAGGAAAGAAATCATAAAGATCTGAGCAGAAACAATGAAAAAGAAATGAAAGAAACAATAGTAAAGATTAATAAAACTAAAAACTGGTTCTTTGAGAAGATAAAATTGACAAACCTTTAGCCAGATTCATCAAAAAAAAAAAAAAAAAAAGAGAGAGAGAGAGAGAAGAATCAAATTAACAAAATTACAAATGACAAAGGAGAGGTTACAACAGACACTGCAGAAATACAAAGGATTGTGAGACTATTATGAACAATTATATGGCAACAAAATGGATAACCTGGAAGAAATGCATAGATTCTTAGAAAAGTTCAATCTCCAAGACTGAACCAGGAAGAAATAGAAATTATGAACAACCCATTTACAAACACTGAAATTGAAGCTGTGATCAAAAATCTCCCAAAAAACAAAAGCCCAAGACCAGATGGCTTCACAGGAGAATTCTATCAAAGATTTAGAGAAGAGCTAATGCCTATCCTTCTAAAACTCTTTCAAAAAATTGCAGAGGAAGGAATGCTTCCAAACTCATTCTACAAGGTCACCATCACCCTGATACCAAAACCAGACAAAGACAACACAAAGAAAGAAAGATACAGACCAATATCAGTGATGAACATAGATGCAAAAATCCTCAACACAATTTTAGCAAAGAGAATTCAGCAGCACACCAAGTTGGGTTTATTCCAGGAATGCAAGGATTCTTCAGTATACACAAATCAATCAATGTGATATACCATATTAATAAATTGAAAGATAAAAATAATATGATAATCTCAATAGATGCTGAAAAAACCTCAATAGATGCTGAAAAAGATTTTGACAAAATTCAGCATCCATTTATGATTAAAATTCTTCAAAAAATGGGCATAGAAGGAACCTACCTCAATATAGTAAACGACATATATGATAAGCCTACAGCAAACTTTACTCTGAATGGTTAAAAACTGAAAGCATTCTCCCTGAGATCAGGAACAAGACAAGGGTGTCCACTTTCACCACTATTATTCAACATAGCTCTGGAAGTCTTAGCTTCAGCAATCAGAGAAGAAAAAGAAAAGGAATCAAGATTGGAAAAGAAGGAGTAAAGCTCTCACTGTTTGCAGATGACATGACACTGTACATAGAAAACCCTAAAGATAGTATCAGAAAGTTACTAGAGCTAATCAGTGAATTTAGCAAAGTTGCAGGGAACAAAATCAATACACAGAAATCACTTGCATTTCTATATATTAACAATGCAAACTCAAAAAGAGAAATTACCATTCAACATTGCAACAAATAGAATTAAATATCTAGGAATAAACTTGCCTAAGGAGACAAAAGAACTGTACACAGAAAATTATAAGACACTGATGAAAGAAATTAAAGATGACATGAGCAGATGGATTCCATGCTCCTTAGTAAGAAGAATAAATATGTGAAAATGACTATACTCCCAAATGCAAATCTACAGATTCAATGTGATCCCTATCAAATTACCAATGGCATTTTTCACAGAACTTGAACAAAAAATTTCATAATTCATATGGAAATACAAAAGACCCCGAATGGTCAAAGTAGTCTTGAGAAAGAAGAATGGAGCTGGAGGAATCAACCTTCCTGACTTCAGATTTTACTACAAAGCTACAGTTATCAAGACAGTATGATACTGGCAATAAAACCAGAAATACAGATCAAGGGAACAAGATAGATAGCCCAGAAATAAACCCATGCACCTATGGGTATCTCTTGACAAAGGAGGTGAGAATATACAATGGGACAAAGACAGCTTCTTCAATAAATGGTGCTGGGAAAACTGAACAGCTACGTGCAAAAGAATGAAATTAGAACATTTCCTAACACCATACACAAAGATAAACTCAAAATACATTAAAGACCTAAATGTAAGACCAGAAACTATAAAACTCATACAGGAAAACATAGGCAGATTACTCGACGGCTTAAATCAAAGCAAGATGTCCTATGACCCACCTCCTAGAGTAATGGAAATAAAAACAAAAGTAAACAAGTGGGACCTGAATAAACTTAAAAGCTTTTTTAGAGCAAAAGAAACTACAAGCAAAGTGAAATTATAGCCCTCAGAATGGGAGAAAATAATGGCAAATGAAACAACTGACAAAGGATTAATTTCCAAAATATACAAGCAACTCATACAACTCAATACCAGAAACACAAACAACACAATCAAAAAATGGGTAAAAGAAGTAAACAGACATTTCTCCAAAGAAGACATACAGATGGCTAACAAACACATGAAAAGATGCTCAACATCACTCATTATTAGAGAAAGGCAAATCAAAACCACAATAAGACATCACCTCACACTGGTCAGAATGGCCAGCAAAAAGTCTACAAATAATAAACGCTGGGGAGGGTGTAGAGAAAAGGGAACACTCTTGCACTGTTGGTGGGAATGTAAATTGATACAGCCACTATGGAAGAAAGTATGGACATTCCTAAAAAAATCTAGGAGTAAAACCACCATATAACCCAGCAATCCCACTCCTAGGCATATGCCCTGAGGAAACCAAAATTGAAAGAGACACATGTATCCCGTTTTTCACTGCAGCACTGAAGTAACCTAGATGTCCATTGACATGAATGGATAAAGAAGTTGTGATACACATACACAGTGGAATATTACTCAGGCATAAAAAGGAACACATTTGAGTCAGTACTATTATACAGAGTGAAGTGAGTCGGAAAGAGAAAGATAAATATCATATTCTAATGCACATATACAGAATCTACAAAAATGGTGCTGAAGAATTTATTTACAGAGCAGCAATGGAGAAACAGACATAGAGAATAGACTTATGGACATGGGGAAAAAGGAGGAGAGGGTGAGATGTATGAAAAGAGCAACATGGAAACTTACATTATCATATGCAAAATAGATAGCCAAGGGGAATTTGCTGTATGGCTCAGGGAACTTAAACAGGGGCTCTGTATCAACCTAGAGGGGTGGAATGCGGAGGGAACTAGGAGGTAGGTTCAAAAGGGGAGGTATATATATATATGTATATATGTAAACTATGGCTGATTCATGTTGAGATTTGACAAAAAATAACTGAATTCTGTAAAGCAATTATTTTTCAATAAAGTAATAAGTTTAAAGGAAAAAAATTCAGTTGGACACATATTTTAGCTGCCCCATTCTAGGAAGGCTGAGTGCTGAAGACATGATGCTTTTGAATTGTGGTGTTGGAAAAGAGTCTTAAGAGTCCCTTGAATAGCAAGGGGATCAAACTAATCAATTCTAAAGGAAATCAACACTGAATATTCAATAGAACGACTGATGCCGAAACTGAAGCTCCAATCCTTTGGCTACCTGATGAGAAGAGTTGACTCATTGGAAAAGATTCTGATGCTGGAAAAGATTGAGGGAAGAGGAGAAGGGAGCAACAGAGGGTAGGATGGCTGAATGGCATCACTGACTCAATGGAGGTGTGTTTGAGCAAACTCTGGGAGACAGGGAAGGACAGGGAAGCCTGGCGTGCTGCAGTTCCTGCGGTTGCAAAGAGTCAGACACAACTCAGCAACCGAATAACAACTCTAGGAACAGAAAAATTTTTTTGATTAGGGCCCAACTCCAGTTCTTTGGTGAAACTCCCTATTCATTTATCTCCATGGTGCTTGGATTTGTCATCTGAGCTGTTGGTTCTGCCTTTTGAGAGATTATTCCTTTTTCCATAAATAATGGCCTGTGTTTGCAGATGAAAAACTTTCACAATGTTTCCTAATCATAGAAAGTTGTAAAAGTAGAGGACTTTTTCACGTTGCATCAACACAGTTTTTTTTTACAGTTCAGTCTTTAGGTATTCTTTTAAAATATAGTTATGTTAAACTTTGTGCTGTTACCTATGGATTTCATTGGTATATACACCCTGATTCAAAGCCAAGGCCATGCTTATTTTTAAGGCAATCCTTTATCTAGTTTGGGTTTGTCAGGCTGCTGAGGGACTGATATTTAGATTCTTATAAACACTTTTATATAAACAAGAGAATCTTCAAACACTAACTCAAAAATTTCCCTGTTCCTATGAAAGTATTTGCAGTGACAAGTTCAGTTCAGTTCATTGCTCACTTGTGTCCCACTCTTTGTGACCCCATAGACTACAGCATGCCAGGCCTCCCTGTCCATCACCAACTCCAAAGTTTACTCAAACTCATGTCCATTGAGTCAGTGATGTCATCGACCCATCTCATCCTCTGTTGCCCCCTCTCCTCCCGCCTTCAGTCTTTCCCAGCATCAGGGTCTTTTTCAATGAGTCAGCTCTTCGCATCAGGTGGCCAAAGTATTGGAGTTTCTGCTTTAACATCAGTCCTTCCAATGGATATTTGGGGCTGATTTCCTTTAGGGTGGACTGGTTGGATCTCGTTGCAGTCCAAGGGACTCTCAAGAGTCTTCTCCAACACCACAGTTCAAAAGCATCAATTCTTTGATGCTCAGATTTCTTTAAAGTCCAACTCTCACATCCATACATGGCTACTGGAAAAACCATAGCCTTGACTAGACGGACCTTTGTTGGCAAAGTAATGTTTGAAGAAATACGGATTTCTCAAGAAGCAGGTCAGGTGGTCTGGTATTCCCATCTCTTTCAGAATTTTCCACAGTTTATTGTGATCCACACAGTCAAAGGCTTTGGTACAGTCAATAAAGCAGAAATAGATGAGCTTTTTAATATGCTATGTAAGTTGCTCATAACTCTTTTTCGAAGGAGCAAGAACCTTTTAATTTCATGGCTGCAGTCAAGATCTGCAGTGATTTTGGAGCCCCTAAAGATAAAGTTTGCCACTGTTTCCTGATCTATTTGCCAGGAAGTGATGGGACCGGATGCCATGATCTTAGTTATCTGAATGTTGAGCTTTAAGCCAACTTTTTCACTCTCCTCATTCACTTTCATCAAGAGGTGCTTTAGTTCTTCTCTTTCTGCCATAATGGTGGTGGTGTCATCTGCATATCTAAGGCTATTGATATTTCTCCCTGTAGTCTTGATTCCAGCTTGTACTTCTTCTAGCCCAAGGTTTCTCATGATGTACTTTGCATATAAGTTAAATGAACAGGGTGACAATATACAGCCTTGAGGGACTCCTTTTCCTATTTGGAACCAGTCTGTTGTTCCTTATACAGTTCTAACTGTTACTTCCTGAGCTGCGTACGAATTTCTCAAGAGGCAGGTCAGGTGGTCTGGTATTCCCATCTTTTCCAGAGTTTTCCACAGTTTATTGTGATCCACACAGTCAAAGGCTTTGGTACAGTCAATAAAGCAGAAATAGATGTGTTTTCTGGAACTTTCTTGCTTTTTCAATGATCCAGCAAATGTTGGCAATTTGATCTCTGGTTCCTCTGCATTTTCTAAAACCAGCTAGAACATGTGGAAGTTCATGGTTCACATATTTTTGAAGCCTGGCTTGGAGAATTTTGAGCATTAGTTTATTAGCATGTGCTGCTGCTGTTGCTGCTGCTAAGTCGCTTCAGTCGTGTCCGACTCTGTGCGACCCCATAGACAGCACCCACCAGGCTTCCCCGTCCCTGGGATTCTCCAGGCAAGAATATTGGAGTGGGTTGCCATTTTCTTCTCCAGTGCATGAAAGTGAAAAGTTAAAGTGAAGTCGTTCAGTCATGTCCAACCCTTAGCGACCCCATTGAGATGAGTGCAATTGTGCGGTAGTTTGAGCATTCCTTGGCATGCCTCTCTTTTGTATTGGATTGAAAACTAACCTTTTCCAGCTCTGTGCCCATTGCTAAGTTTTCCAAATTTGCTGGCATATTGAGTGCAGCAATTTCACATCATCATCTTTTAGGATTCGAAATAGCTCAACTGGAATTTCATCACCTCCACTAGCTTTGTTCATAGAGATGCTTCTTAAGGCCCACTTAAATTCACATTTCAGGATTTCTGGCTCTAGGTGAGTGATCACACCATAGTGATTATCTGGGTCGTGAAGATCTTTTTTGTACCTTTCTGTGTATTCTTGGCATCTCTTCTTAATATCTTCTGCTTCTGTTAGATCCATACTATTTCTCTCCTTTATTGTGCCCATCTTTGCATGAAATGTTCCCCTGGTATCTCTAATTTTCTTGAAGATATCTCTAGTCTTTCTCATTCTATTGTTTTCTCTATTTCTTTGCACTGATCACCAAGAAAGGCTTTCTTATCTTTCCTTGCTATGTGTTGGAACTTTGTATACAAATGAGTATATCTTTCCTTTTCTCCTTTGCTTTTTGCTTCTCTTCTTTTCACAGCTATTTGTAAGGCCTCCTCAGACAGCCATTTTGCCTTTTTGCATTTCTTTTTCTTGGGGACAGTCTTGATTCCTTCTCCTGTACAATGTCACAAACCTCCATCCACAGTTCTTCAGACACTCTTGTCTATCAGATCTAGTCCCTTAAATATATTTGTCACTTCCACTGTATAATCGTAAGGGATTTGATTTAGGTCATATCTGAATGGTCTAGTGGTTTTCCCTACTTTCTTCAATTTCAGTCTGAATTTGGCAATAAGGAGTTCATGATCTGACACAGTCAGCTCCCAGTCTTGTTTTTGCTGACTGTATAGAGTTTCTCCACCTTTGGTTGCAAAGAATATAATCAATTTGATTTCAGTGTTGACCATCTGCTAATGTCCATGTGCAGAGTCTTCTCTTGTGTTGTTGGAAGATGGTGTTTGCTATGACCAATGCATTCTCTTTGCAAAACTCTATTATCCTTTGCCCTGCTTCATTCTATACTCCAAAGCCAAGTTTGTCTTTTACTCCAGGTGTTTCTTGACTTCCTACTTTTGCATTCCGGTCCCCTATAAAGAAAAGGACATCTTTTATGGGTGTTAGTTTTAGAAAGTCTTGTAGGCCTTCATAGAACCATTCAACTTCACCTTCTTCAGCATTACTGGTTGTGACATAGATTTGGATTATCATGATAGTGAATGGTTTTCCTTGAAAACTAATGGAGATCATTCTGTCGTTTTTGAGATGGCATCCAAGTACTGCATTTTGGACTCTTTTGTTTACTATGATGGCTACTTCATTTCTTTGAAAGGATTCTTACCCACAGTAGTAGATATAATGGTCATCTGAGTTAAATTCACCCATTCCAGCCCATTTGTTTGCTGATTTCTAAAATGTCAATGTTCAATCTTGCCATTGCCTGTTTGACCACTTCCAATTTGCTTTGATTCATGGACCTAACATTCCAGTTTCCTATGCAGTATTGATGTTTACCGAATTGGACCTTGCTTCTTTTTTTTTTTTTTTTTTCAGTTACTAGATGTTTTTTATTTATTTTTTACATTTTGTTTTTTTTTTTAATTTACAATATTGTATTGGTTTTGCCATATATCAAAATGAATCTGCCCCAGGTATACATGTGTTCCTCATCCTGAACCCTCATCTCTCCTCCCTCCCCATACCATCCCTCTGAGTCGTCCCAGTGCACCAGCCCCAAGCATCCAGTATCGTGCATTGAACCTGGACTGGCAACTCATTTCATATATGATATTATACATGTTTCAATGCCATTTTCCCAAATCATCCCACCCTCTCCCTCTCCCACAGAGTCCAAAAGACTGTTCTATACATCAGTGTCTCTTTTGCTGTCTTGTATACAGAACCTTGCTTCTTTACCAGTCACATCCACAGCTGGATGATGTTTTTGCTTTGGCTTCACTCTTCATTCTTTCTTCATTCTTTCCACTGTTCTCCAGTAGCATATTTAGCACCTACAGACCCGGGGAGTTCATCTTTCAGTGTCCTATTTTTTGCCTTTTCATACTGTTCATGGGGTTCTCAAGGCAAGAATACTGAAGTGGTTTGCCAGTCCCTTCTGCAGTGGACCACATTTTTTCAGAACTCTCCAGCATGACCAGTCCATTTTGGGTGGCCCTACACAGCATGGCTCACAGTTTCACTGAGTTAGACAAGGCCGTGGTCCATATGATTAGATTGGTTAGTTTTCTGTGATTGTGGTTTTCAGTCTGTCTGCCCTCTGATGGAGAAGGATAAGAGGCTTATGGAAGCTTCCTGATGGGAGAGACTGACTGAGGGGGACCTGGCTCTTGTTCTGATGAGTGAGGCAATGCTTAGAAAATCTTTAATCCAGGTTTTTGTTGATGGGTTGATCTGTGTTCCCTCCCTGTTATTTACCTGGGGCCTAACTATGGTGGAGGTAATGAAGATAATGGTGACCTCCTTCAAAAGATCCCATGCATGTACTGCTCCACTCAGTGCCCCCAACCCTGCAGCAGGCCACCACCAACCCACACCTATGCTGGAGACTCCTGGACATACACAAGCAAATCTGGGTCAGTCTCTTGTGAGATCACTGCTCCTTTTCCCTGCATCCTGGTGCACAAGGTTCTGTTTGTGCCCTCCAAGGGTCTATTTCACAGTCCTGTGTGTGTTCCTCAGGTCATTTCTTATTAAGGAATACCCTGCCTAATGGGGAAGCTGGGGAAGAGATTCACACAGTTTTATACTCCAGTTTTATACTATGTACTGAGTTAGATTTCCTTTAAATTTTCTTTATGCAGTGAATACTTACTTTTTAAAAAGAATTATTAAATCAATTACTGTATTGTGTGCAGCCAGAAATTCATAACTAAAATATTCAACATTTGCCTAGAAATTTACTTAGCCAGATCCACAATATTTGGGTTATTATTTTAATCTTCCTGGTTGCTCTCAGGTGATACTGCTTACCATGTTTGTTTTTTTTTTTTTTTTTGTACTATATGAGTCTTCTTTATATCAGCCTCTAAAACTAGTTTCATACCTTCTTTCTGGTTTTACCTAGAAATTACAAACTGCGTTCTAAAACATTTTTGGTTAGTGCCTGCCCCTAATCTTGAAGACATTATCTCATGTTTTATATTTTTGTTTCAGTAAGACCTCAAGTCCAGAGCCAATTTCTGTACTTATCATATACTGCTGCCCAAAAGAATTCTGTGGCTTGAAAAAGCAACCATTTATATGCTTGTTACTCTGTATAAGTTACCAACTTAGGCACTGAAACTGTTCTGCTTTATGTGGTGTCAGCCATTCTACCTCATGCTTTTGTTGTCTGTTGACACTTTGGTTGGGAACTAGTTGGTCCTGGATGAGCAGTCACCTCATTGTCAGTTTCTGAAATCTGTCAGCCACATTGCCTCAATTTTCCTACACAAGGCCTTCCTATAGGCTAGCTTGGGCTTCCTTAGTTTCTCTTAGTCTCCAAGAAGAGAAACCTCAATATATAAATATTTTAAAATTCTCTGTGAATATCTTATGGGCTGATTCCATTGGCTAAAGTCAAGCTCAGTCATTGTGGGAGAAACTACTTGAGTGCATAGCTACCAGGATTGGTAGAAGTCATTAATACAAACTATTTCCCACAGTGACTATATTTACCTTTTTTCCCCCTAGGATTTTGATTACAAATCACAGCTGTCAAAGATTCCTGGAAAATAAAGGACCTGATAGTCTGGTTATAACAATTTGGTTATAGATAAGCCAGAAAAAATTAATCCCAGGACATTTTCTCTTGCAAGTTAAACATTTTATATAGACATAACATATATTTAATATATGTTTAATAATTATATACTTTTAATATTATATAAATTACATATACATTTACTAGGTATATTAAATGTATATGTAATTAACATATATTAAATATGTTATACAAAATTGAAAATAATAATTAAAGCAAACAAACATTAATGGAGATATAAAACAGGCAAAACACAGTAGACTAAGGTATTAATATTATTTGTTAAGTCTGGATTCTAGAAGGAATGCTAACTCCATATTTCTCCTTATTTGCTCTCTTTCAAACCATCTTCTCTCCTTTGTAGCATGGTACTTCCCTTGATCTTGTTGAGACTAAATATTTCAGTCAATAATCATTTTCAAAGACTTCAGAGTTGTCTCCAAAGCAATATTGCAGATCTTCTCTTTAACTGTCAATTTTATATAACTTTTTAAGAAGTATGACTTCAGTAGTTTGACTTCAAGCATAATCAAAATAAGTGATCAGATTTAAAGAACTTCTTTATATTTTATCCCATCTTTTTAATGTGTGATCAGCCTTTGACACTGATTTTTAGTGTTAACAACTAACTACTCAATCCATATCTCAAATGACAAATACAGTAAAAATATAATGACCATAAAATAATGACCATATTTATATCTCATGATGTTTGGTATGGCTGGAAGGCAGAGTATTGGGTGGGTGGACAAAGATTGTAATATGGGAGAAGCAGTATCATCTGCTTTAGAATTTATCCTTTGTGACACTATATTATGGATAGTTGGAAGCTTATTTAAATACTATAGAACTTTTTATGAAAGATTAATCTGTAGAGGATGCATTTGTAAGATAATAAAGTCTTTGTTAAAAAGATCAAGGAAAGTTTTTCTTTTATAACAATAACATGAATGGATGTTGAATTTTGTCAAAGGCTTTCTCTGCATCTATTGAGATAATCATATGGTTTTTATTTTTCAATTTGTTAATGTGGTGTATTACATTGATTGATTTGCGGATATTGAAGAATCCTTGCATCCCTGGGATAAAGCCCACTTGGTCATGGTGTATGATCTTTTTAATGTGTTGTTGGATTCTGATTGCTAGAATTTTGTTAAGGATTTTTGCATCTATGTTCATCAGTGATATTGGCCTGTAGTTTTCTTTTTTTGTGGGATCTTTGTCAGGTTTTGGTATTAGGGTGATGGTGGCCTCATAGAATGAGTTTGGGAGTTTACCATCCTCTGCAATTTTCTGGAAGAGTTTGAGAAGGATAGGTGTTAGCTCTTCTCTAAATTTTTGGTAGAATTCAGCTGTGAAGCTGTCTGGATCTGGGCTTTTGTTTGCTGGAAGATTTCTGATTACAGTTTCAATTTCCGTGCTTGTGATGGGTCTGTTAAGATTTTCTATTTCTTCCTGGTCCAGTTTTGGAAAGTTGTACTTTTCTAAGAATTTGTCCATTTCTTCTACGTTGTCCATTTTATTGGCATATAATTGTTGATAGTACTCTCTTGTGATCCTTTGTACTTCTGTGTTGTCTGTTGTGATCTCTCCATTTTCATTTCTAATTTTATTGATTTGATTTTTCTCCCTTTGTTTCTTGATGAGTCTGGCTAATGGTTTGTCAATTTTATTTATCCTTTCAAAGAACCAGCTTTTGGCTTTGTTGATTTTTGCTATGGTCTCCTGTTTCTTTTGCATTTATTTCTGCCCTAATTTTTAAGATTTCTTTCCTTCTACTAATCCTGGGGTTCTTCATTTCTTCCTTTTCTAGTTGTATCTCCAGGGCATCTTCCTAACCCGGAGAGAGAACCCAGGTCTCCTGCATTGCAGGCAGATTATTTACCATCTGAGTCACCAGGGAATACCTGGAGCTAAAGATTTGGAAGTGAACAGCATATTAGAGGTAGTGGTTCAGTTCAGTTCAGTTCAGTCACTCAGTCGTGTCCGGCTCTTTGTGACCCCATGAATCGCAGCACGCCAGGCCTCCCTGTTCATCACCAACTCCCGGAGTTCACACAGACTCATGTCCATCGAGTCAGTGATGCCATCCAGCCATCTCATCCTCTGTCATCCCCTTCTCCTCCTGCCCCCAATCCCTCCGAGCATCAGAGTCTTTTCCAATGAGTCAACTCTTCACATGAGGTGGCCAAAGTACTAGAGTTTCAGCTTCAGCATCATTCCCTCCAAAGAAATCCCAGGGCTGATCTTCAGAATGGACTGGTTGGATCTCCTTGCAGTCCAAGGGACTCTCAAGAGTCTTCTCCAACACCACAGTTCAAAAGCATCAATTTTTCAGTGCTCAGCCTTCTTCACAGTCCAACTCTCACATCCATACATGACCACAGGAAAAACCATAGCCTTGACTAGACAAACCTCTGTTGGCAAAGTAATGTCTCTGCTTTTGAATATGCTATCTAGGTTGGTCATAACTTTTCTTCCAAGGAATAAGCGTCTTTTAATTTCATGGCTGCAGTCACCATCTGCAGTGATTTTGGAGCCCAGAAAAATAAAGTCTGACACTGTTTCCACTGTTTCCCCATCTATTTCCCATGAAGTGATGGGACCAGATGCCATGATCTTCATTTTCTGAATGTTGAGCTTTAAGCCAACTTTTTCAATCTCCACTTTCACTTTCATCAAGAGGCTTTTTAGTTCCTCTTCACTTTTTGCCATAAGGGTGGTGTCATCTGCATATCTGAGGTGATTGATATTTCTCCCGGCAATCTTGATTCCAGCTTGTGTTTCTTCCAGTCCAGCATTTCTCATGATGTACTCTGCATATAAGTTAAATAAGCAGGGTGACAATATATAGCCTTGACGTACTCCTTTTCCTATTTGGAACCAGTCTGTTTTTCCATGTCCAGTTCTAACTGTTGCTTCCTGACCTGCATACAGATTTCTCAAGAGGCAGGTCAGGTAGCCAACACTATAAATGGAGCTTGAGAAAAGGTGAAAGCAAAAACTTTTAGTATATACTAACATTTCAGAAGGAAAAAGAGAGAGAGAAACCTATGAAAAGATTGAGAAGGAAGGAATGATGAAGTAAGAGTAGCATCCCAGAAGCCAAAAAAAGAGATTAAAGAAGTCATAAGAAGAATATAATACCACAGGTATGTCAAGTAAAATTAGAACTTAAAGTAATACATGGACTGGGCAATTGAAAGACCTTGCTCATTTGGCTTCAGTGAAATGGCAAGGTAAAAGTCCCAGTGGATTAGACCAAGTGATAAATGGGAATTTGGGAAAGTGGAAATTACATGTGGAATCCTTGGAAGGAAAGGAATGAAAGGAGAAAGAAAAACAATTCTTAGCCAAAGTGTATTTTGAGACCAGGGTTTTCATTTATTTGTTTATGTGGCTTAGATGGTAAAGCATCTGTCTGCAATGTGGGAAACCCAGGTTCGATCCCTGGGTTGGGACGAGCCCCTGGAGAAGGAAATGGCAATCCACTCCAGTACTATTGCCTGGAAAATCCCATGGACAGAGGAACCTGGTAGGCTACAGTCCATGGAGTCGCAAAGAGTTGGACATGACTGAGCAACTTCACTTTCACTAAGATGAGATGGAATTAAAGGCAAAGCCTGAGGGGGAAGAGATGGTCAATGGGGGGAGAGGGTGAGGATGGTTAAATCTGGCTTTAGATGGATGTAAACCTAGATCTAGGTTATTTAATGAAACTTGGTGGGGAAAATTTATATCTTTATTAAATTAATAAAAATATTAAGGATAGATGTGCTGCAGATAGGTTTACAAGGATGGGAGAAAAAAATGGAGGAAAAAATTGAGGAATTTCATTGTAAATAAATTTCTTCTTTGTAGTGGATTGAATAGGGTCTCCTGAAAAGATAATACCAAGCTCTAAACTTTAGTGCCTATGAATGTGATCTTATTCGGAAATAGGGTCTTGCATGTTATTGAGTTAACATGAGGTCACAAATATGACATTAAAGATTATATTTCTGAGTCTCTGTAGTTAGGTGTGAGCATGCTACTAATTGCAAACAGAATGAAAATGGCGTGATATATATACTCCTTGAGTGTATATTTATAAGGGTATTGTTTGCCTTCTGCTTCCTCCCTTTCCTATACCTTGGGATGTGACATGATAGTGGCAGCAGTATCACCTGTGCACCTGGGGACAGTGTCTCCAGGGATAGGAGAGCAAGTGGAAGGAAACAGGGTTCTTGTGTTACCGGTGGTATAGAAGCATTTACCATGATACCAAATGCCACCACGGTGTTTTCCATAAGAGACCAATAAAATTCTGCTGCATTTATGCCACTTCTTTTTGTGACCACAAAATGGTATCTCACTAAATAATGAACCATATAAGCATTTACTAAATTACATTTCTGGATACTATGTGAAACAATTTGTTCTGATCTCTTAAAATTTCAGGAAATTATGCTCACATTGGAAATTATTTCCAGTCAAATGTATTACTCTGTTTTTTTTTTTTTTTTTTTCAAGTAGCAGAAACACAGACAGTTTAAAGACTGAAAGTCACAAACCTACTGAAAAGTTCATGTGGAGGACTGCTTCAGACAATTTCTTAAACAAAAAGACATAGCTTCAAATTAGAGGATGGAGTTCTTTAAGATATAAGAATCAGAGAAAGGCAAAGGGTTGTAATGATTTAAATAAGATGTGGTAGTATAGTGCTGCTGTGAAAAAGTCAATGCTATTCTCAAATGTACATACTAAGTAATTTCTTGTAAAGCAAGGGAGTTAGTATTTGAGAAAACAGGCTTGTTCCAAGGACATCAAAAACTTACTATGATACATTATTTTTCTGTTTAAGGAGACAAAATTAACCTCAGAAGAGGAATATAATTCTGAGCTTAAGAAAACATACTTGCTATAGTCACAATGGGCCCATTATATATATTCAAACCCATCAAATATATTTTTCCTTGCTTAAAATAACCCTTATTTCTTATTGCATGTGTAAATATTAATATTGAGTCAGTAAAACTTTGATTTTTAAGGAAAAATAGTATTAGCTTACTTGTGACATCAAAATTAGATACTTACTAGATGATCATCATATAATAATCAATGTGGTTAAATATGTGAATAAAATTAAGGATAAAAGATAATTTTAGTATTTTATACTATACAAAGGAAAAAATAATAGCTTTATACGGAAGCTGTTTAAAATGCTTATTATAAAATTAAGCATGAATACTTTTAGAGGAATTTGAATTGAACTCTAACTTAGGGCTTAGATCAGAGAAATCTTTTATAAGATTACTTGGGTATATAACACATTGTGGAGGAAGACCATTGGCTAATAATTTGTCCAACTGTCCCTCCTTCCTACACACACACACACACACACACACACACAGAAAGAGAGGGTACTCTTTTCCCACATCTATTAGATTTGCCATTGATCTTTCTCTTTCATGTGAAATAAGCATTTGTTTAGATGACCTAATGCACAAATGCAGGCAAGAAAAATCTCCCTCATCTATCTGTTCAGTCCCCCTGCTGAGAATCTGAACAAAACCACTGCTCTCTAGTCATCCCAATTTAGATTCCTTGTTAAAATATGTTGCCTCAGCTGGAAAACTGTCCAGTAATGCTTTTCTTCATTTTTAAACAGTGTTTACTCTATACTAGTCAGGGTAGGTATATTCTCCAAGTGCAGAATCTTCTAAAGTCATAAGTGATGGCCAAAACTAATAGGGTTGAAGCAGCACCAGTTTCATTTCCCACATGTGAAAGTGTTAGTTCAGTTGTGTCTGACTCTATGTGTCCCCATGAGTGGATTGTGGTCCACCAGGCTCCTTTGTCTATGGAATTCTCCAGGCAAGAATACTGGAGGGGGTAGCCATTCCCTTCTCCAGACAATCTTTCTGACCCTCGAATTGAGCCCACGTCTCCTGCATTGCAGGAAGGTTCTTTATCATCTGAGCCACCAGAGAAGCCCTTCCTACATGTACTCTGTTGGAATTTCCATTGCTTTCGAGGAAGTTTTTTCCTTGAGCTGTTGCTATTTATTTCTTAAAGTAAATATAGTGACTTAAATTGAATGCTTCACTCACTTCACAGCCAAAATAATACCCTCTGCAGCCTAGAGAGCTGTATGGTCTTTGTGCTTTTACCCAGAGGGTGAACTGGTCACATCTGGTACTAAAATGGGAAAATTGAAGCAAGCAAATTTGAGAACATCATGGCATCTATTGCATGGGGCAGGCAGAAGGTTGCTAGAATGTCAGTGAACACTGGGAGAATTGTACACTGATTTACTTATTTACATTTATCTCACCACAACATTTAAAATACAGTGTATGGTGTTTGGAGGAAATAGAGAACATAAAATAAGATTTGGCACAGTCTAGGTACTTTCCCTCAGAAGTGCCCAGTGCAAGAAAATGATTTTTTTCTAGACAAGTGGGTGAGGAAGACCTTTCTATAATACCTTCACTCCTTTCTTTTACCCAGGTGTATTTGGACTACACATTTCTGCATTTTGTGTTTCTTTGTTTTAAGATTTAAATGGAAGCTTAGAGGCCACAGATATTAACACCAGCACCACATCCAATCTTTCCTGGCAGTTATTGTTATTGCAATCCTTTTGTGCACACTAATCTGCTTTCTCTTAATACTTCTGCATAGATAGGCCATGCAGATACTTTTAGACCCAGCACAAAAGCCAATGGCACTTGAAGCTCCTAATATAATTTTCCTCCAGGGTGGATTAGATGCTCCTCACTTACCCCCACAGAATCGCATGCATACCTCTGTCATAACAGTCCTTCCAGGGTTGTAATTATCATTTTACTTCTCAGTCTCCATTATTCAGTGGCAGCTTTCTTTCACTTTTCTAATCTCAGAAAAATAGCACAAGTGTGTAGCACATCTGTGTCCTCAACAAATGTTTATTGAATAATTGAATGAACTACTTATCTTACACATATTAAATTGTTGCTCCTATTGATTTGAGGGCTCAATGTTATTAAGTTACTTGCAAAGTCAAGACATAGCTCCTACACTTTAAGTCAAATTTCTTGTCATTTCAAATTATGTCCACTCAGAATCAGTTATGTTCTCCTTCACCCTCTCTGTGCTGTACCAACAGCTCTTTATGACTAGGAGTATTTTAACCCAAGACTTCAGCTGAGAGAAGTTAAGTGCATAAAGAACAACTGCTTAAGAAAACATTTGCTTTTTGTTTATCTCTTAGTGATTTTCTACAGCAACTGTTTATAAGTCTGCCCTCACTTGCTCTGTCCCATCTGTAGGGAACTGTAGGGGGAAAAGGTGCAAAACCCGTTTCTCAGTTTACTGCACTGCAGTCTGATTAGACAGCATTGAGGTGCACTTTGGCTGTCACAGCAAAACCTGTGAAATGCCTTGAGAGAATTATTGGTGCAAATGTCTTAAAGAATTAATCATCTGCCAATTTTTTACTTTTTCTCTTTCTGAGTCATAAGAAGATTATAGAATTTAAAGAGTTTTCTTTTTTTCTCTTAAGACTCTTTTTTTCCCACCTAAGGTAGAATAAGGATATATTTATATTCAACTAGTCAGAAATATCAGCTTTTCTAATAAAGAAATAATTCATTCAGCACAGAATGAATTTTAGAACAAAAGAAAATATCGAGGTCATTTAGAATAATCTTTTTTTTTTTTATATATATGGCAATTAAGTCTCAGAAAAAGGAAGCCATGTACTTATGATCATACTACTAATTAAGAGCTAACATAATTCTAGGTTTCTGCCTTTAAGACAATATTAGCTCCTTCCATAATTTTATAAAAACAAAAACTCCACATTCCTTAAGAATTTTTATTTGAAAAAATTTGAAGATTAGTTAATGTTGTGTCTATACCATGTCGATATGAAAATTAGAAATCTACATTACTGTTTCTAACTTAAAAAGTTGGATAAACAACATATTTTTGATATTCTCAAATCTATAAAATAGGTAGAATTCAGTTTATTATTTTACTCTCTATAATAATGTGCACTTTTGTTATGCAGCCAATTATGATGTATATTCAACTCTCTTTGTAATTTTCAAGTTTTATCTGGTTTGCCCCACATACCCAACTTAGTTTTAATTTGCTGGTTTCATGTAAAGCATTATTCGGTGTAAACTGGAAATTACTTCTCCTTATCTAAGACATTAAAGTCTTTTTACATCAGATTCTTCTGATGCATATTCAGGGTTCTGTTAAGAGATTAAACTTAAAAAAAATTAGCATCTAGAATTCTGTAGCAAAATGTACATTATATTTTATACAAGTTAAGCAGTGAATTAGTTTGCTAAGGCTGCCCCAGAAAAGTACTACAGGCTCAGTGGCTTAAACAGCAGAAATGTATTTCCTCACAGTTCTAGAGGCTGGAAGTCCAAGATCAAGGGGTCAGCAGGTTTGGTTTCTTCTGAGGCTGCTTTCCTTGACGTGCAGATGGCCACCTTCTCCTGTGCCTTCACAAGATCTTTGCTCTGTGTGCGTGCACCTCAAGCATCTCTTTGTGTGTCCAAATTTCTCCTTTTTTAAAATAAGGACACCAGTGAGTTTGGATTAGGTCCCTTCCTAAGGGGCTTCCCAGGTAGCACTAGTGGTAAAGAATCCATCTGCCAATGCAGGAGACATTAGAGAAGTGGGTCCTATTCCTGGGTTGGGAAGATTCCTTGGAGGTCATGGCAACCCATTCCAGTATTCTTGCCTGGAGAATTCCCATGGTCAGAGGAGCCTGGCAGGCTACAGTTTGTAGGATTGCAAAGAGTCGGAAACAACTGAAGCAGCTTGGCATGCACATACCCATCCTAAAGGCCTCCTTTTAATGTAATCCAAATCCAGTCACATTTTGTGGTACACAGGGTTAGGGCTTCAATATACTTTTGGAGGGGAACCAATTCAGTCCATAATAGGCAGTGCATATTTTAAACATCTTATAAAATAGGTTCTTCTGTGTTAAGAGGTGACGATACTACAGAAAGTATCCTGGTTTAAGAGTTCATATTTCTGAGGATTAGACCTATCTTTCTGTCTACTCCTCTACAAGGCCAAATCTTTCTATTCTTTAATAATCTCAACAGAAAAATGAAAAGGTGGGTCCAAAAGATTCTTATGGTCCACTCACTAAAGTTCAATGGTCCGTGAAATTTTTAAGTATGTAAAAATTCATTTTGATTTCATACTACCTCTATAATATGAAATAATGAAGTTCCAATTTTTCAAGGTTCCTAGACTATCTTTTAAAATAAGAATGTAACTCTTTCCACTTTGTTGCCTTCAAAGTTTTGCTATCAGGCCTGTGTTAAAAATGCAAAATGAATTTTTAACAGAGCATTGACACTTGCATTGTTAATGTGCCTTCAGGCATGTAATTAGCTGAGAAGTTTAATCTTTTATATTCCAAAGTTTGATCAGAATGCATAAGCTAAGAAAGCTATAAAGTATTGACCAGTATCTTTGATAAAAAAAGAGAAAGTTCTAAGCAAATACTTGAAGATACTTTCTGTAAAATCAAATGTTTCTTGTTGCTTCTCAGTAAGTACATTAAATTTAATATGATGATTTTTTTTCTTTTTATATATCAACCAAAAAGAAAATGTCTACTATGTTCTTACTTTAGATTTTTTATATATTTATCTTGCTTGGGAATACTTGAAAAGAGTCATGTGTAACCTTCTGATAAATGAATGATTTATTCTTTGAATGATTCATGTTTAACAAAGCATATCACCCAATTAAGGAAAATAAAAGTCTGCTAGGTGAATATATAAAATGAAATTATAATATAGCTTATTTAAATAAATTAATGTTTCCCATTTATTTATGCTGAGCAAATATGAACACACAGTTATTTCTGTGAGCATTCAACTTGATGTTAGAACATGACATTTATTTGATATGAGATTAAGAGTTGACATAAGGATTGCACTGGAAACTGGTAGTTTGGTTGAGTAAAGAAAGGAAAAAGGAAATTTCTATATGAATTGAAGACATATCTAAATTGGAAAGAATTAGTAAATTAACCACATCACTCTGGAGGTACTTTTATTCTTTTTGAAACACATGTATGGTTATATACTCAAATTGTTCAAAAGTTGTCTCTTTAATTACTTTTATATCCACTTCTTGTTCAACAGAGAGTAGGTGGTAAGTAAATCCTGTTAATTAAAAGCTACATGGGCCTCAGAAGAAAACCAAATGTATACAGTGCTTCTCCTTTAGTGGAAATGTGAGATTAGTTCTGGTGTGATTATGTGGTAGTCAGGTAGGAGAGGCTAACATTTGGAATAAGAGTAATGCAGATCATTACATCAAGGAAACATAATATTATTATAATATAAAGTAAATATTAGTGGTGAGAGAAGAAGGAAAAGATAATTCTTTTTGGAATTAGCCAATTCTGTGACTGAGATAATCCTGATGTCAGTATTTTAAAAATATATTTTAATGACAGTTGATTTGTACCATGTTCTCCTCAGAAAGAAGCTATCCATGGAATAATGAGATATTACAATTAATCACTTTACAAAAGAATTCCTTGGATCCAGTTGAAAACAGAGATGAACAAAGGTTATCTGACCTGTTTCCATGGTCTCATAATATTTTGTACCCACCATTAAGATGGTGAAGCTCATTATAGTCTATTTCATACTTATCTATGCGTATAATCATCTTGTTTACTACTTTATAAGTTTTCTGAGCTCTGACTTTATTTCAGTTTTACTTGTACTAATTGCACTATTCATTCTTCCAACAAATATTTATTACATTTTAACTATGTCAATTATGGGACTCTACACAAAATAATCAAATGGAGATGCACCATTTCCAGTATCACTGAACACTCTGATCTTACAGCCCATGGACACACACACACATACACTCACTATACAACAATACTAACAATACTTAATGGACTTAAAAAGAGCAAAAGTGTTGGGGAATATGTGCAGAGATCATTCTGGAAGTCAGATAAGGGTATCTAGTTATAGAGATCTTCATATGAGATTTGAAAGATGGATTCGATTTTATGTTGTGGACAGTAGAGGAAAATCATTTGTAAAGCACACAATTTGTGAGAATGACCTACGTTTGGGAGGTCCAGAAAGTTTATTACTTTAAAGCCTCAAGTTTGAGTTCTGGGGGATGCATTTCAGGAAGGGTGATTTATGACAGGCAAAATGACATCATGAAGGGAGAGCGACATGAAGAAGAAAAAAGATACAGGCGATGGGGTTTATAGGTAGAAAAAGGAACGTTCACATATAAGAATATTGTTACATGACAGAGTTTTTGCACTTTATACTGCAGAGGAGAAGGCTCATTAAAGAAATTTAGCAGTGGAGTGACAGTCAAGATTGTATATCAATAAGATTTTTTGGCAAATAAAAGATGCTTGGGAAAATAATGAGCTGAGGAAGTATAACACTTGAAAATCACAGAAATTATTTTAGAAATATCTGAAAATGATTAAGATGTCAATGATTAGAAACAACAAGGAACAGCAGCATCATTTAAGGTTATCCTTTAACCATACCAACTCAGAAGTCTATTCCAGAATTTTTTAAAATTAACTGAAAATAAGACTGAGTATCTGCATTTTAGCAAGCATTGCCAGGTTACTCTAATCTAGGTGGTGGCTGAAACATGGTGTTATAGGCAGCTCTCAGTGTTGCTTCAGTGGATCACATTATGTATAAAGGAAAAGGGAAATGGATTTGAAATGTGGCTCTTAACTGAGATTATTGATGATAACAATACACAAGTGTATCTGTGTGCATAAACATTTGCGTGTGTGAAGTTGCATTACTTCCAAACATTAAAAAGACTATCCTAATTAATCTGCCCAGAATCCAGTGATAAATTCAGGTGAATTATTTTTGCAGATAGGTGACATATTCCAAGTAGAAGAGAAGTAAGAGGCAGAGGAGAAACCTAAATTAATCTACATGATTCCTAGGGTTATTGTAGTTTCTTCTGCACTTCACTGAAGTTCATAGCCTATTTAGGGGACACTAGTCAAATCTTGGTAGTCCTGATTCCCACAAATAAAATGATAGTTTAGACATGTGGTTCTCAATTAGAGGTAGTTTTGTCCCCAAGGGCACACATTTGACCTTGTGCTTCGGTTATCACAACTTTGGGCTTGGGAGTGCTACTGAAATCAATGAGTATAGATCAGGAATGTTACTAAAAACCTACAGTGTGTGGGTTATGCCCCCCCTCCCCCATAGCCACTCCCAGGAACAAAAAAGATCTGAACCAAAATGTTAGTGGCGACAAGTTTGAAAAGAGCTGGTTCAAATTAAGTACACTCTATACGAAGAGTACATCATGAGAACACTGGGCTGGAAGAAGCACAAGCTGGAATCAAGATTGCCAGGAGAGATATCAATAACCTCAGATATGCAGATGACACCACCTTTATGGCAGAAAGTGAAGAGGAACTAAAAAGCCTCTTGATGAAAGCAAAAGAAGAGAGTGAAAAAGTTGGCTTAAAGCTCAACATTCAGAAAACTAAGATCATGGCATCTGGTCCCATCACTTCATGGGAATTAGAGGAGAAACAGTGGAAACAGTGTCAGACTTTATTTTTGGGGGCTCCAAAATCACTGCAGATGGTGATTGCAGCCATGAAATTAAAAGACGCTTACTCCTTGGAAGGAAAGTTATGACCAACCTAGATAGAATATTGAAAAGCAGAGACATTACTTTGCCAACAAAGGTCCATCTAGTCAAGGCTATGGTTTTTCCTGTGGTCATGTATGGATGTGAGAGTTGGACTGTGAAGAAAGCTGAGCACCGAAGAATTGATGGTTTTGAACTGTGGTGTTGGAGAAGACTCTTGAGAGTCCCTTGGACTGCAAGGAGAAGGAAATCAGTCCTGAATATTCATTAGCTTTAATGATGCTTAAGCTGAAACTCAAATAATTTGGCCACCTGATGCAAATAAACAACTTATTGGAAAAGACCCTGATGCTGGGAAAGATTGAAAGCAGGAGGAGAAGGGGACGGCAGAGGATGAGATGGTTGGATGGCATCACCAATGCGATGGACATGAGTTTGAGTAGGCTCTGGGAGTTGGTGATGGACAGAGGAGCCTAGCATGCTGCAGTCCATGGGGTTGCAAAGAGTCAGACACGACTGAGCGACTGAACTGAACTAAACTGAACTGAATTGAATAAGAAAAAGGAGGTTGAATTGAGGTGGAGATATATACTTAAACTTGAGTGTGTCTTATATTTATGAACCTCGTAAAACTTCAAAATAACTCTTCTGGGAAAAGACCAATCCAAAGAAGCCAGGATTCCTAGAGATTTTCTAGTCTTCCCCGCTAGATATACTTGGTGGTTATCTGTCCATACAGGTGTGTTGAAAGCAGTACTATGCATGGAATCAAAATAGAAAAAAAAAATAAAAAAGCATAAGAAGATTGCATTTTTATGAAAATTCAACAGCTTTTGACTCTAGTTGCTATTGCTTACCTTATGGAAAGAAAGCATAGTGTTTTGACTATTTTCTCTCTCCCTTCCTCCTCATCCAGCTGGAACCTCAGCTGTGACTTTGAAATGTAACTTTATTTGGAAGAAGAATTTTGCAGATATAATTAGTTAAGGTTCTTGAGATGATATCATACTAAATTTAGGGTGAACCCTAAATCAGAATGAGTGGTGTCCTTATAAAATAGAAGAGGACACAAACATCCTGAGAAGAAGAATATTTTAAGGTGGAGGTAAACAGAGACTGAAATTATGCTGCTGCTGCTGCTGCTGCGTTGCTTCAGTCGGGTCTGACTCTGCGACCCCATAGATGGCCTCCTACCAGGGTCCTCTGTCCCTAGGATTCTCCAGGCAAGAACACTGGAGTGGGTTGCCATTTCCTTCTCCAGTGCATGAAAGTGAAAAGTGAAAGTGAAGTCACTCAGTCGCATCCGACTCTTAGTGACCTCATGGACTGCAGCCTACCAGGCTCCTCCATCCATGAAATTTTCCAGGCAAGAGTACTGGGAAGCCAAATAACACTTGGGGCCACCAGAATGTGAAGAGGCAAAGAAGGATTGTTCCCTAGAATCTTCTAAAGGACCACTGTGTTTCTGACTCCTGGATTTCACACTTTATCTTACAGGGCTATGAGAGAATAAAGTTTTGCTGTTTTAGACCACCCAGCTTGTGATATGCAGTATGGAAGCTTAAGAAGACTAGTACAGATTTTGGCACTTAGAAGACAAAGTGTTAGTTGTTCAGTTGTATCCTACTCTTTATGATCCCATGACTGTATCCCACCAGGCTCCTCTGTCCAATGAATTCTCCAGGCAATGATACTGGAGTAGGTTGTCATTCCCTTCTCCAGGGGATCTTCCTGATCTCTGGATTGAACTCAGATCTCCCACTTTGAAGTGAGATTCTTTACCATCTGAACCACCAGGAAGTGGAGTGCTTCTTTATCAAATGTTTTGACACGTAGAAGTTTCTTTGAAATTGTGTAATGGGTGGGGAATACAAATATTGAAGTTCGTGATAGAAATTTGTGTTATAAAGGAGCAAAAAATATATATTGGCTGAATTGTGTATTATTGTTGGGCAGAAAGTAGAAATTGTTTATTGTTAGCAATAAACTTGCATATTTATTTGAGAACATTTGCAAGCAAAGTGTTGAAGGTGTAGTCTGTCTTCTCTTTGCTTTTATCATAAAACATGAGAAAAAAAAAGATGACTCAAATAAGAAACTCTTAAGCAAAACAGAACCAGAATTTGATATTTTGGAAAATTATCAGCCTATCCTTTTGTCAAAAATACTCAATCATGCTCTGGAGAGAATGCCAAGAATGAGGAGGATGATCTCATTGCTGGCGATATTAGGTATGTGACTTATGGATCCAATAAATCATTAGCAGAAGCCATAAATAGAGGTGAAGTTGCCCAGGAAGGATGTGTGGAGAACCCTTTTGTCTAAAGCCATGGATTCCCCTTGACATACATGGGCAATGGACAAGGTTCTTCAGAATGTCCAGTCAGCAGAAACATTGTAAACAGATAATACTCAGAGTCACTTATACTTGATTTAGATGATGTGATTTGGAACATTTTTAGTTAAGAATATTTAGATGAGATTTTTGCTTTTAGAGAGTTTTTGCTGAAATGAGTTGAGACTTCAGAATGTTGGGACAAAATGAATGTGTTTTGCATGTAGAATAAATGTGAATTTTGCAGAACAGAGAATGGACTACAGTCCAAATCCATGTCCAACCACCCAATTTGCAGTAGTTCATAAGGGCAATTGGTTGATAGAAGGACAGATAAAAATACCTCAGAGAGATTTTCTGAGTTTATGGAGTTTTGGTATTCCATATAAGTTTTGGTATTTCTGAGTTTTGGTATTCCACACCGTATACATTTTTTTTGTAATATTATTCACCATTCCTTATCCATTCCCAAACAGGAAACATAATTCTCAACCAAAAATTTAGAATTTAGATTAGCTTTTAGGCTGGAATGTGGTGGAAGTATGGTATGCCTTAGTGAAGATTAGACATAGTGCTACCTTGTTATAGACAGTCAAAATTCAATTCTGGCTTCCAAGATAGTATAAGCAACATCTAGAGTGTAGTTAAGCACATTAAGCTATGCAGAACCAAGCTTTTGAATATTTCAGTATTAGCTGAAACTTTAAAAAATCATAGTTTACACAAGACTCACAAAGTCTAGTTCAAGGTACATTATGCTTAATAATAGGTACATATTATTTTTTATTATTTATGCCTATTTCTTCACCTCAAGTAACTTGAAATATTTCTAAATTCTTAGCTTAAAATAATCCCTCATTTGTTGCTTTTGTAAATACCCACTTGATTCTCAGAAAGACTGGACAAATAATTGAACACTTAGTATTCCTGATGAGTAATACTAAATAATCATCTACTCTTCCTTGAGGGTACAGTCTCTTAAACTGTCTTTCATATGTGTTTAAAGCAACAAGTACATACAGATATTTTTCCTTTAAAATTGCTTTCTTTCTGCTTTCCCTAGTAGTCAAAGGAGGTTTAAAAATATTCCTTTCTTAGTTCATACAGAACAACTACAGGCTGTTCTGGGACAGAAAACAAATAGTGAAATACATGTGAAAAGAGCTCCAAAGCACAGAAGGAGCTAATATAAAGAAAACCATAAAAGCAAGAATATATTGTATAAACAGAACTGTGAATAATAACCCTGAGTACCCTAAGAATAGAGTATACTTCTTTGTTCCTTCAAGAACTTTTGGTGTCACTAAAAATCAGGAGATACTCAGGCTAGCTTTGTGTATGTCTTAAATCAAGCTAGAAAATGGAAGATAACTTATTGACATAGGAGCTCTTTATTTTTCTTTAATTTGGCAACAAAGAACAGGTATTTAGATAAATTATGTAATGGACAACTGACTAATATTTCGGAACATTCTATTTTCAAATCATTGTTTGAGATAAATTATATTCAAATATAAAACCCAATATGGATAGAAGCAAAATATAAACTGAATTATGAATAGTATCATATATATTTAGTCCTTTGTTCCAGATGTTAAAATGTGTCTCTTCAAACAGATTTTTCTTTGCTCTTAACTCATGCTAACTCTCACTGTCTGGGGGTATTTTAATAATTTACCTTTACAGAGAAGGTGATAGTTTTGTATTACCAGTATACACCTCTTTCTGAACAGCTTGAGGAACATAGCAATTATAGTATTCAACTACTTGTCCAATTTTGGTACATTTCATAGTATTCTACTGAAGATAGAGTAATGTATAAATACAAGCTAAAGTGAAAGTGTTAGAAAAATAGACAGGTAGATAAACAGATAGACAAATAGATATCCATGTGCTTATGTCTTGGGAGCAGGAAAGTTAGAGTTGGTATTAGTTAAGGTAACTATGGGTCTTCCTTATAGCTCAGATGGTAAAGAATCTGCCTGCAGTTCAGGAGACCTGGATTTGATCCCTGGGTTGGGACGATCCTCTGGAGAAGGGAAGGGCAATCCCCTCCAGTATCTGGCCTGGAGAATCCCATGGACAGAGGAGCCTGGTGGGCTATAGGCCATGGGGTCACAAAGAGTCAGACACGACTGAATGACTAACTGCTACTACTAAAGTAACTATAAATGGAAAGAAGAGAGATGAAAATTTCTAATTTCATTACTTCCTCTTAAAGCCTTCTTTGAAATTAATTGAGATTAAAATGAAATTAAATGAAATTAAAAGACGCTTGCTCCTTGGAAGAAAAGTTATGACAAAGCTATATTTAAAAAGCAGAGACATCACTTTACCAACCAAGGTCTGTCTAGTCAAAGCTATGGTTTTTCCAGAAGTCATGTATGAATGTGAGAGTTGAACCATAAAGAAGGCTGAGCACCAAAGAATTGATACTTTTGAACTGAGGTGTTGGAGAAGATTTGAGAGTCCCTTGGACTGCAAGGAGACCAAACTGGTCAATTCTAATGGAAATCAATCCTGAATATTCATTGGAAGGACTGATACTGAAGCTGAAGCTTCAATGCTTTGACCACCTGATGCAAAGAACTGACTCAATGGAAAAGACGCTGATGCTGGGAAAGATTGAAGGCAGGAGGAGAAGGGGACAATAGAGGATGAGACATTTGGATGGCAGCACTGACTCAACGGACATGAGTTTGAGCAAGCTCTGGGAGATGATGAAGGACAGGGAAGCCTGGCAAGCTGCAGTCCATTGGGTCGCAAAGGTTTGGACACGACTAAGTGACAGAACAAATCCTTTCTTTGTTAATTAATTTTGTATTGCTTTGAAAGTTTTATGTTCTATTCTTAATGGGAATAAATATTGTAAATCTGTTAGTACCTTACCAGTTGATGTTAAGATGAAAAGCGGATGCATTTCCATGATTAGTGAAGTATTATCTTACAGAGTTCCAGTTCTTAAAACTGTAATAATGTAGTATTAGTCACTCAGTCATGTCTGACTCTTTGCAACCCCACGGATGGTAGCCCGCCAGGCTCCTCTGTCCATGGGATTCTCCAGGCAAGAATGCTGGAGTAGATTGCCATTCCCTTCTCCAGAGGATCTTCCCGACCCAGAGACTGAACCCGGGTCTCCTGCATTCAAGGCAGATTCTTTAACATCTGAGCTATAAAACTATAAGATGTATATTAATTGGTTAAATTATTTGATATTCTGATTGTGGATAAAGAGACAGTTGCTGAGTGACATATGAAGTTTCTAACCAAGAGCATTTAATACATACATGAAAGTTATTTTGAGGTTTTATATTTGCATCCATATTCAATATATGTATATGTATATATTGCATACTTGTATAGATATACATAAGTATATATACATATACACTCACATGTACATATTTACATTTTTGGATTTAGGCATGAATTTTGAGATGCTAGAGATGCTTGTGATTTAGTTGGTGAAGAGATTATCTAAAGGGGTGTGTATTCTTATCTGAACATTTTATTTCAAATTATACATGTTTCTAAAATTTAAATTATGGACAATGGAGGGGTAAGCCTTTGAGAAGTCTGTCTCAGATTTGTGAAAGCTTCTATAAAATGAAGCCCTCTTTCTTCTTTTCTGTAGTTTATCTAGTCAGATAAACATTTACTTTAGATGGTTTTAGGGCTTCCCTGATGGGTCAGATGGTAAAGAATCTCCTTGAAATGCAAGAACCGTGGGTTTGATCCCTGGGTTAGGAAAATGCCCTGGAGAAGGAAATGGCTACCCACTCCAGTATTCTTGCCTGGAGAATTACATGGACATAGGAACCTGGTGGGCTACAATCCATGGGTTAGATGACTTTTACATCACTTTCCATTTAGTTGTTTGCCAAAATTGGAAAGTTATATGACTTAGCAATCATGTGTGTATTTTTGTCCACCTGACAAAGCATGGGGTATGCTTAAAATGACTTGTGTCTCTAAAATTGATCTGGAATGGTATACTCCCATCATGAAAAAATTCAAAATATTTATAAACTTAACATCTTCCCCAACAGAAAAAACTTCACAATATTTATAAACTCAACATTCTCCAAGCAAATGGTTTTCAGTAAATAAAATGCTTTAGAAATTTAAGTACATAATTACTCTTAGTACTATCTAATATTCTATCAACTACTTTAGTTGAAATTTAATTACATAATATTCAAAAGACTTTAGAATAAGATTGCTGTCCAAGTCAGAAAAATATTCAATATGGAGTCCACTGATAAAATTCATCTTACATTATTTAGAGGTGTACTTTTTCTGCAATTTTTTTCAGCAACAGGAAATCACAGATTAAAATAATTAGTTGGTGGTTTAGGCTTTGATCTAAATACAGCATAGGACATAACTACAATGAAAAATTACTAATAGATTATAAAATAAAATAATATGAAATAAGAAAGTTTATATGCTAGCAATAAAACATTAAGCAATTTGATAGAGAAATCAGTAAGTTAGATAGATTTTAGATTAGGTGGATACAAACAATTATGTGTGTGAATGTATGTACATACATGTTGATAAAAATATATTGAGGCTTTTTCTTTTATCAGGGAGTTTGAGGGTTCACTGGGAAATTCAATGAGTGAACAACATTGGTTTGAACTGCCCAGGTCCACTTATATTTTCAGTAGTAAATGCTGTAATACTACATGATCCAGAGTTGGTTGTATCCTCAGTTGATGAACTGCAGATGCAGAGGAACCGCGGGTATGCAAGACTGAATATAAACTATATTAGGATTTTTGAGTGTGGGGAGGGTCGAGTGAACTGTATTTACAAACAAGCCAAACTTTGAGGAGTATAAGTGCATTCCATTCATGAAATATCTTTAGCATTGTTAATATAAATTAACAGTTTGAGCAAAGGCATATAAATGTCTAATGATGAGATCCATTATTGGAAAGTTCACACCCACACAATTTTTACTCAACCTACTATCCCAGGTTTAAAGTAAATTACTTATAACATTCTGGAGCAATGTATTTTGATTAAGCACAGATACCTGAGCATTCAAAAGACACTAGGAATGCCTTTCTTTGTAAACTTTTTTTCATTTATTTAGTATCATACTGACTTCCTCCTCTCTATTATATTATATATTAGTTTTGTGAGTTAAAAAGTTAGATGTTATACATATCAGTAGTAATATCAAGAAACTGATGCTTGAATCTTCAAAATAATCAGACAAAAAGTAAAAGTTCTTGTTTGACTTTGATAAGCACTAAGATGCATTCCTAATAGTATGGTACAAATAAATCTTGATTACTCAGGAGTTTATTCTCCATGCTGTAGATTTTACAGTTCCTTTGCTCCTTCTTCTGTCTGTTTTTTTCATTTGTCCGTTTATCATTTTATTGATTTTTTTAGTTTCATCTCAATGTAGGATAAACAAATAGCATATGCCTGTAGTTGAGAATTTCAATAAATAAAGTGGAACAATTATTGGTGTATACTGAATGTCTTTGGAGGATGTGGAGGATGAATTATTACTGATATCTTTTTCATATTTCTCAAAATCAGATGTATTATTTTTTTGCAAAAATGCATGCCCAGTATAATCTGTATTTAAACATTATTGCTAAAATGAGAGATTCAAAATTTTCAAATTAAGAGTTCTGTAGCCCGTGCTCCCCCGACACACTTTCCATCAATTATTTGCTCTTCCCAAAGACTAAAATGCTTTTATTGTTATTCTAGTAATTTTTTTGGAGAAGGCAATGGCACCCCACTCCAGTACTCTTGCCTGGAAAATCCCATGGACGGAGGAGCCTGGAAGGCTGAAGTCCATGGGGTCGCTGAGGGTTGGACAGGACTGAGCCACTTCACTTTCACTTTTCACTTTCATGCATCGGAGAAGGAAATGGCAACCCACTCCAGTGTTCTTGCCTGGAGAATCCCAGGGATGGGGGAGCCTGGTGGGCTGCCGTCTCTGGGGTTGCACAGAGTCGGACACGACTGAAGTGACTTAGCAGCAGCAGTAATTTTTTTTATTATTTTCAACAAATTTTAAAATTCTATATATTTATATTTCATTTGAAAATTAGAAGGAACAAATGATAATGTCATAAAAATTAGCTATAGCAAATCTTAACTCTATTAATATTTGGGAGATAAAAAGGTTGAGTGGATATTCACTTCCTATAATTATGATAGTGACTAAGAAGATAAATAAACATATCTATGAATAAGCATACATTTTTCCCTTGTGCTGTACTTTTATTACAAAAGTAATTAAGTTTTGGGAAAAATACATTTAAATTGAATTTATGCCCATGAATAAATATTAAAATAATTTAATATATTCTCTTTCATATAATAATTATATCAGATTTTTTTTGGTAAGCCTCCTGTTTATACTATCTGCAGTGAACTTAGCAATAATCAGAAAGGGATTTACATATTTCCTAATTAGGAACATGGTCCTTTGAACATGAAAAACATCAAAATTTTCAGAATCATACTGAAAATAATATGGAAATGTTTACTGAAAATTTAAGTAAGAGAGATCTGATTATGTGATTTTCTATTCAATAGATTCCTCAGTCAGAATGTGGTATTAAACTACACATGCTGAGAAATCTTTGCTCTTAGGGCAAAAAAAGATATATTATAGTGTTTTATACCTGTATCTGAGCAAGAGAGCAATATAAATAGGCTTTTAAGGAAACTGATTGTGGTCTAGGTGTCTGGATAAAAAAGTTATAGTAATTCCTGGAAAAAAATGAATAAAATGTATGTGGGTGAAAAATTTTGGATCCCACTGGGGATCATCCAAAATGTATCAACAACAGATGACTGGCAGTCAGGTAGCTTTCTTTCACAAATGGAGAAGACTGTAGTTGTACAAGGGAAATAAAATGTTTCTCCTTTTTCTTTCTATAAAGCAGACTTGCCTCTAAATTTGGCCTTGAGAGGGGTTATGCAACAGCACTCAATGCAAGAATTAGGAAAACATTTATTTTTCAGAGCAAAATCTCTCAGCAGGAAGCAACACACCATTGTTAGGGAATTTTTCAACTAAGAGTGAGGCTAGAGAATTCAAGTTAACTTTGTTTGAAGTCTTAGCCTGTTATTCCCCCCAATGAACTGATAACTTGCTTGGAATTACAGAAATAGATATGCTGCCACTTCCTTTCTACGCTGAATGCTAATGTATTCTGCCTGCTGGAGCAACATTCAACACTGTCCACAAAATGAGCTATCAACCTATTTCAAAAACAGTTTGAAATCCACTCTGAATACTTTTCTACAAAATATAAATGCAAAATCATATGGCTGCCAGGAACTTCCGAAGGTCATATAACACTCCAGCTTTCACATATTCTAAACAGAAATGAACATGTTGCTTTCTTCATTAGTTTATTCAACATCATTAACAAATAAAATGCATCCCTATTGCAAGTGTCTTTTGTCCATTGAGTCAGAGAAAATGATAGAGTTGATAAGTAATTTAAAAATATTTTTATCAAATATGATAAATGACAATTTTGAAATACTACAATGTGAAACTCCTTTGCAAAGAAACTTAAGGAAACTTAATTCTACCTGGGAATTGGAGAAAGTTTCATAAATATGTTAGCTGAATCTTGGCAGAGGTTATCACTTACTGGGAAAAGGGAGATTTTCCAAAAGTAGCAATATATGTATAATCTTGTTTCATTTCCATTTAACAGTAATGTCATGGAGGAATCTATCCTACTCTCTGAAATACAGAGGTTTGATTTTTAATGGGACATTCCTTGGACCCTAGCCCTATGGCTACCCCTATGCTCCTGAACATAACATCATAGACTTCTCTGATCCATTATTTCTTTCGTTTCCATCATAACCAAGATAATTATTTCATATTTTTTGTTCTCTACCATTTATCCTTTTCTTTGACACTTCTTCCACAATTCACATTACCAAGTTCACTTTCTATTTCATAAATAAAATAGGAGCAAACAGAGGATAACAGATAAATTTATACAGCTACATCAAATCACTCCCACTTCTGCTCACATACACTCCACCCTTTTTCCCTGTTCCAAATATATTGCCATGCATGTTTTCAGCTACAGCCAATCCTAACAGCTATTCACAAGGTTACTTTCCTACTAATTGCTCAAGGATATTTCTCAAGATGCTTTCCCTGTCTCCTTGTCTTACATCATAATTTCTTTCTTTACTGTATCATTTCTTTTAAAATACAGATATCATTTGACCTGGCTTCCCAGGTGGCGCTAGTGGTAAAGAACCCACCAGCCAATGCATAGACATAAGAGATGTGGGTTAGATTCCTGGGTTGGGAAGATACCCTGGAGGAGGGCATGAAAAACCCATTCCAGTATTCTTGCCTGGAGAATCCTATGGATAGAGGAGCCTGGCGGGCTGCAGTCCATGGAGTTGCAAAGTCAGACATGACTGAAGCAACTTAATAGGCACATGTATCATTTGACTATATTATGAATAAATGTCTTATTTTTCTCTTACCTTATTAAAAGTGAACACATCTTATGATCACATTTATTTACAGGCAAAAATTAAAAGGAGTGCCAAAAAGCTTAGTAACAAAGTTAAAATTATTAGTGTTAAAAAAATTCATGCAAAAATCCATAGCAAACAAAATATGTTATTGTTGTTCAGTCACTCAGTCATGTCTGACTCTTTGTGACCCCAAGATCTGTGGCATGCCAGGCCTCCCTGTCCCTCACCATCTCCTGAATTTTCCCCAAGTTCACGTCCATTGCATTGGTGATGCCATCCATCCATCTCATCCTCTCATGCCCTCTTCTTCTGCCCTCAATCTTTCCCAGCATCAGGGACCTCTCCAATGAGTCAGCTGTTTGCATAAGATGAGCAAAATACTGGAATCCCAACTTCAGCATCAGTCCTTCCAATGAGTATTCAGGATTGATTTCCCTTAAGATTGACTTGTTTGATCTCCTTGTTGTCCAAGGGACTCTCAGGAGTCTCCTCCCGCGTCACAGTTTGAAGGCATCAGTTCTTTGGCACTCTGTCTTTTTTACAGTCCAGCTCTCAAAACCCTACATGACCACTGGGAAAGCCATCAGATCAGATCAGATCAGTCGCTTAGTCATGTCTGACTCTTTGCGACCCCATGAATCACAGCACGCCAGGCCTCCCTGTCCGTCATCAACCCCCAGAGTTCACTGAGACTCACGTCCATCGAGTCAGTGATGCCATCCAGCCATCTCATCTTCTGTCGTCCCCTTCTCCTGCCCCCAATCCCTCCCAGCATCAGAGTCTTTTCCAATGAGTCAACTCTTTGCATGAGGTGGCCAAAGTACTGGAGTTTCAAAGCTTTGACTATATGAACCTTTGTTGGCAGAGTAATATCTTGGCTTTTCAACACACTTTCTAGGTTTGTCATAACTTTCCTTCCAAGAAGCAAACATCTGATTTCATGGCTGCAGTCACCATTTGCTGTGATTTTAGAACCCAAGAAAAGGAAACATGTCACTACTTCCACCTTTCCCCCCTCTATTTGCCATGAAGTAATGGGGCCAGATGCCATGATCTAAGTTTTTTTAACATTTAGTTTTAATATTTAGTTGTCACACTCCTCCTTCACCCTCATCAAGAGGCTCTTTAGTTTCTCTTTGCTTTCTGCCATTTGGTATCATCTGCATATCTGAAGTTGTTGATGTTTCTCCCACCTACCTTGATTCCAACTTGCAACTCATCCAGCTTAGCATTTCTCATGATGTGCTCAGCATATAAATTAAACAAACAGGGTGGCAACAGAAAGACCTGTCAAACTCCTTTCTCAATCTTGAACCAATCAGTTGTTCCGTACAGAGCTCTAACTCTTGCTTCTTGACCCACATACAGGTTTCTCATGAGACAGATAAGATAGTCCAGAATTCCCATCTCTTTCAGAATTTTCCACAGTTTATTGTGATCCACACAGTCAAAGGCTTTGGCATAATCAATGAAGCAGAGGTAGATTTTTTTCTTTTTAATTCCCTAGCTTTCTCTGTGATCCAGCAAATGTTGACAATTTGATCTCTGGTTCCTCTTCCTTTTCTAAATACAGCTTGGGCATATGGAAGTTCTTGGTTCACATTATGCTGAAACGTAGCATGTGAGATTTTAAGCTTGACCTTACTAGCATGGGAGATGAATGCAATTGTCCAATGGCAAACAAAACATGTAATTATAAATAAAAACAGAATCAACATGACTAACACTTAATTTTGTCTTAAACTCCAATATGGCTAGGGATGGCAGTGCCTGGGAACAGCCCTCTTTGTGCTCAGTCTCTTCAGTCATGTCTGACTCTTTTTGACCCCATGGACTATAGTCCACCAGGCTCTTCTGTCCATGAGATTTTCCTGGTAAGAATACTGGAGTGGGTTGCCATTTCCTCCTTCAGAGGTTCTTTCTCATCCAGGGATCGAACCTCCTGCGTCTACTGTATTGCAAGAGAATTCTTTACCGCTGAGTCACTGGGAAAGCCCTCCTTAATCTCTCCTATTTTCTATATATTTGTTCTCTTTACATAATCTTTATCTGGCTCACAGTTTAGAAAAGCATCTATGTTGGTGGGTCCCCAGATTATGTTTCCAACATGAAGCATTCTCCTGAAATATGGAATATATAGCAGCATATTCAAAATCTTAACTTGAATATTGAATATATGCTAACTTGAATATTGAATATATGCTAACTTGAGAGCAGTGAGCACAGAGAATCATAACTATTTTTCTTATCCTTTAAGTCATTTTATTACTATGTATGCTTTTATATTGTAATTTTTAGACATTCCATTTGGGGTTGCCCCACTCCAGTACCCTTGCCTGGAAAATCCCATGGACGGAGGAGCCTGGTAGGCTGCAGTCCATGGGGTCGCGAAGAGTCGGACACGACTGAGCGACTTCATTTTCACTTTTCACTTTCATGCATTGGAGAAGGAAATGGCAACCCACTTTAGTGTTCTCGCCTGGAGAATCCCAGGGACGGGGGAGCCTGGTGGGCTGCTGTCTATGGGGTCGCACAGAATCGAACATGACTGAAGCGACTTAGCAAAAAAAAAAAAAAAAAAATGAAATGCATAATGGTTTGATACACAAGAAATGCATGACAGTAAATAATTGTTATGAGTTTAAAATGACCTGGGTGACTGTAACCTTATTGAATTCACCTGTTGCTACACTTTTTTGCCTTTAATTTCGTCACATTGTATCCATGATTTTTGTTATGTGTTTTATGACCTTTTCCACTGTTTTTTTTTTTTTTTGAAATGCTAGTGTAACTTCTATTTATTTATTTTTTAAACTTAAATTTATTTATTTTAATTAGAGGCTAATTATTATTGTATTGGTTTTGCCATACATCAACATGAATCCACCAGGGGTGTACACGTGTTCCCCATCCTGAACCCCCCTCCCACTTCCCTCCCCATACCATCCCTCTGGGTCATCCCAGTGCACCAGCCCCAAGCTTCCTGTATCCTGCATCGAACCTGGACTGGCGATTTGTTTCTTATATGATATTATACATGTTTTAATGCCATTCTTCCAAATCATCCCCCTCTTCTCTCTCCCACAGAGTCCAAAAGACTGTTCTATACATCTGTGTCTCTTTTGCTGTCTCTCATACAGGGTTGTTGTTACCATCTTTCTAAATTCCATATATATGCATTAGTATACTGTATTGGTGTTTTTCTTTCTGGCTTACTTCATTCTGTATAATAGGCTCCAGTTTCATCCTCCTCATTAGAACTGATTCAAATGTCCACTGTTTTTATTTGTTCTTGGATCCTATATAGATTTAGTCTTAAATTCTTAAGTAATTTTGTTTCATTCCTACTCATTTCTTAAATTTTGAACATTTATTTTCAATCTTCCTTTTCTCCAGTCTCCTAATTTTTATGTTTAAAAAATTTAATTTATTTTGTTCTTTCAAAACTGTACTAAATTTCTTAGTATCTTTATTTTAAAAATATGAGATTTTACTTTTTGTCTATTCTTTAGGCTTGTCTTCTTGAATACTCTCATTGTTAGTAGAGTTAAAATTTTGGTATTATCTTTAATCCTCTAAAGAGTTTGTAGTGGATTTGACTGTAATCTTTTTAAGTTGCTAAATTTTTCATAAGTGTGAGTTACCCTATAATTTTAGAAGAGAGTCTGGGCCAAAACAGGTGTTTATAGAAATCAGGCTTCGAGAGCTTTCTCTACTTATGGGTTTAGAAGGTAACTGGAAAAAAAAAATCATACATTCTAACTCCCTTCTATATTTCTTTCTCTTGCTTTTATCTGAACATTCTCTTCCCTTCCTTTTATTATAACTCTCCTAAATAATTTGAATTTTTATCCCAACATTTCCTTGTGAGTGTTAAGAGTATTATATGAAAGGGAGTCTAAGTTTGTTAATGTTTGTGTGTATGGAGTGCTCCAAAACTCCATGTAGATGATATTACATCATTGTCCTCTTGCACTGACTTGAAAGTTAAGTCCTAATAGTTGATTTTCAGTTGCTAAGTCATGTTCAACTCTTTGTGACCCCATAGACTGCAGCATGCCAGTCTTCTCTGTCCTTCACTATCTCCTGGAGTTTGCTCAAATTCATGTCCATTGAGTTGATAATGCTATCTAACCATTTCATCTTCTGCCACTCCCTTCTCTGTTTGCCTTCAAACTTTCTCGGCATAACAGTCTTTTCCAATGAGTTGGTTCTTCACATCAGGTGACCAAAGTGTTGGAGCTTCAGCTTCAGCATCAGTCTTTCCAATGACTATTCCAGGTTTATTTCCTTTAGGTTGGTTTGATCTCCTTGCTGTCCAAGAGACTCTCAAGAGTCTTCTCCAGAACCACAATTTGAAAGCAACAATTCTTCAGTGCTCAGTCTTTTTTAGGGTCCTACTCTCCCAACTGTACATGACTACTGGAAAAACCATAACTTTAACTATATGAAACTTTTAGCCAAGTAATGTCTGCTTTTTAATACAATGTCTAGGTTTGTCATGTCTTTCATTCTAAGGAGTAAGCATCTTTGAATTTTATGGCTGCAGTTACCATCAGCAGTGTTTTTGGAGCCCAAGAAAATAAAATCTATCACTTCTTCCACTTTTCCCCCTTCTATTTGCCTTAAAGTGATGGGACCAGATGCCATGATCTTAGTTTTTTCAATGTTGAGTTTTAAGCCAGCTTTTTCACTCTCCTCTTTCACCATCATAAAGAGGATCTTTAGTTTCTCTCTGCTTTCTGTCATTAGAGTGGTATCATCTGCATATCTGAGGTTGATGACATTTCTCCTGGCAATCTTGATTTCCCCTTCTAGTTTATCCAGTAAGACATTTCTCATGATGTACTCTGAAGTTAAATAAGCAAGGTGACAATATATAGCCTTGACATACTCCTTTCCCAATTTTGAACCAGTCAATTGTTCCATGTAAAGTTCTAACAGTTGCTTCTTGAGTCCCATACGGTTTCTCAGGAGACAGGTCTGGTGGTCTGGTATTCCCATCTCTTTAAGAATGTTCCAGTTTGTTGTGATCCACAAGTCAAAGGCTTTAGCATAGTCAATGACACAGAAGCAGATGTTTTTCTGGAATTCCCTTACTTTTTCTGTGATCCAATGAATGTTGGTAAGTTGATCTTTGGTTCCTCTGCCTTTTCGAAACCCAACTTCTATGTATGGAACTTCTAACTGAAACATAACTTGAAGGGTTTTGAGCATAATGTTACTCGTATGTGAAATGAGTGCAATTGTATGATAGTCTGAACATTCTTTGGCACTGCCCTTCTTTGGGATTGGAATGAAAACTGACCTTTTACAGTCCTGTGGCCACTGCTGAGTTTTCCAAATTTGCTGACATATTGAGTGCAGCACTTTCATGGCATCATCTCTTAGGACTTTAAGTAGCTCAATGGAAATTCCATCACCTCAAAAAGCTTTGTTTGTTAATGCCTCATAAGGCCCACTTGATTTCATTCTCCAGGATATCTGGCTCTAGGTGAGGGACCACACCATCATGGTTATCTGAGTCATTAAGACATTTCTTGTACAATTCTGTGTATTCTTGACACTTATTTTTAATCTGTTCTGCTTCTGTTAGGTCCTTACCATTTTTGTCCTTTATCTTGCCCATCCTCCCATGAAATGTTCTAATACAAAAGATGCCATATTTGGTTCTAATAGAGTAGATTCCATATTTAGATTGACCCAATGCAAGTTCAAATTTTGTGTTCTGCTGTAAGTATAGGCATTATGAATAGTTGTTTTCCTTTTCCTTCCTCCTACATTGTTGCTGATACCACACATATCAACTAGGCTATCAGTGGCTTCAAGTTCACACACATAACTTTAAAAATTTTTGGCCATACTTTTAAAATTTTTATTGACATAGAATTGATTTGTAATGCTGTCTTAGTTTCAGGTGTAGCAAGGTGTATATATGTGTGTGTGAGTATATACATATTCTTTTTCAGATTTTTCAGATAGCCTAAGTGACATGTGTGTATATATATATTCAGATTTTTCAGATAGCCTAAGTGATATGTCTGGAGAGAAGAGTAAAGTTTAGACAAAGGGTGATAAGTAACCCCTCCAGAATAGCTGTGAGCTCTTAGGAGGACTAAAGATGAGACTAAACCTTTCCACACCCCATCCATCGATGCTACTCGCTCTTTTACGAAAAACACATCTAAATACCTTCCTCTAAACATGTATCTTGTCCGAAAGCTTTCTAAGGACAATGAATATATTGTACCATCTTTTTTTTTTTTGTTATTCAAGCAGCTACTTAAACTGAAAAAAGCTTTTAAAAAGTTGGTTTGGTAGCCTGTTTGCTGCATCTTGAAGTTAAAATATGTCACCTCTCTGGAGTAAGGTTTGATTTTGTTGGCTCCACTTAAAAGTATAAATTTTAGGAAAATTCTTCTGCTTGCCCTCAAGATTATTTTTTTCTTTCTAAAAACCTTTCTCTGTTTCCTACATAATTTCTTTCCTTTGATTTTTGTGCCACCACTTGGCAAGTTCTGGTTTCTATATTCTCTTGGCTTCTTACCTCAGAGAACTAATCACACAAACATCCAAGAGAAGAAATTAGAAACTAAATTTAGTTTTACTTGTTTCTCATTCTATATTTAACAGATTTTGTATGCTTATCTTGTAGTATGTTTTAGAGAATTAATGGGTAAAAGAAAAAAATGGCCTTTTAATGCTTTCATTGTACTCGGAAACAATAATCTTAACATTGTTAATTAATTCCTCTTTTAAGATTTAGAATTTAATAATTTAGCCTTGACTTTTCACCTTCTTTACTTCATGAACTGGAAAAGATGATAGATTAATAATGCTGACCTATTTAGCACTCTTTAATTTATTTTGCAGTTAAATGTAATCAGCTTTTGAAAAGTGCTTATGATTTGCATAATTGCCAGAGTACTAAGAACTATGTTTTCAGCATTCATTTTCAGTTTTTATCAGTAGTCAATTTGACTCTCAATTCTTGATAGTTTTCCTTCCTTTTGTGAACTTCCTATAAATAACATATATTTTGCTAATCAACTTCTTCAACATGATTGAAAACCATTTTCTGACAGGAACATTAGGAAAGAGCCAGATAATATACGTGAGTGTTGCCCAGTGTTTGGTATGCTGAAAAGAGTAATTTTTTTTGTTCATTAGGTCTGATTCTGCATAAATCACATTCTTCATCTGCTGGGGGTAAGATAGGTACACTTCAAGTGTTTAATATGTGTTGATTTTCTTCATGTTATTTCTCCCCAGCAAATCAAGTCCACTTACCATACCCATGTGTTCATCACATGGTGAACAGCAGAATTGTGGAGGACATTTGACTGGAGGTTACTTGCTTCTCTGGGTTTCCCCGGTGGTTCAGAAGGTAAAGAATCTGACTGCAAAGCAGGAGACCCACATTCAATCCCTGAGTCAGGAAAATCCTATGGAGAAGAGAATGGCTACCTACTCCAGTATTCTTGCCTGGAGAATTTCATGGACAGAGGAGCCTGGTGGGTTACAGTCCATGGGGTTGCAAAGTGACTTTTCAATAGCTTCTTAACTAGTTTCACTGTTTCCTTCTTTGATTCTCTAATACTCATTATCATCATTAGAGCCTCAGTTATTCTCCTAAAATGCAAGGACTGATATTTCTCCCTGAAATATTTCAGTAGTATTCTTTTTCATTTTGAATCAAGTTCAAAGTCTTTATTGTGGCTTCTGTGACTTTTAATAAACTGAAATCTACCGAAATAACACCTTTCACTACTTAAAATCTTCCCACTGCCAGCTACCTACCACCCCATAGCCATAAGATGCTGCAGACATTACTGAATCTATTTGAGTGCTTCCAACATTTCTTATTTATCTGTCAACTTAGAATCTTTGTAAATTGTGTTATCTCTTCATGGAAAATTATCACATCTTTTTGTTTTCATGCTTCCTTTCAAGTTTACATACTTTCCATGTCTGCCACGCTTATTATCTCAATTCTCTCTGTATCATCTTAATAGATTTTACTCTACCAAGTATAATTACTGAATAAGTAATAAAAATACACACTACATTTTTTGTTATTGCTTGTTTATCTGGTTTCACCATTAAACAGAGAGAAATATGAGAGTAATGTGTATTTTAATTTTTTCATCATTGAGCATAGTACCTGAAAAATTGTGGGTGCTTAATAAATATTTGTTGAATACTATTAAATGGAAAGAGTAGATTTTATAATATACTCATTGTGGAGAGTCATACATAAGAAATATATTAGTAAGAATTTATAACTAACTCTGAGGATATATCTTTAATTTAAACAAAATATTCTAATAAGGGTTCAAGATAGACTACTACTAGGTCTCTGTAATGACACAGAGCACTCACAGAATTCTAAGTGACTCTAGGTGCACAAGGTCCTTAGTGATCACTTACTATTGTTCAATCTGGACTCTTTACAGTGTTATATTTCACTTTTTCCCATATATTAATATTTATTCCCTGCGGCTAAATTCATAAGTTGGCCTCCTTTTTACAACATTAGTGTTAGCTTATTCATCCATTTATATTTCCATTTCCTGTCATCACACTAATTCCAGTGATATCCACATGTTACCTACATTCCCACATTAGCTTTACTGTTGGTCCCTCATTGTTACTCCTGCCCCTCTGCAATCCCATATAGTCAGCAACCATAATAGTCTTGCAGAAATGTAAATCTGGTCTTATTACACATCCCTGCTTAAAAATCATTCCTGATGTCTCCTAAAATAAATAAAAGCAAAAATAAATAAATTGGACCTAGTTGACCTTAAGGAGAAGGCAATGGCATCTCACTCCAGTACTCTTGCCTGGAAAATCCCATGGACAGAGGAGCCTGGTGGGCTGCAGTCCATGGGGTCGCTAAGAGTCGGATACGACTGAGCGACTTCACTTTCACTTTTCACTTTCATGCATTGGAGAAGGGAATGGCAACCCACTCCAGTGTTCTTGCCTGGAAAATCCCAGGGACAGGGGAGCCTGGTGGGCTGCCGTCTATGTGGTTGCACAGAGTCAGAAACGACTGAAGTGACTTAGCAGCAGTAGCAGCAGTTGGCCTTAAAAGATTTTGCATAGCAAAGGAAACCACCAACAAAGTGGAAAGACAACCTACAGCACAGGAGGAAATATTTGCAAATGATATGACCAATAAGGGTTAATATACAACCTACATAAATATGAGGAAAACAAGCAACCCAATTTAAAACATGGGCAGAAGAACTGAATAGACATGAGAAAATATAGATGGCCAACAGGCACAGGCAAAGATACTCAATGTACTAATCATTAAGGAAATCCAAATCAAAAGCACAATGAGGTATCACCTCACACCTATTAGAATGACTGTTAATGAAAAGAACATAAATAACAAACGTTAGAGAGAATATGGAGAAAAGGAAATCCTTGTACACTGTTGATGGGAATGTAAGTTGGTGAAGCCACTGTGGAAACAGTATGAAGGGTTTTCAAAAAGCTAAAAATAGAACAACCATATGACCTAGCAATTCAACTCCTGGGCTTATATCCAAAAAAACCCAAAACATTACTTGGAAAAGTTTCATGCACCAATTGCCAAGGTACTGAAGCAACCTAAATTTCTATTAGCACTTAGGATAAAGATAAGTTGATAAAGAAGATGTGGTATAAACATACAATGGAATGTTACTTAGCCATCAAAACAAATGAAATGTTTCCATTTGCAGCAATGTGGATAGACTTGCAGGGCATTATGCTTGGTGGAATAAGTCAGGCAAAGAAAGCCACATACTGTATGGTATCACTTACACTTGTAATGCAAAAAATACAATGAAGTAGTGAGCAAAAAAGGAGCAGACTTACAGATATGGAGGAAAAACTAGTGGTTAACCTGTAGGGAGAGGGGAGGGGCAAATTAAGGGTGGTGGTGGTGATGTAGTTGCTAAGTTGTGTCCAAATCATGTGACCCTATGGACTGTAGCCTGCCAGGCTTCTCTGACCATGGGATTCTCTAGGCAAGAATATTGGAGTGGGTTGCCATTTCTTTCTCCAAACTTAAGGGTAGGGAAGAGGAGAGTACAAAGAATTGAAGTAAGATAGGTCATGAGGATGTAGTGAACAAAATGAGAAATATAACCAATATTTTGTAATAACTATAAATGGTGTTTCAGTTCAGTTCAGTCACTCAGTCATGTCTGACTCTTTGTGACCCAATGGATTGCAGCACGCCAGGCTTCCCTATCCATCACCAACCTCAGGAGTTTACTCAAACTCATGTCCATAGAGTCAGTGATGTTGTCCAACAATCTCATCCTCTGTTGTCTCCTTCACCTCCTGCCTTCAGTCTTTCCCAGCAACAGGGTCTTTTCCAAAGAGTCAATTCTTCACATCAGGTGGCCAAAGTATTTGAGTTTCAGCTTCAGCATCAGTTCTTCCAATGAATATTCAGGACTGATTTCCTTTAGGATGGACTGGTTGGATCTCTTTGCTGTCCAAGGGACTCTCAACAGTCTTCTCCAACACCACAGTTTAAAAGCATGAATTCTTTGGTGCTCAGCTTTCTTTATAGTCCAACTCTCCCATCCATACATGACTACTGGAAAAAAATCATAGCTTTGACTAGATGGACCTTTGTTGGCAAAATAATGTCTCTGCTTTTTAATATGCTGTCTAGTTTGATCATAGCTTTTCTTCCAAGGAACAAGCATCTTTTAATTTCATGGTGGCAGTCACTATCTGCAGTGATTTTGGAAAACCAAAAAATAAAGTCTGCCACTGTTTTCATTGTTTCCCCATCTATTTGCCATGAAGTGATGGGATGGGACAAGATGCCATGATCTTAGTTTTCTGAATGTTGAGTTTTAAGCCAACTTTTTCACTCTCCTCTTTTACTTTCAAGAGGGTCTTTAGTTCTTCTTTGCCATAAGGGTGGTATCACCTGCATATCTGAGGTTATTTATATTGCTTCTGGCAATCTTGATCCCAGCTTGTGCTTCATCCAGCCCAGCATTTCTCAACATGTACTCTGCAGATAAGTTAAATAAGCAGTGTGACAATATACAGCCTTGACGTCCTTCTTTCCAAATTTGGAACCAGTCTGTTGTTCCATGTCCAGTTGTAACTGGTGCTTCTTGACCTGCATACAGGTTTCTCAAGAGGCAGATCAGGTGGTCTTGTATTCCCATCTCTTTCAGAATTTTCCACAATTTGTTGTGATCCACACAGTCAAAGGCTTTGGCATAGTCAAAAAAGCAGAATATATGTTTTTATGGAATTCTCTTGCTTTTTTGATGATCCAACAGATGTTGACAATTAATCTCTGGTTTCTCTGCCTGTTCTAAATCCAATTTGAACATCTGGAAGTTCACAGTTCATGTATTGCTGAAGCCTGGCTTGGAGAATTTTGAGCATTACTTTGATAGTGTGTGAGATGAGTGCAATTGTGAAGTAGTTTGAACATTCTTTGGCATTGCCTTTCTTAGGGATTGGAATGAAAACTTACCTTTTCCAGTCCTGTGGCACTGCTGAGTTTCCCAGGTTTGCTGGCATATTGAGAGCAGCATCATCTTTTAGGATGTGAAAAAGCTGAACTGGAATTCCATCACCTCCACTAACTTTGTTCATAGTGATGCTTCCTAAGCTCCACTTGACTTCGCAGTCCAAGATGTCTGGCTCTAGGTAAGTGATCACACCCTCTTGGTTATCTGAGTCATGTAGATCTTTTTTTTGTATAGTTCTTCTGTGTATTCTTGCCACTTCTTCTTGATATCTTCTGCTTCTGTTAGGGCCATAACATATAAATGGTGTTTAACCTTTAAAAATTATATGACAAATGAAAAACAAACATTTCTTGCTGTTCTATCTCATATTGTCCATTTTCTTCACATATTTCCTGCATATCCATTTCAGAATGTGCAATCCTCCCATGTAACTTCTTTGCATGTCTCCACAACTGTACTGTAAACGGTACCAAGGGAATGCACTTGTCTATCTTTTTGACGTCTATATACCCAGAAATCAACACATAGCAGGTGCTCAGTAAACACTGTTGAATGGCCTTAGTGAATAAACAGTTCTTAATCTCTATTGCCAGCAAAGCTTTAGCAAAATGAAAGTTCTCTACAAATTTGCTTAAAGAATATAAATCTATGTTTAAGAAACATTTGTCAATAGTTTGAGGAAGTTCAAATTGATGCTAAAATTTCCCATGCCACCCTCACTGCCACTGAAGCCAGTTCCAAAGAAATTATTTTCAATCATAATTCTAAGCAATTAAAACATGTGACTCTGGCAGCCCTCACTGTGAACTTCAGTCTGACCACCCTGGGTTCCTGGTTCAAAGCTAATCCAGTTAAAGTTTCAGCACAAGCTTGTTCAGAACCAGTTCATATCAAGAATTTTATGTCTGTTGTCAAAAGTTGAAAGCTATTTCTCATTGTCATATCTAGTTTTGACACCTTCACCAAAATGATCTATAGACACATAGGGATAAATATACATATTTCCTGGGTTGGGCACATGCCCTGGAGAAGGGAATGGCAACCCACTCCAGTATTCTTGCCTGGAGAATTCCGTGGACAGAGGAACCTGGCAAGCTACAGTTCATGGGGTCACAAAGCGTTGGACATTGCCAAACAACTAACACACACACACACACACACACACACACACACACACATGTATTTGCAATTAACAGTTTCTAACGAACTCTAATTTTTCTCGCCTTTGACAGAGGACAACATCTGTACTTAAGAACAGTGATTAACACACCTATGGACACCTTATATTTGACAAGGAGTTAAGAGTATACAGTGGAGCAAAGACTGTCTCTTCAATAAGTGAAAACTGGATAGCTATGTGTAAAAAAAATGAAATTGAAATACCTCTTAATACTGTACATAAAAATAAACTCAAAATGGATTAAAGACCTAAACATAAGACCAGAAACCATAAAACTCATAGAGGAAAACAGGGAGAATAAGAATTTCTTGACACAAATCACAGCAAGATCTTCTATGATCCACCTCCTAGATTAACAGAAATAAAACCAAAAATAAACAAATGGGACCTAATTAAACTTAAAAGCTTTTACACAGCAAAAGAAACCATAAACAGGATGAAAAGACAACCTTCCGAAAGGGAGAAAACATTTATAAATGAAGCAACTGACAAATGATTAATCTCCAGAATATAGAAGCAGCTCATGTGGCTCAACATCAGAAAAAGAAACAATCCAATCAAAAAATGGTAGAAGACCTAAACAGACATTTCTCTAGGAAGACATCCAGATGGCTAATAAACACATGAAAACATGCTCAACATCACAACCCCACTACTGGGCATAAACCCTGCGAAAACCATAATTGAAAAGAATCATGTACCCCAATATTCATTGCTGCACTATTTACACTAGCTAGGAAACTATCTAGATGTCCATCAAAAGATGAATGGATAAAGAAGTGTGGTACATATATTCAACGGAATATTACTTACCATAGAAAGGAACGGATGTGTCAGTTCTAGTGACATGAATAAATCTAGAGCCTGTTATACGGAATGAATTAAGTCAGAAAGAGAAAAACAAATATTGTATATTAACACACATATATATGGAATCTAGAAAAATGGTACTGATGAACTTATTTTCATAAAGACCCAGACTTAGAGAAGAGACTTATGGTCACAGCAGGGGAAGGAGAGGGTGGGACAAATTGTGAGAGTGGTATTAAAATATAAACATTACCATGTGTAAAATAGATAGCTAATGGGAATTTGCTGTATATTGCAGGGATCACAGCCCGGTGCCTTTGACAGTCTGGAGTAGTGGGAAGGGGTAGGAGATGGAAGGGAAGTTCAAGAGGGAGGGGACATGTGTATATCTATGGCTGATTCGTGTTGATGTATGGCAGAAACCAACACAACATTGTAAAGCAATTATCCTCTAATTAAAAATAAATAATAGTGATTAATTCCAGAGAAGGCAATGGCATCCCACTCCAGTACTCTTGCCTGGAAAATCCCATGGACAGAGGAGCCTGGTAGGCTGCAGTCCATGAGGTCGCTAACAGTCAGTCACGACTGAGTGACTTCACTTTCACTTTTCACTTTCATGCATTGGAGAAGGAAATGGCAACCCACTCCAGTATTCTTGCCTGGAGAATCCCAGGGACGGTGGAGCCTGGTGGATTGCCATCTGTGGGGTCGCACAGGGTCGGACACAACTGAAGCGACTTAGCAGCAGCAGCAGCAGTGGTTAACTCACAGACATAGAAAACAAACGTACAAAACAAACAAAGGGGAAAGAAAGCAGGGGGTTGGCAGATACAAAATACCATATATAAAATAGATAAACAGCAAGCTCCTACTGTATAAGATAGGGAACTATAGTAAATATATTTTAATAAGTCACAAGGACCATAATGGAAAAGACATGAAAAAGAATAAATATAACTGCATCATTTTGCTGAGCACCAGACATTAACACACTGTAAATCAATTATACTTAAATAATAAGAGTGATTAATTTACTTCTCACATTTCATTCATCAAGTAAGATCACCTAACCACTTATTTAAAAGGAAAGATTTTAAAGATTTTAACTTTAAATGCAAATCATCCTTTTTTATGATTAAAAATAAAAATCTTTGTAAAAGGACATATTTTTAAAGCTAGTTAAAGTAGTAATATAAAGAGTAGGTAGAATTGGACTCCTGACAAAATATCTGAATGAAATCTCTAAAAACAAGAAAAAAGTATTGGAACAGTTGCCTTTTTAAATTATCAGTGCTTCTCAATGACAGTATTAAATTATTTTCTATGGATAAAAACTATCCCTCCATTTAGCTTCAGGAAAAATCAATTTTATAGTTGTTTGGAGTATTATTGTGTCCTCAAAAAGGTTCTAAACATATTGGAACATGATGTTATTCTTTGTTTATTATTAGAGAGTGAGATCTATTTTGTCTCTAGTATCATATTATAGTCTTTATATTACAGGACTTAGCTATGTGTTTCTTAAAGTGGTTATAACTCATTAATCTTATACTCTAAAATTCTATCCTCTGTCCCTGTTCTTTTCTCACTGATTCCTGCCAGACATCTGTAAAACAGAACTCATCTTGTATCCTACCTTTTAGTCCACAATCTTTCTTTCCCTCCCTCTATCTATGGAACTTCATAGAGAGAAAATAGGCTTTGTAGTCAGGTGGTTGTAGCTCAAGCCCAAGCTTTGGCATGTTCAGTGTTACCTTGGAAAACTGCTTTAAACTATATGTATTTCTGCTTCCTCTTCTCTAGCAGGGATACTAATGTCTGTCCAGCACGCTGTTGTGAGATCTCGATGATTGTATATATACATAACTAATGTAAAACTATGGTTTTTCCAGTGGTCATATATGGGTGTGAGAGTTGGACTGTGAAGAAAGCTAAGCCCTGAAGAATTGATGCTTTTGAACTGTGGTGCAGGAGAAGACTTTTGCGAGTCCCTTGGACTGCAAGGAGATCCAACAAGTCCATCCTAAAGGAGACCAGTTCTGGGTGTTCACTGGAAGGACTGATGCTGAGGCTGAAACTCCAATGGCCACCTCATGCGAAGAGTTGACGCATTGGAAAAGACCCTGATGCTGGGAGGGATTGAGGGCAGGAGGAGAAGGGGACGACAGAGGATGAGATGGCTGGATGGCATCACTGACTCAATGGACATGAGTTTGAGTGAACTCAAGGAGTTGGTGATGGACAGGGAGGCTGGGCGTGCTGTGATTCATGGGGTCGCAAAGAGCCAGACAGGACTGAGCGACTGAACTGAACTGAACTATCATAAAGTAAGAGTAAATGGATCAGTTATTTGTATCTTATTTTCAAGTAACAACATTTTCAGACTATCATATACTTTATATAAGGTCAGTATTAAATCTGACCTGAGAACTTAACTAAATTTCCACTATTAATCTATGTTGGATCTTTCAAAACAGACCCATGCAAAGCCATTTTAAATCTCTGTGGATTGTTCACTCTGGGCTCTGATACTCCATCTAATTAGTTACCTCCATCTTTAAACCTCTAGCATTTTTTCTCCTTTTAAAATTTTAATGTTCTCATAATTCTATATTTTACAGTTAAAAGGGCTACATATATAAAGTAATACTTTTCCCAAACAGCCTGCTTCTTAGTATGTGATATTCGATACCATAATACCAGGCATTTGTTTTCATATTAGCACCTTGATATACACATTCTGAATTTAAAAGAAAACAAGGACACCTCGTAATTATCTCAAAATAGGAGAAAAATGTAGTTTTATTCATAGTACAATTTTGCTTTTTCCCATGCAACAGAGAGAAAGAGATAAATAAAAGGAGCCAGTCATAAACTTAAAAGAAATTGGTTGTAGTAATGCTTGGCTTTTAAATCTAGGAAAATAGCAATGAAGAATCACAGTAATCAAATTTGGCCTGAATAGAGCTTTGTGTAATTAGTGCATTAAACATAATGATAATGATCTTGTATTTGATTTAATTTTATTTATTTATTTATAAATGACTACCATATTGCACCTGGATGCTTAGAGATAATTAAAATAATTTAAAAAGTACAAAATGAGTAAAAATAAAAAGGTTCGCCAATTTCTGAGACTGATAAACTAAGCCAAATAAAAACCAGAATTCTTATTTTCAGCTTACACTGGGCTAGGAATCCAACCACATAAATTTATTTCTAAGTTAGAGTGATGTTCACATATATCGGGATTTCACTAATAAATTTATTTAAAGAGTAAAAATTCTAAACAGTAGCAAATTTTACCTTTGAGAATTTCATTATAGGAAATAAGTAATAAGATACATATTCTTGAGTGTTTTAAAAATAACTTTAAATGTACATTCAGGACCCACTATAAATAAAGAAATGTCCTCTGGAATATGGAGGTATTTTTCTGTTTGTATATTTAAACTCTTGTAGGAAAGATAAGAACATTAAAAATGTACTTGTCAGTATAATGCAGATGATATTAGAAAAGCAATAAATGACTGCCTATTTATAGGACAAAAACATTGGTTGGATATTAAGAACTAAAATTTTTCATTTTTTTAATGAAAATGAAGTAAATCTTACATAGTAGCTAGGATTCAAAGACCACATATACTATATGAGATAAAATAATGGCTAATAATAGGGAAGAAGGGAGAAATTATAATCCATGGCAATAAACACATGAAAAATAGGATGATGTATATGATAGTGCATAATAATATACTACTAAAATTCTTAAGAGAAACTGATTTTAAAATGATGATCCCATTCATTTGTATCATATTTTATGTCATATTTTATGCATATATGTATTTCTTAAATCTGATCTCTTATACCTAGATGAGCTCAGAAGTATAATACAACCAAATACAAATCCCTGAGATCAGTGATTTTTAAAGAAAGATCATAGGTGTCTTTTGGGGCAACCAGACTGTAAAAAATGTCTATGATGAAGGATCCTGGTGCAAAGGTTTTCAAGACAGAAACAATACTGAAAACCTTAGTAATAAAAACCAATTCATATGTTACTTGAATGACGAGGTACCCAAAGTATTAAAGGGAATTCAAAACATTTATCCTAGCAATTATTTTCTTACTTTGTTCTCAAACTAGTTTTCAATGCCAAGTCAATTTTACTATTCTAGTTTAATATGATTCTCATGTTTGTAATTTTTCAAAGCATGGCTGACACCTTGAATAAGCAATCTAAAAATAGTTTTGTCTCTTCTACTAGTTCTTGACTCTTGTTATTTCTGACCTCTATCATTTTAAAAATGCAGGCACAAGTCAAATCTGAAGTGAACTGAATAAAAGAAATAATTTCAAAAATCAATGAAATTGAAAGTAAGAGCTCAATAGAGAAACTCAACAAAACCAAAAGCTGATTCTTTGAAAAAAAACTCAGTAAGATAAGTGTCTATCCAAGCTAAGGTAAAAAGAGAGAACACAAATTACAAATATTATAAATGAAAGGAGGGGAACGTTACTATAGATCTTGTGGAAGTTAGGTAATAAACACTATAAACTACCTTAGTGTTAATGTTGGTCGTGTTTGAGTCTTTGCGACTCCATGGACTGTAGCCCGCTAGGCTCTTCTGTCCATGGAATTCTACAGGCAAGAATATTGGAGTGAGCAGCAATTCCCTTCTCCAGAGGATCTTTCCAACCCAGGGAACAAACCTGGGTCTCCTGCATTGCAGGCAGATTCTTTACTGCTGAGCCACCAGGGAAGCCCTATAAACTACCCTACATCCACTAATTTGATAATCGATGAAATGAACCAGTTGCTCAAAAGATACAATTAGCCATAATTCATAAAGAAATAGATGATCCAAATAGGCCTGTGTCTGTTTAAAAATTGAATTAACAATTCATAACCTTCCAAAACAGAAAGCACCAGGCTCAGATGGACTCACTGGTGAATTCTACCAAACATTTAAGGAAAAAACAAAATTGTACCAATGCTCTATAATCTCTTTCAAATGATAGAAGCAGGGGAAATACCGACTCATTCTAGGAGGCCAGAATTACCCTAATACCAAAGCCAGACAGAGATATTCCAAGAAAACTACAGATTAATATATCCTATGGACATAAATGAGCTTCTCAGGTGGTGCTAGTGGTAAAGAACCCACCTGTGAATGAAGGAGATGTAAGAGATGTAGGTTTGATCCCTGGGTCAGGAAGATCCCCTGGAAGAGGTCCTGGCAACTGGCTCCAGTATTCTTGCCTGGAGAATCCCACAGACAGAGGAGCCTGGCAGGCTACAGTCCATAGGGTCACAAAAGAGTCATACACAACTGAAGTGACTTAGCATGCATGCACATGAACATAAACACAATAATCTTCAATGAAATACTAGAAAATTGAATTTAACAATGTATGAAAAGAATTTTTACACCACAGGCAAGTGGGTTTTACACATGTGCAAAGCTAGTAGAACATTAAAAAGTCTATTAATATAATACATCACAACATCAGATTAAAAAAGAAAAGTCACATGATCATATCAATAGTTTCAGAAAAAGCATTTGACAAAATCCAACACAATAAAAGTTCTAAGTACATTAGGGAGACAAAGGAATCGTCTCAATTTGATAAAGATTATTTACAAAATATCTACAGGTAACATCATACTTAATGATGAGAAACTCGAAGCTTTCTCACTAAGATCAGGTAAAAGGCAAAGTTACCCATTTGACCACTCATTTTCAACACTGTATATGTACCAGAAGTTCTTGTTAATTGAATAAGAGATGGACAAGAGATAATATGTATACCTATTGGGAAGAAAGACAGTCAACTCTGCGTATTCACAGACAAATTCATCATCTATGTAGAAAATCTGAAATAACTTTGTATCATGCTGATGTGTCCAATTTATTAATTCTAAATTTTTTAGTGGATTCTTTAGAATTTTCTATGTATAAAACAAGTCATCTGTGAATACAGATTGTTTTGCTTCTCCTATTTGAATTTTTTTGGCACTTTTCTAATTTTCAGTGCAATGTTGAATAAAAGTGGCAGGAGTGGGCATACTTGTTTTGTTTCTGAGGTTATGGGCAAAGCTTCCAGTCTTTCACCACCAAGTATGATACCAAATGTAGGTTTTTATTAAATGTGTCATAACAGGTTGAGGAAATGCTCTTCTATTCTTAATTTTATGTGTATTTTTATAATAAAAATATAAAATATTGGGTTTTGTCAGTTGATTTTTCTGAATCTACTGAAAATATTATATTGATTGTTTTCTATGTATAGACACAGTGTATAGTGTACTGCATTAATTGGTTTTCAGATGTAAAAGCAACTTTGCATTCTTGGAATAAATCTCAGTTAACCAGTGCATAATTCATTATATATTGCTAGATTCTGTAGTTTTTTGGATTTGATGCCTTGGCTTTGTTTTGCATCAGGGATGACCCTGGTCTTATAGAATGAGTTTGTAAGTCCTTCTCTCTTATTTTTGAAACAGTTTATGGATCATTTAGCTTCATCTCATACAACTGGGTATATTGTCTCATCATTTTCCCTACTCTCAAAGCATTTTTATCATTGCTCTTTTTATTTTTCTTTGACATAACATTTATTTAGAAATATGTTGTTACATAATTTATACTTATTTTTGAGTTTCCCATATGTATTTCTTTTATTAATTTCTGGTTTCATTCTGCATGGTCAGAGAACATTCTTTTTATTATTTCTGTCCTTTTAAATTTATTAAGGTCTATATATGTCATAGCATATTGCCTACCCTAGGCAATGCTCCACATGGATTTGAGAAGACTGTATATCCACTGTCATTGTGAAGAGTGTTTTATAATATCTATTAGGTCCAACTGGGTTATAATGTTCAAATCTTTAAACTCCCTGTTGAACTTCTGCCTAGTTGTTCTATCCAGTATTGAAAATAGGGTATTGAATTCTCCAAATATTATTGGTGAGTTTTCTATTTCTCCCTTAATTTGTTAGTTTTGCTCTCTGGATTTTGATAGTCTGGTCAAATGTATATACTTTTCTAATTGTTTTATCTCTCAGAGGGATGGACAAAAACTATTTTAAAATATATATAACTGACTCATTTTGCTGTGCAGTAGAAACTAACATGACATTGTAAATCAACTACACTTCAATTCAAAAATTAATTAAAATAATAAAAATTAAAAAAGAAAACATTAAAATGCCATTCTTTATTTCTATATATATTTATGTAAGACTGTCTTGTTAAATATTATCATAGCCACTCCAGCTTTCTTGTGCTTTCTGTTTGCACTATATATCATTTTCCATACTCACACTTTCAATCCTATACACAATACATAGTTGAGTCATGTATTGTATTCAGTCTGATAATCTCTGCCTTTTGATTATGTTGTTAAATACATTCAAGTATAATGTTATTAGAGAAGGCGATGGTACCCCACTCCAGTACTCTTGCCTGGAAAATCCCATGGATGGAGGAGCCTGGTAGGCTGCAGTCCATGGGGGTCACGAAGAGTTGGACACAACTGAGTGACTTCCCTTACACTTTTCACTTCCATGCATTGGAGAAGGAAATGGCAACCCACTCCAGTGTTCTTGCCTGGAGAATCCCAGGGACGGGGGAGTCTGGTGGGCTGCCATCTATGGGGTCACACAGAGTCGGACACAACTGAAGTGACTTAGCAACAACAATAATGTTATTATTTATATAGTTGAAGATAAAATATTTGCTATTTTATTTTTGTTTTCTGTATAGTCATATATTTTTAATTCATTCTTTACTGCTATTTTTGCATTGAATGCATATTTTCTAATGCAGAATTTTGACTTATATTGTATTTTAAATTTTTATTTTAGTGATTGCTGTAGAGATTATTGTATATATCTTAACATATCAGAATCAGCTTCAGGTTTACAATAACTTAATTCCAATAAGATATAAAAGCATACCTCCTTTATACCTCTATTCCCATTTCTTCTTCCTCTTTCTTTTACATTATTTCCATATATAGTATATCCTATAATGTTACAAACCAATGATACATTGTTACAATTATTATTTACTTACATAATTTAATGATGTTTAAAGGAGATGAGGAAACAAAGGAGAGCAAATAATATTGATAACTTTTGTTGTATTAACCATTGTATTTATCATTTCTGGTTTTCTTTAATTTGTTTCTGAGAATTTAAGTCACCATCTCCACTAATTTCTTTAGGCCAATATAGCCTTACTCCCCCTCATCTCCTTTGTGTTGTTATTGGCAAATATTCTATATGTTATAGATCCCAAAATATATTATATACATATTGTTTTATGTGGTTGCTTTCTAAATTAGTTGAGAGAGGAAACATATTTTTACTTGCCAGTGTTAATTACATAATTATGAACAAAACTAGTGGAAGTGATGGAATTCCAGCTGAGCTATTTCAAATTCTAGAAGATGATGCTGTTAAAGTGCTGCACTCAATATGCTAGCAAATTTGGAACATTCAGCAGTGACCACAAGATTGGAAAAGGTGAGTTTTCATTCCAATTCCAAAGAAGGGCAATGCCAAACAAAGAAGGTTCAAACTACCTTACATAGTGCACATTTCACATGTTAGAAGGGCTATTCTCAAAGTCCTTAAAGCTGGGCTTCAGTGGTATATGAACTGAGAACTTCCAGATGTACAAGCTGGGTTTTGAAGAGGCTGAGGAACCAGAGATCAAATTGCCAACATTCGCTGGATCATAGAGAAAACAAGGGAATTACAGGAAAACATCTAATTCTGCTTCATTGACTACACTAAAGCCTTTGACTGTGTGGGTCACAACAAACTGGAAAATTCTTAAAGAGATGAGAATAACAGAATATCACCTTACATACCTCCTGAGAAACCTGTATGCAGGTCAAGAAGCAACAGTTAGAACCAGCCAAGGAGCAACAGGCTAGTTCCAAAATTGGGAAAATAATACACCAAAGCTGTATATTGTCTTGTATACAAGACAAGGCTGTATATCATATATTGTCTTGCTTATTGAACTTATATGTAGAGTACAACATTTGAAATGTCACGCTGGATGAATGACAAGGTGGAATGAAGACTGCTTGGAGAAATATCAACAATCTCAGATATGCAAAGTGAAAAGAAACTAAAGAGCCTCTTAATAAGGGTGAAAGAGGAGAGTGAAAAAGCTGATTTAAAGATCAACATTATAAAAACTAAGATCATGACATCCAGTCCCATCACTTCATAGCAAATAGAAGGGGAAAAAGTGGAAGCAGTGACAGCTTTTATTTTCTTGGGCTCCAAAATCACTGTGGACGGTGACAGCAGTCATGAAATTAAAAGATGCTTGCCCCTTGAAGAAAAACTATAACAAACCTAGAGAGCATATTAAAAAGCAAAGACATCGCTTTGCTGACAAAGGTCCACAGAGTCAAAGCTACGGTTTTTCCAGTAGTCACGTATGGATGTGAGAGTTGGACATAAAGACGGCTGAACCCCAAAGAACTGATGCTTTTGAATTGTGGAGCTGGAGAAGACTCTTGAACATCCCTTGTACTGTAAGGGGATCAAACAAATTAATCCTAAAAGAAATTAACCCTGAGTATTCACTGGGAGGACTGATGCTGAAGCTGAAGCTCCAATCCTTTGACCACCTGATATGAAGAGCCAACTCAAGGGAAAAGACCCTGATGCTAGAAAAGGCTGAAGGCAAAAGGAGATGGGGGGGATGAGATGGTTAGATAGCATCACCAACTCAAAGAATATGAATTTTAACAAACTCTGGGAGATAGTGAAGGACAGGGAAGCCTGGCCTGCTGCAGTCCATGGGGTCACAAAGCGTAGGACACAACTTAGCAACTAAGAACAAAAACAATAACAAATTACCTAATCACCATTCTGATGCTCTTTGCTTTGTATGTCGATTTGTATGTGCTGTTTGGAGCTATTACTAATGTGACTAAATTTCGTATTTCTGGTAGTTAGTGTGCTAGCAAAAAATTCACTTAATTTTTGTTTATCTGGGAAATTCAGTTCGGTTCAGTTGCTCAGTGGTGTCTGACTCTTTGCAACCCCATGAATCGCAGCATGCCAGGCCTCCCTGTCCATCACCAACTCCCGGAGTTCACTCAAATTCATGTCCATTGAGTCGGTGATGCCATCCAGCCATCTCATCCTCTGTCGTCCCCTTCTAGGAGATTATTTTGTCCTAATTTTTTGAAAGATAGTCAAGCTGGATTTGGATTCTAGGTTGATAGTTTTGCTTTGTTTTGTTTTTTACTTCATATGTATTTACCCACTCCTCTCTCCTCCATCGTTTCTGATGAGAAGTTAACTATAACAGTTATCAGTTCAGTTCAGTCACTCAGTCGTGTCTGACTCTTCCTGACCCCATGGACCACAGCACACTAGGCCTCCCTGTCTATCACCAACTCCTGGAGTTTACTCAAATTCATGTCCATTGAGTCAGTGATACGATCCAACCACCTCATCCTCTGTTGTCCCCTTGTCCTCCCACCTTCAGTCTTTCCCAGCATCAGGGTCTTTTTAAACGAGTCAGTTCTTCACATCAGGTGGCCAAAGTATTGGAGTTTCAGCTTCAGCATCACTCTTTTCAGTGAATATTCAGGACTGATTTCCTTTAGGATGGACTGATTGGATCTTCTTGCAGTCTAAGGGACTCTCAAGAGCCTTATCCAATACCACAGTTCAAAAGCGTCAGTTCTTTGGCACTCAGCTTTCTTTATAGTCCAACTCTCACATCCATGCATGACTACTAGAAAAAAATATAGCTTTGACTAGATGGACATTTATCACCAAATTAATGTCTCTGCCTTTTAATATGTTGTTTAGGTTGGTCATAACTTTTATTCCAAGGAGCAGGAGTCTTTTAATTTCATGGCTGTAGCCACCATCTGCAGTGATTTTGGAGTCCAAAAGATTAAGTCCATCACTGTTTCCACTGTTTCCCCATCTATTTGCCATGAAGTGATGGGACCAGATGCCATGATCTTAGTAAAACATTTATAGTAATATAATATATAATATATATATAATATAGTAATATATATTGCTATAACTATTATAATATTTTTGAGATTTCTTTTAATGATAGTAGTTTCTTCTTTTGATTTTTTTTTTTTTGCTATGAAGATTTTTCCTTGTCTTTAGCTTTCAGCAATGTTACTATGATGTGTCTCTTCATGCATGTCTTTGTCTTTATCCTACTTGCAGACCATTGCAAATTAATGGTCATTGTGAAATTTTAAAAGTTTTCTTTAACTTTTCCTCTCCTCCTATGGTACTGTCACGAATGTTTGTGCATTTAATGCTATCCCCTGTTTCTCTGAGACTCTGTTCATTTTTTAAAAAATACCTTTGTCTCACTGGTCTTCATATCATACAATCTCTATTAATCAAATTTCAAGCTTGCTAGGTCTTTCTTTTACCAGTCCAAATCTACTGTTGGGAAACTTCTAATGAATTTTCCTTTTCAGTTATTGTACTTTTAAATTTCATAATTTTCACTTGTGTTTTTGTAACTCCTATTTATTTATTCACATTTTTTGTCAATGAGTCACTGCCTTCATACCCTCCTTTATCTCTTTAGTCATAGTTTCCTTTAGCTATTTGAGGCTTCCATGGTGGCTCAGATGGTAAAATGATTTCCTTCTGAAAATGGAAAAATGGTAAAATGATTTCAATTTCACTTGAAAACAATTGAAAGTGAAAGAAAGTGAAGTTACTCAGTCGTGTCTGACTCTTTGGGACCCCAGGGATGGTAGCCCGCCAAGGCTCCTCCATCCATGGAATTTCCCAGGCAAGAATACTGGAGTGGGCTGCCGTTTCCTTCTCCAGATCTTCCCAACAAAGGGATCGAACCTGTGTCTCCCGTATTCCCAACTTTTCTCTTAAATTGAAAAAAATGTAAAAACTAAACTTGAGGCCACTCAGTTGTGTCTCTTCATGACTCCATGGACTGTAGCCTGCCGGGTGCTTCTGTCCATGGGGATCCTCCAGGCAAGAATTCTGGGGAGGGTTGTCATCTCGTTCTCCAAAAAAAAAAAAAAAAAAGAAAAAGGAGAAAAAGGTCCTAGTGTTTTCTCTTCAACAATTTGCCTACTTTATTAATAACTATCATTGCAGGAAACTTTTTTTCATGCAACTAATCCTGAATTTTTCCCCCAGCAAAATTGAAAAAAAAAAAAAAAATGTCAAGTTTAGTCTTATTTGTATCTCTACAATGGTAAACTCTCTATTTGACATATGCATAGAATGCATTTTTTTAAATTATATGCATATAAATTCATCCTATGCATTTTAGATAGATTATGATCAGTTTGTTTTAAGTTGTTTGGGTTTATCCTATTATTATTGTTGTTTTGCTATTGTTATCATTATTTGTTGTCAGTTTTATAGTGAGGAAATTTCAAAACTTGGACTGATTTCAAATTATTTTGAGTTTTACCTATTATTAGCTACATTTTTTATTGTTTAAACTTTTTACTTCAAACTTACAAGTTTTTAACAAATGATTACCATTCCTGCTGCTGCTGCTAAGTCACTTCCGTCATGTCCGACTCTGTGCGGCCCCATAGACGGCAGCCCACCAGGCTCCCCCGTCCTTGGGATTCTCCAGGCAAGAACACTGGAGTGGGTTGCCGTTTCCTTCTCCAGTGCATGAAAGTGAAAAGTGAAAATGAAGTCGCTCAGTCGTGTCCAACCCTCAGCGACCCCATGGACTGCAGCCTTCCAGGCTCCTCCATCCATGGGATTTTCCAGGCAAGAGTACTGGAGTGGGGTACCATTGCCTTCTCTGAATTACCATTCCTAGCAGAACACAACTCTCATTTGGGAAGTATGACATTTCAGTTAAACTCATAGTCACAAATAAATTAATGCTAAAAATTGTGACTGCCTGGAAAATACACTAGAGAAAAATGAAATATTGGGGAAGCAAAGAAAAAGTGCAAGCGTAGTATGGAGTAGTTGAATACAGCAGTGTCGGATGCCTGTATTTACAGAAGGAGATAGAAGAAAGCTCATCATCTTACATAATACTGTGTTAATATTTATTATTTATAAAATCTTAATAGCATCAGAGAAAAACTGAAAATAATATGCTTATTATCCAGGCTTCCCTGGTGGCTCAGATGGTAAAGTGTCTGATCCAGGTTTGATCCCTGGGTTGGGAAGATCCCCTGGAGAAGGAATGGCAACCCACTCCAATACTCTTGCCTGGAAAATTCCATGAATGGAGGAACCTGGTGGACTACTGTCCATGGGATCACAAAGAGTTGGACATGACTGAGCAACTTCACTTCACTTTAGCTATTTGAGCATATTTCTAATGGCTTCTTTGAAGCCTTTATGTGTTAACTCTGATATCTGGTCACTGTCACAAGCAGTGTCTATTGCCTGCTTTTCTCCTTGTGTATGGGTCATTCTCTCCTGCTTGTTAAATACTTCAGAATTTTTGTTGGATATTTTAGATAATACATTGTTAACAACTCTTGGCAATGCTTGTTATTGTTATTCGTTCATTTGTTTTTTAGTAACTGCTTGAATTATTAGTGGAATCTGTCTATTCCACCATCCCCTGGTGCATGAAACCTCTTATCTTGCTTCTCAAAATCTGCAGCCTTGGGCATGTCCACAGTCATTCTGGAAGGACAGTGGCTTTTGCAGGCCTTACTATCTCTTTCCTGACCACCAATAACACTTACATTCCACAATTTAACTTAGACTTGTGGCTTATTGTTTTACTGCTTTCAACAATAACTGAGGGGCACAGATTGCTCTACAAGCAAATCCAATCAAACTCAGACTTTTGTGAAAAAATAGTTCCTAAAGTCAGTGCTTGAGATTTGATCTCAATCCTAGTGAATCTCCTCTCAGCTCACTCTTGGCAGGGTCTCTCCTGCAAATTAGCTGACCTAAGCCAGAGGCCAGGGGCGGCGGCTGGGAGGAGCAACCCCACGCCCAAGGCCAAGGGTGGTGGCTGGGAGGACCAACCCCACGTCCAAAGAGCCGTTGCTGCGCGGGAGCAGGAGGGCCTAGAGGAGCTATCCCACCTTGAAGGTCAGGAAGGGCGGTGGTGAGGAGATACCCCTCGTCCAAAGTAAGGAGCAATGGCTGCGCTTTGCTGGAGCAGCTGTGAAGAGATACCCCACGCCCAAGGTAAGAGAAACCCAAGTAAGATGGTAGGTGTTGCAAGAGGGCATCAGAGGGCAAACACACTGAAACCATACTCACAGAAAACTAGTCACTCTAATCACATTATGACCACAGCCTTGTCTAACTCAGTGAAACTAAGCCATGCTCGTGGGGCAACCCAAGACGGGCAGGTCATGGTGAAGAGATCTGACAGAATGTGGTCCACTGGAGAAGGGAATGGCAAACCACTTCAGTATTCTTGCCTTGAGAACCTCATGAACAGTATGAAAAGGCAATATAATAGGATACTGAAAGAGAAACTCCCCAGGTCAGTAGTGCCCAATATGCTACTGGAGATCAGTGGAGAAATAACTCCGGAAAGAATGAAGGGAGCCAAAGCAAAAAGAATACCCAGCTGTGGATGTGACTGGTGATGGAAGCAAGGTCCGATGCTGTAAAGAGCAATATTGCATAGGAACCTGAAATGTCAGGTCCATGAATCAAGGCAAATTGGAAGTGGTCAAACAAGAGATGGCAAGAGTGAATGTCGACATTCTAGGAATCAGTGAGCTGAAATGGACTGGAATGGGTGAATTTAACTCAGATGCCCATTATATCTACTACTGCAAGCAGGAATCACTCAGAAGAAATGGAGTGGCCATCGTGGTCAACAAAAGAGTCCGAAATGCAGTACTTGGATGCAATCTCAAAAATGATAGAATGATCTCTGTTCCTTTCCAAGACAAACCATTCCATATCACAGTAATCCAAGTCTATGCCCCAACCAGTAATGCTGAAGAAGATGAAGTTGAACGGTTCTATGAAGACCTACAAGACCTTTTAGAACTAACACCCAAAAATGATGTCCTTTTCATTATAGGGAGCTGGAATGCAAAAGTAGGAAGTCAAGAAACACCTGGAGTAACAGGCAAATTTGGCCTTGGAATACAGAATGAAGCAGGGCAAAGACTAATAGAGTTTTGCCAAGAAAATGTACTGGTCATAGCAAACACCCTCTTCCAACAACACAAGAGAAGACTCTACACATGGACATCACCAGATGGTCAACACCAAAATCAGATTGATTATATTCTTTGCAGCCAAAGATGGAGAAGCTCTATACAGTCAGCAAAAACAAGACCAGGAGCTGACTGTGGCTCAGACCATGACCTCCTTATTGCCAAATTCAGACTTAAATTGAAAAAAGTAGGGAAAAGCACTAGACCATTCAGGTATGACCTAAATCAAATCCCTTATGATTATACAGTGGAAGTGAGAAATAGATTTAAGGGCCTAGATCTGATAGATAGAGTGCCTGATGAACTATGGAATGAGGTTCTTGACATTGTACAGGAGACAGGGATCAAGACCATCCCCATGGAAAAGAAATGCAAAAAAGCAAAATGGCTGTCTGGAGAGGCCTTACACATAGCTGTGAAAAGAAGAGAAGCAAAAAGCAAAGGAGAGAAGGAAAGATATAAATATCTGAATGCAGAGTTCCAAAGAATAGCAAGAAGAGATAAGAGAGCCTCCTTCAGCGATCAATGCAAAGAAATAGAGGAAAACAACAGAATGGGAAAGACTAGGGATCTCTTCAAGAAAATCAGAGATACCAAAGGAACATTTCATGCAAAGATGGGCTCGAAAAAGGACAGAAATGGTATGGACCTAACAGAAGCAGAAGATATTAAGAAGAGATGGCAAGAACACACAGAAGAACTGTACACAAAAGATCTTCATGACCCAGATAATTACAATGGTGTGACCACTGACCTAGAGCCCGACATCCTGGAACGTGAGGTCAAGTGGGCCTTAGGAAGCATCACTATGAATAAAGCTAGTGGAGGTGATGGAATTCCAGTGGAGCTATTCCAAATCCTGAAAGATGATGCTGTGAAAGTGCTGCACTCAATATGTCAGCAAATTTTGAAAATTCAGTAGTGGCCACAGGACTGGAAAAGGTCAGTTTTCATTCCAATCCCAAAGAAAGGCAATGCCAAAGAATGCTCAAACTACCACGCAATTGCACTCATCTCAATGCTAGTAAAGTAATACTCAAAATTCTCCAAGCCAGGCTTCAGCAATATGTGAACCGTGAAATTCCTGATGTTCAAGCTGGTTTTAGAAAAGGCAGAGGAACTAGAGATCAAATTGCCAATATCCACTGGATCATGGAAAAAGCAAGAGAGTTACAGAAAAGCATCTATTTCTGCTTTATTGACTATGCCAAAGCCTTTGACTGTGTGGATCACAATAAACTGTGGAAAATTCTGAAGGAGATGGGAATACCAGACCACCTGATCTGCCTCTTGAGAAATCTGTATGCAGGTCAGGAAGCAACAGTTAGAACTGGACATGGAACAGCAGACTGGTTCCAAATAGGAAAAGGAGTTCGTCTAGGCTGTATATTGTCACCCTGTTTATTTAACTTCTATGCAGAGTACATCATGAGAAACGCTGGACTGGAAGAAACACAAGCTGGAATCAAGATTGCTGGGAGAAATATCAATCACCTCAGATATGCAGATGACATCACCCTTATGGCAGAAAGTGAAGAGGAACTCAAAAGCCTCTTGATGAAAGTGAAAATGGAGATTGAAAAAGTTGGCTTAAAGCTCAACATTCAGAAAACAAAGATCATGTCATCCGGTCCCATTGCCTGGATGGCATCACTGACTCAATGGACATGAGTCTGAGTGAACTCCAGGAGTTGGTGATGGACAGGGAGGCCTGGCATGCTGCGATAAATGGGGTCGCCAAGAGTCGGACATGACTGAGAGACTGATCTGATCTGATCTGATGGTTTAGCTTATATCATGAATACATCTATCAATTTCACCTCAATTGCCTTTAACCACAATCTCCACAAGCCTTCATTTTGAACTACAACATATTCTAAGGTAAATGAAGTCATTTCTTTTAGGAAGTGTTTAAACTCTGTTTGTTTGAAGGCCTGCAGCTTTCCCCAGGCAAACTGAGCCACAGCTCTGGAGCTAGAGGCAGGGGTACAATGACATGATTTACTCTGAGTGGAACTCCCATTTAAGGAGTAGGGTGCTAAATGGGAGGGAACTTGTCTTAGATCTTCTCATGTTTTGACTTTTGGCATGAAACCACCATTTTATAGGCAAGAAATTTAGAAAATTAACATTGAGAATATAGTTGATATATAGCAATATAATAACTGGCTTAGAGAATTCCATGGACAGAGGAACCTGGTGGGTTACAGTCCATGGTGTTACAAAGAGTTGGACATGACTGAATGACTAACACTTTCACTTTCTTTCAACTGGCTTGGATGTGTTAAGCCCAAACAGACCAGTGAGATTAAAAAACACTGAGAAAATAATTCTTCAACAACATTCAGTTCAAAATATGCCAGATGATTGTCACTAACATATGTGCAGTGTTTACTTACTTTAAAACTGTTAGTGTATGTGTTAGTCACTCAGTCATGCATGACTCTCTGTGACTCCATGGACTGTACTCCACCAGGCTCCTCTGTCCATGGAATTTCCCAGGCAAGAATACTAGAGTGGGTTGCCATTATTTTCTCCAGGGGATCTTCCTGTCCCAGGGGTCAAACCCTGGTCTCCTGTATTGCAGGCAGATTCTTTATTGTCTGAGCCACCAGGGAAGCCTCAAAGTGTTAGTACTAATATTTTTATCTGTCCCTTTTGAATTATGTAATTAGGCATTACTGGCATAATACAAGAAGGAAAGTGATACCGAGAGTTTTAAATTGCTTTGCTTGTGTCCCAGAATTAGTAAGTGACAGAGCCAGAATCCACAATTCAAACATAATCCATCTATTTCTAAGCCCTTTATTCCTTTTAGTAAAACTTTTTACTTTTAGACAACTATTAAAAGATCCAACCATTTTAAAGATTAATAGCAATATCAATTTTATGGAAGGTTTTGAAAGGTAAAATCTCTGCTTGTGAATTAGAAGGCAGAAAACACTGTGTTATTCAAAGAAATTAAAGGTATAGAATAAACAACCTGTAAATATCTACTAGCTCTAATACTATTCTAAGACCAAATTAAATGTAAAATTTTGAAAATTACAGAAATGATCCAATTTAAGAATTAATAGATATTTGAGGGTTGGAAATTATGCTGAATGATGTCTTTATCCCTTCCAAGTTTAGGTTCAACATCCCTACTTTTGTATCCATTCTGCATCTAGATAATTTTATACTATAAATTTATGACTGATTTAGAAAGCAGCACATGCCATTGCAGTTAAATATCCCCCATTCACTTGCAACAAATAAGCTTACATAGCTCCCATTCATTTGGGATGAATGAAGCCCTGTAGAAAATAAAATTTACTGACTGGTCCACTGATGTTTGGTGGGCAAAGGGCATTAAGATGGAGTGAATATATCAAAATAATCTCAGCAGATAACTGAGCCATTCTAATTTGAGATTCTGGATCACTTACATACACATATGGAAAATGAAGCTTATTACTTTGAGAAAAGGAACATGTGGAAAAAATCTATTCAAATGAGTCTCAAATGCTCTTTACACTCCATCCCATTCCCTTTCACATATGCATCTTTTGAAATCCACCGGAGTCTGGAGAAAAGAAATAAAAGTGAACTTAAGTTTTGGATCTACATTAAAAATTGTGTCTTAACCCCATCCCCAGAACCAACACACACAGGAGAACTGATTGAATATGAAATACATTTTTGGTGAAATCAGTGAGTTTCAAGTTTGAGAAAAGTGAGACTTTAGAAAGAAATTTGCAAGAATTTGTATGGGAATCCAACCAAATTATTTATATTATTAATACTTTATTAGTTGTTTTAAATTAATATGTTTAGAACTTTCATTTTAATCTATTGATCAATAAATGTTGAAGTGATTTATTTGGGGATAACAGCAATACAAATACTGGTCAAATATAAATAAAAACCTTTTGAAGTTAGAACTACCTTTGGATAGAAGGATTAATTTTTTCTTGTTTTGTGAGCTAATATTTCTTTGGAGAAATATTTCTTAAGAATATTCAACATTCTTAATAGAAGTGGTATTTCTAAAGAAATAATTTTATGAAATATCAAAATAGGAAAATACTGTAAGATATCAAAATGGGAAAAAGCTTGAAAATAGAATAAGGTAAATCATAGGTGTGGATTAAAGATGTACATGCATCTCTGGGAAAGGAAACACAGCTAACATGTAATTAATGGACTGAATGTTGACAAAGTCACTGTCAAATTTTGTGGAGTCCAGATCCCATTATGAAGCTCCTTTATGGAATTGTGGACCCTGCTGACAGCAAATAAAACGTGACTTCTTTTTTTTTTTTAATGATCCTCATTGTGTTTTAATTAATTAATTATTATTATTATTATTTTACTTTACAATATTGTATTGGTTTTGCCATACATTAACATGAATCCACCACGGGTGTACATGTGTTCCCCATCCTGGACCCCCCTCCCACCTTCCTCCCTGTACCATCCCTCTGGGTCATCCCAGTACACCAGCCCCGAGCATCCTGTATCCTGCATCGAACCTGGACTGGCAATTTGCTTCTTATATGATATTATACATGTTTCAATGCCATTCTCCCAAATCATCCCCCCCTCCCTCTCCCACAGAGTCCAAAAGACTGTTCTGTACATCTGTGTCTCTTTTGCTGTCTTGCATACAGGGTTATCGTTACCATCTTTCTAAATTCCATATATATATATGTGTTAGTATACTGTATTGGTGTTTTTCTTTCTGGCTTACTTCACTCTGTATAATAGGCTCCAGTTTCATCCACCTCATTAGAACTGATTCAAATGTATTCTTTTTAATAGCTGAGTAATACTCCATTGCATATATGTACCACAGCTTTCTTATCCATTCATCTGCTGATCAACATCTAGGTTGCTTCCATGTCCTGGCTATTATAAACAGTGCTGTGATGCACATTGGGGTACATGTGTCTCTTTCAATTCTGATTTCCTCAGTGTGTATGCCCAGCAGTGGGATTGCTGGGTCATAAGGCAGTTCTATTTCCAGAACACTTTCTAACACTAACAATTCCAGAACACTTTCTAACACTTTCTAACAATTTCTAGAACACTTTCTAACACCATACACAAAAATAAACTCAAAATGGATTAAAGATCTAAACGTAAGACCAGAAACTATAAAACTCCTAGAGGAGAACACAAGCAAAACACTCTCTGACATAAATCACAGCAGGATCCTCTATGACCCACCTCCCAGAATACTGGAAATAAAAGCAAAAATAAACAAATGGGACCTAATTAAAATTAAAAGTTTCTGCACAACAAAGGAAACTATAAGCAAGGTGAAAAGACAGCCTTCAGAATGGGAGAAGATAATAGCAAATGAAGCAACTGACAAATAACTAATCTCAAAAATATACAAGCAAATCCTGCAGCTCAATTCCAGAAAAATAAATGACCCAATCAAAAAATGGGCCAAAGAACTAAATAGATATTTCTCCATAGAAGACATACAGATGGCTAACAAACACATGAAAAAATGCTGAACATCACTCATTATCAGAGAAATGCAAATCAAAACCACAATGAGGTACCATTTCACGCCAGTCAGAATGGCTGTGATCCAAAAGTCTACAAGCAATAAATGCTGGAGAGGGTGTGGAGAAAAGGGAACCCTCTTACACTGTTGGTGGAAATGCAATCTAGTACAGCCACTATGGAGAACAGTGTGGAGATTCCTTAAAAAACTGGAAATAGAACTACCTAAAAAGTGATTTCTAAGACTGGATATCTTTCCTCTTTTCTCACCTTTCCTCTCATCCTCATATGCTTCTCCAGACATTGTGTAAGGCATATAGTTCCAACCCTTGATGACAATGTGTGTGTGTGTGTGTGTGGCTTAATTACAATTTAGAGAAAATGTTTTAATAAAGCACAGAGGGAGAGTAATTACCTCTTCCTTAGGAAGTAGAAAATGCTTCACTGAAGAGGTGATCAAATTTACTCAATGGCAGGATTTAAATTAACAGCAATCATAATACTTTGCAAGCTCATACTCAGTTGCCTTTTTCCATCTTAAATTTATATATACTCTTTATGAGATTCTTTTCATAGAAGCACATATTATAGCATTTCTTCCAAGGCCACACTCATGGTTTGTAATGGGACAAGAACCAGGTACCCAAACTTAGTTCGATAGCATCAATTTTGGTTTGTCACAAGAACAAAAGAAGTAATATGTGCACTATTAAACTTAAACTAAAAGTTTTCAATTAGGAGCAATTACTTAGGAATAATTAGGCAATATACATTTTTAAGTACAAAATGTGTACATTGAAAGAAATGATGTTATCAGATCTTATTGTATTTTCCATTTAACAAGGTGTTTTTCTTGTGTGTAAGTGGTATTTGTTTATTAGTAGAAGCTATACTCCTATTGAGCAAGATGTCAGAAAATCATTAGCCTTGCCCTGGAAATTCCTTGACATGAAATTTATCCAGAGAAAATAGCATACTAAATAATAACACATTTTCCCCACATAAATGTAGTATAGGATAACAAAGTTGTTATTTCCTACTTTAATTTAATGAAAAGACGAATTGTATAACTGTAAGAAATTAGTGAATCTAATGTAGTGTTTTGGTTTTTTAGAGATAAAGAATGGTAATTTGTATCATTTATTATTTGTACTAGTAGATAATGCAATTGCTAGTTACATTGTATATAATTCTTTATATTTAAACCAAAACAAGTTTAAGAGATATTACATGATATAAGCAATTAATTCAGTTATAACATACACAAATCCAATATAATTTATTTAGGTCGATATCAAGATATATAATATGCTTGCTTATTATAGCATCTAATGATGTAATTATGCTTAAGATTCTCCAAGCCAGGTTTCAACAGTATGTGAACTGAGAATTTCAAGATGTTCAAGCTGGATTCAGAAAAGGCAGATGAACCAGAGATCAAATTGCCAACATCCATTTGATCATAGAAAAAGCAAGAGAATTTGAGAAAAACATCTACTTCTGCTTTATTGACTATGCTAAAGCCTTTGAGTGGATCACAGAAAATTCTGGAAAATTCTTAAAGAGATGGGAATACCAGACCACCTTACCTGCCTCCTGAGAAAACTGTATGCAGGTCAAGAAGCAACAGTTAGAACTGGACATGGAACAACAGACTGGTTCCAAATAGGAAAAGGAGTATGTCAAGGCTATATATTGTCACCCTGCTTATTTAATTTCTATGAAGAGTACATCATGTGAAATGCCTGGCTGGATGAAGCACAAACTGGAATCAAGATTGCTGGGAGAAATATCAATAACGTCAGATACAGATGACACAACTCTTATGGCAGAAAGTGAAGAAGAAATGAAGAGCCTCTTGATGAAAGTGAAAGTGGAGAGTGAAAAAGTTGGCTTAAAACTCAACATTCAGAAAACTAAGATCATGGTATCTGGTCTCATCACTTCATGGCAAATAGATGGGAAAACAATGGAAAGAGTGACAGGCTTTATTTTTTGGGGCTCCAAAATCACTGCAGATGGTGACTGCAGCCCTGAAATCAAAAGATGCTTGCTTCTTGGAAGAAAAGCTGTGACCAATCTAGACAGCGTATTAAAAAGCAGAGACATTACTTTGCTGACAAAGGTCCAACTAGTCAAAGATATGGTTTTTCCATTGGTCATGTATGCATGTGAAAGTTGGACTATAAAGAAAGCTGAGCTCTGAAGAATTGATGCGTTTGAACTCTGGTGTTGGAGAAGACTCTTGAGAGTCCCTTGGACTGCAAGGAGATCCAACCAGTCCATCCTAAAGGAAATCAGTCCTGAATATTCATTGGAAGGAGTGATACTGAAGCTGAAACTCCAATACTTTGGCCACCTGATGCAAAGAACTTACTCATTGGAAAAGACCTTGATGCTAGGGAAGATTGAAGGCGGGAGGAGAAGGGGACAACAGAGGATGAGGTGGTTGGATGACATCATCAACTCGATGGACATGGGTTTGGGTGGACTCCAGGAGTTCGTGATGGACAGGGAGGCCTGGCATGCTTCAGTCCATACGGTTGCAAAGAGTCAGACATGACTGAACAACTGAACTAAACTTAACTGATATAAATATATTTATATATTTATTTATTATTTATATATAATATAATTTTCTATACATATACACACATACCTTCCCTCACATATATACCAAAGGAATAGTGTTGCCGTGTCTTCTGTAGTAACAGAATGGCCAATCCTTCATTCCTAAATGTGAACTGGACTTGGTAAACTGCAAACTGTTGAGATGCTGGTTCACATAATCTATTGCCATGGTCAGTAACATCATCTCTTTCCCTTGTCTACAGAGGTAAGAATAATTTATCTTCACCTTTCCTAATCTATGCAATGGATTATAGGGATTGTTTGAATGAAGTAATATGAAAGATGAAAAAATTTCTAGAATCTAATTCATTTTAGTTGCAGATAAAGAAAGAAACTGTGTTAGGATTCTCCAGAGAAACAGAAATAAGTATGTAGACAGATAGATATAGAGATATTATTAAAGGGTAATATCTCACTGTTATGGAAGCTGTCAAGTCTAAATTCTGTAGAGCAGGTCTACCAGCTAGAAAACCAGGTAAGAGTTGTTGCTCTTAGGACTTCCAACTAATTGGAAGCTGTTCATCCACATTATGAAAGGTAATCTGCTTTACTTAAAATCTACTGATTGCAAAAGTTAATCATAGCTCAACAATAATTTAATAGCAACATACAGATTAGAGTTTGACCACACAATGGATACCATAGCCTAGCCAGGTTGATACTTAAAATAGCCATCACATACAGTATCTTTCCTATTCCTCACCCTACTTCTTTGCCTTTAATCTATATTATATATTATAGTTCACACTTCAATTGATGCAAAATGCTAAAAATAATTAAGAACATATTATTAACATTTAAATAATTAGTATATGTTATAGGATATATACAGTATAATGATTATATATATAATATATTATATTATTACTATTTTAAAATCTGCAATCATAAGGATGATGTGCCTATTGTTTTCTTTTCTGGTGATGTCTTTGTTTGCTTTGGACTTCGTGGCAATGATGGTTTCTTAGAGTGAATTGGGAAATATTTCATTCTCTTTGATTTTCCAGATTATTTTTTGTAGAATTGGTACTACTTCTTTAAATTTGTGTTAGACTTCACCAATGAATCCATCCATCCCTTGAGATTTCTTCACAAAAATAGTTTTACCTATAAATTCATGTTTTCTTTTTTCATACTTACTATAATATTCAGGTTATCTCTTTTTTTTTCTTGACGGAATTTTGGCAATTTGCATCTTTTTAAGGAATTCATAGATTTTTATCTATGTTCTTGAATTTATTGACAATGTTTTTCATATTTACTTATTATATTGCTTTATTATCTACATAACTTGAGGTGTTGGCACATCTCTCATTCTTAAATATTGGTCATTTGAGTCTTCCTCTATTCTTTTCTTATACTTATTGCTAAAGGTTTATCAATACTATTTTTTCCTCAAAGAACTAACTTGATTTCATGAAATTCACTATTCTGTTTTGTTTTGCATTGATTTCTGAACTTTGTCAGTTCCTTTCTTCTGACTGCTTTGTATTTAACATGCTCTTCTTTATTTGATTTCTTGATCTGAGACCTTTCCTCTTTTCAAACATACACATACAGAGCTGGATACCTCCCTCTAAGTACTGATTCAGGGGCATCCTACAAATTTGTGTTGAACATTCAGTTCTCATTTGAATTTTTCCTTGCTCCCCAGGTTATTTTTTAAGTGCGTTAGCTTTCAAATAGTTGATATTTCTATTAAAGACTTCTAATTTAATTTCACTGTTGTCAGAAAATGTATTTTGTATCACTTAATTCCTTCCAAATTTTGAGACATTTTTATATGCCAGAGTGTGGTTTATCTTGATAAATATTAGAGTTGGTTTTGGTTGACTGAATTTTTGTCTTTATTTTGGATTATATATCCTTGCTTCTTTGCAAGCTTGATAATTGTTGATGTGGTTGCAGGCACTGTAAACTTTACCCTGTGGGCTACTGGATATTTTTTTTTATTCCTACAGATATTCTTAACTTTCTTCTGGTATGCAATTAAACTATTCAATTTTGTTTGGTCTTTCTGTACCTTGTTTTCAAGATTTTTTTTTTTTTACATGGAACAAAAGCATTACTCATTCTAGTGTTAATTATTTATGAATTCTGAGGAGAGGTCTTTCTGAGTACCCTTGCTAATACTTTAGTCATTAGGAAATATCTTAGTCTGTTCATGTTACCATAACCAAATACCATTGACTGGATATTAAAAAACCAGAAATTTATTTTCTCATACTCTTGGAGGCTGAAGGACGGTGACCTAGGTGCTAGTTTGATCAGGAGATGGTGAGGGCCCTTTTTCTATCTTGCAGTTTGCCACCTTCTTATTGTGTCCTTACCTGGCAGAGAAAGAAAGAGGGGAAGATCTCTGGTGTCTCTTATTATGAAGGCACTAATTCAATCAGACCAGAGTCCTACCCTCATGAACTGATCTAACCATAATTAATTCCCAAAGGCCTCACTTCCAAGTACTATCACAATGGGAGTTATGGCATCAGTATATGAATATTTGGGAAACACAAATATTCATCCCATCAGTTCAGTTGAGTTCAGTTCAGTGTGACCCCATGAATCGCAGCATGCCAGGCCTCCCTGACCATCACCAACTCCTGCAGCTCACTCAGACTCACGTCCATTGAGTCAGTGATGCCATCCAGCCATCTCATCCTCTGTCATCCCCTTATCCTCCTGCCCCCAATCCCTCCCAGCATCAGAGTCTTTTCCAACGACACAACTCTTCGCATCAGGTGGCCAAAGTACTGGAGTTTCAGCTTTAGCATCATTCCTTCCAAAGAAATCCCAGGGCTGATCTCCTTCAAAATGGGCTGGTTGGATCTCCTCGCAGTCCAAGGGACTCTCAAGAGTCTTCTCCAACACAACAATTTAAAAGCATCAATTCTTCGGCACTCAGCTTTCTTCACATCCAACTCTCACATCCATACATGACCACAGGAAAAACCATAGCCTTGACTAGACGGACCTTTGTTGGCAAAGTAATGTCTCTGCTTTTGAATATGCTGTCTAGGTTGGTCATAACTTTTCTTCCAAGGAGTAAGCGTCTTTTAATTTCATTGCTGCAGTCACCATCTGCAGTGATTTTGGAGCCCCCAAAAATAAAGTCTGACACTGCTTCCACTGTTTCCCCATCTATTTCCCATGAAGTGATGGGACCAGATGCCATGATCTTCATTTTCTGAATGTTGAGCTTTAAGCCAACTTTTTCACTCTCCACTCTCACTTTCATCAAGAGGCTTTTTGGTTCCTCTTTACTTTCTGCTGTAAGGGTGGTGTCATCTGCATATCTGAGGTGATTGATATTTCTCCCAGCAATCTTGATTCCAGCTTGTGCTCCTTCCAGCCCAGAGTTTCTCTGCATAAAAGTTAAATAAGCAGGGTGACAATATGCAGCCTTGACGTACTCCTTTTCCTATTTTGAACCAGTCTGTTGTTCCATGTCCAGCTCTAACTGTTGCTTCCTGACCTGCATATAGGTTTCTCAAGAGGCAAGTCAGGTACACAAGAGAAGACTCTACACATGGACATCACCAGATGGTTAACACAGAAATCAGAATGATTATATTCTTTGCAGCCAAAGATGGAGAGGCTCTATACAGTCAACAAAATCAAGACCAGGAGCTGACTGTGGCTCAGATCATGAACTCCTTATTACCACATTCAGACTTAAATTGAATAAAGTAGGGAAAACCACTAGACCATTCAGGTATGACCTAAATCAAATCTCTTATGATTATACAGTGGAAGTGAGAAATAAATTTAAGGGACTAGATCTGATAAATAGACTGCCTGATGAACTATGGATGGAGGTTCGTGACATTGTACAGGAGACAGGGATCAAGACCATCCCCATGGAAAAGAAATGCAAAAAAGCAAAATGGCTGTCTGGAGAGGCCTTACAAATAGCTGTGAAAAGAGAAGCAAAAAGCAAAGGAGAAAAGGAAAGATATTAACGTCTGAATGCAGAGTTCCAAAGAATAGCAAGGAGAGATAAGAAAGCCTTCCTCAGCGATCAATGCAAAGAAATAGAGGAAAACACCAGAATGGGAAAGACCAGAGATCTCTTCAAGAATATTAGAGATACCAAAGGAACATTTCATGCAAAGATGGGCTCGAAAAAGGACAGAAATGGTATGGACCTAACAGAAGCAGAAGATATTAAGAAGAGATGGCAAGAATACACAGAACTGTACAAAAAAGATCTTCATGACCCAGATAATCACGATGGTGTGATCACTGACCTAGAGCCAGACATCCTGGAATGTGAAGTCAAGTGGGCCTTAGAAAGCATCACTATGAGCAAAGCTAGTGGAGGTGATGGAATTCCAGTTGAGCTATTTCAAATCCTGAAAGATGATGTTGTGAAGGTGTGAAAGGGCTGCACTTAATATGCCAGCAAATTTGGAAAACTCAGCAGTGGCCACAGGACTGGAAAAGGTCAGTTTTCATTCCAATCCCAAAGAAAGGCAATGCCAAAGAATGCTCAAACTACCACACAATTGCACTCATCTCACACACTAGTAAAGTAATGCTCAAAATTCTCGAAGCCAGGCTTCAGCAATACGTGAACTGTGAACTTCCAGATGTTCAAGCTGGTTTTAGAAAAGGCAGAGGAACCACAGATCAAATTGCCAACATCTGCTGGATCATGGAAAAAGCAAGAGAGTTCCAGAAAAACATCTATTTGTGCTTTATTGATTATGCCAAAGCCTTTGACTGTGTGGATCACAATAAAATGTGGAAAATTCATCCCACAGAGGTTCATTTTCCTGCCTTGCTTGTAAAAATAGACTATGCTCTGGATTATGTGTGAGCACTGGTTGTTGCTACTTCTAATCCTCTTGCATGATTATTTCCCCAGTCTCTTGTAGTTTCTTCAGAGGTATAGGCTGACCAGTACTGCACTGAAAATTCAAGGAGGAACATCTTGAAATCTCAGCTTCTGTGTCTGCAGCTTTTTCCTCTCCAGAATTCCTTCCTGAGAACCTTCACTATCTTAGTCTTCCTAGACTTTAAGCTTCATTATATCCACTGGACTCTGCTGGGGACACTCTCTGTGTTACATCCTGCATACTCTGTCTCTCAGTTGTGTCTGACTGTTTGCGACCCCATGGATGGTAGCCTTCCAGGATCTTCTGTCTATGGAATTTTTCAGACAAGAATGCTGAAGTGGGTTGCCATTTCCTTCTCCAGGGATCTTCTTTATCCAGAGAGCAAACCTGTGTCTCCAGCATCTCCTGTGTTGACAGGCAGATTCTTTAGCACTAGCTCACTTCATCCTAGGGACTGTCAAATCAGGAAGCTGGGACAATTGTATATTTCACATATTTTTCTCATCTCTTAGAAAGCATTGTCTTCCATTACTTGATGACCAATATGTTGAAAATCATTCTTTAATGAATTTTGCTTTTTTTTTTTTTTAAAGAGCTGTGGGGATTTTTTTTTTTTTTTTCAGACAGAAAAGTAAACCTGGTACCTGTTACTCTATTTCCACTATAAGCAAGAGTCTCAATGGTTTAGATAATAAAATAACCTTATTATGATTGCATAAGTAATGTTATTCTAGATAATGTAAATACAAACAGAAAACAAAAAATTCAGTTGCGCAAGCTTAGAAAACAAATGAAGTTTTTGTTAGTTTTTGATTTATAGTAATGGAATTGATCTTCTGTATTATACTTTCCACATACAAAATATATTATGGATATCCTCAAAGTTATACTTGTAATTAATTCTTGATGATTTTAATTCATTTATTTCTGTAGCTTAAATATTACATGGAGCACAATTATAAATAAAATTATATAGTTTTTCTTTTACTGTTGGGCATTAAATTTTTAAAATTCTTGACTCAAGCTAAAGATGGAGCTGTAATCATTGTTTGTGCACTGAGACAACCCAGAGGGATGGGATGGGGAGGGAGGTGGAAGGGGGTTTTGGGATGGGTGAACACATTTACACCCATGGCTGATTCATGTCAATGTATGGCAAAAACCACCACAATATTGTAAAGCAATCAACCTCCAATTAAAATATATAAATACATTTTTTAAAGGGGGCTTTTAAAAAATGAATGTCTGAGAAACATCTGTGGGCCACCCTCTTTATTAAGCTATTTTATGAATTTTTCTTCCATTATGAATCAAATAAAATACTATTAAAAGGAAATCTATGCACTACTAGTATCAAATTATTTTTCTGCAGTTGGGTTTTTAAAAGGAAAACTCGCTGAGAAAAATTTCTAAATCATACATTCAAGTGAAATTCTATCAAAATTGTCATGTTTGGAATCAATATTAAACAAAGTTTATTAAAGATTAATTAATCACCTTAAGACCTAGAATTACTGTATTCCATGGTTATGACAGTACAAAAATATTCTTAAAAATACTATAGCTATACATTATAGAGTATATCTCTTAGCTAAAGAAGACAGTGACTAAGACTGAGCTATTTGGAAATTCTGGTTTATTTAAGCAGTCAAACTCTGTTGAGGGTAGGTATTGAAAGTATGACAGGTTATTCCTTAGGTTGCCAGAGTGCCCTAAGGTACTGAGGTTGAAATTGTCACTTGAGAGATGTCAGTTTTGTGGCACTTCAGTAAATTAGATGGGGCATATTAGATTTCATAGCAGAGACTGAGCCCAGTCTGAATTCCTGCCTTTCTTCACTTGCATTTATCCTACAAAATTTAAGGAACTAAATATATCTGGTGCTTTAGAGTATATCGCAGGTAATTTGTCAATGACCAGTCTAGTATTTTCAAGCCTCTCTGCATTCCTACTCAAGGGCAGCTCTAAAGCTCTCACCACCAAGCTCATCATCACAGCTTATAGTGCCAGCTGTGGTTCGAGGATCCTGGCTTGTTCATTTGCTCAGATGGTGGTGTCAAGCCTGTATGTATACTTTAAGAATATTGGTGATCTCACAATGTTAATCTTTCACATTCACATACAGCAGACTTTGCAAGGTAGTGAAATTATTATATTAGATACTGTTATATTTAGGAAGCGTCCAAGAAAATAAACCATATAATTCACTATTATAAGGCTATCTATCTGATTGTGAGACTCCTCTGGTTACTATTGCTGAATAAGTAACTGTCCCCCAAACTAACAAACAATCATTTTATATTGCTGATGATTTGGGGGGCCAGAAATTTGGAATGCACTTCCCAAGTAGTGTTAGTGGTAAAGAACCCACCTGCAAGTGCAGGTAGATGTAATAGATGTGGGTTCGATCCCAGAGTCAGGAAGATCCACTGGAGGAGTGCATGGCAACCCACTCTAGTATTTTTGCCTGGAAAATCCTATGGAGAGAGGAGCCTGGCAGGCTGCAGTTCATAAGGCCACACAGACACAGGCATGACTGAAGCAACTTAGCACGCATGCACAGGAATTTGGAAAGGTCTCAGAAGGGCCTCTAGTCATCCACAGGCTCAAGATGAAATGGTTATCCCACTTGACTCACTCTCATGGCTGAACATTGATCATGGCTACTCTCTGCAAAGTGCAGCATATTCATCATGTTAGTCTCAGAAGAGTCAGATTTTGTACAGGGCAGCTACCTTCCCCTAGAGTCAAAATCCTTAGAGAACCAGATGGAAGAGCATTGGCCTTCCCTGACCCTTCATAGTCTCATACCATCACTTCGGTCATACTCTGTTGATCAAAGAAGTCACAAGCCCTGCTAAGGGGAGGGGACTGTATTTCAACATTTGATATAGAAGGTGGAAGGTCACATTAAAAATGAAAAAGCACGTGAAATGGGAGATAACATTATGACTATATTTATGGCTAAAGTGGGACTTCCTCGGTGGTGCTAGCGAAGAACCCACCTGCCAATTCAGGGGACAAAAGAGACCTGGGTCCAATCCCTGGGTCAGGAAGATCACTTGGAGAAGGGCGTGGCAACCCACTCCAGTATTCTTGCCTGGAAAATCCCCATGGATAGAGGAGACTGGCAGGCTACAGTCCATGGGGTTGCAAAGAGTCAGACATGACTGAGGTGAGTCACACGCATGCATGAATTAAGTGAGCTAATTTTATCATTACCCCTCCAAGAATGACAGAAATCGCCAGTTATTATTAGAGTATTGATTTGGGTACACTGCCCCATGAACAGCTTGTACAATAGACAGTAATGCTTTAGAAACACCAACCCATAGTTCCATATAAACTATATGATAAATATGGACATAGTAGGAGAAACAAATATTAGGACCAACTAGGGGTGATTCTTCTGGCTAAAGATATTAATGCACAATAGATAAAAGCAAACAAACTTGACATTTGCGTCTAAAGTCTACAGTAGCAAACACTGCTCATGAGAATGTACAATAGAAAATATTTACATCCATAAAAACCAATACCTACCTAGCTTGAATTTATTTATTCACAGCCTCTAGGTTTAGAATAACAGAACCTTTGAAACCTACCTATGATTCAAACTATTCATTTCACTGAACCCAGGCACATGTCAATTGAATCTGAAACCTCCCTTGTAGGAAAGATGATGTGGGGAATATTAAGGTCTTTTTATAGATTGTCTTCTGGGATCTAGTCCTATTAAGGGAACATTTTTTTAGCTTGCCTAATGGGGAAAATATATTAAGAATTTAAAATATCCAAACCACTCCCTATCATTCTCAAAGGGATCTTGACTAATTTAAATTAGAAATTAGTCAAAGAAACTTCAAACACGATAGGAACTCTTTGTCAGAAGTAGAGAAGGCAGGAGAACAGGTACTGGGTTTTCAACTAGATGCATAAATGTTTCTGAAAAGAACACTGCTCCATTTACCTGGTTATTCCTCACCAACTCTTTTGAAGAAATAAGTAGGAAGATAAGGATAATTTTCTATAGGAATAAATATTTTTAAAATATAGTAATACCACAAAGTTTGATCTAGGCTAGAATTCACCTAAGAATTTTGACAATGTATTTTTATTTAATTCTCACAATAACTTATGTGGTAGGTTCTATTATAATTATTTTATAAATTAGAAAAGCAAAGTCTGGAACAATTGAGTGGCTTTTTTTCATGTACATGTAATTACTCTGTGAGAATCCAGGACGTGAAAACAAGTAGTTTGTCTACAGAATCTGCCTGCCAATGTTTGCTAATTGCAGGAAGAGCTGGTTGGAATCCTGGGTCAAGAAGATCCGTGGAGAAGGATATGGTAGCTCACTTCACTATTCTTGCCTGGGAAATCCCATGGACAGAAGAGCTTGGTGGGCTATAGTCCATGGGGTTGCAAAGAGTCAGACATAACACCACACACACACTTGAAGCATGTACGTCCTTGAAGGAGGAGTTGGGCAACTTATCATAGAGTTACCTAGGAAGACAATGGTTAGGAAAGGAAAGAAGGCATTTGGCCAGAGTGTTCCATAAGGGACAGCATGAGGCACAGACCCGTAGCCAATAAGAACTTCACAACTCAGCCTCTGGGAACTAGAACCAGACCTCCTATGAATGGCAAGGCACTGTGAACGAAAAAAGGAGCCAAATACCCTGAATGATTCACAAGATTAAAAAGTTCCAGTATAAGCTTAACTGGAATTGATAGTTATTTCAGTAGAGAGACACCTGAACAGTTACGTATATACTTCTTGAGCAAGTCAAACTGAAGGTAACACTATAGTGTTTTCTGCTAATTTGTGGTTATGGCACAGGAAAGACTCTGTTAGATGAGGTTGGTCATCACCCCAAATAGAAGAGCAGCATTAGTCAAGTAGTAGAAAGCCCATGGGGTTCTATCTTAAGTTTTTCTAGGCTAAATAGGCAAAAAACAAAAACGTGCAATTCTAATGGTCTTCAAACTTTCACTATTTTTGTCATAAAAATGATTACCAGAACACGGTATGTTTTTGAAGGTATTATAATAAGCATTGATCTAAGTATTTATTATTAACCAAGAAAAGACATCCTAACACAGAATTCAAAATGATTTTACTAAAGTTGATTTAAGAATAATTTCGAGATATATCTCCTGTAATTCAAGGTTAGGTGGGTTCCTTTCAATATGACACTGCCACAGATAAGGGGGAAATACTCATTTACCTTTTGTTTTCACACAATATGTGAACTTTTGGAGAGCTTTTGATTAAATGGCTAAAACAGAATACTACCTGCATCAAACATAAAATATTTGAAAGTAAAATAAAGACTTCTTCCTTATAATAAAAATATCCCACTGCTTATTTTCTAATTTAATGTAAAGGGACATTTCATCACATTTTCAGATTAGAAGTTATTAGACTTCAGGTTTTACATGAATGTGGATAAACTTTATCACCAGATTGAAGATCATCAGTCACTTTCTGGTCTTTGGAAACTTTGGGACTTTTAACTAAATGAAACGTTCTTTTAATATGTAGCTTTTCAATACTAATAACTTTTCACTTAGTAATTTAATAGTTCCCAGATAATTTGGGGCTTATCTTTCTATTCTTTGAGTATTTCATTCTGCTCCAAATAAGGAAGAATTTTTTAAAATGTAGGAATGTATACCTGTGGCGGATTCATTTTGATATTTGGCAAAACTAATACAAATATGTAAAGTTTAAAAATAAAATAAAATTGAAGAACAAAAACAACAACAACAACAACAACAACAAAATGTAGGAATCCTGTTTTTGCTGCTTCTACTACTACTAGAATATACTCTGGTAAGAATAAATGATTTCTCATCCTATATCCAGGAAATATGGAGGATTTCTATACTAACACATTGCTACTACATCTAAAAGAATTATATCTTTACATGTAATTGTAATATAAATGTATAATCATATTATGCCTGCTCTTAGTACTTCGCATATTTTGTTGAGAGGTTATATAAGATTAAGAAAATAAATATTGAAAATGAGAAAAAAAGAGTGGACTAGCATGTGCTGTAAATTTTATTTGTAATTAATGTAGAATTGTAATGCAAGACACCAAAGTACAAGTTACTTTATTTAAAAAAAATAAATCTAGTACAATACACTGTAACTTATTAAAAAGCTTAGATACTTAAAGTCTCAATTAAAGGGATATATGGACATAAAAATAATACAATTTAGTTGAAAGAATAAAGAGTGAGTGGACACTCTGTACTTTCCCTTGGAAAAAAATATCCTCTCATTAGTCTTATCTGCCTATGTCTCTTAGTTTTGAAGAAGAATGCATTATATATTCAGTGTGTTTTTTTCATTTTCTGAACTCCATCCATGGAATTTTCCAGGCAAGAATACTGAAGTGAGTTTCCATTTCCTTCTTCAGGGGATCTTCCCAACCCAGGGCTCAAACCCAAGTCTCCCACATTGCAGGCAGATGCCTTATCATCTGAGCCACCAGGGATGCCCAAATAGGGTTAATATTAATGATTAACCTTAATTCGCTAGGATACTAGTTTTTTTATTTGGTTCAGCATAAAGGGTTTAGAAACAGAAATCACACAATTCTGATACCACTACTAACCACCTTTGTTTACATATATATAAAATCAGGATAGATCTTAGAAAACAAATTTAAAATTAGGCTTTGCCCTGGATATTCTAGCAGTATGCCATTTTCTCTACAGGCATGAGAAACACAAATTTATAGTGGAGCAAGGCCTCTGCTGTCTCCTTTAAACTAGAAAAATATTCTCATGTATTTTTAATAACATGAGATTCTGTGTTATTTCTTTTGAAGAAAGGTCTTTAATGTTTGCAGGAAAAAGCCAGCTATGTGGTGCTATGGTTTGCAGAAAAAAAGAAAATAGACTATTTCATACAGGTTTAGATATGGAAGAATTTTTAGTGATCTCATTCACTCATTGCCACTCATAACCAGTCATTGAACTCAGTGAAAAATCTTCATAAAAAGACAGATATTCTAGGTCCTCTTCCTAGACATCATGGCTTAGTAAGTCTGAATTTGGAGCTAGAAAACTGTAATTTTTAGAAAAGCTCTCTTGATTAATTTTGGTCAGTCACACGGGGAACGATTGATCTAGTTCTGTCTGTAGTTTTAGAGATGAGAAAATTAATGATCAAAAAAGGAATAATATCTAGGTGACTGATTTTTGCCTTCAAGCCAAGGCTAAAAACTGTAGAATTTCCTCTCTCTATTTTATTGCAGTGCATATCAAAGGAATACATTAAATTGTCACAAGTTAGACAGGTTCTTCAGTATTGTAAGATAGAGATTTTATGAAATTAGTTTTGTAATAAATATTATTGATATGCATAGGGCAAGAGCACCATCCAATTGTGCAACAGTAAAACAGACAAGAATCCTCAGGGTGTTCAAGTGATATTTCAGAATTTGGTCATTTTCCTCTTCTCCATGTTGCTACATGTTGACATCAGCTTCTATAAGACAATATAAAATTTGTAAAAAGTAAAAATAAAAATTGTAGAGGGAAGACAAGTGTGTGGGCTTCTAAGAGCTAGCCATGTAAACTTAAAATGCCTGCCATTTTCCTGCCCTATAACAAATTTTCAGACATGTTGAATTTAGTATTGCATTTTCCAGAAAAATTCCATGAGGTTCATTGATGCTAATTTAAAGAGTACAGCAGCCAAAGACAGAATTTTCCAAAAATGATTTTGAGCATATTCTGGTTTGCCAAGGAGTCAGAGGTCTATTCCTTCTCCTTAGGAAGAGAATGCACCTATATATTTAAAAGACTGAAGACATTATGCCCTTGGCAAGAGGAACCACAATTATCCAGAAGATGGGAACCTGGTTTTCAGATACCTTTTGTATACAACTGGTACTTAAACTCCAAATGCCTTGTACCCAAGAAGCCTAATTTATTTTTTTCTCCTCCTGGGATTGCTCTCATGCCTGCCATATATGAAGGGAGAATAACAAGAAAAACAATATTCATCCATTGATATGGAAAACCTTCCATATGTCCAGTAGATTGCACATGGGTTATCATGCTAATAAAAACCTGAAGATCATGGGCCTCTTATCTTTTTCCTGACTCTTTAATGCTAATGCATTGATCTATGTCCAATGATACTGTTAAATTCACCCCCAAACCCATTGTCGGTTGCCTCCACAAAGGAATCATCCTTCCTAGATAGATACTGTATGGTATGTGCTGTATGATCTGCCTTCACAACTGTACAAAAGTAAAGATCAGCCATGGATGTGGAACATTAAGCACCAGATACACATGGGAACATGGGGGTTCCCTCCTGAGAGTGGTAAAGCACTGTGAAATTGGCACATAAGGCATTGAGACATTCACACGTTCACTTCTCTTAATATTTTACCTGCTCTTCTTCACCACCTTGGAACTGTTCGCGAAGATCAATCTTTCAAACATGGATGCTGGAGGTCCTTTCATTGGTCATTATTAATATTCTAACTTTAAAAAATTATGTATTTTAACTTCCTTTTCTATACTTTGGAATGAAAGTTATTAAACTTATATGGATATAAAATGAAAAAAATTTTTTTATCATTCTTTAATATGTATAGAAGAAAAAGAAATTTTAGAAGAACAAAATGCCACAGGGAAATTCTCTCTTCTCTGGAATTCAGAACATGATTTTCCACCAGTTTCTATGCAGCAACATATTTTAAGCCCTATCATCAGATTTTCTTAGTCAGTCCTTTAAAAAATCTGATATTTTATCAAAAGAAAAAAAAATCTATCTTTTTCAACTAGTAAACTATAGCAACAAACACCACTCAGAATCAAAAGATGGTCCTCTGTTCAGGCTGGATGTTTCAGAGTCAATGGGACGAAGATGGGAATGATTCTGTAGACCTGAGAGAAGGAGAAGTTTGATGCTGTCTGTATAATTGTTTCCTTATAAAAGAAAATAACTTCTTTATTTAATTTTCCTTCTAATAGTTACTAAAGAACCACGGCAACTTTACTCAATTGATCATTAAAGTTTCCCCACAGTTAATAGTTTGAAACCTCGTATTTTTTTCTGTGTTAGTGTATTGGCTTTGAATTCTGCAGTGTCACTATTTAATTTTCATTGCAACTGCAAATATTAAAAAAATTATTGTTGCCACTTATTTAAACAAATCAGGCTATTGGACTTTCTGGGACAGTGGTTAACAAGCAGATTCTAGATAATATATCATTTTCACTCTTGTGATTCTGCATAGATTAACTTTGCAAACTCTGACCTTTTAGCCACCTGTATTTCCATAGACCTCACTGGACACAAGCCAAAGAGAAACAGTACTATTTCAAACATACAAACTAGGAACAATTCAGTGCATAAGTTTTGTTCCTCTCCAGTCTTCTGGGTTTATCAGAATCAAGAAGCTCTCCAAAGTTCACCCACCTATAGAAAGGGCAGCCCCTCTTTAAGAACCCTATGTAAGTCTCCTTGACAAGTCCCATTAGAAATCCAAGAAAACTTGTTTTAATTCCAGGATGCAAGTTAACAAAGGTTTTTTTCAATTGATCTCATTGAATGCCATAGAGAATAAAACTCAGATTTTTCTTACTCCCCACCCCAAGATCCTGGGAGAATTCTGAGCCTCAAGTTCATCCTCTACAATTCAGAAGCTGTATTATATTTCTATTGTGTTGAAAATTCAGATAAATTAGGCCATTTATCATTAACGTTAGCATTAAAACATTTGTTTGGAATCATGCCGTCTTAGCCATTAACTAGATATATCACTTTAGTGAAATTGCCTAATGTCCCTGATACATTCTATTTATTTGTAAAATAAGAAAAGAACTAAATATTATTAATAACCAAAGCTTCACATTTCCTCATCCTCTGCCAGCCTCAGTCTCTGTATGACATCTGGGTTTCTTATTAATTAGTAGATCCGAAATTCTTAACTCAAGATATAGCTTAAGATTGTTTGTAGCGATGCATAAAAATCTATGGAGGTTTGTTTCATTGGCTTATCAAAATATTAATAAATTTTTAGATGAACCACATTATATTTGCCAAATGTGTCTTCAAGAACTTCTATAGTAAAACATGCAATTACCTCTTAGATAAAAGAATGAGGATGGAAAATGCAAGAGACCCTGCTTTGATCCGTGGTTCAGAAAGATCCCCTGAGAAGAGAATGGCAACCCAGTTCAGTGTTCTTGCCTAGAGAATTCCATAAATAGAAGAACCTGGTGGACTACAGTCCATGGGGTCCCAAAGAGTTGGACACAACTGAGCAACTAACACTTTCAACTTCAAAGGCTCAGTATACAATGTAAATTAATTTCCCTGATTCAAAATAACTTCAAGGTAAGTAGCACAATGTTGCAGGTACAACTTACAAGTCCACATGTTGTCTACTTTGATTCTCAGCAGTAAGTCCTGTAAGTTCATCCAAAAGGACAACAAAGCAGACTCCCACGAAGCAACACATTTGAAGAGACTCAGTCATTTTTGTAAAAAGTCAAATCTAAACTCACATTCCTTACTAAAATAATTCAAATTATTCTAAAATCAGCTAAATCATAAAGTAGAATTTGAAATTAATTTCTAAATGTTAATGTGGGAGAGGTTGGGAATTTCCCCTGGAAAAGGGAACAGCTACCCACTCCAGTATTCTGGCCTGGAGAATTCCGTAGACTGTATGGACCATAGGGTCGCAAAGAGTCGGACAAGGCTAAGTGACTTTCACTATCACTAATTTTCATCAGTGATTAGCTTCTACTTGTATAGTAAGATTTATTTATTAAAACCAATGAATAGCATATTGAAGGATAAAGTTGGAATACTAACTCATTTGTAATAATGAATTTCACAGACCACGAATGACAAATTATACTTGTTTTTAAGGTTAGAAAAATTTAAGGAAATTCTTATTTTTTAGAAAATAGTTATTTGTACTTGTATTATTAGTTAAATGTAGGCTCAGAAAGTAAAGACTCTGCCAGTAATGCAGGAGACCTGGGTTTGATCCCAGGGTTTGGAAGATCCCCCGGAGGAGGAAATGGTAATTCACTCCAGTATTCTTGCCAAGGAGAACACCAACAACAGAGAAGTCTGATGGGCTACAGCCTGCTGCTGCTGCTGCTAAGTCGCTTCAGTCATGTCCGACTCTGTGCGACCCCACAGACGGCAGCCCACCAGGCTCTCCTATCCCTGGGATTCTCCAGGCAAGAACACTGGAGTGGGTTGCTGTTTCCTTCTCCAATGCATGAAAGTGAAAAGTGAAAGTGAAGTCGCTCAGTCGTGTCCGACTCTTAGCGACCCCATGGACTGCAGCCTACCAGGCTCCTCCGTCCATGGGATTTTCCAGGCAAGAGTACTGGAGTCGGGTGCCATTGCCCTCTCCGGGGCTACAGCCTACAGGGCAACAAAAAGTCGAATAAGACTGAGAGACCAAGTACACTGAGTACACACATACATACACACACACAGATGTTCTTTAAACTTTTTTTTTTAATAATATTTCCATCTAGGAAGCATTTATTTGCAGGCAATTGTTTCCGAGTGGCGTAAGCACAAATAAGCAAAAGTGATTTTCATTATTTAGATTCGATTGAAAGTGAACATTATATGTTAAAATTTTCCATTTAACTTCTTTTGAATAAAAAGAAGTTTTCCTAGAAGTCTGAAGGGATGCTGGGCTATGATTTTTAAGTCAATATTGTGCTTTAGTTGAAAGGATAAGGATTTTGAGGTCAATTACATATTCCTCTAACTCTTTCCACAACTTACTCTTCATGTGAATTTAGGCAAATTATTTCTGCTTTCATAATCTCCAGCTCATCTTTTGGAAAAGAATAAAATACTTACTTTTATAATTTATATTATTAAAAGACAAATAAGGTATAAATACTCCTAATACATGGGCTTCCCTGGTGGCTAGTGGTAAAGAATCCACCTGCAATGGAGGAGCCACAGGAGACATGAGTTCGATCCCTGGGTTGGGAAGATCCCCTGGAAGAGAGAATGGCAACCCACTCCCTTATTCTTGCCTGGAGAATCCCATGGACAGAGGAGCCTGGAGGCCTACAATCCATAGGGTCACAGAGTCAGACATAGCTGAGGTGACTTAGGATATACTCAGGCCTAATGCATAGAAGTACATCCTCAAATGTTAGCCTACAATAGTAAGTTCCCCTTTGATTAGGATCTTTGAATTCACCCAATTCAGTCCCCTCAATTTTCATGTAAGTTATCTTCAGATCAATGAGACATATTCAGACTGCAATAAATCACAATGAAACACAAAGTATAGTAATAGGTCACCAACAGGCCACAGGCACAAGGAAACTTAGGACCAAGTGACACCACTGGGTCAGAAGTTTCAACACGGCGCCGCCTTCCTGTGGCCTCCCGCTGTCCCAGTGCCCGTGCCCCTTCCGGCGCTGTGAAGGCCCGGGCAGGGGGCAGGTGGATGGGGCCAGACTCCCTGGTCCCTCTGCCCCGGTTCCAGACTTACAGTGAGGCGCTTGCCCGAGATTTGAACTGTACATACAGGCTTTTATATACCAAAAGTATTTTTTGACTAAACCACTCAAAACTATCAAAACCATGTTGGAAATGTTTTTTTTGTTTTTTTTTTTTCTCATTAAAGTCCAGGCCCTGAGCTTTATTTTCCATGAAAAAAAAAAAAAACAAAAAAATATGGAGAACTTAAGAATCAGTGTCCCTGGGAAAAATGATTAGATGGGGTCAAATGATATTGATTAAAGGACTGGTTGTCATATTGTGTTGAAATCTTAGAACATAATTTAAATTTTTCATTTTTAATTTCCTCACTTATCTAATGTTCCTAATAATTTTCATATGATTACCATGCTCATATACATTAATGTGAATGGAATAGGAAAATAAATACACAAATAATATATAAATGTCTATTTTATTTGAAGTTAATGAAAACAATGGCAAAATGATAAAAATGCTTGTTGCAAAAATTTCTCATTCATGTGAATTACACTTAAAAAACCTTTAGTTGGCATCTAAATCACTGTGCTTTGATTTCATTTGAGAAAACTAATGATCAAATTTTTTTCCTAGGTTAGAACCTCATTTTATCTTTACCCTTCGTTATTGGTATACTTTTCACATTATTATAAAGGTCAGCAGAACCCACAGAGTGAAAAGGAAATTAATGGATTCTGAATCAGGGAAAAAAAAAACAGAACAACAACAACTGAACTTTACTCAGAATTCTATAGTGGCCCTTTTTAGTATAGTGTTTCAGGGAAGAACTTGCTAGTGAAATTTGCAGAAGAACTCATGTAAATAGGGAAAGAACTCTTATGAAGTGGATTTTAAACATTAGCTTTCTCTTCTCTCTAGTTTAGTATATTGAGATAAGAGTTATTAACTCTCACTCGCTCACATATTCCTTCATATGATATACACATTCTACATAAAGAATATGTAGTTTCTATATCTACTCATTCGTATATAACACATAGACACACATATATGTATGTAAACATACACATGTATATGATACATATATCGGAGAAGGCAATGGCACACCACTCCAGTACTCTTGCCTGGAAAATCCCATGGACGGAGGAGCCTGGTAGGCTGCAGTCCATGGGGTCGCTAGGAGTCGGACACGACTGAGCGACTTCCCTTTCACTTTTCACTTTCATGCATTGGAGAAGGAAATGGCAACCCACTCCAGTGTTCTTGCCTGGAGAATCCCAGGGACAGGGGAGCCTCATGGGCTTCCGTCTATGGGGTCGCACAGAGTCGGACACGACTGAAGCGACTTAACAGTAGCAGCAGCATGATACATATATAATTTATCGTATTGACACTTTTTAGTTGTTCAACATGTTGTAGTGTTCAAAGAAAAGTGTATCTTCAAATACATCAGTTATTTTGACAAAAATTTCAATTATAAAATGCTGATTAATTCTGACTTGTCTTTTTCTAATTGTCCAATTTGACTCTGGAGAAGGCAATGGCACCCCACTCCAGTATTCTTGCCTGGAAAATCCCATGGATGGAGGAGCCTGGTAGGCCGCAGTCCATGGGGTCACGAGGAATCAGACACGACTGAGCAACTTCACTTTCACTTTTCACTTTCATGCACTGGAGAAGGAAATGGCAACCTACTCCACTGTTCTTGCCTGGAGAATCCCAGGGACGGGGGAGCCTGGTGGGCTGCCGTCTATGGGGTCGGACACGACTGAAGTGACTTAGCTGTAGCAGCAATTTGACTCTATTTAAATATTCTTAGCTGTATTATATACCATCTGCTTCTCTCTCTCATATTCCTCCTATTTTCATGCTAATACATTTTTTCAAAGTCCAGTATACTATCAATATTGATTTATTCTATTTATCCTTTCCTTTTGGTTTGTAACCATATTTCTATAAGCAAATTTTAATAGAAAAATAAAATTTAAAATGCAGATATGCCCCTTATTTTTCTTAAAATATGACTAAAAAGTACCAAAGTGTAAATACAGAATATGTGACTAAATATAAATAAGATATTTATTTTCTATAAAACTACTGCAGAATTCCATATATTTTATTATGAACCAAAATATTGCATAGCATAAATTTGATGAAAATCTTATACTTAAAACTTCTATATGACTTTAAAAAATAATCATTTTCCAATGTAAACATAATATCATTAAATACATTTTAAAACTACTTGGAATTATTGTTCAATGAATAGGCTTTAGGTGGCCCTCCTTTTTTTTCTTAGAAATTCAAAATTCATCTAGTCTATCAATACACATAGGTTCAAATGTTGATTCCATACAAATATTTGCATTAAAATATAATTTAATATCAGTTAGATATTACTTGGCATCTTAATCTTATTTTAAGTAAATCAATAAATGTAAATTTACTTACAATTTGTGCAGATCATTATTTCTAAAATAGAGGCACAGTATTTGCATTGAATATTCTAAAGGCAAAGAAGCTTAATTTGTTTACTGCCACTTCTTATTTATTTCACAGAAATGTAAATATGAATTTCATGGACATAATTAAAAGAAAATGTAAATTTACTCCCATGGCTCTTTTTAAAAATTATTTCTATGCTTACTTTAATTCCAAGTGTGTGTTGCAGTGTCAATTTCTTCATCATTATCACTTAATAGCTAGATATAAACATTATTTCAGTCAGTCATATGTATGAAATTTTTTTCTTTAAGTGTCTTTGGTTTACTGTCTGAGTTTCAGTATCTTTAAAGACACACATACGCTAGCGTGCCTTTTACCTTTCTGTAACAGGTGAGAGGGGAGAATACATAATCTTTCCACTTAAAATATTTAAGAATTCCTCAAAAACTACTAAGTTTGACAGGATTTTAGCAGAAACTACTAAATTGCATTGTATAGTCAAATTTTAATAAGGATAATATTATACATAATAGATAATTTTTAAAATATATACCAGAAATAAAATGGTCACCTATGGGAATTCATGACTAAGGAACCAGCAAAAAAAGAAATTAAATTCACATTACTTCTGATTCTAAGGTCTTAAACTGGTTTTTCATGGTGTTATTTTGTGACCATCATTTACAATTTTAGGGTCACTTTTCTTTACCAAACCACAATTCTAAGATGAACTTGGAAGTTTTACATTGCTGTGCTATTCTTTGAATAATCATGAAAGCTTTTAATTTGCCTATGATACTTCAGCAGAATTCTATAATTTTGGAGATAAAGTGGCATGATGTCCTCCTCATTAGCCATTGCTAAGTGATAAGATTGACTTCCCTGGTGGCTCAGATGGTAAAGCCTATGCCTACAATGACGGAGACCCGGGTTCGATATGTGATATGATTAGTAAGTCTCATCTCAGTCTATATGTCAGAATTAATTATAATATTTTTTCATGACTGATTCCAATTTATTTATGCTCACAAGTTGACAGTGCTATAAATCAACATGGGCAAAAATCTCACAATCAAAGCCACACTTTTTTAGGTATAAACACCCTAAAGATAAAATAGCCTTTTCACTCTGGGAATGAATATTAATTCAACTGTCATTTATATTACATTGAAGGAAATAAGGTTTTATAATTAGTATATCTAATAATAATAAGCAATAATAACAATAACAGCCTCAGCGTATTTTACTTAGTTCACAGTTCAATTAGTTTATCAGCAATATATTTCCTTTCAATTGTCAAAATTTCATTTGTATTCCCTAAATTTATAACATGTGAAATAAATAATATTAATTATGTAGATATTTCTAATTGTTAGGATCAACAAGGAATTTAAGTTAATCTATGCATTTACATTTTAGAGATTTTTTTCATTTCCAGTAAGGTATTTATTTCTCTTCTCTTCATTAAGTCTCTCAATAAAAAATACACTATTTCATTAGACACAGTTTTGATCTTTGATTTAGCAGTATTAGTCATAATATACTTTGACATATTTTCACAAATATGTAAGTTCACTATTATCCTTAATCAAGCAGAATAGAAAACAAGAGTAAGAAGTTAACATCATTAGTAGTTTTTTAACTTCAAATGGGCTAAACTATACATACAACTTTATTTTTTTATATTGTTTCTTGCTCTTTCCATTATAACTCTGGAACTATTATGAACAAAACTCTAGTTATGATGTAAACACAGTAAATTAGTTGATAATTTAATTCTGTGGTCATATTACATATGCCAATTTTGAAAATTCCATGAAATGCATAAAATGTATATTTTTATGAATCAAGTCATCATTAATATTAAAATATATTTAGATGAAATATCCTACTGAATAGAAATTGCAAAAATTTGACAAAAATGTCAAAATTATCCGCTGGAAGAAATTGGATTGCCAAGAATTATACATGTTAAAAAGGAAAGAGGGGGGAGCAAAAAGAATAGTAGAATGACCAAAGGGACACACTAAGGAATAGAAGGAAATATATACTGTCTTGGGAGTGAAGCAACATAATTTTAGGCCTCTAGTTTTACACTCCATTTGTCATACTAAATCCAGAATTCAAAAAACTAATAGTCACACATAAAAATAAAATTACAGAATTACAAAACAAGAAACAACAGACAATATAGACAGGCCCACAGGATACACAGGTAATGGCATATCAAGCACAGATTGCAAAATAACTAAGCTTACTATGCTTAATATGAAATTCAGGATTAAAATTTCTATACAAAACTATAAATTGTAGAAATAAATGGAGATTTTAAAATTCAAATGTAAGAAAGAAACTAAGATTTTAAAGGATGGCTTAATAAGCTAGTTCAATAGGTTAGTGATTTGAAATATATCTCAGAGAAAATATACAGAATGAATCATAGAAAGGAAAGAGAAATATACCAAATAATAAATAAAATATATAATTAGATGATCTGTAATGTAGTCCCTAAAATAGATGAGAGGAGTGTGGAAAATAAGCAGCATTTAATAGTGTCTGATAGATATGAATGGGGGAAATAGACAATAAGTAACAGTTTCAAGAAACCCTGCTGCTGCTGCTAAGTCGCTTCAGTCTTGTCTGACTTTGCGACCCCATAGACGGCAGCTCACCAGGCTCCCCCATCCCTGGGATTCTCCAGGCAAGAACACTGGAGTGGGTTGCTATTTCCTTCTACAATGCATGCAAGTGAAAAGTGAAAATGAAGTCGCTCAGTCGTGTCCAACTCTTCGAGACCCCATGGACTGCAGCCTACCAGATTCCTCCGTCCATGGCATTTTCCAGGCAAGAGTACTGGAGTGGGTGCCATTGCATTCTCATCAAGAAACCTTCAGATCAGATCAGATCAGCCGCTCAGTCGTGTCTGATTCTTTGCGATCCCATGAATCACAGCCTGCCAGGCCTCCCTGTCCATCACCAACTCCTGGAGTTCACTGAGACTCACGTCCATCGAGTCAGTGATGCCATCCAGCCATCTCATCCTCTGTCATCCCCTTCTCCTCCTGCCCCCAATCCCTCCCAGCATCAGAGTCTTTTCCAATGAGTCAACTCCCCACATGAGGTGGCCAAAGTACTGGAGTTTCAGCTTTAGCATCATTGCTTCCAAAGAAATCCCGGGGCTGATCTTCTTCAGAATGGACTGGTTGGATCTCCTTGCAGTCCAAGGGACTCTCAAGAGTCTTCTCCAACATCACAGTTTAAAAGCATCAATTCTTCGGCGCTCAGCCTTCTTCACAGTCCAACTTTCACATCCATACATGACCACAGGAAAAACCATAGCCTTGACTAGACGGACCTTTGTTGGCAAAGTAATGTCTCTGCTTTTGAATATGCTATCTAGGTTGGTCATAACTTTCCTTCCAAGGAGAAAGCGTCTTTTAATTTCATGGCTGCAGTCACCATCTGTAGTGATTTCGGAGCCCAGAAAAATAAAGTCTGACACTGTTTCCCCATCCATTTCCCATGAAGTGGTGGGACCAGATGCCATGATCTTCGTTTTCTGAATGTTGAGCTTTAAGCCAACTTTTTCACTCTCCACTTTCACCTTCATCAAGAGGCTTTTGAGTTTTTCTTCACTTTCTGCCATAAGGGTGGTGTCATCTGCATATCTGAGGTGATTGATATTTCTCCCAGCAATCTTGATTCCAGCTTGTTTTTCTTCCAGTCCAGCATTTCTCATGATGTACTCTGCATATAAGTTAAATAAGCAGGGTGACAATATACAGCCTTGATGTACTCCTTTTCCTATTTGGAACCAGTCTGTTGTTCCATGTCCAGCTCTAACTGTTGCTTCCTGACCTGCATACAAATTTCTCAAGAGCAAGAAACCGTACAACCCTTAAATAAAATTATAGCAGAAATTCATACTTATGTGCTCAGAGAGAAACAGTTAAATTCAATTAAAACAAAATAAGATTTCTAAAACATTCAGATAAAAAAGCATTACATTCAAAATAATAAAAATTAAAGGGAAACATCACTTTTTAGCTAAACAATGAAATAAATCAATGTAATATTATATTTCTTTTGAATATCTTTTTGAACTATAATTCAAAAAGATACATGCACTCCAATGTCCATTGCAGCACTATTTATAATTGCCAGGACATGGAAACATCTAAATGTGCATCAACAGAGGAATGTAGAAAGAGGATGTGGCACATATATGCAATGGAATATTACTTATCCATAAAAGAATGAAATAATGCCATTTGCAGCAACCTGGATGAGCCTATATATTGCCACACTGAATAAGTCAGACTGAGAAAGATAAATAACTTATGATATCACTTATGTGGTTGTGGAATCTAAAAATTTGGTACAAATGAACTTATTTACAAAACAGAAATAGAGTCATGGTATAGAAAACAAATTTGTGGTTGCCAAGGGGGAAAGGGAGAAGAAGGATAAATTGGAAGATCTTGATTGACATATACACAATACTATGCCAAAGCCTTTGACTGTGTGGATCACAATCAACTGTGGAAAATTCTGAAAGAGATGGGAATACCAGACCACACGATCTGCCTCTTGAGAAATTTGTATGCAGGTCAGGAAGCAACAGTTAGGACTGGACATGGAACAACAGACTGGTTCCAAATAGGAAAAGGAGTTCGTCAAGGCTGTATATTGTCACCCTGTTTATTTAACTTATATGCAGAGTACATCATGAGAAATGCTGGACTGGAAGAAACACAAACTGGAATCAAGATTGCCGGGAGAAATATCAATCACCTCAGATATGCAGATGACACCACCCTTATGGCAGAAAGTGAAGAGGAACTCAAAAGCCTCTTGATGAAGGTGAAAGTGGAGAGTGAAAAAGTTGGCTTAAAGCTCAACATTCAGAAAACGAAGATCATGGCATCTGGTCCCATCACTTCATGGGAAATTGATGGGGAAACAGTGGAAACAGTGTCACACTTTATTTTTCTGGGCTCCAAAATCTCTACATATGGTGACTGCAGCCATGAAATTAAAAGACGCTTACTCCTTGGAAGGAAACTTATGACCAACCTAGATAGCATATTGAAAAGCAGAGACATTACTTTGCCAACAAAGGTTCGTGTAGTCAAGGCTATGGTTTTTCCTGTGGTCATGTATGGATGTGAAAGTTGGACTGTGAAGAAGGCTGAGCGCCGAAGAATTGATGCTTTTGAACTGTGGTGTTGGAGAAGACTCTTGAGAGTCCCTTGGACTACAAGGAGATCCAACCAGTTCATTCTGAAGGAGATCAGCCCTGGGATTTCTTTGGAAGGAATGATGCTAAAGCTGAAACTCCAGTACTTTGGCCACCTCATGCGGGGAGTTGACTCATTGGAAAAGACTCTGATGCTGGGAGGGATTGGGGGCAAAAGGAGAAGGGGACGACAGAGGATGAGATGGCTGGATGGCATCACTGACTCGATGGATGTGAGTCTGGGTGAACTCAGGGAGTTGGTGATGGACAGGGAGGCCTGGCGTGCTGTGATTCATGGGGTCTCAAAGAGTTGGACATGACTGAGTGACTGATCTGATCTGATCTGATGTATCAATCAGATAACTAATAAGGACCTACTGCATAGTGCAGGGAGCTCTATTCAATACTCTGCAATGACCTATACTGGAAAGTAATATAAAAAAGAGTATGTATATGTATAACTTACTCATTTTGCTGTACAACAGAAGTAACACAGCATTATAAATCAACCATACTCCAATAAAAATTTGATATCAATCTACAGCGCTTTAGCTAATAAAAATTACCTTCAGAAACAAAAACATTTGTATTCAAAAGTTATTGAATGCATCACCAACAAAAGTAGACTAAAGAAAACACTGAACGATGTTCTTCAGGTCAAAGAAAAAATAATTCCTGTTTGGCACATTGGAGATAGGAAGAAAGGAACAGCCATGGAAAGGCTAAATATATGGGTACATTTAAATCGGTTTTGACCATGTTAAAATATGATATTTCAGGCTTAAAATAGACATGGAGTTAAAATCACTAGAACAATATCAAAATCCAGAAAAGGGTAAATAACAATAAAGTCAAGATATTGAAGGATCCCATTTTTAATCATTCAAACAACTTCTGTGGCATAAAGGCATTATCATGACAAAAAGTGTTAATGTTTGTTAACACATCTTTATGAATTATTTTAAGAGTTTGTTTGCTATGTTTGAATCTTAAACACAACTCTTAGGAAACTGAGCATCTATAACTGTGTTTACCAAGGTTAGTTGGTGGAATGTTGGCAACATTGCTGTTGTTGTTTAGTCCCTAAGTGGTGTCTGACTCTTTTGCAACCCCATGGAGTGTAGCCCGTCAGGCGCCTCTGTCCATAGAATTGCCCAGGCAATGCTGAGCCACCAGGGAAGCCCAATTTTGGGAATAAGAATGGATAAATTTCAGGTGTAGAAATTTAGAAAAATTCAGAGTATCGGGTATTCCATAGTTGAGATGGTTGAACATTCTGAGAGCAAAGGATTTAACACAGGATGTAAAGGGCATGGGAAAAACAAACAGAAGGCTGTGTATATTAATGTACAGTTTTGATCAGCCCTCTTGTGTGTCTTCTAATGGACTGTATTTCAAATGTAAGTTTTACTGAATTTACTCTGTATGCTTAGACATTATCTTATGAACAGATCATTTATTGTCTAAGTTAAAATAATTTTATAATATTGGAATTGTACTTTTGAATTTAACTACATCTGGATTGGATGTATTTTAATCTGAATATTTTTTAAATCATTGATTTTTCAAGGTCAGTGTGCTTACAGAATACAAAATGAATTAAGTTAACAATGTTGTGATAGAAACAGAGCACAGGATTAGAGTAAGATACCTTAATTGAAAGTAAAATAAAGACTTGAAATTATATCAAAACTATTATAACCAGACTCTTAAAGAAAATGTAGACTGCTCTAATCTCATTAGAACTGCCAAAACCTACTTTCGTCACACTGGTTATAGACAGACTAATTAAGAAAATGCAAAAATATTCGATGTTAGATTAAAATATGATACTTTAGAACTATGATAAACACATTTCAAGATAATGGTTTTCAGATTCAGATTTGAGGTTGCTGAAAAAGGAAACACTCAATGGACACAGTGACAAAAATACTTGCTAACACCAAATAAATTTCTGAAGAGAATGTCTTGTTCCTGTTGATTCATTCTGTCCTTCACATCTTGTCAATTTACCCGTGAAAAGAGGAATAGTGTGAAGATAAGATCTTATTTCAAAATATATCATGAAAATGTAGAAGAGAAGCTGGATGTAGAATTGCAAACTATGAAACAAAATCATCAAATTACATATGTGTAGATTAGTGTAGATGGCAGATCATCACATTGGGAGGAAGAGCATAGCAGGTGGCTGGCAAAGAAGCACCATTAGGAAGGGAAACCTGGAGTTCAGACTATCTGTATTGTGGGCATGGGAAGTAATTACTCCTAGATTATTAATTATCTGGGACTTTCTATTCCCGTTTTATGAAACTTAAAAAGGTGGCAATTTGAACCCATATATTTATATTGATTATTCTTTTATTATTCATTAAGTAGTCTCAACAAGATTCTACATTATCGATGTGATGTATATACTTCTGGTTGAAGACAGATATAAATGAATAATATGTTGCAAATTTCTAATTATTTAGAGTAACACATCATTATATTTAAAATAATTTCATGAAATATGTTAACATGAATCATTGTCTTTTTCTCAAAAGATAATCGAAATACCTATAGGATTTAAAAATAATGTTGGGTTATTTATTTTATATAAAAGGATGGACAAGCAAGATTCTATTGTACTTATTTTATTATGGACATAATTGCCCTTCAAAATCTAGTTAAAATCTAAGAAAGTCAATGGCTAAAGGTATGAAACCTCTTGGGCATCTTTATGCTAAATAAATATGTCCTTTATTGCCATTTAATTTATTTAACAGTTCATTTAACATTCATCCTCAAGATTATCTTTCCTTGACTAAGAGAATTATCTGATAATTTTTGTTACGTTCAACTTTGGAGCAAAATTGGACTAAGAATGCTATAGTACAACATTATAATATAGTTAGTATACAGCACTATGTAATATGGTAGTCTAATTGTGATAATCATATTTATATCATTTTAATCAAAGTATAATTCACTGATTTATTCTTATGGCTCTCTCTCATTATTTGTGTGCCTTATTCCCATGGTCTTAGAAACCTGGAAGATGTATAATTACTCTCTTATTTCATACTCATTTTATATTGATGACTGCCTGCACATATACATAGGTACTCTCTTCTCTATATGGGACTAAAAAATTTAAAGGTAAAACTGATCTGTTTGTTCAGCGCTGACTTGTGAAGAACTGTGGTATGTACTTCACACGTCAATAGTTTTCCTGAGCTGTAAAACTGAGTAGCTAGGGACACAATAACCTTTAGAGAAAATTGAAGAAACTCATTCTAACATATTGTCTCTAACATTAAGGCTGCACAAATATCTGTTTGATTACACGGAAACACATACACACACATACACACACATTAGTAGGACACCCAGTATTATTCATATAATTTCATAAACTTTGGACCCAGTAATAAATGAAACGAAGGATGAAAATCAGTATCTTCTTATTTAAGTTTTCATTTCCTTGATTTTCATGAAACTAAATCAGGTTTTTTAATGTTTGATTAACTATTTATGTTCTGTAGGTGCATATTTATATCTTTGGCCCATTTTACTATTTAATTTTTTTTAAATTTTATTTATTCATTTATGTATTTTTGACTGCACTGGATCTTCACTGCTGTGTGTAGGCTTTCTCTAGCTGTGGAGAGCAGGGGCTACTCTCTAGTTGCAGTGCTTGGGCGTTCATTGTGGTGGCTCCTCTTGCTGCAGAGCACACGCTCTAGGACTCACGGGCTTCAGCAGTTGTGGTCCACAGGCTCTAGAGTGCAGGCTTGGTAGTTGTGGTGCCTGGGCTTAGTTGCCTGCGACACGTGAGGTCTTCCCTGATTAGGGACTCAGCCAGTGTCCCCTGCCTTGGCAGGCAGATTTTTAACCACAGAACCACCAGGGAAGTCCTGCACATTTTATTTTTTATTTATGTGGAATCAAAATATCAATATAAATACTGTTTGTCTTATATATATATATATGTATATATATCACAAATATTTTCCACTGTCATTTTATCTTTCAGCTACTTTTTTTTTCCACTTGTACAAGTGTGTTTTTTTTCCAGAATGTAAAAGTAATATGTAATTTTTAGTGTAGAAAATCTGGAAAATACATAACACACACACACACACAAAGCCAGCTGTATAATCTGGAGAAAAATAAAGAAAGCCCTGAAAAAATATCTTGATTTATAAGGAAGGGAAAAAAATGAAGAGTCTTTAAGTGTTTCTTCAATCCTTCACATTCCATTCTATTTTCCAAGGCCACAAGTCACATTATTTATTTTTGACTCTTTCCAGTCTCCACAGAGTAAATAAATTCATGTAATATGAATATGATCCAGGACATAGAAAACAACCAGAAGTTATTTGCGTGGTGACATACACATATGAGATTCTGAAAATGAGAACCTTAAGTGAATTAGCATATTATGAGTTCCATCAACACAGCTGTACTGGTATTAAGTTATTGACCTTATCATTTAAACCCATCCTTCTGTACTCAGCTTCCTAATGCTGGGGTTGATTGATGTCCTGCAATCTACTTTTCTCTTCTGTCCACGGTTCTATGTTCAGTTCAGTTCAGTTCAGTCGCTCAGTTGTGTCCGACTCTTTGCGACCCCATGAATCCCAGCACGCCAGGCCTCCCTGTCCATCACCAACTCCCGGAGTTCACTCAGACTCATGTCCATCGAGTCAGTGATGCCATCCAGCCATCTCATCCTCTGTCATCCCCTTCTCCTCCTGCCCCCAATCCCTCCCAGCATCAGAGTCTTTTCCAATGAGTCAACTCTTTGCATGAGGTGGCCAAAGTACTGGAGTTTCAGCTTCAGCATCATTCCTTCCAAAGAAATCCCAGGGCTGATCTCCTTCAGAATGGACTGGTTGGATCTCCTTGCAGTCCAAAGACTCTCAAGAGTCTTCTCCAACACCACAGTTCAAAAGCATCAATTCTTCAGTGCTCAGCCAACTCTCACATCCATACATGACCACAGGAAAAACCATAGCCTTGACTAGACGAAACTTTATGTTAGACTTTGCCAATAGGGAGTGCTAGAGGGAGACTACAAGGATGCAGGAGTAACGATAGACCTGCTCCTTCCCAGTGGATTCCTATCAGTTTATTTCTGCTTGCAATTCCTATTATTGCCACCCAAACACATGTCTTCACTCCAGAAGATGCAATTCCTCTCCATAGCAGCAAGAGAATATTATTGTTAATTTTTCCAACACTTCCAGAGACAGCTTCACTCTACCTTTCTTCAGAGAGGAGGTCTTGGCCCTATTGAGTCCCTCCTCCCTGCTCAGAGACATCAACTTCAGATGAGCAGTCCCTTGTCCATTTCCTTTGTGGTCTGAGATGTGAAGCCAACCTCCATAGGCCTTTCCTCTAACTTTCTGAGTTTCAATAGTTTCATCCTATCCTCTTCTTTCCTCAGCCCTAGGGATGGCTCTTTCTGCCATCATGTGACTTCCATGATACCTTGGTGTTTGCATTTTTGTCTTACAGTCATAACTTCCTTCCTAGTTAACAATGCACTGCTTTCACCTATTTTCTTCATTCAAATAATTGGTGTGATTTCTTACTCCTATGTGATTGATACAGCTGTGTTTCTAGAATCCCATATTGATAAATATCTCTCCTTTCTCTTCAAATCTCCTGACTTCTCTAGCCAGTTCTCCTGTGCCCTTCTTATACTTGTTGACCAGGGTTTTACTGTGATTTTCATGTTTACAAACAAATTTACCAATCCTTGAATAACTGTTAATTTTTACCCTGTTTCTTTAATATATCCTTGAAACCATGGAAAGCCTCATTACACATTGCATTTTATCATGCAGCAGTAGAATTTTGCTTTATCTATTATTTCATTGTCAGCACTTTCACATAATAACTTCTGTCATCATTTTGAGTTGAAACTTTACCAAAACATGGAAAAAGAAGCTGCAGCAAAGGAAGCAGGATATAATACAGAACATACAATTCAGAAGGGAAGAATATTATACAACCAATGTTTAAAGAAATAAAATATTTTCAGGCAATGATGGAACCCATAAAAATTTTAGCAAGTTGTGCGGCATCAAAATCAACCACAAGTAAAAGTAGGAGTAAGAAGAGATTGGGGATGTGCTTGCTATCATAGACACGCATTATGACATTGCTACTCTAGATAGTGCAAGTGGTGCTTTATAAATGAGAAAATGAGCACAAGTTCTGTTTGAAATTGTTGTGTGTGAGAGGCAGAGATGTTAATTTGACTTTTAAATGTAGGCTTCTGGGGCACAAGACAGAGGTAAAATTGTATATATATATTCCATCAAGCAGTTAATTAAGCATAGTTATACAAAGTGACTGTAAATAATATACAATGCATTTCTGATATTGATTTCCAGTGCCTTGCCAGAAAGAGACTGTTAGGTTGGTTCTGCCCTGGTGCAGGCAGAATTTGTCTTTCCTTGCCCACGCTTGGCAGTTTTCTTCCTAGGTAACCCTTACTACTTTCATTTATATCAGTTTATTTTGAATCTTTGTTTCCTTAAGACAGAAAAATTGTTTTACTTGCTTAAAAAAGAAAGTAATTTCTAGAAGTAGAACAATTATTAATGGCTTCACCAGAAGTTCTTTCTTCTGATAGTACATGATTTAAGCTCTTATTATTTGAGTTTCAGATTTTATTATTTTTTGGAGGATCAGTTTGGCTACTATGTCTCCTTTCTGCTTCTGGGCTTTCTTCATGCTGAATTACAGAGTAAAATTATGAGCATTTCCAGTGTATGGGAGAGCAACTTTTTGACTGAATCTTATCTGTAAAGTAGTTCCTGTTATTGACCAGGAATATGAAAGTAATGATGTTTTGTCTGTTTTAGTATTTAAATTTCATGTGTGCAGCAATTCTGTGTTTTGCTATGCAATCACTTCACATAGTAAAATGTGGATTCTATTATCCACAAACCCAGGGCAAATATCTCTCAGTGGTAGTTATGCAAATTTACATGATGATAGTAAACTTGTAGTACTCACTTCCCATTAAGAGAGATCACAGTTTAAATATTCAGATAGCCTATTTTACTTCTGGGTACCAAAAACAGCATTCTAAAAAAATTTCTTGAGAATGTAGGAGAGTTAATAGACGCTCTGATAAAAAGATGTGTCGTTTGCTTATAACAGCTTCCTGAAAAGGGTGAACGGTATTCCTTTATTAACATTTTATCAGTTGAAATTTTTTAGTTATGAGTTAAAAATTTAAAATCTTGGACTTAATTATGACACATACCATTACTCACTCATACATATTCTAAATCCACCACAAAGACACACTTTTGTGTATGATGATTTTGTTACCATCAGATATAAAATACTTTCTCACCACTTTTATTAATCAAGACCTTTAAAAATAGGTAGAAGATAATCTTATAGTATCTAGTCTAAATTTCCTTGAAAACAAGATGGCTTGTACTCAAGATATACTGCATTTGAAAAACTGATCACAGCTGCAAATACTATAGACTTATTTTTCTAAGAGGTTTTGGTATTTGTCAAGATTAAGTAAGGAAGATTGTATATCATATGCTGTGCTTACTTTTATTTTTATACTTCATTAAAATATATATATAAGTATAAACCCTACTAACTAGGGTACTTCATGTTTCATTTAAAGTCAAATAATTATAAATCAAGGAGTTTACTGAATAGAGCACATTGTAATTTTCATGCATTAACAGATGCTCCAGTGAGGGCAATGAGAATCTTCAGGGAAATGTTATTCCTCTGGATGTATGTGTGAAGCTGTAAATGGAAACAGTTCCTTGAATATCAGAGTAATGGGTATAGAGGCCTGAATAAAATAGACACTGAAAACTTTTGCTTTTGAATTGAAATTATTTTGCAATGTGTTGATTTATTTCTTTCAGATTTTGAATGGCTGGTCCTTGCAATATTCTGTTGAAAATAATAGGAGGATTGCACCTCCCCAGGCTATCCTTATGAGAAGAAAGATAACCTTCTTTTCCTTTTAAATTATTATTCATTGTTACTTAATATCATTTATCTGCTCTGTTCAGTGTTCTGATGATTCTGGATTCTGCCATGTTCATGTTATTTTTCACTAAGGTACAATTTTGAAGAGCAAGATAACCATTTTTCTAGGTTTGATTCATAAAAAATAAATAAAATTATCACAGGTTTAAAGCTTTGTTTCAGAACAGATTTCAAATTATTTAAGGGCTATGTCTAGGATGGAAGAATGAAGTAATAATACAGGGTCAATAATTATAGATCATATTTGTAAATGGAGAATGTCTAGTAGTTTTTAGGAAATAATTTACTTCAAAATTGTCATACTAAAATCATTTTTTAATGTGACACACATTAAATTTCTTTTAAACATGTGATATTGATTATAGAAATTATTCTTAATGTAAATAAAAAAGATTAGAATAATATAGTCAGTCTCAAAAGGCTTTTTATGGTTGTGAAAATATTTAAATATGCTTTATTTAAAATATTATAAATCTTTTAAATATGTGCTCTATTCTAAATATGTACTCTCCAAATTTGATTATTATAATTAGAATATATAATAAATAGGCTAGTAAATTCTCCCTAACTCTTAAAAGTGTCAGTTTTCTGTTTTGTCTTTTCTAAATTATTACGGATTTTCTAAAATTTTTGTCGTTGATTTTGTTTCAAACGTCAATTATGTTCTGTGCTTATAAAAATCAATTGCATCAGTAGATGCCCAATTGGGGAGTTCTCGGTAGAGAAACAAAGGCAAAGATGAACTGTCTGAACATGCTGAGGATCTAGAATTGGGAGAGTATATGGGAGGCAACATAATTACAAATGTCGCAAAAGAGTCAGACATGACTTAGTGACAAAATTACAACAAGAACAATGTTTTTAGAAGTTCCCCAAAGCCATAAGCTAATATTTTTATGAAAAATAAACATATTATAGATATTAAAAAAACTGGAAAGCTGGGTATACTGTGGAAATCTCCAACACTCCCAATCCATAGCAAAAATAAATGCATAATTATATTCAAAAATAAATTATATTCCAGTGATTGTGTTAGAAAAATGCTGTGGTACCTTATATTGGAGGAAAAATAAATAAGTAAATAAATTCATTAGTATCTTGTGAAAAATAAGATATTTTGAAGCCACTTGATTGTTACATTCTTGTAACACTTGATTACAACTTGTTATCTGTGTAGAACATTCTGTCATTTATAGCATACAGTTGTAATATTATAGCTCATAAATGTTTATGATGCTTAATCTGTACTCCAAGAAGACCCAGTAAAAAATCCACAAAACAAAAATAACTGATGATTATATCTGTATAAAGCTATTATGAAAGAGATATGACAAATATTTTTTTTTACAAATGTGGCACTTTTACATACAATTTAGACTATGTGCACTTAAAGAATAATCTGGACGAAAATTTTAATTAAAATATTTAGTATTATATGCCATATAAGATAAACTCATAAAGGGATATATCTGTTTATGTGAGTATGTTGTTGTTTAGTTATTTAGTCGTGTCCGATTCTGGGACCCCATGAACTGTAGCCCTGATAGGCTCCTCTGTACATGTGATTTCTCAGGCAAGAATATTGGAGTGGGTTGCCACTTCCTTCTCCAGCATGTGAGTATAAATATATGTGTGTGTATATATATATGTATGCATGTATGCTCTGTCGCTTCAGTTGTCTCCAAGTCTTTGTGACCTCATGGAATGTAGCCCACCAGGTTCCTCTGTCCACGGGATTTTCCAGGAAAGAATACTGGAGTGGCTTGTCTTCCTCCAGGGGATCTTTCTGAATCAGGGATCAAACCCACATCTCCTGTGGCTCCTGCATTGCTGAAAGATTATTTACTGCTAAGCCATCAGGGAAGCCCATGTATGTATATAAATTAAATGAAAAAAATATGCCTTTAATTAACTTTCTCAACTTTTCTGTCTATAATTTCCTATTAAGAATTTATGTTCAACTGAAAAAAAAAAAAAAAAAAAGAATTTATGTTCCTGTCCCTCACTAAATACTGCTAGCCTGACAGCCACCTATTCTGATGTCTTTCTGTTGATATGATATATATTGGCATTCAGTGCCTCATACCCACAAGATTGATGATAGTATTATTCAGGATTTTTTGGAAGCTTTTAGGTTATACGCTAAATGGGAAGGACAAGTCTACCCAGTCTATTAACTCAGTACATGTTTTAATAACTATAAAAGTCATCATCCTCTCCAAGGGGCCATGTTCTTTTATGAAGGCTGATTTGACAAGCTTCAGAGAATTTCTTCTCCAGTATTCTTGCCTGGAGAATGCCAGGGATGGCGGAGCCTGGTGGGCCATCTATGGGGTCGCACAGAGTCAGACACGACTGAAGCAACTTAGCAGGAACAGCAGCAGCAGCAGAGAATTTCTTATGATTTTGGATTTCAGATTTCAAGCACTGAGGTGGACTTTTAATAACTTTTCCCCCCTTTTCTTTTACTTAGTATGTTTAAGATCAACCTAAATCTAAAGTGCTTTGATTCACTTTGTGAATCCTATTTATTATTGAATTATTCATAATTATTTCAATTAATATTTTCCATATATATGTATTATAGTTACAACAATTATAATCATATTACTCTTTCACCCCCAAAACCCTTACCTTGATATCAATATTGAAGTGGTAGCAGTGGACTTGAAATTTCCTGAAATAGTCTTAAATATTAGACTGCCATGTATAGTGTTAAAAAACCTTCATGTTCTCATTTATTTAGGTTTCTTTTACTCTTTTCTGTTATCTAATTTTCTGAGTTAGCTCTTACCCTTCTCTCTTCCTTTCTTTGCTCAATGTCCTAACAATGAAACAAATTTAGTTTATATCCTGATTTGTTGTGCAGTTGCTTAATCATGTCTGACTCTGGAACGCCGTGGACTGCAGCACGCCAGGCTTCTCTGTCCTTTACTATATCACAGAGTTTACTCACTCATGCCCATTGAGTCAGTGATGCCATCAAACCATCTCATCTTTTGTTGTCCCCTTCTCCTCCTGTCTTCTATCTTTCCCAGCATCAGGTCTTTTCCAATGAGTTGGCTCTTCCCATCAGGTGGCCACAGTATTGGAGCTTCAGCTTCAGCACCAGTCCTTCCAATGAATATTCAGGATTGATTTCCTTCAGGATGGAGTGGTTGGATCTCCTTGCAGTCCAAGAGACTCTCAAAGTCTTTACCACTACCACAGTTCTAGAGCATCAGTTCTTTGGTGCTCAGACCTATTTTTGATTCAAATCTCACATCTGTACATGACTACTGGAAAAACCCCATAGCTTGGACGTTGTAGGCAAAGTAATGACTGGTTTTGAATATGATATCTAGGTTTGTCATAGCTTTTCTTCCAAGGAGCAAGAATCTCTTATTGTATTGGCTGTAGTCACTGTCCACAGGGATTTTGGAGTCCAAGAGAATGAAGTCTCTCACTGTTTCCATTGTTTCCCAATCTATTTGCCATGAATGGTGGGACAGGATGCCATGATCTTAGTTTTTTGAATGTTAAGTTTTAAGCCATCTTTTTGACTCTCCTCTTTCACTTTCATCAGTAGGCTCTATTGTCCCATTTGCCATAAGAATGATGTCATCTCCATATCTGAAGTTATTGATATTTCTCTCTGTAGTCTTGATTCCAGCTTGTGCTTCATACAGCCCAGAACTTCTATGATGTACCCTGTTCAGCAGTGGCCACAGGACTGGAAAAGGTCAGTTTTCATTCCAATCCCAAAGAAAGGCAATGCCAAAGAATGCTCAAACTACCACACAATTGCACTCATTTCACACGCTAGTAAAGTAATGCTTAAAATTCTCCAAGCCAGGCTTCAGCAATATGTGAACCGTGAACTTCCAGATGTTCAAGCTGGTTTTAGAAAAGGCAGAGGAACCAGAGATCAAATTGCCAACATCCACTGGATCATCGAAAAAGCAAGAGAGTTCCAGAAAAACATCTACTTCTGCTTTATTGACTATGACATAGCCTTTGACTGTGTGGATCACAATAAACTGGAAAATTCTGAAAGAGTTGGGAATACCAGGCCACCTGACCTGCCTCCTGAGAAATCTGAATGCAGGTCAGGAAGCAATAATTAGAACTGGACATGGAACAACAGACTGGTTCCAAACAGGAAAAGGAGTACATCAAGGCTGTATACTGTCACCATGCTTATTTAACTTATATGCAGAGTACATCATGAGAAATGCTGGGCTGGAAGAAGCACAAGCTGGAATCAAGATTGCTGGGAGAAATATCAATAACCTCAGATATGCAGATGACACCACCCTTATGGCAGAAAGTGAAGAGGAACTCAAAAGCCTCTTCATGAAAGTGAAAGAGGAGAGTGAAAAATTTAGCTTAAAGAAAACTAAGATTATGGCATCTGGTCCCATCACTTCATGGGAAATAGATGGGAAAACAGTGGAAACAGTGTCAGATTTATTTTTTTGGGCTCCAAGATCACTACAGATGGTGACTGCAGCCACGAAATTAAAAGACACTCCTTGGAAGGAAAGTTATGACCAACCTAGACAGCATATTGAAAAGCAGTGACATTACTTTGCCAACAAAGGTCCATCAAGTCAAGGCTATGGTTTTTCCAGTGGTCATGTATGGATGTGAGAGTTGGACTGTGAAGAACGGTGAGCACCAAAGAATTGATGCTTTTGAACTGTGGTGTTGGAGAAGACTCTTGAGAGTCCCTTGGACTGCAAGGAGATCCAACCAGTCCATTCTAAAGGAGATCGATCCTGAGTATTCTTTGGAAGTTCAGTTCAGTTCAGTGGCTCAGTCGTGTCCTACTCTTTGAGACCCCATGAATCACAGCACACCAGGCCTCCCTGTCCATCACCAACTCCCGGAGTTCACTCAGACTCATGTCCATCAAGTCAGTGATGCCATCCAGCCATCTCATCCTGTCATCCCCTTCTCCTCCTGCCCCCAATCCCTCCCAGCATCAGAGTTTTTTCCAATGAGTCAGCTCTTTGCATGAGGTGGCCAAAGTACTGGAGTTTCAGCTTTAGCATCATTAATGATTGCTAATAATTTTGCAATTAATAATCACCGACTCAATGGCCGTGAGTCTGAGTGAACTCCGGGAGTTGGTGATGGACAGGGAGGCCTGGCGTGCTGCAATTCTTGGGATCACAGAGAGTTGGACACGACTGAGTAACTGAACCGAACTGAACTGAACTGAACCCTGTATAGAAGTTAAATAAGCAGGATGACAATATACAGCCCTGATGTACTCCTTTTCCAATTTGGAACCAGTCGTTTGTTCCATGTCTAGTTCTAATTGTTGCTTCTTGACCTGCATGCAGATTTGTCAGGAGGTAGGTACAGTGGTCTGGTATTCCCATCTCTTTAAGAATTTTCCACAGTTTGTTGTGACCCATACAGTTGAAGGCTTTTGTGTAGTCAGTGAAGCAGATTATCTCATATTTTCCAAGTTCTTAAATGCTGTTTGTCTTGTTCATCATCTATGTCTTGAATATTGGTTCAAAATCTTTGCTTTGTATGGCATCAATACAAAGCAGGAGCCTGCTCTTATCATCGTCATCATCATCATTAAACATTCAGAGTTATCTATTAATTATTTGCCCTCATTTCTTTTTTTATAATTCTTGAAGAACAATATTTTCTTCTAGTCAGTCCACTTTAGCCACCTCTTATACCAATCAAATTTCTTTGCTGTTGCCTTGGTTCCTACTATTACTGGCTCTTCATCTGGAGGCTCTCTGTCCTTTTGTTCAATAAACTATACCAGTACACCCAGTGGGGAGTCAGCAAAAATAAGCATCATAAATAATATTACATATCTTTTGGAATTGTTCTGTGTTAATTTTTGCACCCAAATGTCTCCTGTCTATTCATTTCCAAAATCCATTTACAACATAATATGTTTTGCTGCCTAAAACATTTGTGGCCTTGATGTATTATATAGTTATTTCATGTTACAGATTTTATCCCATTTTACTACCCTCATCAGCAAATGTGAGCTTATGAAAACCATCAGCAGCAAATGTGAACTCAGAAAAACCATCTATGTTGAGTGTGTTTGTCTGCTTTTTTTTAACCAGAACAAAGCAAGTGAAAGTGAAGTCGCTCAGACGTGTCCGACTCTTTGAGAACCCATGGACTGTAACCAACCAAGCTCTTCTGTCCATGGGATTCTCCAGGCAAGAATACTGGAGTGGGTTGCCATTTCCTTTTCCAGGGGATCTTCCTGACCCAGTGATCGAACCCAGGTCTCCTGCATTGCAAGTGGATGCTTTAGCCTCTGAGCCACCAGGGAAGCCCAGAACAAAGTAAGGGAATATCATATATTCTGAAATAAATATTAAATCTATCTTCTATATAAAGCCTGACTTTATTAATGATATCTGGTCTTTCTAATTTTTTCAGTTGAGATGTTTCGGAATTTTTAATATGAAATTTAGAGAAAAGTCTCATGGTGTGTCCAATGCCTCTTATTCCATAGCAGAAGAAACTGTGTTACAACTAGGTGATAATGGAAAAAATTTATAATAAAAAAGCATTTCCAGTTTTTTAAGGAATCTCCACACTGTTCTCCATAGTGGCTGTACTAGTTTGCATTCCCACCAACAGTGTAAGAGGGTTCCCTTTTCTCCACACCCTCTCCAGCATTTATTACTTGTAGACTTTTGGATCGCAGCCATTCTGACTGGTGTGAAATGGTACCTCATAGTGGTTTTGATTTGCATTTCTCTGATAATGAGTGATGTTGAGCATCTTTTCATGTGTTTGTTAGCCATCTGGATGTCTTCTTTGGAGAAATGTCTATTTAGTTCTTTGGCCCATTTTTTGATTGGGTCATTTATTTTTCTGGAGTTGAGCTGTAGGAGTTGCTTGTATATTCTCGAGATTAGTTGTTTGTCAGTTGCTTCATTTGCTATTATCTTCTCCCATTCTGAAGGCTGTCTTTTCACCTTGCTAATAGTTTCCTTTGATGTGCAGAAGCTTTTAAGGTTAATTAGGTCCCATTTGTTTATTTTTGCTTTTATTTCCAATATTCTGGGAGGTGGGTCATAGAGGATCCTGCTGTGATGTATGTCAGAGAGTGTTTTGCCTATGTTCTCCTCTAGGAGTTTTATAGTTTCTGGTCTTACGTTTAGATCTTTAATCCATTTTGAGTTTATTTTTGTGTATGGTGTTAGAAAGTGTTCTAGTTTCATTCTTTTACAAGTGGTTGACCAGAGTTCCCAGCACCACTTGTTAAAGAGATTGTCTTTAATCCATTGTATATTCTTGCCTCGCCTCCTTTGTCGAAGATAAGGTGTCCATATGTGCGTGCCTTATGATCCAGCAATCCCACTGCTGGGCATACACACTGAGAAAACCAGAAGGGAAAGAGACACGAGTACCCCAATGTTCATCGCAGCACTGTTTATAATAGCCAGGACATGGAAGCAACCTAGATGTCCATCAGCAGATGAATGGATAAGAAAGCTGTGGTATATATACACAATGGAGTATTATTCAGCCATTAAAAAGAATACATTTGAATCAGTTCTAATGAGGTGGATGAAACTGGAGCCTATTATACAGAGTGAAGTAAGCCAGAAAGAAAAACACCAATACAGTATACTAACGCATATATATGGAATTTAGAAAGATGGTAACAATAACCCTGTGTACGAGACAGCAAAAGAGACACTGATGTATAGAACAGTCTTATGGACTCTGTGGGAGAGGGAGAGGGTGGGAAGATTTGGGAGGATGGTGTTGAAACATGTAAAATATCATGTGTGAGATGGGTTGCCAGTCCAGGTTCGATGCACGATGCTGCATGCTTGGGGCTGGTGCACTGGGACGGCCCAGGGGGATGGAGTGGGGAGGGAGGAGGGAGGAGGGTTCGGGATGGGGAGCACATGTATGCCTGTGGCAGATTCATTTTGATATTTGGCAAATCTAATACAGTTATGTAAAGTTTAAAAATAAAATTAAATTAAATAAAAAATAAATAAATAAATAAAATAAAATAAAAAAGCATTTCCCCTATGAGTACCTTATTTTCGATAAAGAAAGCAAGAATGTACAATAGGACAAAGATAGCCTCTTCAGTAAGTGGTGGTGGGAAATCTAGACAGCTACATGTAGAAAATGAAATTAGAGCACTTCCTAACACCATACACAAATATAAACTCAAAGTGGATTAAAGACCTAAATGTAAGACCAGAAACTATAAAACTGTTAGAGGAAAACATAGGCAGAACATTTGATTATATAAATCAAAGATCCTCTACCACTCACTTCCTAGAGTAATGGAAATAAAAACAAAAATAAACAAGTGGGACTTAATTAAACTTAAAACTTTCGCACAGCAAAAGAAACTATCAGTTCAGTTCAATTCAGTCACTCAGTCGTGTCTGACTCTTTGTGATCCCATGAATCGCAGCACGCCAGGCCTCCCTGTCCATCACCAACTCCCAGAGTTCACCCAGACTAACGTCCATCGAGTCAGTGATGCCATCCAGCCATCTCATCCTCTGTCGTCCCTTTCTCCTCTTGCTCCCAATCCCTCCCAGCATCAGAGTCTTTTCCAATGAGTCAACTCCCCGCAGGAGGTGGCCAAAGTACTGGAGTTTCAGCTTTAGCATCATTCCTTCCAAAGAAATCCCGGGGCTGATCTCCTTCAGAATGGACTGGTTGGATCTCCTTGCAGTCCAAGGGACTCTCAAGAGTCTTCTCCAACATCACAGTTCAAAAGCATCAATTCTTCGGCACTCAGCCTTCTTCACAGTCCAACTCTCACATCCATACATGACCACAGGAAAAACCATAGCCTTGACTAGACAGACCTTTGTTGGCAAAGTAATGTCTCTGCTTTTGAAAATGCTATCTAGGTTGGTCATAGCTTTCCTTCCAAGGAGTAAGCATCTTTTAACTTCATGGCTGCAGTCACCATCTGCAGTGATTTTGGAGCCCACAGAAATAAGGTCTGACACTGTTTCCACTGTTTCCCCATCTATTTCCCATGAAGTGATGGGACCAGATGCCATGATCTTCGTTTTCTGAATGTTGAGCTTTAAGCCAACTTTTTCACTCTCCACTTTCACTTTCATCAAGAGGCTTTTTGGTTCCTCTTCACTTTCTGCCATAAGGGTGGTGTCATCTGCATATCTGAGGTTATTGATATTTCTCCCGGCAATCTTGATTCCAGCTTGTGTTTCTTCCAGTCCAGCTTTTCTCATGATGTACTCTGCATAGAACTTAAATAAGCAGAGTGACAATATACAGCCTTGACGGACTCCTTTTCCTATTTGGAACCAGTCTGTTGTTCCATGTCTAGTTCTAATTATTGCTTCCTGACCTGCATACAGATTTCTCAAGAGGCAGGTCTGGTGGCCTGGTATTCCCATCTCTTTCAGAATTTTCCACAGTTTATTGTGATCCACACAGTCAAAGGCTTTGGCATAGTCAATAAAGCAGAAGTAGATGTTTTTCTGGAACTCTCTTGCTTTTTCGATGATCCAGCGGATGTTGGCAATTTGATCTCTGGTTCCTCTGCCTTTTCTAAAACCAGCTTGAACATCTGGAAGTTCACGGTTCACATATTGCTGAAGCCTGGCTTGGAGAATTTTAAGCATTACTTTACTAGCGTGTGAAATGAGTGCAATTGTGTGGTAGTTTGAGCATTCTTTGGCATTGCCTTTCTTTGGGATTGGAATGAAAACTGACCTTTTCCAGTCCTGTGGCCACTGCTGAGTTTTCCAAATTTGCTGGCATATCGAGTGCAGCACTTTCACAGCATCATCTTTCAGGATTTGAAATAGCTCAACTGGAATTCCATAACCTGCACTAGCTTTGTTCGTAGTGATGCTTTCTAAGGCCCACTTGACTTCACATTCCAGGATGTCTGGCTCTAGGTCAGTGATCACACCATCGTGATTATCTGGGTCATGAAGATCTTTTTTGTACAGTTCTTCTGTGTATTCTTGCCATCTCTCCTTAATATCTTCTGCTTCTGTTAGGTCCATTCCATTTCTGTCCTTTATCGAGCCCATCTTTGCATGAAATGTTCCCTTGGTATCGCTAATTTTCTTGAAGAGATCTCTAGTCTTTCCCATTCTGTTGTTTCCTCTATCTTTGCATTGATTGCTGAAGAAGGCTTTCTTATCTCTTCTTGCTATTCTTTGGAACTCTGCATTCAGATGCTTATATCTTTCCTTTTCTCCTTTGCTTTTTGTTTCTCTTCTTTTCACAGCTATTTGTAAGGCCTCCCCAGATAGCCATTTTGCTTTTTTGCATTTCTTTTCCATGGGAATGGTCTTGATCTCTGTCTCCTGTACAATGTCACGAACCTCACTTCATAGTTCATCAATCACTCTATCTATAAGATCTAGGCCCTTATAAACAAGGTGAAAAGACAACCGTTGGACAATAATAGCAAATGAAACAACTGACAAAGGATTCATTTTCAAAATAGAAGCAGCTCATACAACTCAATACCAGGGAATCAAACAACCCAATCAAAAAGATCTAAACAGACATTTCTCCAAAGAAGACATACAGATGGCTAACAAACACAGGAAAAAAATGCTCAACATTGCTCATTATTAGAGAATTGAAAGTCAAAACTACAATGAGATATCACCTCATACCAGTCAGAATGGCTATCATCAAAAAGTCTACAAACAATAACTTTGGAGAGGGTATGGAGAAAAAGGAACCCTCTTGCACTGTTCATGGGAATATAAATTGATCCAGCCACCGCAGAAGACAGTATGGAGATTCCCTTAAAAACTAGGAATAAAAGCACCATATGACTAGCAATTTTACTATTAGGCATACATCCTAAAGAAACCAAAATTAAAAATGACACATGTACCCAAATGTTCACTGCAGCACTATTTACAATAGCTAAAACATGGAATCAACCTAGAAGTCCATCAACAGATGAATGGATAAAGAAGCCCTGGTGTATATATATACAATGGAATATTACTTGGCCATATAAAAGGAACACATTTGAGTCAGTTCTGATGAGGTGGATGATCCTAGAGCCTATTATACAGAAAGAAGTAAGTCAGAAAGAGAAAGAGAAATATCATATACTAACACATATATAATAGAATCTAGAAAGATGATATTGGTGAAATTACTTGCAGGGTGGAAATGGAGACAGAGACATAGAGAACAGACTTATGGACGCATGATAAGGGGAGGAAGGAGAGGGTGAGATGTATGTAGAGAGTAACATGGAAACTTATGTTAGCATATGTAAAATAGACAGCCAATGGGAATGTGCTCTATATCTCAGAGAACTCAAACAAGGGCTCTGTAACAACCTAAATGGATGGGCTGGGGAGGGAGATGGGAGAAAGTCTCAAGAGAGAGGGGACATATATATACCTATGGTTTATTCATGTTGATGTTTGACAGAAACCAACAAAATTCTGTAAAGCAATTATCCTTCAATTAAACATAAATAAATAAAAGCTTTTCCAACAAATTTATAGTTTTGGCAGTAAAACTCATGGCTTGAAGTGAGATTAACCATAGTTTTAAAGAAATAAACCATCATATTATATAGAGATAGTCATGTTTAATCAAAAAGTGGAACCAATGTCTTTAAAACCCTTATTTAAAAATCCTATAAAGTCTACAATGCAGAAGAATTTTATGACGTTTATTAGAAATAATAAAAATCAAGAAAATTGTACTCTGGAAGGCTATTCACCTAAATTCACATATGAGGACATTGTACAAAATGTTGAATTCTATTTGAAATTGAATTAGAGCAATTCCAAGAATATTTTCCCTGATTCCAAATCTCTATTAAAAAAAACCACGCTTATGATGTTTTACAGAAACAACCATGAAAATTAAGGATTGTCAAATAAGGTGTTATTGGATTCTGAAGCTTAATAATAATATTTTTGTTTAAATCTGTCTCAAAGAAACAACACAGTGAATTGAAGTAATGAAAAGTTTTTCATATTTTACTTTGATATTGCTCAAATTCAGTGTATAAATTTCTTAAGATGGTATTTTTTTTAAACAAATATATTATTATATTGAGAATCTGATTATTTTTCCTTGGAGATATTTAGGATCATTGATAGGGAAATTTACAGTTTAGTTTGATCTAATGAGTAACAGAGATACACTAAATATAGATGAACTGCCTATGGTTTCAAACAATAATATCTGAATTGTTTATAGACACAAAGTTCCTCTGTGATTTAAAAACAGAAAGTTATATTTATTAGAAAAATAAAAGGCATGAAGACAGGAGTAGTTAACTTGGTCAGAGTATGTAAATAGCTCTACCTTAGGCAAGAAAATATATCCAGTTCCACTAACTTTCAGAATTTTAATTGCTCATAAATGTTCATGAATTTATGTGTCACATTAATAGACTTGTTTGAACATGCACAAATTATTCATTATTCAACTGCCAGTAATTATGTTGCAGATTTTCCATTCTATACTTCTGCACATTATATAAACTAACCTAGCTGAGGCCTTGTCACTGATTCAGAATGCTGCATTTAAGTTTAAACAAAGTAGTTACTATAATAATTGTAATTCACTTTTCTTTTTCTCAAAGCAAAAAAGGATTCAAAATGTGTTAGAAGATTTATATTCACTCAGTGATAAGTATGAATATATTTAAAATTTTTCCTGTATGAATAAAAACTGTTTAAATTTATAGTTTTGCTCATTCAATAACATTTATATGGTTATCATGAATGTTTAAAGAACAGATATTGAAAAACTACATGTTAATTTAAATATATATGGCAAAACAATCCACTGAACGACTAAGTAGTATATGTGTCATTATATATTTTGCTTTCCTACATACCAAAATTGTTTCAAAATTATCCACTTATATTATAAAAAACATTTTATGTATATTTAAATGTTTAAAGAAAAAAACGAGCTTCAGTTCAGTTCAGTTGCTCAGTCATGTCTGACTCTTTGTGACCCCATGGACTGCAGCCCACCATTCTCCTCTGTCCACGGGATTCTCTGGGCAAGAATCAGTTCAGTTCAGTCACTCATCATGTCCGACTTTTTGTGACACCATGGACTGCAGCACACCAGGCCTCCCTGTCCATCACCAATTCCCGGAGTTTACTCAAACTCATGCCCATTGAGTCGGTGATGCCATCCAACCATCTCATCCTCTGTCATCCCCTTCTCCTCCTGCCCTCAATCTTGCCCAGCATCAGGGTCTTTTCCAATGAGTCAGCTCTTTGCATCAGGTGGCCAAAGTATTGGAGTTTCACCTTCAGCATCAGTCCTTCCAATGAATATTCAGGACTTATTTCCTTTAGGATGGACTAGTTGGATTTCCTTGCAGTCCAAGGGACTCTCAGGAGTCTTCTCCGACACCACAGTTCAAAAACATCAATTCTTTGGCATTCAGCTTTCTTTATAATCCAACTCACGTCCATACATGACTACTGGAAAAAGCTTTGACTAAATGGAAAAGTAATATCTCTGCTTTTTAATAAGCTGTCTAGGTTGATCATAACTTTTCTTCCAAGGAGTAAGCATCTTTTAATTTCATGGCTGCAGTCACCATCTGCAGTGATTTTGGAGCCCCCCCAAAATAAAGTCTGACACTGTTTCCACTGTTTTCCTATCTATTTCCCATGAAGTGATGGGACCAGATGCCATGATCTTCGTTTTCTGAATGTTGAGCTTTAAGCCAACTTTTTCACTCTCCACTTTCACATTCATCAAGAGGCTTTTTAGTTCCTCTTCACTTTCTGCCATAAGGATGGTGTCATCTGCATATCTGAGGTTATTGATATTTATTCCGGCCATCTTGATTCCAACTTGTGCTTCATCCAGCCCAGCATTTCTCATGATGTACTCTGCATAGAAGTTAAATAAGCAGAGTGACAATGTACAGCCTTGATGGACTCTTTTCGCTATTTGGAACCTGTTGCTCAATGTCCAGTTCTAACTATTTATTCCTGACTTGCATACAGATTTCTCAAGAGTCAGGTCAGGTGGTCTGATATTCCCATCTCTTTCAGAATTTTCCACAGTTTGTGATGATACACACAGTCAAAGGCTTTGGCATAGTCACTAAATCAGAAATAGATCTTTTTCTGGAACTCTCTTGCTTTTTTGATAATCCAACAGATGTGTACAATTTGACCTCTTGTTCCTCTGCCTTTTCTAAATCCAGCTTGAACATCTGGAAGTTCACAGCTCACCTACTATTGAAGCCTGGCTTGGAGAATTTTGAGTATTACTTTGCTAGCGTGTGAGATGAGTGCAATTGTGTGCTAGTTTGAACATTCTTTGGCATTGCCTTTCTTTGTGATTGAAATGAATCCTGACCTTTTCCATTTCTGCGGCCACTGCTGAGTTTTCCAAATTTGCTCGCATATTTAGTGCAGCACTTTCACAGCATCATCTTTTATGGTTTGAAAGAGCTCAGCTGGAATTCCATCACCTCCATTAGCTCCCATTTGTCTTCTGTTTTCTGCATTGACAGGCAGATTCTTTACCACTGCACCACATGGGAAGCACTTTTAATTGTATACTAGTTGATATAAACTAAAACAATAAGAATTAGACCTATTTAAAACATTATTGTTATAGGTGTGCTGTTCATAATGTATAAACTACCTGAAAGACCCTTTGCCTTCAGGACAGAGGGCTGAAGAACTGATGCCTTTGAACTGTGCTGTTGGAGAAGATTCCTGAAATTCCCTTGGACAGCAAGGAGATCAAACCAGTCAATCTTAAGGGAAATCAACCCTGAATACTTGTTGGAAGGAGTGATGCTGAAGCTGAAACTCCAGTATTTTAGTCATCTGATGCGAATAGCCAACTCACTGGAGAAGTGCCTGATGCTGGGAAAGATTGAGGGCAGAGGAAGAGGGTATGAGATGGCTGGATGGCATCACCGATGCAATGAACATGAACTTAGGCAAACTTTGGAGATGGCAAGGGACAGGGAGGCCTGGTATGCTGCAGTCCATGGGGTTGTAAAGAATCAGACACAACTGGGCTACTGAACAAGTATTTTTTTAAATACATTTTTAAAGACAGAAGTCTTTGGGAATCTAAATTTGAAACTCTCTACTAATCACAGAACTGGCCAATCTGAAAACCTCTGCTCAGAACTCTGATGAACAGAATAGTGCTATTCTGCATCATTAAATTATATTCATATGCTCAGAAAATTTTTTTTGCATGCTTTGAATCAGTGGGGTCAGCTGCGATATAGCCAAGGGATATCTTTGATCAGTTTCTTTATTTTTTCTGTCTCTAGCCTTCTGAAATACAAGCCTGGTGCCCTCTGGCCCATTGCACTGTACCTACTATTCAAGTAAAAGAAAATACATATCATCAAGGAAAACTGTATATAATACATGATCCTGTGTTTTAATAAAAACTCTGAATATCAGTAAGCCTTAAAATGTTATTTCTGGGCCAATTACATGTAGAACAGGCATTTAATTTGTGTTAAAATAGTTTGAGGAACATTCTTATGTTATTTCATTACCTCCCATTTTGAAAGACCTAAAGGAATATAAGCTCCTTAACTGGAAGGTTTTGTTTTTAAAATATGACTCCAGGTAGAATTACAACCTTTAGTAATTAATATTTCTCCTTCCGAATTACAATAAAAATTCCTGAGGGCAAAAATATTTTCTCTCTTGCTCTCTGCAGTATTTCTAACACAATGCATGCAAACAATAACTATTTCTGAATTAAATAATTAATTGCTAATATGTGCTTCTTATATGTATATGACAGTTTTACACAAACCCTTATTCTATAAACCTTAAATTTTTTTAGCAAGTGCTATGGTCTGAGTAATTGTATCCCCTGCAAACTCATATGTTGAAATTCTAATATTCAATGTGGTGGCATTAGAAGGTGGGCCCTTTTGGTAGCATTTGGGTCATGATGGTTGAGCCCTAATAAATGGGTTTAGTGCCTCTGAGATCCTAGTCTCATCCATATGTGAGGACACAGAGATAAGGTGTGGCCTTGTTCTCACCTTAATCTTGAACTTTTTAACATAGAGAACTGTGGTAAATAAATTTGTGTTGTTTATTAAGCTATCTAGTCTGTGATATTTTGTTATAGCAGCCTGAAGGAACTAAGACAAAGTATTTTCCATTTGAATATTTTCTAGATCCCAATTACTGAATGCAAACTATTTTTTAAAAAGTAATTCATTTATTTTATTGCTGAGTTTGGGGTGGCCTTTCTGTATTTTGGCACTTTGTGGAGTTCTCTTTATTATGGAGTTTCCTCACTGTGGGTGGGGTTGTATTGGTGGCTTGTCAAGGTTTCTTGGTTACGGAAGCTTGTGTCGGTGTTCTGGTGGGTGGAGCTGTATTTCTTCTCTCTGGAGTGCAGTGAAGTGTCTAGTAGTGAGTTATGAGATGTCAATGAATTTGGAGTAACTTTTCTCCAAAGATGGCTAACAAACACATGAAAAGATGCTCAACATCACTCCTTATCAGAGAAATGCAAATCAAAACCACTATGAGGTACCATTTCACACCAGTCAGAATGACTGTGATCCAAAAGTCTACAAGCAATAAATGCTGGAGAGGGTGTGGAGAAAAGGGAACCCTCTTACACTGTTGGTGGGAATGCAAACTAGTACAGCCACTATGGAGAACAGTGTGGAGGTTCCTTAAAAAACTTGAAATAGAACTGCCTTATGACCCAGCAATCCCACTGCTGGGCATACACACCGAGGAAACCAGAAGTGAAAGAGACATGTGCACCTCAATATTCATCGCAGCACTGTTTATAATAGCCAGGACATGGAAGCAACCTAGATGTCCATCAGCAGATGAATGGATAAGAAAGCAGTGGTACATATACACAATGGAGTATTAGCCATTAAAAAGAATACATTTGAATCAGTTCTAATGAGGTGGATGAAACTGGAGCCAATTATACAGAGTGAAGTAAGCCAGAAAGAAAAACACCAATACAGTATACTAACGCATATATATGGAATTTAGAAAGATGGTAACGACAACCCTGTATGCGAGACAGCAAAAGAGACACAGATGTATAGAACAGTCTTTTGGACTGTGTGGGAGAGGGAGGGGGGGATGATTTGGGGGAATGGCATTAAAACATGTATAATATCATATAAGAAACAAATCGCCAGTCCAGGTTCAATGCAGGATACAGGAAGATTGGGGCTAGTGCACTGGGATGACCCAGAGGGATGGTATGGGGAGGGAGGTGGGAGGGGGGTTCACATGTACACCCGTGGCAGATGCATGTTGATGTATGACAAAAACCAATACAATATTGTAAAGTAAAAAAAAAAATAATAATAATTTTAAAAAAAAGAAAAAAAAAGTAATTCATTTATTTTAATTGGAGGCTAATTACTTTACAATATTGTAGTTGTTTTTGTCATATATTGACATGAATCAGCCATGGGTGAACATGTGTCCCCCATCTTTAACCCCCTCCCAACTCCCTCCCAATCCTATCCCTCAGGGTTGTCCCAGTGCACTGACTTTGAGTGCCCTGTTTCATGCATCAAACTTGGACTGGTGATCTATTTCACATATGAAGGCGAGGGTGGGATGATTTTAGAGAATAGCATTGAAACATGTATATTACCATATGTGAATGCAAACTATTTTTAAATTTCCAGTATTTATTTGCGATACAAGTACTACATGTCATTATTGTTGATTTGCTAAGTCATGTCCAGCTCTTTGCATCCCCATGGATGGCAGCATGCCAAGCTCTGCCATCCTCCACTATCTCCTAGAGTTTGCTCAAATTCATGTTCATTGAGTCACTGATGCTGTCTAATCATATCTTCTGGCACCTCCTTCTCCTTTTGCCTTCCATCTGTCCCAGCATCAGGGTCTTTTCCAATGAATTGGCTTTGCTTCCGGTGGCCAAAGTTATGGAACTTCAGCTCAGTATCAGCCCATTCAATGAATATTCAGGGTTGATTTTCTTTAGGATTGACTGATCTAATCTCCTTGCTGTCCAAGGGATTCATAAGAATCTTCTTCAGCAACACTATTCAAAAGAATCAATTCTTCAGTGCTGAGCCTATTTTATGGTCCAACTCCAACATCTATACGTGATTACCGGAAAAATGATAGCTTTAACTATATAGACCTTTGTCAGCAAAGTGATGTCTCTGCTTTTTAATATGCTGTGTAAATTTGTTGTAGCTTTTCTTCCAAGGAGTAAACATCTTTTAATTTCATGGCTGCATTCACTGTTGGCAGTGATTTTGGAGGCCAAGAAAAGAAAATCAGTCATTGCTTCCACTTTCCCCTTCTATTTGCCATGAAGTGATGGAACTTAGTTGAGTTTTAAGCCAGCATTTTCACTCTCATCTGTCACCTTCATCAAGAGGCTCTTCAGTTCCTCTTCACTTTCTGCCATTAGAGTATTATCATCTGTATATCTGAGATTGTTGATGTTTCTCCTGGAAATCTTGATTCTAGCCTGTGATTCATACTATCTGGCATTTCACATCATGTACTGTGCACATAAGTTAAATGAACAGGGTGACAACATACTGCCTTGTTGTACTTCTTTCCCAACTCTGAACCAGTCAGCTGTTCCATGTCCAGTTCTAACTGTTGCTTCTTGTCCTGCCTAGAAGTTTCTCAGGAGACAGTTAAGGTGGTCTGGTACTCCCATCTCTTTTTAAGAATTCTCCAGTTTGTTGTGACCCACAGAGTCAAAGGCTTTTGTGTAGTCAATAAAGAAGAATTAGATGTTTTTATTTTTTATTTTGGAACTCCCTTGCTTTCTCCATGATCTTACAAATATTGGCAATTTGATCTCTGATCTCTCTGCCTTTTCTAAACCCAGCTTGTACATCTTGAAGTTCTCGGTTCACATATGGCTGCAGCCTAGTTTGAAGGATTGTGAGCATAACCTTACTGACATGTGAAATGAAAACAATCATACAGTACTTAGAACACTCTTTGGCATTGCCCTTTCTTTGGGATTGAAATGAAAACCAACCTTACTGAGTTTTCTGAATTTGTTGACATATTGAGTGCAGTGCATTAACAGCATCATCTTCTAGAATTTTAAATAGCTCAGCTGGAATTCTATCACCTCCACTGGCTTTGTTCATAGTGATCCTTCCTAAGGCCCACTTGACTTTACACACTCCAGGATCTGGCCCTAGTTGAATGATCACACCGTCATGGTTATCCTGGTCATTAAGATCTTTTTTCTCTAGTTCTTCTGCGTATTTTTGCCACCTCTTCCAATCTGTTCTGCTTCTGTTAGATCCTTTCCATTTCTGTTCTTTATCATGCCTACTTGCATGAAATATTCCCTTGATATGTTGAATTTTCTTGAAAAGATGTCTAGTCTTTCCCATTCTATTTTTTTTCTCTATTTCTTTGCATTGTTCATTGAAGAAGGCCTTCTTATCCCTCTTTGTTATTCTTTGGAAGTCTGCATTCAGTTGGTTTTAACTATAAATACTACACATATTATTTTATATAGGACACTTTTCTTTTTCACTATCCAAAGCAGTGAATTTTTTTTTTTACTTTTTATTTTTTTTATTTTTATTTATTTTTTTGGTTGGTTAATTTTATTTTATTTTTAAACTTTACATGATTGTAGGATATAAGTAATAGTCTCTGCAAAGAGTCTTACATTGTGACAAAAGTGTATGTGTGCTCAGTCATATCCGACTCCTGGTGACCCTATGGACTGTAGCCTGCCAGGCTCCCCTGTCCATTCGATTTTCCAGGCAAGACTACTGGAATGGGTTGCCAGAATACTGGGATGGATTGCCATTTCCTCCTCCAGGGGGTTTTCCTGACCCAGGGTTCAAACCTGCATCTCCTGTGTCTCCTGCATTGCAGGCAGATTCTTAACTGCTTGAACAATCAGGGAATAATTTCTATAATTTTTATTTTGATGCTATACTTCTTTCTTGCTTATCATTTTTGCTTGGAGGTAGAAGAAGCAGAAATTGAGATTGTTTCCACTGAATTCATCATCCCAAATCAACTGTTCAAAAGAGTAACTTAGGGATTCTATCTGTTGTTGAGCTTCCCTGGTGGCTCGGTAAACAATCTGCCTGCCAATGTGGGAGACCTTGATTTGATGTATGGATTGGGCAGATCCCCTGGAGAAGGAAATGGGAACTCACTCCACTATTCTTGTCTGGGAAATCCCATCGACAGAGGAGCGTGGTGGGCTACAATCCGTGGGGTCACAAAAGAGTTGGACAAAACTTAGTGACTAAATAAGAACAATCAGTTGTTACTCATTATTATTCTTATATAATTCTGACACTTGGGAAAGCAATTAAGGATGAATCTGCAATCTCTCAGTATCCACTGTTGATAAGTTGATCTCTGCCATCTTCTCTTGGGTAATTTTATAATACTCTGTCACTGCACCCAGCCATCATAGTGTGAGGAAGCTCAAGAAACTCACACAGAGAAGGATGGAGACCCACGGAAGATTGCCCAACCTGAACTCCTAGTTGATAGATAGCAACAATTTACCAGCCTTATGAGTGAATACTCTGGGAAGAGGCTGTCCTAGCCCCAGTAGAGCTACATAACTTATCACACTGATGCTACATGAAGCAGAGACAAGACATAATGCCAGATCTTGCCCAGATTGAATATTTTTTAACAAAGTAAATTGATGATTGTTGTTGTTGCAAGCCACTACATTTTGGAGTTATATGACAGTGGATCATTAAACACTTTTTTCCCCCCAAATATCTTTATCATATCATAACCCATTGGTTTTACTGCTGGATTGTGCTGACATGCTAGTCACCAGAGATTAGTATCACTTCAAAGCCAGTATCTAATAATTTCAATAAAGAATCCAATTCCATTTTCTCTAATGTAAAATGGATATAAGTACACTTAAGGAAATTTAACAAAAGAGTCAGAGTATAGAATATTGGATTCACTGCAGGAGATACTAAGTTTTCCCTTGTATTGAGGAATTCTGAGAATGTAAATAGACTTGTATCTGAAACAATTAAGAAGCCATAAATCCCTTCTATGTCAAGTTAAATTACATATCTGCTAATCACACCTAGAATTGATCCATCAGTATATGCCAAGAGATTTCTTAATAAATTGCCCATCCATCAGGATATTTACTCATTTCTCTTTGATTTATTGTGGTAGTGAGTCCACATTATCTGTGAGTTAACTATCATGACCAACCTCTTGGGGCTTCCCAGGTGGCTCAGTGTGGTAAAGAATCCATCTGCCAATGCAGGAGACTCAGGAGACAGAGACACAGGTTCAATCTCTGTACTACCTGAATCCCAGTAATCTCATTGATGCAAGAGTTCCCAATTTCCCTGGCAACATCCTCTGCAGGCAGCCATCCTAGAGCTTTCCAAGGATGCTCAACTACACATCTATCAATACCCTGATGAAAGAAGTGTCCAGCTGTCCCTCTTAGATTTTATGGTGAAGAAATGGCTAAGCAATTTGAACATACTTCATGCCCATCTCCCTAAAACTTTGGACTTCTTCCTTTAATTGTTCAGAAAAGTCCTGACAATTCTTTCTCATTGACTAACTTCAAGTATTCAGTCCAAGTTTTATAGCCAAACTGGCAGAATATTTCTGCCACTACAAGGTGGCCAAGCTAATATACTAATATTAATTCTGAATGAATAAATACATATTGTACTAGTTTTTTTTTGTTTTTTTTTTGTTTTGTTTTGTTTTTTTTTGCTGAAAGACAAACTACTACTTAATGGCTTAAAGATCATGTATTTGCTATCTCAAGTTTTCCATGGATCCTCTGGGTTCCCAGGTTCTTAAGGGTATGACTAGAGGCTGCTAAGGTTCTAGAGGCAAACAGAAGTCATACCAGTCCCATCCAGCTTCTCCATGGTTAGTTCCTAACACAACAGTCTTCTTCTCTAAAACTAGCAAGAAAAATCTGGTGTTTCAGTATGTTAACATGAATTTTCATATAACAGAAACTTGGGGCTTCTCTGTTGGCTCAGACAGTAAAGAATCTGCCTGGATGCAGGCAACCTGGGTTTGATCCCTGGTGGGGAATATCCCCTGGAGAAGGAAATGACAAGCCACTCCAGTATTCTTGCCTGGAGAATTCCATGGACAGAGGAGCCTGGCAGACTACAGTCCATGGGGTTGCAGAGAGTCAGAAACGACTGAGTGACTAACACACACACACACACGCACACACACACACACGCACACACAATCAAAGGTGACTTCTTGTTACCTTTGTTATATTTTATTTAGACACAAGTCACAATTGCCTCCCATATTCAAAGAAGAGGATTTTATAAAACTGAATCAGTAGGGGTCACTATGGGGTGGGGCTGCCGTAATAATTATCATGCTGTCACTTCAGTCATGCCCAACTCTTTGCAACCCTATGGACTTGTAGCTCACCAGGTTCCTCTGTCTGTGGGATTCTCCAGGCAAGACTATTGGAGAGGGTTGCCATGATCCTCACCAGGGATATTTCTGACTCAGGAATTGAACATGAGTCCCTTTTGTCTCCTGCATTGAGAGGCAGGTTGTTTACCACTAGCACCACCTGGGAATCCCCATGATATTGATCAGTTGAATTTTTCCTCTTATCTACAGTATAAGCCCCATGGAAGAAAGAACTTTGTTGAAGAAATAAAATAATTCAGCAAAATTCTAACAGTCTTACATATGGTATCTTGTGTGCATTTTATATCCATTTGAACTTTAAAAGATTGTAATTGCATATAGACGTTTGAGGAAAATCAAAGTGCCTGATTTTCTGAGAGAATAATGCTATAGAGTTTTGTTGTTTTTTAATCACTATGTGTTTATAATATATAAAACATAAGAATAAAAATGAAGATCTGATTAGATCAGCAGTTACTGGTTTCTATCAGATTTTATCTGGTATTCATTCTAACAGTACATTTATCTCTGGCTCCTGACATGTACTTAATTTCAATCCTAAAACATCACATATTTTAGCAGGAGTTTAAAATAGTTATCTTCCAGTTAGAATGCAGGCAGTGATGGATGCAAGTTGGTTCCCTGGGGACCTTGTTAGAGAAAATCACTCATATGTTCAGTGAGTATTTGAACAAATGGACCTGCTGTTCTACCTAATGCTAGTGCAATTCCTTGATATACGGCCACTGTGTGTGACAACTGATACTGTCATTTACTTCAGATTCATAACGTTTCTAAACTCAAGTCATAAAAGCTGTATATTAATGCTTATTTAAGAGGCTATCACAAATCAAAAAAATATATGAATAATTCTGGTCCAGCCAGTTATTCAATTAAAATAAATTCATGTCCGTAGTTGCAGGAATTAAAACACTACTTAATACATTTTTGTATTAAGGTATTCTGGAAAGCTCCAGTTGAGCATGCCTCGTGGTGGATTCTATTTTTTAGGCAACAGGTGATTCACCTTTTGCTGCTATTTGTAGGATTGTCTACCCATCAGAGAGCATGAATCTACTATGGCTTGTGTAAAGCTGACAACAGTAACTTTAATCTGAGTTTCATGACCTAAAGTAAAGTATTTAATTTGATTTCCGTTTATAATATACTAAATATTCCATGAGATATCTTTGTGGATCAAGCCTAAAGGTTGTTTAGGTGTTTAATACAAAAGCTAAAAATTAAATGTCCATATATTTTTATAACAATATACAGTTTCCCTAATGACACTTTTATAACAGATTCAAATTACAGTTAACCTGCTTTCAAAGGGAAAAGGTTTCCCAAAATGTATTGCGATGATTTTATCTGGCTATTTGATACCACATTCAATATTCAAATAAGAAATCATAGAATAATATGTTTTCTACTTTAAGAAAAGGGAATAACAACTGAATTTTGGGGGGCTCCAAAAATCACTGCAGATGGTGATTGCAGCTATGAAATTAAAAGATGCTTACTCCTTGGAAGAAAAGTTATGACCAACCTAGATAGCATATTAAAAAGCAGAGACATTACTTTGCCAACAAAGGTCCGTCTAGTCAAGGCTATAGTTTTTCCAGTGGTCATGTATGGATGTGAGAGTTGGACTGTGAAGAAAGCTGAGTGCTGAAGAATTGATGCATTTGAACTGTGGTGTTGGAGAAGACTCTTGCGAGTCCCTTGGACTGCAAGGAGATCCAACCAGTCCATTCTAAAGGAGATCAGTCCTTGGTGTTCTTTGGAAAAACTGATGCTAAAGCTGAAACTCCAGTACTTTGGCCACCTCATATGAAGACTTGACTCATTGGAAAAGACTCTGATGCTGGGAGGGGTTGAGGGCAGGAGGAGAAGGGGATGACAGAGGATGAGATGGCTGGATGGCATCACCGACTATGGACACAAATTTGGGTGAATTCCGGGAGTTGGTGATAGACAGCGAGGCCTGGCGTGCTTCGATTCATGGGGTCGCAAAGAGTCGGACACGGCTGAGCGACTGAACTGAACTGAAAACCAGAAACTTAAGTAATCAAAAAAATGTGTTTGGCATTAAAATTTGATTTAGTCACTTAATTTAAATAAATATTACTTGAAATCTATAAATTGAGTACATTACCATAGATTGAAGTCAAAGCTGATGAAGAAAATGCCTTTGTATCAATTGATCAGCTGTGTTTTTCTCTCCCAATAAGCACATTATAGTTATTATCACAAACATAGACAGTCCAGTGGCTTGATCTGGCTTTCAGAATCTTCTCTCACAAATGCTGGGGGTTAAATGGACACATCCAATAGATTTCAGTAACCTGAATATTAAGAAATAAGAATAATTGTTTATGTAATAAAACATATATAAAATAATCATGAGGCAATATACAAATATGACTAATCTCATTATTTTCCTGGTGGCTCAGACAGTAAAGAATCTGCCTGCAATGCAGGAGACCTGGGTTCAATCCCCATGTTGGGAAGATTCTTTGGAGAAAGGAAAGGCAAGCCACTCCAGTATTGTTGCCTGGAGATTCCCCTCCCATGGAGGAGCCTGGCAAGCTACAGTCCACATTCCATGGGGTCACAAAGAGGTGGACATGACTAAGTGACTAATACTTTCACTTTTCAATCTCATTATTTAGAATAGTAAATATGCATTGTAAACCTGAATTTTCTAACTTTCTAGTTTAATAAAAAAGAAATATGATAAAACTAAATAAGTAGTATTTTAATTTTTCAGGTATATATATGTATGTAATTTATGAGACCTACATACGTTTAAATGATGTATGTGAATAAATAAGTATATGAATAAGTATAAAAATTACACATATTTAAAATACATTTAAATAGTATGAGTAGTGTCATGTGAACTTCAATTGCATTCTGTTACTATGCTCCTTCTATTACTAAGGTTTATTATAATACTTGCCATGGTGTGATGATGTTGAGAAACATTTCTCATGGTCAATTACATTCTTTATTTCTTACCCAACTTATATATCAATACATATGCATGCTGATTTTTTTTTTTCTGTCAGCTTGATACAGTTATAAAAATATCTCAGTAGAAGTAGATGAGAAGAACATATCTAAGCTTCAGTTTCAATATAAAAAGTATGACTCCTCAGGTATATATGGGTGGGTGGGGGTTCAACTAAGAAAACTTAAAATTACTTTATATAACAATTATGTAAAGTTTAAAAAAATAAAATTAAATTTAAAAAAAAATAAAAAAAAAAGAAATTCGGATTTTGAAACAAACAACTGATTGTTCTAGAAGATGAAATAAGAGAGTAGATTTCTGGTTGGGAAGGAATTGACCTCAAAATATGGTCAAGGGAGCCTAGAAAGAAAGGGAGTGAGGGAGATTTCACTGACAAAGGAAAAAGTCCAAGAAATTTTCAAGGAAGGCACAAGAATAAGACTTTTTATCATAACTTTTATGGCTTGTGGAAGCAAACATTGTTCGTTAAGTCAAATATATAGTCATGAAAATAGTTTCCATGTAAGTTATTATTTAAAACACTGAAGTTATACAATTTATACATTAGATATTGTAACTAATGAAATAACATGATATTTATAAATTGGAATGTAAAAGCCTAACCCTACCAATCTCCTTTCCAACATTTCTAAAGAAAATAATGTTAACAGTAAGTGATGTTAACACAGTATATGTCAATTTACATAATTTTCCATTTTTCTACATATATGCACACCATATTTGAAAACACATATTTTTTTCACTATTGGCTATTTTGTAAAACACAAAAGTATCATATTTCAGGTCTAAAATTGTGTATGTGGAAACCTTGGGACTAGGTGTATTTATTGATTAAGATATTTTTTCAGATTTAGAAGGATGGTATAATGCATAACTGATCAGGATTTGTGCTGCATTCCTTAAATACATCAACATGTATGCAGTAAAGCATATGGAAATCCACACCAAGTAAAACAATATTGGGAAGAAACATGTCAGTTCAAGTTATGTTTCATCACCAAATGAGTTAACAACAAATTATATGGTTGGAAAAATTCAATTTTCAGAACATTTAAGGGAGAGGTTCTGAAATGCAAGAAAGACACTGTGAACCTACAGATATATAGTCAGCTCTTTATGTATGTAGGTTCTGCATCTATGGATTCAACCAACTGTGATGAAAATTTTTCAGGTAAAAAATAATTTGAAAGTTCCAAAAGGCAAAGCTTGAATTTGCATAGTCAAATATTTATATAGCACTTATGTTGCATTTATAACTATTTGCATAGTATTTACATTGTATTAGGTATTATAAATAAACTAGAAATGTTTGAAATATGTGGAAGGATGTGTTAGGTTATGTGCAAATATTACCCCACCTTACATGAGGGACTTAAGTGTCATTGGATTTTGGAGTTTGGAAGAGTGGAGGAACTAGACATGGTTTTCTGAAACTAATCCCCTGGTAGATACCTAGGGATGACTGTACTACTCTCCAACTGGTTTCTCTTAATACATTATGGCAAGTCCTTTATCCTGTTAAATGTAGATTTCAGAAATTATTTGCTTAGTATTAAAAGGTTTATGCATGATTTATTTAACATTTTTCCATTGATGGGCATTTGTGACTTTTTTGTTGTTTTGCTATTACAGATATAGACAAGGATGAAATGTCAGTTTTAATTGTAAAATAGTATTTATTTTGAAAAGGTTTATCTGGATTTATTCACTAGACAAGCAACTTGGAAAAGCATGTATTTTAAGTAACTAGAAATTATTTTTTTAATAGCATTTATATACCTTTATTCCATTTTAGTGATTGAAGTAACTGGAAACTAGGTTTTAACCCCTAGTATACTTCCTAGTATACTTCATTTCATGGGAAATAGATGGGGAAACAGTGGAAACAGTGTCAGACTTTATTTTTTGGGGCTCCAAAATCACTGCAGATGGTGATTGCAGCTATGAAATTAAAAGGCGCTTACTCCTTGGAAGAAAAGTTATGACCAACCTAGATAGCATATTGAAAAGCAGAGACATTACTTTGCCAACAAAGGTCCGTCTAGTCAAGGCTATGGTTTTTCCAGTGGTCATGTATGGATGTGAGAGTTGGACTGTGAAGAAAGCTGAACACTGAAGAATTGATGCTTTTGAACTGTGGTGCTGGAGAAGACTCTTGAGAGTCCCTTGGACTGCAAGGAGATCCAACCAGTCCATTCTGAAGGAGATCAGCCCTGGGTGTTCATTGGAAGGAATGATGCTAAAGCTGAAACTCCAGTATTTTGGCCACCTCATGCGAAGAGTTGACTCATTGGAAAAGACTCTGATGCTGGGAGGGATTGGGGGCAGGAGGAGAAGGGGATGACAGAGGATGAGATGGCTGGATGGCATCACTGACTCGATGGATGTGAGTCTGAGTGAACTCCAGGAGTTGGTAATGGACAGGGAGGCCTGGCCTGCTGCAATTCATGGGGTCACAAAGAGTCGAACACAACTGAGTGACTGAACTGAACTGAACTGATACTTCCAGTGTACCCTTGAGTCTTTGGTGAGGATTTTGGGGCCCCCAGTATATAAAATTTGGTGATCCGCTCATAGCTCAGTCAGTAAAGAATCTGCCTGCAATGCAGGAGACCTGGGTTTGATTCCTGGGTTGGAAAGATTCCCAAGAGAAGAAGGTGGCAACCCACTCCAGTATTCACGCCTGGGAAATTCCATGGACAGAGAAGCTGGTAGGCCATAGTCCACAGGGTCACAAGAGTCGGACACATTTGGGAGAATGGCATTGAAACATGTATAATATCATATATGAAATGAGTCGCCAGTCCAGGTTCGATGCACGATACTGGATGCTTGGGGCTGGTGCACTGGGATGACCCAGAGGGATGGTACAGGGAGGGAGGTGGGAGGAGGGTTCAGGATGGGGAACACGTGTATACCTGTGGTGGATTCATGTTGATATATGGCAAAACCAGTAAAATATTGTAGAGTTAAAAAAAAAAAAAAGGATTGGACATAACTTAGTGCCTAAACCACAAATGTATAAAATTTGCCAATATTCCCCTTTGTGGAAGGCAATGATACTAACTTTGCCCACCTAATCCCAACAGCATTCGCAAGAAGGGAACTTCTGTCATATTGGCAATGCTCCCCATCTTTTTAAATGTGTCCATTAATTATATGGGTGTTCAGTTCAGTTCAGTTCAGTCGCTCAGTTGTGTCTGACTCTTTGTGACCCCATGAATTGCAACACGCCAGGCCTCCCTGTCCAACATCATGTCCCGGAGTTCACTCAAACTCACGTCCATCGAGTCGGTGATGCCATCCAGCCATCTCATCCTCTGCCATCCCCTTCTCCTCCTGCCCCCAATCCCTCCCAGCATCAGAGTCTTTTCCAATGAGTCAACTCTTTGCATGAAGTGGCCAAAGTACTGGAGTTTCAGCTTTAGCATCATTCCTTCCAAAGAACACCCAGGGCTGATCTCCTTCAGAATGGACTGGTTGGATCTCTTTGCAGTCCAAGGGACTCCCAAGAGTCTTCTCCAACACCACAGTTCAAAAGCATCAATTCTTCGGCGCTCAGCTTTCTTCACAGTCCAACTCTCACATCCATACATGACCACAGGAAAAACCATAGCCTTGACTAGACGGACCTTTGTTGGCAAAGTAATGTATCTGCTTTTCAATATGCTATCTAGGTTGGTCATAACCCTCCTTCCAAGGAGTAAGCATCTTTTAATCTCATGGCTGCAGTCACCATCTGCAGTGATTTTGGAGCCCCTAAAAATAAAGTCTGACACTGTTTCCACTGTTTCCCCGTCTATTTCCCATGAAGTTATGGGACCAGATGCCATGATCTTCGTTTTCTGAATGTTGAGCTTTAAGCCAACTTTTTCACTCTCCATGTTCACCTTTATATAATTTATTTAAATGTCCAATTGTGATTCTAACTCTTTTTGAATGTGTGGAATACATGAAAAATTATAAATATAATTTACCAGTGGAAGTTGTTAATTAACCAAAGTAATATCTAAACAAAGAGGATTACATGTCTAAAATTTTTCAGTTTAGTTGATATCAGGTATCAGTCACTATAGGTGGATTTCTGACATGATGAGAAACAATTTGTTGTAGCAGGCTTTTGCTACTTAAATTGCATTTGATGCCTTAGAAAGAACACAAGAGGATGAGGTACATATACACTGAAAAAAACAAATATAATTTCTTAAAACATTTTTTCTTTCAAAGTGAAATACAAGCAGCAAGACATTTCAGCTCATGACAAAATGAGTTTTTCAACTTTCACAACTTTCTAAATTCAAGTACAACAGTTTTCAAAATGACTATTTGTAAGAATTTCCCTTTTTAAATTTATTTGCCCCAAATTTTAGCAGAACAAAGCTGAGTTTATATAGAAATATGAATTGTTTTCAGTTCATTCTCATTATATAACTATTTTTTCATATTTCCAATAAAATATTAACTAAAGGTGATCCTGTTGACTATAATAAATGAGCAAAATTATTTTACTTTTAATGGAAAAATTGGAAACCTTTCTAATAATGGAATAATGCCCTTAGTATTTACCATTTCCACTGAATCACCTGGTCCAGCACATTGAGATTTTAGAAGTATATATTAAAACACATTGCACTAATTCAGCATATTAGCCTCTTAATGAGGTGAGGGTAATTGCAAAAAATTTAGTAACATACTTTTTTGATTAGAAAAATGTATTACTTTAATTCTCTATAACCATATTAATTAAATCATTACACAACAAAGATATTTCATAAAGTTTTAATAACCTCTATCTATTTCACATAGGATTTATAAGTTCCTAAGTGAATGAATAATAACTTTGACTTTAAACTTCAGCAAGTTAAAACAAATCATCTTGTTTGTCTGTGTTATTCTCTTAGGTAATGTCAATTTATAGTGAAATGCAAATATATGACTCACAAAAGAAATCACCATTGCTAAGTCTCAAATGATATAATGAAGTACTTAAAACTTTAAATGTTACATTAATATAACTGGGAATATTTTAAATGCTTTTAAAATACTTTGCAATCTCTTTGTTCAGTACTGTTGGAGAAATGGTATTAATCCCATCAAGTAAAAAGTAACTACTTCAGTTCAGTTCAGTTCAGTCACTCAGTCTTGTCCGACTCTTTGCAAACCCATGAATTGCAGCACGCCAGGCCTCCCTGTCCATCACCAGCTCCCAGAGTTCACTCAGACTCATGTCCATCGAGTCAGTGACACAACTACTTAAACACATTTGAGTCTCAAAGTTTATTTGTCTGAGTACCTAGAGAGTTAAGGACCTTAAAAACTAGATGTGATTACCTATCAAGAACAAAGTTTGAAGGTTTGGGCTTTCAGTTCAGTTCAGTCCCTCAGTTGTATCCAACTCTTTGCGACCCTGTGGATCACAGCACGCCAGGCCTCCATGTCCATCACCAACTCCCGGAGTTTACCCGAACTCATGTCCATTGAGTTGGTGATGCCATCCAACCATCTCCTCCTCTGTCGTCCCCTTTTCCTCCTACCTTCAATCTTTCCCATCATCAGCGTCTTTTCAAATGAGTCAACAAGGAATTATTCCTTACACACCTCTTCTGTTGTAGGGCTTCCCTGTTGATTCAGACCATAAAGAATCTGCCTGCAATATGGGAGACCCAGGTTGGATCCTTGGGTGGGAAAGATCCCTTGGAGAAAAGAATGGCTACCCATTCTTTGGAGAAGTGCCTGGAGAATTACAAGGACAGAAGAGCCTGTTAGGGTACAGTCCATGGGGTTGCAAAGAGTCAGACACGACTGAATGACTAACGCTTTCATTTTACTTATTACCTCTATCATACTGAAAGAAACTTAAAACATTTCTGCTAGAAGAGTTAAGAGAGTGGACTCTAGACGGTGGAGGTATAAATCTTCCAATTCTTTGTGCTTAGTGGATTGAATCATAGTAGGAAAGGGAGAGAGAGAAATCCTAGATGAAATCAATGAAAGTCAAAGAAAAATAAAAATCATGCTCTGTCACCACCTCTTAAGACTTTGGGATATAGCTTACAGTATTTGATTGACTAACTTTATCTAGGAGAAGCAGAGTAAAATTGGTATTTTGATCAGTTAAAACACCTCATTTCTCAAGTAGCTCAATTGCAGTAAAATACAAAAGGTTGCAGGATTCCCCACTTGTTTTTCCAGTAATAGATACAGAATATCACTGAGATGTAAAAATCGATGAACCTGCCATGAGGTTTCTGCAGCCACAATGGAGAACAGGGTGGAGATTCCTTAAAAAACTGGAAATAGAACTGCCTTATGAGCCAGCAATCCCACTGCTGGGCATACACATTGAGGAAACCAGAAGGGAAAGAGACACGTGTACACCAATGTTCATCGCAGCACTGTTTATAATAGCTGGGACATGGAAACAACCTAGATGCCCATCAGCAGATGAATGGATAAGAAAGCTGTGGTACATATACACAATGGAGTATTACTCAGCCATTAAAAAGAATACATTTGAATCAGTTCTAATGAGGTGGATGAAACTGGAACCTATTATACAGAGTGAAGTAAGCCAGAAAGAAAAACACCAATACAGTATACTAATGCATATATATGGAATTTAGAAAGATGGTAACAATAACCCTGTGTACGAGACAGAAAAAGAGACACTGATGTATAGATCAGTCTTTTGGACTCTGTGGGAGAGGGAGAGGGTGGGGAGATTTGGGAGAATGGCATTGAAACATGTATAATATCATGTATGAAACGAGTCGCCAGTCCAGGTTCGATGCATGATACTGGATGCTTGGGGCTGGTGCACTGGGACGACCCAGAAGGAAGGTATGGGGAGGGAGGAGGGAGGAGGGTTCAGGATGGGGAGCACGGGTATACCTGTGGCAGATTCATTTTGATGTTTGGCAAAACTAATACAATATTGTAAAGTTTAAAAATAAAATAAAATTTAAAAAAAAAAGAGGATGATTACACAGCACAGATTATGAGACATAGTCTAGACCTGGGATACATGGAGGATGTGACTGAAATTGAGCGAGTCAGTGATTCTGTTAACTTCAGGAGAATACTCCATTGGGTCATATCAGATTGAAGAGATCCCCAGGGCTTGGTAGTGCTAAAACAACTGAACATGAGTGACACTAGACTCAGACTTTTAGTAACAGAGTCAGTGAGGGAAGAGGTTGCTGCCCAATCAGCAAAATGAGTTAGACTCAATAGGAAGATAATATTAAGTAAACAAACAAACAAACAAACATCCATATAAGCACAGATCACCCAAATGCACTATAGAAATTGACCCTTTTCATCATAATTCATTCAGCCTTTACATTTCATGCATGTCATCATTAGAGTTTACTCATGTATATTTTCAGTAAACAGCAATTATTTAATTGCTTATTGAAAAATACACTTCATATATAATTTTCACATATGGATGGAGCATTGATCTTGCAGCTTGTGTCTAATTGCATAAAAAATGATGTACCATGTTTATGTCATTGATACAAAATCATGTTAGACAATTTGCTATAAGAAATCCCTTTTGCAGCATGTCCAAAAATGACTGCAGATATACTAACCAATCAGATATACAAAGTGCCAAATTCTTCTTTGAATTTAAATAGCTTACTTATGAGAATTCTCCAAAGAAGCTAAACTGCACATGTTTAAATGAATTTTTATGAATATCATTAAATATAACCATTGATGAAATTATTTACTCCTTCATACATGGATTTTAATGTTGGGAGGCAATTCTCTATCATTTCTCTCATTTATAAACATCTTACAATAAAATACTGACAACTTTTGTTCTGAATTATCATTTCAAGGGTATTTGTATAGTAAACATCCTTGGAAGATAGAGATAGTATTTCCATAAAGAACAGAGTACAGTCTTGTTTGTGTGCTGTATAATGAAGAAAACATCTTTCTTTTAGACAAATATTGGGAAGGTGTGGTTGTGATACATTAGGAAAAATTGGTTTTCTAAGATTAAAGTTCCTCAGCTGGGAAATAAAATAACAGCTTGAATAGTATCCTTCTACATTCACCTGTATCATCCTCAGGGGAGTTCCCTGAGGAACCAGGGCAAACGTGAAGCTCATTCAGTTGGTAGTGCCACAAATATGAAGGTTCTTGGTCTGATTCAGAATTCTCATATTTTCTGCCTACATCTCTGAAATATGGAAGGCTAACTTACAAGCATGCAATCAAGATAGAATCTCAGATTCTTCACAGTTCTGTGCTAGGCACTAGGAATACATAATTTGGACCAGGAATGCATACTCCCTGATATCAATAAGTTTATCATCCTATAAAAAAAAAGTGTATATGTTTGATGGATCACACAGGAAAGACATATCTGCATAGCAGCCTGAGGAATATGGCATGTCTAGTAGTCTACTCTGTATTCCACATAAATTCAGCTCAATGTTAAGAGGGAAAAAATGGAGTTTCCAATAACAAGATAACCAGAACATTGATATTTAGATTCTAATAAGGAGATAAGATCAGTACCTAATATCTTAGGACATATTTGAATGTGCAGAGGATTAATTTTACCATTGGATATCCTAGCTCAGCTTACTTTCTGTAATGTAGTGGCTGCCAGGAAGGAGAATGTGAGTTTTGACACAGTAGTTACTTGTATTGTTTTTGACTAGTGTATTATAAACTCGCTGAAACTTACATGAGCAAAGTCACATAAAATAAAGTATGCCATGCAAGGGCATTATGTCATGATAGAATTTTAAGCTTAATGATTGCATACTCTTTAGTGTTCCTTTCTGACTTCAAATGCATAGAAATGAAGGTCATGTGTACTTGAAAAAATTCACAATTTTGCTGAAAATAGGTCTATTATTGAATCAGAAATTACTAGACATTCCTGAAAGAAGGAAGGCAGAAACAATTTGATTAACAACAACAACAACAACAAAACATAGACTGAACTTACACTGCTTTCAAAAAGTGGTGATGATTTAACTTAGGAGAAATTTAGTTGTTCCAGGAAGTAGTCAACCATGACCCTTTGTTCAGGCAGAAGCAATGAATGTGGGACTTATTAATAGAATGGTAGAGTAATACCTCCACCATGCAAGTCCTTCAATGGGAAGACCCCCAAATTTAAGAAGATCAGGACATTCTACCTGGAGGTCATTAAAATGTAGAAAAACTGTGAGAAGAGAAAGCAAATCCAAGCAAACTTGAAGCCTACGATAACAAGATGACCAGACAACTATCATATCAAAAATAGGATGATTGCCAGTAACTTTATAATGCATCAAGCTTTGTTTTATTAAATGCACACTGAACAAAGTAAAATTTATCTTAATTAATTTGAATAACTGTTTTCACCTTGTTTCTCTACTACTCTTCCCTCACCGTATAATGTATCCCCAAAGGACAAACTTATTCACGCTCATCACTAGTTGTATCTAATTGAAACATAAAGTGGTCGGTATTTATTACTGAAAAAATGTTTGATAAGTACCAATATAAATAGATAGTAACATGACATTGTTAAAAGTAATATTCAGTTTAGTTCAGTTCAGTCTCTCAGTCATGTCCAACTCTTTGCAACCCCATGAATCTCAGCACGCCAGGCCTCCCTGTCCATCACCAACTCCCAGAGTTCACCCAAACTCACGACCATCGAGTCGGTAATGCCATCCGGCCATCTCATCCTCTGCCGTCCCCTTCTCCTGCCCCCAATCCCTCCCAGCATCAGGGTCTTTTCCAATGAGTCAACTCTTCGCATGAGGTGGCCAAAGTATTGGAGTTTCAGCCTCAGCATCAGTCCTTCCAGTGAACACCCAGGACTGATCTCCTTTAGAATGGACTGGTTGGATCTCTTTGCAGTCCAAGGGATTCTCAAGAGTCTTCTCCAACACCACAGTTCAAAAGCATCAATTCTTCAGTGCTCAGCTCTCTTTACAGTCCAACTCTCACATCCATACATGACCACTGGAAAAACCATAGCTTTGACTAGACGGACCTTTGTTGGCAAAGTAATGTCAAATGGTAAAGTTTAAACATAAAATCTCACACTCAGTGATTTGCATCTTATCATGTCAAGATATCATGTCAAGATATCATGACAAGATTTAAGTCCTAGCCTTGTATAGCTGAAGTGAGAATAGTGACTGGACTCCTCTTTCACTCTTCTCTGCTAACAATTTGAGGCAAAGTACAAGGAGGCGGTTTGGTTCAGAATATCTCCTTGCCTTTCCACTTTTACATCTAACTCTTCTGGTGACAAGAAGCTGAGAAGGAGAGTTGGTTTTGTCCAAATAACTCTGTAACTACAATATTACAAATCATTCTCCCTCATGTCCCTATAGATGAGGTTTAAGTAAGTTGCCTAAGCTGACATAATTACTAAGTAGCTGTATAAAGCCTACATATATTTGACCATACTCAGACTTTAAATAATTACAGTAAGCTGAAAAATGTACAAAAAGATAAGAAAATGGTCTACACATATTTGTAATACAACTAGCTCACTAAAAGGAATAAAATAACTATGCCTATAAAATATTTGGAGCATTAGAAATTAAACTTCTTTAAAAATAATATAGTAATGTGTATTAGAATTCTTTGATAGGTTTTCATCTTTAAATCCAGTAATTATCTTCATTGTGATCATTTTAATAACATTTTTGGAAGACATAGCATAATACAGGCATTCATTGTAGCATTATAACAATGAAAAAATACATTTTAAAAATTAACAATCATTAAACATACATTGTGAAATGTACTATTATAATAATATTCTATAGTGATTAGAATGAATATAACATTTTAAATTAGGTAAAAATACTTATTTACTTACATAAAATGCTATATATATTATTATTTCAATTATGTAAAATTTAAAAAATAATGGACACAAATTTAATATAGTGTAACATGTTTTTGAAAGATTGGATTACATTCTTTTCTTTATATAATTGTGTTCATTTTCCCACATATGCTCCAAGAATGGATATATGCCTTTTATTTTTGCAAGGATGTAGAAAACACATTTAATAGCACAGATTTGGAAAGAATGGTTATCATCTACACTACAGAAGTTAAAACCAAGACTATTAAACTGACACAGAATTTCTGCAGAAGCTAGAACTTCATTAGAAAAGATAATTATCTATCCAGCCATGTTACAACGACAATCTTGGAAACGCTACATTTTTGTCTTCTCCTGTTTTATTCCTTCTCCCTCCTTGTCTTAATAACTTGAGACTTAATAACTAAGTGAATAGAAGTTGGTGGAATCTGCTAAAGATCTCATTAAGGGTTTTGAAAGTGATATAGAATAACTAAGGTAATTTTTGATAAAGGACATTATTTAGAATGGTTTTCTTATTGAATTTATATTGCTTGATAAATCAGTTTTACATTTAATATTCTAAAAGAGGTTTCCAGCATGGGACAGGTATTAAATAATGGGATAAATACTAAATAAATTCCCTTGTTCAATATAGTATTATAGGTGTGATATAGGACTGAAGCAACTTAGCACACAGCACACATACATTTATATGTGTGTATATTCCTTTCTTTAGTCAGTTTGGTAATTCATACCTTTTTAGAAAGGTATCCCAATCTAAATTATCTAATGTACTGGATAATTTTATTAATTTTCCTTTTGTTTAATTTATGTTGAATCAGTATTTGTTACACTGGCAACCCAAATCCAGGTTCCAAAATCTGCCTGAGTCTCCTATTACTATGTAACAAATGACCATAACTTAGTGGCTTGAAACAATATAGCTCAAGAAGTCTATGAGAAATGCCAGGATGGATAAAGCACAAGCTGGAATCAAGATTGCCAGGAGGAATATCAACAACCTGAGATATGCAGATGATACTACCTTAATAGCAGAAAGCGAAGAGAAACCAAAGAGCTTCTTGATGAGGGTGAAAAAAGCCGAGTGAAAAAGCTGGTTTAAAACTCAACATTCAGAAAACTAAGATTGTGGCATCCAATCCCATCACTTCATAGCAAATAGATGGGGAAAAATTGGAAACAGTGACAGAGTTTCTTTTCTTGGGTTCCAAAATTAATGTGGATGGTGATTATTCATTGAATATTCACTGAAACCCTGAATGTTCATTAAAAGGACCAATGCTGAAGCTAAAGCTCCTATCCTTTGGCCACCTGATACGAAGAGCTGACTCATTGGAAAAGACCTTAATGCTAGGAAAGATTGAGGGCAGGAGAAGTGAGTGACAGAGGATGAGATGGTCGGATGGCATTACTGACTCCATGGACATGAGTTTGAGCAAACTGGGAGATAAAGAAGGACAGGGAAGCCTGGCATGCTGCAGTCCATGGGGTTGCAAAGAGTTGGACACGACTGAGCAACTGAACAACAATAAGGTGTCAAAATTCCTAAAATCAATGTGTCAGCACCTCTGGAGGCTCAGAAGTGTACCTGTTTACTTGCCTTTCAGCTCCTAGAGGTTACCTGCACACATTGGTTTTTGGCCCCTCCCCCTATCTTCAAGGCTAGCTGCTCAGAACCTTCAGTCCCTCTCTTTCTCTCATCTCTACTTCCATTTTTACACCTACTTCTCTAACTCTGACTCTCCTTCCTTTTTTTAGGAAAGATTCTTCTGATTATAGAAGGCCATCCATATAATCAATGTAATCTCCCTATCTCAAGGTCCTTAAATTAATCTCATATGTAAGATCTCCTTTGTTTCTCATAGGTACCAAGGATCAGGATATAGTCAACTTTGGAAAGCCATTCCAGAAATGACTTGTCTTCAACATTTGTGATATCTATCTCCACACGATGTGCATCTACTAATGACTCTTCTCTACATATCACTTATATGTGGAATCTAAAAAACACAACTAGTGAATATAACAAAAAAGAAACAGACTCACAGATATAGGGAACAAAACAGTGTAGAGAGAGAAGTGGGGAAGACCAATACTTCTGTTGTTTAGTTGCTAAGACACATCTGACTCTTTGCGACCCTGAGGACTGTAGCCCACTAGGCTCCTCTGTCCATAGGATTTTCCAGCAAGAGTACTGCAGTGGGTTGCCATTTTCTCTTCCAGGGCATTTTCCTGACCCAGAGATCAAACTCACGTCTCCTGCATTGTCAGGTGGAATCTTTACTGCTGAGCCCCAAAGGAAGCCCAAAATAGTGGTATGGTTTTTAAAAAAGGGTTATTATGAAATTACATAAAATCATGTGTGTGAAACTTTTGAAAATTGTTAAACATTACAGAATTTAAAGACTCATTCAGTGGAAAAAATAACTAAAAAAAAAGAGAACAAACACTTGTAGCATCACAAAAGCCAAAACATATTTAAAGAAACATGCTTAATAGTTTTGCAAATTATTAAGAAAGTAAAGATTGAGGTTGACGAACAATCCTCATTTAGTTATGTAAATATCATTCATAAATTTAGCTGACCTAACAGATAATGGGGTTGCAAAGTAGGTTGAAGTTGCTTGAGGCAGGAGTGAAAGAGGAGTTAATGGTAGATATGAAGTTAACTTGTGGAGAAATTTCACTATGGAAAAAAAGGTCAAATCTAAGGCGAGTGCTAACAGGGAATGTGAATTGGAGAGAGATGATTTTGTTTTAGGTGTGTCTATGTGTTTTTTAAAACACAAGGTACTTGGAAATTTTTGAAATCTCTTTAAAGATTTAATTGAGGAGTGGCTGAGGAAAAGTGATGTGATTCCAATATTTTCACTTTTATCTTATTTTTTTATTAGATCTAATATTGTCAGTGATTATTCATTTAACTATAAGACTCTGAGAACATTTAAGAACATAATATAAGCTTCTGCTTATCTTCCTTATGGAAAAGTTTGTTACTTATATAAATTTGCCTTTTACACACTTACAGGAACTCAAATTTATTTAAATGTCTATCATGATGAATTAATTTTTTAATCTTTGTTTGTAACTATTTATAATTAATTATATAAAAAATGATGCATTGCCCTGTGGCCAGGCTGACCTGAAATGTATCTTGCAGAAATTCAAATATTGTAATCAATGCATAACACATTTTTTTCTCTCAGCTGTTAGTGACTTTGATAAAGGAAAAGTACTTAACCTGAAGTAATTACTTAACCTTTGAAAATAGAAATGCATAAAGAATGATTCCTAATCTGGAGAAGGAAATGGCAACCCACTCCAATATTCTTGCCTGGAAAATCCCATGGACGGAGGAGCCTGGTAGGCTGCAGTCCATGGGATCACAATGAGTCAGACATGACTGAGCGACTTCATTTTCTTTCACTTGGTACTGGGGTAGAATGGACAATAACTGTTGGTTTAATGTCTTTTTTAATAAAAATTTTATGCTTCACATAATGTCACTAGAAATCTGATATGTTCCTTCTACCTAATTTTTAGGTGACATGTATCTTGCTTATTAACAAAATTTTAGTGTTTTCCATATAAGCAGAATAGGAAAATAGTTATACTTCACTGCACTGTTAAATGTCCCATGAATTATGAAAAGATGGTTAGAACATACCCTTATGATATGTGTTGAAATAGGAAATGCTGTAAAATCAGACCCAACAAGGGACATGTCACAGTTTGATGTCATTAATATTTGGATGTCATTACATTAATAATGTAGCCAGGGATGTTCTTGGAACTGAATGAAGATGCTTATTGCACACAGATGGCACAGTTGGTTCAGCCTGTGGGACTTCCAAAGACATGTTTCTAAGCTACTTTTCTTTTTTTGTTTAAAAAAAAAAATCAAATGAATGCTGAAGGGTGCCTCAAGGTCTGTGAGATCTAGAATCAAAATGGCCTATGCATGATTATTAACATTTTTGTAACACACACACATATATGTCAGTTGGTTGAACTAGTTTCTGCAGAGATGGATATATCCAGTATCAGGCTCCTGTATGAGGGTTAATTCTATTTTACTCTGACCCCTAGAAATACAGAAATATTTTAAAATCCAAGAAATTACAATCCATGAGTGTAGTAGTAGACATGCCACTATAAATATAGAATATGATTTTAAAAGTTTAGAATGTTTATAGGAAAACTAGACTCACTAGAAATAAAAAAAGTAATAAAACTATTACAGATATGCAACTTGTTCATTGATCTAGTAAACTTACCTTTTGTAGATATAAATACTTGATATTTAGTTAACATATTTATTTTTAGTGTTTGAAGTAAAAAAAAAGTTTCTTATATTTAACTCACTTCTTACAGCTTAATGGTGAAGGTGTGGACTTAGGCTGCCTTGCAATGAGTCACAGTTTTTACCAGCTGGTGACCTTGAATTAGAGACTCAAACTCCTACTGTCTCAGTTTTCAAGTGTTAAATTGGATAAAATAGTATATAATTCACAGAGTTGTTGTGAATATTGAGCACTTGACGATATGTGAAGTATTTAGAACTGAGCCTGGCAAATACTAAATGCTTTATAGATATTAGCTCTAGTGAAAGTCAATACAACTTCTGGAATGCTTTATCTACATTCTAATTATCCAAATAGTCTCTATGTAATGGTCATATATGCATAAGTTAAAGATATTTATTAATAATAAGTGTCTAATATATATTAGATTCAAATTGAGCAGTGAAAAGCTGATCAAAATTATTAGTGTTTTTGGATCCACAAATCATGATTTCCCTGTATCTACTCAGTATTAATTATGCAGAGCTTTACTTCAGGGAAATTATTCAAAAATATTTAGCACATGTTCAAATCTTTTAAAACACTTAATGTAATGAATGCTATTCAAAATTAATTGAAGAAATAACTAGTCAAATTTATAAAATAGTAAATATGGCAATATATAAACACTTTAAAAGAATACTTATTGGTCAATGCAAAGTTAAATCAATAAAGAACACAATTTTGTGCAATTTTATTTTGCTCAAGTACACAGTTTTAAATAAAGATCCTCATTTGAACCCTTTCTAAAACCTATCACTGAGCTGATATTTAGCCTTGGGATGACTGTAAATTTTTAAGAACTTAAGCTCAGAAATCTGAATGGCAATAGTAAGAACAAAATGTAGTAGATATCAAATCAAATGTGAATCAACATTATGAACTTTTGCAGCCATTAAGAAATTAAACTATTTTGAGTTCTAAAGAGAAAAAATTTTAAAGTACTCAAATATATAAATGCAGGAAATGGTTTGTATTTTCAGATTCACATAGTATTGAGCAGTCCTCTCTCAAGAAAGCAGCAACTACTGTGGGCTTATACAACTCAATTCCATTTTTAATAGCTCATTCTTAAAACATTGAATTTTATGGGTTGATGTAATTGTTTTGCTTTGCTTTCTTTCATATTATATTTTGATATTTATTATGTTTGCTTGCAGATGTAATTAAGAAAAGAATTTCAATACAACACATGGGGTGTTTATGGTAGTTTTGAGAATATTTTGCTAAAACTAACAAAAAATCATTTCTGTGTTCATTTTTTAACTGTAATTTAGAACACATCTTGAAACCTGAAACCACTGGGATATAATTAGATGTTCTAGGTGCATTAAATGCATGTACAAAACATTTATTGTAGAAATTTGCCCTTAGGTGACACAAATGTTAATGCATCAAAGGTAATCCTGTTTTTTTCTTGCCCAATTTGCACTTTCTCTTGGCCTCTCAGTTTCCTTTGAGGAACAGCATCTTCTTCCACAATCAAGTACATGGATGTGGGATGATGTGACTCTGTGCTCCACTATTAGGTATGAATTTTAGTCAGGCCAATTAGACAATATATCCTTAGTCACAGTGATTTTTCATAGCTGAACATGTTACAATACTGCTAAACAGAGTCATGCATGTATGTGCTAAGTCACTTCAATTATGTCCTTCTCTTTGTGACCCTATGGACTATAGACTACCCTAAGATCCCTACCCTGGGATCAAACCCATCACACCCATGTCTCCTGCATTGGCAAGTGGGTTCTTTATCACTAGCACCACCTGGGAAACCACAAACAGAGCCATACCCAAGGCTATGACTGGCCGTAGTTGGAGAAAGAAGGTATATTCTTATTTACCTGGCATAGCTAAGCTGGAAATGGCACCCCATTCCAGTACTCTTGCCTGGGAAATCCCATGGATGGAGGAACCTGGTAGGCTACAGTCCATGGGGTCGCAAAGAGTTGGACACAACTGAGTGACTTCACTTTCACTTTTCAGTTTCATGCATTGGAGAAGGAAATGGCATCCTACTCCAATGTTCTTGCCTGGAGAATCCCAGGGACGGTGGAGCCTTGTGGGCTGCCGTCTATGGGGTCGCACAGAGTCGGACACGACTGAAGCGACTTAGCAGCAGCAGCTAAGCTGGAGCTCATATTACAATGTAAAGAAGACTTATTTCAACATGAAACCACTTTAAAGGAAAACAGGGCTGAACTTTGGCGAGATTAAAAAGGAAAGTTTTCTAATGTCATCCCTTCAGGTGGGTCTGTCCCTGCCAAAGGATAGAGTGTATCTTTTCAGTTAGGTAAATTTATAATCATATAAACCAGTCAATTGCTCTTGAGTTTTAGCCAAGTTAAGTAAAGTTTCTAAAATTTACAATCAAATTAATCCTAATATATATTTATATGTAACAGGGCTTCCCTGGTGGCTCAGTTGGTGAAGAATCTGCATGCAATGCAGAAGACGAGGGTTCAATCCCTGGGCCAGGATTCTCTGGAGAAGGGAATGGGAACTCACTCCAGTATTCTTTCCTGGAGAATTCCATGGACAGAGGAGCCTGGTGGGTTCATAATGACCATGAGGTCTCAAAGAATCAGACATGACTAAGCGACTAACAATAGAGAGCTAGAGATTTTATTTTCTTATTTTGTTGTGGCAAAATACATATAACAAGGAATTTACCAACTTAATCATTTTTAAGGGTACAGTGAAGTTCACATTGTTATGAAACTCTTAACTCTTTTCATCCCCATAACTCTTTTCATCTTGTAAAACTGAAGTTCTTTACTTAAAAATAAATTCTTTATAGTGAAATGGATATTCCAGAAAATATTAAAATTTCAATTAAGAATGTTCAGACTATATGTTAACTAAGTGGACAAATCAGTATAGTAAATCATTTCTCCTTTCTTTATAAAAGTCTGTTATGATTTAAATAATAAAACAAATTCAACACATTATCCATATTTCATAATTTCTTTCCTTATTTAAGAGAGTATCTGAAGTGAATTTTCTTATAAAAACCACAGAAGAAATTAGTTGGAAATTCATAGAAATACTGTTTTTATTAACTCCTATAAACATAATCAGAACTAAATCTCATAAATTAATCATTCACAATTAAAACATATTTTAAAAACAGATATAAAATAGGGCCACCAACAATGCTTATAAAGTAATATTCTTGCTATCTTGAGCCATTAAACATTTTCCAGAACCTAATGTTTTGCTTCAAATAGAAATTCTTAGTTTTCTATACATCATATCTGAAAGTGAATGAGTTCTATAACCTTCATTCTGAAACAGAACCTTCTTACACTGTTAGTGGGGATATAAATTGGTGCAGCCACTATGGAAAACCGCTTGGACGTGTCTTATCTAAAACAGAGTTACCATATGATCCATCAATCCCACTTCTGGTCATATAGCTGGAAAATTCTAATTTGAAAAGATACATGTACCCCAGTGTTCAAAGAAGCACTACTTAGAGCAACCAAGGCATGGAAACAATCTAAACTTCCATTGATGGATGGAAAGAGAAAATGTGGTTGTATACATACAAAGGAATATTACTCGACCATAACAAATGAAATAATGCAATTTGTAGCTACATGGTGGACCTAAAGATTATCATACTAAGTGATATACTTATCAGATAAACCAATCTGGTTGCAGAGTTCCAGAAAATAACAAGGAGAGATAAGAAAGCCTTTTTAAGTGAACAATGCAAAGAAATAGAGGAAAACAACAGAATGAGAAAGACTAGAAATCTCGTCAAGAAAATTAGAGGTGTAAAGGGAACATTTCAGGCAAAGATAGGCACAATAAAGGACAAAAATGGTATGGATCTAATAGAAGCAGAAGATATTTTAAAAAGTTGGCAAGAATACACAGAAGAACTGTAGGAAAAAGATCTTAATGACCTGGATGGTCATTAAGACCATGGATCACACACGATGGTGTGATCACTCACCTATGAGCAGACATCCTGAAGCATGAAGTCAAGTGGGCCTTAGGAAGCATCACTATGAACCAAGCTAGTGAAGGTGATGGAATTTCAGCTTAGCTGCTTCAAATCCTAAAAGATAATGTTGTTTAAGTGCTGCATTCAGTATGCCAACAAATTTGTGAAACTCAGCAGTGGCCACAGGACTGGAAAAGGTCAGTTTTCATTCCAATCTCAAAAAAGGAAAATGAGTAAGACTGTTCAAACTACAGCACAATTGCACTCATTTCACATGCTAGCAAAATAAGGCTAAACTCCCTCAAGCTAGGCTTCAACTATACGTGAACCAAGAACTTCCAAATGTACATGCTGGATTTAGAGAAGGCAGAGGAATCAGGGATCAAATTGCCAACATCCATTGGATCATAGAAAAAGTTAGAGAATTCCATAAAAATGTGTATTTCTGTTTCATTGATTACACTAAAGCCTTTGACTGTGCAGATCGCAACAAACTGGAAAATTCTTAGAGATGGGAATACCAGACCACCTTACCTGCCTCTTGATAAACCTGTATACAGGTCAAGAAGCAATAGTTAGAACTGGACGTGGAACAACTGATGGGTTCAAAATTGGGAAAGGAGTACCTTAAGACTGTATATTGTCACTCTGCTTATTTAACTTATATGCAGAGTACATCATGCAAAATACAAGGCTGGATGAATCATAAGGTGGAATCAAGACTATCGGGAGAAATATTAACAACCTCAGATATGCAAATGACACCATCCTATGGCAGAAAGTAAAGAGGAACCAAAGAGCCTCTAGATGAAGGTGAAAGAGGAGAGTGAAAAAACTGACTTAAAACTCATCATTCAAAAAATGAAGGTCATGGCATCCAGTCCCATCATTCATGGCAAATAGATGGAGGAAAAATGAAAACAGTGACAGGATTCATTTTCTTGGGCTCCGAAATCACTGTGGATGGTGGCTGCAGCCATAAAATTAAAATATGTTTGCTCCTTGGAAGAAAAGCAATGACAAACCTAGACAGCATATTCAAAAGCAGAGACATTACTTTTCCTACAAAGGTCCATGTACTCAAAGCTATGATTTTTCCAATAGTCATGTACAGATGTGAGATGTGGACAATAAAAAGGCTGAATGCCAAAGAATTGATGCCTTCGAGCTTTATTGCTGGTGAAGTCTCTTGAGAGTCCCTTGGAAAACAAGGAGATCAAATCAGTCAATCCTTAAGGAAATCAACCCTGAATATTCATCAGAAGGGCTGATGCTGAAGCTGAAATCCCAATACTTTGGCCATTCATGCAAAGAACCAAGCCATTGGAAAAGACTCTGATGCTGGGAAAGATTGAAGGCAAGAGAAGGGGACTATAGAGGATGAGATGGTTGGATGGCATCACTGACTCAATCGACATGAGTCTGAGCAAACTCCAGGAGATAATGAAGGACAGGGAAGCCTGTCGTGCTGCAGTCCATGGGGTTGCAAAGAGTTGGATATGACTCAGTGACTGAACAACAACAATACTAAGTGAAATATGTTAGTGTGTGCGTTTTAAGTCACTTCAGTTGTGTCTGACTCTTTGCAACCCTATGGACTGTAGCCCAGCAGGCTTCTTTGTCCATGGGATTCTCCAGAAAAGAATGCTGGAGTGGGTTGCCATGCCCTCCTCCAGACAAAGACTCAAATATCATATTGATAACACTTACATGTGGAATCTACAAAAATACAAATGAACTAATTTACAAAACAGAAAGAGACACAGAGAACAAACATACTGTTACCAAAGAGGAAAGAGAGGGGAAGCCCTAGGAGGTGGGATTAACAGATAAATACTACTCCATATAAAACAGATTAAAAAAAAAAAAAAGAACCTATTGTACAGCACAGGGGACTATATTCAATATCTTGTAATAATATATAATTTAAAATATATATATGCGTGTAATTGGATCATTGTGTTGTAGACCTGAAACATTGTAAATCAACTACACATCAATTAAAAGAAAAAGGAAAGGAAAAAACTAAAATAAAATTAAAATAAATCTTAATTCTAAATGAAGTTTTATGATGATATTGGCCTTAAATATATACATGAGAGATGCGATGGTAAATATAAAATTTTGTATTCATCAAATCAAGTAGAATGAAATGAAAAAAGTTTAAAGAGTGATCCACTTCATGTCATTGTATTAACAGTTCATTATCAACCTAAATATTTACATCAAAATTTCACTGATAGCAAGTGATAAGGCAAGCTGAATTTTTTAAAAGGTAAGGATTAAAAATACAAAATTATGAAAAATGTTGGCATATTTACTGTGGAAATTTCGTTATTTTCCATTTTGGATTTGGTCTATACTTCACACGCTAAGAGAGTGAAATATAGAGTGCTGAATTGGGAGAGCAGATAGAGCTTGGGAGATACTATTCCAGCACAGTAACAGCTAGAGCAGTTTATATGGTGAATATAGACAAAGAAAGTACTTGTTTGATTCTTTGGAGGCATTAGAAATAATTAATAGCTGGTCTTACTCCAGATGGATAGCAGAATTCTAACAAAAAATTTTTTGAAGTCTTGGGTTGTGTCTGGCCCACTTTCTTTTCCCTCACATGGTGGGCAGGGTGTATTTCTCCGACATTCTGCTTGGCAAAGTGATTTCATTAGTCAAAACTGGGTGTAATTTAAGCAGAAATCTTAAAGTTGTTTGCACAGTTGTGTTTGTTTCTGGAACTTGGGTGATCTGCCATGAGACTGGCTGCCCCAGGAGCTCAACTCCCTTCAAGCCTGGCATACAAAATGGGACAGATGTGAACTCAGTATCCAGTTTTAAAGAAAGCAAAACCAAGCTGTTGTCTGAAGCATAGCCATGTACCCACTAAATTGGCTGAATTGCCATTACCCACCCTGCAGAACTTGCATGGGCTAAGTTTTCATAGTGTAAGTTACTGAGATTTGAGGAGACTTTTTAAACAGTAGTATTGTGACAAGCAGTGACTTATACAGATTTTAAGACTATAATATGTATTTCTTTGGATTAAAAAGAGTTAGAAAGGAAGATCTCATAGGATAAATGCTTTATGTCAATTACTGATAATATAGCAGATTGCAAACTGAGGGGAGTTTCCTTGGTACAAACATGAGGCAGAACTTTTACACCCCAAAACGTGTTTTTACTCATAAGTTCTTCAGCTGATTTGATGAGACCAATGTACATTATGGAGGGTAATCAGGGTAGTCTCTTACTCCAAAGCAATGGACTATAAATCACATTTATTAAAGTTCTTTATAGCAAAACCTAGTCTAATGTTTCGAAGAAGGCAACCCACTCCAGTATTCTTGCCTGGAGAATCCCATGGACAGGGGAGACTGGTGGGCTGCCATCTATGGGGTCGCACAGAGTTGTACACGACTGAAGTGACTTAGCAGCAGCAGCAGCAGTTTAATATTTAATCAAATGATTAGACCAAACACTCATCGTCTAATCAAGTTGACACATAAAATTTTATCATCATAGTGGCCATAACTAAAGAAAGATAGAGGCATATCTTGAAAATGACTTTGGTTATTTTCTGGATGTGGAGACTGGGATGAAAGTGTTTTAACTTTCACAATTTATCTTAAAAATTTAACAAATGAGAATGGCCATGTGCAAGTATCAGTTATTTGCAGAAATAAAATTGTTCAACAAAATTTATTGCCCATTTTATGAAGAATTTTAGTTCAGTAAGATCTTTTTTAGTTATTTTACATTGGCTTGCAGTTTTCTTTCTTCCAATATCCATTTCAGCTTTTGGTATGATTTGGCTGACAACTAAGTGGATTAATGATGTTGTCACTATTTTCCATGTTCTGGAAGAATTTTTGTGATTTTGAAATTATTTTGTAAATTTTTGTCAGAATTCTCTGTAGAAGCAATAAGTGCCTATAGTTTTCATTGTGCAAAGGGTTTTCTTGAAGCATTCAAATTATTGAGTAGGTAAATGAATATACAGATTTTCTATTTAATTTTGTTTCAGTTTTTTAAGTTGTATTTTTCTAGTGATTTGTCTATGAAATTTAAAGGTTCATTTTTGATGGTATCCTATTCATAATATTAATTTATTGCCACTTTATTGCCTACAAGATTATAATGAAGTCCTCTTTTCCTGACAATGCTTATTGCCTCTTCCTTTTAAACATTTTATTAATATTACCAAAGAGTTAAAATTTCAATAGTCTTATAGAAAAATAATTTTGTCTTTGATTATTATGTCAATTTTAGGTTTGTTTCTTATTTCATTAATTTTTCTTTTTATCTTCATATTCTTCTACATTCTGTGGTATACTACTTTTTTCTAGAACATACCCTTAGGTTTTTGGTATTTGTAATTTTGGTATTGTAAATTCTATTACAATATATTCATGAATGTAAATTTCTCTTTTAAATGGCTTAGTTTGCTTAACACAGTTTTGGTTTGTAGTATTTCCCTTATTTGACAAAAGTCCATATAGTCAAAGCTATGGTTTTCCCAGTAGTCATGTACAGATGAGAACTGGATGATAAAGAAAGCTATGTGCCAAAGAATTGACACTTTCAAATTGTGGTACTGGAGAAGACTCTTGAGAGTCCCTTGGACTCCAAGGAGATCAAACCAGTCAATCCTAAAGGAAATCAGTTCTGAATATTTACTGGCAGGATGGATGCTGAATCTGAAATGCTACTATTTTGGCCACCTGATGCAAATAACTGATTCAATAGAAAGAATCCTGATGCTGGGAAAGATTGAAGGCATGAGGAGAAGGGGACAACTGAGGATGAGATTGTGGGCTGGCATCACCGATTCTATGGACATGAGTTTGAGCAAGCTCCCAGAGTTGGGTGATGGACAGGGAAGCCTGGCCTACTGCTGTCCATGGAGTTGTGAAAAGTTGATCATGACTTAGTGAATGAAAAACAACGAAACCAAAAACGTTTTCCTTATTACTACATCCAAGCTATGTTCTAATTTCCACAGTTTTTCTTCACTGGCCTATGATGATTTATATTAAGTATTATTTATATTATACATTAAAATATGTATTCTGTTTTAGTTTATAAACATATGGGAGCTTTACAGATATGTTTTAGGTATGGATTTCTATGTTTATTTTACTGTGTCAGTTGTTTTTGCTTTATCCCAGAACTAGTGACTCAACTTGTAAAGAATCCACCTGCAATGCAGGAGAACCTGGTTTGATTCCTGGGTCAGGAAGATCCGCTGGAGAAGGGATAGGCTACCCACTCCAGTATTCTGGCCTGGAGAATTCCATGGACTGTATAGTCCATGGTGTCGCAAAGAGTTGGACATGAGTGAACGACTTTCACTTTCATTTCAGAACTGTATTATCAAAAGCATAAATATTGAGAATTTTTATATATTCTTTTTTTTTCTCAAACTTTAAACTTTTTATTTTGCATTGGGGTATAGCCAATCAACAATGTTGTGGTAGTTTCAGGTGAGCAGCAATGGGACTTTGCCATATATATACATGTATCCATTCTCTCCCAAAGCCCCCTTCCCATCTAAGCTATTTTTGGTTAATAGATTTTATTATCATTATGGCATTTCCCTATTTATCTCCAGTAATGCTCTTTGGCAAAAAGCCTTTCTTGTGAGTTACTAATATAGCCATACTAATTTTTTTGTTGTAGTTCTTATGCTGTTCTGGGTTTAGTTGATATTCCAATTTTTTGTTTTTGTTTTTTTTTCCTGTACAGAAATTTATCCCAGAAGTTAGTGGCTTATAAACAATAATAATCAGTTACTATTTCTTACAGTTTCTGCAAGGGAGAACTTTAACTGGTTATTTCTTACTTGAGTGTCTCTCAAAAAGGTATAATTGAGATGGCAGCTGAGACTACAATTATCTGAAGTTTTGACTGTTGCTGGAGATTCTTTTTCAAAAGTAATTCTTTAATGTAGTTGGAATACTGACTTGATTGTTGTTGTGGGTGGGGGGCTAATTTCTGCTCAAGTTTGTCTGTCTTCAGGTTGATTAAATATGCTCATGGCATTAAGGCTGCCTTCCTCCAGAGAAAGCAATATAAAAATCTCAGTGTATTTCATAATCTAGTCTCTGACACATTGACAGTGCCTCAGAATTCTACAGATATACAGAGCAGCTCTATTCAGTATGTTAAAATACAACACAATTCTGTGAATAAGAGATGAGAACTGTTAGGGGAGTCACACAGGTTATCTACTACACATGGTCTATCTTGTTCCAGTATTGTACTTCCAAACTTTGGTGCTCACTCAGTCATGTCTGACTCTTTGAGGCCCCATGAACTGCAGTTCAGCAGGCTCTCCTGTCCATGGAATTTTCCAGCCAAGAATACTGGTGCAGGTTGTCATTTCCTCCTCTAGGGGATCTTGCTGAACCAGGGATCGAACCCACATCTCCTGCATCTCTTGCATTGGCAGGCAGAATCTTTACCACTGAGCTACCTGGGATGCTCTTCCAAACTTTATATGTCCTTATGCTATGCTATGCTAAGACGCTTCAGTCGTGTCTGACTCTGTGCGACCCCATAGATGGCAGCCCACCAGGCTCCGCTGTCCCTGGGATTCTCCAGGTAAGAATACTGGCGTGGGTTGCCATTTCCTTCTCCAATGCATGAAAGAGAAAAGTGAAAGTGAAAGTGAAGTCGTGTCCGACTCTTAGCGACACCATGGACTGCAGCCTACCAGGCTCCTCCATCCATGGGATTTTCCAGGCAAGAGTACTGGAGTGGGGTGCCATTGCCTTCTCCATTATATGTCCTTAGATTTTATAGAAGTTTAAGCACCACATAATTTTTAGTCTAACAGTCAATTATTTTTTTAAATGTCAGCATGCTGCAGCTGCTGCTAAGTCGCTTCAGTCGTGTCTGACTCTGTGCGACCCCACAGACGGCAGCCCACCAGGCTCCCCCATCCCTGGGATTCTCCAGGCAAGAACGCTGGAGTGGGTTGCCATTTCCTTCTCCAATGCATCAAACTGAGAAGTGAAAGTGAAGTCGCTCAGTCGTGTCCAACTCTTAGCGACCCCATGGACTGCAGCCCACCAGGCTCCTCCGTCCATGGGATTTTCCAGGCAAAAGTACTGGAGTGGGGTGCATTGCCTTCTCCAAATGTCAGCATAAGTTAGCCAATTACACACACACACACACACACACACATATATTACTTTAGCAAAATTCTACTGACTTACTAGGGGTGATTTATTTGTCTTACTTTAAAAATACTTTTTTATCTGTCTTTCTTTTGGTTTGATATGTTTTATTATTCTAAATTACTCCTGTATTAGCTTGACAATTTTATGGTCTGTGTGTTCAATTTTTCTTTTCTTTAATGTTAGTGAAAAAACAACATCATGCTGGGGCTTCCCTAGTGGTTCCATGGTTAAGACTCTGCAAAAATGTCAGCATAAGTTAGCCAATTATACACACACACACACACACACACACACACACACACACACATATTACATTAGCAAAATTCTACTGACTTACTAGGGGTGATTTATTTGTCTTACTTTAAAAATACTTTGTATCTGTCTTTCTTTTGGTTTGATATGTTTTATTATTCTAAATTACTCCTGTATTAGCTTGACAATTTTATGGTGTGTGTGTTCAATTTTTCTTTTCTTTAATGTTAGTGAAAAAAACAACATCATGCTGGGGCTTCCCTAGTGGTCCCATGGTTAAGACTCTGCACTTTCAATTCAGAGGCTGCAGGTTCAGTTCCTGGTCAGGGAACTAGGATTCCACATGCCATGCAGCGTGGTCAAAACAAAAAAACAAACAACAAAAATTATGCTTCCTTGGCTAAGCAATTTGTAGTTGTACTTTGTTCTTTTATCCTTTTCCTAAATAACACAAAGTCTTTAAAAGATTTTTTAAAATTACATTTACTACACTTTTTAAATTGCATGCAATTATTTTGGTGTTTTAATTCTAACATATACATTTCTTATTTTATCCAGTTAACATTGTCTTAGATTAGTATACTTACTTTTTTCAAATACATCATTTCTCTCTGCATCTCTGTGCTACCATCTGGAGATTACTCTTTTTTCACACGTTATACCATTTAATGTTTATTTGTCTGTGCCTATTTGTGGGAAATTCTCTAAACTTCTCTTCTCTAAAAGTTTTCCACTTACATTATCATAAAATATTTTGTACTGAGTTTATATTTAAAATTTGGCTATTTCATTTCATTACATTTTGAGTGAATCACTCCATTATGTTCTGACTTTCATTTTTTTAAATTTCTATTATTTGTGTGGCAGCTGGAAGTCTAATTATTGCTCCTAAGAAAATAATTGTTTTTTTTTTCCTGGTTATTCATGAGATTTTCAGTGTTTTCATTTTTCAGCAGTTTTATTCTGCTGTGCCTTGTAATGGTGATTTTATTACTTTATGATGGCTCTTCCTTTGGAGTCTGGGCCTGAAGAGTACATTTTCAGAAACTCTTGTGAGTGTCTATTTGTATCTATTGCCTCTTTTATCTCCTGATTTGAACCACTGTTCATTTGGCTAGTTCAAAATGGCTGAGTGACTAAAACCCTACACAAGAAAGTGTAGAAATAATGAGACATACTGCTACTGCTAAGTCGCTTCAGTTGTGTCCAACTCTGTGCAACCCCATAGACGGCAGCCCACCAGGCTTCCCTGTCCCTGGGATTCTCCAGGCAAGAACACTGGAGTGGGTTGCCATTTCCTTCTCCAATGCATGAAAGTGAAAAGTGAAAGTGAAGTCGTTCAGTAATGTCAGACCCTCAGTGGCCCCATGGACTGCAGCCCTCCAGGCTTCTCCATCCATGGGTTTTTCCAGGCAAGAGTACTGGAATGGGGTGCCATTGCCTTCTCCATCCTATGAGAGACATAGGATGATATAATTTTTCTCAAGAAAGCATTTATATTTGTTCCTTGGTATCTTTATTTGAATAACAGAAATCAAGAAGATTAATTACCTTCACAGGTTGTCTACTTCCAGCAATAGTTCATCTCTTAAGTGTAGACCTCAGGGTTCAAGCCTAAAATAAATGAAATTAAGATAGCCTACTTCTTTGACATATTCTCTCAGAATTTTTAAAAAGTTTTGGGTCTGTGAATGTCTCAAAAGCACCTTACCCATTATTATCCTAATAGACATCTTTTCGAGAACTGACAGACCTATTGAGAGGATAGGTTTCAAAATGCTTGCCTAATGTATAGCTTTTCATCTTCTTGTGAGTCTTTGCCTTGTATTTATTTTTGCTAATTTATTGAGTATTAGATAGTATGTGGATGTAAATATCTAGATAGATAGATAGATAGATAGATACATATATATTTATTTCTTTCAGCTTTTCCTTGGCCTTAGCGGGTGGTTGTCAGAATTACCTACCTCAATATTATTCTACCTGATTTTACTAAAGAAATAATTAGATGGTTCATATAAATTGCTTCAAATTACCAACAAATTTTCTTTTAAATAAATGTGCTTACCTCTTCCTATTTAATATATATGTTCAGATCAGATCAGATCAGTCCCTCAGTCGTGTCCAACTCTTTGTGACCCCATGAATCGCAGCACGCCAGGCCACCCTGTCCAACACCAACTCTCAGAGTTCACTCAGACTCATGTCCATCGAGTCAGTGATGCCATCCAGCCATCTCATCCTCTGTCATCCTCTTCTCCTCTTGCCCCCAATCCCTCCCAGCACCAGAGTCTTTTCCAATGAGTCAACTCTTTGCATGAGGTGGCCAAAGTACTGGAGTTTCAGTTTTAGCATCATTCTTTCCAAAGAAATCCCAGGGCTGATCTCCTTCAGAAAGGACTGGTTGGATCTCCTTGTGGTCCAAGGGACTCTCAAGAGTCTTCAACAACACCACAGTTCAAAAGCATCAATTCTTTGGAGCTCAGCCTTCCTAGCCTTCTTCACAGTCCAACTCTCACATCCATACATGACCACAGGAAAAACCATAGCCTTGACTAGATGGACCTTTGTTGGCAAAGTAATGTCTCTGCTTTTTATTATGCTGTCTAGGTTGGTCATAACTTTCCTTCCAAGGAGTAAGCGTCTTTTAATTTCATGGCTGCAATCACCATCTGCAGTGATTTTGGAGCCCCCCAAAATAAAGTCTGGCACTGTTTCCAGTTTTCCCATCTATTTCCCATGAAGTGATGGGACCAGATGCCATGATCTTCATTTTCTGAATGTTGAGCTTTAAGCCAACTTTTTCACTCTCCACTTTCACTTTCATCAAGAGGCTTTTTAGTTCCTCTTCACTTTCTGCCATAAGGGTGGTGTCATCTGCATATCTGAGGTTATTGATATTTCTCCCAGCAATCTTGATTCCAGCTTGTATTTCTTCCAGTCCAGTGTTTCTCATGATGTACTCTGCATATAAGTTAAATAAGCAGGGTGACAATATACAGCCTTGATGAACTCCTTTTCCTATTTGGAACCAGTCTGTTGTTCCATGTCTAGTTCTAACTGTTGCTTCCTGACCTGCATACAAATTTCTCAAGAGGCAGATCAGATGGTCTGGTATTCCCATCTCTTTCAGAATTTTCCACAGTTTATTGTGATCCACACAGTCAAAGGCTTTGGCATAGTCAATAAAGCAGAAATAGGTGTTTTTCTGGAACTCTCTTGCTTTTTCCATGATCCAGTGGATGTTGGCAATTTGATCTCTGGTTCCTCTGCCTTTTCTAAAACCAGCTTGAACATCAGGAAGTTCACGGTTCACGTATTGCTGAAGCCGGGCTTGGGGAATTTTGAGCATTACTTTACTAGTGTGTGAGATGAGTGCAATTGTGCAGTAGTTTGAGCATTCTTTGGCATTGCCTTTCTTTGGGATTGGAATGAAAACTGACCTTTTCCAGTCCTGTGGCCACTGCTGAGTTCTCCAAATTTGCTGGCATATTGAGTGCAGCACTTTCACAGCATCACCTTTCAGGATTTGGAATAGCTCAACTAGAATTCCATCACCTCCACTAGTGATGCTTTCTAAGGCTCACTTGACTTCACATTCTAGGATGTCTGGCTCTAGGTCAGTGATCACACCATCGTGATTATCTGGGTCATGAAGATCTTTTTTGTACAGTTCTTCTGAGTATTCTTGCCATCTCTTCTTAATATCTTCTGCTTCTGTTAGGTCCATACCATTTCTGTCTTTTATCAAGCCCATGTTTGCATGAAATGTTCCTTTGGTATCTCTGATTTTCTTGAAGAGATCCCTAGTCTTTCCCATTCTGTTGTTTTCCTCTATTTCTTTGCATTGATTGCTGAAGAAGGCTTTTTTATCTCTTCTTGCTATTCTTTGGAACTCTGCATTCAGATGTTTATATCTTTCCTTTTCTCCTTTGCTTTTCACTTCTCTTCTTTTCACAGCTATTTGTAAGGCCTCCCCAGACTTAAATGATTTTTTCCCTGATTTAAAAAATCTAATTAGAAATATAAATTGGAAAGTATTAGATTCTGGAAGTTCAGATTCAGGTTTGTATTTTTAAAATACATTATGATTTAACCCAATTATTTATTTGAATAACTTTTAAAGGAGACCACAAATACCTGAGTATTTATCACTGACAATTTGCAACAATATAGTAGCATAAAATGATGAAACATTTTATGCTAATATACTATAAAATCCTCAAGTTTAAAATATATTCTTCATGATATTATGAACCTGTTATTAATTAGTATGAAATTCACCCCTTTTCCAAATTCCACTATCAATCAACAAAAAATTAATATAATGTCTTACTGATGGATAAAAAAACCTCTATGTTACTTAATACTAACTATTCTTTCATAGATTATGGCTACAAATCTAATTATGGAAGAATAATAAAACATTTATACCAGAAAAATATTGTGTTCACAAATTCACGTACTTATTGAAGTATATTTAGTTATCAATACCATTTCACAGGACATTATATTTTTTTCTATTTTTTCTTTTGTCACAGTAAACTGCAGATATTTAAAAATAAAACTTGTTGCCTAATTGTGTAGCAACATTACACACCAAATTCTTTATTATTGCTAACTAACCAAATCCAATACAAATGTAATACTAATTCACAAAAAAGGAAAATAAAGTTCTTTTGGTCAAAAGATGTTTTCTTCTTTAATGTATCTCTTAAAAGACAGAATCAGTGAATTCTGTTGCATAATAACATCGCTCATGCTCAGTTGCTAACTTGTGTCTGACTCTTTGTGATCTGATGTACTGTAACCTGTCAGGCTTCTCTTTCTCAGGCAAGAATACTGGAGTGGGTTGCTATTTCCTTCTGCAGGGGATCTTCCCAACCCAGGGATCAAACCTTTGTCTCCTTCATTGGCAGGCAAATTCTTTATCACTGGGGCACCTGGGTGGATAAAATTCTAATAATGAATAATGATATGCAATAAAAATATCTTAAGTATGATATGATGTTTCTGTTATTTGTATTTAAGTTTCATCTCTTCTAAAAATATATTTTGATTTCCATTTCTCTAACAATTAGTGAGATTTTCCAGAACAACATACTGGTCAAGGTAAACACCTTGTTCCAATAACATAAGTGATGACTCAACACATAACCATCACAAGATGGTCAGCACTGAAATCAAATTGATTATACTCTTTGCAGCTGAAGATGGAGAAACTCTATACAGATAGCAAAAACAAGACCTGGGGCTGACTGTGGCTCAGATCATAGGCTCCATATGGCAAAATTCAAACTTAAAATTGAAGAAAGTAGGAAAAACCACTAGGCCATTCAGGTATGATCTAAATCAAATCCCTTATGATTCAGTTCAGTCCAGTTCAGTCTCTCAGTCATGTCTGACTCTTTGTGACCCAATGGACTGCAGCACACCAATCCTCCCTGTCCGTAACTAACTTGTGGGATTTACTCAAACTCAGGCCCATTGAGTCGGTGATGCCATCTAACAATTTTATCCTCTGTTGTCCCCTTCTCCTCCTGCCCTCAATCTTTCCCAGCATCAGGGTCTTTTCAAATGAGTCAGTTTTTCACATCAGGTGGCCGAAGGATTGGAGTTTCAGCTTCGACATCAGTCCTTCCAGTGAACACCCAGGACTGATTTCCTTTAGGATGGACTGGTTGGATCTTCTTGCAGTCCAAGGGACTCTCAAGAGTCTTCTCCAACACCACAATTCAAAAGCATCAATTCTTCAGTGCTCATCTTTCTTTAAAGTCCAACTCTCACATCCATACATGACTACTGGAAAAACCATAGCCTTGACTAGATGGACCTTTGTAGGCTTTAAAATTTGCTTTAAAATATGCTGTCTAGGTTGGTCATAACTTTCCTTTCAAGGAGTAAGCATGTTTTAATTTCATGGTTGCAGTCACCATCTGCAGTGACTTTGGAGCCCAAAAAAATAAAGTCAGCTACTGTTTCCACTGTTTCCCCATCTATTTGCCATGAAGTGATGGGACAAGATGCCATGATCTTAGTTTTTTTTTTTTTTTTTAATTTTATTTTATTTTTAAACTTTACATAACTGTATTAGATTTGCCAAATATCAAAATGAATCCGCCACAGGTATACATGTGTTCCCCATCCTGAACCCTCCTCCCTCCTCCCTCCCCATTCCATCCCTCTGGGTCGTCCCAGTGCACCAGCCCCAAGCATCCAGTATCGTGCATCGAACCTGGACTGGCAACTCATTTCATACATGATGTTACACATGTTTCAATGCCATTCTCCCAAATCTTAGTTTTTTGAATGTTGAGCTTTAAGCCAACTTTTTCACTCTCTTCTTTCACTTTCATCAAGAGGCTCTTTAGTTCTTCTTCACTTTCTGCCATAAGGGTGGGGCCATCTGCATATCTGAGGTTATTGATATTTCTCCCAGCAATCTTGATTCCAGCTTGTGCTTCATCCAGCCCAGCGTTTCTCATTATGTATTCTGCATATAAGTTAAATAAATAGGGAGACAATATACAGACTTGACATATTCCTTTTCCTATTTGGAAACAGTCTGTTGTTCCATGTCCAGTTCTAACTATTGCTTCTTGACCTGCATACAGGTTTCTCAAGAGGCAGGTGAGGTGGTCTGGTATTCCCATCTCTTTCAGAATTTTCCACAGTTTATGGTGATCCACACAGTCAAGGCTTTGGCATAGCCCATAAAGCAGAAGTAGATGTTTTTTGGAACTCCCTTTCTTTCTCGATGACACATTCTACAGTGGATGTTGGCAATTTGATCTCTGGTTCTTCTGCCTTTTCTAAAACCAGCTTGAACATCTGGAAGTTCATGGTTCATGTATTGCTGAAGCCTGGCTTGGAGAATTTTGAGCATTACTTTGCTAGCATGTGAAATGAGTGCAATTTTGCAGTAGTTTGAGCATTCTTTGGCATTGCCTTTCCTTAGGATTGGAATGAAAACTGACCTTTTCCAGTCTCATGGCCACTGTTGGGTTTTCCAAATTCGCTGGCATATTGAGTGCAGCACTTTCACAGCATCATCTATTAGGATTTTAAATAGCTCAACTGGAATTCCATCACCTCCACTAGCTTTGTTCATAGTGATGCTTCCTAAGGCCCACTTGACTTCACATTCCAGGATGTCTGGCTCTCAGTGAGTGATCACACCATTGTGATTATCTGGGTCATGAAGACCTTTTTGTACATGATTTTTGCTTATGATTACACATTGGAAATAAAAATATAGATTCAAAGGATTAGATCTGATATACAGGGTCAGAAGAACTATAGATGAAGGTTCATAATTTTCTACAGGAAGTGGTCATCAAAAGCATTGAAAAGAGATGCAAGAAGGCAAAATGGTTGTCTGAGGAGGCCTTACAAATATCTGAAAAAAAAAAGAGAAGCAAAAGGCAGAGGAGAAAGAGAAACTTATATCCAACTGAATGTCAAGTTTCAAGGAAGACCAAGGAGAGATAAGAAGGCCTTCTAAAGGGAACAATGCATGCAATGGGTCTGTTAAGATTTTCTATTTCTTTCTGGTTCAGTTTTGGAAAGTGTACTTTTCTAAGAATTTGTCCATTTCTTCCACATTGTCCGTTCCATTGGCATATAATTGCTGATAGTAGTCTCTTATGATCCTTTGTTAACAGACCCATCACAAGCAAGGAAATTGAAACTGTAATCAGAAATCTTCAAGCAAACAAAAGCCCAGGTCCAGATGGCTTCACAGCTGAATTCTACCAAAAATTTAGAGAAGAGCTAACACTTATACTACTCAAACTCTTTCAGAAAACTGCAGAGGAAGGTAAACTTCCAAACTCATTCTATGAGGCCACCATCACCCTAATATCAAAACCTGACAAAGATGCCACAAAAAAAGAAAACTACAGGCCAATATCACTGATGAACATAGATGCAAAAATCCTTAACAAAATTCTAGCAATCAGAATCCAACAACACATTAAAAAGATCATACACCATGGCCAAGTGGGCTTTATATCAGGGATGCTAGGATTCTTCAATATCTGCAATTCAATCAATGCAATACACCACATTAACAAATTGAAAAATAAAAGCCATATGATTATCTCAATAGATGCAGAGAAAGCCTTTGACAAAATTCAACATCTATTTATGATAAAAACTCTCCAGAAAGCAGGAATAGAAGGGACATACCTCAACATAATAAAAGCTATATATGACAAACCCACAGCAAACATTATCCTCAATAGTGAAAAATTGAAAGCATTTCCCCTAAAGTCAGGAACAAGACAAGGGTGCCCACTCTCACCACTACTATTCAACATAGTTTTGGAAGTTTTGGCCACAGCAATCAGAGCAGAAAAACAAATAAAAGGAATCCAAATTGGAAAAGAAGAAGTAAAACTCTCACTGTTTGTGGGTGACATGATCCTCTACATAGAAAACCCTAAAGACTCCACCAGAAAATTACTAGAGTTAATCAATGAATATAGTAAAGTTGCAGGATATAAAATCAACACACAGAAATCCCTTGCATTCCTATACACTAATAATGAGAAAACAGAAAGAGAAATTAAGGAAACAATTCCATTCACCATTGCATCGAAAAGAATAAAATACTTAGGAATATATCTACCTAAAGAAACTAAAGACCTATATATAGAAAACTATAAAACACTGGTGAAAGAAATCAAAGAGGACACTAATAGATGGAGAAATGTACCATGTTCATGGATCAGAAGAATCAATATAGTGAAAATGAGTATACTACCCAAAGCAATCTATAGATTCAATGCAATCCCTATCAAGCTACCAATGGTATTCTTCACAAAGCTAGAACAAATAATTTCACAATTTATATGGAAATACAAAAAACCTTGAATAGCCAAAGCAATCTTGAGAAAGAAGAATGGAACTGGAGGAATCAACCTACCTGACTTCAGGCTCTACTACAAAGCCACAGTCATCAAGACAGTTTGGTACTGCACAAAGACAGAAATATAGATCAATGGAACAAAATAGAAAGCCCAGAGATAAATCCATGCACCTATGGACACCTTATCTTTGACAAAGGAGGCAAGAATATACAATGGATTAAAGACAATCTCTTTAACAAGTGGTGCTGGGAAAACTGGTCAACCACTTGTAAAAGAATGAAACTAGAACACTTTCTAACACCTTACACAAAAATAAACTCAAAATGGATTAAAGATCTAAATGTAAGACCAGAAACTATAAAACTCCTAGAGGAGAACATAGGCAAAACACTCTCTGACATAAATCACAGCAGGATCCTCTATGACCCACCTCACAGAATATTAGAAATAAAAGCAAAAATAAACAAATAGGACCTAATTAAACTTAAAATCTTCTGCACAACAAAGGAAACTCTAAGCAAGGTGAAAAGACAGCCTTCAGAATGGGAGAAAATAATAGCAAATGAAGCAACTGACAAACAACTAATCTCAAAAATATACAAGCAACTCCTACAGCTCAATTTCAGAAAAATAAGTGACCCAATCAAAAAATGGGCCAAAGAACTAAATAGACATTTCTCCAAAGAAGACATACAGATGGCTAACAAACACATGAAAAGATGCTCAACATCACTCATTTCAGAGAAATGCAAATCAAAATCACAATGAGGTACCATTTCACACCAGTTAGAATGGCTGCGATCCAAAAGTCTACAAGCAATAAATGCTGGAGAGGAAGTGGAGAAAAGGGAACCCTCTTATACTGTTGGTGGGAATGAAAACTAGTACAGCCACTATGGAGAACAGTGTGGAGATTCCTTCAAAAACTGGAAATAGAACTGCCTTATGACCCAGCAATCCCACTGCTGGGCATACACACCGAGGAAACCAGAATTGAAAGAGACATGTGTACCCCAATGTTCATTGCAGCACTGTTTATAATAGCCAGGACATGAAAGCAACCTAGATGTCCATCAGCAGATGAATGGATAAGAAAGCTGTGGTACATATGCACAATGGTGTATGACTCAGCCATTAAAAATAATACCTTTGAATCAGTTCTAATGAGGTGAATGAAACTGGAGCCTATTATACAGAGTGAAGTAAGCCAGAAAGAAAAACACCAATACAGTATACTAACGCATATATATGAAATTTAGAAAGATGGTAACAATAACCCTGTATGCAAGACAGCAAAAGAGACACAGATGTATAGAACAGTCTTTTGGACTCTGTGGGACAGGGAGAGGGTGGGATGATTTGGGAGAATGTCATTGAAACATGCATAATATCATATATGAAACGAATTGCCAGTCCAAGTTTGATGCGTGATACTGGTCGCTTGGGGCTGGTGCACTGGTATGACCCAGAAGGATGGTACGGGGAGGGAGGAGGGAGGGGGGGTTCGGGATGGGGAACACGTGTACACCTGTGGTGGATTCATGTTGATGTATGGCAAAACCAACACAATATTGTAAAGTAATTAACCTCCAATTAAAATAAATAAATTTATATTAAAAATAAAAATAAAGGGAACAATGCAAAGAAATAGAGGGAAAAAATAGAATGGGAAAGCCTCAGTTCAGTTCAGTCACTTAGTCATGTCCAACTATTTGAGACCCCATGTACTGCAGCACGCCAGGCTTCCCTGTCCATGACCAACTCCCAGAGCTTGTTTAAACTCATGTCAGTTGAGTTGATGATGCCATCCATCCAACCATCTTATCCTCTGTCATCCCCTCTCCTCTTGCCTTCAATCTTTCTCCATCATCAGGGTCTTTTCTAATGAGTCAGTTCTTCGAATTAGTGGCCAAAGTATTGGAGCTTCCGCTTCAGCATCAGTCCTTCCAGTGAATTTTCAAGCTTGATTTCCTTTAGGGTTGACTGATTTCATTTCCTTGCAGTCCAAGGGACTCTGAAGAGAGTCTTCTCCAACCCCACAGTTCAAAAGCGTCAATTCTTCATAGCTCAGCTTTCTTTATGATCCAACTTTCACATCCATATATGACTACTAGTCAAACCATAGCTTTGACTAGATGGACCTTTGTTGGTAAAATAATGTCTCTACTTTTTAATATGCTGTCTAGGTTTGGGAAGATCCCTGGAGAAGGAAATGGCAACCCACCTCAGTATTCTTGCCTGGAGAATTTCATGGGTAGAGGGGCCTGGTGGGCTATGGTCCATGGGGTCACAAAGAGTCAGACATACTGAGCGAGCAATATGCACTTCTAGGTTTGTCATAGCTTTTCTTCCAAGGAGCAAGTGTCTTTTAATTTCATGGCTGTAGTCATATCTGCAGTGATTTTGGAGCCCCAAAAAAATAGTCTTTCACTGTTTACATTGTTTCCATATCTATTTGCCATGAAGTGATGGGACCAGAAGTAATGATCTTAGTTTATTTTGAATGTTGACTAGAGATATCTTCAAGAAAATCAGAGATTTTCATGAAAGTCAGAAATTTCATGAAAAGATGGGCACAAAAAAGGACAGAAATGGTAAGAACCTAAGGGAAGCAGAAGAGATTAAAAATAGGTGGCAAGAATACACAGAAGAAGTGTACAAAAAAGATATTAATGACCCAGATATCCATGATGGTATGGTCCCTCATCTAGAGTCAGACATCCTGGAGTCAAGTGGGCCTTAGGAAGCATTACTATGAACAAAGCTAGTGGATGTGATGGAATTCCAGCTGAGCTATTTCAAATCCTAAAAGATGATGCTGTTAAAGTGTTTCACGCAGTACGTCAACAAATTTGGAAAGCTCAGCAGTGGCCATAGGACTGGAAAAGTTTAATTTTCATACAAATCTAAATAAAGGCAAAGCCAAAGAATGTTAAAACTATCACACAATTTTGCTCATTTCTCACATCAGCGAGGTAATGCTCAGAATTCTTAAAGCTAGGCTTCAACAGTACATCAATCAAGGACTTCCAAACATATAAATTGGATTTAGAAAAGGCAGAGGAACCATATGTCAAATAGCCAACATCTGTTGGATTATAGTTAAAGAAAGAGAATTCCAGAAAAGCATCTACTTCTGTTTCATTGAGTATGCAAAAGCCTTTGACTGTGTGGATCACAACAAACTGTGGAAAATTCATAGGGATGGGAATACCAGACCACCTTAACTGCCTCCTGAGAAACCTGTATTCAGGTCAAGAAGCAACAGTTACAACTGAACATGGAACCATCTGTTTCAAAAATTGGGAAAGGAAAGGTGTACATCAAGGTTGTATATTGTCATCCTGCTTATTTAATTGCTGTACAGAATACACCATGTAAAATGTCTGGTTGGATGACTCACAAACTGGATTCAAGATTGCAAGGAGAAATATCAATAACCTCAGATATACATATGCCACCATCCTAATGGCAGAAAGTGAACAGGAACTAAAGAGCCTCTTGATGAAGGTGAAAGATGAGAGTGGAAAACCTGACTTAAAACTAAACATTCAAAAAATGAAGATCATGGCATCTGATCCGATCACTTCATGGTAAGTAAGTGGATGGGGAAAAAATGGAAACAAAGACTTTATTTTCTTTGGCTCCAAAATCACTGCAGCCATGAGATTAAAAGATTCTTGCTACTTGGAAGAAAAGCTATGACAAAACTAGACAGTGTATCAAAAGGCAGAGACATTACTTTGCCTACAAGGTTCATATAGTTAGAGCTATAGTTTTCCCAGTAGTCATACACAGATAGATGTGAGTCCGACCATAAAGAAGGCTGAGCACAGGAAATTGAGGATTTCAAGCTGTGTTACTGATGAAGACTCTTGAGAGTCCTTTAGACAACAAGAAGTTCAAACCAGTCAATCCTAAAGGAAATCAACCGTGAATATTCATTGAAAAGACTGATGCTGAAGCTTCATTCCTTTGGCCACCTGGTGCAAAGAGCCAGATCATTGGAAAAGACTCTGATGCTTGGAAAGATTAAAGGCAGGAGGAGAAGGGAGTGACAGAGGATGAGATGGTTGAATGGCATCATCAACTCAATGGACATGAATTTGAAAACTCCAGGAGATAGCAAATGGCATGGAAGCCTGGCAAGTTGCAGTCCATGGGGTCTCAAAGAGTTGGACGTGACTGAGCGACTGAACAACAACAGTTAGTGATGTCGAGCATCTTTTCATATGCCTATTGGCCATCTGTATGTCTTCTCTGGAGAAATGTCTATATAGGTCTTCTGTTCATTTGGTGGTGGTGGTGGTTTGTTTTTGTTCTGTTTTTCTTTTTTACATTTAGCTTTATGAGTTGTTTGCATATTTTAGAAATTAATCCCTTTTTGGTAGCATTGTTTGCAAGTATTTTCTCCCAGTCCATGGGTTGTCATTTCATTTTATTTATGGTTTCCTTCACTATGCAATAGCTTTTAAGTTTAATTAGGTCCCATTTGCTTATTTTTGTTTTTATTTCCATTACTCTAGCAAACAGTTCCAAAAAAGTATTTTTGCAATTTATGTCAAAGAGTGTTCTGCCTATGTTTTCCTCTGGGAGTTTTATAGTAACCAGGCTTACATTTAGGCATTTAATCCATTTTGAATTTATTTTCATATATGCTGTTAGACAATGTTCAAATTTTATTTTACGTATAGCTGTCCAGTTTTCCCAGCACCACTTGAAGAATCTGTTTTTTATCTGTGTATATTTTTGCCTCCTTTGTCATAGATTGCTGTGCTGTGCTTAGTCACTCAGTTGTGTCCAACTCTTTGCGACCCCATGGACTGTATGTAGTCCACCAGGCTCCTCTGTCCAATAGGATTCTCCAGGCAAGAATATTGGAGTGGGTTGCCATGCTGTCCTCCAGGGGATCTTCCGAATGTAGGCATCAAGCCCAGGTCTCCTACACTGCAGGTAGATTCTTAACTGACCATAAAAGCAGCAGTTTATTTCTAGGCTTTCTATCTTGTTCTATTGATTTATGTGTCTTTTTTGGTGCAGTATCATACTCTTTTGATTATTGTAGCTTTGTAGTAAAGTTTGGTGGAGAAGGCAATGGCACTCCACTCCAGTACTCTTGCCTGGAAAATCCCATGGACGGAGGAGCCTGGTAGGTTGCAGCTCATGGGGTTGCTAAGAGTAGGACACGACTGAGTGCCTTCACTTTCACTTTTCACTTTCATGCATTGGAGAAGGAAATGGCAACTCACTCCAGTGTTCTTGCCTGGAGAATCCCAGGGATGGAAGAGCCTGGTGGGCTGCCATCTGTGGGGTCGCACCGAGTCGGACATGACTGAAGCAACTTAGCAGCAGCAGCAGCAGCAGTAAAGTTTGGAGTCAGGAAGCTTTTTTCTCCAGCTCTGTTCTGCTTTCTCAGAATTGTTTCAGCTATTCAGTGTCTTTTGTGTTTCTGTAAAAATTTATTATTTTTTTTTTTTTGGCTCCACTTCTGAGAAAAATGTCTACGACAATTTGATAGAGGTTGCATTGAATCTGTAGATTGCCTTGAGATACTTCACACTGGTCAGAATGGCCAACATCAAAAAGTCTACAAACATTAACTACTACAGAGGGTATGGTGAAAAGGGAAACATCCCACATAGTGGGTGGGATGTAAATTGGTACAGCAACTATGGAAACAGTATGGAGGTTCCTTAAAAATCTAAAGATAGATTGGGCATGTCTCTGGAAAATATTAAAACTCTAATTCAAAAAGATATATGCACCCCAATGTTCATAGCAGCATTATTTGTAATAACCTAGACATGGAAGCAACCTGAATCCATTGACAGAAGAATGGATAAAGAAGATGTGACATATACATAAAATGGATTATGACTCAAGCCATAAAATGGAATGAAATGATGCCATTTGCAGCAACATGGATAGACCAAGAGATTATTATACTAAGTGAAGTAAGTCACACAGTGAAAGGTAAATATATGATATCACTTTGGATATGTAGAATCAAAAAGAAAAGATACAAAAGAACTTATTTACAAATAGAAATAGACTCACAGATATTGAAAGCAAACTTATGGCTACCAAAGGGGAAAGGGGGAGATAAATTAGAAGTTTAAGATTAACAGATGCACACTACTGTATAAAAAGTAAACAACAGGACCTACTGTATAGCACAGGGAACTATGTTCAGTACCTTGCAATAACCTATCATGAAAAAGCATCAGAAATACATAACTGAATCACTTTGTTGTATACCTGAAACATGGTAACTAAGCTATATTTCATTTTTTTTGTTTTTATTTTATTATTATTTTTATTTTTGTAGTTGGGTTTATTTTTTTAACTTTACAATATTGTATTGGTTTTGCCATATTTATTTTAATTGGAGGTTAATTACTCTACAGTATTGTATTGGTTTTGCCATACATCAACATGAATCTGCCACAGGTATACACATGTTCCCCATCCTGAACCCCCCTCCCTCCTCCCTCCCAGTACCATCCCTCTGAGTCATCCCATAAATTAAAAAATAAGATATGTATTTTGAAAAATGATGTTCTAGGTTACTTGAGTATCCTTTAGTGTCACTCTGCATACGGCCAGTATAAGATGACATTTCTACTGCAAATAATTTTGTAAGGCATTCCATCTAGAAACTGCTAGAAGGAAATATTGCTAAAAGGATAAAATGTTGGTACAGTAACATTGCCACACATTAATTATAACAAATGCTTATCTTCTTGCCTTTATTTACTTACTTATGATTGGATTATTAAAGAAACAGATTTTCTAGATGCATAAACTAAGAATGAATTTATGGATCAATCTAAGAATTTGATTATTACTGTGTGTGCAACCTTTACTCCAAAGAAAAGAACCAAATTTGTACATGCAAGCTAGTTGTAATATCTTGAAGCAAAGACTATTTTCATAGCACATTACATAATAGACTAGGTGTGAAATTAGTTTTATGGTGGATGGATACCCTGAAGGTTGTTAGCTTTTTATTATGTACAGCTCTTTGTACACTGGATGTATTAGCATTTCTTCTTACAGATAACAAAATTAATATGTTTAAATGAATGATTAACTCTTAAAGTGCACTTCGGCATTCTTAGGTACCCAAATACTAATTCCACTTTTACTTTGGAACTATAAATCAAAAAGATATTTTCTCCTGGTTCAGTCACACATGTATTTTGGATAATTCAAGGAATGAATTGAAAATAGGAAAGATCACATTTTCCAAGTGAAGTATTATGAGAGAACAAACAGACATAAAACTGTATAGTTATAATCACTTCATGATTTGAGTCTAGTTTAGTGTGTTTTGTTTGTGATGAATGCTAAGTTGAAATGACTAAACTGAACTAGAAACATCTGTATGAACTGATTTAGCAATAAACAATTGAAGGCCATGTATGTTTTTCTTTTCTCCAAATTGAGCGGTTAGTCTAGTGCATGACAATGGTAACCAAAAAAGAAAAACAGGTTTAAAAATGTACTTCTCTTACTCATGGATTTTTCTGAAGGGCTATTGAATCTAATTTTGTTTGCTTGGTTTTATTCAAAGGTGACAATAGGAACTATATGAAATTAAAATTTTTATTTCTTTTACAGTTTAGTACATGTCAAAGAATTAAATAAAGCTGTGTTTTAAAGTACAAATATGACCAATCTCAGTATTTTCTATTTGTGAGTCTTGTAAACATTTGGCACATAGGTATAAGAATTAGGTATATTCCATTCTATAATGCCCTGATAGTGGAAGATGCTATTATATTCCTAAAGTTTATCTAAAAAACCAGCCCATTTATTTAAGGAATTGGGAAAGAGATTATGTACATGTGTACCATCATGACTATATATGCTATTGAAATCTATGCCATTAAATTAAATCCAGCTTTCATTTCTCTTTAACATCATTTGCATACAATTTTCTGTAAATAAGTCACATATGTGGTCAGAAAAAATTTCTTTTCTTAGGCAGTTTTTCCAATATAGTGTATAATCTTTACTATGTTTTTAATCATCTTACAGTTAGATTTAAAAGTTTGGGGCACTCAAAATATATTTTATTTGGAGACCAGACAGCCAGAGAATTATTCCAATCCACTCTCATATATCTACTTTTTCATTCATTTAAAAACATCATTTATCATATTATTATTATAATCAAAAAATCCACATAAGAGGAATAACTAAATCTCATTTAATTCTTAATTTGCATCAGTCAGCTGAAACAAACTCTTCAGGTAAATTGTCTAATTATTCATCAAGAATTAGAAATACATATTATAAATAATTTGATTTTATATATAAAACAACTGAGACTTAGTGAGGTGAAGTAACTTGCCAAAAATCACATGATAACTATGTGGTAGGAAAAGACATGAAATCTTTAACAGACAGTATTATATTGATATGAATGTAAACTTAAAGTGAAAAGTCCAACAGAAAAGAGAGTAGTAAAGAAATAAATAGGAAAGTTACCAAAAGGAAAAAATAAGATTCACTGTACTTCTTTGGGTAAGTTTTATTTCTACTTGAAATAGTTCACTTTTTAAATATCATGCAATTAAAGGATAAGCAGAACAATAAATGTAATATTCAAAAATATGTAAACATATATTTAAGAGGGTCAGTTAAACATTATGTATATAACCAACTTTTTTTTATACAGTTTGAGAGTAATGTTGGTAATAACTCCCCAAAGTAGGAATGTAATTATTTGTACTGTCTGAAATGAACTTTTATATATACAATATTCACTAAAACAATATGTCAATAGTAGGAATAACCTAATTCAATTTGAAATATTGTATTAGGATAATCATAGTATCAGCACAGAACATGATCACTTTTTAATGTACTTTCTTAAGTTCCAAGTCCACCTATCAACAATAAACTACAGAAGTAAGCGACCACGTAAAATTTATGTAGACTATTGTACTCGATCATTTTTCTAGATCTTTAGTTGCATCAGTTAATTTGCTTGTAAGCCACAGAAACCAGTTTTGTCCAACTGAAGCCAAAAGAGATTGGCTGGAAACATATCAGATGTATCTTAAGAAATTAACTGGTTTTAATAGAGGACGATTCACCTAAGTTGGAGAAGGCAATGGCACCCCACTCCAGTACTCTTGCCTAGAAAATCCCATGGACAGAGGAGCCTGGTAGGCTGCAGTCCATGGGGTCACGAAGAGTCGGACACAACTGAGTGACTTCACTTTCACTTTTCACTTTCATGCACTGGAGAAGGAAATGACAACCCACTCCAGTGTTCTTGCCTGGAGAATCCCAGGTATGGGGGAGACTCACCAGGGGGGTCGCACAGAGTCAGACACAACTGAAGCGACTTAGCAGCAGCAGCAGCAGCAGCAGCATTCACCTAAGTGTCAAGAGCGTAGCGGATTTCTACTTTCAGTGCCTCTGACAGAACTGATGCTCCTTAGTGGGAAAGAGAGTAGGACTACTTATTGATTAAAAAGTTTCATAAACACTGTGTATTATAAGGAAAAGCTCTTTTGCCAAATGAAAATCATGAAAGGAAAGGTTAGTACATGTAATGCACATATTAGTTAGTCAATATACCTACTCATCTAAGTGTAATTTTTTTCAAAATATTTTTCCTATTTAAAAGTAGCACAGCTAGTCTACTATTAAGCGTTTCTCATGCATTGTACATTTGGTGACAAGAAAATCATCTTTTGTAAAGTAATTAGCCTCTAATTTAAAATAAATAAATTTAAAAAAAAGAAAAAAGAAAAACTAAATACACACAAAAAAATGAATAGCTATGAGGAATGTGAAAACTATGTCTTCTCTGTTAAAAAACTATATCTGTATGTTTATTTCAAAGAAATTTTAATGTTTACTGAAATTTCTGACAATATCTAACCACAAATATGATGTTCAACACTTTGAGTTTCAGAGCTGTAAACCCTGTGATCTAGCATTATTTTTTTCTTAATTTGATACCACACATTTCACTATCATATCTATGAGAACACATTGGGTTGTGTAGGCTTGTTTTTTTGTTTCTTGTTCTCTAATATATGCTTAGTTTCCTTCAGGTTATAACATATGCTTCATAACATATAAGAATATATATATATATACACACACAGATACATAATATGGCCTTCCCTGTTGGCTCAGACAGTAATGAATCCGTTGGCAATGCAGGAGACCTGGGTTCAATCCCTGGGTTGGGAAGAACCCCTGGAGGAGGACATGGCAACCCACTCCAGTATTCTTGCCTGGAGAATTCCATGGACAGAGGAGCCTGGAGAGCTACAGAACACAGGGTCACAAGAAATCAGACATGACTGAGCAACTAAGCACATAGTATATATATATATGTATATAATATATACCAGTTAAGTATTCAATCAACTAACTAATAAGAAAGGATTTGATTAACTTGGATATCATATATAGTGTATATAATATAAAGCAGATTTAATGGCCAAGGGCATCCCTGTTGGCTCAGATAGTAAAGAGTCTGCCTGCAGTGTAGGAGCCCCAGGTTTGATACCTGGGCTGGGAAGATACCCTAGAAAAGGGAAGGGCAACTCACTCTAGTATTCTCCCCTGGAAAATTCCATGGACAGAGGAGACTTTTGGGCTACAGTCCATGGGGTTGCAAAGAGTTGGACATGACTGAATAACACACAAACACACACACACACGCACACACGTACACATAATGGCCAAACCTAGCTTCTAGGTTTCACCTAAACTATATTCTTATGAATGTCAAAAGAGTATATAAAAATCAATTACCCTTTCTCAGAAATATACTGAAAATTACAAATCATATAGATTATAATTACTGTAAATTTTATTTCACTTCTAGAGGATAGTAGCTTAAAATTTTTTAATGATTTCACAAATCTATTTAGAGGTCTATTGTGTGAGAAGAAAACTAAACTTGTCATTATCATTCCAAGCTTAAGTCCTAGCAGCAACATGCAATGTTCAGGGTGCAATACATTTTAGGACTATAAAAATAATAAATATTTATTTGAAAGTTAACATCTCTGGGATGAAGTATTTTAAATAATGTGAGGTTTAGTGTTTCTTTTACTCATTTAATCACAAATAATTTAAGGTAACAAGTTCCATATTGTTACCGCATTTCAGCTTCTGTTTATGAGAAAGTGTGAGCAAAATGTAAAGCTTTGATACTGAAACAGAAGAAACAGAACTATAAACTTTGTTTTATTAAGTTCAGAATGTTTATCATGGTGAATAAGCTATTTCACAAACATGAATTATCCAAATGAAATTCTCCCAGTTACTAACAGAAGCTTTCATTATAACTGTTCTGTTAGAAATCTTTCAATAACTTATGACACACTTTTCTGACTCATTTTATAGTAGAGTGAATACAATTTAGTTGTTTCTTGTTGATTCAATCAATCATTTTAAATGCTATTCATTTTTATTCATCAAACATTTATTAAATTTCCACTAATTCAAAATCTGCAAAGGACTGGGACTAAAAGGATGGATCTGAAGCATTAATTGCCTGCTAAAAGTCACTGGTATCATAGGTAGCTACCACAGTTTTGCTTTCTCTTGTAAGTGGCCCTTTTTTGAAGAAGGGTTTGAATTTTTCCTTCATATTTCTTCAACGTTCCGGATAGTTGCTCCTCAATCTTTGCATAAACAAAAACACTATTTTAAAAAATCTATGTTGCAATGAGTTTTCCCTGAGAACTGAAATCCCATCTTGACCCTATACCTAGGATTCTTCTGTAGTTTCCAGAACCACCTAGGTTATGGACACATTAGTTTATAAATGCTGTCATGAAGTCAACATATGAAAAAGTAGCATGTTGTGTATATTTATTTTCCTTTCTCTTAGATGTTCTGTTAACTTTTATTCAGGAATTCCATATTTCTAAAATAAAAATTCCGTATTTTATTCAGTATTTCCACATTACTTAAGACAGTCATTATACTTTATGTCTGCCCAATCATTTTAGTAATCTTCATCTTATATATTGTCTATGACAGGGTAATTAAGCGTTTGACATTCTATCATATCACCTTGTTGTGAGTCTACAATGCAAAAATCAAAAAGATCAACAATTTCGAAACTCCTTTATAGCTGAAAAGTGAAAGTGTTAGTCGCCTCTGACTATTACTCCATGGGCTGTAGTCCACCAGGCTCCTCTGTCCATGAGATTTCCCAGGCAAGAATACTGGAATGGGTCGTCATTCCTTTCTCCAGGGGGATCTTCCTCACTCAGGGACTGAACCGGGGTCTCCTGCACTGCAGGTGGATACTTTACCATCTTAGTCATCAGGGAAGCCCTTATAGCTGGTATTGTGGATAAAGGTCAGGCTCAAACAATTGTATGCACCAGAATTATCTGTGGAGACATTGTTTTGGCCTTTTTGTGTTCTTATTTTTTCTGAAGTTGACACCCAGTGTCTTGTTTCTGTTTTTTTTTTTTTTTTTTTTTTCCATTTGAGAGAGAGGTAGTTGCAACAACAAAGACACCGTGATTCTAGGCAGTTACTGCGGTGGCGTTTTCCTGACTTCGGGAGTACTATATCTCAACTAAGGTTGTGTACTGATTCTTGTATTCCATTAGCAGCCTGTGATTCTTCACTGAGTGAGTTCTGCAATGGGTAGTTAGTAACTTGTGAATGCCCAGCTCAAGCAGTTTCTCTAGCTCCTCTAATGCTTTGGTAAACATTAATTTACTCTCTGCTTAAAATCATTCTAGGTTTGTATTTGTTGTACTGAATCCTGATTGACATTCCCCAAATTTCATATCTCTTGAGTAATATGATGAAAATAGATACTGTGTGAGTACATGAGCTTTATAGCAAGTAGTTTCCCTCTAAGTCTAGTAGGTTTATTTTTATTTTACATCAATGTGTCTTTAAAATTCTATTATATTTGGTTCATTCATATACTGCAGATGGATTAAAACATAAATTGCAACTTTAACTCAAAGGCAGCTGTTACTAAAAAGTAAAAGAAAACATCGGGAAAATATTCTCCTGGGAAAAAAGGGATAGCTTGTTGGTACTGGTAGGCACAAGGGGTAAAAGAAATGAAAATTTGAAATGTAGGGCAGAAAATTTCAGAATAACTTTCAATTCATCAGTTCACTGAAAATTCTGAAGGGCTAAGGCCCCGCCTTCCCTGTGAAATTGGAAACTCTATCTACAGTCCATGCGGTCTCAAATAGTCAGGCATGACTGATCATACATACACACATTCTAGCAGAAGTGGGAAAAGAAAATCCATGAATGGGGAGCCGATGACCTTATAGAACTGGAAAAAAACTTCAGGAAATAAGAAAAAGCAAGGTAAGAGGACCCCAATTAAAGACTATATTTGAAGTGCACATAGATTGGACATATATGTAAAAGTCTATAAACATATCCATCACCTCCTAAGGCTTCTCCTGCTCCTATTATTATTATTATTAGTGCAACAACATTTAACATAAGATCTATCCTCTTATTGAATGTTAAGTATATGATACTTGAATCACAATATTCTTGTCAGAGACCTCCTCACACCAATCTCTTTTCCATGCTACTTTCAATTAAATGGCATAAATGAGAACATGTTCCATAAATTTCTCTTTGTGGAATAATATCTCATATGAGGCTCTGAACACTGTGCTCCATGGTTGCACTGATTTATTACTTTTGCTTAAAAATTCTTATAAGTATCATTTGACTTGGGCAGACACTCAGTCTGAATTCAGGAAGATTACATTGAAGATGTAAGCCTAGAAATAAAAGCACAGAGTTTAATTAAATTCATGGATTAGGAATGAGGATGAGGTTATTAAACAAATGTGAATGTGTTACTGAATGTCTCTGAATTTGACTCAATCAGTGAACTTGTTTATTAAGATGTTTTACTGTAATTGGTGATAGAGATTTGGAAGAAGATGTTAAAGTAGAGATATAAATCCAACACATTGTAGAGAAACAATCTAAAGACTCAGAAACCAACAGCAAATAGTACAGTTTGGAATGAAAGAAAAAAAAAAAGTACCTGTTGAAAATTAAATTAGAAGGAGGGACCTTTTGCCAGAAGAGGGAAAAGAACATTTCCATATTGCTCAAAGCTACATATTAGTATGCAATGAAGCTGAGGGTGAAGTCTCATCTCAGTGTTTTGGGATTTATGCACAGATAAGGTGTAGATAGTTGGAATGTTGTTAGAAATTAAAATAACATGAAAAGATTCACATATAAAGTAGATATCCAATGTTAACTATTAATAACTTATGAAGGAGACAAGAGAAAATGAAAAGCATAGCGAAGTTACAAACAAGGTGAATATGATATATTATTGTACCTGGATATTTTTTGCATGTTACTACACATTTTGATACCTACGTTTCTATAGAAAGCATTTATAAAAAGGTTTTGTAAATGTTTGAACAATCCATTCAAATCAAAATTATAAAAAACAATATTTAAAATTAAATTTGAAATATTTTGTCAAAGATTTACAAAAAAGAAACATTTTGTAAAGTACTACATTCATATTATCCAACATTTTCTTATTAATCTGTTAAGCCTTATATTTCAGCAGAAATCATCAGGACCTATTTTGGGGATAACTAATAACTAACTTTTGACAACTGTACAAGTTATTTTCTCATATGTCTTCAGTTCAGTTCAGTTGCTCAGTCGTGTCCGACTCTTTGCGACCCCATGAATCGCAGCACGCCAGGCCTCTCTGTGCATCACCAACTCCTGGAGTTCATCTAAACTCATGTCCATCGAGTTGGTGATGCCATCCAGCAATCTCATCCTCTGTCGTCCCCTTCTCCTCCTGCCCCCAATCCCTCCCAACATCAGGGTCTTTTCCAATGAGTCAACTCTTCTCATGAGGTGGTCAAAATATTGGAGTTTCAGCTTCAGCATCAGTCCTTCCAATGAACACCCAGGACTGATCTCCTTCAGAATGGACTGGTTAGATCTCCTTGCAGTCCAAGGGAATCTCAAGAATCTTTTCCAACACCACAGTTCAAAAGCATCAATTCTTTGGCACTCAGCTTTCTTCACAGTCCAACTCTCACATCCATACATGACTACTGGAAAAACCATAGCCTTGACTAGACGGACCTTTGTTGGCAAAGTAATGTCTCTGCTTTTTAATAGGTATCTAGGTTGGTCATAACTTTCCTTCCAAGGAGTAAGCATCTTTTAATTTCATGGCTGCAGTCACCATCTGCAGTGATTTTGGAACCCCAAAAAACAAAGTCTGACACTGTTTCCACTGTTTCCCCATCTATTTCCCATGAAGTGATGGGACCAGATGCCATGATCTTCCTTTTCTGAATGTTGAGCTTTAGGCCAACTTTTTCACTCTCCTCTTTCACTTTCATCAAGAGGCTTTTTAGTTCCTCTTCACTTTCTGCCATAAGGGTGGTGTCATCTGCATATCTGAGGTGATTGATATTTCTCCCAACAATCTTGATTTCCACTTGTGCTTCTTCCAGCTCAGCGTTTCTCATGATGTACTCTGCATATAAGTTAAATAAACAGGGTGACAATATACAGCCTTGATGTACTCCTTTTCCTATTTGGAACCGGTCTGTTGTTCCATGTCTAGTTAGAGTTGCAGATATTTTGGTTTCCCTTATAATTTATATGCTGATGTTGTCTACCTTCAGGCAAGCTTAGGTAATGTGTAACATATGACCCAGTCTTATGCCACATATAAAAATACATGAGAGTTGATTCTGGAGACAACTAGAGTCTTTTGGGTCCTTTGGCCGCGGATAACTCTTGTTTTATTATAAACGTCAATGAAAGGTGCCATGCAGGGAGTTAATTCAAGTTTTAGGCTAAAAGTCTCTAGGAATTCTAGATATGGTTAAATTAATATTTTAAAAAAGTTACTGGCATTTTATCTATTTGTTTTTAATTTTCCAAATGGAGTTAGATATTTTTCAGGAATCTTATACTTAAAAAAAAAAAAAAAAAAGGTAGTGGATTTTTTCCCAACCATCCTTGTTTATTGGATTGGTATCTTACCATGAACAGTATGAAAAGTCAAAAAGATATGACACTGAAAGATGAACTCCCCAGGTTGGTAGGTGCCCAATATGCTACTGGATATCAGTAGAGATTTATATCTGAAGTTATTGATATTTCTCCCAGCAATCTTGATTCCAGCTTGTGCTTCATCCAGCCCAGCATTTCTCGTGATGTGCTCGAAATATAAGTTAAACAAGCAGAGTGACAATATACAGCCTTGATATATTCCTTTCCCTATTTGCAACCAGTCTGGTGTTCCATGTCCAGATCTAACTGTTGTTTCCTGACCTGCATACTGATGTCATAAAAGGCAGGTCTGGTGGTCTGGTATTCCCATCTCTTTCAGAATTTCCAACAGTTTGTTGTGATCCACACAGTCAAAGGCTTTAGCATAGTCCATAAAGCAGAAGTAGATGTTTTTCTGGAACTCTTGCTTTTTTGATGATCCAACAGATGTTGGCAATTTGATCTCTGCTTCCTCTGCCTTTTCTAAATCTAGCTTGAACATCTGGAAGTTCACTGTTCATGTACTCTTGAAGCCTGACTTGAAGAATTTTTAGGATTACTTTGCTAGTGTGTTAGATGATTGCAACTGTGTGGTAGTTTGAGCATTCTTTGGCATTGCCTTTTTTTGGGATTGGAATGAAAACTGACCTTTTTCAGTCCTGTGGCTACTGGTGTGTTTTCCAGATTTGCTGGCATATCAAATGCAGCACTTTCTCAGTATCATCTTTTAGGATCTGAAAAAGCTTAACTGGAATTCCATCACCTCCACTAGCTTTGTTCATAGTGATGCTTCCTAAGGCGCACTTCACTTCACATTCAAGGATGTCTGGCTCTAGATGAGTGATCACACCATCGTGATTATCAGGGTCATGAAGATCTTTTGCTTTTGAATTGTGGTGTTGGAGAAAACTCTTGACAGTCCCTTAAACTGCAAGGAGATCCAACCAGTCCATCCTAAAGAAAATCAGTCCTGGGTGTTCATTGGAAGGACTGATGCTGAAGTTGAAATTCCAGTACTTTGGCCATCTTATGAGAAGAACGGATTCATTGGAAAAGACCCTGATGCTGGGAAAGATTGAAGGCAGGAGAAGGGGATGACAGAGGACAAGATCATTAGATGCCATCACTGACTCAATGGACACAAGTTTGAATAAATTCCGGGAGTTGGCAATGGACAGGGTGACCTGGCGTGCTGCAGTCCATGGGGTTACAAAAAGTCAGACACTACTGAGCGACTGAACTGAACTGAACTGAACTGAAAGAATAGCAAGGGAGATAAGAAAGCCTTCGTCAGTGATCAGTGCAAAGAAATAAAGGAAAGCAATAGAATGGCAGAGACTAGAGATCTGTTCAAGTAAATTAGAGATACCAAGGGAACATTTCATTCAATGATGAGCACACTAAAGGACAGAACCGGTATGGACCTAACAGAAGTAGAAGATATTAAAAAGAGGTGGTAATAGTACACAGAAGAACTATACAAAAAAGGTCTTCATGACCCAGCTAATCACGATGGTGTGATCATTCACCTAGAGCCAGACATCCTGGAATGTGAAATCAGGTGGGCCTTAGGAGGCAACAGTAGGAACAAAACTAGTGAAGGTGATGGAATTCCAGTTGAGCTCTTTCAAATCCTAACAGATGATGCTGTGAAAGTGGTGCTCTCAATATGCCAGCAAACCTGGAAAACTCAGCAGTGGCCATAGGACTGGAAAAGGTCAGTTTAAACTCCAATCTCAAAGTAAGGCAATGCCAAAGAATGCTCAAACTACCTACTACTGAACTAATCTCACACACTATCAAAGTAATGCTCAAAATTCTCCAAACCGGGCTTCAACAGTACTTAAACCATGAACTTTCAGCTGTTCTAACTCTATTTAGAAAAGGCAGAAGACCCAGAGATCAAATTGCCAAAATCTGCTGGATCATCAAAAAACCAAGAGTTCCAGAAAAAACATTTACTTTTGCTTTACTGACTACCCCAAAGCCTTTGAACGTGTGGATCACAACAAACTGGGGAAAATTCGGAAAGAGATTGGAATACCAGACCATCTGACCTACTTCTGAGAAATCTGTATTCAGGTCAAGAAGCAACAGTTAGAACTGGACATGGAACAACAGACTGGTTCCTAATGAGGAAAGGAGTATGTCAAGGTTGTATATTGTCACCCTTCTTATTTAACTTATATGCAGAGTTCATTGTGCGAAATGCTGGGCCGATGAAGCACAAGTTGGAATCAAGATTGCCAGGAGAAACATCAATAACTCATATATGCAGATGACACCACCCTTATAGCAGAAAGTGAAGAACTAAAAGAGCCTTTTGATGAAAGTGAAAGAGGAGAGTGAAAAAGTTGGCTTAAAACTCAATGTTCAGAAAATGAAGATCATGGCATCTGGTCCCATCACTTCATAGCAAAGAGATTGGGAAACAATGGAAACAATGAGAGACTTTATTTTGGGGGGGCCCCAAAATCACTGCAGATGGTGACTGCAGCCATGAAATTAAAAGACACTTGCTCCATGAAGAAAAGCTATGACCAACCCAGGCAGCATATTTTAAAGCAGAGACAGTACTTTGCCAACAAAGGTCTGTCTAATCAAAGCTATGGTTTTTCCAGTAGCCATTTATGGATGTGAGAGTTGGACAATAAAGAAAGCTGAGCGCTGAAGAATTGATGCTTTTGAACTGTGGTGTTGGAGAAGACTCTTGAGAGTCCCTTGGAGTACAAGGAGATCCAGCTTGTCAATCCAAAAGGAATTCAGTGCTGAATGTTCATCCAAAGACTGATGCTGAAGTTGAAACTCCAAAGCTTGGCCACCTGATGCAAAGAAGTGACTCGTTGGAAAAGACCCTGGTGCTGGGTACGATTGAAGGTGGGAGGAGAAGTGGTCGACAGAGGACAAGATGGCTGGATGGCATCACCGACTTGATGGACATGAGTTTGAGTATGCTCCAGGAATTGGTGAGGGACAGAGAAGCCTGGTGTGCTGTATTCCATGGTGTTGCAAAGAGTCGGACAGACTGACTGAACTGTACTGAGCTTACCTTATAATAAGATAAGAAAGAAAAAAAATACCCTCATTCCTTAAAATATGATAAATATGAATTGATCTGGACTTATGATTAATTGAACTACCATTTAATCCAAGTTTTTGTTTGTATGCATCTCTGACAATTAAAAGGAACCAAAATGCTATTAACTTATACCTGGTTAACTAAGTTTTATATCTATTCAGATATACTGTAGGATATATCATATTCTATAAATGAATAATATTATGTAGTAAATATGTGAGTTAATGGAAAAAAGTTCATTCTTTGTTATCAGCTAATTTAAATGTTGTCTCTCTGTGTGTCCATTTATTATGCATTAATCACATGTTTCTTCCATGCTAAGCACAGTCTCCTCAGTTGAGGGGCTTGTAATTTAGTAAAGGCAGAAAATAAGTAAATGGTCAGTTTTATGAGAATGAAGTGAAAGCTGTGAGGAGGGAAATTATAAGAAAAAATAAAAAGGCTATGGGCTGGAAATTTGGAACAGCAGCTCTGTTAAACACTCAAGAATAAGTAGTCAGGTGAAGGCTGCTGAGGATTTGAGAAGCAATAGCTTTTAGAAAACCTTTATAAAGAACATTTTTAGTGAAGACAAACTAATAGCAGCTTTGTCTAAAATTAGAAAGCACACTGATTATACAAGTAAGTTATTAATTATCTACAGATTTTCTCTTAACCTTTATTGATGGCTTATAGACATTTTCTCTTTTGATTTCCATCATTAACATGCCAGAGTATTACGTTCCTTGTTTTGTTTAGCAAAGTATTTCCAAAGTTTGCATTGTGTTTTGTTGCTTTGGCATCAGTGCAACAGTAGAACAATTATTCTGAAAGTTACAATCTTTTTTTTCCTTTCTTTCATCCTTTGGGGTCAAATAAAAACTAAATCTAAGCTTTGTTATTGTTACAGTTTTATTAATGTCATTTTTCATATCTATTACTCATTTTATTAAAGAGTTATATTTGTCATTGCAGTTGGATATTTTAAAATTTATACTCTGTTGCAAGCACTTAATTTTTGAAAATTTTTTGTTTCACACACCTCACGATTTACCATTCAAACCAATATATTTTGAGGAGGAAAAAATGGCAGTATTAGTAATTCAGCTCTGGTGACAAGAGTTATATTAGATTGTCTGGGCCAAGCACCTCATGATACTTCCCAACTCTAAACAATACTGTTCCTGAAATACATAACTATTACTTTATATAGAATTTAAATAATCTTTGAAGGAAGGTGTGGTTATGTTTTTACATAATTGAATTATTTCATATTCCTTTTAATTAAAGTATATTTTATTTTTAACTTTATAAAAAAGGTACCCTTAAATCAGAAAAAGTTGTATAATGAAATATAATAACTATGGTCTATTAATATGAATGTGGTAAAACTAAATCTTTTGGGGCTAATTTGGGCTTCAGAGAACGTATTTTGTACATAAACTTGTATTCAAATTTCAAATTCACAACTCCTTATAAGTGTGCTCTGGAGAAAACACTTAAACTTTAGGATGCTAAATTCTTCACTTGTAAAAAAAGGATATCAAGGCCTGTCCTGTTAAATTTCTGTGATGATTACATAAAAATATGCATGGTACCTTACTTATTACAGAGGTATGGTACATATACTTTATTTCCCTCCTATAATAAATACTAATTTAACAGTGATTTTTTAAGTCCAATATACTGATAAATTACATGAGGTAATTTTTCTGTATGTTTTTACATTATTTTCAAATAGATTTTTTATAGATGTATACAAAATAACATTATCTATTTTTTAAAGATATTTAAAGTTGTTATTCACTTCTTCTGGCTTTCACTCTTATTCCTGATCTCCTAAGTCAAATGCTTTCTTATTCTCAATTTGTTTGGAGAACTTTTGCAAATGTATTTCACTCTTTGCATTGCCAGACATCTCGCATAAGTAAATACTGTTATCTTGAGAGTATGTAGACTCTCTTGTAGAAATAGAATAATGGGATCCCCTTTTAACTGAATGAAATATGAGATTAAAAATTAGAGTTTGCTTTTAATAGAGAATCAGATTTCTTTTCAGGAAACATATATGGAAAGAAAAAAAAAATCACATAAATCCCCAAACCAGTGTAAATGTGTTATTCTGCAGTGACTCTGGTACTTCTTTTCCAAAAATAATTTATAAAAAAATAACTTGGATTATACAGTTAATCAGGTTTTGCAGATGGTCACAAATAATTTAGCTATAACAATATTCAGTTCTTTATCAAAAATGAGAAAAAATATTGTAATTCTTCCATTAAATGTAAAGAGATAATGACTTATCTATTATCAAATTCTTTTAATGCATTCTTATGCATGCCTTTATGAAATGCACTTTTTATTTCAAAAAAAATTAAAGTTTCATATAGCATGTCTTTGGACAGGTTATAAGATTTGACTACTGTAGGAAAGAATGATAATTTATGTATTGTACTTATTTAGATGTAAGTTATGTTACAAGGAAATGATTTACCATCATCAATATGATAATTATTATTACCTAAGCAAACCTGCCGGAGAAGGCAATGGCACCCCACTCCAGTACTCTTGCCTGGAAAATCCCATGGATGGAGGGGCCTGGTGGGCTGCAGTCCATGGGGTCGCTAAGAGTCGCATACGACTGAGCGACTTCACTTTCACTGTTCACTTTCATGCATTGGAGAAGGAAATGGCAATCCACTCCAAGTGTTCTTGCCTGGCGAATCCCAGGGGTGGTGGAGCCTGGTGGGCTGCCGTCTATGGAGTCTCACAGAGTCGGGCACGACTGAAGTGACTTAGCATTAGCAAGCAAACCTGCTGTTCTTCAGCATAAAAATGAAAGCCCATATAGTTAAATTCTGGCGTTGAGTATATATTGTTTTTCTCTATTTTTTTTTTTTTAATTAATTAATTTATTTTAACTGGAGGCTAATTACTTTACAATATTGTGGTGGTTTTCACCATATATTGACATGAATCAGCCACAGGTGTACAGGTGTCCACCCAGCCTGAACCCTGTCCCACTTCCCTCCCCACCAAGAGCAGGTTTCTGAAAGTGTCTAATCCTAAAATGAACTCTTTTCAATCACTTTATTCTTTGAAACCTAGAGCTATTTTACAATCTTGCATAACAGTCATCTAATCACTGTTTCTTCTTCCCTTGTCTACAAGTTCTTGTAATGTTTTATTTATCTGGTGATGCATGTTTAGATCATTCACTAAGAAATTAAATGTTGTGCTATTTTCTCTAATATAACTTTGTTTCATACTCTTGAGCCCAACAATATAACTGATATTTTGTTTCCTTTTCCATAGGAACGTTTGTTTGTAGAGCCAGAGAACGAATTTCCTAGAAATACTATGCCAGTTCTCCAATTAAGTCTTATTTTTGCTAGGGGAAAGCTGACGTGATTTAAGATGTATTATGGACTAGGATGTGGAGATGGTAGCAGATTTATGATGCTGTTTAGATGTGAGGAGGAGAATTAATCTGAAGAGGAAAAAGTTTAGAGAACTTCCTATATGACTGCAGAGTGAATAAGATTTTGCAGATCATGTAAGGGAAAAGTCCATATAAAAGGGAATAAGTAAAGCTTTATGAAAGTTTGGGAGAAAGATTCTGTTCTAGGTTTGGGCAAGGTCAAGAAAGGGTTCATTCAAGTAATTTTTAAAGCTAGATAGGAGTCAGTGGGTAAAGATTAAGAGGCAGAATATTAGACATTTCTTGAAGGAAGACATACAGATGGCCAAGAGGCATCTGAAAAGATGTTCAACATTGCTAAATATTAGGGAAATGCAAATCAAAACTATCACCTGACACCAGTCAGAACAGCCATCATCAACAAGCCTACAAACAAATGCTGGAGAGGGTGTAGAAGGAAGAGAACCCTCCTCCAGTGTTGGTGGGAATGTTAATTGGTAAAACCACTATGGAGAACCATATGAAAGTTCCTTACAAAACTAAGAATAGAGCTGCCATATGATCCTGCAGTCCCACTCCTGCCATGTATTGAACATGGTCCAAAAGGATACATGCACCTCAGTGTAACATTGTATAACCAAGGCTAAGTTGCTTCAGTCCTGTCTGACTCTGCGCAATCCCACAGATGGCAGCCCACCAGGCTCCCCCATCCCTGGGATTCTCCAAGCAAGAACACTGGAGTGGGTTGCCATTTCCTTCTCCAATGCATGAAAGTGAAAAGTGAAAGTGAAGTCGCTCAGTTGTGTCCGACTCTGTGCGACCCCATGGACTGCAGCCTACCAGGCTCCTCCATCCATGGGATTTTCCAGGCAAGAGTACTGGAGTGGGGTGCCATCGCCTTCTCCGAACCAAGACATGGAAGCAACCTAAATGTCCATCAACAAAGGAATGTATAAAGAAGATATGGTACTTATGTGCAATGGAATGTAACTCAACCATTAAAAAGTATGCAATAATGCCATTTGTAGCTACGTGGATGGACCTAGGGATTCCAATACTGAGTGAAGTGAGTCAGCCAGAGAAAGAAAAATACCGCATGATATTGCTTATACGTGGAATCTAAAAAGAAATGATAGAAATGAATTTGTTTATAAAACAGAAACAAACTCACAGACTTAGAGGATGAACTTATGGTTACCAGTGAGGAAAGGATGGAGAGAAGGGATAGGGGGTATGGGATTAACATGTACACAGTGCTACATTTAAAATGGTTAAAAACCAACAAAGACCTACTTTATAGCACAGAGCACTCTGCTCAACATTATGTGGCAGACTGGATGGGAAGGGACTTTGGGGGAAAATGGATATATGTGAGTATATATATATATATATATATATATATATATATATATATATACACACACACATATATGGCTGGGTCACTGATTACAACACCTGAAACTATCACAACATTGTTAATCAGCAATATAAAGTAAAAGTTATTTTTCTTTTTTCTTTTTAAGAGTCAGAATATTCTAGGTGTCAGGAATAGGGTGAGCAAAGGAGAAAAGGTACAGAGTGTGGGGCCTGGTTGGGGAATGGCAGAAAGCTTGGTGGGGCCTCAGTGTCAGGGAATGGCAGGATAACAAAGGAATGAGAATGATCTTGAGTGCTTAATTTATTTTTGAGCTTATGTGTAATTGAAGTTTGATGAGACAATGAAGCATGTTCCTTGCTATTCTATTCACAAACAGCCTTAGCAATGCCTCATGAGCACAGACTCCAGTGAACCCATAGTGTGAGGGAGTTCAAGCAAGTCTCAGAGCAAGTTTAAGGTAAATAAGTTATGTCCATGACTGAGTAAATGGGGCATTGGCAGCCCCTAGAGAACACACTTTTCATTTGAACTAGAAATATCTTTGAACACAGAAAGAAGTCAATGGTGTTCTATGAAACAACTGAGAAATCTTATATTATTTTTTAGCTGTGTAATTTCCTCTATTAACTAACTTCTTAAGTTGAAAATGAAGTGAGCCAAAAAGATAGGTCTACTCATAATTTCTTTTTCTTTCATCATTCCTTTTTCTTAAGTACCAGCATGTAGAGTTTAGGTAGAATATGTGTGGATCAAGAAGTGAAATGTAAACATTTCAGTTTACTTTACACAGTGTTTCTACTCTTCTGCTAGGAACAAAAGAAATATGCATGTGTTGAAAGTGTTAATCACTCAGTCATGTCTGACTCTTTGTGACCCCATGGACTGTAGCCCACCAAGCTCCTCAGTTCAAGGATACTGGAGTGGGTAGCCATTCCCTTCTCCAGAGGATCTTCCCAACCCAGGGACAAAACCAGGTCTCCCACGTTGCAAGCAGATTCTATATACCATCTGAACAACTAGGGAAGCCCCAAATATGCATGCACTAGCTACAAAATCGGAGAAGGCAATGGCACCCCACTCCAGTACTCTTGCCTGGAAAATCCCATGGACTGAGGACCCTGGTGGGCTGCAGTCCATGGGGTCACTAAGAGTCAGACACGACTGAGGGACGTCACTTTCACTTTTCACTTTCATGCATTGGAGAAGGAAATGGCAACCCACTCCAGTGTTCTTGCCTGGAGAATCCCAGGGACGGGGGAGCCTGGTGGGCTGCCGTCTATGGGGTCGCACAGAGTCGGATATGACTGAAGTGACTCAGCAGCAGCAGCTACAAAATACAAATTCTGTAATTTCAGTGATTCCATATATGACTTAAATGCTCTTATATTTGCATTTCATTGTGTAAAGATGAAAAAAGTTATGATGAAAATTTTAAACAAAATTTTCTCTTCTTAAAGCATTAAATAGGAAAAAGCCACCATGACAAGTCAAGAGAGAGATGATGGAAAAAAGAAAAAAAAAAAAAAAGCTTTATATTTTAGCACTTTAAAACTTGCATTTTACTGGATCCAGCAAATTATGTAGGTAGCCTGTCTGCACAATAAACATGTACTAATAACCACTGTAGACTAAACATCAAGTACATTCTTAGAAATTTAGGAATATGTTAATTCCTTAGAACCAACACAAGGCAATGGGGTAGGAAGGGATTAACACTACTTCCTGAAATTGACTTTCATTGTAACTAGATGTGATGGATCTCAAGGCAGGTTTCATTTAATGTTGTAGAGAAATATTTGTTACAAATATCTGAAGTCTTATGTACTTTTTCCAGTATCCATTAACCCCTTTGAATGCTAAAATGATAATACTCTCATCTTAACCTGTATATCAAACCATGTCAATGGTCCAAGCATATACTCTTGGAGCTCTTTCCAAGTATGTTCAACAGTTCCCAGGAATATACCTCTCTTCCATAGGTAGAACTTCAACGATGACTGAACTTCACCAACTTCACTCAAACTCATGTCCATCGAGTCGGTGATGCCATCCAACCATCTCATCCTCTGTCATCCCCTTCTCCTCCTGTACCCAATCCCTCCCAGAATCAGGGTCTGTTCCAATGAGTCAACTCTTTGCATGAGGTGGCCAAAATATTGGAGTTTCAGCTTCAGCATCAGTCCTTCCAATGAACACCCAGGACTGATCTCCTTTAGGATGGTCTGGATAGATCTCCTTGCAGTCCAAGGGACTCTCAGTCTTCTCCAACACCACAGTTCTAAAGCATCAATTCTTCGGTGCTCAGCTTTCTTCACAGTCCAACTCTCACATCCATATATGACCACTGGAAAAACTATAGCCTTGACTAGACGAACCTTTGTTGGCAAAGTAATATCTCTGCTTTTCAATATGCTACCTAGGTTGATCATAGCTTTCCTTCCAAGGAGTAAGAGTCTTTTAATTTCATGGCTGCAATCACCATCTGCAGTGATTTTGGAGCCCCCCAAAATAAAGTCTGACACTGTTTCCACTGTTTGCCCATCTATCTGCCATGAAGTGATGGGACCAGATACCATGATCTTAGTTTTCTGAATGTTGAGCTTTAAGCCGACTTTTTCACTGTCCTCTTTCACTTTCATCAAGAGGCTTTTTAGTTCCTCTTCACTTTCTGCCATAAGGGTGGTGTCATCTGCATATCTGAGGTTACTGATATTTCTCCCGGCAATCTTGATTTCAGCTTGTGCTTCTTCCAGCCCAGCGTTTCTCATGATGTACTCTGCATAGAAGTTAAATGAGCAGGGTGACAATATACAGCCTTGACGTACTCCTTTTCCTATTTGGAACCAGTCTGTTGTTCCATGTCCAGTTCTAACTGTTGCTTCCTGACCTGCATATAGGTTTCTCAAGAGGCAAGTCAGGTGGTCTGGTATTCCCATCTCTTGAAGAATTTTCCACAGTTTATTGTGATCCACGCAGTCAAAGGCTTTGGCATAGTCAATACAGCAGAAACAGATGGTATTTTCTGGAACTCTCTTGCTTTTTCGATGATCCAGCGATGTTGGCAATTTGATCTCTGGTTCCTCTACCTTTTCTAAAACCAGCTTGAACATCTGGAATTTCACGGTTCACGTACTTACTTTCCCATTTTTCCTTTGATTGTTTCTGAGAAATATCCTACTAAGTTCCTTTTACACAAATCCTTGTCTCAGAGTCTGTTTTAGAGGAAACTCAACCCAAGACTCTAAGAGAAATTAAAATATTTGATAAAAGTAATAGGACACTGATAAATATTTATTGGGTTCAATTGAAAATGGCATGTGTGTGGATGGTAAAAATTCTCTATATAATTAAATAGTCTATCACTAGGTTTCCTTATGAACATCATGAATAACATGAAATATAATTTAAAGTGGTCCATTTTATATCAGCATTCATTGTGAATATAGTGGCTAAATTAATTAGTTAAGTCTCATTTTCAGTTATCCCATATTTCATGCACATAGCCTTTTTTTAAATGTTATGAGTGAGTATGAATTAGGTTTTTGTGTAACTCTTAAGAAATTGTAGGCCATTATGGATTCGAAGTCTTCATATATTTAGTCATATTTAGCCATAAATAGAACAATTTAACATTCATCTTCCATCTTTAGTAGTTTCTCTCTTTTATAACGTTCACTCAATATAATATGAATTTGTAGTATCTTTGAAGAGATGAAATGAGTATTGAGATTACCAAGCTATATGAACAGTTTACGACAGAAAATAAATTTAGTCACGAAGAAGGAAATAAAATGATAAAAATCAATTGAAATTATTGATATTTTAAAAGTCAATAGTAGAATTACTTGACTCTGGAGATTTACTCAATAATTTTAAAAGGCTTTATTTTGAGAAATGCTAGCAGTGGAACTGGATATCAGTCAAGTTAACCAAACTTTTTCTCAGAAATCCAGATTATGAACACCTAAGTGATCTATATTGAATTTTAAGTATATTTTGTTGTCATCATATATCATTTTAGAGGACTAAAAGTGAGTTGCTTTGCCACCTTACTTATGATATTTTTTATTTCCCTCCTACAAAATAACAGTTACCACTGAGTATTTTTATGAGTGTATATACATATTTGTAAGAGGAGAGAAAGAAGAATTGAGAAAGCCCATATGGAGTATATACTTTTTGCCAGTCCAGGTTTGATGCACGATACTGGATGCTTGGGGCTGGTGCACTGGGACGACCCAGAGGGATGGAATGGAGAGGGAGGAGGGAGGGGGGTTCGGGATGGGGAACACATGTATACCTGTGGCGGATTCATTTTGATATTTGGCAAACTAATACAGTTATGTAAAGTCTAAAAATAAAATAAAATTAAAAAAAAATAAATAAAGTCAACAAGAAGCTCTACTTTTGTATATGAGTGTTTCTATATTTTTCTAACTCAAAAAAAAAAAAAAGGAAACATGCAATGTGGTCACATAAACACTCTTCATAAAGCATTTTTAGGATAGAAATATATTCAGGATGAAATAAATCATGCTGCCAATATATCTATTCTGATATATATTTCTTTTAGCAATATGATTTCACAGGTCATTCTTTTTTCCTACTTTAATCTTAGAGCTTAGCCCAAGGTTTATAAAGTTCATTTAATTTACAAATTAAAGGCTATTTGAGGTATTAAGTGTTTTGTTTAGCTTTTGAAAATGTCATCCCAGTGATATGTGGGATGATAATAGGTAACATTTTCATTCATTAACTACTTTAATAAATTTTTAGAACTGCTCTAATGAATAATGAATAATTATTCTGAATAATGAGCAGTAAAAGAATGAGTTTCAAAAATGGTGTGGTTGATGAGGGGCCATGCAATTTTTTCTAATACCAGAGTTTTACTTAGATCACCTGCATTGCATTAAGTTTTAATCCTTTGAATATGCCTGCAATGCAGGAGATCTCCAGGAGAGATCTTGGCTCAACTCCTGGGTTGGAAGATGCCCTGGAGAAGGAAATGGGCACCCATTCTGGTATTCTTGTCTGGGAAATCCCGTGGACAGAGGAACTTGGTGGGCTATAGTCCATGAGGTTGCAAGAGTCAGATGACATTAGTGACTAAGCCACCATAAGTCCAGTTTTTAGGAGTGGTTACTTAAGTACTGTAAATCCTTCAAAAAATAAAATACAAAGTACATATTAAGTCATGTAATGCACTATTCATGTAAGACTAAAGGCAAAAATATTATCAACAAATTAATAGGATTAAAAGGGAGGCTGTTGGTGCCACAGGTAAACTTGGACCACTTTGCCATTTGATCTGTGAGCAGCCCTTCCTTTTTCAGGCTATCATGTGTGCTTCTTTGTATGTATATGTGAGGGTGAGAAAGTTATTCAACTCTAACATAAAATACATATTTTGTAAATTTAAATGTTGTTGATGGTAGTTCACTTGATAATTTACGGATATACAAATTAAAAGTCATGTTAAATAATAATCTTAGCTAAGTAACATATATTATCTTTTCCCTATAGATCTTCATGTTTTTACCAATCTGTGAAGCATATCTTATAGTTCTCGCTTAAGCAATATGGTTAGTAAACAAGGAAAACCATATGAAAAGATGACCTTTATGTGCTTGCAACAGTTTTAATTTAGTGGCATTACAATTTACTTAACCTTTTAGAAAGTATTCATTTTTGACAGTGACTTGACTTTACTTTCAAAGTTATATAATCAGTATGTTAGAAAATGTAGTTTATAATTATTCATAAGTTTGTCTATATAGTCCAAGTTTTATGTTATATTTTACTTAAAATCTGGAATAAATTACAGTTTATGTACATAATACTCACTTAAAGTATATATACACACTTAAATCGTATGTCTATCATATTGCTGTCAAATATGTAAATATAAATGTTATGTATGTTACTTATAAATATGCATTTTATCATTTTATGTATATAATATATAGGACATAAATATGCATCATAAGAAAATATTATATATGTATATAAACAAAATATATACATATATATTTATAAAATACATATGATAAAATACAAAAATATATAAATGTTATGCATATGTATTTATTTACATATATAAGTATATATATTTCTTGTTGAAAAATACATGGATTTCCATGGTGGTAAGGCATATATATGGAATTTAGGAAGATGGTAACAATAACCCTATGTACGAGACAGCAAAAGAGACACTGATGTACAGATCAGTCTTATGGACTCTGTGGGAGAGGGAGAGGGTGGGGAGATTTGGGAGAATGGCATTGAAACATGTAAAATATCATGTATGAAACGAGTCGCCAGTCCAGGTTCGATGCACGATACTGAATGCTTGGGGCTGGTGCACTGGGACGACCAAGGAGGAGGGTGTGGGGAGGGGGGAGGGAGGGGGGTTCAGGATGGGGGGCACAGGTGTACCTGTGGTGGATTCATTTCGATGTTTGGTGGAGCTAATACAATATTGTAAAGTTTAAAAATAAAATAAAACTAAAAAAAAAAGAATCTGCCTGCCAATGTAAGAGACATAAGTTAGATCCATGATCCAGGAAGATTCCACAAGCTGCAGAGCAACTAAATCCATGTGCCACACTATTGAGCCTATGCTCCAGAGCCTGGGAGCCACAACTACTGAAACCACAGGCCACAACTACTGAAGCCCATGTGTCCTAGAGCCTGTGTTCTGCAGAAAAAAGAAGCCACTGCAATGAGAAGCCTGCACACCACAACTAGAGAGTAGCCCCTGCCTGCCAGAACTAGAGAAAAAAAGCCCATGCAGGCAACAAAGACCCAGAATAGTCAAAAACACATAAATAAATAACATTTTAAAAAAGAAAAATACCTGTGTTTTCTCCCAGAGGCTATGAACTCCTCAAGATCAAGAAATATGTCTAATTTTATGTTAATTTCCACAGTCTAGCACAAAATCTGGCTTAAATTATGAACTCAATACATGTTGATAGAACTAATAAAATTTGAAACAGGTCACAAGAGTTGGCGTGTATATTCTTATATAAAAATTGAGAAGACCAGTGATTTGAAGACCAATGATCTTAAATCATAATAAGAAAATTTTAAAAAGTGGAAAACTTGAAGGTAATGAATATCAAGTTTTAAAAAATAATGACACATTTGCAATGTCTTCTATACAGAACATATGTACCACAAAGAAGAAATTAGTATTTAAAATGTATTAATAAGTATACGCTCACATCTTATGTAGTCTGTATGAAACTCTCCTACTGAGATATTTAATAAACACATGATTTACTTCAGTTCAGTTCAGTCCAGTTGTTCAGTTCTGTCCAACTCTTTGTGACCCCATGGACTGCAGCACACCAGGCTTCCCTGTCCACCACCAACTCCTGCAGCATACTCAAACTCATCTCCACTGCATCGGTTATGCCATCGAACAATCTCATTCTGTTGTCCCATTCTCCCACCCTCAATATTTCCCAGCATCAGGGTCTTTTCCAGTGAATCAGTTCTTCACATTAGGTGGCCAAAGTATTGGAGTTACAGCTTCAGCATCAGTCCTTCCAATGAATATTCAAGACTGATATCCTTTAGGATTGACTGGTTGATCTTCTTGCAGTCCAAGGGACTCCTGAGAGTCTTCTCCAACACCATAGTTCAAAAGCATCAATTCTTTGGCGTTCCGTTTTCTTTACTATACAACTTTCACATCTATACATGACTACTGGAAAAACCATAGCTTTGACTAGACAGACCTTTGTTGGCAAAGTAATATCTCTGCTTTTTAATATCCTGTCTAGGTTTGTCAGAGCTTTTATTCCAAGGAGCAACTGTCTTTTAATTTTATAGCTGAAGTAACCATCAGCAGTGATTTTGGAGCCCAAGAAAATAAAGCCTCTCACTGCTTCCATCATCTTCTCTTCTACTTGCCATGAAGTGATGGGACCGGCTGCCATGATTTTAGTTTTCTGAATGTTGAGCTTTAAGCCAACTTTCTCAGTCTCCTCTTTCACTTTCATCAAGAGGCTCTTTAGTTCTTCTTCCCTTTCTGCCATAAGGGTAGTGTCATCTGCATATCTGAGGTTATTGGTATTTCCCCCAGCAATCTTGATTCCAGCTCTTTACTTATATAGTGACAAGTTGATAGACGTGTAAAATATTTTAAAATTTGAAGACTATTGTAAAAAGCAATAAGGATAGTACAAAAATTTCTGTAGTTGCTTTGTTTATACCTTTTAATGTTTACTTTGATGTGCCTAGATGATCCATATTTTTGCTTCCACTATAAAAAGGCTTTTTCCCAATATTAAAAATTATTAAAAGAAATTTCAGAGATAGTGTAAATGTGACAAGAGATATTATCTCCTTACTGCCTCCTAGTTGTAATATATACCTTAAATGATTACAATCTGCCGTAAATTGTCTTTTAAGTTGCATTTTACTGGATTCTTTTTAATGCTCCAGAGCTTATATATAATAATAATAATAATGCAAATAATAAAGATACCTGATATCTTTGATGCTTAAGATGACTTTTATTTCTACATTTGTCTCAGGTTGCACTTTAAGCTTATGATTAACTGTATTCAAATAGCTACATTACTGATTTATTTAATGTAGAGAATTGAAACTGCATTCATGAGGAGAGCAAGGAAAAGGATAAATCTAAAACCTGTAGACTCCAATCAAAAATGCCCCTCAACACCACAGGATGATTAAAATAAACACTTTAAAACAAAGTGCCATTCTCTTTCTTATTGTCCTAATGGAAATAATTATTACAAAGCATAAGTATCATAAACTTTTAAAATTATTACAAAGTATATAAAACAAGTTTCCTACTTATACTATTCTTATTTTTCAAATATCATTGATTGAAATAATTAAATAATTATCGATGGAACCCTTCTTTTATTACATTTTATACTTTTGAAATATAAATTTAACAAGATTACTTTTAATACAACCATATTGGAAATTACTGTGGGCAAGAATCCCTTATAAAAAATGGAGTATCCATCATAGTCAACAAAAGAGTCTGAAATGCAGTACTCAGATGCAATCTCAAAGCTGACACAATGATCTTTGTACCTTTCCAAGGCAAACCATTCAATATCACAGTAATCCAAGTCTATGCCCTGACCAGTAATGCTGAAGAAGCTGAAGTGAATGGTTCTATGAAGACCTACAAACCTTCTAGAATTAACACCTAAAATAGATGTCTTTTTCATTATAGGGCACTGGAATGCAAAAGTAAGAAATCTAGAGATACCTGGAGTAACAGGCAAATTTGGCCTTGGAGTACAGAATGAAGCAGGGCAAAAGTTGATAGAGTTTTTCCAAGAGAAGGCACTGGATATAGCAAACACACACTTTCAACAACACAAGAGAAGACTCTACACATGGACATCACCAGATGGTCAACACCAAAATCAGATTGATTATATTCTTTGCAGCCAAAGATGGAGAAGCTCTATACAGTCAACAAAAACAAGACTGGGAGTGACTGTGGCTCAGATCATGAACTCGTTATTGTCAAATTCAGACTTAAAGAAAGTGGGGAAAACCACTAGAGCATTCAGGTATGACCTAAATCAAATACCTTAAGATTATACAGTGGAAGTGACAAATAGATTTAAAGGACTAGATCTGATAGACAGAGTGCCTGATGAACTATGGATGGAGGTTCATGACATTGTACAGGAGGAAATGATCAAGACCACACCAAGAAAAAGAAATGCAAAAGGCAAACTGGTTGTCTGATGAGGCCTTACAAATAGCTGAGAAAAGAAGTGAAAGGCAAAGCATAAAAGGAAAGATATATGTAGAGTTCCAAAGAATAGCAAGGAGGGATAAGAAAGTCTCCTCAGTGATCAATGCAAAAAACAAACAAACAAACAAACAAACAAAAAAAAAACAGAGGAAAACAATAGAATGGGAAAGACTAGAGATCTCTTCAAGAGAATCAGAGATATCAAGGGAACATTTCACGCAAAGATGTGCACAATAAAGGACAGAAGTGGTAAGGACCTAACAAAAGCAGAAGATATTAAGAAGAGGTGGCAAGAATACACAGAACTATACAGAAAAGATCTTTACGACCCAGATAACCATGATGGTGTGATCAAAGTCCTAGAGCCAGACATCCTGGAATGTAAAGTTAAGTGGGCCTTAGGAAGCCCATGACTATGAACAAAGCTAGTGGAGGTGGTGGAATTCTAGTTGAACTATTTCAAATCCTAATAAATGATTCTGTGAAAGTGCTGCACTCAACATGCCAGCAAATTTGGAAAACTCAGCAGTGGCCACAGGACTGGAAAAGGTCAGTTTTCATTCCAATCCCAAAGAAAGGTAATGCCAAAGAATGCTCAAACTACTGCACAATTGCACTCATCTCACAAACTAGCCAAGTAATGGTCAAAATTCTTCAAGTCAGGCTTCAACAGTACATAAAGTGTGAACTTCCAGATGTTCAAGCTGGATTTAGAAAAGGCAGAGGAAGCAGAGATTAAATTGCCAACAACCATTGGATCATTGAAAAAGTGAAAGTGTTCTAGAAAACATCTACTTCTGCTTTATTGACTATGCCAAAGCCTTTGACTGTGTGGACCACAACAAACTGTGGAAAATTCTGAAAGACTTGGGAATACCAGACCACCTGACCTGCCTCTTGAGAAATCTGTATGCAAGTCAGGAAGCAACAGTTAGAACTGGACATGGAACAAAAGACTAGTTCCAAATAGGGAAAGGGGTACGTCAAAGCTGTATTTTGTCACCCTGCTTATTTAACTTATGTGCAGAGTACATCATGAGAAACGCTAGACTGGTGAAGCACAAGCTGGAATCAAGATTGCTGGGAGAAATATCAATAACCTCATATATGCAGATAATACCACCCTTATGGCAGAAAGCAAAGAAGAACTAAAGAACCTCTTGACGAAAGTTTAAGAAGAGAGTCAAAAAGTTGGTTTAAAAGTCAACATTCAGAAAACTAAGATCATGACATCTGGTCCCATCATCTCATGTCAAATAGTTGGGAAAAAATGGAAAGAATGATAGATTTTATTTTCTTGGGCTCCAAGATCACTGCAGATGGTGATTGCAGCCATGAAATTAGAAGACACTTGCTCTTGAGAAGAAAGGTTATGACCAAACTGACAGTTTATTAAAAAGCAGAGACATTGCTTTGCCAACAAAGTTCCATCTAGTCGAAGCTATGGTTTTTCCAGTAGTCATGTATGGATGTGAGAATTGGATGATAATGAAAGCTGAGCACCGAAGTACTGATGCTTTTGAACTATGGTGTTGGAGAAGACTCTTGAGAGTCCCTTGGACATCAAGGAAATCCATCCAGTCAGTCCTAATGGAAATCTGTCTTGAATATTCATTGGAAGGACTGATGCTGAAGCTGAAACTCCAATACTTTGGCCACTTGATCCGAAGAACTGACTCATTGGAAAAGACCTTGTTGACAGGAATATTTGAAGGCTGAAGGGGAAGGGGATGACAGAGGATGAGATGGTTGGTTGGCATCACCAACTCAATGGATATAGAGTTTGAGTAAAGTCTGGGAGTTGGTGATGGAGAGGGAGGCCTTGCATGCTGCAGTCCATGGGGTCACACAGAGTCAGACACACTGTGCAGGTGAACTGAACTGCTAGTAAATTATTGGAGAATGCCATAGTAAAGGAGTAAAATATTTTAAAAAGCAGATAGTACAACTCACCTCTTTTCCCTTTATATTGGCAGGTGGACTGTTCTAGTGTAACATTTGCTCCATCATCTCTCAATGCTTACCTACCATTCGAGATATTAATACACCCAATCAAATTAGTCATTACCTACCTAGACTTCAGATAGTTAATTATCCACTTGTTTTGAGATGTGTGTTAGATATAAACAATATTTTGTTTAAGATTTTGTTTAATGTTTAACAAGCATCATGTTCAAATTTTTCATTGATTTATCTTTGAGTGTAATCATCACTTTTCATTCTGAATTAACTCACTTCTCATAGGTATAGTGTCTCCATTATGATACAAGGGCCTTTTGGAGTCCTGCAGAAAAATCTTGATGCCAAATATTTCCTTTTCTCATAATGTCTTGCTATTTCTTTCTCCACAGAGTGTCTCCAGACTTTAGAAGTGGCACTAATAATGGATCTTACTATAATGAAAAATGAGAAACTAATATGGATGAAATTTGTGAAAGAGCTAAAGTAATCTGTTAGTCCAAGGAGCCGCGGATGCACGGGTGCTGGAGGGCCAAGAGGAGCTACTCCATGTTCAAGGTCAGGAGGGGTAACCATGAGGAAATACCCTTCATCCAACATAAGGAGCAGTGGCTATGCTTTGCTGGAGCAGCAGTGAAGAGATACCCCACGTCCAGGGTAAGAGAAACCCAAGTAAGATGGTAGGTGTTGGGAGAGGGCATCAGAGGGCAGACACACTGAAACCACAATCACAGAAAACTAGCCAATTTGACACACAGACCACAGACTTATCTAACTCAATAGAACTAACACTCCCAAAAATGTCCTTTTCATTAAAGAGCACTGGAATACAAAAGTAGGAAGTCAAGAAGCACCTGGAGTAACAGGCAAATTTGGCCTTGGAGTATGGAATTAAGCAGGGCAAAGCTAATAGAGTTTTGCCAAGAAAATGCACTGGTCATAGCAAACACCCTCTTCCAACAACACAAGAGAAGACTCTACACATGGACATCACCAGATGGTCAACACCGAAATCAGATTGATTATATTCTTTGTAGCCAAAGATGGAGAAGCTCTATACAGTCAACAAAAAGAAGAGCAGGAGCTGACTGTGGCTCAGATCATGAACTCCTTATTGCCAAATTGAGACTTAAATTGAAGAAAGTGGAGAAAACCACTAGACCATTCAGGTATGACCTAAATCAAAGCCCTTATGATTACACAGTGGAAGTGAGAAATAGATTTAAGGGACTAGATCTGATATAAAGAGTGCCTGATGAACTATGGAATGAGGTTCGTGACATTGTACAGGAGACAGGGATCAAGACCATTCCCATAGAAAAGAAATGCAAAAAAACAAAATGGCTGTCTGGGGAGGCCTTACAAATAGTTGTGAGAAGAAGAGAAGTGAAAAGCAAAGGAGAAAAGGAAAGATAGAAGCATTTGAATGCAGAGTTCCAAAGAATAGCAAGGAGAGATAAGACAGCCTTCCTCAGTGATCAATGCAAAAATAGAGGAAAACAACAGAATGAGAATGACTAGAGATCTCTTCAAGAAAATTAGAGATACCAAGGGAACATTTCATACAAAGATGGGCTCGATAAAGGACAGAAATGGTATGGACTTAACAGAAGCAGAAGATATTAAAAAGAGGTGGCAAGAATACACAGAAGAACTGTACAAAAAAGATATTCATGACCCAGATAATCATGATGGTGTGATCACTGACCTAGAGCCAGACATCCTGGAATGTGAAGTCAAGTGGGCCTTAGAAAGCATCACTATGAACAAAGCTAGTGGAGGTGATGGAATTCCAGTTGAGCTATTTCAAATCCTAAAGATGATGCTGTGAAAGTGCTGCACTCAATATGTCAGCAAATTTGGAAAACTCAGCAGTGGCCACAGGACTGGAAAAGTTCAGTTTTCATTCTAATCCCAAAGAAACGCAATGCCAAAGAATGCTCAAACTACTGCACAATTGCACTCATCTCACATGCTAGTAAAGTAATGCTTAAAATTCTCCACACCAGGCTTTAGCAATATTTGAACTACGAACTTCCAGATGTTCAGGGTGGATTTAGAAAAGGCAGAGGAACCAGAGATCAGATTGCCAAAATCCACTGGATCATTGAAAAAGCAAGAGAGTTCCAGAAAAATAGAGTTCCATCTATTTCTGCTGTATTGACTAGGCCAAAGGTTTTGACTGTGTGGATCACAATAAACTGTGGAAAATTCTTCAAGAGATGGGAATACCATACCACCTGACCTGCCTCTTGAGAAACCTATATGCAGGTCAGGAAGCAACAATTAGAACTGGACATGGAACAACAGACTGTTTCCAAATAGGAAAAGTAGTACGTCAAGGCTTATTTAACTTCTATGCAGAGTACATCATGAGAAACGCTGGGCTGGAAGAAGTACAAGCTGGAGTCAAGATTGCCAGGCAAAATATCAATAACCTCAGATATGCAGATGACACCACCTTATGGCAGAAAGTGAAGAGGAACTAAAAAGCATCTTGTTGAAAGTGAAAGAGGAGAGTGAAAAAGTTGTCTTAAAGCTCAACATTCAGAAAACGAAGATCATGGCATCTGGTCCCATCACTTCATGGAAATTAGATGGGAAAACAGGGGAAACAGTGTCAGATTTTATTTTGGGGGGCTCCAAAATCACTGCAGATGGTGATTGCAGCCATGAAATTAAAAGACGCTTACTCCTTGGAAGGAAAGTTAAGACCATCCTAGATAGCATATTCAAAAGCAGAGATATTACTTTGTCAACAAAGGTCCGTCTAGTCAAGGCTATGGTTTTTCCAGTGGTCATATGTGGATGTGAGAGTTGGACTGTGAAGAAAGCTGAGTGCCAAAGAATTGATGCTTTTGAACTGTGGTGTTGGAGAAGACTCTTGAGAGTCCCTTGGACCACAAGGAGATCCAACCAGGCCATCCTAAAGGAGATCAGTCCTGGGTGTTCATTGGAAGGACTGATGCTGAAGCTGAAACTCCAATACTTTGGCCACCTCATGTGAAGAGTTGACTCATTTGAAAAGACCCTGATGTTGGGAGGGGTTGGGGGCAGGAGGAGAAGGTGATGACAGAGGATGAGATGGCTTGATGGCGTCACCGACTCGATGGACATGAGTTTGAGTGAACTCCAGGAGTTGGTGATGGACAGGGAGGCCTGGGGTGCTGTGATTCATGGGGTCACAAAGAATCGGACATGACTGAGCAACTGAACTGAACTTAACTGAATCTCTTAGTATATACAATTACACACACACACACACATACACACACACACACACACACACACCTGGCAAGTTTAGAACTGTTGTGGATAAGGACATGATTTCAGGAGCTATTTCCATTAGAATTTAAAATAGAAAACCAGTATTGAAAGCATGATATTAACTCAAATTTCTATTTATTTTAAACCATGTAATGATACAGATAAACAAAATTACATCTTAATTTTATGAACATAAAACTATGTATCTTAAATGTCTGTTTTGCTATTCATAGAATTTACCCTCTTGGTTGCTCAGAGGTTAAAGCATCTGCCTGGAATGTGGGAGACCCGGGTTGATCCCTGGGTGGGGAAGATCCCCTGGAGAAGGAAATGGCAACCCACTCCAGTACTCTTGCCTGGAGAATCCCATGGAGGGAAGAGCCTGTTGGGCTACAGTCGATGGGGTCCCAAAGAGTTGGACATGACTGAGCGACTTCACTCATCCTCTTGGTAATTATTTCAGAATCACTGAAAAACTGTAGAAGTAATTTTTCTAGTGATTACTAAATGATATTAAAATGGGTTATTTCTGCTCACACATTTTCTTTATTCAGTTATCATTTATTCAATCATAGATTTGCATGTTAAACATTTATAGATTGAGAGCCTACTATGTACCAAGATGGAGAAGGAAATGGAAACCCATTCTAGTATTCTTGCCTGAAGAATTCCATGGAATGAGGAACCTGTCATGCTACAGTCCATAGGGTCACAAAGAGTCAGACATGACTGAGGGACTAACACACACACACAGATACATGTGCCAAGAAGTGTGTGCTAAGTGCTGTGCTTGAATGACAAAAAAGTAGACATAATTTTTTTTATAATCTAATGGAGAAACACACACATATGTATATACACAGAGAAAGAGCATGCATATTAAACAAAATATGCAACACACGCACAAATACACTTAGATGTATATATACAAATGAATTTAGATGGAATATACTTTGGAACTCAAGAAAAGACACTTGGAAGTAGTATTTAAGCTGAGAAGTACAGAATGAATAGATCGCAGCCACAGATTTGGGAGTTGGGAAGAGAGCTAGTCTATTTGTTATCTCATTGAGACTGTATAATTATAATTCTCACAACTTTCAATTGTTGGAAACCATTTCAGACAACTATACCAGTCTCCTTCCAAATAAATGAAGACATTATTAAAGAAAATAGTGCTCATAAATGCTGTCAGAAGAATATTAGAAACCTTAGTTTTATGTCAAGTATAAATCAATCCTTTCAACACTTATATCTCTTAAAAATCTCCAAGGCAACACAAATCCATCAAAAGTGATAGTGCCAGTGAATGCCTGGAGGGTAGCCATTTTATTTTGTAGTTTCAAAGAGGAAACTGCATGAGTGTAAGAGAAATCGGACTTACTCAGCACTGACAAAATAAGACCAATATAAGCTGTGTATCTTCATGCTCTATTTCAGATGACTGAATTTCTCTGGCTTCAAGCTCCTAGTAGGTTTAACCAGATGTGTCCCTGCTCTCATAGCCTGCTGTTTCTGGCAGACATTTTATTGCTGCTCCAGATGTTCCATTTTGCTGCTTGTGTCCATCATGCACAGTGTGGGTCTCAAAACTCTGGATCATTTTATACTAATAACAGTAAGTTATTAGTTTATTTGAATTTCAGACATTTAATTCATTGTTTTAAATAGTGTCCAAGCTTTATTCATGAATTAAAGGCAGCCTGAGGAGATGAGAGGGACAGAGCATATGAATAAATTGTAGGAAATATATATTAGTCCACAATCATAAGATGCTCATGCTGGAGAAAATTTAGAGACACTCTAGTGGAAGTCTTCTTATTTAAACATAGAGAAGTAGCTCCTGCCAGATCAGCCAAATTGTTAGATAGTTGAGACAAGATTAAACCAAGGTTGCTTAAGTGGCAGTCTGGGAGAATTTGCACCATCCCACAATATAGAGGGCCTCCGGGGTTAACAAACTATGGCCCGTGGACCAAACCAACTCATTGGCCTGTATTTGTATATAAAATTTTATTAGCACACGATCATGCCTATCTATATTCATTTTTAAAATATTTATTTTAATTGGAGGATAATTACAATATTGTGATGGCCTCTGCCATACATCAACATGAGTCAGTCATAGGCATACATGTGTTCCCTTCTTTCTGAAGTCCGCTCACTTGCAAAACCATCCCTCCAGGTTGTCACAGAACACCAGGTTTCGGTTCCGTGTCATGCATCAAACTCCCATTGACTATCTATTTTACTTATGGTAATATCTGTGTTTCAGTGCTATTCTCTCAAATCATCCCTCTAAGGTTCTTTCCAATGACAGCTTGAGTAGTTGTGACAAAGGCTGTATCACCTGGAAATCCTAAAATAGTTACTAATAGTCCTATACAGAAAAAAGTTTGTCGACTCCTGATCTAACTCAAAAATATTATATAAATAATTGTGCTTAATTTCAGCTTTCCCCAAAAGTGCTTGAAATACACTGTAGTCAGAGTAATTGCTTTGGATTTTCATTATTATCATAAAATCACAAACTGTTATGGTTGGAAAGGCTATATAGGACATTTAATTCAACTCCCACTCAATGAAAAAATGTCCTTTATTCCATTTCTGCAGATGCTTATTTAGACATTGCTTAAATAATCCTACTGAAGAGAATTAGAGTACCTCTTGGAGCAACATATTATATGGATGGACACTATTAGTTGGAATAAACATATGTTTTGAGTCACCTCTGATACTTGCAAACTTTACTGATTTATAGTCTAGCCTTCACAGATATTAGAGAACAAACAAACACACAGGCTCTTTATGCCAGTCTTTCCAGTGATTTAACTTTTTACACAGCAAATAATATTAATCCTACTATTCCCTGGGAAAACATATTCCATTCATACTCACTGTCAGACTACTTAATATCCTGGTAATATTTCCAGAGTTCTATCTAAAATGGTGAGTTTTGTACTTTAAATGTAGCACCCAGAATTGAAAAAAGCCCAGTCATGTGCAAAGTACACTCTTGCAGTATTATTGGAAAAATCATATCTTAATATTTCCGTATTGTGATGATAAAATATCTAACATAGTACTCTTGCAAAAATAGAATGTGTTAGTATCTTCTCCACTCAGTACACTGAAATAAACATAGTAGGCATTCAGTCAGCACACATTCTTTCTCTAGCATTTCCCCCTCATTTCAGGAATTAGTTTGCATGTTAAAAATAATTAGAGCATTTGCCTTGTTTCAAAGTATTTCATAAAGATTAGTACCTAACTAAATAATTACAATGTGACAAAATAAGTTCTCTATTATAAGGTCCTAGAAAACATAGGAAATGTTTTAAAATATGAAGAATTCAGATGGGTTAGTTTTAATAATCTATGATTTTTCTGAAGTTCCTAAACTAGGTAGCTTAAAAATTAATTTTGTAAAGTATTTAAGAGAAAAAAAAAGATCAGTTTCTTATGTCTTGTTCAATAAATATTGCATTGCCTCTGGGGTCTAATGAAAATTGTATATTATAATCATTTGTTTGATGACAGTGAAAGCTCATCTTAAGATGTAGAATGGCTTTTTGATGTGGCTTCCAGCAGTTTGTGAACTCATTCTTACAATAATTAAATACCTTTTAAAGTGATAATAGCTCTTATAGTGATTATAGTTATTCTTTAAACAAGTAGAGTTATTTGCTTAGTACCTAGTATCTTCAAGAAGTTAATGAATTTTTCAAATATATTAAGCATATTTTAAGAGTTATATTCTTCTGTGAACAAAATGGCCACCGTGGTAAATTTTCCTTATGATTTAGCAATTACCATTTGCTCAGTTCAGTTTAGATTTCTCTCACATTTTTAACATTTTGGATTATTAAAAAATACTATGAACTACATTTGAATGTAATAGTTAATATACTTACAAGGGTGGGATCCTATGAGGTTGACTGAAGGCTTTTATTTGTATCAGTTCTGTTTAGGAGATGGGAGAAAGTGACCGGGAGACAAGGAGATAGGGTTCATAGTAGGTAGAAATTTCCAATTTTATTTAAAAAACTATTGATTGTTTTGTATATTTGATGCTGCTGCTGCTGCTGCTGCTAAGTTGCTTCAGTCGTGTCCGACTCTGTGCGACCCCATAGATGGCAGCCCATGAGGCTCCCCCATCCCTGGGATTCTCCAGGCAAGAACACTGGAGTGGGTTGCCATTTCCTTCTCCAATGCAGGAAAGTGAAAAGTGAAAGTGAAGTCACTCAGTCCTATCCGACTCTTCGCGACCCCATGGACTGCAGCCCACCAGGCTCCTCCGTCCGTGGGATTTTCCAGGCAAGAGTACTGGAGTGGGGTGCCATTGCCTTCTCCAGTGTATTTGATGACACCTAACCAAATCACTGAATCTTTCTTATTTACCTATAGAATTTTCACTGTGGCATGGAAACTTCCCCAAATCAAACAGTAATACTGGCTGTGGGGAAAAAGAATATATAAAACCCTGTAAGTTACTTCTGTGTCATAAAGAATTGTGTATCCAGCTGAAAAAACAATTATGTAATTTTCTGTTTTATTGTAAAAATCCTACTCTTATTTCAAGAATTTTATAGTTATATTTTTTTAAGAGATTAAACTGAAAGGACTGGAGGAATTTTAGAATTTACTGATGTTGTATTAAGCAGGAGTGAAGCAATGGATGTCTTCCATTGGGCTCAAAAGTGTACATTCTGGTTTGTATTTATTAAAATAGAAATATTTTGTGTTTTATTTAACTTTTATCTGAATGTTTACATTTTTATTTTCCTATAAGATCATGGAAATTGGAGGCATTTATTAACAAATACTTAATCTGTCACAGTTTTCTTTGTCCCTAATACATAGCTATCTATTTATTAAAAAAATTACTGTCAGTACATTTTAAGCTGATAATCTATAACCTCTCCCTGGAAAAGTTGGCTTTAACTGAATCACTTAAATCTCTCTATCACTTCCAGCGTCATAGATCAGACGAATAATCAAAGTAACTTAAGCCTATATATAAAAATATCATATTCATTGAGAAGTTAATAGATATTATTTCTTGAATCTCACTTCTATTCCATTGATGTATATGAACAATTTTACACCAAAGTCAAGATTTGCTGTTTTCTGTGGAATTAATTAATTTTGAAGTCAGGTATTGTAACTTTCAACTTTGTCCTTAGTCAACATTATCTGGCTATTCAAGTTCTTTGTAATATATATAAATTTTAGAATCAGCTTTTAATTTTCTACAAAAGTCTGAGATTTTGATTGCTGTTACATTGAATTTACCCAAAAATATGGCAAGAATTAACATTTAAACAATATCACTAATATTTTAACAGTATTAAAAATCATGATTTAAAGTTTTGTTAATTTTGTTTATCTTCTCAAAGAACCAAGTTTTAGTTTGATTAATCTTTACTATTGCTTCATTCATTTCTTTTTTATTTCTGTCCTGATCTTTTTGATTTCTTTCCTTCTGTTAATTTTAGGGTTTTTTTAGTTTTTCATTTTCCAGTTGTTTTGGTGTAAAGTTAGGTTGTCTATTCAATGTTTTTCTTGTTTCCTGAGGTAGGATTCAATAGCTATAAACTTCCTTTTTAAGACTACTTGCGTTGCATCCCATAGGTTTTGAGTTGTGTTTCCACCATAATTTGTTTCTAGAAACATTTTGATTTTCCTTTTGATTTCTTCAATAAACTGCTGGTTATTTAGAAATGTGTTGTTTAATCTCCATGTGTTTGTGTTTCTTACATTTTCTTTCTTGTAATTGATATCTTGTCTCAGATGTGGAAACAGTGGCTGGCTTTATTTTTTTGGGCTCCAAAATCACTGCAGTTGGTGATTGCAGCCATGAAATTAAAAGACGCTTATTCCTTGGAAGGAAAGTTATGACCAACCTAGACAGCATAATAAAAAGCAGAGGCATTACTTTGCTAACAAAGGTCCATCTAGTCAAGGCTATGGTTTTTCCAGTGGTCAAGTACAGATGTGAGAGTTGGATTATAAAGAAAGCTGAGTGCTGAAGAATTGGTGCTTTTGAACTGTGGTGTTGGAGAAGAATCTTGAGAGTCCCTTGGACTGCAAGGAGATCCAACCAGTCCATCCTAACAGAGATCAGTCCTGGGTGTTTATTGGAAGGACTGATGTTGAAGCTGAAGCTCCAATACTTTGGCCACCTGATGTGAAGAGCTGACTCATTGGAAAAGACCCTGATACTGGGAGGGATTGGGGGCAGGAGGAGAAGGGGATGACAGAGGATGAGATGGCTGGATGGCATCATCGACTCGATGGACATGGGTTTGGGTGGACTCTGGGAGTTGGTGATGGACAGGGAAGCCTGGCGTGCTGTGGTACATGGGGCCGCAAAGAGTCAGACATGACTGAGCGACTGAACTGAACTGAACTCATAGTGTTGTGGTCAGAAAAGATGCTTGCTATGATTTTGACTTTCTTAAATTTATTGAGGTTTGATTTGTGACCCAAGATGTATTCTATCCTGGAGAATGTTCCATGCACACTTGAGAACAAGGTGTATTCTTCTGCATTTGGATGGCATGTCCTGAAGATATCAATGAGAACCATCTCATCTAATGCATCATTTAAGACTTGTGTTTCCTAATTTTCTATTTTGATGATTTATCCATTGGTGTAAGTGGGGTGTCCAGGTCTCTTACTATTATTGTGTTACTGTCAACTTCTCCTTTTATGTCTGTTAGTGTTTTTCTTAAGTATTGAGGTGTTCCTATGTTGTGTGCATAGTTGGTAGAGGTTTAGTCACTAAGTCGTGTCCGACTCTTGTAATCCCATGGACTATAGCCTGCCAGGCTCCTCTGTCCATGGGATTCTCCAGGAAAGAATACTGGAGTGGGTTGCCATTTCCTTCTCTACTAAATGGGGCTTAATGGCATCAACCTCACTGGGCCAAGAAGGGGCTCAAGAGAGACAAAGACTTCTACAGTTCTTGACACAAGTCTTGGTACCCAGGAAGTTTTCCACACACAGTATAGATATTTACAATTGTTATGTCTTCATCTTGGATCAATCTCTTGATCATTATGTAGTGTTCTTCCTTATCTCTTGTAATATTCTTTATTTTAAAGTCTATTTTGTCTGATATGAGGATTGCTACTCCCACTTTCTTTGCTTTTCATTTGCATGGAGTATTTTTCCAACCTCTTACTTTCAGTCTATATATGCCTTTAGGTCTGAAGTGGGTTTCTTGTAGACAGCATATATATGGGTCTTGTTTTTGTATCCAGACTCATAAAAAAAAAAAAAAAGGAGCTAGAAGAATCAAATCAACAAAACTAGAAATTAAAAAGGAGAGTTTACAACATACCATACAGCAATACAAAGGATTATGAGACTATTATGAGCAACTATATGGCAATAAACTGGATAACCTGGAAGACATGCATAGACTCTTAGAAAAGTTCAATCTTCCAAGACTGAATCAGGAAGAAATAGAAATTCTGAATAACCTAATTACAAGCACTGAAATAAAAACTGTGATCAAAAAACTCCCCCAAAACAAAAGCCCAGGACCACATGGATTCACAGGTGAATTCTATCAAACATTTAGAGAAGAGCTAATGCCAATCCTTCAAAACCTCTTTCAATAAATTGAAGAGGAAGGAGTACTTCCAAACTCATTCTACAAGGCCACCATCACCCTGATACCAAAATCAGACAGACAATGCTAAAAATGAAAACCACAGGCCTCACTGATGAACATACATGCAAAAATCCCCAACAAAATTCTAGCAAACAGAATTCAACAACATATTAAAAAGCTAATACACCATGATCAAGTTGAGTTTATTCCAGCGATGCAAGGATTCTTCAATATACACAAATCAATCAATGTGATACACAATATTAACAAATTGAAATATAAAAACCATATGATAATCTGAATAGATGCTGAAAAAGCCTTTGAAAAAATTAAACATCCATTTATCATTAAAACTCTTCATAAAAATGGGCATAGAAAGAACATACTTCAACATAGTTAAGGCCATATATGATAAGCCCACAGCAAACATTATTTTCAATGGTGAAAAACTGAAAGAATCCCTGTAAGATCAGGAACAAGACAAGGGTGTCCACTCTCACCACTATTATTTAACATAGTTTTGGAAGTTCTAGCTACAATAATCAGAGAAGAAAAATAAATAAAAGGAATCTAGATCAGAAAAGAAGAAATAAAGCTCTCATTGTTTGCATTTGACATGATACTTTACATAGAAAACCCAAAAGATACTATCAGAAAATTACTAGGGCTAATCAATGAATTTAGCAAAGCTGCATGATATAAAATCAATACACAGAAAACACTCTCATTCCTATATACTAACAATGAAAAATCAGAAAGAGAAATTAAGGAATCAATCCCATTCACCATTACAACAACAAAAAAATAAAATATCTAGGAATCAGTTCAGTTTAGTTCAGTTCAGTCTCTCAGTCGTGTCCAACTCTTTGCGACTCCATGAATTGCAGTATGCCAGGCCTCCCTGTCCATCACCAGCTCCCGAAGTTAACTCAAACTCACGTCCATCGAGTCGGTGATACCATCCAGCCATCTCATCCTCTGTTGTCCACTTCTCCTCCTGCCCCCAATCCCTCCCAGCATCAGAGGCTTTTCCAATGAGTCAGCTCTTTGCATGAGGTGGCCAAAGTACTGGAGTTTCAGCTTTAGCATCATTCCTTCCAAAGAACACCCAGGACTGATCTCCTTCAGAATGGCCTGGTTGGATCTCCTTGCTGTCCAAAGGACTCTCAAGAGTCTTCTCCAACAACACAGTTCAAAAGCATCTATTCTTCAGCGCTCAGCTTTCTTCACAGTCCAACTCTCACATCCATACATGACTACTGGAAAAACCATAGCCTTGACTAGACGTACATTTGTTGCCAAAGTAATGTCTCTGCTTTTTAATATGATATCTAGGTTGGTCATAACCCTCCTTCCAAGGAGTAAGTGTCTTTTAATTTCATGGTTGCAATCACCATCTACAGTGATTTTGGAGCTCCCCAAAATAAAGTCTGACACTGTTTCCACTGTTTCCCCATCTATTTCCCATGAAGTTATGGGACCAGATGCCATGATCTTCGTTTTCTGAATGTTGAGCTTTAAGCCAACTTTTTCACTCTCCACTTTCACTTTCATCAAGTGGCTTTTTAGTTCCTCTTCACTTTCTGCCATAAGGGTGGTGTTATCTGCGTATCTGAGGTTATTGATATTTCTCCCAGCAATCTTGATTCCAGTTTGTGCTTCTTTCAGCTAACCTACCTAAAGATATAAAATAACTGTATACAGAAAATTATGAGACATTGATGAAAGAAATCAAAGACAACAGAAAGAGATGGAGAGACATTCCATGTTCCTGGAAGAATCAATACTGTGAAAATGAATATACTACCAAATGCAATCTACAGACTCAGTGTGATCCCTATTAAATTAGCAATGGTGTTTTTTCATGGAACCAGAAAAAAAAAATTCACAATTCATATGGAAACACAAAAGACCCCAAATAACCAAAGCAGTCTTGAGAAAGAAGAATGGAGCTGGAGGGATCAATCTTCCTGACTTCAGATTATACTACAAAGCTACAGTCATCAAGACAGTATGATACTGGCATAAAAACAGAAATATAGATCAATGGAACAAGGTAGAAAGCCCAGAAATAAACCCATGCACCTATGTGTACCTTATTTTTGACAAGAATATAAAATGGAGCAAAGACAGCCTCTTCAATTAGTGATCCTGGTAAAACTGGACAGCTACATGTAGAAGAATGAAATTAGATAACTTTCTAACACTATACATAAATATAAACTCAAAATTGATTAAAGACCTAACTGTAAGACCAGAAACTAAAAATCTTAGAGGAAAACATAGGCAGAACACTCAATGACATAAATCAAAGCAAGATCCTCTATGACCCACATCCTATAGTATTGGAAATAAAAGCAAAAGTAAACAAGTGGTACCTTATTAAACTTAAAAGCTTTTGCACAGCAAAGGGAACTATAAGCAAGGTAAAAATACAACCCTCACATTGGGAGAAAATAATAGTAAAGAAAACAACTGACAAAGGATTAATATCCAAAATACACAAGCAGCTCATACAACTCAGTACCAGAAAAACAAGCAACACAATAAAAATGTGGGAAAAAGATCTAAACAAATATTTTTCCAAAGAAGAGATACAGATGGCTAATAAATGCATGAAGGGATGCTCAATATAGATTTTTATTAGAGAAATGCAAATCAAAACTACCATGAGATATCACATCACACAAGTCAGAATGGCCATCATCAAAAGTTTATAAACAATAAAAACTGGAGAGGGTGTGGAGAAACAGGAACCCATTTGCACTTTTGGTGGGAATGTAAATTGATACAGCCACTATTGAAGATGGTATGGTGATTCCTTAAAAAAACTAAGAATAAAACCACAATATGACCCAGCAATACCCACTCATAGGCATATACCCTGAGGAAACAAAAATTGAAAATGACACATGTACCCCAGTGTTCTTTGCAGCACTATTTACAATAGCTAGAGTATGGAAGCAAATTAGATGTCCATTGACAGATGAATGCATAAAGAATATCTGGTACATATGTACAATGAAATATTACTCAGCCATAAAAAGGAATGCATTTGAGTCAGTTCTAATGAGGTAGATGAACTTAGAGTCTATTATACAGAAAGAGAAAGATAAATATCATACACTAAAACATATATATGGAATCTAGAAGGATGGTACTAAAGAATTTATTTGCAGGGCAGCAATGGAGAAACATAGAAGACAGACCTATGGACATAGGAAGAGGAGAGGAGATGGTGAGATGTATGGAGAGAGTAACATGGAAACTTACATTACCATATGTAAAATAGATAGCCAATAGGAATCTGCTGTATGTCTCAGGGAACACAAATGGGATCTGTATCAACCTAGATGGGTAGGATGGGGAGGGAGAGGGGAGGGAGTTTCAAGAGGGAAGGGAAATATGTATACCTATGGCTGACTCATGTTGCATTTGACAGAAAACAATAAAATTCTGTAAAGCAATTATTCTTCAATTATAATTTAATACATTAAAAAAATCATGATTTAGATAATCCTTCAATTTAAGCAGGAATGATTAGTAGGTTTGATTGCACAGGTCTTGAAAGGAGTACGTCAAGGTTTTATATTGTCACCCTGCTTGTTTAACTTACGTGCAGAGCATATCAAGCAAAATGCCAGGCTGGATGAAGTACAAGCTGGAATCAAGATTGCTGGGAGAAATAACAATAACCTCAGATACACAGATGACACCACCCTTATGGCAGAAAGCGAAGAAAAACTAAAGAGCTTCTTGATGAAAGTGAAAGAGGAGAGTGAAAACGTTGGCTTAAAACTTAACATTCAGAAAACGAAGAACATGGCATCTGGTCCCATCACTTCATGGCAAATAGATGGGGAAACAGTGGAAACAATGTGAGACTTTATTTTGGGGGCTCCAAAATCACTGCAGATGGTGACTGCAGCCATCAAATTAAAAGACACTTGCTCCTTGGAAGGAAAGTTATGACCAACCTAGACAGCATATTAAAAGGAAGAGACATTACTTTGCCAACAAACATCCATTCTGTCAAAGCCATGGTTTTTCTAGTAGTCATGTATGGATGTGAGAATTGGACTATAAAGAAAGCTGAGCACCAAAGAATTGATGCTTTTGAACTGTGGTATTGGGGAAGACTCTTGAGAGTCCCTTGGACTGCAAGGAGATCCAACCACTCCATCCTAAAGGAAATCAGTCCTGAATATTCATTGGAAGGATTGATGCTGAAGCTGAAGCTCCAATACTTTGGCCACCTGATGTGAAGAACTGACTCACTGGAAAAGACCCTGATGCTGGGAAAGATTGAAGGCAGAAGGAGAAGGGGACAACAGAGGATGAGATGGTTGCATGGCATCACCGACTCTATGGATATAAGTTTGAGCAAGCTCCAGCTGTTGGTGATGGATAGGGAAGGCTGGCATGCTTCAGTCTATGGGTTCTCAAAGAGTCAGACATGACTGAGTGACTAAACAGAACTCGAGACATCTTGATAAATTTATTTCTAGCCACTTTATGTTTTGGTACTACTTTTAATGGTCCTTATTCATTTTCTGTTAACAGCTGTTTGTTCAGTGTGTAGATATATATTTGATTTTGTATATTAAACCTACCTAAACCCACAGGGGGCTTCCCTGGTGGCTCAGAGGGTAAAGCGTCTTCCCGCAATGCTGGAGACCCGGGTTTGATCCCTGGGTTGGGAAGATCCCCTGGAGAAGGAAATGGCAACCCACTCCAGTACTCTTGCCTGGAAAATTCCATGGACAGAGAAGCCTGGTGGACTATAGTCTATGGGATTGCAAAGAGTCGGACACAACTGAGTGACTTCACTTCACTTTCAAAACCCACAGGATGGGAGAAAATATATTTGCAAAAGATGTGACTGAAAGGGATTCAGCTCCAAAATATACAGCTTATGCAGCTCTATGTTAAAAAAAGACAACCCAATAAAAAAATGGGCAGATTATCTAAGTAGACTTTTCTCCAGAGGACATACAGATGGCTAAAAAGGATGTAAAAAGATGCTCAACATCATTAATTATCAGAGAAGTTCAAGTCAAAACCTAACAATGAGGTCAGAATGGTCATCATCAAAAAGTCTACAAACAGTAAATGCTGGAGAGGGTGTGGAGGAATGGGAACCCTCCTACATTCCTGGTGAGAATGTAAATTGGTACAACCACTGTGCAGAACAGTATTGTGGTTCCTTAAAAACTTAAAATAAAACTATCATATCATCTAGCAATCCCACTCCTGGGCATATAACCAGAGAAAACCATAATCCAGAAGGATATATGCACCACACCGTTCATTGTAGCACTATTTATAATTTATAATAGCCAAGAACTGGAAGCAACCTGACAATGAAATGGGTAAAGAAGATTTTGTACAAAAAGATAAAATAATGCCATTTGCAGTGGACATGGATGGACCTAGAGAATATCATACTAAGTAAGTCAGACAAAGATCATATAATATCACTCATATGTGAAATCCAATTTGAGAAAGATACAAAACAGAACCAGCCTTACAAATATAGAAAACAAGTTTATGTTTACAAAATGGTAATAATATTGTTGGGGGGGCATAAATTAGGAGAATGGGATGAACACATGCACACTACTATATCCAACAAGGATCTACTGTATAGCGGAAGGCACACTACTCAATATTCTATGATAACCTATATAAGAAAAGTAAGCCAGAAAGAAAAACACCAATACAGTATACTAACGCATATATATGGAATTTAGAAAGATGGTAACAATAACCCTGTGTACGAGACAGCAAAAGAGACACTGATGTATAGATCAGTCTTATGGACTCTGTGGGAGAGGGAGAGGGTGGGGAGATTTGGGAGAATGGCATTGAAACATGTATAATATCATGTATGAAACAAGTCGCCAGTCCAGGTTCGATGCACGATACTGGATGCTTGGGGCTGGTGCACTGGGACGACCCAGAGGGAGGGTATGGGGAGGGAGGAGGGAGGAGGGTTCAGGATGGGGAACACATGTATACCTGTGGCAGATTCATTTTGATATATGGCAAAACCAATACAATATTGTAAAGTTAAATTAAATAAAATTTTAAAAATAAAAAAAATTTAAAAATTAAAAAAAAAAAAAACACAACCTTATACATTGAACTCCCCCCACTACCTCTATGGAGCGGTCTCTCAGAGCTATCTGAGGTGCTGCCTCCTGGGCTGCTCCTCATTTTGCCCCAAATAAAACTTAACTCCCAACTGAAAAAAAAAAAAAAAAAGAATAGAAAAAAGAATAAATAAATGAGTATATATAATATATATATATATATATATTATGTATAACTGAATCATTTTTCTGTGCTCTTGAAACTAAGACATTGTAAATCAACTATACTCCAATAAATTTAAAATATTAAAAAGTAATAGAAATAAAGCTACTTATATCCTGACCTGAAACTTGCAAAAATTGCTTAGTAGCTTTAATGGCTTTTTATCAATTCCTAAGGACTTTCTATCTAGATACAAATTTCTCCTAGTGGCACTACTGAAATTTTAAGTGGGATAACTCTTTGTTGGGAGGAATTGTCCTGTGTATTACAGGATGTTCAGGAGCACCACTGGCTTGTGCCTACTAGATATCAGGAAACACCTACCTATTGTGATAACAAAACTCAACCAACAATGTCTCCAGTTTTGCCAAATATACTAGGAGGGAAGTTGAGAACCACTGATGTAGACTATTATGTTTCTGCAAATAAATCACCTGAATAAAAATATCACACATTTTACTTCCATGTCTGCTATATGCCCAACATGCATTATTAGTGCTGTAACCAATATGTCATTCATTATAAATTTTGTTTTAGAAAATTTTTTGGAAAAAGGGATTGAGTGAGAGCAATTCATGTTCTATTTACTCAATTTTGACCATTTCTTAGAACTTTTAATGCCTTTAATGTAGATCCAAATTTCCATTTAGTATCATATTCCTCCTGCCTGAAGAACCTGTCAGAAAACAGATTATTTTGGTTCCTAAACAGTATTACAACCCCTTCCTGATTGATTTGGTTAGAAATTTGATACAATATAGCAACACTTTGAACAATAAGGTAATATATTTGGTAGCAATCACCTACTGTACAGGTTATTTTACCATTATAAATTGTGCTACATAATATGTGTGCATTAAGAGAATGTTATTTTTTTCTAGAAGGAGTTAGACACTCAAATTTTATGTATATTAAAAGTGAGAATTATTATAATAGAAGTGGTTTTGTTTGTTCTTCTTTTAGTAATGAATTTAGATAACTAACAAGACAGAAAACTATTTTAAAGAACATCTACCCTTACTGCATATGGTGACTACAGATGGCCAGCCACTGGGTACAATCAAATTAGAGCAGTACTTTCAAAGAAGCTTTTTGAATATCTGTCCTCACATAGAGTGGATTTCTTCATTCCAAATCTCCTGTATTGAGAGAATATTGACAATGTAACATTAAAATCAGTTTCCTCTTGCAGGATTCCAGGGAAATAAAATAATAATAATAATAAAAAGACAACTGTGTTCTATGGGGTTTCCAGGAGAGCAAGAAGTGTGGTTGCTTTGAGAACTGAAAGCAAAAACACTAAGTATTATTAAGGTGACTTCCTGGTCTCTGTATGTTCCCTGTGTTCCTGGAGGTACAGTGGGAGGAAAACCTTCAATTAGGGGTAAAAACCATCTTATAATAGACAGGATGAGGACTCAGAATTCCTTTATTTAAACCAAGTCGAAGTAATACTCAAATTTCGGTGTTTGTGTGGATTCTTCTTACTGTTTGGATTCTAGTTCAACATTTACTTTAATGTTGTGGGAAAAAAATAGTGTTATGAATAAACAAGTAACTAAATAAATACAGATACAGAGATGAATGAATGGATAAATGAATAATTTCATGTTTTTCTTATAGTTTATTCTATAAGGGGAAGAAAGTTTTAGAAAAATCATGGTTATAATTTAGCCAACATATGTTTATGCTGAGATGTGCTATGATGTTTTCAAGAGCTGGGTATATGGGGGCCAGTTCATTTTTAAAGTTTTGGCAGTTTTGCATGGAACATTTCTCTCTTGCATGTAAAATATGTGTTCTCTACTAGAAACGTTACTTTGATTTTAATTTACTAGCTATATTTGCAATTGTCTGCTTTGACGTTTGAAAAGTACACAGCTAAGAGGTACACAAACAGGTATTGAACCCTCTTCATGGAAGTCATACATATACTTGATGTTTTAATGTAGGAAAACACATTAAAGACCATAATCCTATTAAAGAAGCCATTAAAAGAAACAGTCATCATTAAAAAGAAATAATATACTATTCTATGTTTCATTTAACACTTGGATTTTATCAACTGAAATTCATAAAAACCGTGAGACATGTCACATCTTGTTCACCCTTCAGTTTCTACCAATTAAGCAATGTCAGCTTTGAAGCATATGTTGAGAGAACTAAATTTGTGCAATGTGTGTGTGTGCTCAGTCACTCAGTCATGTCTGACTCTTTATGATCCCATGGACTGTAATCCACCAGCCTCCTCTGCCCATGGGATTCTCCAGGCAAGAATACTGGCGTGGGTCGCAATTTCCTCCTCCAAGGGATCTTCCTGACCCAAGGATTGAACCCGTGTCTCCTGCATCTCCTGCATTGGCAAGCGGGTTCTTTACCACTGAGCCACCTGGAAAGCCCCTTCAACCTTAAACTTCTCCTTTAACATACATTATTAATAGGTATTTTTCTGGGTTTTGTAAGTCAAAGAAATACTAGCTATAAATATGAAACCATATGCTTCTTCCAGGAACATAATTCACTGTTTTCTTTCCATTTTCTGTTTTTCAGACCTAATACTCAGTTTATAACACTCTTTACAGTAGACTCTGTTTTCAGTCTGCTAGAATTCAAGGACACATAAAGGTCAAATTGTACAAGGAAGGATTTAGTTGCATGTTTCAATAACTCTTGCAGAAGTGATAAGCTATCTGCTACAGTACACTTGTGGGTCTCCAATCTGATGTGGCACTCAAGGGACGACAGCCTTGCTACAGATACGGAAGACCTCTCAGGATATGATGCATTAACTCCTTTGGTTTATTTGGTAGCAAAGTATTTCAAAGTGAGGGAAGAGAAGAGAAAGGAAAATATTATTGTTATATTTACATGTGCTGTATGTAAGGTAAAGTATGTCAAAAGTTATTCAGGTATGAAATATTGTAAAAAAAATACTATCATTGAAGATGATTTTTAAATGTAGAGACTTAAAAGAATGTGAACTACAGATATTGCAAATATGAACGGATTATTGACCACTGCAGAATTATCAGCTTATTCCAAGATGATTTGTGTTATTTTGTGCATCCTCACATACCATGGTATGCCTATGGGTTGTAACATGGAAATAGGAGATTTCCCAAAATAGTGGTAGTGTGTTCCCACTTAAAATATAACACCTGGTAATAGCTTTATTTAGTTTATTGATTACCAAATAGACAATAAGTATGTGATATATTATAAAAAAGAATAAACCAGTACCATGGTCCTAAATTCGTAAACATGAATGCAAATCCTTATAAAGATTGTTTGATTTCTATATTTTCATACCACAAGTTGCATCTTATATTTTGGTTCCATCTTTTCCTTTAAAGGGGCTTCCCTGACGGACCAGCCTGGTAGGCTGTAGTCCATGAGGTCGTTAAGAGTCGGACACGACTGAGCAACTTCACTTTCACTTTGCACTTTCATGCATTGGAGAAGGAAATGGCTACCCACTCCAGTATTCTTGCCTGGAGAATCCCAGGCGCAGGGGAGCCTGGTGGGCTGCCGTCTATGGGGTCGCACAGAGTCGGACACGACTGAAGCGACTTAGCAGCAGCAGCAATGTGGGAGACTTGGGTTTGATCCCTGAGTCAAGAAGATCCCCGGGAGAAGGGAATGGCAACTGACTGTAGTATTCTTGCTTGGAGAATTCCATGGACAGAGAAGCATAATGGGCTAAAGTTCATGGACTCACAGAGTCAGACAGGATTGAGCAACTAACACTTTCACTTTCATATTAAAGTGTGTCAATTTAAAAATTTCACCAAGAATCCTTAATTCCAAAATCTGAGATTTAGAGAGGGCCTTCTATTTTATCTTTTTTAAAAAAATAAATGTATTTAATTGGAGGTTAATTATTTTACAATATTGTATTGGTTTTGCCATACATCAACATGAATCCGCCACAGGTGTACACATGTTCCCCATCCTGAACCCCCCTCCCTCCTCCCTCCCCATACCATCCCTCTGGGTCGTCTCAGTGCACCAGCCCCAAGCATCCAGTATTTCTCATTTCTCCCAAAGAGAAGATACGTCACACAGTTGTCAAAGGTGTGTGGCCACCCTACTTGGAGAGAGTTACTAGCTTTAGTATCAACAGGTTAAAATTTAAAATATCTGTATTTCTTTTTGTATTCACCTTAAACTGAATCTAAGTTTCCACTGCCATAACTTCAAAGGTCTCTCTTTTTCCATGTAAGAAACTACCCTCCCTTTGACGTGACATCTTACCCACATTTGGCCATATTTAAAGTAAAGGTCATCATATATCTTTGAGATTGTCCTCTATTATTCATTGAGAGTTCCACTGCCTTTTTCCTTGTGTAATGATATCCTCAAATAAGAAGTCTGTGGGATGACGGCAGATGAGATGGTTGGATGGCATCATCGACTCAAAGGACACAAGTTTGAGCAAGCTCCAGAAGTTGGTGATGGAGAGGGAAGCCTGGCACGCTGCAGTCCCTGGGCTCGCAAAGAGTCAGACATGACTGTGCGACTGAACTGAACTGATGTGCCCTACTGTACCCAGTTTTAGACTTTGAATTATTATCAAATGCCATTACAATTAAGTTCAAATTATAGAATAATAACCTTAAAAGAGGGAGTAACTGGCATTTTGTTGCTCTTATAACTATGCTACTGCTAAGTCACTTCAGTCTTGTCCGACTCTGTGCAACCCCATAGACGGCAGCCCACCAGGCTCCCCCTTCCCTGGGATTCTCCGGGCAAGAACACTGGAGTGGGTTGCCATTTCCTTCTCCAATGCATGAAAGTGAAAAGTGAAAGTGAAGTCGCTCAGTCATATCTGACTCTTAGCGACCCCATGGACTGCAGCCCACCAGGCTCCTCCATCCATGGGATTTTCCAGGCAAAAGTACTGGAGTGGGGTGCCATCGCCTTCTCCACATATAACTATATATTTTATAAAACAATAATCTGGTTATCCTAAAAAACATGCTTAAAAATCTAGTACTGATGAAATAGGAAAGCAGTTACAGTGGAAGTAGGAGAGATAAGCCAGAAGGTGAATGGAATAAGAAAATTATTTAAGGAAACTCAAAATAAAAGAAAGATAAATATTCCAATGTGCGGGAACAGCCATATTTTAAAATTAATATAAAGAAAATAAAACCATCCTTTTCCTCTACAATACTAATAACAGGTTCAGAAAAATTCAAAATATTATTTGATAGAATTTGAGCTGAATCAATCAGTTTCAGGGTGGAAAGAGGGCAGGAAGGGTTTACAAACCAAGGATCCGATTCTGCAATATGTGATTCACATGCAAATTCACAAATCTATACATTAATCACATTATTAATCCTTCCTAAAATACTTTAGCTAAAAGTTGAAATGTACTAAATTTATAGTATAAAATTACATCTTCATAATTAGAAAACAATACAGAAATAAATAGCAAAATATGCTCCGCATATCTGTAGCTATTTCTTTGCGAGGTGTTTTTACTGGGCAAAAAAAAAAAAAAAAGAGGCTTGCTCAGAAATTTTGGGTGAGACCACCTGCTCTACTAAAAGGGACATCACCTGAGGCTTAGCCAGGGTGAAAAGATGAAATTTTAAATTTGTTTTATCATTATGGTTATTATTTTAACATTACTTTGCTCACTAAAGATAGATTTTATAATGACACTTTATGATGAGGAAATAATTGGTGCCTTGATTTTGTAACTTGAAAAACATGTTAGACATTTTCCCTTAAAACAGAACTTTCTGAATATTTTCCTTTATTATATGTGAACTGTGTTCTGAGTATTAAAATGGGGTGACTATTATTAAAAGTCTAAGGATACTATATAGTTTTAACAACTAAGAATACAAATTTTAACAATGAATACTCGAGTGAAACCTCATTAACTAGTGAAGTAAATTATCCTGGTGTTTAAAAGCAAGTTCATATAGCAGGTACACAATAGGAATAAGGCTTCTTTATCTTCTTTATCTTCAAATGAATTAAGGCAAAAAGTAAGTAAGTTTCTTCATGCATCTGTCAGCAGACAAAAGTGAGTAATTGAGCCTCTTATTTCATTCAAGTTTTGACAGTAATATGATTTGGCAAGCAGGCAAAGGGTTATTTTTCTTTGTCCAGAGGCTATTGTCTTTAAACAGATGTTATTTCCAAAGGCTTCACATATGTATTTCAATTTAAAATTTTGCTAAGACTTTAATTTAAAAACTAGTGTCAGGTAAACATTGAAATTATCAGTATATGCTTTTTAATTAAGACAATAGCTGAGGTCAAAGAAAGTCACAAAGGATTCATACAGAAGATGAAAGAGAGCAGATTCTTGGTGCAATCAGCATCCAATTTTCAGGTTATGTTTGATCACGATTAGTTTGTTAAGCATGCCTGCTTCCTTTAGGGCCATGGTTACATAGATCATGTATTTAGTGTTAAATATAAAACCATTCGGAGAAGGCAATGGCACCCCACTCCAGTACTCTTGCCTGGAAAATCCCATAGATAGAGGAGCCTGGTAGGCTGCAGTTCATGGGGTCGCTAAGAGTTGGGCACAACAGAGCAACTTCACTTTCACTTTTCACTTTCCACTTTCCCTTTTCATTTTCATGCATTGGAGAAGGAAATGGCAACCCACTCCAGTATTCCTGCCTGGAGAATCCCAGGGACGGGGGAGCCTGGTGGGCTGCCATCTATGGGATCACACAGAGTCAGAAATGACTGAAGTGACTTAGCATAAAACCATTATCCTTCAAGTGATTAAAAATTTACTTCACATTTTCAATTGTATGACAATCAAATGTTAAAAATAAATTCTAGAGTTTGCCTCAAGGATGCCTGCAGTATCGTACACATTTCAAAAAGACTCTTATTTTACTATCTCTAAAATGAGAGTGAATTACGTGAATAGTCTATAATGAACAATTCCTAACAGCAGATTGCTTAGGAACGATGTATATCACACTCCAATAATACACTGGCTCTTTCATCTTTTCGAATGCACTATCTACTGTTGCTCAAGATCTTGATTGAGCTTTTCAAGTTATTTATTTCTCTTTGGTTGCACTGGGTCTTTGTTGCTGCATGTGGCCTTTCTCTAGTTGTGATGCATGGGCTTCTCATTCTGGTGACTTATCTTGCTGCAAAGCACAGACTCGAGGCATGCAGGCTTCAGCAGTGTTCCACTCAGACTCAGGAGTTGTGACTCACGGGCTCTAGAACACAAGGTCAGTATTTGTGGCACACAGGCTTTAGTTGCTCTGCAGCATGTGGAATTTCTGTGAACCAGGGACTGAGCCCATGCATTAGCAGGCAGATTCCCATCCACTGTACCACCAAGGAAGTCTAATCAAGTTTTTTTGAAACACAAATGTCTTAGGAGTCTTAAGATATTAAAAAAAGAGTTTGAGAATAGTCACAATCCTAATGCTGATCTATAAAGTTCAGGTTCCATTACCTCTCTTTGTGTGTCAGTTACTGTCTGAGATTTTACACAGAGGAATATAGGTTTAAGGAGACACTTGCTTATTACGCAGCATCTTGTATCTTCACACGGTATAGAACAAATCATTATTTTAAGTCAGGTTAATGAGTTACCAAGGTCCTTCTTTGTAGAGTTCTTCTAAAGTGCACATTGCAATTTACTAATGATTGTGGAACCTATGTAGCAGAATGATTTTTTAACTAAAGTAAGAATAGACTAAAATGCAAAATGAAGTATTAGACAGCATCAACAAAGTAAGTATGGTTTAGAGAATTCTGGACCATAATATAAATATATTCTTAAAGTGGTCAGAGGAAATAGGTAAAACCATCAACCTAGGACACATGCTGAGGCAATCTTGAATGTGTGCTGAGAACTCACCATAATCAAGGGTGTGCACACACACACACAAACACAAAAAGATACAAAAACGCTTTCAAATTTAAAATGTTTCTCTTAAAAGATAAACATTTAAATGAAGTCAGAAGTCAAACCCCAAAGGTAAGTATCACATTAAACTCAGAATTCCCCCATATCTTATTAATTAGGGGATTGTTCTTTGACTACATTTTTACATTGTCTTTTTATCAACAGGATAATTTATATACACTTTCCAGGAGGAAGTTATTTCCTCAGGCAAATAAACACCTAACTGGATGGAAGAAACATCCCAGTGTGGCCTCAAGCTGCTGGACATGGGATATATACATGCATGCTAAGACATTTCAGTCATGTCTGACTATTTGCTACTCCATGGACTGTAGCCCTCTAGGCTCTTCTGTCTGCGGAATTCTCCAGGCAATAATACTGCAGTATCCCAGACCCAGGGATCAAACCCTTGTCTCTTATGTCTTCTGCATGGGCAGGCAGGTTGTGTGCACCACCTGGAAAACCCAGACATGGTATCTCTTTGCCTAAATGTCCATTCAAATCAGAGTCTCCTTGAGGACATGGACTGTTTCTTATCATCTGTATATACTCAAGGGGCTTCCCAGATGGCGCTAGTGGTAAAGAACTAGCCTGACAATGCATGAGAAGTTAAGAGACACTGGTTTGATCCCTGGGTTGGGAAGATCCCCTGGAGGAGGGCAAGGTGACACACATCAGGATTCTCACCTGGAAAATCCCATGGCAGAGGAACCTGGAGGGCTACAGTCCATGGGGTTGCAAAGAGTCAGACATGACTGGAGCAACTTAGCATGCATGCATGCACATGTATACCCAAGACCTGGATTATACTTTTAAAGAATCTTGAAGTAAACTAGCCTATTATTAACGTCCCTACTATCACAAATGCTTCTTCATTCCTGTCAATTCAAATGTTTTAATATACCCAGACACAGTGAAATAAAGAGTATTTTAGTTGCATCATTTTTGAAAAATCATGTGTCTATATATGTATATGCATATATATATGCAATCTGATTTAATTCTGCCTAGATTCAACTATAATCAAAGTGTAACTTTAGTTAAATTATGAGAATCATTACTATAGATATGGGCACATCAGGGTGATTGCTCTGACTCTGCTATTAAGGGAAACAGCACCTGCTCTAACTAATTCAGAGAAGCATCAGGTAGGAGCAGGAAAAGAATCCACCAGGTGGTGGTAATTAGAACCGAAAGGAAGGTAATCAGATACTCAATGTAGACTATCTTCTAACCACAGAGAGACTGAGTTCAGGACAACACCGCCAAGCTTCTCACTTCTGCATTCAATCCCCCCATTTTCTTGATTTTTTTTTTCATTTGGAAGGTGTTTTTATATTCCCTTTAATCAGGTCTCTCATTTGTAGAAAAACTGCAAGTAAAGAACAACTTGGAGTATGTTTGATACACAAGACAAATCCTTGCCAATTAAACTTTTTAAAATCTGCTCAATTCAGTCACCAGAAATGTGGTTCTCTTATTTATTCTCCATGTCTCCTGTCTCTTAGAGACATAGATATATATTTTGATTATATATATATATATATATATACCTGATCTTCAAAAACTGTAATGAAGATACTAGGGAATATGACCATCTTGGTAGCTGAGTGATTTTTCCAGCTGACTTCTTGCCTATTGCTGATTCAGTACAAGGGTAATTTTAAGTCTCAAATATTCATAGTCTTTTTTCTCCAACTTGTAGATATTTTGGCAATGCAATTGTCACAAAAATGTAGTCAGCTTCTTAGTAAACTTTATTAAAATTATCCCAATATTCTAATTATATGTCACATCTATATATTCTTTATAGACTTAATTCTTGCTTTTGCTTATATATTTTTTAATTGCAACTCGGCACTCTCTCAACTTAAGCATGTAAGATTTCATGGAAGAGCCACATAACTTACCACTTTGCCTAAGTCTATTTTCAATTGAAAAGATTTACTGACTGCCTCAATTTTAATAGGGCATATAATATTTTCATAGATGCCATATATTGTATTCCCTAGTTAACAAACTCCAAGGCTATATTTGCATGTAGGATTTTTGAGGAATACGCTAGGAAACAACACCTCTAAGGGATGTTTAAAATCAGGTTAAGAGTCTCCCAAACGCAGCAGCTGTCACCAGTGCCACTTCTAGTACTTCACCCTCCCATCTTCATGATACTAAGCCTTCTCTTTTATGAGTCATGCCATGTGGATATGTATGTCATCATCTCCTCATCCTAATGCTGTCACCTGTTAACTTCTCTTTATTATCCTGAATGGAAACAAATACTTCGGTAATTGGTCTAATGTCTTCCTGTCCATTTCACAATGTGGCTGCAATGTGTGCGATGCATATATAACGTGGCAAACTATGGCCCCTTTGTTGAATTCCTCTTCTCCATGTCCCCTTATCCATCTGCTCCTGTGGCTAAATTCCTAAAACAACTTCCTATTCTCAGTAAGTTAACTATGTTATTTGTATAAAAGAGAAAACAGAAACCATCGCATAGAATGCTCTCCAAATTTCAAAAACTAAATAATGAGATCTATGCCATATATACCCATCATGTTCTTCTTCCCTTCAGTTAGAAAAAGAGGAATTGCTGCTGTCCTAAGACAAAGACACAATTTGCTTATGCACTATACCTGCTCTACAAAGTCGAACACATACACACATGCACACACACAAATATACTCTTACCTTTTTCTCTCCTTCATTTATAACACACCTAACTCTATCCACATCTACTCTTCTACACAGATCATGCAAACTAAACCATACTTTGGCCAATAGCCTCAACATCACTAAAGCCAAGATATGTTTACCATTCCTATTTTTTTTGTTTGTTTGTTTTAACTCACAAGTGCATTTAGCACTATATATATATATATATATATATATATATATATATATATATTTAAGACCATCTGTTTTTGAATTCTGTGTTAGCATACTCTACTGCTTTACCTCTTACCTTTCCAATTTACTCTGTGTTCTCTCCCTTCCTTCCCTGGCCATTAAATATTGGAGTATTTCCTTGACTGGGTCTAGGTACTTTTCTTTGGGGCTTCCCTGGTGGCTCAGAGGTAAAGAATCTGCCTGCCAATGTAGGAGACACAGATTCAATCCCTGATCTGGGAGATCCCCTGGAGAAGGAAATGGCAATCCACTCTAGTATGCTTGCCTAAAAAAAAAAAAAAAAAAAAAAATTCCATGGACAGAGGAACCTGGAAGGCTACAACCCACAGGGTCACAAAGAGTTGGGCACAACTTAGTGACCTAACAACAAAAATAAAAAACAAACAAACAAATAAAAAAAAAAAAAAAAAAAAAAAAAAAACCTGAAACTTTTCTCTACTTTCCCATATGCTCCCTAAAGAAAATATAAAATATACTAGAACTTCACTACTTACTGATTTCAAATTGCTAATATAATAAAAAATATTTTTTTAATCTCTAGTCTAGACTTAGTGTCTGAGTTTTGTATAAACCTGTCTTCTAGTTACTCTACTAGAGTTTTTCATAGCTCTCTGCTTTATCACGCTATCCCCAGCCAATATCGGCTCTTTTCCCGTTTTCTGTATCACTGGATTACATGCTGTCATGTTTACATACATGTTGTGCATTGAGAATGATCTTTAGACCTATGTGATCTACCACTTTAAAATTTGCATTCTCTTTCCTCTTTCCCTAACCTGCTTCTTAATCTCTCCATTTTCTAAGAATAAATAATCCTGAATAAGACACCATATGTAAGATCTTGCTTGTATTATTTATCTGCATGGAATGCTATGCTGCTAAGTCACTTCAGTCGTGTCCGACTCTGTGTGACCCCAGAGACGGCAGCCCACCGGGCTTCCCCATCCCTGGGATTCTCCGGGCAAGAACACTGGAGTGGGTTGCCATTTCCTTCTCCAATGCATGGGAGTGAAAAGTGAAAGTGAAGTTGCTCAGTCGTGTCCAACTTAGCGACCCATGGACTGAAGCCTACCAGGATCCTCCATCCACGGGGTTTTCCAGGCAAGAGTACTGGAGTGGGGTGCCATTGCCTTCTCCGATAGAATGCTATAACTTCCACTTTTATTTTTCCCAGCACCCACTGCCATTGTAAAAATCTTTACAAATTCAATACCGATACTAGTTCAGAGATGTTTTATCTGACCTCACCCTAAACTTTTCCAATTATACTCTCTTAAAGCTGCATCTATTTTTATGTAAGTATAAAATTGCATATTAATTATTACTTATTTACTTAATAATCACTTTCAAATGGCTCTGGAAGGATTAGGAGTCATTCTCTAAATTTTACCAAAAATTATACATACACACATATATACTTACTTTAATTTTACATACCTGGAACATACTAGATCCTCTAAAATTACTGAAATAAATGAATAAATCCACATTTTGAAGCAAAATAATTCTAAAGTAGTTGGAAAACTGAAAGTATTGAAATAGGACTAGAGTACATATTTTGAGACATTTAGAGATGTCACTGAAGTACTCTAGGCACTAGAAAATAATGATACTTTTAGCCATGTTAGGAAATGTGGACTTCATCCTGATAGCAGTGGAAAATTACAGAGAAAATTTAAATATAGGAACTTTCTAGAAAGAACAGCTTTCTAGAAATCTCAATCTAAATTGTAGGGGAAAAAACAACTTAATAAATGATTATATTAATAATATTTCAGATAATAGATGGTTATGTCCTGATAATGATAGCAGAAATGGGATGGACTAAAGAGGCTAGACTGGAAGAATACTGAGAAAGAAGGATCCAGTATATAGACAGTTGTCAATTCATGTAGAAGTGCAGCATTGTAAAAATGCTTGTGAAAGCTGACACCATGTGTAGCAGTCCAATATTCAATGGGAAAATTTATAGTGGTTCTTGATATATTTGTTAAAATAACATATTTGTTAAAATATTATAAAGTCTCTTCTATTAGTTAAAATTTATAGGAAATGCAAAAATAATAAAACTACTATTTACACTGTTGCTTTTGGTCAGTCACCCAGTCATGTCTGACTCTTTGCAACCCCATGGACTGCAGCACGCCAGGCCTCCCTGTCCCTTACCATTCCCAGAGTTTGCCCAAGTTCATGTTCATTGCATTGGTACTGTTTACATAGTATGTTATAACACAACATTAGAAACATTGAGAGTTGAAGTGCATTATATCTTTTTTCCTCTTTTATTTATTTTTTAGTTGGAGGACAATTACTTCACAATGTTGTGTTAGTTAAGTACATCATATTTTCATAAAAACTTATAAGAGTGGTTTGAGCAGTTCTTGTTTTCTTCTTAATTTATAATTTACATTATCCAAAATCACTGCAGATGGTGACTGCAGCCATGAAATTAAAAGACGCTTACTCCTTGGAAGGAAAGTTATGACCAACCCAGATAGCATATTCAAAAGCAGAGACATTACTTTGCCAACAAAGGTCCGCCTAGTCAAGGCTATGGTTTTTCCTGTGGTCATGTATGGATGTGAGAGTTGGACTGTGAAGAAGGCTGAGTGCCGAAGAATTGATGCTTTTGAAGTGTGGTGTTGGAGAAGACTCTTGAGAGTCCCTTGGACTGCAAGGAGATCCAACCAGTCCGTTCTGAAGGAGATGAGCCCTGGGATTTCTTTGGAAGGAATGATGCTAAAGCTGAAACTCCAGTACTTTGGCCACCTCATGCAAAGAGTTGACTCATTGGAAAAGACTCTGATGCTGGGAGGGATTGGGGGCAGGAGGAGAAGGGGACGACAGAGGATGAGATGGCTGGATGGCATCACTGACTCGATGGACATGAGTCTGAGTGAACTCCAGGAGTCTGTGATGGACGGGGAGGCCTGGCGTGCTGCAATTCATGGGGTCTCAAAGAGTCAGACACGACTGAGCGACTGAACTGAACTGAACTGAACTGAATATGTATTTTGACTGTCTCTTGGAGAATTCTCATCCTCTATTCTAAATTTGAGTCAAAATGTGACAAGAAGTCACCATTTGTCTTTTGTACATTCAACGTCTTGAAATGCCTCTGTTTTATAGGCATTGCTATCTCTGGGATATCTTCATCCTTTCAGTCTAAAGTGGTTTTCTCCTTTATGTGTATTAATAAGATCATTTATGTGTATTTCCTAAGATCTTGTGGCTACATAGATAGAGTCTGACAGGGATAGTGTCAATATTCCCACTGTTAACTATTTCTTCGAATAATTTCATTTGCATTCAAGTTGAATGTCACTTCTGGCATTTAAGAACAGTCCTGTTGAATGTTCATATTTGTTGACCAATTCTCCCTTTTGATTGTCAATTTTTATAAAATAGCATACAGAATTATCATTGGGGAGTCAAAGAAGCAACACCAGTACTGTCCTGTTGTCTGAGTGTGAACAGATAACATATGCAGTGAACGGGCATGAACAAACTTGAAAGAAATGACATGATTGGTCACTAACCATGATATGCTTGTCTATATAGTGATTTATGTAACTTTGATGATTAACATAATGTGGTATTTAGTATTTGAACTGTGTTTTTGGAGAACTGATGTTATTTGATTATACTATGGTAAGTAAAATTCATATGTATTAAAATTGTGCAAAATGGGGACTGTCTCTACCTATTGAGTTATTGAAATTGAGGAGCAGAGGAAAAGGTAGAATATGGAAATATTCTAAATGTATTTGCTTATGGATGGTGTATTTTACTTGCATGGGAAATACAAGAAGACCAGATTTACAAGGAATCTCCCAGGTGGTACAGTCGGTAAAGAATCCACAAGTCAGTGGAGAAGACACAAGAGATGTGGGTTCAATCCCTGGGTTAGGAAGATCCCCCAAAGAGGAAATGGCAACTCACTCAAGTATTCTTTCCTGGAAAATTCCATGGACAGAGGAACCTGGTGGGTTACAGTCCATGGGGTTGCAAAGAGTCCAACACAAACTGAGTGATTGAGCACATGTGCACACACACACCACTTATAAATTCAATTTTTGAAAATGTTAAGCTTATTGTTTCTGTCTGAAACTCAAACAGAAATGTCCAAAGTCTATAGGTCTAGAGCTCAAAAGAACAGTTTCTCTGGAAGCAGTAATGTTTCTGTTATCAACATACAGATGGAACATATTAAGACAAGACTTAGAATAACTTTAAGTGTCCAGAGAATTCAAAGAATCTGTTGAGTTTTTCATGCATTAAAAAATGGAATGTAGTATCACAGGGTTCCAATGAAGACAGATGTGAATTGGAAAATATCTTTCTTGATTTAAAGACAAGAACATCGGTTTAAAAAAAAAAAAACAACTAATGAGCAAACTGTGGTTTGAAGTAGTGAATGCTGCAAAATAAGACTATTTCACAGAACCAATTCCTCAAATGTGTCTTTCCAAGCAGAAGAATAGTTGAAAGTGGCAGGAAGTCTACTTGCAATCGTTGTTGTGTCTGACTCTTTGCAACCCCATGGACTCCAGGAAACCAGGCTTCCCTGTTCTATACTATCTCCTGGAATTTGCTAAAATTCATGTCCATTGAGTCAGTGATACTATCTAACCATCTCATCCTCCCCCACCACCTTCTCCCTTTGTCTTCAGTCTTTCCCAGCATCAAGGTCTTTTCCAATGAGTCCACTCTTCACATCAGGTAGCCAGAAGATTGGAGCTTCAGCTCCAGAATCAGTCCTTCCATGAGTATTCAGGGTTGATTTCCTTTAGGATTGATTTGCTTGATCTCCTTGCTGTCCAAAGGACTCTTAAGAGTCTTCTCAAGCGTTGCAATTTGAAAGCATCAATTCTTCCATGCTCAGCCTTCTTTATGGTCCAACTCACATTGTACATGATTACTGGAAATACCATACCTTTAACTATATGGACCTTTGTTGGCAACGTGATGTCTCTGCTCTTTAATACACTGTCTAGCTTTATCATGGCTTTTCTTCCAAGGAACAAGCATCTTTTAATTTCATGGCTGCACTCACCATCTGCAGTGATTTTGGAGCCCAGAAAATAAACTCTGTCAGTGTTTCCACTTTTCCCCCGTCTATTTGCTATGAAGTGATGGGACCAGATGCCATGATTTTCATTTTCTGAATGTCGAATTTTAAGCCAGCTTTCACTCTCCTCTTTTACCTTCATCAAAAAGCTGTTTACTTCCTCTTCCCTTTCTGCCATTACAGTGGTATTATGTGCATATCTGAGGTTGTTAATATTTTCCCCAGCAATACTGATCCCAGCTTGTGAGTCATCCAACCTGTCATTTCACATAATGTAGTCTGCATATAAGGTAAATAAGCATGGTGACAATATAGTCCTTTCCCAATTTTGAACCAGTTCATTAGTCCATGTCTAGTTCTAACTGTTGCTTCTTGACTTGCATACAGATTTCTCAGGAGGCAGGTAACGTGGTCTGGTATTCACATCTCTTTAAGTATTTTCCACAGTTTTTTGTGATCCACACAGTCAAAGGCTTTAGTGAAGTCAATGAAGGAGATGTAGATGTTGTTTTGGAATTCGCTTGCTTTTTCTATGATCCAGTGTATGTTGGCAATTTGATCTCTGGTTCCCTGCCCAGGAACAGTACCCATTGCTGTTGGTGTTGACTGTACCATTGCTATTGTTAAAGCCACATGGTGTATTTAGTATCCTGTCTTTTATTCAAACTATATAAACAATAAAAAACTGGACCCTAAAATTTTGAGATTGTAGTTCCTCCTAAATTGAGAAAATATTCCTTTATTTTGGGACAAGATTAAGAGTTAGGTCAAAATTAATGCTTCTCTCTTTAGTCACTAAGTCGTGTCTAACTATTGTGACCCCATGTACTATAGCCTGCCAGGCTCCTCTGTCCATGGCATTCTCCAGGCAAGAATACTGGAGTGGCTTGCCATTTCCTTCTCCAGGGGATCTTCCCAAATTAATGCTTACTATACTATAAATAGGATAACAATCATTACTGAATATTACTTTTTATCAAGATTACATGACTATCTTCTAGCAATATACTTGGCAAACAAAAATATTTTAAGAGGTACTCTGACTATAGAAGATTAAACTTAATATATAAAAATTCCCTAGTATACTCCAGGGGTTTTTACATACACTGAAGATTTAATAATGTGAAAGACAGCCATTGCTTCTTTCATATAAAATATTTAAGGAACAACATAATTACTTAATTCATTTTAATAGTAGCATCATGTATTTTTTTATTTTTATGTAAATACCATTATATATTATGTATGTATATGGCTATATCTGTGCTTATTTTGTAGTATATAGTAAATGGTGCATTTTCATCCTTTCAAACTCCATGTATCTCTAATTTCACCTCACTGTATCTATGAAAAAATACAATCAGAATTATAAACAAAGATGTATGTTGGCAAAGCTTGTATGTCAGCACAGCTTTCCTAAAATAGAAGCAATTTTATTGTAGAATAAAAGTGAACTTTTAAAATATGTCATAGTACATTTTTATTAGGAGATAAAAGGCAGTCATTTAAAATAATAACATACAAGATTAGTGACAGAAACTTTCTATAATAAATGATATGGTGGAAGAGCCAACTGAACAATGGCAAATGATTTCACATAATTGAAAATGTGTATGCCATTTATTTTACCTCCTGAATAAGTATATACAGTATTTATAATATTTATATCTTGTGTTGGAAATACATAATTTTAATACTTTATGTATATAGCAACATTTAAAAATATTGTTTATTGTATGTATATATACTCCTGTTACAACTGAAAAATAGTATTTTAAAACATACAATGAAAAAAATTGTTTTTCTTTTAAAGAGAAAAATATGTAGCTTTCAAAATCTATGTATCTATATTGACGTTTAATTAGTAAATTTACATTCAAATATCTTTAAAGATATTTCTTCTATATATTTTTTTAAAGATCTTCAGCACTATTGGAAAGTTTAGTACAGTGAAAGTTATAATAGGTAATTTTGGAATGGAAAGAGGATTGTACTATTGTAAAACAATATTTATAAACCATATTATTATTTATGTAAAATATTGACCAACTTTTTGAAAAAAATTTTTTCAAATATTTTTGAAAGTGTGGAATGAGACATTTTATGACTCCTTACAATTTTCATAAATACAGTGTATATGAAGTGAAGTGAAGTGAAGTGGCTCAGTCATGTCTGACTCTTTGTGACCCCATGGACTGTAGCCTACTGGGCTCCTCCATCCATGGGATTTTCCAGGCAAGAATACTGGAGTGGGTTGCCATTTCCTTCTCCAGGGGAACTTCCCAACCTAGGGATTGAACCTGGGTCTCCCGCATTGTAGGCAGATGCTTTACCGTCTGAGCCATAAGGGAAGCCCTACAGTGTATATACATAGAATATTTAATTGCCCTACAGACTCATGATCCCTTTCTCTGATGTGAGGGCAGCAATTGTGTGGAGATATATTTTTATTAATTAAATTACTAGTCTCTCTAATTCAAAATTATTCAAGAAGTATTTATGAAAAATGAAAGTGTAATATTAGCAGTATATATGCTCTGAACTTGGTTTTTATATAAACACTTGTGTCTGTTGATATTTTTTTCCCACTCTGTGTTCATCTGAAGAGACAGAAAATTACTGCTTCCAAGAAAATTATCCATTTTCATTGGGTCTTCCTTATTTGCCCTGTGTCTGTGAAATATATTCTGAAAAATCTAAAGCAATGCTTTATGCAAAAGTGAAGGATGAATGTTGTTGATTTGACTGCTTAATGTGATGCCTCTACAAAGGACCACTAGACTATCAATAATATTCTACATTATAAGACTTAAGGATAAATTAAAAGTACAAGTTTCTTACTTCTTTTTGAGGCTAAAAAATTGTGTTTAATTGTTGTATAATCCAGTAAAGGTTTGCCTTTGCTAACATTTATGCTGTACAGATACATTTTTAATGTTGTCTTCTTTTAATGGTTCTGCAATTTTTCAGTCTACTTATCATAAGGTATATGCCATAGTTTGTGTGTAATGAGTATGTATAATATTTAATTCAGTATTCTATGAACAAAATATGTTACTTTTCCCAAACCACAATACAATTTTAAAAAACATGATAGGCAGGAATAGAATACAATTAAATAATACCTTTAAGAAACTAGTGGAATTTTAATTACACCATTAAGAATTATTTTTCAGGATGAATTCTAGTTTAATCTGTCAATCTAATTGTTATAAAAAACAGCAAGGACAATAACGAAATTGAGATTTACTTATGTTCAACATGTGGCACAAAATTTTATAAAAGCTTTCCCAACCAGAACTGTATGTTGCTGCTGCTGCTGCTGCTGCTGCTGCTGCTGCTAAGCCGCTTCAGTTGTGTCCGACTCTGTGTGACCCCATAGATGGCAGCCCACCAGGCTCCCCGTCCCTGGGATTCTCCAGGCAAGAACACTGGAGTGGGTTGCCTTTTCTTTCTCCAATGCATGAAAGTAAAAAGTGAAAGTGAAGTTGCTCAGTCGTGTCTGACTCTTCGCGACCCATGGACTGCAGCTTACTGGGCTCCTCTGTCCATGGGATTTTCCAGGCAAGAGTACTGGAGTGGGGTGCCATTGCCTTCTCCCATGTATGTATATTTATGTATATGAGTTAATTATGCAATATAGATTAACTAAATTATATTAACTTGTAGCAAATATCAGCTTTTTGTATTTCATGACATAGGTAAGAGTATTTTATACTTTTAATCAGGTGAATTACAAAAGCATGGTTTAAGGTATTCATAGTCAATTTATATTTTATTTTTAATATAAAAATCTCATCATATCTTGAAAATTTAATTGCCGCTATATATACATACACACAAACACACACACACATAAACAGCATGCTTTTCTGTTAATGTAATGACATAAATATATTTTAAAATATCTTTATAATAAACATAGACTCAAGAAGTACTACAGAACTAAAAGTAAGAAAACTACATACTGTGTACATGAAGCTAATTGTAAAGTTCAGAGCAGCAGTGATTAAAGTATGTTTCCCAGAATATAAAACCTGAGATGTACTTAGAAAAATACAGTTTTAACATCAAATGCCTTGGAGACATGTTGCACAGAATATGTGAATAAGAATGCAGACCATCATACTAACTATGTATCACAGATTTTTAGAAGGTATATTCACAGTAGTTTGGTGTCTGATTGATTGTGTACAGTGGTTCTTAGATGGTTAGCTTGAGCAAAAAATAAACACAAAACGCCTTGACTATGAATGTAGAAGAGTTGAAATAAATGCCTGAGTAGAAGGACGGGGAGGGTTGCAAGGATAGGATAACATACATTCTTCAGAAAACACATATTCTTGACCATTACTTTATATCTAATTCAAGAGTAGGTAACAACATCAAATTTTTTGACATTATTCACATCATTAAATCTCAAACATACATTGAATACTATTAGAAAGTCAAATTATCTCAGCTCCCAATGTAGATTCCATAAAATTTAAAATTATATTACCATATTAAATTTATTTTGGAATTAAATGATTAGCCACAAAAATAATAGAGACAATAGGGACATTTACAATATCTAAACTTCAACCACTTTTCCCTATTTAGACATTCATGGCACCAATAATTGTTTTAACAAGCCTAATTCTATTATAATAAATATAGACCAATATGTTGCAATATTGTACTTCTTACCCCATTTTTCAAAATGATCTTATAAAAGAATTACACCTTGGCAATCACTGTTGACATTATAAAATTATAATAAACATAAAGACATTGACAGATTCAGAACAACAAATGACTTTTATATATTGTTTTTAACCAAAATTAAAAAAACTTATCCATGGACACAATGAAGGAAAAGATGTAAAATTTATAAATAAAAAATTAGGAAACCAGGTAGTCTTAGGAAAACAAGGAAAGAAGTGATCAGCAATCTCTGTTGTTCCCAGTGGCTACCTTGTTTGGGGCCAATCTTCCCAGAAAGTTCTAGTAATAAAAATGCTTCTTGTGAGTTAGCATAGAACTTTCTCTAAGTATAAAATTTTAGTTACATAAATATTTCACCAAAATCAGAACCAGGAACCACAGAATGTAATTATCTCCTGTGGCAGAACTCAGAGAGCTATATAAAGGTTGGGGGAAGTAAATTGAAAACCATCCCTCCTCCAATACTACCTTTTCAATGAGTACTTGCTAACCCTGGGAAAATAGACACAGCAAACACATGTGTTTTAACAATGTATGAAGGTTGTTTGCTTCTGAGTATATCTGCAAACATGGAAATATTATGACATGATGTTTGTTAGTACAATACTTAAAAAATAGAGCAAGGTTTTGTGAAAATAAGTCCTTGAAATACCTAAAGAAGGCAATCAAGGTTTTTCCTGTCTTTACACTCAGCCTCTCAATTCCAGGTTCTGAACCTGTTGTTAAAACATGACTCTTCCTCTCACTTCAAACTCCCTGAAGGAAAGATAACCTTTTCTCATTTCAGTATCTCTATCACCTAAGCAGTATTTCACACATAGGAAAAAAAAATGCATGTTTGTCAAAACAGGCAGAAGTATAATATGTTTAAAGATACTAGGAATGAGTTAGGAACAAATAATAAGATTCAGGATGAGCACAATGTGAACTTAAACCTCTGAGTGTCAATACAGATTTCAAACATCCAAAATCTAAACAGAAAAGCTGCTCACTTGTCATAAATAATGTGCTTTCAACAAAACCATAAATATAGCAAAATTTTTTGCATCTATCTGATCATAGTCCCCTAATTTATAAAAAGTAAATCCTACTGAGTATATATGGGCTTCCCAGGTGGCTCAGTGGTAAAGAATCTGCCTGACAATGCAGGAGACACTGGTTCAATCCCTGGCTTAGGAAGATCCCCTGCAGGATGAAATGGCAATCCACTCGAGTATTCTTTCTTGGAAAATCCCATGGGGAGCAGAGCCTGACAAGCTACAGTCCACAGGGTTGCAAAGATTTGGACTCAACTGAGCCACTGGGCACACACACACACACACACACATATATTGGGTTTACATATGTATAGCAAACCTCTCCTACACTCACAAGGAACTCCTCCTCCATCTACACACAAATCAGGAGAGCCTTTTAACCTTTCGTGATTATCTATTTCTTCATGTCATTATATAGAAAGATATTTGACTATAAAACAATTGAATAGCCTACATTTTTTAAAGTTGTGTTTCCAATATGCAACAAAAAATACTATGCACATTACAAACAAAAATTCTTTATAATGCTACTAACTTTTTAAAAAATTGAAATATAGTTTTCATTTCCCATGTTTTTTCAAAATGCCAGTGTATGAATACCACATTCTATAGAAAACATAAAGTAAATAATATAAATACCGATATAAATACTTTATGCATGTGTTAAATCTAATATCATCACACTAAATGAATGTTAAGGAATTAAATGAAAATAAAGTAAATTAAATATATAAAAATAAAGCTAAAATTAAGTAAAATGAAACTATTTTTTAAAAAAGAAAAATCACTGTTGTATAAGCCTAAGTATTAATTCTTTTTTTTTCAAATTTTTAATATAAAGTATATTTTAAAGCATCTCAGTGTTTAATTTTATCATTGATAGATAATGACAAATAAAGCATGGAGACATCAATGTGTATAAATGTTAAGATACATAAAAATCTCTGTAGGAAACCAGAAGGGAAAGAGACACGAGTACCCCAATGTTCATCGCAGCACTGTTTATAATAGCCAGGACATGGAAGCAACCTAGATGTCCATCAGCAGATGAATGGATAAGAAAGCTGTGGTACATATACACAATGGAGTATTATTCAGCCATTAAAAAGAATACATTTGAATCAGTTCTAATGAGGTGGATGAAACTGGAGCCTATTATACAGAGTGAAGTAAGCCCGAAAGAAAAACTCCAATACAGTATACTAACACATATATATGGAATTTAGAAAGATGGTAACAATAACCCTGTGTACGAGACAGCAAAAGAGACACTGATGTATAGAACAGTCTTCTGGACTCTGTTGGAGAGGGAGAGGGTGGGAAGATTTGGGAGAATAGCATTGAAACATGTAAAATATCATGTATGAAATGAGTTGCCAGTCCAGGTTCGATGCACGATACTGGATGCTTGGGGCTGGTGCACTGGGACGACCCAGAGGGATGGAATGGGGAGGGAGGAGGGAGGAGGGTTCAAGATGGGGAACACATGTATACCTGTGGCGGATTCATTTTGATCTTTGGCAAAACTAATACAATTTTGTAAAGTTTAAAAATAAAATAAAATTAAAAAAAAAAGAATATTAAAAAAAAAAAAATCTCTGTAGCTGGAACCAATAAAAAAGATATAGCTAAGCTTTTATTTTGAGGGCTCCAAAATCACTGCAGATGGTGACTGCAGCCATGGGATGATTTGAGAGAATAGCACTGAAACATGTATATTATCATATGTGAAACAGATCGCCAGTCCAGGTTCGATGCATGAGACAGGGTGCTCAGGGCTGGTGCACTGGGATGACCCTGAGGGATGGGATGGGGAGGGAGGTGAGAGGGGGTTTCAGGATGGGAAACACATGTACACCGAAGGCTGATTCATGCCAATGTATGGCAAAAACCACTACAATACTGTAAAGTAATTAGCCTCCAATTAAAATAAATAAATTAAAATTAAAAAAGATGCTTGCTCCTTGGAAGAAAAGCTATGACAAACCTAGACAGCTTATTAAAAAGCAGTGATATTACTTTTCCAACAAACATCTGTCTAGTCAAAGCTATGGTTTTTCCAGTAGTCATGTATGGATGTGAGAGATGGACAATAAAGAAACCTGAGCATCAAAGAATTGATGCTTTTGAACTGTGGTGTTGGGGAAGACTCTTACGAGTTCCTTGGACTGCAAGGAAATCAAACCAATCAGTCCTAAAGGAAATCAATCCTGAATATTCATTGGAAGGACCAATGCTAAAGCTGAAACTCCAATATTTGACCACCTGGTGCAAAGTACTGACTCACTGGAAAAGACCCTGATGCTGGGAAAGATTGAAGGCAGGAGGAGAAGGGGATGACAGAGGCTGGGATGGTTGGATGGCATTACCGGCTAGATGGGACATGAGTTTGAGCAAGCTCTGGGAGTTGGTGCTGGACAGGGAAACCTAGTGTGCTGGGGTCTATGGGGTCACAAACAGTAGGACACGACTGAGCGACTGAACTGAACTGCAGCTTTCATTTTGGTAATTAGAATCTAATAATCATTTTTACTATGAACAGAGACATTGTTACTATGAACAGGGACTTCACACTGTAGTTTAAGAAAATTATAATCTTAATGTGTACCCATTAGCATAACCCTGCTAAAGAAGATAGTTAAGTCTTGGATAAATTGTATTTTAGGAATTCAATTTTAATTTGTTTCATTCAGGAAATTTATAATTCATGGAACATGACTTGGAGCTTCTGTGGTTTTTATAAAGCAGCTGTCATATATTTGAAGTAAGTTGCCAAGCTTTTAGTCTAATTCTAAGGCTTGTAGAAATTAAGACCCATATATATATTTTTCCTCACATGAGTTTGCTAATTGAAGATTAATTTATGCTAAGAAAGACATTTTAAAACAACTGAATGAAATTGGAAGGGATACTGTCTATCAATTATTCAAATGGTAATGTGAATGCATTTAATTAAAAATTTTAAAATGCTTATCTGCTAGCAGCAAAAGTTCTACCCAGTGAGGTCTGTTAATCATTAAGAGGTAGAGTAAATAATCCCCAGAAAGATTCCCTTTACCATTTTTATTAAACAATTTCCAATCAACAGAGACTTTCTCCTAGTTTGCTTCCACACTCAGATTATTAAGGACACTATAAATTGGACTAAGCATCCATTTCAAATTTGGGATACTGGGCATTTCTTTATTGTAGACACTGGGGATTTGCAGGTTCTGGATACACATTAGGTTTTGCCAATTAGATGCATTTGCTAAAGATTTGGAAAGTGGAAGTGAGGCAGAGGTATTCTCCTTTGATTTTGCTTGTTTCCTACTGGCAAGGAAGGTTCTGGAGTCATTGGGGTTTTCTGCAGCAGTTTTTGGTGTCCAGTTATTATGAGTTTTATGACCACTGAGAGGAGTTGGGGAGACAGCAGCCTCCAGATCTTTGGATCACATCTACTGGACCGCGCTCCTTAAGTCTGCAGTGCCAGAGGTCACTCTGGACTCCCACCTTCGATATCAGGCCATCTCCTACCAAAGGCCAGATTTGCAGTGCTGTCATGTGAGCAATTGTTGAGACCTGCCAAGAACCATTCCCCATCCCTTCCAATGATTCTGTAAAGGCCTAAATTCATTTGTGTTTCAAATAGCTGGAGTAGTTTTCAGTTTCCTGAAAATAAATCCTGACGGTTCTAACACAGGTTTTAAGTAATAAAAGCTAGATGATAAGTAGATATGACAAACAACAAGTGCAGTGAATGCCTCTCCCAGACTTTCATCAAAGATCTTTTTGTGCCTCCTATATTCCATCTACTTCTATCCAATCCTGCCTTGCATTGTCTTGGCTTCAACATTATCCTATTCTGTGTTTAAAAGGTCTCAGATGTGTGTTATAATTTTCTCTGTAAAATTTATTTTTCACAATTCTGGAGGCTGAAAGTTTGAAATGCGGTTGTCAGCACCATCAAGTTCTGGTGCCAAGCCTCTTCCATGTTACAGATGGCTTACTACTCCTTGTATCCTCAAATGGTAGACAGTGAGATAGGAAGCAGTTCTATCTTAGTTCTTATAAGGATACTAACACTGTATATATGATGACTTCAATCTCATGACCTCTGCTGCTGCTACTGCTAAGTCGCTTCAGTCGTATCCAACTCTGTAAGACCCCATAGACGGCAGCCCACCAGGCTCCCCCATCCCTGGGGCTCACCAGGCAAGAATACTGGAGTGGGTATCTAACCTTAATTACCCACCAAACACTTCATCTCCTAATATCATCATACTGAGTAGAGTTTAAACATGGGAATTTAGGAGGGGACACAAAAATTCAGTCCATAACAAAATGTGAACTACCTCAGGGAAATTTATTTTCCTCCTCTTGTTCACTTTTTTATACTTAAACCACAGACGAGAATGCAGTGGAAAATAGTACTCAAATCTTAGCTGAGTGAAAAATGCCAATTTGATGACATTTTCTTACGGCATTGTTATTCTCTTAAACAATCTCTAAGGATATTGCCAGTCTAGGATAAATAAAGCAGTCATTGCTAAACAAACATAAAATATTCTCAGCAGTGCTTGAGACCTGATGAAATCAGAATATTTAGACTTGGGTCTTAGAAAATTATATTTATTAAAAATGATAGAGTCTGAATATTTATCACTGGAGTGAAACTTACACATACTGGGTCTTTCATCATCACCGTCATCTTCATTTCTAAATAGAATTTCCCAAATCCATTTTCTAGTCCTCCCAGTGATTTTGCAAAAAACCTGACTTCATTAGTGCTTCCGATAGCTAGAGGGAGGGAGGTGACATTCCTAATCTCTCCATTCAAGTCTCCTTCAGGCTTGTCTTTAGTTCTTTCCTTCCATGAAACTTGACTTTCAAGCCATTAATGGACACATTTCTCACCTTACCAGGCTTATGCCAGCACATTCTTGTTATTTTTTACCTGTGGCTTCTGCCTCTGTGTTTTAAAATGACATGTTCCACCTAGTCTTGGATTATAATCTTCATAAAAGAAGGGGACAACAGATGATGAGATGGTTGGATGGCATCACCAACTCAATGGACATGAGTTTGAGTAAACTCCAGGACTTGGCGATGGACAGGGAGGCCTGGCGTGCTGCAGTCCATGGGGTTGCAAAGAGTTGGACACAACTGAGTGAACTGAACTGAATAGAATTGAAAAGTATTTTTACTACCAACAAGTTAAGTACAGACTTCAAATCCACAGTATTTTAAGTTTCATATATCTGCTAAAAGACTGGCTCTTAAAATTTAGGAATAATGGCATAAAGGTAAAACCCTATTTAGTACAGATGTCTATTTCCAGAAAGATCCAGTTACCCTGTTTATGGTACCTAGTCAGGTCCTATTCTTGATAGGAATGTTCTTGATATTCAGGTTTTCTCCTTTAGGTAAGGATGCAAATTAAACATTATAAATAAAAAGTGGCACAAAAGATAAACCCTCTTGTTCTGTTTTCTAGAAAAGACAATTAATTCACCAGAAAGGCAATAATTATTCTTTCTATAGTTTTTCATTTTGTTTTACAGTTTCCTGTTTCTCTTGGAGATTGTGTTTATTATGCTCAACTTATTTCCTTTATTATTTCTTTTAATGAATATCTACTTGCCACGAGTCTTCTATTTTGGTTATCCAAATTTCTTTATTTTGCTTTCACTTTTTAGATACATTTTTCTTGAGTATAAACTTCTTTTAAAACTTTAAAAACATCAGCCCATTGACATCTGGCTTTTATGTTTTTATGAAAACCAGCTGTTAAATCTTATTGTTGTTGCTGTTTTTTAAAGGCAATGTGCAATTTTTTCCCCTTTGGATATTTTTTAACATTCTCTCTTATCCTTGGTTTTGATCATTTTCACTATAATATGACTAGGTTTGGTTTTATAGAGTTTGCTTAGCATTCTGAATATGTGATGTGACATTCATCAGGTTTAGAAAATTCTTGATCACTATTTTGTTGAATATTGCTTCTTTCCTATTATCTTTTCTTCTATAATGCCACTAATATGAGAACAAGTGAGCATGAGCATGCCCCACACCTCTCTCTCTTTTTCCTCATTTATTTCTCTCTGTACTTTTGTTTGTCTATTTTCTGATTTTTTACATTCATGTTTCTTGATTTGATGTTCTATTTCCAACATTTTATTAAACTTATCCATTTAGTTCTAAAAAATCAATATATTTTAAATGCCTTTTAACATATCCAGATTCTTTTGTGAAACTCCAAATAGCATCACCTAATAATAAGAGTTATACAAATTCTGTGTCCATTACTTGGTTCTCATAGCCTTCTGGATCATTCCTAATACTTTTTATGTTTTTGTTTTTTTTTGTTTTTTTTTTCTGCTAGCTATAAGACATATTTTTTGCTTATTTGAATGTCTCAGTGTGCTAGTCACTAAGTTGTGTCTAACTCTTTGTGACCCCATGGACTATGTAGCCCACCAGGCTCCTCTGCCCATAGGATTTCCAAGGCAAGAATATTGGATTGGGTTGCTGTTCACTTTTGCAGGGGTCTTCCAAACCCAGGGATCAAACTGGGGTCTCCTGCAATAAAGGCAGATTCCTTACCATCTGAGCTACCAGTGAAACCTATATTTGAATGTCTGGTATTTTTAAAATTTCTTTAATTGAAAACTGTGTATATAACAATAATAGAAGCTACAGACTATTGTCTCTTTTCCCATAAAGGGCTATTTACTTTAATTCTATCAAGAATTGAGCTAGACTAGGTTACGGTTTGCCTGACATTTTAGTAGACTCAGGTTATCTCTGCTGTGTTTCTTATTCTCAAGGAAGATTCTGAAACAATGGGTAACATCCAGTTTTACTCTAAAAATATTCTGCCCAATTCTGTCACCTTCTACAAAATTCAAGTTAAAAATCTTGCAAGTATCTTAAAAGGATGCCCAGCAGTTTGCTGAAAGCAGATTCACACCCTAACAGTTCCTGTTTCTTAAAAACATTAGGAGTCAGAGATTTTTCCCTTTAGAAGATTCTGACCTAGCTCTCTATCATCCTCAGAAAGAATAGACTTTAGAACCCTGAGTTCTGAAGCCTACCTTGATATTTAAATAAAGTCTGGCAAACATTGCCAAGCTTACTTTCAATAAATATGACACATTTTCATATTATTCAGGATATACACAGAATACTTATATTCATGACTGTGAAATGTGAAATACATTGTCAATTTTGGTTTGTTTGTTTATGTACATCAATATATATTTGGAAGGCCAGTTTAAATTTGCATATTCTATATAATTTTCCTAATTTTCCCTGCTACTTAGGAAATGAGAAAATGGCATTTTTTTGTTGTCTTTTTTAGATGCTGTTAGATATAAAACATATTTGTCATGTAGAAAATAAGAATCTTTACTTCTGTGTGTGCATCATTAGCCATGCTTTGTCCTCTGCCTCTACTTTACTTTTTCTATACATTTTCCGCAGTATATTGGAGAAGGCAATGGCACCCCACTCCAGTACTCTTGCCTGGAAAATCCCGTGGACGGAGGAGCCTGGTAGGCTGCAGTCCATGGGGTCGCGAAGAGTCGGACACGACTGAGCAACTTCACTTTCACTTTTTACTTTCATGCATTGGAGAAAGAAAAGGCAACCCACTCCAGTGTTCTTGCCTGGAGAATCCCAGGGATGGCGGAGCATGGTGGGCTGCCATCTATGGGGTCACACAGAGTTGGATACAACTGAAGCAACTTAGCAGCAGCAGCAGTCAGCAGTATATGGCTCAGGAAACAGAATAGTTCTTGAAGAAGAAGCATTCTATGAAAACTGGTATTCTAGAAAAAATAATTGAGAATAAATGTTTATGAACTTCACCAACATTCTTCCTGGAAATATAAAATTAAATAAAAATATCTTTATGCGAAAATACTTTATGTTGAAAAGCTGCATGTTTCTCCCTTGGCCCAAAGTCAAATATTCTTGCCTAAAGTGAACATATTCTACATATTGTATTGCAAATTTGTGCTTATATATAAGGCTATACATACCTTCAAATTTTATAGCTATTTTGATAACATTTATTTCAACATATTTTAAAAAATAATTTTTATTTTTAAAAGTTGACATTATTAATTGTCTCTTTGAGCTAGCTCAAATTTAATGATTTGATTTTACAGTGTAATTCATAATCACAAAACTACACATAACAGAGATAGTTTAGATAGCAAACTCAATGGTGAAAGGCTAGTTTGTGTAATAAACTCAGTGGATTCGCTATTTGAATTTTGTATTTGGAATCACTGTGATAGGCTATTTTTGTTTAAAAGTCTACTGTCTTTTCACTTTTTCTTTATTTACTCTCTCCACAGAACACAATAGTATGTCACTCTGTCATAGTATTTCTTTAGTCATAGTAAAAGAACTGTGAAGATGTGAAAAATCTGACTTTGACTTATCATTCATTCATTAATTCCACCTTATTCTATGTATCTTGAAAGTAAATAAATAATTACTTATTAAAAAGAAGTAGATAAGCTTTAAACTTTTATCTCCATAGTTATCGGTAAAAAATTCATATATATATATATATATATATATCTATTACAAGTATTATTTTTAATGCAAATTTTCTAATACTTAAGTACTCTTAGTAGATTTCTGGCTATTGAGTAAATAAAATTAACTTTTTCTAGACTGTAAAAGAAAGACAATAACTGAGTTTAATAGATTAACCAAACTATTATATATATAATTATATTTACAGTAAACAATCAATAGAATCTTTCATAATGGTAAGGAAGTGAGATCTGATTAAGTGATCAGCTGGTAGAGAAATAATAAACTCCTCTATGTAACATGTTCATAAAGACCAAATCGTAAGTTAATTGTTCAATTTTAGAGCTAAACCTATCAATATATTTATATAGGAAATTATACTGTTTTGTTCATTCCTTAATATACAAAATACGATAGTGCACATTATTATTTTAAATGTTTGACCATACTAGCAACTCATGAACATATATTCAGTCAAAATCATTCAAAATCTCACTCAAAATGGACTACTAACATCCCAGTCTTCTTTTCAAAGGTCAATGAATTTATCAATAATCTGCCTATCTTTATAAAAATGCACAGAGTTATATGAATCTGAAGGAAAAATATTTAACATAAATTGTAACATAGTGTACTGATAATTTTATAAGACATTTTCTCCACTAAATTGGTATCTTAGTGATCTACTAATTTATCTACCTAGCTTATTCTTTTATTATTCACTACTCTATAGTGTGTTAGTCAGTCATGCCCAACTCTTTGTGACCCCATGTTATGGGTATGGGCTTCCCTGGTGGCTCAGATACTAAAGAATCTGCCCACAGTGTAGGAGACCTGGGTTTGATTTCTGGATTAAGAAGATCCCCTGGAGAAGGGAATGGCTACCCACTCCAGTATTCTTGCCTGGAGAACTCCAGGGACAGAGGACCTAGTGGGCTACAGTTCATGGAATTGCAAAGAGTCAGAGATGATTGAGTGACTAACACTTTCATTTTCAACCACAATTTTCATTGTTCATTTTCAGTCTTTAGACATTTATGGTGGTTCCACCTTTTTGATAGTGTGAATGGAATTAAGTGAATGTCAGTGTACACACTTCTATGTTTACATAAGTGTACCTATCCAGAGTACATTCCAAATGATAGAATTTGTATATTTACTTTAATTTGTATTAACAGGTTGCCCTCTAAAGTAGATATTTTAATATGAAACATTTACTCAGAGGCAAAACCATATGTTAAGGGTATTTTATTAAATTAATATACTAATGTTTATATAAGCTAATGAATCAAAGTGGGTAAGAAATAAGTAGTAATAATAGTAATAGCCTAAGAAAGTGAAAGTCACTCAGTCGTATCCAACTCTTTGTGACCCCATGGACTATACAGTCCATGGAATTCTCCAGGCCTGAGAGGTTATTTTTAAAAATTTGTTCTTAAAACAGTAATTTTGGTAGACAATTAACTTTAGTTTAAAAAAGCACAATATTTGTATTGTCCTTGTTTTTTTTAGTTTTAATATTGTATTTTGTGTTTTAATATTGTATTTTGTGTTTAATATTGTATTTTGTGTTTTGTCCTGTGTATTTTTCAAAATTTCAATGACTTTCTTATAACTATCCATATGGACAGTTAATTTTGTTTTAAAATGTCCATGGACTTATAATGAGATATTAAACCAGGAAACAGCATTTCCATGTCTTAAAATTATTATAAAGGCATTATTATAAATAAATAAAGCTCTTCTCCTTTATTATTTATGTCGTGAAGAATAACATAGTAGCTTCGGGAACCTAAAAAATTCTTGAAACTTCTACTGCTTTAAAACAAGGCCCTGAACAGAATTCATCAACTTTTCTTAGGTGGTGTGATTTGTTGCTTTCTAAAGCAACAAACGGAGAAGGCAATGGCACCCCACTCCAGTACTCTTGTCTGGAAAATCCCATGGATGGAGGAGCCTGGAAGGCTGCAGTCCATGGGGTCGCTAAGAGTCGGACACGACTGAGCGACTTAACTTTCACTTTTCACTTTCATGCACTGGAGAAGAAAATGGCACCCCACTCCAGTGTTCTTGCCTGGAGAATCCCAGGGACGGGGGAGCCAGGCGGCTGCCATCTATGGGGTCTCACAGAGTCGGACACAAGTGAAGTGACAGCAGCAGCAGCAGCAAAGCAACAAAGAATGTTGTTCACTACTTGTTCAGAAAACTGTCACCACTTAGCTTTCAGTTACCACTTTCTCTTGGCTATCACTGGCCACTCTGTATATCTTATGGATTGGTGCTTCTTCATTCCCCTAGTTTCCTAGTTTTGCCAGTTCCTAAGAGTTCAGTCTATGGAATTCTTCTTTTCTTTTTATTCACTCTTGGTAGGTGATCAAATTGAAATCTATGGCTTCAAATATCAACTGTCTGTTGACCACTCCAAAATATTTATCTCCGCTAAGCTTTCCCATGAAATACACCTGTGCATATGTTATATCCACTAAATATTTAACAGGCATCTCACACTTAGTATGTGCCAAACTGGACTCCTTGTGCCCCCTAACTCACATCTTCTTCTGGACCCTTCACCATTTCAGCTGATACAATCCTGTAAATCAGCTGAAAAAAACATGGAGCTGTTCTTGACTTTCTTTTTTTTTTTTGGTATATAGCCAGACCCTATCCATGTTCTTGTCACATTACAATCACTACTATACCTGATTTCAACTGGCAAACATTCTTGACAAGTTTGTTGAATATCTCTTTACTTAGTCATCCTGCCTCAAATTTTGAACCTGTATCATCTACTATCCGGAGAAGGCAATGGCAAGCCACTCCAGTAATCTTGCCTAGAAAATCCCATGGATGGAGGAGCCTGGTAGGCTGCATCCCATGGGGTTGCTACAAGTCGGTCGCGACTGAGCGACTTCACTTTCAATTTTCACTTTCACGCAATGGAGAAGGAAATGGCAACCCACTCCAGTGTTCTTGCCTGGAGGATCCCAGGGACATCAGAGCCTGGTGGGCTGCTGTCTATGGGGTCGCACAGAGTCAGACATGACTGAAGCGACTTAGCAGCAGCAGCAGCAGCGTCTACTATCATATTAGTAACTAATTTTGTTAAAATACAAATAGTATCATGTCATGTCTACATTCAATATTATTCATTAATTTATATCTAAGTTAGAGTAAAATCCAAGCCCTTAAAGGATTAATGGATTGCTATTTGTTATCCCTTTCATTTCGTCTACTACTTTTATCACTCTTCACTCTGCCAAATCACACTGGTCTCTTTTAGTTTCCTAGAACATACACGGCAGCACCTTCCTACCCTCAGAACCATTGTTGTGGCTGTTTCTCTTTCTGGCAGGTCACCTCCTTCAGACAGCCATAGAGCTCACACTCCCTTCTTCTTTGAATGCATTTTTTTCCCCCAAAGCACCATTAGTTACCTAAGCATCATATAACTTTGCATTTCCCTTGTCATTCCTTACCTCTATTCATTACACACTATTCACTTACTTATGTTGTAAACTTATTACCAATCTCCTCCAAGTGGTATGAAATGATAGTAGCACATGAACTTTTGTCTGTTTTGCTTTCTGTTAGATACCCTGGCCTAGTATGTACTATCTGATAAAAGAATAGATGATCATTTAGTCAAAATGTTTCTCTTATGTTTGCTAATGAACTGATGTATGATTTACTAAGAATAAAGGTACTCAATTCTTTTAGTCTTAGGATAACTTTGAACTCTTAAAACATATATACCAATAAACTATTTATTATGTATGACCTATGTTTCAATGTTCAGCAGCATGTAATACCAATGACACTACTTGAAAATATGAAAGTGAAAGACTTAGTCACTCAGTCATGTCCAACTCTTTGCGACCCCATGGCTCCTCTGTCCATGGGATTCTTCAGGCAAGAATACCAGAATGGGTTGCCATTTACTTCAACAGGGGATGGATATTCCTGACCCAGAGATTGAACCCAGGTCTCTCGAATTACAGGCAGATTCTTTACCTTCTGAGCTACCAGGGAAGTCCATTAGTTCATAACTTATTTTTAAAATGTACAAAGTAAACATTTAAACAACTGCTATAGAATTCTATAAAACATACTATGATGCTTTCCAATGGTTAAATTTCACTTGCTGATTGGCTTTATATAAATGTGTGGCTCTGATTTTCAAGAAAAGTAAAGTGAATGCAGGAGTCCAGCTCAATGGGAAATTTAAGTATGTTTCTCTTTTAAATGTAAGCTTGTCACATTTTTAAAAGACTGTGAAATATGTATAATTCTAGTCTTTAATTTCTAAAATATCAATAAAATTCACTTCAAAAATTCAATAGAAAACTGAAATACTGTGCTTTTTTTTTTCTGAGTATGTGAGTTGATGGAATAGGTAAAAATATAAAGTCAGTCCTCAAACAGATTTGAACAAAAGTTATAGAAACATATAATACAAAGATTTGCCATCTGAAACATTTCAAATTTAACCTTTAAAAACAAATGCTTGACTATCCTAAGGAATGAAATTAAAATCATCTCAGATAACATCAGACCTTTAATCTGGTTCTAAGCCAAAACAAATTGTGACCTGAGTGGCAGAGAAAAAAAGCACTTGTCATGGCAACTACAGCTGCCAAATTCCTCTAGTTTAACAAGTTTTCCACTCCTCCTTTTCCTTACATCTCTTATTATTGTATCATTATGGGTTTTAGCAATGTGGTGGATTATTTGTCTTCAACTGATGATGCTGCATGACTAATAGCATGAATGTACCTTTACTTGAAAAGATAAGATGACTATATCTGTAATTTTTTGTGTAACAGCTTATATAAGTTATTAGGTTAAAATAATCAAGAAAATATGTCAATTTTTGCAAAGACGGAAAATAACCCATATAATTATATTCAAAATGATGACACATTCACAGAGACTGAATGAAATATGATCAGAGTGCAAGGGAATGTAATGTACTTACTTAATGCCACGTGCATATTCTTAACATTTTCAAGTTATTTTAAGTTAGTTCTCATAGTTCTACATTTTATACTCTTAAATACTAAAATTATGTTAATTATTTTCCTTTACTTTCTAAAGTGACAGTTCACAGGTGGTTTCTCTTATATTTTGGCTTTCCGAGTTGGAAATACTCTGAAGAAAGCAGAATGACTTGATGTAAAGTAATGGAAGCTAGCAATAAGTAATCACCAGAGAACCTACTACCTGAAGCCAGAGACATTGCAATAATCTGGCATTGCTTTAGTTATGGGCAATAAAGTTTACTCTAGAGCCAAATGAAAATATTTGTACTGCTTTCTTTGGAATGTATGGCAGGGTTCTTTCGATGAATTTTTCTTTAAAGTTTTGAGAACAGCTGGCCCCAGCAGTGCAATCCTGACTAGAGCAGCATGAATCCTGGCAGCATTTACCCAGGCATATATGAATTCATGTCAGTGGTCATTATATCCAAATCTAATTCAATATAACAAGAAACCTGATAGAGTCAAATTTTTATTATTCAAATGAAAATATATCCAATTAAACTCAAACATGTATTGTGCCTTTTATTTTTTTATTTTTTTTTTTTTTATATTTTTTTTTTTTTTTAAATTTTATTTTATTTTTAAACTTTACATAACTGTATTAGATTTGCCAAATATCAAAATGAATCCGCCACAGGTTTACATGTGTTCCCCATCCTGAACCCTCCTCCCTCCTCCCTCCCCATTCCATCCCTCTGGGTCGTCCCAGTGCACCAGCCCCAAGCATCCAGTATCGTGCCTTTTAAATGTTGTTTAAAAATACTACAGCATATACTTTAAAGTTTAGAGATTTGCCTATAATTACTATCAAAATAATTTATGTTTACCAAGTCACACACTTTGTAATAAACTAACACCATTTGAGAATAATAATAAAAAATTAAAAACTGTATTAAAGGACTAAGTTAATTATCCCTGATGCTGGGAAAGATTGAAGGCAGGAGGAGAAGGGGACGACAGAGGATGAGATGGTTGGATGGCATCACTGGCTCAATGGACTGAGTCTGAGTAAACTCCAGGAGTTGGTGATGGACAGAGAGGCCTGGCGTACTGCAGTCCATGGGGTCACAGAGTCAGATATGACTGAGTGACTGAACTGAACTGAACTGAATTATCCTCTCAGATATTTTTCTGAGAGTTGGTCAATTGTGTCCAACTCTTTATGACCTCATGGACTATACAGTCCATGGAATTCTCCAGGCCAGAATACTGAAGTGGGTAGCCCTTCCCTTCTCTAGGGTATCTTCTGAACCCAGGGATCAAACCCAGGTCTCCCACATTGCAGGCAGATTCTTTACCAGCTGAACCATCAGGGAAGCCCACTCTCAGATACTAGATACTGTTTTTAAAAAAGCAAATCAATGCCTTCAGTAGGTTAAACATGTGTTTACTTACATAATTGACATAGTTACTAACATTGCTACTTGTTATGTTTTATTTAACGTGGAAATAAGATTTTATATGTATTTGGAAACTCATTTTAACATTTATGCACATGGAAAAACTCCAAATTCTCCTTTTTCCTTAGAATGCTTGCTAAAGAAGAAAGATGATGGGAATAATAGAAAGGCAAATTAATTTATGGAAGAAAAAAGTGATATGAATGAGTTATTTCCATTGTTGATTTTTTAAGTTTTGGGTAAAATGCACAATTAAAAAATAAAAATATGAGGGGAAAATCCCCAAACCTTCGTATCTTATACCATAAGTTATCACACAAAAAAATCTGATTGATGTTCAAGTCTTACTATAATTGATATAAAGCTTTATGGATAAAATTATACATGTAAGTGATCTATCATACACCACTGAAATTTTAAAGTTAAAAATAGTGTGCCTCCTAAATGAGGTTAACTTATAACTGGCAACTGACTGTTCACATCCTGATTTCAAATATATGCATGCTCAACTTACAACAATTTCTGTCAATATTTAAAATTAGAAGTAGTAAATAACACATCATGAATTTATAAAAGGGTAGCATGGTTGGAAGGCTCAACTGTTACCATTAAAAAAGATGGAAAATGGCTTATATTTATTGCAAACACGTTCACATTTTTTAATTGGGAAAGATGTCACTTTTAAGTTAATGCTGTAAAGGACTCTATGTCAAAGACACTTTGATTCTGCACATTTATAGAAATGACAAAATGCATTGATTGCTTCTCTATTTCTCTCCCTTCCTCTTTCCATCCCTCTCTTTCTATTTCTCTACCTCTTTTTTTTTTCTTGATCTCTATTTTAGAAACTATACAAGATAAATAGAATATAAAATTAAAAGGTTATCTTTGATTTTTTTTTTAAATAGGTAATTTTCTTAGAAAAGTTCTAACTGAACTGAACTAAGTACCACCACATAGTCATTGGAGATGGAAATTACTCAGTTTGATCTTCAAATAATAGAAAACTCTTGAAAAACATTTCAGAAAATAACCATTCCTCCTGTCAATGCACAAGTTGTACCAGAAATATTAAAGTGGTAAGGAAGATTTTATTCAAAATAGAGGAAGGCCAGAACTCAGGATCAACCCTGCTGAAACAACAGCTGGTAAGAATTGTTGTATCATCTGGTACCTCTAATTTAAAAATTTTGAGGATCATTCTATAGTGAGGCTGGAGTGAGAGGAAAAATCATAGGCTATCGATATTTGCTAATTGGCTTTACACAATAGAAAACAACGTTCTCTATCTTCGTGATGGGCAGTATTTTTATGACTTGAAGTAAGGTACGTTGCTAATGTTAGGTCTCTAGCCTTCTACAGAAAGTAGAAATTTGGGGCAGTTTACAATTTGTGTTAATTGTCTAAGAAAAGGGCTGTCAGAGACTTAGAGTAAGGAAGAAGCTTACTTAAAGTGTAGTCAAACTCAGAGTACAATTAAGTTCTTCTTGGTCATATCAAACTCTTTTAAACAAAGTTTTTCAACAAACATCTTTTCATTCAATTACAATTAGCTAAGTATATTTTTCATAAAGTTATTAAATTTTTTATATACACATATATATGTGTATATATATACATGTATTTTGCACTGTGAAAAATAATGTGAGCATTTCAGCATCTAGTTTACAATCTATAGATGTAAACTTTCATGTGTAACTTTTAGTGAGAATGCTATAAGCCCTGAACCAATTAAAAGGCACTTGAAGTGAAAGTGAAGTCGCTCAGTCATGTCTGACTCTTTGGGACATGTGGGCTGCAGACTGCCAGGCTCCTCCATCCATGGGATTTTCCAGGCAAGAATACTGGAGCAGTTTGCATTTCCTTCTCCAGGGGATATTCCCAACCCAGGAATTGAACTCGGATCTCCCACACTGCAGGCAGACTCTGTACCATCTGAGCCACCAGGGAAGCTGGTGAGAATCCTATAAGCCCTGAACCAATTAAAGGGCACTTAGTCTAACTTACTATTCCACCAAATAAATAAATAAATAAAACAAAATAAATAAGTTTAAAGACTTTTCAAATCCTAATTCTCTTATGTATTATTGACTTTTTTTTTAATGCCATGTTCCAGCCACACTGATTTTCAGTTCAGTTCAGTCGCTCAGTTGTGTCTGGCTCTTTGCTGACCACATGGACTGCAGCACACCAGGCCTCACTGTCCATCACCAACTCCCGGAGTTTACTCAAATTCATGTCCATTGAGTTGGTGATGCCATCCAACCGTCTCATCTTCTGTCTGTCCTCGCCTCTTCTCCTGCCTTCAATCTTTCCCAGGATCAGGGTCTTTTCCAATGACTCAGTTCTTAGCATCAGGTGGCCAAAGTATTGGAGTTTCAGCTTCAACATCAGTCCTTCCAATGAATATTTGAGACTAATTTCTTTTAGGATGGGCTGCTTGGATCTCCTTGCTGTCCAAGGGACTCTCAAGAGTCTTCTCCAGCACCACAGTTCAAAAGGATCAATTCTTCACCACTCAGCTTTCTTTACAGTCCAACTTTCCCATCTATGCATGACTACTGGAAAAGCCATAACTTTGACTAGACAGATCTTTGTTAGAATGGCAATGTCTCTGCTTTTCAACAAGCTGTCTAGGTTTGTCATAGCTTTTCTTCCAAGGAGCAAAAGTCTTTTAATTTCATGGCAGCAGTTACCATCTGCAGTGACTTTGGAGCTCAAAAAGATAAAGTCTTTCACTGTTTCCACTGTTTCTCCATCTATTTGCCATGAAGTGATGGGACCAGATGCCATGATTTTAGTTTACTGAATGTTGAGTTTTAAGCCAACTTTTTCACTCTCCTCTTTCACTTTCATCAAGAGGTTCTTTAGTTCTTCTTCACTTTCTGCCATAAGGGTGGTGTCATCTGCATATCTGAGGTTATTGATATTTCTCCCAGCAATCTTGATTCCAGCTTGTGCATCATCCAGTCCAGCATTTCCCATGATGTACTCTGCATATAAGTTAAATAAGCAGGATGACAATATACCTTGATGTACTCCTTTCCTGATTTGGAACCAGTCTGTTGTTCCATGTCCAGTTCTAACTGTTGCTTCTTGACCTGCATACAGATTTCGCAGGAGGCAGGTCAGGTGGTCTGGTAATCCCATCTCTTTCAGAATTTTCTAAGTTTGTTGTGATCCACACAGTCAAAGACTTTGGGGGAGTCAATAAAGCAAAAGTAGATTTTTTTCTGTAACTCTCTTGCTTTTTTGATGATCCAGCAGATGTTGGCAATTTGATCCCTGGTTCCTCTGCCTTTTCAAAATCCAGCTTGAATATCTGGAAGTTCATGGTTCATGTACTGTTGAAGCCTGGCTTGGAGAATTTTGAGCATTACTTTGCTAGCATTTTAAAGGAGTGTAATTGTGTGGTAGTTTGAACTTCTTTGGCATTTCCTTTCTTTGGGATTGCAATGAAAATTGGCCTTTTCCAGTCCTGTGGCCACTGCTGAGTTTCCCATATTTTCAGGCATATTGAGAGCTGCACTTTCACAGCATCATCTTTTATGATTTGAAATAGCTCAACTGGAATTCCATCACCTCCTCTAGCTTTGTTTATAGTGATGCTTCCTGGGGCCCACTTGACTTCACATACCAGGCTGTCTGCCTCTAGGTGAGTGATCACACCATCGTGATTATCTGGGTCGTGAAGATCTTTTCTGTATAGCTCTTCTGTATATTTTTCCCACCTCTTCTGAATATCTTCTTCTTCTATTAGGTCCATGCCATGTCTGTCCTTTATTGTGCCCATCTTTGCATAAATGTTCCCTTGGTATCTCTAATGTTCTTGAAATCTCTAGTTTTTCCCATTCTACTGTTTTCCTGTATTTCTTTGCATTGATCAATAAGAAAGGCTTCCTTATCTCTCCTTGCCATTCTTTGGAACTCTGCATTCAAATGGGTATATCTTTTGTTTTCTCCCTTTGCCTTTTGCTTCTCTTTTTTTTTCATAGCTTTTTGTAAGGCCTCCTCAACCATCTTGCCTTTTTGCAAGTTCCTCCAATACATTAAACTACCTTCTGTCTCCAGACCAACACACAGGTCTATCCTTAGAATTTGCTCAGACCAATAAAATATTTTTTATTGGACCCTTTGCGAGAGTCAATTCCTAGCCATGTTGATAAGAAGTCTGGGGTCCCCATGGAGAAGAAATGGGTCTGGGGCCCTCAAGGAGGAGGCAGGGGTCTGGAATTCTCAAGGAGGAGGAAAGGACAAATGCCTCCCCCCAGCCCCACATTCCTTAGTCTTGGCCACATGTTTTTTTTTTTTTCTTTAAATTGGGAACAATGATTATACAACAAACAACTCAGATTAAACTCTGTATTAGGGATTCTATAACAACAATGTATCCTGCTTGAGGATAGTTTCTCCTTCCTGAAAACCTTCTGACTAGTCTTGATATTTTAGTATGTATATTATGGGAATGGGTCTGGTAAGATCTTTCTATTGTTAAATTCTAATCCTGTTATCTTAAAATGTAAATTATGGGAGTGGGTCTGGTAAAAACTTTACAACCTTGAGACACTCTTTTTTGATTTATTGTAATAACTAATTTAAAAAGTATATAATTCCCTTGCTTAGATTAGCGTGGGGGCACTCTCTCTCCCCCTTCTGATATCTGTGTCAGAAGCTTTCTCTGTCCCTTTTTAAACTTTAATAAAACTCTGCTACACAAAAGCTCTTGAGTGATCAAGTCTGGTCCCTGGTCCTGAAGGTAAATCTTCTTCTTCAGAGATCATGAATCTGACACCATTCACCATAAGTTATCACCTTTCCTATATAAGGACTTCTCTGTTGGCTCAGATGGTTAAAAAAAAAAAAAAAAAAAAAAAAAAATCTGTCTGAAATGCAGGAGAGTAAAGTGAAAGCATTAGCTGCTCAGTGGTGCCTGACTCTTTGTGACCCTATAGACTGTAGTCCACCAGGCTCCTCTGTTCATCAAATTCTCCAGATACAACTGAGCAACTAACACTTTCACTTTAATTTTCACTTCATGAATGAATAGTCTTAAGTTTTATCCATTTCTATGTTGAAAAATTCTACATGCTTCTCTTATGAGTCTCTGTCCTATCTATATTATTTCATGTTGGATTGATCTTAATATGTAGAATTTGTTTATTCATTTAGACCAGACTGACTTCAAACTTCTAGCTATTTACTAATCCTTACACAATTTTTTACTTTCTAAAGCAATATGTAAGGGAAAATAATGTATAATTATTGCTATCACAGCCATTGCCACTAATAATAGTATAAAACTTATTCACTGTATTACACATTTTACTTGTATTATTTCTCATATTTACAGCAATTTGGGTAAATAGAATAATTGTCATTGAAGCTGAGGATACTGAAGGTAACAAATTATGCTACTACTTGCCAAAGGTAACATACTTTGTAAGTACAGAGCCAGGTTTCTACCACAAGCTGTTTACTACAGAGCTTGCATATTTATACTATCTTAGTTCATCAGAGATTTTTTTTTTTCCTTTTGAGATCTTAAAATGCAATGGAAGCTCTAAGAAATTTTCAGAGGTTACTTTATTCAATACACATTTGTTTGATGCATATGGAGTAGCAGGCTCAATACAACAACAAACAAAACCATGTACTCAGTAGTTAGGAAATTCATTCTAGCAGGAAAGATAACACAGAAATATATCATTATGAAACGCTATAAAACAAAGAGGGAAATATCACAGAATGGTTTCAAAGTGTAAACTGAAGCTATCTAATCTAATCAGAATGGAAGGTTACACATAAGCTCTGTTTGGAAAGATGAGCAAGATTTAGGCTTGTGAAGGAATGGGCAAAGAATATGCCAAGTAAAATACACAAAGGCAAGATAAAAATGCCTATAAAGTAAAAAAGAAATCAAAATATTGATATACAAATATGACTAGTTTTCATTTTTCTTATTCTAGGAAAAAATTACCATCATGTCATGAAAGATAAAATTAATAAATGAGATGGATGTAATTGAATTTGAAGGTTTAAGATAAATTTACTTAGGTTGAGGAGCATTACAGAGAGGTGAGTATGTATAAAGCATGTACACAATAGTATTGACTAGTTAGGAACATGGATTTATTTAATTGACAGAATGATTTAAAGAAAGAGATGCTTTAGAAATATTATTTATATATATATATATAGTACTAAAAGTTTGGGTTAAGGAAATTGATTAATATTACCACAAAATTACTTATTGGTCCTGAAAACTGATGTAAAGTTGGAACAAGCAAATGGAATTAAGCAAAGATTTATTAATCCACATATTAATAGATACTGAAAATTACAACATGTGGACTTAGAAATTTAAAGAGAGTGTGTGCATACTAAGTCGCTTCAGTCTGGTCTGACTCTTTGTGACCTTATGGACTATAGCCTGGCAGGCTCCACTGTCCATGGGATTCTCCAGGAAAGAATACTGAAGTGGGCTGCCACTGTCGTACCCTCCTTCAGGGAATCTTCTGAACCCAGGGATTGAACCCCAGTCTCTTATGTCTTCTGCATTGGCAGGCAGGTTCTTTACCACTACCTGGGAAGTGAACTGAAATCCTAAGGTAATCAATATATAATAGAAATATGGAAATAAACTTATTTAAAATAAATTAAGGTTATAATGTCTTTTCATAGAATTGTTGACAATTCATAAAGAAACAAATTATACAATGATTATATTGCAGGAAAGAAGTTTTTTGAATCTTGCATAAAGACAAAGTTAAACTGGCATACAAATGTATATGTTACTGTAAAACAGGCTAATGAAAGAAAATGTTTTGGTATTCTGTAGAAATTAACTACCAAAGGACTTTTTCCTTAGTTAGCTACTTTGGAACCAAAGTAGAAGTAGTATAGAGCTTGCATAAACTAGGTTATTAAAATTTAAGGAAAAGGAAACATGGAAGAACGAAGAATTTTCTATACAAAACAGAAGGAAGTTGCACTACAGTCAAGATTAAATTGAGCATTTGCAAGGACTGAATTGTGGAGAATTCATAATGAACCATCTATACTCAAGAGAAATAATAGATACATCTTTTGACAATACTGGTATATTTTTATCAGGAAGTATAAATATTTATTATTCAACATATTTTTTGAAAATATATGATGCAGTCTGCACATCAAAAAGAAAATGTTGTAGGCAGACCAGAAAGAAGTCACTTGCAATAATCCAGGCCTGAGAAGTATTATAGTTTTCCAATATGAAAACATTACCAGTTGCCTAATGGCTCAGGGGAAATGAGAGATGGGTGGGAGGGAAGTCTGGAGATCACAATACTTAAAGTTCTTAAACTTAAGTTCTAAACCCACATATTTATATTGTGTAGTTTGCATTTATTTTCCCCATTAATCATCTAAGACAGAGCTTACAGCATAAATTCATTCATATAGTCAACACTGTTTTTGTAAAGTAGCAATTGCTGTATAACAAATGTTAAACATAAATGACAGAATGACTCATGAAATGTAGGTGAAAGTGAAAGTTGCTCTTTGTGACCCCATGGATTATAAAGTCCATGGAATGCTCCAGGCCAGAATACTGGAGTGGGTAACCTTTCATTTCTCCAGGGAATCTTCCCAGCCCAGGGATTGAACCCAGGTCTTCTGCATTGCAGGTGAATTCTTTATCAGCTGAGCCACATAGGAAGCCCATGAAATGTAGATAGGGAACAGGAAAAAAAAAAAAAAAAAAGAATATACTCCCAGGAATATTATAAAAAGGAAACTCAATTTTGCAGAGTACTCACTGGACAACTCATGGGCAAGCTATTACTTTTACTGGTTTCAAGTTTTTAATAAAGGAAAACATACAGGTATATTTTGAAATGGGAGGAAATTGCCATTTGTCATATTTCTGTTGGTCTCATCCAAATTCACAATATAATGTTAAATATTATATTGAATAATAAATAGGAAAATCAGTAAATGCTTCCTTTTCATAAAACTTTACTGTACTAGTTTATGGAAATTATACTTTTAAAACTGTATTGAATTCAGCATTCTTTTTTCTGCTCCTCTTCCAATATATAGTGCTAATAACTTTTCCCAAGTCTTTCAAATTATTTCTTAGTTTGAAATCATTTTAATTTCTATTTGCCACTCTGAAATTGTAATGAATGATCTATGAACTGTCATTTATTCTGAGAAGCAAATAGTTCATTTGGTTCACAGTTTTAATGCTTAGCTGGATTCAGTCTCATATTGGAATATATTTCAGTGTAACTATTAAAAATGACAATACATCTCCTCTATAAATCTCATTATTTCAATAGATATCACATTAAATTGAAGCTCAGTGAAATCTAAAAGACTAAAACTGAGACAAATTTAAAAAGAAACTAAAAACTTTGAAGATTTGCAAACTTTTGCTCATTTACCTTCCAATCATGAATTAAAATTCTTCTGCCCTAATTTTCTACCTACTACTTAATTTTGGCATTTCATTATTAGTAGCATTAAATTGCTATCTAGCAGCATCAATATACTATTACAATTGCCTTAATGAGTGCAAATGAAAAAAGGCTATTTACTATATTTGCTTTTATATTGAAATTATAAATCCTAATTTATTGGTACAAAAGATATTGACAGTAGGGACATGTAATAAAGAAATAATTGACAGTAGGGACATGTAATAAAGAAAAAATAAAGAAAAAATTCCTATCTTAAGGAATGAATTTTCCTTCTAAACAAAATTACTTTCATATTTTTGGAGATAAACTATGTTTTTATTTTAAAAAGTTATCATTTAAAGTAATTAATAGTTTCATTCTACCAATAGACTACTTTCTGTGGGTAGCCATTAATATTCATTATATTAGTTGCTCAAGCATGAACAACTTCTATTAAAAAACTCTTATAGGTATTATATAATACATGAATTGCTTACTAGAAACTATATATATATATATATATATATATATATATATATATATATTTTTTTTTTTTTTTAATAATCTAAAGCTGAGTGCCAAAGAATTGATGCTTTTGAACTGTGGTGTTGGAGAAGACTCTTGAAAGTCCCTTGGACTGCAAGGAGATCCAACCAGTCCATCCTAAAGGAGATCAGTCCTGGGTGTTCATTGGAAGGACTGATGCTGAGGCTGAAACTCCAATACTTTGGCCACCTCATGAGAAGAGTTGACACATTGGAAAAGACCCTGATGCTGGGAGGGATTGGGGGCAGGAGGAGAAGGGGACGCCAGAGGATGAGATGGCTGGGTGGCATCACCAACTCGATGCACATGAGTTTGGGTGAAGTCCGTGAGTTGGTGATGGATAGGGACGCCTGGCATGCTGCAATTCATGGGGTCACAAAGAGTTGGACATGACTGAGTGACTGAACTGAAATTAACTGAAGAAACAAAGGACCATTTAATACACATACCAAACCGCAGTAACTCAGGGTATTATAATTTAAATTAAAAAAATTAAGCCCTAACTTCTTCAGGGTCACATGACTTAGGATAAGACAATGTTTGCACATGCTGTGGTTTTTATTATGGATCTAGTACCCACGGCTAGCAGTTTTTGAGCAAATAGCAAACATCCTGCAAATAAGACAACCCAGCCCAATTCCTTTTCTCCATTCCTGCCTCCAGGAAGAAAAACACTGCAGGGAAGATCTACTGTGGTTGCCTTCACCTACCTTGCTGCCTATGTACCTACAGAAATTGTTCAGTAGAAGGAGATGTTATGTCATGTAATCTGCCACACTCAAAATTATGTATACGGATGCTTAAGCCCATGGCAGACTGCCTCATTCAATATGGTTAATATAGTTCTATCTGTAAATTTAGTATTTGCCTGGCTTATAGATGTTTTTGAGGTGCATCCTTCAAAGAGGTTTTGAGTTTGCTTCAAATACAAAAAGGATTTGCTTCAAAGGAACTTTGTATTTTAATTTGCTGAGTAAAACAGAATATCAGCTTCAAGCTTGTCAGACAACCTTAATTTTGTGATTTGGGCATGTTTGTAATCCCAAAATTTCAGCAAAGTACTCTACTCATTACTAAGTTTAAGATCATTTTTCTTGCCCTCCATTTCAAGCATCAGGCAGTTATGTTTTATCATACATTGACAGAAAGGTTTTTTAGGATCACAGATTTGCCAGTGGTAGTAATATTATTAGACTTATTATCTAGGCTCAGAGTTGTATCTCTTTATGTCCTGTGAGACTTCACCACCAAATTTCAATTTCATTTATTTTTCAAATGCCCTGAGAACAAAGTCAGCTGCTTATCGTCTTAGTTCTTGACTTCACTGTTTTGCCTATTTTATTTTTTCCTATTTTTATTCACTGTTTTACTTTTTTTTTCTGAAAATTACTTAATATTTTGCCATGCTATCATTTAAAATACATTTCATTTAAAACGTCTAGTTGTCAACAGGAAAGTTATTTCAAATCTCCCGACTCTCATAATATTGGAAATGGAAGGCTCTCCTTTTCTTATTTTAATAAGATAAAAAGGCTCTCCTTTTCTTATTTTTAGAAAACCTGAGGAGTTTCTCATGACACAATGTGAGATTTAAGACCACAGATTTCATGGGTTGTTCACTTTCCTTGTTATAACTTATATAAGTGATCCCGTGAGAATGGAACAATATTAACTTTATTTTGTCCTGCTCTGTTACAGAGAGTTCAGCAGGCCATATATTAATAGATTTAGGAAGCACTGTAACATGAAATGTGGCCAAAAGTTTTCCTAAATTTCTATCACAAGATTGTCCAAAGTTCCTTGGCATAATCGCTCATGAACTGTCTGATCATTTTTGTCTTAAGTACAGTCTGTGCCCAAGTACCTTCAGGAAAACAAGACACTGTGATTATGAAGAAATCAAACCATTTATTTTAATATTGTAATAAATTCAGCAAAGTTTTCATACAAGTCTTTTATCTACTAAAGTTATTTCAAGGGTAAAAGAGTGAGAGAGAGAGAGAGAGAAAGAGACTAAAAAAATTTGTCTTCAGCCTTTTTGGTATTGAACACATGGATTCAATTCAGTCACTCAGTCATGTCCAACTCTTTACGTCCCAAAGGACTGTGTCATGCCAGGCTTATCTGTCCATCACCAATGCCCAGAACTTACTCAAACTCATGTCCATTGACTCAGTGATGCCATCCAACCACTTCAACCTTTGTCATCCCCTTCTCCTCCCTCCTTAAATCTCTCTCAGCATCAGGGTTTTTTTTTTTTTTTTTTTTTTTTTTTTCCCCAATGAGTCAGTTCTGCATCAGGTGGCCAATGTATTGGAGTTTCAGCTTCAGCATGAGTCCTTCCAATGAATATTCAGAACTGATTTCCTTTAGGATGGACTGTTTGGATTTCCTTGAAGTCAGAGGGACTCTCAAGAGTCTTCTCCAAAACCACAGTTCAAAAGCATCAATTCTTCGATGCTCAGCTTTCTTTATGGTCCAATTCTCACATCCATACATGATGACTGGAAAAACCATACCTTTGAGTAGATGGATCCTTGCTGGTAAAGTAATGTCTCTGGTTTTTAATATGCTGTCTAGGTTGGTCTTAGTTTTTCTTCCAAGGAGCAAGAGTCTTTTAATTTCATGGCTGCAGTCATCATCTGCAAATTTTGGAGCCCAAGAAAATAAAGTCTGTCCCTTTTCCATTGTTTCCCCAACTATTTGCCATGAGGTGATAGGACCAGATGTCATGATCTTAGTTTTCTGAATATTGAGTTTTAAGCCAACATTTTCACTCACCTCTTTCACTTTCATCAAAAGGTTCTTTAGTTCTTCTTGACTTTCTGCCATAAGGGTGGTGTTGTCTGCGTATCTGAGGTAATTGATATTTTTCCTGGCAATCTTGATTCCAGCTTGTGCTTCATCCAGCCTGGCATTTCACAGGATGCACTCTGTATATAAGTTAAATAAGCAGGGTGACAATATAAAGCCTTGACGTACTCCTTTACCAATTTGGAATGAGTCTGTTGTTCCATGTCCAGTTCTAACTGTTGCTTCTTGATCTGTATATAGATTTCTCAGGAGGCAGGTGAGGTGCTCTGATATTCCCATTTCTTGAAGAATTTTCCACTGTTTGCTGTGATCTACACCACCAAAGGCTTTGGCATAGTCAATAAAGCAGAAGTAGATGTTTCTCTGGAACTCTTTTGCTTTTTTCATGATCCAACAGATGTTGGCAATTTGATCTCTGGTTCCTTTGCCTTTTCTAAATCCAGCTTGAACATCTGAAACTTCACGGTTCACATTCTGTTGAAGCCTGGCCTGGAGAATTTTGAGCATTATTCTGCTAGCATTTTAAATAAGTGCAATTGTGCAGTAGTATGAGCATTCTTTGGCATTGCATATCTTTGGGACTGAAATGAAAACTGACCGTTTCCAGCCCTGTGGCCACTGCTGAGTTTTCCAAGCCTGCTGGCATATTGAGTGCAACACTTTCACAGTAGTTCAATCTTTTAGGATTTGAAATAGCTCAACAGAAATTCCATATCCCCCACTAGGTTTGTCTGCAGTGATGCTTCCTAAAGCCCACTTGACTTCGTATACCAGGATGTCTGGCTCTAGGTGAGTGATCACACCATCGTGATTATCTGGGTCATGAAGATCTTTTCTGTGTGGTCTTCTGTGTATTCTTGCCACCTTTTCTGATTATCTTCTGCTTCTGTTAGTCCATACCATTTCTGTCCTTTATTGTGCCCATCTTTGCATGAAATGTTCCTTTGGTATTTCTAATGTTCTTGAAGAGATCTCTAGTCTTTCCCATTCCTGTATTCCTTTGCATTGATCACTGAGGGAGGCTTTCTTATCTCTCCTTGCTATTCTTTGGAACTCTGCATTCAAACGTGTATATCTTTCCTTTTCTCCTTTGCTTCTAGGTTCTCTTCTTTTCCCAGCTATTTGTAAGGCCTCCTCAGACACCTATTTTGCTTTTTTTTTTTCTTTTGCATTTCCTTTTCTTGGGAATGGTCCTGATCACTTCCTCCTGTACAATGTCACAAAACTCCATTCATAGTTCTTCAGGCACTCTATCAGATGTAATCCCTTAAATCTCTCTGTCACTTCCACTGTATAATCATAAAGAATTTTATTTAGGCCATACTTGAATGGTTTAGTGGTTTTCCCTATGCACCTTATAGGTGGCTCAGAGGTTAAAGCGTCTGCCTGCCATGCAGGAGACCAGGGTTCGATCCCTGGGTTGGGAAGATTCCCCTGGAGAAGGAAATGGCAACCCACTCCAATATTCTTGCCTGGAGAATCCCATGGATGGAGGATCCTGGTGGACTACAGTCCACTGGGTCGCAAAGAGCTGGACACGACTGAGCGACTTCATTTTCACTAGTGGATTTCCCTACTTTCTTCAATTTCAGTCTGAATATGGCAATAAGGAGTTCGTGATCTGAGCCACAGTCAGCTCCCAGTCTTGTTTTTGCTGACTATATACAGCTTCTCCATATTTGGCTGCAAAGAATATAATCAATCTGATTTCAGTATTGACCATGTGGTAATGTCCATGTGTAGAGTCTTCTCTTGTGTTGGTGGAACAGGGTGTTTGCTATGACCACTGAGTTCTCTTTGCAAAGCTCTGTTATCCTTTGCCCTGCTTCATTTTGTATTCCTAAGCCAAATTTGCCTGTAACTCTAGGTATCTCTTGACTTCCTACTTTTGCATTCCAGTCCCCTATAATGAAAAAGATATCTTTTTTGGGTGTTAGTTCTAGAAGGTCTTGTAGGTCCTCATGGAACTGTTCAACTTAAGCTTTTTCAGTATTACTGGTCAGGGCATAGACTTAGATTACTGTGATATTGAATGCTTTGCCTTGGAAACGAACAGAGATCACTATCTGATTTTTGAGATCGCATCCAAGTACTGCTTTTCAGACTCTTTTGTTGATTATGAAGTTCACCCCATCTCTTCTAAGGAATTTTTGCCCACAGTAGTAGATATAATGGTCATCTGAGTTAAATTCACCCATTCTGGTCCATTTTAGTTCACTGATTCCTAAAATGTCGATGTTCACTCTTGCCATCTCTTGTTTGACTACTTCTAATTTACCTTGATTCATGGACCTAACACTCCAGGTTCCTATGCAACATTGTTTTTTACAGCATCGGACTTTATGTCCATCACCAGTCACATTCACAACTGGGTGTTGTTTTTGCTTTGACTCCGTCTCTTCATTCTCTCTGGAGTTATTTCTCCACTGTTTTCCAGTAGCATCTTCAGCGCCTACCGACCTGGGGAGTTCACCTTTCAGTGTCCTATCTTTTTGCCTTTTCATACTGTTCATGGGTTTCTCAAGGCAAGAATACTGAAATGGTGTGTCATTCCATTCTCCAGTGGATCACATTTTGTCAGAATATATGGATTATGTGGAGATTATTATGGAGATGGAGTAAGTGGAGCCTGAGAACTCAGGGTTGATGACTGACCTAAGTTGTGCTGTTAGAATACTGAATGATTTACTACCTCTTCCTTTTGGCCATCTCACAACACATCCAACACTGAGTACTCAAAGTTAAGAACACTTGACAATGAGTTGAAAAATATCTCAAAAGGCCTTTCAGTCTACCCTTCTCAACACATTACTTTCCCTACTACACATCAGAAGATAAGAGCACTAGCTTACCCTCTATTTAAGCACAGGGATTTAGCAAAAGATTGGACTTCACTGCCAACTGCATTATCATGGTGGAAAGTAACTTCTTTTGCAACCACAGTCAACTATGGAAAAGGGGAGGTGGATATCTACTAATTATGAAAATCAAGGAAGTACCATCAGTCCACCTATAAGCTCAGAGAAACACGTGTAAGGGAAGAGACTTCCTGTCCTAAATCCTCTGGAGAAACACATGTAAAAAATACACTATTTGTCTTAAATTCAGAGATGATTGATGATATTATCCAAAACAGAAGAGCTGAAACAAAAATTATTTTCTTACATTTAAACAGTATTTACATGTTTCCTTTCAGTATTTTATTACCTAGTTTTGGTTTGTATACAAGAATTGGTTGTTTTCCTTTTCCTATGAAATTTTACTTAATCACCATATGTATAAGCCAAGAATATTAGCTCTAACTCTGTAACTGTCAAGCTGTTCATTTTTGAACAAGACAATTAACCCAATTTTCTTCAAAAGCACATAGTTTTTAGAGTGGAGTGTTTTGGATCCAAAAAGAAAGGTCTTGAAATCGTATGAGCTGAATTAGTTTCAACAAACAAAACAAACCTTCTGTTATATAGTTTTTATCCTTAAAATGTGAATAATAATACCTACCCAAGAGTTGTGTTGTAAGGACTTCTTATACTAACACATACATACTTGGTAAAGTTAAATACAGTAAGAGTTCAGTAAATAGTAACAGATATATCATTTTAATATTTCAATTATTATTAACACCTATCAAGAATACCTTATGTTTTCGTAAAAAAGATTAGTTTTCTTTTATTGTTTCCAATCTGTCAACATTTATCACTAAGAACATATTATACTTTATAATTTGCAAAAAAATCTCCTATAGAATAAATTACGAAAACATTATTTAAATGAAATGTATTTGATCTGTTTTTATCTTAAATTATTGAATGCATTAGGACCAATTTTATTGATCCATTTTATTGAGGCACAGAAAACTTAGGTAACTTGTACATATGTGCACATTTAATACGTGACAGATGTGGGATACAAACCTGGGAAGACTGCTTACAGAGCTTGCACTATTAAACCAAAGTGTTATAGCTCTCTTGGCTTGCAAGCACTCAAATTGAGGATGTAAATTATAATGAAATCTCTAGTAGTCAGAACAGAGTCAGTAGCATGTTCATGTCAATCTGGCTTAAGAAAAGCTCTTGCTAATTCATCTGCAGATTCTTACTTCCTCCAGAATTTTGTTAGTTCTTCTTCTTATTCTTTAACAAATTCTTGATGAGGAAAAGCAAATTTTAATTGTTTTAATATCGTACATATATATATATATATATATATACATATTTCACAATTCCACAAGATAAAATGTATAGCTACTATTGCAAGCTCTCTCCAGATGAGATATTTAGTCATATCATTAATAGTTCTCTAGATTAGTAATCTGAGAAGGCAATGGCACGCCACTCCAGTACTCTTGCCTGGAAAATCCCATGGACTGAGGAGCCTGGTAGGCTGCAGTCCATGGGTTCGCTAAGAGTTGAGCACGACTGAGCAACTTCACTTTCCCTTTTCACTTTCAAGCATTGGAGAAGGAAATGGCAACCCACTCCAGTGTTCTTGCCTGGAGAATCCCAGGGACAGGGGAGCCTGGTGGGCTGCCATCTATGGGGTCCAACAGAATCTGACACAACTGAAGTGACTTAGCAGCAGCAGCAGCAGATCAGTAATGGAAAATAATTACAATATTCAATAATTAAGTTGCCTTTGGTGTAAAAGTCACCAAGTAAGATGTACTTCTTGCAAAGAATATTTTTGAGAGTTAGAATTTAAAAAAATTAGTGAGCACTGAATAAATTATATATGTATATTACCTGCCTCCTGAGAAATCTGTATGCAGATCAAGAAGCAACAGTTAGAACTGGACATGGAACAGACTGGTTCCAAATAGGAAAAGGAGTACGTCAAGGCTGTATATTGTCACCCTGCTTATTTAACTTATATGCAGAGTACATCATGAGAAATGCCTAGCTGGATGAAGCACAAGCTGGAAACAAGATTGCCGGGGAAAATATCAAGAACCTCAGATACGCAGATGACACCACCCTTATGACAGAAAGTAAAGAAGAACTAAAGAGGCTCTTGATGAAAGTGAAAGAGGAGAGTGAAAAGTTGGCTTAAAACTCAACATTCAGAAAACTATGATCATGGCATCGGGTCCCATCACTTCATGGCAAATATATGGGGAAACAATGGAAACAGTGAGAGTTTATTTTCTGGGGCTCCAGGATCACTGCAGATGGTGTCTGCAGCCATGAAATTAAAAGACTCTTGCTCCTTAGAAGAAAAACTATGACCAAACTAGAGAGCATATTAAAAAGCAGAGATATTACTTTGCCAGCAAAGGTCCATCTAGTCGAAGCTATATTTTTTCCAGTAGTGATGTATGGATGTGAGATTTGGATTATAAAGAAAACTGAGTGCTGAAGAATTGATCATTTTGAACTGTGGTGTTGGAGAAGACTCTTGAGAGTCGCTTGGACTACAAGGATATCAAACCAGTCCATGCTAAAGGAAATCAGTCCTGAATATTCATTAGAAGACTGATGCTAAAGCTGAAGCTCCAATACTTTGGCCACTGATGCAAAGAACTGACTCACTGGAAGAGACCCTGATGTTGGGAAAGACTGAAGGAGGGAGGAGAAGGGAATGACAAAGATTGAGATGGTTAGATGGCATCACCCACTCTATGGACATGAATTTAAGCAAGCTCCAGGAGTTCGTGCTGCACAGGGAAGCTTGGCTTGCTGCAGTCCATGGGGTTACAAAGAGTCAGACATGATTGAGCGACTGAACTGAACTGAACTGATATTCAGTGTATGTTTCATTTACTAGGTAATAGAGAGAAGGCAATGGCAACCCACTTCAGTACTCTTGCCTGAAGAATCCCATGGATGGAGGAGCATGGTAGGCTGCAGTCCATGGGGTCGCTAAGAGTCGGACATGACTGAGCAACTTCACTGTCATGCATTGGAGAAGGAAATGGCAACCCACTTTAGTATTCTTGCCCAGAGAATCCCAGGGACAGAGGAGCCTGTTGGGTACCGTTTATGGGGTCACACAGAGTCGGACATGACTGACGTGACTTAGCAGCAGTGATATAATAAGTTTTAGTCATAATCTGTAAGCAAACATTTTGGAAAATTTATTGATAAGGTATTTGATTATTAACTTTTTTGGTACTGTTTATAATTATAATTTTACAGTTTGATAGTTATTCTCAAATTCTTCAAGCCTCATTCAAATTTTTTTTTAAATCATTAAGATAATAAATTTTCTAGTCTTTTAACGGAGAAGGCAATGGCAACCCACTCCAGTACTCTTACCTGGAAAATCCCATGGACAGAGGAGCCTGGTAGGCTGCAGTCCATGGAGTTGTGAACAGTCGGACACGACTGAACGACTTCACTGTCCCTTTTCACTTCCATGCACTGGAGAAGGAAATGGCAATCCACTCCAGTGTTCTTGCCTGGAGAATCCCAGGGACAGCGGAGCCTGGTGGGCTGCCGTCTATGGGGTCGCACAGAGTCGGACACGACTGAAGTGACTTAGCAGCAGCAGTCTTTTAACAGTAATACTAGTTGCCAAAACACATGAAAGTGTATCAAAGTTTTGAATAACTATAAATGAGAAATCTAGCATTCTATTCATAGTAAGTCCTAGTGTTTATATACTAAATCCGAGTTTACAGTCTATGGGAACTTAAATAGAATTTGTATTATACTGTTATGTGAAAATAGTATAAATTCTAATTATGCTGAATTGGTTCACAGTACTTTTCTGGTCTACTATATCTTTCTACTTCTCTGTATATTCATTCTATTAATTTTTGAGAGTTTGATATTGAAACTCCAACTTAAAGTCTTAATTTATCTACTTAAAAAGTAATTGCAATACACAGTGAAACTATATGTAACCACATTCTGTATTTTCCAAGTCTCCTGTAAATGCATTATCATACTTTCACAGTTAAAAAATAGAAATTAATAAATAAATTTTAAAAAAGATTAAAAGTTTTTAAAAGCATATTAATCCTTTTATGAAAATGAAATTACAGAAATACTTCATTCACTTAAACACTTTACTGACAAAATCAAAATATCTTTGTAAGATTTTAAATCCTTTTGTTTCTTTTTCTAATGTAATTTTCAAATGTATTTCCATACACTGACCATAGCCAATGTGACTTATTCAGTTCAGTTCAGTCGCTCAGTCGTGTCCGACTCTTTGAGACCCCATGAATCACAGCACGCCAGGCCTCCCTGTCCATCACCAACTCCCAGAGTTCACTCAGACTCACATCCATCGAGTCAGTGATGCCATCCAGCCATCTCATCCTCTGTCATCCCCTTCTCCTTCTGCCCCCAACCCCTCCCAGCATCAGAGTCTTTTCCAATGAATCACTCTTCGCATGAGGTGGCCAAAGTATTGGAGTTTCAGCTTTAGCATCATTCCTTCCAAAGAAATCCCAGGGCTCATCTCCTTCAGAATGGACTGGTTGGATCTCCTTGCAGTCCAAGGGACTCTCAAGAGTCTTCTCCAACACCACAGTTCAAAAGCATCAAGTTTTCGGTGCTCAGCTTTCTTCACAGTCCAACTCTCACATCCATACATGACGACTGGAAAAACCATAGCCTTGACTAGACGGACCTTTGTTGGCAAAGTAATGTCTCTGCTTTTGAATATGCTATCTAGGTTGGTCATAACCCTCCTTCCAAGGAGGAAGCGTCTTTTAATTTCATGGCTGCAGTCACCATCTGCAGCGATTTTGGAGCCAGAAAAATCAAGTCTGACACTGTTTCCACTGTTTCCCCATCGATTTCCCATGAAGTGATGGACCAGATGCCATGATCTTCATTTTCTGAACATTGAGTTTTAAGACAACTTTTTCACTCTCCTCTTTCACCTTCATCAAGAGGCTTTTTAGTTCCTCTTCACTTTCTGCCATAAGGATGGTGTCATCTGCATATCTGAGGTTATTGATATTTCTCCCGGCAATCTTGATTCCAGCTTGTGCTTCTTCCAGCCCAGCCTTTCTCATGATGTAGTCTGCATATAAGTTAAATAAGCAGGGTGACAATATACAGCCTTGATGTACTCCTTTTCCTATTAGGAACCAGTCTGTTGTTCCATGTCCAGTTCTAACTGTTGCTTCCTGACCTGCATACAGATTTCTCAAGAGGCAGGTCAGGTGGTCTGGTATTCCCATCTCTTTCAGAATTTTCCACAGTTTATTGTGATCCACACAGTCAAAGGCTTTGGCATAGTCAATAAAGCACAAATAGATGTTTTTCTGGAACTCTCTTGCTTTTTTGATGATACAGTGGATGTTGGCAATTTGGTCCCTGGTTCCTCTGCCTTTTCTAAAACCAGCTTGAACATCTGGAAGTTCACGGTTCACATATTGCTGAAGCCTGGCTTGGAGAATTTTGAGCATTACTTTACTAGTGTGTGAGATGAGTGCAATTGTGTGGTAGTTTGAGCATTATTTGGCATTGCTTTTCTTTGGGATTGGAATGAAAACTGACCCCGTGGGGCCACCTGACTTATTAGAGGCTTATAAATTGAAATTATAGTACATCTTTTTTGAACAAATAAAAGCAACCAGGACAAATTCTTTTTTCCAACCAAATGAGAATTTCAGAGAACTCCCATAGAACAAAAGAAATACTTTTCTTGAAGGAAGCTTCATTTAACATTGCTTTTTAAACACAAAAGGGACACACATTCCAATAATAGAGGTAGATAATAAAATACAAATAGAAAAATAACTTCAGGCTATAGCAAAACACCAGCCTGGAGTTATGCTGCTTTTCATAGACTTTATAAAAAGTCAAAGTCCCACTTGTTGCAGTTTTTTCAAAGACTTAGTAAAAATCAACAAAATCTGTTCAAGTTTATCTTCTCTGCATTACCTCCCACAATTGTCCCAAACTAAAGCTTTCTAGACTCTAGATTTGAAGAACATAACTTTGCAACATTTACTTACACATTTAGAAATAAAATAAATTGACAATTCATATTGTATCAAAAGTGTCTTATTTTAATGTGTTGGTTTTTCTATATTTATATAAAGCTATAAATTCTGTGCAAATATAAAGGAATATATATAATAAGTAATACATATATATTATGTAAGTTTATGTATTATGAAAACACATGTGTGTGTGTGTGTGTGTGTATATATATATATATATTAAACATTATCATATATATCTATTTAGAAACAGAAAACTCACCTACTCATATTGGGACAAGAAGATACTATGGTAAAATACAAAGTTGCCAAAGTCCAAACTAGAGATCAATGCAAATATATCAATGAAGCAGAAGTTTGATCATTGAAAATAGATACAGAAGGGTATCAATAATACAAAAAATCCAGTTTAAGATTTAGAGGTCAGATTTCAGAATTTCAGGCAGAATTTATGAGAAATTATGAACAAATGGAAGCTGAGGGAAGACAGAAATCAAGAGGGGCAATAATGTTTCCACCTGCAAATAATTTACACCGTGTACTAGAAAATAGAATAAATGGAACAGAGAATATAAACAAACAAAAGCACAGTAATTACAACAGAAAATCTATGATTTAATTAAAAATATACTATGTTTTTAAGAAATACCTAGGGTTGGAGTGAGGAGAGAGTAGATGTGCATTTCACAGCAATAGATCAAGGCAAGGCTTATTGACCTCTGCAGTGGATGAGGCAACACAGCACCCCAAAACCTAGCATGAAAAACTCATGACCCAAGCAGAGGCTAGGGAGGTAGCTTCCACTACTGCTTCCACTGATGCTGTCAGTATGTTTAACCTCCTTAGACCTGAGATGATGCTGCAGGAAGCAGGAAGAGGAATCATAACAATCTAACTTCAGAAACTACTGGTGATGTTCCACCATTGGAGGGAGAATATTGCAAACAATGGTGAGAACTTTTGAAGAATATGAGTCAGAGACAGATAACAAACACATGAATTTCAGAAGAGGGATTCCTCCACTGAGAGAAATAAAACTGTTCCCGCATATTTCTCTTGTACCTCTCCATTCTATTTTTCTTCTATGTTGGTCTCTTAAAACTAAACTTTTCCATTAAAAATAGCTTTTACAGCTATCAATATAACCACTCAAGTACATTACATTTATGGTTTACAATTATGTCTGTACTTAAAGAAAATCAGCATATTTATGAAGTATTTTTAAATTTAGAAATATATATGGTGTATATGTGCAGACATATGTATTTAAACACATATATTTGTAGATACATATTCATAAAAATATGTATTATACATGTGTGCTTAGTCACTCAGTCATGTCTGACTCTGCCACCCCATGGACTGTAGCCCACCAGGCTTCTCTGTCCATGGGATTTCCCAGGCAAGAATACTGGAGTAGGTTGCCGTTTCCACTTCCAGAGGATCTTCCCTACCCAGGGATCAACCTCCTGTCTCCTGCATTGGCAGGCGGGTTCTTTACTATTCAACCACCTTGGAAGACCATTTATACATACAAGAAATTAGCGGGAGAAGAATATATATCCTTGGCATTTTGAATTATGATGTTTCAAGTGAAGGAAGCCTGAGTGCTGTTTTCTTTTTTTCCAATGAGTCATTTCTCTTGGAAGCTCACTCTTAAAAGTTCTGTGTATTGATAATCTCTTTCACTTCTGTATAGTAATTCTTTTCAAACAAAACACCTTCCAATTTAGTTTTTTTGACATGTTTTTCTTATTTTTAATATACATTTATAGCAGTGTCCTGGATAATCCAAATCAGCACACCCTAAACCTGGAGGGATTGTCTTATTTTCGTACTAGATTTGCTTAATCCATCATTGATAAATTTATATAAAAGCTCACCCACATGCCTTGCAATTTTTATAGCAATTCATCTTACATTTATAGAATATCAAATATGGAAATTAATTGAGAATATCCTGCAGGGATCATTTTTGCTAGTGAGACGGAGAGAATAATTTATATTCATGTATTATTTTGTAATATCTTTCTGAGTGTCTTGGTTAATGAAATATAATTTATCTTTGAAAATTCTTATATTTTCATTTCTGTGACCTAAATGACTTTTGTTCTCTGTAGCAAATATTTATTTTAGAAGATGAAGAAACATGTGTCTCATTTTGATTTTATGCTTCCTTTTATAAAAAGGGAGGTTTCAAGTCCATTAAATAGATTTGAATAACTGGTGACATTCTCATAATAAGAGGACTTGCTGTAGCTCAGCTTAAATCTTGTGCTGTTACTATGAAATTCAAAAACAAAAGTAGAGGAATGGACATGTTTAGTGAACAGCAGCCTGTGACTTTCTGAACAAATGGTTTAGAGGGAGCATTAAGCTAATAGGTAGACTTAGACTTTTTTCCTTTCCTTTTTCTTCTTCCTTTTTTTTTTTTTTTTTTTTTTGAAGATAAGACTGCATTTAATAAGAAATGCCTAAGAGCCAAAAAAATCTGTGTGTGGTGTGAAACGTGTCCTGCTACAGAACATCTATGATTCTTAGAAACTGAAACATATATGATATTAAATATATGTTAAAGCTAAAAGAAAAATGTTGAGGAAAACCACATGAGCAAGTTATAAAGAGTAAATAAGAGTCAGAGTGCTGTGTAGGATTTAATTTGGGACTTACATAGCCAGAGGGAAAACAACAGACAAGACCTTGACCTATTAAAGATGGACAACTAGATATGAGAACCCTAAATAAAACCAGGACTCCCAAAATGATATGTCTTAAGAGGAAGCCTGAGTTACGGTAAAAAACAAACAAAAAACTTAACTTACCAGCAAGGGAGACAAGGAGACCACTTCTCTGCTTCAACTCAACATCAGATGGGGAAAACTTCTCTGAAAACGTATAACCATTGTCATATACTCACATTCTGAACAGAAATTTCATGCTCTTGGCCATCTAGGAATTCACAAGTTAAAATATGAGAGGCTCTGAGATGGTGGTCTTCTATGGCAAAATGAAAAGCACAGGTGCTCTCAAAGGAAAAATTCCTCAGTTAAGTTTCTTCAGGATTCCCGCAGCTTTATTCTTTAATGAAACAAAGAAGAGGTGTAAACTCATTTTCTACCACACAGGCTCTTCCCCCTGGGACTGGTACCACAGGAATTTCGTCAGCGGAGGGGAAGGGGCGGAGTTCCTGTGAGACCGCAGCTGAGCTGCTTACGCAACTCTGCACGTGACCCGCCCACTGAACTGAGGTGTCAGTGTGGCCATCTTGCACTCAGAGCTCTTCTCTGAAGTGCTGGCATGAGAGGCCCCTGCACGCAGCACCCTGTTAGCAAGTGAAACTAGGCTAGCACAAAGGAAAAGAAAGGTTAGATTTTATTTTATTACCTAGGTTCTATTTTTATTTCCCAAGAATTGTTAATGGGCTTTGCTGCTGACAGTTGTTGGGGCACAACCTCAGGAGCTTCCCAGGTATAAGCTGAAGCCCTCTCAGGGTACACAGAGGGTGTGTGTGCATGCATGTGTGTGCTCAGTCGTATCCGACCATTTGGCAACATCATGGACTGTATAACCCACCAGGCTCCTCTATCCATGGAGTTTTCCAGGCAAGAATACTGAAGTAGGTTACCATTTCCTTCTCCAGGGAATCTTCCAGACCCATGGATCTAACCTGAGTTTCTTGTGTCTCCTGAATTGGCAGGCGGATTCTTCACCAGCTGAGCAGAGGGCAGAGAGAGGCTAAAGAGACAAACACTCCAGGTTGGTAGGTGGCAGGTTTCATAAACAAGGGAATTTACAAAGTTTGTCTTGAGTGGCTCCTAGACAAGCTAGAGCTTTACATTCACCCTTAAGAATCTGAAATGTTTATACAGAGGCCACTGGCACGCACCATCCAGATGAGCTCAATGTCTTTAGCCTTTATCTTAAGGCTGTGTCCTCGAGCATCTTCTAGGGAAGGGAAGGTAAAGTGGAGTGCACAATTCCAAGGATGGGAGAGAGTGAGAGATGCCTCCAGTTTCCCTGATTTAACTCGAGGGTCTACCTGCGTCGTCTCTCAGTGATTTCTCCCAACGTTAATGCACTTTTCTACACCTATTATACATTTATGAGAGCAACAATGTATTTTTCAATGTTATATATATTTTTTGTTACTAAAGGAAAATAGATTTAAAACTAGGCACCATTTTTGTCCCGATTGTTTAATTATTTCAGTGCTTTAATATTATTTTGGCTCTTACAGTTCTCGTTACTGACTTGCTTACCATGTGTAATAAAATAGTTGTTAGCTTCCTTGAGGGCTATCTGGAGACCTTGTTGTGCTGTTTAGGCATTTTAAAGTAGTATCAACTAATTAATTGCACCTCAGCATCTGATATGACTTTTTTGGCCTTGGCAGTTAGATTTACTTGGTAGATACAAGATGAAAACATAGGGTAGAATATATATAAATCAACTGGTATTGCCTATATTGATTTAATTAACTTTTCCAGCTAGGAGAGAACACCTCTTATTCCTCAGTAGTTTATTAACATAATCTTAAAGCTGGCAACCTATGCGAAATGGAGATTTTTCTTGGGAAATGTGGGATCTATGTCCAGCTATCTCATGTCCAACATACATACGTGTGTGTGTGTGTGTGTGTGTGTGTGTGTGTGTATGGAGAAGGCAATGGCACCCCACTCCAGTACTCTTGCCTGGAAAATCCCATGGACGGAGGAGCCTGGTAGGCTGCAGTCCATGGGGTCCTTAAGAGTCGGACACGACTGAGCGATTTCACTTTCACTTTTCTCTTTTCATGCACTGGAGAAGGAAATGGCAACCCACTCCAGTATTCTTGCCTGGAGAATCCCAGGGAAGACGGAGCCTGGTGGGCTGCCGTCTATGGGGTCGCACAGAGTCGGACACGACTGAAGCGACTTAGCATAGTATATATATATATATATATAATTGGGATCTCTGAATTGAAACCCCTTGCAGCTGACTAATGCTTAATCAATGACCAACTAGAAAAGTTGGGTAAAAATACAGGAATGACATGCTTATTTTGAAGCAGTTCAGCCAGATGTATACATATAATTTGTATTCATTTCTACATTATACCTGTAGATGCAGCTGCCAGTCAAGAAAAGAACTGCTGCTCAGCTTTGGGATAGTGTTGAGTCCTAATAAATAATTTGTACCCCAAACACTAGCCTTTTATTTGCTTCTGCAGAACCCAACATGGTGCGATTTCTACATATACTTTGAACTTCCTTAATGTAACATTCAGTAAGCATATCCATTATACAAATGCATATGATGCATTATGCAGAATGAAAGTATAGCACTAAGTCAAAATATTGCTGGTGGATTACCCATGTTATGAATATTGGCAAACAGGTAATGAGAATTAAGGTTTCATGGAGTTTGTGAGGATTAAGTTGAAGTTTAGGCAGAGCACATTGCATATCAAAAGATAAGAAAATATGGAGAAGTGGAACAACCAAAAATATTGTCACATAAATGAAAAATGTTATGAAGTGTGAGTACAGAATAGTCTGGACACAATCTTAGGAGTCATCTTAATACTTTTAATATCTCATCCTGTGGTATCTATATATTTTCAAATGTTTGATATGCAGATACATGCTAATAGGTCTCTTATCACTGACGTTAACAGTCTAAAAAACTTTTGATTTTTCTTTGCATCATTATTTTTGTAATGGTCATTTCACACTTTAAACTGGCAGTTATTTTGGTCACCTAAACAGTTTTAACATCTAAGCCTTTTTTGTTTGAGAGTATTGACAAGAATCATGTAAATTTTTTAAAACCTTAGTGATTTTATCTTTAAAATATCCTTTCCACGTTATAAAACAAAACATTTTCTGTGAATAAGTTGATTTTGTATGCATTTTCATTCATTGTGACAAGGATATAAAATAGTGAGAATGGACCTTTTCAATATGTTAAGACTATTAAAGCTTTGTAATACATATATTTTAAATAAAGTGTGTGTGTGTGTGTGTTAGTCACTCAGTTGAGTCCAACTCTTTGCAATTCCATGGACCATAACCCTTCAGGCTCCTCTGTCCATGGGATATTCCAGGCAAGAATATTGAAGTGAATTGCCATGCCCTTCAGGGGAATTTTCCTGACCCAGGGATCAAAACCGGTTCTCCTGCATTAGCAGGCAGATTCTTTACTATCTGAGCCACCAATGAAGCCCTTTCAATGAAGTAGAGCATGCCAATTGTGAAAGCAATGCGTGTCCTATATTTTCTGAATATTTGTTAATAAGCTCAACTTTCCTATTTACTTTAAACTAGTTTGGGTTCATGAACAGTCAAAGCACTTAAGGATGTGTGGTCTAATTGACTTGTGCAGATTGATTTGTCTATTAGTCCCTCGTAAAGGAGTGTATAAAATGCACTTCTATTTAGTTTATGTATGAAACGCATGTGTTTTGTATTGCTTGGTAAAGTACATTTGTTATTTTTAAAGAGTTTCATTTTATTTTTGTTTTATTTGTTGTTTTCTTGGTAACTAATCTTCAAAACAACTAACCGATACCTACTAATCTGAATAACTTATCTGATAAAACTTATTTGTATTATTTTATTTTTCATTTGCAAAAAGTGTAAAATAATATTTTGAGGTAATTACAATATTCATGTATGTGCAAATGAATAATTACACATGTCAGAAAGATGGGGAAAAAGTAGAGTCTAGATAATTATTATAATATCTTTTGAAGATCTCCCTACAAAATTATTTCCATCTCCTTTGAAATAAGGATTTTAAAATTTCTTGGAAGTTCACCTGATGCCTTCCTGAAAATAAGGTTCTGTCAATATGACAGATAGTTATCATTTTGGTAAATCATTTCTCCCTTCTAGCATGTGTAGATGTTTTCAGTGAATGCACCTGTCTTATAAGTGTCTTCTAAAGAAAATGAAAATGACATGACTTCAGGGGTCTGTTGGTTGAAATATTTTCTCCAATTATCTGTGTCAGCACAGAGAGAAATAATGTTAATTCTGACCTAAAGATATGGTTCAAGAATCTTCTTCACACACTCTCACTTATGATTCTCATTGATCTTTTTTAAGTGAAGGCCATTTAGCAAAGATTTCCTCCAGTAAGTTCATATCTCTGTTTTTTTTTTTTTTCAAGTTTTCAAATTCTTGCTACATTTTCCCTGTTAGTGATATTGCAAACAGCAATTAATTGGCATTGTTGCTCTTGTCCTCATTATCACTGTAGATTTTGAAAAACAATCTAATAGAAGTACCAGATTCCGAGCTAACTGTCAATTATGTTCTTACTGAACAGAAAGAGCATCTGGCTTTCTAAACTCCTGATTACATTCTTAAACCTGAAATGAATGTTTTCAGGTTTGAATGAAAATACATTGCAATTTCATAATCTTGAATAAAATACTAGATGTAGATAACAATACCGATTTATAATTTTTTATACAAAAAGCTTTTTGTGGGGAAAAGAAAATGTTTATTTATAGGGAATCACTGTTATATGAAAAATGAATAGAAATACTAACTTTGGAATGACAACTTTCATATACTTTAAGACTTCTTAGATATAATAGAACTTACAAATGCCATTTATTGTACATCTGTGAACACAAAGCCATATGTTGAACCTGATTATTCTAGTAAATTAAAACATTACAAACCCCAGAGGGCAATTACAAAACCTTTGTCAAAAGTCATGGAAACTAGCATAGTCTAATCCCAAAGTAAATAAGAATATGCATAAAAAGTACAGGTCTAAGATACTTCATAGTATCATTAACGGAAGTAATATTTGGAAACAGATACAACATCCAGTAGGAAATGATCATATATTAATTTTAGCACACCTACATGATGCAATGTAGACTTTGGTTAACATTACCTTAATTCATTTTGTATAAGAATATTTATTAGCATAAAATACCAACATTATACATAATGAATAAACTATTACAAAATAACATGAAAATAAAAATGTTTCCCCAAAATTATTTATTCAAAATCTGGAAGATTATATGCAAAATGTATTTTCAGAAGTACCATTGTTATTGATTTTAATTTCCCTTTTGATTATGTGTGTTTATGAACTTACAGTGGTTAAAATAAGATACAATAATCATGATGATGATAGTAATAATTGCCAACCCAATATGTTTACAGTGGTCACACCTAGCTGTTGACTACGGTTTTTAAAAGAGTACTCACGTTCTGAAAGTCTAAATTGATAAGACACTCTCTGTAGAGATAGCCAGTAGCAAGTGGCAGACGAGTATTTCTCAGGTATTCTCTAACTGATAAAAACTTTTTTATCTGTATTAACTAGGATTTTGCCATCTCAGCTTTTTAAAATTGTACTTTAAGTGTGAAATTTTTCCATAGAGTATTAGCCTTTTATTTTCTTTAGCTGAGCAATATAATGATGAAGTTAACTATGCAAATTAAAATATGAATACAAGTAATTTCCACCAAATTGGGATAATTATAATGAAGCTTTTTCTTAAGTCAGACATAACTGAACAACTGAGTGTGCTCGTGCACACACACACACACACACACACAAAGATACTGTTCTACTAGTTCTAATAACTCACCTTTAGAAATATAACATCATGCACACAGTAACTCTGGAGCATTATTACACACTCTCAAAGTTGATTGTTGTTCTAAATTCATAAAATATATCAGATCATGTTTCTATATTTTAATACTGTGGTTGTAATTATCAATTACATTTATTCTGGTATTCATAAGTTTCAGTTAATTCATTTTTGGAGGTAAAAATACTCTTCAAAAATCCACAGATTAGTCACTCTTACAATATTTTGAAGTATTTTGATTATAAATTCTAGATAAAGCTCTTCCTCTGGATAGCACATTCATAGACATTGTGAAGTTCTGTGTAAAATTGGGATTTTATATGGATAGCAGACTTTTTTCAGGAGTATGTTTATGTCAACTTCAAAATTAAAAGAATACAAAACTAAGTAAAAAGGTAAAGCTGTTTCTTCTGACCACTCTTTTCAACAAAGTAGTAGAAGACCTGGGCTTCCCTGGTGGCTCAGTGGTAAAGAAACTACCTGCAGTGCAGGAGATGTGGGTTCAATCCTTGGGTATGGAAGATCCCCTGGAGAAGGAAATGACAACCCAGTACAGTATTCTTGCCTGGAAAAATAGACGGGAGCCTCATGGGCTATAGTCAATGGGGTAACAAAAGAGTCAGACATGACTTAGCAGCTAAACAACAACAACAACAAAGTAGAAGACCTAGCAAATAAGAAAAGAAAGAAGAAAGTACACAGACATGGAAAAAAGAAATAAAACTGTCTTTGTTCACAGATAATATAATCATCTATATGGAAAATCAGAAACTTTCTGGAACTGAAAAGTGATTAAGATTTCATGATAAAAGATTATAAAAAGGTTACGAGTGTTAATTGCTTTTCTATATACAGCAGTGAACAAGTGAAATTTGAAATTAATAGCATATTATGACTTATATTAGCATAAAAAATTGAATGTAAATATAACAGTATATGTACAAGTTGTATATTAGGAAAATTACAAAACTCTGATTAAATGGCTCAAAGAACTAAATAAAAGAGATATTCCCTGTTCAAGGATCAGAAGACTCAATATGTCAAAGTATCAGTTCTTTCTGACTTGATCTATCTATTCAATGCAATCTTAATCAAAATCCCACAAATTTATTTAATTGATAGTAACAAACTAATTCTAAATTTTATGCAGAGTACCAAAAGACCCAAGATAACCAATGTGATTTTGAAAGAGAAAAGTAAATTAGGATGACCAAAATTAACTGATTTCAAGACTTAATATGAGCCACAGCAATCAAAACACCTCTATCCCAGTGGCTCAGATGGTAAATGATCTGCCTGCAATGCAGGAGACCCAAATTCAGTCCCTAGCTTGGGAATATCTCCTAGAGAAGAATCGTCAGGCTGTATATTGGCACCCTGCTTATTTAACTTATATGCAGAGTACATAATAAGAAACGATGGGCTGGAAAAGCACAAGCTGGAACCAAGATTGCCGGGAGAAATATCAATAACCTCAGATATGCAGATGACCCCACCCTTATGGCAGAAAGTGAAGAGGAACTCAAAAGCCTCTTGATGAAAGTGAAAGTGGAGAGTGAAAAAGTTGGCTTAAACTCAACATTCAGAAAACGAAGATCATGACATCTGGTCCCATCACTTCATGGGAAATAGATGAGGAAACAGTGGAAACAGTGTCAGACTTTATTTTGGGGGGCTCTAAAATCACTGCAGATGGTGACTGAAGCCATGAAATTAAAAGACGCTTACTCCTTGGAAGGAGGGTTATGACCAACCTAGATAGCATATTGAAAAGCAGAGACATTACTTTGCCAACAAAGGTCCGTCTAGTCAAGGCTATGGTTTTTCCAGTGGTCATGTATGGATGTGAGAGTTGGACTGTGAAGAAAGCTGAGCACCGAAGAATAGATGCTTTTGAACCGTGGTGTTGGAGAAGACTCTTGAGAGTCCCTTGGACTGCAAGGAGATCCAACCAGTCCATTGTGAAGGAGATCAGCCTTGGGATTTCTTTGGAAGGAATGATGCTAAAGATGAAACTCCAGTCCTTTGGCCACCTCATGTGAAGAGTTAACTCATTGGAAAAGACTCTGATGCTGGGAGGGATTGGGGGCAGGAGGAGAAGGGGATGATAGAGGATGAGATGGCTGGATGGCATCACTGACTCGATGGACGTGAGTATGAGTGAACTCTGGGACTTGGTGATGGACGGGCAGACCTGGCGTGCTGCGATTCATGGGATCTCAAAGAGTGGGACACGACTGAGCAACTGAACTGAACTGAATCAAAACACTATGGTATTGACAAATAATGAATGTGTGTGTGTGTGCACTCAATCATGTTCAACTTTTGTAACCCTATAGACTATAGCCTCCCAGGCTCCCCTGTCTATGGAGTTTTCCTGGCAAAAATATTGGAGTGGGTTGCCATTCCCTGCTGCTGTTGCTGCTGCTGCTAAGTTGTGTCAGTCGTGTCCGACGCTGTGCGACCCCATAGACAGCAGCCCACCAGGCTCCCCCGTCCCTGGGATTCTCCAGGCAAGAACACTGGAGTGGGTTGCCATTTCCTTCTCCAATGCATGAAAGTGAAAAGTGAAAGTGAAGTCACTCAGTTGTGTCCAACTCCTAGCGACCCCATGAACTGCAGCCTACCAGGCTCCTCTGTCCATGGGATTTTCCAGGCAAGAGTACTGGAGTGGGGTGCCATTGCCTTCTCCTGCCATTCCCTACTCCAGGGCAAAGAATGGATAGATATTAAAGAGAATAGAGAGACCAAAATAGACCCTCATAACTACAATGAATTGATCTTTGACAAAAGAGAAAAGGCAATACAATGGAGCCAAGATCACCTCTTCAGCAAAAAGTGCTGGAACAATTGCATGACCACACTAATAAAAGAAACTTTAAAACCTTCACAAAAAATTAGCCTAAGGTAGATAATACATCTAAATGTAAAACACAAAACTGTATAGCTCTTAGAAAATAACATAAGGGAAAACTTAGACAACTTTTGGTATGGTAATATCTTTTCTTGATACAATACCAAAGGCACAATTCATGAAATAAATAATTGATAAGCATGACTTCATTAAAGTTATAAATGTCTGTTCTGTGTAGATGCTATCAGCAAAATGAGAAAGAAACTGGAGTGTGTTGCCATTTCCTCCTCCATGGGATCTTCCTGACCCAGGGATGGAACCCATGTCTCCTTGATCTCCTGCATTGGCAGGCAGATTCTTTACCACTGAGCCACATGGGAAGCGCTACATCAATGCAAACTGTTGACTTCATTGATAACGGTGTGTTAATGTAGCCATGAAATTAAAAGACGCTTACTCCTTGGAAGGAGGGTTATGACCAACCTAGATAGCATATTGAAAAGCAGAGACATTACTTTGCCAACAAAGGTCCGTCTAGTCAAGGCTATGGTTTTTCCAGTGGTCATCTATGGATGTGAGAGTTGGACTGTGAAGAAAGCTGAGCGCCGAAGAATTGATGCTTTTGAAGTGTGGTGTTGGAGAAGACTCTTGAGAGTCCCTTGGACTGCAAGGAGATCCAAGCAGTCCATTCTGAAGGAGATGAGCCCTGGGATTTCTTTGGAAGGAATGATGCTAAAGATGAAACTCCAGTGCTTTGGCCACCTCATGCGAAGATTTGACTCATTTGAAAAGACTCTGATGCTGGGAGGGATTGGGGGCAAGAGGAGAAGGGGATGATAGAGGATGAGATGGCTGGATGGCATCACTGACTCCATGGATGTGAGTCTCAGTGAACTCCGGGAGTTGGTGATGTACAGGGAGGCCTGGCATGCTGTGATTTATGGGGTTGCAAAGAGTCAGACATGACTGAGGGACTGATCTGATCAGATCTGAATAGGTGCCCAGCACATTAAAAAATTATGGCATTAAACTGACAGATATGCCAGTATTGTCATAAAATATGCTCTTATTCAGCACACATCACTAGAACATTAATAGTTATTAGCATCGTTCTCTGCTTGAGCTACAGTCTGGAGTGAGCTTAGCATCAGTTACTGCTGTTGCTCTCCCAGTGGTCTCCTCTAGTACTAGAAGACAAAATCTTCACAGGCTTTTTTTTTAAAATGTGTCCTAAAAACCCAGTGAATATATTTAAATATTGAAAAATGTAAACATCATTAACATGTGGATTTTTAAATTCCAATTAAAAAAATCTCTTGGAATTTTATATCTATACATAAAAATAATTAATCTAACTTTAATATTCCACATCTGACAATCATAGACTCTTAAAGCAGTATGGATTTTAGGATAATTATTGCTAATTGCCTCATTTGTATAGATACAAAGCCAATAAGATTATGTGAATTCCTCTAGGTCACATAACTCATTAGAAGGTAATCTTTGACCCACATCTCTTGGCTCTTTGATGAATAATCTTTTAACATTAAATCTTTTTTGTAGCTCCAAGTAATGCATTGTTCTGATTGCATTTTCTATAATTGAATTGCACCCAAATATTTCTGACTTCTCATAAATAAACTTAATTTGTGCAACAAATTATGTTGCACTGTATAAAAATTACAGTAGGGTCGATACTGAAAGTGAAAGTCACTCAGTTGGGTCCAACTCTTTGCGACCTATGGACTGTACAGCCTGTGGAATTCTCCAGGCCAGAATACTGGAGTGGGTAGCCTTTCCTTTCTCCAGGGGATCTTCCCAACCCAGGATCAAACCCAGGTTTCCCACGTTGCAGGTGGATTCTTTACCAGCTGAGCTATCAGCGAAGCCGATACTGGGTGTCCATTAAATACAGTGTGATTGCATGCACTTTAGTTGTGTTATATTTGTTCCTATGTCATTCTATCACTTTTTTTTACCAAGAGATAGAATGTTCAAAGTTCAGTATAATTTAGCAAGGAACTGAGTATTTTTTATTACATAAACCATTGTACTGTATCTGCTTTTCCCATGTTGAACCTAAGTAAGGCTATTATTTTTCCCAGTGTAATCCAATATTATAGCCTAGAGCTTCAACTAACTAACCAACTAGCTAAAAGTGAAAGTTGCTCATTCGTGTCTGACCCTTTACAACCCCATGAACCGTAGCCTGCTAGGCTCCTCTGTCCATGGAATATCCAGGCCAGAATACTAGAGTGGGTAGCTTATTCCCTTCTCCAGGGAATTTTCCCAACCCAGGAATTGAACCCACATTGCACAGGTCTTCCACATTGCAGGTGGATTCTTTACAATATGAGCCACCAAGGAAGCCCAAGAATACTGGAGTGGAGTATTCATTCTCCAGCGTATCTTCCCAACCCAGGAATTGAACTAGAGGCTCCTACACTGCAGGCAGATTCTTTACTAGGTGAGCTACCAGGGAAGCTGAAACTAACTAAATAACTAAATATCAGTATGTCAAATGTGATGAGTAAGTTTACCTTAAACTGATTCATTGTAGGAAAACTTCTTTTGAGGTCTGAGAATAAATAAAAATGGAAAAATAAAAATAAATTGCAATCACAGGTATATTAGCTTGACAGTGCTGCCGTAACAAAATACCACAGTCTGAATGGCTTAAAAAATAGACATTTATTTTCTCACAGTTCTGGCTTCTAAAAAGTTGATATCAAGGTGTCAGCACTGTGATTTTCCCTGAGACTCCCTCTCCTTGGCTTGTAGATGACATTCCTCTTGCTGTGTCCTCATGTGGCCTTATTCCCTGGTATGAATTTCTGTGTGTCTATAGGAACTGAAATCATTGAATAAGACCCACCTTAACTTTGGCCACCTCATGCAAAGAGTTGACTCATTGGAAAAGACTCTGATGCTGGGAGGGATTGGGGGCAGGAGGAGATGGGGACGACAGAGGATGAGATGGCTGGATGGCATCACTGACTCGATGGACGTGAGTCTGAGTGAACTCCGGGAGTTGGTGATGGACAGGGAGGCCTGGCGTGCTGCAATTCATGGGGTCGCAAAGAGTCGGACACGACTGAGTGAGTGAACTGAACTGAAGGGTCTCATTTTAACTTAATTACTTTTTTAAAAGTCCTGTCTTCATATACAGCCACATTCTAAGTTACTGGAGCTTAGGGTTTCAACACATTTGAATTTTGGAAACACAATTCAGTTCATAGCAAACTGTAAGACTGTCTTTATATGTATGAGAAAATATATATCTTGGATAGTAAAACTAAAAGGTACAATGTTATCTAATTTAGCCAGGGCATTTTAAATATGTTTTATTTTTTAAAGTTATTTTTTAAAAACCATCAGGTATGTATAGAAACAAGAAAGACAATCCAGATATAAAAAGCTTGTAACATTGACCCATTTTCTCAAACTTTTAACTTGAAAATACTGGTGTATCATTAATTATATTCAGCTCAGTGGCAGAAATGGAAAGGCTGTAGAAAATGATAAGGGCTTTGGAATTTCCACCACTACTTGTGATATAAATTAAACTGTTAAGCCAGAAAGCATTTCAACATTGTATTTTTTCAAACAAACAAAGAAAGGAACTGATGAATATTTTTCTTACCCCTGATATTGTCAGAGAACAAATAAATGACCCAGAAACTGGAAAAAAGAAGTCACTGAATAACTTTTATCATATTTCTTTTCACACATTTTTCATATGGCATTGCTGTGATACATTTGTTGCCTGTTACATTGCTTGACCTAACCCGGATCATAATGCATAAGGATGTTAGTATTTCAAAAGCACTTTGTCATTTCAGATAATATATTAGAAAAAAAGGATCATTTTTAAAGGAAGGTCGGCTTTTGATATGTTTCAGCGGTAATCCTGTATTTCTTTAATCAATGGCCTGAACATTATTAAAATGAGTTCATACTTGAATGCTTCATGTTTCTCCCAGTGTTGTGGTTATTAATGAACATAAAATATAGAAACATTTTTTGAATTTTAGTTGAAAAATAGTTGCTCATTTTCTGATAAATACAAAAATGTGATGTTACCATTTAATATTTTAAAATCAGTATAATTTTATTAAATAGAAAAATGTATAATTCCAGATTATATTATATATTTATTAGCCTATAACTTAAATTTCAGTAAAATCACTTCTCCATATCTTTCTAAATGTTTATTAGGTTATCATTTTTAAATGCTGCATTAATCATTAGATTCTGTAGGAAAGTCATAGTAAGATTATCTTTATAAAAACCTATCCCCTAAACATTTTAATAGAGCTTATATGACTTCACCAATTCTCATAAAAGTGAAGTGAAAAATTACTATTTTCCCATATTAATAAAACATATTTTGATGAAACTATGTACTCAATTATAAATAATCCACAAGAATAAGAATTCTTTTGGGGAAAACAACTGTAGTCTCCACTGTCTTAGTTGATTGTTCTAATATGTTGTAAGAAAAATTTCCAGTATTTTAGAGGAATTTAGGTTTGTCATTTTGGAAGTGCAACTATTCATACAGCTTTGCATTTTTAAAAAATGCTGGATATTAAAGTTTTCACACTATATTTTATCCTGTCATAATTTGGAAGGTTTCTTTTTTGTCAAATTATTCATTTGTTTATATACTTTACTTTAAAGTAACAAGGTGATCTTGTTGAATAAACAGAAAAAGCTGATCTCATAATGTTAAGACCATATTCCCCACACAAAAAGTACATTGTTTACAGGCTGGTCACTATTGGGACTTTACACTGCTACTATCTGAATCTTAAATCTAATACCGATTTGTGATTCATAATAAACATTTTGTTATCCTCCTCATCAATAACTCATTATATAGCAAAAGAATAGTAACAATCATATACACAAATAGCTAAACTATTTTTGTTACCAATATTATTTTAGAAGAAAAGTTCTTATCACATACAAATAAAGGCAACTATCTGTATATAAGTGAAATCTCACTTTTTTTCCTCCCCTCTGTCTTGTGCTCATTACCTTTTGTATCCTTACTTTTTCAGATTTTATTTTTAGTTATTTCCCCAATTTCAATTTGTTTTTCCTCACAGACTCTGTTTTCCTCAGAGAAAATATGTTATCTTGGCATATTTCCCCTGTGTGTCTCTGGCAGGTTTTCTTGCTGTCTCATTTAGGGAAGCTAGTTTTTCCTCTGGGCTCCTACTTCCTCATTACACTTTGCCAAGATGTTCTTTACTCTTTCTTTCTTTCTCTCTCAGGAGAGATTGCTTTTTAACCTATTTTCCTTTGTTTAACTCTTAACAACTGTGAACCAAATTTTTTAGCCAATTTAAATACACAAATAAGAATATCACCTTTGGGATCATAGAGAGTTGAGTTGCAGTAGTCCCCTCCAACATGTGACACAGTGCTTCTTGTCACCTTGGAGAATTTTCTATCAGTTTGAGATGAGGTATGCTCCCTTGTCCTTCCCAACACATTCTAATCTCTACTTGAGAGAACCCACAACCATAATCTTGCATTTGTTTTTGTGCATATGCGTGTCTGTGAGTCTATATAAAATGTACACATTTCTTGAGGATAGAAATTAAATCCCAGAGGCAATACCATCCAACACACAAATGAGAAGGTTTTCACATCATTAAGCAAAGGTGTTATAATTTGATTCTATCACTTGAGAATGCTAACAAGGTTCATAAGGGAGCAAAGAAACAGTTTCTGTTAGAATGGTCTCTAAATGCGGTTCTTTTAATTGCAAGCAACATTTCAAACCTCAGTCATTTACAGCAAAATCATATAGTGAGTTCACATCTATGGAAACATGAAGCCCAACTTGAAAGTTTGTTAGAAACCAAACAGCTTCACAGAACTAGAAAGCAAGAGTATAAGAACCTGACTCATAAAGCATAATTTGGTCCAATATTGAAACTCTCATTCTCCAAAATCTATCTGACGTCTGCACAGGTCATGGACAGGAGTTAAATGAACTTATGAAAAGATTCACTTCCTCTCCATCTTGATTGTGACACAATCTTTGTAATCCCTACAGTAGCACAGTGTATTACGTTTTGTCAGGGGAGTGTGTAACTTCCCCAATTCTGTCTCACCACAGCAAAAATTTGAAGTGACAGATAGACAGGTGTTACAGCTTTGTGTTACAACTCACTTTTATTTGGCAAGCAAAGGAAAATACATCCTCAAGGTGTGAAGGCCGGCCAACCCAAAAGAAGAGAAGAGAAGAGAAGCCCGCACCACCTCTCAATTTGGCTCCTCTTTTTATATGTTTTTTCTCCTCCCCCTGAGCCTGCCCTATGTAAGTTGGGCCAGCCAGGAGAGCTGTTTGTTTGAGGTTCTCACTCTGGTCCTTGGACCTTCCTTTGTTCTATTTTTCCAGGCTTTTCCCTTTTTTGTCCTTTAGACACTGCCATTCTGGACTCCTTTTTCCTATTCTAACTACCTAACACTTTGATTGCCTGTTTTAATGAACAGAGGCAGGTATGATAGTTTCTAACTGGTCTTACTGCAAATCATTTCCACTCAGTGGATTAGGGAACTCTGTCAGTTTCTAGGTATATTTATTTTAACCATGCCTTATAAAACTGAGAAATAACCACAGGTTGCATTCAGGGGCTCAAGTAAGCTAGACCCAAATCAAACTTTTTGACCGCCTGACTGCTATAAGTCTCTACTCTAACTGGTAGACTACAGTGGCATTTGGGCTCTCAGTTTAGAACCAGCATCAGGTATCCACAAATATTCTGATTATTTTCCCTTTCCCAGCACACAACTCCCCTGGAAAATTATGTCAGATCTCTCAGGGAAAGGTTGAGAAAGGATTTATAAATTTTTGTCAGTTAGCAGGGTACTTCCTCAAGAGGACTAGGCTTCCTCTTCATTCAAGAATCTCTGTGCTGAGAATTGCCTTAAATCTGGGACTATTTTGAGAGACTGTGAATTGTGTTGCATTGATTTAGTTATACTTCTGTTCAACAGATCTAGAGCTTTTCCACTTATATAAATCAAGAAAAGCTCAGTAAGATGCCCATCTGTTTCAATTCTAGGGACATCATGATCTGTTGGCTAATACCCACTTCTGTAGGTCAAATTATTTATGGCTACTGCTTGCACATACTTACCATTAAAGAAATCACAATGACTTAATCTTAAACAATTAAGTACTGCTTCCTGGCCCTTGCTATCCTGGTGCTGATCTTGAATTAAATTCAAGAAGTAAGATAATTCAATGACAGAGTTTTTCACTATGATTTCTGGCCAACAGGCAAGAACTGATACAGAGTTTTAAGAATGTAGGGACTCACCTGACAAATATATTTACCCAAGTATTGATGAAGCAGTAGAGTCTGGATTTTTCCAAGACATAGTTTGGAGGTGTTATATGATAAATCTAACATTCAAAGTCTCTACTCCTCTGGATATTGTATACCAAGGAATTTCCAACACTTTAATTTCATTTAATACAGGTTTCCTTTGAGTCTAGGTTTCACTCAAAATTCCAGAGTCTTTAAGTCATTCCTATTCAACTAGCTAACACAGTAAACCTAAAATGCCTTGTCTCTCTGTCAATAACTGCAGCTTGATAGAACACTGTATTTCTTTCATCCTAACAAAACACTCTTAGGATCCATCCCAAATCATTTGTTCCACATTTCTGTTGCTGTCATTTAACATAATCTCGTTATTTTTGGAGTGTGTTGAGCACTTTCATGGGTCACACTTTACCTTTTCTTCTGGGACATGGTGGTATTTGATTCTGTTCTTTGTCTGGAGGCAGTAAGAAGCTATAGGAATGGATCCTGCAGATGATCAGAGGTCTCCTACAGACAATTGCCTCAGGGAAAGCAATTAAATATTTTTTTCAAACAAAGAGGAACTACATTCCTCAAAGAATCAAAAAGAATTTGGGTGTTCAGTGTCTCCAGCTTTAAGAGATTCTACCCATATGCCCCCATTCCGATTTTCAAGGTCTCATTATTTCTCAATAAATGTCCTATCTTTATAATAATAGACTCTATAAAGTTATGAATTTTATTTATGTTGTAATTCAGCCACTCACAGGATTAGATCCTGGGTTTGCGGAACTAGCAGCCTTGGAGCTACAGGAAATAATGGTTATTTAGCAGAATCATAGATGCTTTCTTGTTCTTTACTCAAGCCTTTAATCTTGAAGTTTGAAGCACTGAGCTTATAATTTTCTTTCTCTAAGTTCTTAAGGGCACTTAGAAACAATTAATTGTATTTCTTAAATTTTTAACTAAAATATTTTATGATAATGACTATTTGCTTATCCAGTCTTACTTTAAATAATTTAAATATTTAAATAAGTTGTGTGTAAATTAAAAGTTACATATCACTACTATTTCTTTCCTCTAACTGTATCTGTTGTATAATCACCTTGCTTCACAATTGGAACATTATTTGAGCACAATATCAACATATTTTAGATTTTTTTTATTTAAATTCAGGATGAATAAACAAATGGCAAAAGTTAATCTCCAATAGGGCTTCCCAGGTGCTGCTAGTGGTAAAGAACCCACTTGTCACTGCACGAGATGTAAGAGATGCAGGTTCTATCCCTGGGTTGGGAAGATCCCCTGGAGGAGGGCATGGCAACCCACTCCAGTATTCTTGCCTGGAGAATCCCAGGACAGAGGAGCCTGTCAGGCTACAGACCATAGGGTCACAAAGAGTCAGACATGACTGAAGCGACTTAGCATGCATGCATTCTCCAATTATTCTGTGCCAGGCAGAGAAAACCTCATTGTTAAGGAGGATATCCTTCCAAAATGGTAAAAAAATAAAATTGTGAGAGCTCAGTTCTGTTTTCCACATATTTTACATTTATATCTTTTGACTGATTAAGATTTCAAGGTTTGAAAATAAAATAAACTGCTCAAAAATTATGATTTGATATCTAAGCATGAAGGATTTGGCACTTGACAACCTAGCTCCACCTAATCAGTGGATTTGATAGAATTATAAACCCTGAACTATTTTTCCATGGTGATCATGATAATTAGAGAGCTTCCAAAACAAACAGCACAGTGAGAAGAATGTCACAATTATTTCTGGACAACATAATGAACTCAGGCAACTCATAAATACATAGATGGTAATGTGTGTGTGTGTGTGTGTGTGTATACCCAGTTGAGTCCACCTGTTTGAGACCCCATGGACTGTAGCCCACCAGGCTCCTTTGTTCATGGAGTTTAACAAGCAAGAACACTGAAGTGGATAGCCATTTCCTCCTCCAGGGCATCCTTCTGACCCAAGATTTGAACCTATGTCTCCTGCATTGGCAGGTGGATCCTTTACCACTGAACCACCTGGGAAACCACCTTCCTACTTCCACGGATGAAAAAACTCAGTTTTAGTTCCTTCTTCAGAGCATTGATTACTAGTCAAAAGTTATGATAACTTCATCAGAGTTGCTCCTCAGTGTTTCATACTCACAAACACATGGCTACAGAGTGGTCTGTGGTTTAACTGACATGAAAATAACCTATTCAATAATCTGAAATCAGGCACATTCTGGTTTATTTATTTGTTTATTTTTTATTTTTGGCTGCACTGCACAGCTTGTAGAATCTTAGTTCCCCAACCAGGGTTTGAACCCAGGCCCTTGTCAGTGGGCATAGACTCCTAACCACTGGACTGCCAAGGAGTTTCCCAAATTATTGTTTAGAAGGCACCAGCTGAAATACTTAAAGTGCTCTGAGTATATTTTCTTTAATAATATTTTTTACAATATATCCAATTGATCTTTGTATTACCTCATACCCCATTTGAGAATCTATATTGGAAGTTAAGCCTTGCTCAGTTTCTGCAGTTCAATTAATTAGTTATTAAAGTCAGTCACTGCTGCTTCCCACAATGTATCAACCACATTTTTGAAGACTGTCCAAACGGCTAAATGTGTAAATAAATTCTATTTTCAAGCACAGCACAAATAATTATATTAATGCTACTTTGTCGAATGTGTCCTTCCCAAACCAAAGAAAGTTTCAGCTTATTCTCATAGTCATTGCATTTCAGAACTTTAAAGACCATATTATCTACTGCTATTATAGGTCCAATTCTAGCCTTTTTTAGTTAAAATAATTTTGACAAAAGGAACTATAACAATTTTTAGTTACTTCTACAACCATACAAAAACTGTCAAGACACACATTGTTTTAATATTTAAGCTTTTCCTTCTGTTGTGTTAGTAATATAGCATGGTTTGCAGTTATTTTCAAAGAGCCCCTTGTTTGCTAGAATGAAAAGTGCAGCACACTTCCTAAGCTGCAACAATGTAAAAAGACTGCAAAAAGGAAACATTAAATACTAGAAAGTGAATGGTTTCTGTGATCTAGCTCTGCTATCTGCAAGCTGTGAATATAGATTGTGTTATTTAACTATATACCCAGTAGGCATCTAACCCTTTGCTGCCATGTTATTCAAAAAACTGCAGTTTAATGTGCAGAGATACAGCTGGAGGCATAAATTCATCTCTCTGTCATTTGAATTATGTTTACCTTCAAGCCTCAAAATCAAATAATCCAAGATGCCACTATTATTGATATTCCCTCTTTTAAAATATTTCTTTGGTTTTTATTTCAGATACATATTTCTAAATACTTTAAAAACAGTCACACTCGTAAAGTCCTCTGAGAATTTTCTCAATGTGTATAGCATCCAGTACTTGTCAGTTGAAACTAGGACAAAATTGCATTGATTCTTATTTGTTTCAAATTTTTATGCAAGCAGTTGGATGTTACAGAATACTTTACATACAAATGAGTCCACTCCTAATAGAAACCAGAAATTCTGTCAATCAAAGGGTGGGGTGAAAGGGAAAGCTTTCAAATGTGTTGGTTACCCTCCACTGAATTATATAATAAGTGGTTGCAGAATGTGAGAGTAAGTAATAACAGATTCTGAATGGAAGCCAGTGGTAGGTAACAGAGTTATTTGTGACATTATCAGTGAATGGCAGTCAACATATTGGATAATGTCATGAATAAAAAGTTGATGTACACTTTCTGTTATTCGTTTTCCAAGTCTCTCAAATAAGCTATATGCAGTCACATTAGAAAGTTACCTCATTGCATTGTTTAAAAAATAGTTTTTGAGAAAAAAATTTAAAGCAAGCTATTTCATTTTTCTTAAAACCACAACTAAATGTGAAGAAATATTTGAAATGAATTCAAATATTTTCTTACCTTACTAAATATATATCATTAATAGAAATATGAAACATGAACGGACAATAACCTTTTATTAAATGTAGTAGTGTAAAATAAAAAGAAAATGGTGAAATTCACTTTTAAAAATAAGAATTGATGTTAATATATACTTAAATTATAAGTTAATGTTATAAAATTATTTCACTTAAATAGTTGAACTACATTTGTCATTAACTGAAAATAAAATTGTGAAGATTTTCAATGAAAGTTATTATACAAATCAAAAGCACTAAAATATAATATTAGATAAATCAGTATATTATTTTAATTTTAACCTAGAAAGAGGCTTCTGTGAAGCACTGTGATTTAAAGGATAGCAGAGAAGATCCCAAAGACCTGCTCATAAGCTAAAAAAAGGAGTAATAAAACCAGGTGAGCAAGTTGTCACGTATAACAAAATGGGGAGATGTCAACTTAACATGTAATGGGGAGAAGCCTGCTGATAAAAGCAGTTTTAGTGCCATTCATTATGCGTTAACTTCCAATTGACACAGCCCTATTGTTTGCAGGATGAGTAAGAACTTGGTAAATAGAAAGTAAGTTTCCTATCTGAGATATTGTAGGAGATGAAACTGCATCTCTCCAATCCCTGCCAAGAAAACTGTTTATGGTAGTCTAGATTGGGTTCTTCATTATGTTACTCTACAAAGCCTCATCCATTTAATTGTTTACTGTTGGAACTACTGAGATATAGCAGTTAAAATTAAATTAAAATGTTTGAATAAGGTTTATATCATTGTCAAACAGGAGAATTAATACATCATTGAAAACATACTGCATTTCACTCTAATTGAATTAGAGTAGGACAAGATACCACCATTAACAGTAAATCATGAAATCTGAAAGCATTCTGATAAATAAAATCATAATAATATTCATGTTTATCCCCTAAATTCATCTATATAACCTCTTTTTTATTTCCTCAAAACACAGAATAGTAAAGTCTCTACTTAGCAAGATAAGAGGTTTACCAGGGATACAGAATTGCATAAAACCCTATCCCAGTTCTTAATACAGCAATGTGTAACACAAAAAGCAGATATACTCAAAAAGATAGAATTCTTTGTAATAACTTTTATAAGAGGATAGCATGGCTATAAATTAGATAAAAGGTGATGAACAAGAGGGAGTGATCAGTTCTGGGGCAGGTCTTGGGCAGTGATATTTGCAGAAAATGTTATTTAATGGAGACATTTAAGATAAGTTTTGTAGTATAAGTCTAAGCATAGTCAAGGGAGATTGACTACACTGCTTAGAAGCAGCAAAGAATCTGAATTTGGGACTCTATACTACTTGGCTGTCAAAAGCTATTTCAGAATTTTAAATAATTTGGTAGTTTTCATCAGTACTGAATGCTAATCTCAGTTTCTATATATTTTTACTTACACTGAATTCTGATGGCATAAGAACTTCATCATGTAAGAAAAGTCAAGTTATAAACCAAGAAATCCAAAGAAGATTTATAACAACTTTTGAATTGTTTTGCAATAAAATCTCATTCAATTAAGCTAAAAATAGTTGAAAATGGTTGTAGATGTATACAGTCATATATAAAGTTATTCATAACTGATTAAAATCAGAGCTATGTTGAAACAAGTCAAATAGTTCTGTCCAAAGTTGGTGGTAGGTAGTAAATGTTTGCATTAGTGATAGATGCAGAGCTAGAAAAAAGAAGTCCCTGCTGTCGTGGGACTTAGAGTTACATTGGAAAAATTACAGAAATAGTCTATTTTAATAGAAATTATTAAAATAATTTTATAAGTGCCACCTAGGATAACCACATGTTGTTTGGAGAGTGTATAATATAGAAGCCTAGCTGAATCTGGGGCGTTACAAATAGATACTTGGGCAAATCTTGATATTGACTTATAAAGAACAAGTGGGATAATAGAGTCCCATAATGGCCTGGTGTTTTTGTGAACGGCTTCACGTAGAAAAAAAGCCTAAGGCTATTTTATGAAGTAATTGGGTCTATTCTTTAAGAAGAAAATCCAAAAACTCAGCTAGAAATAATATTTACCCAACAAGACTCAAGAGTGCAAGAGTCATCCTAAATTACTTAAATATTACTTATTGTACCCAGTGTACTTAAAATTCCCTTACCAGAGCTCAAATACTGTGTAATTAGATAATGAACTTTGAACCATGCCTTTTTAGCACCAAGAGTGAAGTCCATTTTTACATAGATAAACTATATTCTATTTGACTTTGAATTATAAATGTACTAAAATAAAGTTTGTATTTAAAGTCAGATTTCACATAGTGATTTTTGTCATAAGTGAATATTGAAACTGATTTTTTATTAGATATTAAAATTTCAATTTTAAAATGGGGATACAGTTTATTTTATAGGTTGAATTTAATTGTAAAAATAAAGCAGTATTTTATGACTTTTCTTCCTTGTCATTTGTATTCATTTTTATGCTGCAGAATTGGTGATTTGTAATATATGTAGTTTTAGGAACCATAAATGCAAATTATACACTTAATTTCTTGAAACAAAGTATTTTGGGGATAAATTGAGTTTTGAGTATTTTTTAATTTCTGAGTTCTGTTTGTGCATTTGAATTTTGGCAATTAATCTTTTCTGAAATTATTACACAAAAGATTAAATATTCAATTCAGTTCAGTCGCTCAGTCCTGTGTGACTCTTTGTGACCCCATGGAATGCAGCTCGCTAGGCTTCCCTGTTCATCACCAAATCCCAGAGATTGCTCAAATTCATGTGCATTGAATCAATGATGCCATCCAACCGTCTCATCCTCTATTGTCCCCTTCTCCTCCTGCCTTCAATCTTACCCAGCATCAGGGTCTTTTCCAGTGAGTCAGTTCTTCACATCAGGTGGTCAGAGTATTGGAGATTCAGCATCAGTCCTTCCAATGAATATTCAGGACTGATGTCCTTTAGGATTGACTGGTTTTATCTCCTTGCAGTCCAAGTCTACTCTTGTAATCAAGAGTCTTCTCCAACACCACAGTTCAAAACCATCAATTCTTTGGCACTCATCTTTTAGTTTTCCAAATATCACATCTATACATGACTACTGGAAAAACCATAGCTTTGTCAACAAAGTAATGTCTCTGCTCTTTAATATGCTGTCTAGGTTGGTCATAAATTTTTTCCCAAGGATCAAGTGTCTTTTAATTTGATGGCTCCAGTCACCACTGCAGTGATTATGGAGCCCACAAAAATGAAGTCAGCCACTGTTTCCACTGTTTCCCCATCTATTTGCCATGAAGTGATGGGACTGTATGCCATGATCTTAGTTTTTTGAATGTTGAGTTTTAAGTCAACATTTTCACTGTCCTCTTTCACTTTTATCAAGAGGCTCTTTAGTTCCTCTTTGCTTTCTGCCTTAAGGGTAGTGCCATCTGCATATCGGAGGTTATTGATATTTTTCCCAGCAATCTTGATTCCAGCTTGTGCTTCATCCAGCCCAGCATTTCCTATGATGTACTCTGAATATAAATTAAATAAGCAGGGTGACAATATACAGCCTTGATGTACTCATTTCCCAATTTGAAGCCAGTCCTTTGTTCCATGTCTGGTTCTAACTTGCTTCTTGACCTGCATACAGATTACTCGGAGGCAGGTAAGGTGGTCTAGTATCCCCATTTCTTAAAGAATTTTCCATAATTTGCTGTGATCCATACAGTCAAAGAACTTAGCATAGTCAGTGAAGCTGAAGTTGATATTTTTCTGGAACTCTCTTGCTTTTTTATGATCCAATGGATGTTGGCAACTTGACATCTGGTTCCTGCCTGCCCTCTGTTGGATAAGAATAAGAGGCTTGTGGTAGTTTCCTGATGGGAGGGACTGGCTGTGGGGGATATCTGGGTCTTGCTCTAATGGGTGGGGCCATGCTCAGTAAATCTTTAATACAAAATTTTCTCCTGATAGGTGGGGCTGTATTCCCTCCCTGTAGTTTGGCCTGAGGCTAAACTATGGTAGGAGTAATTGTGACCTCCTTCAAAAGGACTTGTGCCAGTATGCCCTGGGGCTCCCAGGATTGCTGTATTCAGATCCCCTGACCCTGCACCAGGCCACTGTTGACCCATGCCTCTGGAGACCCTGGATACTCACAGGCAAGTCTGGCTCAATGTCTTGTGGATACACTGCTCCATTCTCTTGGGTGCTAATGTGCACAAGGTTTGTTTGTGCCCTCCAAGAGTCTGTTTCCCCAGTCCTGTGGAAGTACTGTAATCAAAGCCTCCTGGCCTTCAATCTTAGCACTTCTAAAATGTGTTGATTTCCTTTTCCATCATTAATTCTGTAAGATAAGCTTACCTCAGAAAGAATATAAGCTTAGCCAGGCACTTTCAAAGCTCTAGAAATCTGAATAATGCTTGGTATTTTTAATGTGGAGAAAAATACACTAGGCTACCCCAAATAAAGGCAAGATAGAGCATTAATATAGTCAGAAGCATCATTTATTCTTTGCAACACAGTTTATAGTATTCTATCTTTGCTTTAATAAAAAGTGTTCTTTAGACAGATTAGCAATCCAAAGCCCATTAAGGACAATTTTATTAGACTATCTTTTATTTTTTACTTTAGGTTAAATTTCCCCCTTGTATATTAAATGTTAAAATGGTCTGCCACTTTGCTATTCTAATTTAGCCCCAGGTCACCTAATAATGTTTAAAGAAAGAAAATTATGGCATAATTTACATTTCATACAATTATACCCCAGATATTTAAAAGTAAATAGCTTTTACTTTTAGACCTGAAAATTTTAAAGTCAAGTGCAGTGTAAATTGCAGGAAAGTGCAAAGGATAAGTCACTATTGATAGTAAAGTATGCATGGATAAGAAAACTCTTCTGTCATTTTAAATTTTTTCATCACCCAACACCACTTAATTATTGCTTGGTGTTATTTATGTAAAGTGAAATTTAACATGATATATAAAGGTTTTGTTAATACTTCTAACATTCAGTGCAAATCATAGAATAATAAAAGTATAAAACATAATTACCCTCATTACTAATTTAAAATAGTAAAATATTTTAATATATTCTGTGTTCAGTATCTATATCTCTACCTTTCAGTTTGTAATGGCCAAACATATAATAATTTCTGTGAAATGAAATGAGTTCTAAATTTGAGCATCAGTTGTAATATTGTATATATCTAATTTCTCTTGGATATTACTGGTCTGCATAACAAGTGAAGAAATCTGTGTTCCAAGGAAGTAAGTATATTTAACTAAATATATTTAAGTAACACAAATTCATTTGCCATGATTTCTCCTTTTTGTTTAACCCAGAGACAGTACTATTAACATATTAATCATCTACTGTTTATGAGTGTGATTAATAAATTTACCTGATAAGTGTAATTATATACTTAAATGTGTCCAGAGTGTATGTGTGCACATGTGTTTCTTTGTGTGTTTCTGAATGTCCAAAAGACTATTTAATAACTATCTCAAAATCAAATAAGCATCAATAGCCCTTTCTAGGGAATGTAAACTGCAACCTATGCTACAATAATCATATGTTCATTTTGAAAGTACTCTGTTCTATCTAGAACAATGATCTACTGCCAAATAGAGTTAAATACAGTGATTACATCATTTTTTAAAAATTTAACACTTTATCTTTAAAGCAGTTTTAGGTTCACAGCAAAGTTAAGTGGAAGTTACAGAGATTTCCCATATACTTTATGCCTCCACACATGCATTGTCTCCCCCATTACTGAAATTTACCCACCAAAACATCTATATTGGCTCATTATAATCACCCAAAGTCCATAGTTTATATTGAGGTTCACTCTTGGTGTTGCATATTCAGTAGATTTGGAAAAATATATAATGACATGTTCCCATCATTGTGGTATGATGCAGAATATTTTTGCTGAACTAAGAATTTTCTAAGCTCCACTTATTCATTTCCCCACTGCAAACCCTGGCAACCACTAATCTTTTGTTCTCACAGTTTTGATTTTTCTAGTATGCCACATAGTTGGAATCATAGTATATGTAGTCTTTTCAAATTGATATATTTAACTGGGAAATATACATTTAAGTGTCCACTGTGTCTTTTCACAAATTCATAACTTATTTCTCTTTAGTATTGAATAATAATCCATCATTAGAATGCTATTTATTCATTCACCTACTGAAGAATATCTTGGTTACTTTCAAATTTAGGCCATTATGAATAATGCTGCTATAAATATCCATGAGCAATTTTTTCGGTGGTTGTAAGTTTTGATTCATATGTGTATATCCTAAAGAGTGCAGTTACTGGATCGTATGGTAAGAGTATGTTTAGGCTTGTGATCAACTGCTAAACTGGGTTCCAAAATAGTTATGATACTTTTCATTCCCACCAGCAATGTATGAGAGTTCCTCTTGCTTCACATCCTCTCCAGCATTTGGTGTTATGAGTATTACAGATTTTGGGCTTCCCTGGTGGCTCAGAGGTTAAAGCGTCTGCCTGGAATGCAGGAGACCTGGGTTCGATCCCTGGGTTGGGAAGATCCCCTGGAGAAGGAAATGGCAACCCACTCCAGTACTCTTGCCTGGAGAATCCCATGGAGGGAGGAGTCAGGTAGGCTACAGTCCATGGGGTCACAAAGAGTCGGACACGACTGAGTGACTTCACTTCACTAATACATGTGTAGTGATATGCAAGTGTGACTTTAATTTGCAATTCTCTAATGAAATATGATATGGAGCATCATTTCATATGCTTATTTGTCATCTTAATGTCTTCTTTGGTGAGGTGTCTATTAAGATCTTTGGCCCATTTTTAATTAGGTTGTTTTCTTACCATTGAGTTTAAAGCATTTCTTGTACATTTTGGATAATGATCCTTTGTCAGATGTATCTTTTGGAGATATTTGCACCCAGATGTGGATTGCTTTCTAATTTTGTTGAGAGTATCTTTCATAACAAATATTTTTAATTTTAATGGAGTCTAGTTTATCAATTATTTCTTTCATGATGTTGCATCTCAAAAGTCATTGCCATACCCAAGGTCATCTATGCTTTCTTCTGGAAGTTTTATAGTTTTGTGTTTTACAATGAGGTCTATGATCCACTTCAAGTTAATGTTAGTGTAATGTCTGTGTGTAGACTTACTGTTTTGAATATGAAGGTTGTTCCAGCAGCATTGTGGAAAAGATTATCCTTATTCCATAGTACTGCTTTTTTCCTTTGTTGATTCTATTTATGTGAGTCAGTGTCTGGGTTCTGTATTCTATTCTATGGATCTATTTGTCTATTCTTTCAATTATACCACACTGTTTGGATTGCTATAGCCTTATCAGTTCACTTCAGTCGCTCAGTCATATCCAACTATTTGCAACCCAAGGGACTGCAGCACACTAGTCTTCCCTGTCCATCACCAACTCCCCAAGCTTGCTCAAACTCAAGCCCATTGAGTTGGTGATGCCATCCAACTATCTCATCCTCTGTTGTCCCCTTCTCTCATGCCTTCAATCTTTCGCAGCATCAAGGTCTTTTTCAATGAGTTGGTCCTTCGCATCGGGTGGCCACAGTACTGGAGTTTCAGCGTCAGCATCAGTCCTTCCAATGAATATTCAGGACTGATTTCCTTTAGGATGGACAGGTTGGATCTCCTTGCAGTCCAAAGGACTCTCAAGAGTCTTCTCCAACACCATAGTTCAAAAGCATCAATTCTTCAGCACTCAGCTTTCTTTATAGTCCAACTCTTACATCCATACATGACTACTGGAAAAACCATAGCTTTGACTAGATGAACCTTTGTTGGCAAAGTAATGTCTCTGCTTTTTAATAAGCTGTCTAGATTTGTCATAGCTTTTCTTCCAAGGAGCAAGAATCTTTTAATTCGATGGCTGCAGCCACCATCTGCAGTGATTTTGGATTTCAAAAAAATCGTCTCTCACTGTTTCCATTATTTATAGCCTTATAGTAAGTCTTAAAGTCTAGAGGTGTCGATCTTCAATTTTTTTCTTCTCCTTCAATATTGCATTAACTCTTTTAGCACTGGGTCTTTTGCTTCTCAATATATATTTTAAAATTAGTTTGTTGATACAAAACAACTTGCTGGAATTTTGATTGGGATTTCATTGGACAATTGATAGAGTTTGGAAGAAATGCAAGTTTAACAGCATTGAGTATTCCCATCAATAAACATGAACTGTCTCTCCATTTTATTTAGTTTTGATTTATTTTATCAAAGTTATATAGTTTATCTTATGTAGACACTGTACTTATTTTGTTAAGTTATACCTAAATATTTATTTGGTTGGATGCTAATGTAAATAGTTATGCAGCAGTGGTCACAGTACTGAAAAAGGTCAATTTTCATTCCAATTCCAAAAAAGGGCAATGCCAAAGAATATTCTAACTATGGTACTATTGCACTGATTCCACGTGCTAGCAAGGTTATCCTCAAAATTGTTCAAGTTAGCCTTCAGAGGTATGTGAATCCAGATTTCAGATGTACCAGTTGGGTTTAAAAAAGGCAGAAGAACCAGAGATCAAATTGCCAACATTCACTAGATGATGGAGAAAGCGAGGGAGTCCTAGAAAAATTTCTACTTTGAAAGCCATTGATTGTGTAGATCATAACAAGCTATTAAAAATTTTACAGAGAAGGGAAAACAAGATGGCCTTACCTATTTCATGAGAAACCTATATGTAAGTCAAGAAGCAACGGTTAGAACTAGGCATGGAACAATGGACTGGTTCAAAATTGGGAAAGGAGTACAAAAAGTGTATTATCACCCTACTTATTTAACTTCAGTGCAGAGTGCATCATGTGAAATGCTGTGCTAGATGACTCACAATCTGAGGTCAAGATTGGTGTGCACTGGGATGACCCAGAGGAATGGGATGGGAAGGGAGGTGGGAGGGAGGTTCAGGATAGGGAACACATGTAAACCCATGGCTGATTCATATCAATGTATGGCAAAAACCACTACAATATTGTAATTAGCCTCCAACTAAAATAAATAAATTTTAAAAAAATTAAAAAAAAAGATTGGTGGGAAAAATATCAACAATCTCAAATATGCAGATGATACCACTTTAATGGCAGAAAGTGAAGAGAAATGAAAGAGCCTGTTGATGAGGGTGAAAGAGGAGAGTGAAAGAGAAATCTTGAAACTCAACATTCAAAAAACTAAGATTATGGCATCTGGTCCCATCACTTTATGACAAATGGAAGGGGAAAAAATGGAAGCAGTGACAGATTTTCTTTTCTTGGACTCCAAAATCACTGTGGATGGTGACTGCAGCTTTGAAATTAAAAGGTGCTTGCTCCTTGGATGGAAAGCTGTAACAAACCTAGACAGAGTATTAAAAAGCAGAGACATTACCAACAAAGGTCCATCTAGTCAAAGCTATGGTTAGTCTAGTAGTCATGTATGAATGTGATAGAGTTGGACCATAAAGAAGGCAAGGCTGAGCACCAAATAACTGATACTTTTGAACTGTGGTATTGGAGAAGACTCTTGAGAATCCCTTGGACTGCAAGGAAATCAAACCAGTCCTAAAGGAAATAAACCCTGAATATTCATTGGAAGGACTGATGCTGAAACTGAAGCTCTAATACTTTGGCCACCTGATGCAGAGAGCTGACTTGGAAAAGACCCCGATGCTGGGAAAGATTGAAGATAAAAGAAGGGGCAGCAGAGGATGAAATGGTTAGATAGCATGATGGATTTAATGGGCATGAATTTGAACAAACTCTGGGAGATAGTGTAAGGCAGAGGAGCCTGGAGGACCCAAGTATATGACTCCATGGACTATAGCATACCAGCCTTCCCTGTCCATCACCAACTCCCAGAGCATCTAGGGTTCACTAAATTTACAGAGAACTTTAAACTTCCTTTAAAATACTTATTTTTAGCAAGATTTTACTTAAGCCAACTATAGAGCCAATTCAATGATACATTTCTTAGATGGTTTCACATATATCACTGTAAGTATTATATAGTCAGTGAAACAATTGAAATGAAAGAACTATTATAAGTAATAAAATGAAGTCCTAAAGTTAAAAAAGAATATTACAAACCAATCAAAATATAATGAAGTAAATAAACTGATCACATTTCAATGAATAACTTTCCATTTTTCTCACAATTCTCAAAAAATCCAACCAGTCCACTCTGAAGGAGATCAGCCCTGGGATTTCTTTGGAAGGAATGATGCTAAAGCTGAAACTCCAGTACTTTGGCCACCTTACGTGAAGAGTTGACTCACTGGAAAAGACTGATGCTGTGAGGGATTGGTGGCAGAAGGAGAAGGGGATGACAGAGGATGAGATGGCTGGATGGCATCACTGACTCGATGGACGTGAATTTGAGTGAACTCCGGGAGTTGGTGATGTACAGGGAGGCCTGGCGTGCTGCAATTCATGGGGTCGCAAAGAGTCGGACATGACTGAGCAACTGAACTGAACTGAACTAAATAATACTTTTCTTTATTCAGATTCCAAGTAAGTACATTTAAAGCAGAATGACTCAAAAGAGAGATTCACAGATCTTTTGGGGAAAGATATGAACTGAAGATTTATCATTACTTCCATTTAGTTTCTCTTTTGTGCTTTTTCTGTGGTTTAGTTGCTAAGTTGTGTACAACCCTATTTGTGCCCCATGGACTATAGTCCAGCAGGTTCTCTGTCCTTGGGATTTCTCAAGCAAGAATATTGGAGTGGGTTGCCATTTACTTTTCCAAGTGATCTTCCTGACCCAGAGACAGAAGCTGGGTCTTATGTGTTGGCAAATGCATTTTTTAAACTGAACCACCAGAAAAGCCCTTGTTTTACTTTTACTTTGTATCTTACTCTGGTTTTAGAGTAATATCCTCTAGTTTTCAAGGTGGTTGTTGTTGTTTAGTCACTAAGACATGTCCCACTCTTTGCGACCCCATGCACTGTAGCACACCAGGCTTCTTTGTCCTTCACTATCTCCTGGATCTTTCTCAAACTCATGCTCATTGAATCAACGATATGATCCAACCATCTCATCCTCTGTTGCCCCCTTCTCTTCTTGCCCTCAATCTTTCCCAGCAACAGGGTTTTCTCCAATGATCAGCTCTTCTGTTAGGTGGTCAAAGTATTGGAGCATCAGCATCAGTCCTTCCAATGAATATTCAGGGTTGATTTCCTTTAGGATTAACTGGTTTGATGTCCTTGCTCTCCAAGGGACTCTCAAGAGTCTCTCCAGTGCCACATTTTGAAAGCACCAATTCTTAGTTGCTCAGCCTTCTTTATGATCCAGTTCTCGTATCCATACTTGACTACCTGAAAAAACCATAGCTTTGACCGTCTGGATCTTTGTTGGCAACGTGCTGTCTCTGCTTTTTAATAGGCTGCTTAGGTTTGCCATAGCTTTCTTTCCAAGGAGCAAGAATCTTTTAATTTTGTGGCTGCAGTCACCATCTGCAGTGATTTTGAAGGTCAAAAAAATAAAATCTGTCACTGATTCCAATTTTCCCCTGTCTATTTGCCATGAAGTGATGGAATGAGATGCCATGACCTTAATTTTTTGAATATTGAGTTTCAAGACACCTTTCAGTCTCCTCTTTAACCTTAATCAAGAAGCTCTTTAGTTCCTCTTCACTTTCTGCTATTAGAGTGGTATCAACTTCTTATCTTAGGTTGTTGATATATCTCCAGGCAGTATTGATTCCAGCTTGAGATTCATTCAGCCTAGCATTTGGCATGATGTACTCTGCTTTGAAGTTAAATAACCAAGGTGACAATATAAAGCCTTGATGTACTCCATCCCAAATTTGAACCAGTCAGTTGTTCCATGTCCAATTCTAACTGTTGTTTCTTTTCCTGCATACAGGTTGCTTAAGAGACAGGTAAGGTTGTCTTGTATTCCTATCTCTTTAAGAATTTTCCACAATTTGTTGTGATAAAAACAGTCAAAGGCTTTCACATAGTCAATGAAGCAGTCATGTCCAACTCTTTGCAAGCCCATGAACTGTAGACCACCAGATTCCTCTTTCCATGAGATTCTCCAGTCAAGAATACTGGAATGGGTAGTCATTCCCTTCTCCAGGGGCTCTTCCTAACTCAGGGATCCAACCCAGATTTCCTGCATGGCAAGCAGATTCTTGACAATCTGAGCAACAAGGGAAGCCCAATGAAGCAGAAGTATATGCTTTGTTGGAATTTCCTTGCTTATTCTATGCTCCAACAGATGTTGGTAATTTGCTGTCTGGTTCCTCTGTCTCTTCAAAAACCAGCTTGTACATCTGGAAGTCCTCAATTTACATACCGTTGAAGCCTAGCTTGAAGGATTTTTAGCATTACTTTGCTAACATGCAAAATGACTGCAATTGTGTGGTAGTTTGAACGTTCTTTGGAGAAGGCAATGGCAAGCCACTCCAGTACTCTTGCCTAGAAAACCCCATGGACGGAGTAGCCTGGTAGTCTGCAGTCCATGGGGTCGCTACGAATCAGACGAGACTGAGTGACTTCACTTTCACTTTTCACTTTCATACAATGGAGAAGGCAATGGCAACCCACTCCAGTGTTCTTGCCTGGAGAATCCCAGGGACAGCAGAGCCTGGTGGGCTGCCGTCTATGGGGTCGCACAGAGTCGGACGTGACTGAAGCGACTTAGCAGCAGCAGCAGCAGCAGCAGTTGAACATTCTTTGGCATTGCTTTTTGAGGAAACTGGAATGAAAACTGACCTTTTCCAGTCCTGTGGCCAATGCTGAGTTTTCCAAATTTGCTGATATATTGAATGTAGCACTTTAACAACATCACCTTTTAGGATTTAAAATAGCTCAGCTGGAATTTCATCAGCTTCACTAGCTTTATTCATAGTAATGTTTCCTAAGTCGGGTTTGACTTCACCTTCTAGGAAGTCTGGCTCTAAGTGAGTGACCACACCATTGTGGTTATAGGTCATTAAGATCTTTTTTGTATAGTTCTTCTGTGTATTTTTGCCATCTCTTCTTAATCTCTTCCGCTTCTATTAGGTTCTTGCTATTTCTGTGCTGTATTGTGCCCATCTTTGCATGAAATAGTCCTTTGATAGCTCCAGTTTTCTTGAAGAAATCTCTAGTCTTTCCCATTCTATTGTTTTCCTCTCTTTCTTTGCATTTTTCACTTAAGAAGGCTTTCTTATCTTTCCTTGCTATTCTTTGAAACTCTGCATTCAATTCAATATCTTTCCCTTTCTATTTTGCCTTTCACTTCTCATCTTTACTAAGCTATTTGTAAGGTCTCTTCAGACAACCATGTTGCCTTCTTTGATTTCTTTTCCTGGTGGATGGTCTTGGTTCCTGTCTTCTGTACAATGTCACAAACCTCCGCCCATAGTTCTTCAGGCACTCTGTCTACCAGATCTATCGTTGAATCTATTCTTTGTATAATCATAAGGGATTTGGTTTAGGTCTTACCTAAATGGTCTAGTGGTTTTCTTGCTTCTTTTCAATTTAAGCCTGAATTTTGCAATAAGGAGCTGATGATCTGAGCCATAGTCGTCTCCAGGACTTGTTTTTGTTGACTGTATAGAACTTCTCCATCTTCGACTGTAAATAATGTAATCAACCTGATTTTGGTATTGACCATCTGGTGATGTCTATATGTAGAGTCATCTTTTGTGTTGTTGGAAAAGGGTATTTGCTATGACTAGTGTATTCTTTAGCAAAACTGTCTTAGCCTTTGCTATGCTTCATTTCGTACTCCAAGGCCAATCTTCCCTGTTACTCCAGGTTTCTCTTGACTTCCTACTTTTGCATTCTAGTCCCCTATATTGAAAAGGGCATCTTGGTTTTGGTGTTAGTTCTAGGATGTCTTATAGATCTCCATAGAACCATTCAACTTCACCTGCTTTGGCATCAGTTTTTGGGGCATAGACTTGGGTTACTGTAGAATTGAATGGTTTGCCTTGGAAATGAACCAAGATCATTTTTGAGATTTTTTAAGTTTTTGCGATTGCACCCAAGTACTGCATTTTCGACTCTTTTATTGACTATAAGGGCTACTCCATTTCTTCCAAAGGATTCTTGAACACAGTAGTAGATACAGTGGTCATCTAAATTCAATTCACCCATTTCTGTCCATGTTAGTTCATTGATTTCTAAAATGTCTGTATTTACACTTGTCATTTCCTGCTTGAGCAAGTTTAGTTCCCTGGGCTTGCAAAGAGTTGTATACAACTGAATGACTAACACTTCACTTCACATCAAGAACCTAACATTCTAGGTTTTTATGTAATATTCTCCTTTACAGCATCAGACTTTACTTTCACTATCAGCTGCATCCACAACTGGGCATTATTTTTGATTTGGACCAACTTCTTCATTCTTTCTGAGATATTTCCCTATATTTCCCGAGTAGCATATTGGAAAGCTATCTACCTGGGGGCTTATCTTCCAGTGTCATATCTTTTTGTCTTTTCATACTATTCATGGTGTTTCTTGAGGCAAGAATACTGGAGTGGTTTGCTATTCTCTTCTCCAGTGGAACATGTTTTGTCAGAACTTTCCACCATGACCCATTTGTCTTGGGTGACCCTGAACAGGATAGCTTATAGCTTCACTGAGTTACATAGGTTCATGATCCATGTGTTCATTTTGGTTAACTTTCTGTGATTATTGTTCTTGTTTTTTCTGTATGCCCTCTGATGGATGAAGATACGAGCATTGTGAAGGCTTCCTGATGGGAGGTTTTGCTGTGGGGAAAACTGGGTCTTGCTCTGGTGGGCAAGGCCATGCTCAGTAAATCTTTAATCCAATTATTTTGTGATGGGTGGGGCTATGCTCCTTGTGTTAGTTGTGTGGCCTGAGTCCACCCACTCCTGGAGTCCCTAGGCTATATAGTAAGGTTAAGATCGACCTCCAAAAGGACTTATTCCAACACATGCCTCCCAGGACTGCTGCTGCCAGTGCCTTGGTCCCTGTGGTAGGCCACTGCTGACCCAAGCCTCTGCAGGAGACTTTAAAAGACTCACAGGCAGTTCTGGCTCAATCACTGAGGTCACTGCTCCTTTCCCCTGGGTCGTGGTGGACACAAGATTTTGTTTGTGCCCTCCAACAATCTGTTTCTCTCAGTCCTGTGGAAGTTCTGTGATCAAATCCCATTGTCCTTCAAAGTCAGATTCCCTGTAGATTCCCAGTCCTTTTGCCAGATCTCCAGACTGAGAAGTCTGATGTCAGGCCTAGAACCTTCGCAACAATTGGAGAATTTCTTTGATATGATCATTTTCCAGTTTGTGGGTTGCACACCAGCAGGTATGGAATTTGATTTTATTGTTATTGTGCCCCTCCTATTGTCTTCTTGTGGCTTCTCTTTTGTCCTTGGATGTGGGATATGTTTTTTTGGTGGGCTGCAACATTCGCCTGCTGATGATTGTTCAGCAGCTAGTTGTGATTTGGTGTTCCCATAGGAGAAGATGAGCACATATCCTTCAAGCTGCTGCTGACATTATTGTAGATTTGACATTGTGGGTGTAAACACAAAGCAGAATTAGAAAATACGAGTATATGTTAGTGAGGCTAGTTCAGGAGAAAGTAGCATTCCAAAATATCTATTCATCTTTAACTTGAGGAACGTCATTTTTGTGTACTTTCTAGAACTGTTATTTAATAATTATTTTTATTTTTATTAACACATAATTAACTAATTCTATTGCCATTAATAACTAATACTGTTAATACTATGCTACTATTATATACCACAGGGAAAAAAGTAGCATTTATATGTTTGATTATTTTTTTTTTGCATTAATGGAAAAGATTTTTTTTTTTAACTGGGGCAATTTTATTTTTTAACATTAAACAGTTGTCTGTAATTTTTGAAGTTCTGATTTTATCCTTTGCATATGCTAATAAACAACATCTCCATTGTGAAAAAGGAAAATATTATATTGTTGTAATTTACCCAACTACTGAGGTTTGCATCACTGACTCGATGGACGTGAGTCTGAATGAACTCCAGGAGTTGGTGATGGACAGGGAGGCCTGGTGTGCTGTGATTCATGGGGTCGCAAAGAGTCGGACATGACTGAGCAACTGAACTGGACTGAACTGAGGTTTGCAGCTTATTGTAATATAATTATTGTTGTCTACATGTTGACTGTGTGGTTCACAACAAACTGGAAAATTCTTAAAAAGATGAGAATATCAGACCACCTTACCTGGTTCCTGTGAAACATGTATGCAAGTCAAGAAGCAACAGTTAGACATGAAACAATGGACTGGTTTCAAATTGGGAAAGCAGTATGTCAAGGCTGCCTATTGTTACCCTGCTTATTTAACTATATGCAGAGTACATCATATGAAATGCCAGGGTGGATGAAGCACAAGCTGGAATCACGATTGCCAGGAGAAACACCAAAAACCTCAGATATGCAGATGAAACCACCCTTGTTGCAGAAAGCAAAGAGAAACTAAAGAGCCTTTTGATGAAGGTGAAAGAGGACAGTGAAAAAGCAGCCAGTCCCATCACTTCATGGGAAATAGATGGGGAAACGATGGAAACAGTGACAGACTTTATTTTCTTGGGCTCCAAAATCATTGCAGATGGTGACTGCAGCCATCAAATTAAAAGACACTTGCTCCTTGGAAGAAAAGCTATGACAAACCTAGACAGTATTAAAAAGCAGAGACATTACTTTGCCAACAAGGTATGTCTAGTCAAAGTTCTGTGTTTTCCAGTAGTCTTGTATGAATGTGAGAGTTGGACCATAAAGAAAGCTGAGCGCTGAAGAATTGATGCTTTTTAACTGTGGTGTTGGAGAAGACTCTTGAGAGTCCCTTGGTCTGCAAGGAGATCCAACCAGTCCATCCTAAAGGAAATCAGTCCTGATTATTCATTGGAAAGACTGATGCTGAAGCTGAAGCTCCAATGATATTTCTCCTGGCAATCTTGATTCCAGTTTGTGCTTCTTCCAGCCCAGTTTCTCATGATGTACTCTGCATATAAGTTAAATAAGCAGGGTGACAATATACAGCCTTGACATACTCCTTTTCCTATTTGGAACCAGTCTGTTGTTCCATGTCCAGTTCTAACTGTTGCTTCCTCAACTGCATACAAATTTCTCAAGAGGCAGGTCAGGTGGTCTGGTATTCCCATCTCTTTCAGAATTTTCCACAGTTTATTGTGATCCACACAGTCAAAGGCTTTGGCATAGTCAATAAAGCAGAAATAGATGTTTTTCTGGAACTCTCTTTCTCTTTCCATGATCCAGTGGATGTTGGCAATTTGGTCCCTGGTTCCTCTGCCTTTTCTAAAACCAGCTTGAACATCAGAAGTTCACGATTCACGTACTGCTGAAGCCTGGCTTGGAGAATTTTGAGCATTACTTTACTAGCGTGTGAGATGAGTGCAATTGTGCGGTAGTTTGAGCATTCTTTGGCATTGCCTTTCTTTGGGATTGGAAAGAACACTGACCTTTTCCAGTCCTGTGGTCACATGGCTGAGTTTTCCAAATTTACTGGCATATTGAGTGCAGCACTTTCACAGCATCATCTTTCAGGATTTGAAATAGCTCAACTGGAATTCCATCACCTCCACTAGCTTTGTTTGTAGTGATGCTTTCTAAGGCCCACTTTTGACAAACTAAATCTAAGTTTGCATTTTCTCTCCAAATGCATGGTAAGCAATACCTTAGATTATTTTTTATTAGATTATTTTTATACCTTATTTTTATTTTTTGTTAAATAGGGAAAACTATATAATTTAACCTGATACTAACGGAAGAGAATACTATTATTTTTAAGTGACTATACAAGAATCAATGATAATGGTGATACATATAAAATGCATTTCATTAGAAATTCATTTTGGAATTCAGCATTATTGTGAAAAAGTAAGTTACTCCATGAGTAAGGTATGTTTTCATGATTTTATTAGGTGAACTTAATACATTTTCATCAGAATATTTACATTTTTCTGATGATAGTGGAATGACCAATCTCTATTGGTCTTCATTTACAATTTTGAGGGCTCTGAGAAGGAAACAGCATAATAGCTTAGGTAAATCATACTAAAAAATGTTTGGCTAATTCTACCCTATAATCTCACAGAAAACTTTTCTTGGAGAAAAATACTGTTTATAAGTTTTGCATATTTAAACTACCTTTTTTTTTTTTTTTTCAGCTGACTATTATAATAACATGTATTATTTTAGACACCTTTGGTCTCTGTTTCAATGGTTTTTTTTTTTTTTTTTTTTTTTTCTTCTCCTTCTTGTGGCTCAGCTAGCTGGTAAAGAATCCGTCTGGCTCAGCTGGTAAAGAATCCGTCTGCAATGAAGAAGACCTGGGTTTGATACCTGGGTTGGTAAGATCCCCTGGAGAATGGAATGGCTTCCCATTTCAGTATTCTGGCCTAGAGAATTCCATGGACTGTATAGTCCATGGGGTCACAAAGAGTTGGACATGACTGAACGATTTTCATGTTCACTTAAAATATCACCCCTATCACAAAAGAAACTCTAGTTAAAGTTAATTTTTTTCCTTCTTCCAAATCTTATCTCATGATTTAAGGGACTTGGGATAATATGTATAAATTTAAATAGATCATTATGTTTTAATGGATTTGTTTATATTAAAACTTAATCATGTATATTACATGATGAGCTTCCCTGGTGGCTCAGAGAGTAGAGAATCTGCCTGCAATTCAAGAGACCAGAGTTGGATCCCTGGGTCAGGAAGATTCCCTGAAGAAGGAAATGGCAACCCACTCTAGTATTCTTGTCTGGAAAATCCCATGGACAGAGGAGCATGGCAGTCTACATACATGGTGTCACAAAGAGTCAGACATGGCTGAGAACTAACTTACACACTTACATTAATTATGTAAAAAATTACCATGAAAAGGTAGTAAAGAACTCTGCATAAAATAAAGACAATAAAGTTAGATTTTTAGGTACTAATTTTGATGCACTAAAATGTTTATTCCTATTTATTAAAATTCCAAAATGATAGTTTTTATTTAAATGTATTATTTTACATTTTAGAATTTCATTAATTGTCTTTTCACAAATATTTTACAATTTAAATTTAAAAATTTTGTTATTCTAATACAATTATATTTTAAGTATCTCATCTCTTTGTTATAGTGGAAATTTAAAGACATACAATCAACATTGATTTTTCTGCATGAAAAGTTGGTAATGAACTCCTTATGTACATAATTCTTCCTTTTTTTTTTTTTTTTGCATTCCACCTTAATTCTGACCAAGATACATAATATACAGAATATAGATCAGTTTTAAACTTTCACTTCATTTAGAGCCATGTATTTACCCATATCATTTAGAGACATATATTTGTGAATTGTGCATGTACATGTGTGTAAGGGTAAGCACATACATATGTACATTGATATAAGTATATATGTATGTGTGTATCTACATGCCTAAATTGAAAAAAAAAAAACTTTCAAAGATATTTGTAATATTTATCTGTTTAAATTTAAAATCCTTGTAAGCTGTATTAATTTTATATTACAGAATAAAAAATCACTATAAACACAGCACTTACAACAACACACATTTATATCACTACTTCTGAAGGTAAGGAAATGGGGCATGGGCTAGTTGGGTCATTTGCTCAAAGTCTTTCCAGAAATACATCAAAGTATTGGCTTGGGCTGTGATCTCATATAATGTTTGTCTTTCTCAAGCTCATTTAATTTTTGGCAAAATCATTTCTCTGCAGTTGTAGGAATGAAGTCTACATTATTTTTTCCTAACAGCCTGCTGAGAACTAGATCTTAACTACTTGACTTTCTTCTCACCATGTGGCAGCTTCTTTAAAAACAGAATAATCTCTCTCCAGTCTTATACAATGGACAGAACTCTTTGTGTTATAATAATGGGGGTGACTATACCATCATTTTTTCCATAAATGGTAATAATCAAAGGATCTTCTATATCATTATAGTCATATGTGACCTTCATACTCTAAAAGAGGAAATTATGCAGGGCGTGTGCTCCAGTAGAGAGGAATCCCAGAGGCTACCTTAGAAGTCTGCGTATTTGTATAGCTGGAGATGTCTTTTTGCATAGAAGCTGAGGAAAATGGTTAAGTTATTGAGATAATCTTTGAAAAAAAAAAATAAACTCCCTGAAAAAAAAAATCAAGCCATTTTACAGATATTATTTAGTACTGTATTTGGCTGTATTATTGTACATTAGTCTATAAATCATCTACACCAAAGAAAATGACTGATAGTTGGTAGTTTGGGCTCCTTGAAGCTACTCTATTTTTCATGGATTCTATACCACAGATCAAGTGAATTCAAGAGAAGAGATGAATAGGGTTATTTTCCCTTGCTTTTTGTAAAAATGAAAATGCTTTCCAACATTTCTGTGGCAGATTCTGACTGTGTCTTTTTCTAAGCCTTCTGTAATGGAGCAGATTTTAAATTCTTTTGTGGCATCAAATCCCAGCTGCCTGAAACCACCTGCCTTTTAGAAGAAGAGAGCTTAGGTGAATAAGAGGATACCTGAAAGGAATGTTTTGTTATGAAAATGCCAATAATTTTACCAAAGCTATCAACCCAATTATATCATATAGAACATATGAAAAAATTTTAAAAGACAACTATAAAGAGCTTATTAATATGTAGATACTGTTAATTCATGCTATTCCAAGTGTAAAGCATCACATATTTCAATTTTGCACTGCTGTGTTTAAGGGGAAGGGAATTACAGTTTCCTTATGACAAAAACTGACTAAAAATGCCACCATCAAAATAAGCCAAGTTATTAAAAATGTATAATATGATTAAAGTAGGATAATAGGTTTAAAACATCAACCTAGTAACCAAAATGATTATTGAATAATTATTAATGAATAACCAAAATCTGCTATTTATAGTTATAGAATGTCTTTTTTCAGAACTAATGTCCTGATTCATTAAAAAATGACCAGAGAATTCTAAAACTATTTGAGACATTACTGTCATGAAACACAGAGCAGATTCAACAGGTGGTAAAAGGTAAAAGCTGAATGAGAGCTTTAGATTTTAAAAACTAAATTAATCTAATAATCCAGAAATCTACTTGTTATACTTGTCCATTTATTTATATATCATGAGATAGGTAATGTAAGAGACAAAGGAACAGTCTGAGAAAATATTGTATGTTTGCATACATATGTATGGAATTGAGGATAGTTAGGACAGTATAAACTTATAATTTCCACTAATATAGCTAAAGTTTATTTTCAATGTCTCTGCATATTATGATATGTCATATCTCTCATAAACAAAGTATTGTTTCAGTTTATTATTGTATTTCTCAGACAGTGTTGTTATACATGATCAAAAAGTATCTCATTAAAGAATGACAGTGCTTTGCATTAGTTGTACTCAAAGCCTCCTTGGGCATTACACCAAAGAAAAAGCAAATGACAGTTGGTGTCAACACTAAACAGCTTAGGGCAAACTATTTTCTCAAAACCTATGTAATTTAATTGAAATGCAATATTTCATGAATATTATAAAACTAGGCTTTATTAAAAATGGCAAGGAAAAGTGAATGCATGACTGTTTAGAGTAACAAGCAATACAAATTTATTCATTTGATGCATCACTGAATTATTTAAAACTCAGCCTAAGCACAAGGTCATGGAATAATTTTGGCAAGTAGGCATTTTGCATGATGCATTTCCATAATTCCTCTGCATCTACAAGTTGATCACAACTTAGGCGTGGAGACTTTTTTCTTGTAGTTACAGAGCCAGATAGTCTCTAATTCAAAATTAGAGCCAAAGCAACTGTTAACATTTGACATAGATAATGTATATATGGATGAAGAAAGTTCTAAATTTTATGTTAGTTTTATGTTATTTTATGTTAGAATATTATCCAATAACCCTAAGACTTGTAAACAAAGTAAAAGAAAATTAAAATCCCTACAACTCAAATTTTAATTTTATTCCAAAATAAAAGTGATATGTAGAATAAACATTAAGTTCTCAGATCAGACAAACTTTTATACAAAAACTGTAAAAAAAGACTACTAGTTAAGTAACTGAAGTGATAATTATAATTTTTCATTTCTGTTGCAGTGTCTTTGATCCAGAACATTTCCTTTGGATTTTTTCTTAATGTCTCTTTGTTGTTCTTCCTACATGGTGTCCACTTTTATCATTAGAACACTTAGATATTACTCAAAGTTACTTAAAATCCCTGGAATGATATTTCTAACATTTCTGGCATATCTGTATCTGGTTCTGATGCTTCCTCTGCCTCTTCAAAATGTGCTTTTTTGGTCTCTTAGTGTGTCTTATGAATTTTTGTTGATAGCTAAATGTGATATATTGGGTAAAAGAAATGAAGATACAGAGGACTTTAGCATGAGATTTGTGTTTATCTGGCTAGAAAGTGGCTGTCTTTGTTATTTGCTATAGTGTAGCTGTCAGAAGCTAAAATTTCCACGTGTCCTTTTTTTTTTTTTTGTGGTCTCCCTGAGGTTTTTAGGTTTCCTTAGAGTTCTTCTCCAATAAAGTCTGAAATGTGTGGCTCTTTCAGCAGTATCCTCCCATTGTTATACAGGAGCACCGTTGATGTGGTGATGAGCTGTTGAGAAGGGAAAGCACAGTGTAATCCTATGATTCAGTTCAGTTCAGTCGCTCAGTCGTGTCCGACTCTTTGCAACCCCATGAATCGCAGCACGCCAGGCTTCCCTGCCCATCACCAACTCCCAGAGTTCACCCAGACTCATGTCCATTGAGTCAGTGATGCCATCCAGCGATCTCATCCTCTGTCGTCCCCTTCTCCTCTTGCCCCCAATCCCTCCCAGCATCAGAGTCTTTTCCAATGCGTCAACTCTTCGCATAGGTGGCCAAAGTACTGGAGTTTCAGCTTTAGCATCATTCCTTCCAAAGAAATCCCAGGGCTCATCTCCTTCAGAATGGACTGGTTGGATCTCCTTGCAGTCCAAGGGACTCTCAAGAGTCCTCTCCAACACCACGGTTCAAAAGCATCAATTCTTTGGCGCTCAGCCTTCTTCACAGTCCAACTCTCACATCCATACAAGATCACAGGAAAAACCATAGCCTTGACTAGATGGACCTTTGTTGGCAAGTAATGTCTCTGCTTTTGAATATACTATCTAGGTTGGTCATAACTTTCCTTCCAAGGAGTAAGCGCCTTTTAATTTCATGGCTGCAGTCACCATCTGCAGTGATTTTGGAGCCCCAAAAATAAAGTCTGACACTGTTTCCACTGTTTCCTCATCTATTTCCCATGAAGTGGTGGGACCAGACGCCATGATCTTCATTTTCTGAATGTTGAGCTTTAAGCCAACTTTTTCACTCTCCACTTTCACTTTCATCAAGAGGCTTTTGAGTTCCTCTTCACTTTCTGCCATAAGGATGGTGTCATCTGCATATCTGAGGTTATTAATGTTTCTCCTGGCAATCTTGATTCCAGCTTGTGTTTCTTCCAGTCCAGCATTTCTCATGATGTACTCTGCATATAAGTTAAATAAGCAGGGTGATAATATACAGCCTTGACGTACTCCTTTTCCTATTTGGAACCAGTCTGTTGTTCCATGTCCAGTTCTAACTGTTGCTTCCTCACCTGCATACAGATTTCTCAAGAGGCAGATCAGCTGGTCTGGTATTCTGTTCCTGGGATTCTGCTCTTATAAACTGTCATTCCCTGTATCTGTATATTGGGGTGGGAAAGTGGAGGAAGGATTGCTCTGTGACCTTTGTTCCCTGATGAATCATAGAAATATTGACTTTCAGTTTTTTAACTTTTCTCCTGTGTGAATGGGAATGATGGCCTTTCAGTTCTTTGCATGGTGGACTGCAAACCACCAGAAAGGTTTTTCTTAACTGATTTCCCGCCTCTCAGTTGAGACAGTAATGCTAGAAGGGATGGGAATTGGCTAACTGTCCTACTAATTCAGATATTCAACATATTGGATATTGTTCTGATGAAGTAATTGCCTAGGACTGTTGGCATTTGTCAGAGAAGGCAATGGCACCCCACTCCAGTACTCTTGCCTGGAAAATCTCATGGACGGAGGAGCCTGTTAGGCTGCAGTCCGTGGGGTTGCTAGGAGTCGGACACAACTGAGCGACTTCCCTTTCACTTTCCACTTTCATGCATTGGAGAAGGAAATGGCAACCCACTCCAGTGTTCTTGCCTGGAGAATCCCAGGGACGGAGGAGCCTGGTGGGCTGCCGTCTATGGGGTCGCACAGTCGGACACAACTCACATGACTTAGCAGTTGGTATTTGTTATGGAGAATGTTCTGAGTGTTTCAAAATGATTAGTTTTGCCCTCCCCTTACTGAAAATGTAAGGGGAGAACTTCAACATGAGAACCAGGTGGAATTCTTTGAGGTAAAATTAAAGAAAGTGTTGAGGCAATCCTGAAACTGGGATCAAGTTTTTTTTTTTTTTTTATTTTAAAACGAGTGCACACTTCGCCTCTTGCAAGCCCTTCAATCGCCAGTGCTCCTCTCCCTGGTGGTGTAGTGGTAAAGAATCTGCCTGCCAGTGCAGGAGACTCAGGAGATATGGGTTCAGCCCATGGGTCAGGAAGATCCCTTGGAATAGGAAATAACAACCCACTCCAGTATTCTTGCCTGGAGAATTCCAAGGACAGAGGAGCCTGGTGGGCTGCAGTCCATGGGGTCACAAACAGTCAGACTGACTGAGCAGCTAAACACACATGCATGGTCCCCTTGATTGGGTAAAGTGAAAGTGCAAGTTGCTCTGTCACGCCTGATGCTGTGTGACCCCCAAGGGCTATACAGCCCATGGAATTTTCCAGGTCAAAATATTGGAGTGGGTAGCCTTTCCCTTCTCCAGGACATCTTCCCAACCCAGGGATCAAACTCAGGTCTACATCATTGCAGGTGGATTCTTTACCAGCTGAGCCACCAGGGAAGCCCAAGAAAACTGGAGTGGGTAGCCTATCCCTTCTCCGGTGGATCTTCCTCACCCAGGAATCAAAAGGGGGTCTCCTGCATTGCAGGCAGATTCTTTACCAGCTGAGCTATCAGGGAAGCCCATGATAGGGCAAGATGCTGCCTTTACCCTCAAAACATTTTTATACACCTCAGGAAAAGTTCTTTCTGTTACTCTTCAAAGATGTGATACATTATTTACAGATTTTTAAAATAATTTTGATACATGTAGTGAACATGTTTTTTTTCAGTTACATATTAAACCAGTAATTATATCAGTGATTAATTACATAATTAGATGTTAATCAGCACTTTCTTAAGCTTTATTGATTTCAATAATTTCCAGAGGGTATTTCAGTGTTCTCTAAAAATATTAAATAATAATTTTAAATAGGCACCTAATTTTTGTTCCTAAGATTCAGGCCTCTTGTTATTTCATGTTGAAATCAATACCTCAGCCATTATAAAATTTATAGAAAGATGGTAGATGAATAGATAGATGATGCCAAGAAAGATTACTCTTATTCACTGTATGTTACAGTAATTTAGAAATTAGAATTTAGTACTAAAAGTTGCCAAAATATCTTATAAATGTCTGTTGATATATAGTTTTCCACATTCAAATATTTACATAGACAAGGATATTCATTGTATTTTTACTAATGAAAATTCTTGGCATGGCTGGAATAAATTCTCATTAATAATAAAGTTTTTTTTTAAATCTACTGGATTCTATTTTTGGAATTTCTATTTTTATTTAGTATTTCTTTTAATATTTTATTTAGTATTTATTCATTGATTTATTGAATTATATTGAGAGTAAATGTAACCACATATTAATTTTGTCCTTGTTTATTCTACATTGGCTTCATAAGATCAATTGAAAGTCAAAAAATTCTGAAATAATTTAGTGACACTGAAATTTTTATACCTTAGATATTTTGAAAGAATTTATTTATGAAAGGACCATTGCTTTTTTATAGGAAAATATTGAAGATATTTATAATTTCTTCTAAGGCTATTCTTTCTGTTTCTGCTTTTTATGGTTAATTTTTAAGAATTCTTTCTATGCCCCACACTCTTGCCAAATCTAGTATTTCAATGAGCATATCTACTTTATAATAGTTATGTATTGTATTAGAGATATTTAATTTCTGATCTCTTCTCATTGCTTTTTGATTTTTAGGTATTCTATTGATATATTTTCTCTAGCTCAGAAATTCTTCCCAGTAGTGTTCAGTCTACTAATAAAACCCATCAATGGCATTTTTTATTTTTGCCAGTGTTTTTCATTTCTAGCATTTCTTTTTGTTTTTTTTCTTATGATTTCCATCACTCTGCTTTCATTGTCCGTCTGTTCTTGCACATTGTCCATTTTATCCATTAAAACTGTTAGTATACTAATCATAGATGTTTTAAAATTCTCAGTCTGATAATTCCAACAATTCTACGATGTCTTGTTCTGATGCTTGCTCTGTCTTTCCAAATTGTGGTTTTTGCCTTTTGGTATGCTTTATAATTTTTTTCTTAATAACTTAATCTGACATACCAGGTAACATGAACAGCTATAAATAGGCCTTTAGGTATGTGGTGAGGAGGTGTGGTGGGTGGGGAAGCATTCTTTTGTCCTGTTATTAGACCTCAGTCTTTAGTGAGCTGCCCCTGGACTGTGAACTTCACAGGTTTCTCAGATTGTTCTCTTCCCCTTAGCTGGGACAAGATGACTTGAGTGAGCTGGAGTTGGGTATTTCCCTTCCCCAGGTCATTTAGATTCTGATAATACAGAATGATCAGGTTGGGCTCTTGAGTAACTAGCTTTACATGAGGTCAGGCCTTGTTAAGAACACAGTGCTCTGGAGTATTTAAAAATGGTTCCTTTCTTTTTCCTTGCTGAAATCTCTGGGAGATTCATCTCCAGTGTTTATTGTGGTAATCTGATTGAGCTGCCAGAGGTAAATTTCACAGTATTGTGGGCTCCTTAACCATTACTGGGCCTCCATGAATTTTTTATCTCTTAGACTATCCACACTGAGCCTCCAGCAATTTGTCAATTATAATTCAGGTTTTCCTACTCCGGCACTGGCTCCGTGGTTACTTCTGTTCAAAAGTGTCTCCTCCTGGTAAGCCGAGACTCCTTATATTTGCCAATCCATCCAGTGGACCAATGTATTTAAAGCTTACATGGCATATTTTTTATGTATTTTCACCAATTTTATTTAGTTGTTTTTCTAAGTAAATACATTTAATAATCTGCCATGTTGTATATTTTTGTGTTCTAAATATTTCATGTATTAAAATTTTAAATGTCTTGCTTTAAATCAAGGGAAAAAATAGAAAGAGTCCAAATATTCCAAAATAAATGATAGATACTCTTTTTCTTGATTAATGTATATAATGAATATAAATATAGACCCAGATATATGCATGCATATGAAATGGTATATAAATTATTATTTTTATACAGAATGTCAGTAGATGTCATAAGTCAATAAAAAGGATAAGCTTTTTAATTGCATTATTTTGTGTTATATTTTAACTATCTATTGTAAATTATTGCATAGTGTTCTTGGAATTTTTTTTTTAATTATCGAATCTTTTTCTGTCAAGTGACAATGTTTATAAACTTCATAAATATGTCAGTGTAGCACATTTCATATATTCCCTACCTTGGATATACCCAGAGCCAAATCACTCTTAGGTTGCTTTTGCCTGTTCTGGTGAATCTATGGGATTTTAATTACTTACAGACAATTATCTTGAATGATAGTACCATAGATTTCAGCCTAATTAACACTTTTGTTAATGGTATTTATATGTTTACAAACATTAGATGAAATTCTGGTTTTAATCTGACTATACAGATGTGTATGCAGGAGTAAAATATTCCTCGTTTTTAGTTAGTTTTAGTAACAATGAAAAATTATTTATTTTCACTTATCTGAATGTAGAAATTAACTATTCATATCTTCATTTCCAATAATCCAACTAATGCTATATAAATAAGCTCTCATCTTAATTCTTCTTTGGCAAAAGATATTTCATAAGAATTTCAAAGAAACTGCCAAAATGACTCCATATGTTTGCAGCACCAAAACTGATTAATTTCAGAAATTCTGGAAGCCACAGCATAAGATTTCAACTGCTTGTGTATAGCTATTGCCAGAGAATGAGATTTCCTTCTCTTCCATCTTTTAAATTTTTCAGTCAGCTCCAATTTGGGGGACATACTGGAAAGGGATTTTGGGAAATGCATTTTCAGGCTTCTCTCAGATGATATAGGAAAGAAGGCAAAGGTGACAGAAATAATGTTGAATTGCCAACAATTTATGTAGCATAACTGTACCCTTTGTCAACCCATACAAATGTCTATCTATATCAACGCTATTAAACATCAACAACTCTGTCATTCCTTTTCTTAATACTATCAGCTCATTCATTATACATTTGACAATATGCTTTCTGTCTCTTTAAAATTATGGGCACATAGTTTCATAAGTCTCTATGTCTGGACATAGAGAACTCAGTTTCTCAGTTACTGAACTCAGTCTCAATATCTCTTTGATAATTTGTCTAGATACTAAAACACTAAGTTAAATATTACAGACAAATTTTAAATAAAAGGATAGGATGAAAAGGGAATCAGTTCATACAAATATATACTTGTTTTTGTTTTATTTGGTTTTTTGTTAAGCTGCATACAGGGAACTTTCTATGAGGTCATAGGAAATATTGGGGGAAAAGGAGTATTAAAACAGGGTTCATAGGAATCTTAACCACTCATCTAAGCAACTACTTGTTTCTTTAGGACCATTGAGAAGCCAATCTTCTATCAAAGATAGTCCTGCTACCTGCCATAAATTTAGTGTAATCTTGGGATTATATTCATTCTTTGATAGGTAGCTCAGGTTCATGGGTCTTGTACAGCATTCAGTGGCCATAGGAGCTCAGTGGTAAAGTGATTTCCATTTTTATAAAGGGGAATATTTTACTCAAGAAAAGAGCACGAATCATCTCTAAAGCCCTCAAGGTCTTTGCCATGATACTCCTTTCAGTAATTGGCAGAGGTTTCATGAAACTTTCCTATCTGCTCAAGAAACTTGAAATAAGATTGGATACACTTGATTATTTGGTCAAAGAAGCAGAATGACTCACACTGCATTTTGAAACTGATACAAATCTCTCTTTTTTTCCCCCTGCATCTCATTCAATACTGAAAACCTAACAGTTCACTTGGTAAATCAGTTAAATCTGGGGAAGGACATCCCAGGCAGAAGAAATACCACATACCTATTTCAGAAGAAATAGCACACTTCTACTACTGAGAGGGACCAATCAACAACTGTACCTATTTTTCTCCTATATTACAATGTACATAGTATAGCAATTGGTTTTTAATTTTGGAGCAAACACCTCAACGTGCTCATGTATTAAGATAACTCCTGTTTTAGTCTAAGACCCTGACAGACTTCTCACAGACCTGTATTGAATATTTGATATAGACAAAAGATAAACCTTCACTATGATAATTAAATAATATTTTGAAGCAAAATGTAGTATATCCTGAGTGATATAAGTGCAATAGTTACATTGAGAACTTTCTCTGTTTTCTTTTTTTTTTTTTTTTTTTTTTTTTTTTTTTAATTTTATTTTTAAACTTTACATAACTGTATTAGATTTGCCAAATATCAAAATGAATCCGCCACAGGTATACATGTGTTCCCCATCCTGAACCCTCCTCCCTCCTCCCTCCCCATTCCCTCCCTCTGGGTCGTCCCAGTGCACCAGCCCCAAGCATCCAGTATCGTGCATCGAACCTGGACTGGCAACTCATTTCATACATGATATTTACATGTTTCAATGCCATTCTCCTAAATCTTCCCACCCTCTCCCTCTCCCACAGAGTCCATAAGACTGTTCTATACATCAGTGTCTCTTTTGCTGTCTCGTACACAGGGTTATTGTTACCATCTTTCTAAATTCCATATATATGCGTTAGTATACTGTATTGGTGTTTTTCTTTCTGGCTTACTTCACTCTGTATAATAGGCTCCAGTTTCATCCACCTCATTAGAACTGATTCAAATGTATTCTTTTTAATGGCTGAATAATACTCCATTGTGTATATGTACCACAGCTTTCTTATTCATTCATCTGCTGATGGACATCTAGGTTGCTTCCATGTCCTGGCTATTATAAACAGTGCTGCGATGAACATTGGGGTACTCGTGTCTCTTTCCCTTCTGGTTTTCTCAGTGTGTATGCCCAGCAGTGGGATTGCTGGATCATAAGGCATGTCTATTTCCAGTTTTTTAAGGAATCTCCACACTGTTCTCCATAGTGGCTGCACTAGTTTGCATTCCCACCAACAGTGTAAGAGGGTTCCCTTTTCTCCACACCCTCTCCAGCATTTATTACTTGTAGACTTTTGGATTGCAGCCATTCTGACTGGTGTGAAATGGTACCTCATAGTGGTTTTGATTTGCATTTCTCTGATAATGAGTGATGTTGAGCATCTTTTCATGTGTTTGTTAGCCATCTTTATGTCTTCTTTGGAGAAATGTCTATTTAGTTCTTTGGCCCATTTTTTGATTGGGTCATTTATTTTTCTGGAGTTGAGCTGTAGGAGTTGCTTGTATATTCTCGAGATTAGTTGTTTGTCAGTTGCTTCATTTGCTATTATCTTCTCCCATTCTGAAGGCTGTCTTTTCACCTTGCTAATAGTTTCCTTTGATGTGCAGAAGCTTTTAAGGTTAATTAGGTCCCATTTGTTTATTTTTGCTTTTATTTCCAATATTCTGGGAGGTGGGTCATAGAGGATCCTGCTGTGATGTATGTCAGAGAGTGTTTTGCCTATGTTCTCCTCTAGGAGTTTTATAGTTTCTGGTCTTACGTTTAGATCTTTAATCCATTTTGAGTTTATTTTTGTGTATGGTGTTAGAAAGTGTTCTAGTTTCCTTCTTTTACAAGTGGTTGACCAGAGTTCCCAGCACCACTTGTTAAAGAGATTGTCTTTAATCCATTGTATATTCTTGCCTCCTTTGTCGAAGATAAGGTGTCCATATGTGCGTGGATTTATCTCTGGGCTTTCTATTTTGTTCCATTGATCTATATTTCTGTCTTTGTGCCAGTACCATACTGTCTTGATAACTGTGGCTTTGTAGTAGAGCCTGAAGTCAGGTAGGTTGATTCCTCCAGTTCCATTCTTCTTTCTCAAGATCGCTTTGGCTATTCGAGGTTTTTTGTTTTTCCATACAAATTGTGAAATTATTTGTTCTAGCTCTGTGAAGAATGCTGTTGGTAGCTTGATAGGGATTGCATTGAATCTATAGATTGCTTTGGGTAGTATACTCATTTTCACTACATTGATTCTTCCAATCCATGAACATGGTATATTTCTCCATCTGTTAGTGTCCTCTTTGATTTCTTTCACCAGTGTTTTATAGTTTTCTATATATAGGTCTTTAGATTCTTTAGGTAGATATATTCCTAAGTATTTTATTCTTTCCGTTGCAATGGTGAATGGAATTGTTTCCTTAATTTCTCTTTCTGTTTTCTCATTATTAGTGTATAGGAATGCAAGGGATTTCTGTGTGTTGATTTTATATCCTGCAACTTTACTATAGTCATTGATTAGTTCTAGTAATTTTCTGGTGGAGTCTTTAGGGTTTTCTATGTAGAGGATCATGTCATCTGCAAACAGTGAGAGCTTTACTTCTTCTTTTCCAATTTGGATTCCTTTTATTTCTTTTTCTGCTCTGATTGCTGTGGCCAAAACTTCCAAAACTATGTTGAATAGTAATGGTGAAAGTGGGCACCCTTGTCTTGTTCCTGACTTTAGAGGAAATGCTTTCAATTTTTCACCATTGAGGATAATGTTTGCTGTGGGTTTGTCATATATAGCTTTGATTATGTTGAGGTAGGTTCCTTCTATTCCTGCTTTCTGGAGAGTTTTGATCATAAATGGATGTTGAATTTTGTCAAAGGCTTTCTCTGCATCTATTGAGATAATCATATGGTTTTTATTTTTCAATTTGTTAATGTGGTGTATTACATTGATTGATTTGCGGATATTGAAGAATCCTAGCATCCCTGGGATAAAGCCCACTTGGTCATGGTGTATGATCTTTTTAATGTGTTGTTGGATTCTGATTGCTAGAATTTTGTTAAGGATTTTTGCATCTATGTTCATCAGTGATATTGGCCTGTAGTTTTCTTTTTTTGTGGGATCTTTGTCAGGTTTTGGTATTAGGGTGATGGTGGCCTCATAGAATGAGTTTGGAAGTTTACCATCCTCTGCAATTTTCTGGAAGAGTTTGAGCAGGATAGGTGTTAGCTCTTCTCTAAATTTTTGGTAGAATTCAGCTGTGAAGCCGTCTGGACCTGGGCTTTTGTTTGCTGGAAGATTTTTGATTACAGTTTCAATTTCCGTGCTTGTGATGGGTCTGTTAAGATTTTCTATTTCTTCCTGGTCGAGTTTTGGAAAGTTGTACTTTTCTAAGAATTTGTCCATTTCTTCCACGTTGTCCATTTTATTGGCATATAATTGTTGATAGTAGTCTCTTATGATCCTTTGTATTTCTGTGTTGTCTGTTGTGATCTCTCCATTTTCATTTCTAATTTTATTGATTTGATTTTTCTCCCTTTGTTTCTTGATGAGTCTGGCTAATGGTTTGCCAATTTTATTTATCCTTTCAAAGAACCAGCTTTTGGTTTTGTTGATTTTTGCTATGGTCTCTTTTGTTTCTTTTGCATTTATTTCTGCTCTAATTTTTAAGATTTCTTTCCTTCTACTAACCCTGGGGTTCTTCATTTCTTCCTTTTCTAGTTGCTTTAGGTGTAGAGTTAGGTTGTTTATTTGACTTTTTTCTTGTTTCTTGAGGTGTGCCTGTATTGCTATGAACTTTCCCCTTAGGACTGCTTTTACCGTGTCCCACAGGTTTTGGGTTGTTGTGTTTTCATTTTCATTCGTTTCTATGCAAATTTTGATTTCTTTTTTGATTTCTTCTGTGATTTGTTGGTTATTCAGCAGCGTGTTGTTCAGCCTCCATATGTTGGATTTTTTAATAGTTTTTCTCCTGTAATTGAGATCTAATCTTACTGCATTGTGGTCAGAAAAGATGCTTGGAATGATTTCTATTTTTTTGAATTTACCAAGGCTAGCTTTATGGCCCAGGATGTGATCTATCCTGGAGAAGGTTCCATGTGCACTTGAGAAGAAGGTGAAATTCATTGTTTTGGGATGAAATGTCCTATAGATATCAATTAGGTCTAACTGGTCTATTGTATCGTTTAAAGTTTGTGTTTCCTTGTTAATTTTCTGTTTAGTTGATCTATCCATAGGTGTGAGTGGGGTATTAAAGTCTCCCACTATTATTGTGTTATTGTTAATTTCTTCTTTCATACTTGTTAGCATTTGTCTTACATACTGCGGTGCTCCCGTGTTGGGTGCATATATATTTATAATTGTTATATCTTCTTCTTGGATTGATCCTTTGATCATTATGTAGTGACCATCTTTGTCTCTTTTCACAGTCTTTGTTTTAAAGTCTATTTTATCTGATATGAGTATTGCTACTCCTGCTTACTTTTGGTCCCTATTCGCATGGAAAATCTTTTTCCAGCCCTTCACTTTCAGTCTGTATGTGTCCCCTGTTTTGAGGTGGGTCTCTTGTAGACAACATATGTAGGGGTCTTGTTTTTGTATCCATTCAGCCAGTCTTTGTCTTTTGGTTGGGGCATTCAACCCATTTACGTTTAAGGTAATTACTGATAAGTATGACCCCGTTGCCATTTACTTTATTGTTTTGGGTTCGAATTTATACACAATTTTTGTGTTTCCTGTCTAGAGAATATCCTTTAGTATTTGTTGGAGAGCTGGTTTGGTGGTGCAGAATTCTCTCAGCTTTTGCTTGTCTGAAAAGCTTTTGATTTCTCCTTCATACTTGAATGAGATCCTTGCTGGGTACAATAATCTGGGCTGTAGATTATTTTCTTTCATCATTTTAAGTATGTCTTGCCATTCCCTCCTGGCTTGAAGAGTTTCTATTGAAAGATCAGCTGTTATCCTTATGGGAGTTCCCTTGTGTGTTATTTGTTGTTTTTCCCTTGCTGCTTTTAATATTTGTTCTTTGTGTTTGATTTTTGTTAATTTGATTACTATGTGTCTTGGGGTGTTTCGCCTTGGGTTTATCCTATTTGGGACTCTCTGGGTTTCTTGGACTTGGGTGATTATTTCCTTCCCCATTTTAGGGAAGTTTTCAACTATTATCTCCTCAAGTATTTTCTCATGGTCTTTCTTTTTGTCTTCTTCTTCTGGGACCCCTATGATTCGAATGTTGTAGCGTTTAATATTGTCCTGGAGGTCTCTGAGATTGTCCTCATTTCTTTTAATTCGTTTTTCTTTTATCCTCTCTGATTCATTTATTTCTACCATTCTATCTTCTAATTCACTAATCCTATCTTCTGCCTCTGTTATTCTACTATTTGTTGCCTCCAGAGTGTTTTTAATTTCACTTATTGCATTATTCATTATATATTGACTCTTTTTTATTTCTTCTAAGTCCTTGTTAAACCTTTCTTGCATCTTCTCAATCCTTGCCTCCAGGCTATTTATCTGTGATTCCATTTTAATTTCAAGATTTTGGATCAATTTCACTATCATTATTCGGAATTCTTTATCAGGTAGATTCCCTATCTCTTCCTCTTTGGTTTGGTTTGGTGGGCATTTATCCTGTTCCTTTATCTGCTGGCTATTCCTCTGTCTCTTCATCTTGTTTAAATTGCTGAGTTTGGGGTGTCCTTTCTGTATTCTGGCAGTTTGTGGAGTTCTCTTTATTGTGGCGTTTCCTCGCTGTGTGTGGGTTTGTACAGGTGGCTTGTCAAGGTTTCCTGGTTAGGGAAGCTTGTGTCGATGTTCTGGTGGATGGAGCTGTATTTCTTCTCTCTGGAGTGTAATGAAATGTCCAGTAATGAGTTATGAGATGTCTATGGTTTTGGGGTGACTTTGGGCAGCCTGTATCTTGAAGCTCAGGGCTGTGTTCCTTTGTTGCTGGAGAATTTGCTTGTTATGTCTTTCCCTGGAACTTGTTGGCCCTTGTGTGGTGCTTGGTTTCAGTGTCGGTATGGAGGCGTTTGATGAGCTCCTGTCAATTAATGTTCCTTGGAGTCAGGAGTTCCCTGGAGTCAGGGATTGGACTTAAGCCTCCTACTTCCAGTTATCGGTCTTAATTTTACAGTAGTTTCAAAACTTCTCCTTCTATCCAGCACCACTGATAAAACATCTACGTTAAAGATGAAAAGTTTCTCTACTGTGAGGGTCACTCAGAGAGGTTCACAGAGTTACATGGAGAAGAGAAGAGGGAGGAGGGAGTTAGAGGTGACCCAAATGAGATGAGGTGGAATCAATAGTGGAGAGAGTGGGCTAGCCAGTAGTCACTTCCTTATGTGCACTCCACAACTGGACCACTCAGAGATGTTCACGGAGTTATACAGGGAAGAGAAGAAGGAGGCAGGAGACAGAGGTGGCCAGAAGGATAAAACGGGGAAATGAAAAGGCGGGAGACAGATCCAGCCAGTAATCAGTTCCTTAAGTGTTCTCCACCGTCTGGAACACACAGAAATTCACAGAGTTGGGTAGAGTAGAGAGGGGTTAGGGAGGAGATACAGGTGACCTGGTGGAGAAAATGGAGAGTCCAAAGGGAGAGAGAGCAGTCAAGCCAGTAATCTCGTACACTAGTGAAAAATGGGTCCTGAAGATTGGGTTCTTAAAGGTACAAAATTGGTAACAAATACATAAAAACAAAAATTAGAAATTAGAGTAGAGTTTGGAATTTCAAAAATGCGATGTTAATGAAAAGGAGAAGGAAAAGAAAGAGAGAAAAAACGAACAAAGAAAAACAAACAAGGTCGTGAAAGTAATAAAGAAACTACAGGTACAAAATTGATAACTAATACCAAACAGCAAAAATTAAAAATCCAGAGTAGAGTTTGGAATTTCAAAAATACAACGTTAAAAAAAAAAAAAAAAAGAAGAAGAAGAAAAATAAAGAGAGAAAACAAACAAACCAACAAAAACAATGTCGCAAAAATTATAAAGAAAATACAGGTACAAAATTGATATCAAATACCAAAAAGCATAAATTAAAAATCTTGAGTAGAGTTTGGAATTGCAGATATACGATGTTATATAAAAGAAGAAGAGAAAGAAACAGAGGAAAAAAAAAAAAAAAGTCACAGCAATTATGAAAAAAACTATAGGTACAAAATTGATAACATATATCAAAAGGCTAAAATTAAAAATCTAGAGTAGAGTTTGGAATTTCAAAAATGCAATGTTAAAGAAAAGAAGAAAAAGAAAAAAGAAAAAAAAAAAAAAAAAAACCACGGTCAAAAAATTATAAAATATATATATGAAGTTTGCTGAAGAAGAAAAAAAAAAAAAAAATAGGGTCTTTTTTTTTTTTGCAAAGTAATAGTTATAAAAGTGAAAGTTAAAGGACAATAGAGGACTTAAAAAAAATTTTTTTTTTAATTAAAAAAAAAAAAAAGAAAGAAAGAAAGATTGATCGTAAAAATAGTAAAAATATATCTAGGTCTTTCTCTGGTTTTGTTGTGAGTATTGTGGGTTCAGTTCATTTTTGGCAGTTCCTTAGTCCGACTTATATTTCTCAAGATCTATAGGCCCCTTCCTATGTAATCCGTAGTAACCACAGGGTTTTAATCTATGGCCTGTAGCTTCCAAGGCGTTTCCCTCTGTTAGAGCTTCTTCTGTTTGCTGGTCTCTTCAGTGTCTGGTTCCCGCCCTGACACAAAGGGGACGGTGGAGGACCCTATTTTTTTTTTTTTTTTTTTTTTTTTTTAATTTAGGCTCACTTGTTCAGCCGCGCTGTGGGGAGGGAGGGAGGGATGCTGCAAACAGATAACACTGGCGTGCGCTCGAAGTGCCTCGGCCACACTGGGTCTGCCCCCGCTCACGGCGCGTGTAACCTCCCTGCCCACACTGCTTGGGCTCTAGGTTGTTCCGCCGGGAACAATCAGAGGCCGGCCCTGGACTGAGCTCCCAGGTCCAAGCCGCTCAGGTTCAGGCACTCGGGTAGTCCTCAGAGGCGCAGACTCGGTTGGGCCTGCGTTTTGTGTTCTTCCCAGGTCGAGCAGCTCAGGCGATGAGGTGCTTGGCGGGCGCCAATGCTGCGACTTATCGCCTCCCCGCCACTCGGTTATCTGGGTGTAAAACCGGCGCACCTTCTCAGGCAGATGTTGACCGTCCAGACCCCCAAGAAGTTTTAGTTAGCAAAGAAGCCTGCTTACAGTTTTATAGATAGTGTCTCTCTGGGGCTGCGATTGCCCCCTTCCGGCTCTGGTTGCCTGTCACCGGAGGGGGAGGTCTGCAGCCGGCTATCTCTGTTCAGTCCTTTGTTCTGTGCGCGGGCCTGGCGGTGTCTTAGGTTAGGGCTGGCTTTTCGCGTGGTAGATATCCCACAGTCTGGTTTGCTAGCCCAAATTATTTCGCTCAGATAGCGCTCAGGACATTCGGCCCGATTCTTACTCTAAGGGACACAGCCCGTGCCGCACTTCCCTGCCCAGCCCCCGCTTGCTAATGCCTTGTGCAGGCGTCTGCGCTGCTTCTCCGCTGGGGGAGTTCCCGTAGGGCTCACAATCCGCGATTTTTAATTGTTTATTTTTTTTTTTTCCCCTCCCTTTTATGTTGCCCTCTGTGCTTCCAAAGCTCGGCACAGATTCGGCAGTGAGAGGGTTTCCTGGTGTTTGGAAACTTCTCTCTTTTTAAGACTCCCTTCCCGGGACGGAACTCCGTCCCTCCCTCTTTTGTCTCTTTTTTTGTCTTTTATATTTTTTCCTACCTCCTTTCGAAGAGTTGGGCTGCTTTTCTGGGTGCCTGATGTCCTCTGCCGGCATTCGGAAGTTGTTTTGTGGAATTTACTCGATGTTTAAATGCTCTTTTGATGAATTTGTGGGGGAGAAAGTGTTCTCCCCGTCCTACTCCTCCGCCATCTTGGCTCCTCCCCTCTCTGTTTTATATTTTACAAAAATGAATGTGTTCATTCATCTGCTGAATTTTTATCCATAGCTTAGGTTCTCTTTTAGGGGACTGTGTTTGGAGTAGTTTAAAAAAAAAAAAAAAAGACAGCAAGAGATAGAGACAGTGACAGAGACAGAAGCAGAAATATTTGCATTCCAGAGGTGGAAGCCAAATACCAAAGCAAATGAAAAAAAAAAAAAAGTGAAATTATACATGATTTTAAATGGTGATAAAAGCAGAGGAGGAAAAGTAAAGCAACCAAGCAAAATAATGAATATTGCAATAGAATGTTACAGTGTTAGATGACCTCACAGAATAATATGTGAAAGACTTGAAATTAGCCAAGAGATTACACATATATGAGTTAATATATGATATTTGTTTTTCTTTTTCTGAATTATTTTACACATATATCTGGAATCTATAAAAATAGTATAGGACTTCCCTGGTGGCCTAATGATAAAGAATCTGCCTGCCAGTGCAGGAGAGATGAGTTCAATTCCTGATCTGGGAAGATCCCACATGTCCATGGAAAAAAGGAAAAATGGTACAGATGGATTTATTTTCAAGGCAGGAACAGAGACTCAGGTATAGAGAATGTACATGTGGACACAGTGAGGGAAGGGGAGGGTGGGATGAGTTGGGAGATTAGAATTGACATATACACTACCATTGGTAAAACAAATAGCTAGTAGGAACCTGCTATAAAGCACAGGGAACTCAGCTTGATGCTCTGTGATGACCTAGAAGGGTGGGATGGGGGTGAATGGGAGAGAAGTCCAAGAAAGAGGGGATATATGTGTGTGTGTGTATATATATATATATATATATATATATAGCTGATTCAGTTCATTGTCAGGAGAAAATAACACAACATCGTAAAGCAATTATATTCTAATTATATATATTTATATGTCCAAGGTAAGAGAAACCCAAGTAAGACGGTAGGTGTTGCAAGAGGGCATCAGAGGGCAGACACACTGAAACCATACTCACAGAAAACTAGTCAATCTAATCACAGTAGGACCACAGCCTTGTCTAACTCAATGAAACTAAGCCATGCCCTGTGGGGCCACCCAAGACAGGCAGATCATGGAGGAGAGGTCTGACAGAATGTGGTCCACTGGAGAAGGGAATGGCAAACCACTTCAGTATCCTTGCCTTGAGAACCCCATGAACAGTATGAAAAGGCAAAATGATAGGATACTGAAAGAGGAACTCCCCAGATCAGTAGCTGCCCAATATGCTACTGGGGATCAGTGGATAGATAACTCCAGAAAGAATGGAGGAATGGAGCCAAAGCATCACCGACTCTATGGACTTGAGTTTGAGTGAGCTCCGGGAGATGGTGATGGACAGGGAGGCCTGTCATGCTGCAATTCATGGGGTCGCAAAGAGTCAGACACGACTGAGCGACTGAACTTAACTGAATTGAACTGATATATATTTATATATATATATATATATGGAGAAGGCAATGGCAGCCCACTCCAGTATTCTTTTTTTTTTTTTTTTTTTTTTTTATTAGTAATTGTCATTTTATTTTTTTATTTTTTTTTTTTTAATTTTATTTTATTTTTAAACTTTACATTCTTTCCTGGAGAATTCCATGGACAGAGGAGCCTGGTGGGCTGCTGTCCATGGATTCGCACAGAGTTGGACACGACTGAAGTGACTTAGCAGCATATATAATTTCATATATATATTAAATTAGCCAAGAGAAAATGCTAGTTTTTACCACTCCAGTTAGTAGGTACAGCATGTCCAAAATCTCCAAAACAAGACAGTGCCTAAATCATTCAAAGAAGAGAGTTTTAGCTCAACTTGGGATGATTTTTCTCTGCTTTGAATGTTTTACCTCAATCTTCCTCTATGTAGTTGACTATTCATTATTCAAATTAGACAAACTTCTCTGAGAACCTTGTTGCCCATTTGTTCAACAAATAGTCATTTAGGTACTATGTCAAATTTCTTTGATTTCTCCCCAAATTGCAAAGAAAACTGCTTCAAATAATGCAAAAAAAAACTATACAAAAGCATGTTTCTTAAGGGACACATTGAACTATTTCACAATAATAGAATATATTTGTTTATTTGCCAAAGACAGCAGGATGGAAGGAGATAGAGCTGGAAATATTTTTTTTAGGGATTTTGTATGTCATCTCATTTTTATTCACTGAGGGCTATATAAATAAAAATGTCCTCTGCTACACTTTTTGGGGATTGAAAAGTATTTTGGATTTTCCTCATTCCCTACATCTTTATTTCTTAGTACTGAATTTTTGAGTACATAGTAGATGACAAATTCAAGTATGCAACTCTTTGTCCATGTTTTTATTTTCTAATATAGTCCACAAATCTTAAAATTCTAATATAAAAATACTGTATGTGGGCAGTGATATTTTCCAATTAACTTTTCATCAAATTGTGTCTTCATTTACCCAGAAATATAACCCTTGTTTCTCCTCTTCCTTCCTTCTTTTACTTTGTTATTTTTCAAGAGAGGATATGTACCTTATTGGTACAGAGGATATGTATGAATTGCTAAAAAATTCAATTTTTCTATCTGTTTGTTAAGAGATATATTTAATTCTATACAAAATACACATTGAAGCTAAGTAATTTTTATTTTTTTAAATTATGCACTTTGAATAAGTAAAAGATTTACTAGGAAAAATAATCTTTGGGATTACTCTCAGGATTAACAGAGAAATATTCAAAGGAGTTAAATTTCTCAATAAAGTATAGGAACATAGAAGACAGGTTTTACTTATTGACAGATAACTTACTGATGAGAAGAATCAGAAATATAATGAAATTATGAAAGAAAGAAATGATCAATTGTGAATTAAAGTGAAAAAAAAGACAAATGGGTTTGTGACTAATGCTGCAAACAAGTTGATTTTTATTTTGTGTGTATGTAGTCCTTTGAGCCTAACCTGATGGGATTACCCTAAATACTTGCTGAAAAGCATTCATAAGATTTAGTTCTCTGCTCATCAGGGGAATGAACTTTATTGTGTTTCTTTGAATAAATTTGGTGTATTGGCTGAATTCATAGACTATTACATACTAAACAGGGTTTTATTTAATAATAAAATAAATCTGTAAAACTAGGATTATATGGGACATTTCTCAATGTCATTCACAACAAGAAAAGGGAAAGTGGCTGGGCGGAGAATGCAAAGGATCAAGGTTTAAAATGGTCACAGGAAGTTGAAAGAACTGAAGGGAGTAGAAATGAGTAAAGGACATATCAACCACACCCTAACTGAAACTCATCCAGAACTCATTTGCATTGAAACAAATCTAGGTCTACTCAGTTCCTTATAGCAAGATGAAGCATACCCCAGGGTAAAATAAAGGATATCTTAAAAAGAGAAGTTGGGAGGGGCTTAAAGAAAGAAAGAAAGAAAGTGAAGTCTCTCAGTCCTGTCCGACTCTTTGCGACCCCATGGACTGTAGCCTACCAAGCGCCTCCGTCCATGGGATTCTCCAGGCAAAAATACTGGAGTGGGTTGCCATTTACTTCTCCAGGGGATCTTCCCCACCCAGGGATCAAACCCGGGTCTCCAGTGTTGTGGGCAAATGCTTTACCCTCTGAGCAACCAGAGAAGCCCTGGGAAGGGCTTAAGGAAAATTTAAAAAGAGGGAACCATTGCTGAATTTGAAGCAATGTTAATTTGATGATTAGGTACCTCAGTAATCTTTATCCAAAGGCAAGATATTAAAGGCTGGCAAGGTTTGCTGTTGATAAAGTAGCAGGGATCAGTTGAAAATGAGGGTGATATATATTGGAAGGGGAGAGTCTTCTAGTGATTGTGGCTGTACCAGGTCAATGCTCATGCTGGGCTGCCCACAGTGCCAGTTTATATTTCTTCAAAGGAAAAAGACAAAGAAAGGTTAGCTGGAAGCCTTAATCACCTGATTTATCTGAAGATCATAAATTTACAGTGTCACATTCTGACTACTTTTATAATAGAGGCAAAACACTGAAAATTATTTGATTAATATTAAATGAGTGTTTTTGTCAAGTGAAATCACGGAAATGAATGGGTCAAAGGAACTTAAATGTACTGACAAAATTAGGTAGATTGATATACTGTGAAATATTCATCAAATGTGGAAGAAAATGAAAACAGGAGGAATCTGACAAGCAGAAATATAAGAGATAGTTGAGTTCTTTGGGAGTTTGACAGTAAGTATAGCAGCAAAAATGATACTGTTCAGGAATGGAATAACAGCATTAATATTTTACAAATGGGAACATTCTGGGTAATGGCTAGATCCATGCTGTAGCCATGATAATTAGAATGAATTAAGGAAAGTGAAGAGCACTAGAGATGATGCCCAGTCATTTTCAAGTTACCCAGTTTGATGCCAGTATGGAAAAAGCAGGTACAAGCCCAGTACTCACAGATTTAATGAATGAGAAAGCATAAGATGATCTCAGTAAAAGTATGAAAGTCATGGAAAAAAAAGATTGAGAGACTTTATCTTTTTAAACAAGTTTAAAGATGACAAAGAATGGCATTGTGACTTTGAATGGATAAAAAGAAAATTAATGGGACAACTGATAAAAGTTAAATAAAATCTATATATTACATAAATAATATTTTATCAAGGTTAATTTTGTGATATATATTATAGAACTCTGACTATTTAAGAGAATGCCCTTTTAAAAAAGCACACAATTATATACACAATGATTTGGATATGAAGAAGTAACTCATTTACATCTTACTTTTACATATATGTGTGTGTATCTGTATGTATACATGCACACAAGTTTTGTAAAATACATATGTAGAATAAGAATAAATTTGAAAGGATTTTATTTTTAATTTTTTTTTCAAAAGTAATATAAGTTTAAGATATTTAAAACAAAGAGGTTAAAAAAATCAAAAAAGAACATGACATATGGTATGCTGGCATGAGCGTCAAATTCAAATTTATATACATAGGTGTGAAAAAGTCATGACTTAGACAGAATATCATGGCAGCAGGGGTCAAAGGGATGCTTACATTTCTTCCTGACTTTTAGTTTTGTGGAGTGTGGAAAATGAGCAAACTCCAGTTGAGAAAGCTTAAGATTTGAAGTATTGTATTCAGGAAAATGAAAAACTAAAATTATTTTATTATTATTATTGTTATTGGAATGGAGACTGTTTTTCAAGCAAAGAAGAAGGTAAGCTTACATATGTATAAGCTGATTTTTTCCAGTTAGTATTAAAATTAAAGCTGAATTATGTAGTTATTGTTTCTGTGTGAAACTAAGTGGCTCCTACTGGAACTGGGCACAGATCCTTGGCCTCATTAGGGAAATGTATCAACTGATAGAGTCAAACGCCCAGACCCAGTCAGCCTACACTCCACAAACTGAGTGATTAACAGTGTGGAACTGGAAAAGGGAAATTGATAAATTAATAAAATAGATCCCAGTTTGGAAAAAATAACCCTATGAAAATAAAGTAAATAATATAATATAACTCAAGTTTCAGCTGCTGCTGCTGCTGCTGCTGCTGCTGATGCTAAGTCGCTTCAGTTGTGTCTGACTCTGTGCGACTCCATAGACGGCAGCCCACCAGGCTCCCCCGTCCCTGGGATTCTCTAAGCAAGAACACTGGAATGGATTAAAAAACTAATATGCTTTTCTAATTAATTTACTTTTCCATCTAGGTTTTAATCATTCAGTACCATAATGACTGTGACATATCATAAAAATGAAAAAAAATGTATTTTAAACATGTTTTTTCTGCTTTCTTTACTCCGCAGTCTGTTTTTGAGGACATCTAAATTTAATCTTATTATATAAAAAGCAATGAGACATCTAGGTTGCTTCCATGTCCTGGCTATTATAAACAGTGCTGCGATGAACATTGGGGTACTCGTGTCTCTTTCAATTCTGGTTTCCTTGGTGCATATGCCCAGCAGTGGGATTGCGAGGTCATAAGGCAGTTCTATTTCCAGTTTTTTAAGGAATCTCCACACTCTTTTCCATAGTGGCTGTACTAGTTTACATTCCCACCAACAGTGTAAGAGGTTTCCTTTTCTCCACACCCTCTCCAGCATTTATTGCTTATAGACTTTTGGATCACAGCCATTCTGACTGGCATGAAATTGTACCTCATTGTGGTTTTGATTTGCATTTCTCTGATAATGAGTGATGTTGAGCATCTTTTCATGTGTTTGTTAGCCATCTGTATGTCTTCTTTGGAGAAATGTCTATACACAATGGAGTATTACTCAGCCATTAAAAAGAATGCATTTGAATCAGTTCTAATGAGGTGGATGAAACTGGAGCCTATTATACAGAGTGAAGTAAGCCAGAAAAGAAAAACACCAATACAGTATACTAATGCATATATATGGAATTTAGATAGATGGTAACAATAACACTGTATACAAGACAGCAAAAGAGTCACTGATGTATAAAACAGTCTTTTGGACTCTGTGGGAGAGGGAGAGGGAGAGGGTGTGATGATTTGGGAGAATGGCATTGAAACATTTTATATCATATATGAAACGAATCGCCAGTCCAGGTTTGATGCACGATACTGGATGCTTGGGGCTGGTGCACTGGGACGACCCAGAGGGATGGTATGGGGAGGGAGGAAGGAGGAGGGTTCAGGATGGGGAATACGTGTATACCTGTGGTGGATTCATGTTGATATATGGCCAAACCAATACAATATTGTAAAGTTAAAAAATAAAATTAAAAAAAAAAAAGAGAACCCCCCCCAAAAAAAAAACAAAACAATGAGACAGAAATTTAGAAATTGTGCAACATCTTATTTGTCTGAATACAGGAATCATAGTAACATAGTAATTAATAAAAAATTATTTTGACTGTTTAAACTTTTTTAAAATACGATTATGTAGCTTTAGATGGTGTGTTTATGTGAAGTTAGAATATTTGACCATCTTCTAACATACAATAAGATATTCCTGTGGCATAAATCAGATTATTTTTGAAATTATATCTTGAAAAATTCTTTGTTTATAAGTGATAAATCCAAATTTTTTTTTCAGCATTCTATACTTTGTCCTGTGGCTTCTCCTGAGAACTGGAATTATTCAGTCTCTTCATAAATGTTAACACATTATCAGGTGGTGTCTCAGAAAAATCATTAGATGTCTATTGAAACTATTTTAGATTTTAAGCATTGATATACCTTCAAGGACATGATATGTAAAAGATGTGAAATAAGACTCTGAAAATGTATCAGTCAAGTTCACAGCCAGAGACAGATGACATACGCAAAGTAAGATAATCTGAAGAAGTTATATTTATATAGAGATACATTATAAAGGTGTCAGTGAGGTGTTCAGTTCAGTTCCATTTAGTCGCTTAGTCGTGTCCAACTCTTTGAGACCCAAAGGACTGCAGGTTTCCTGCAGGCATTCCCAAGGGAATGCCAGGCTTCCCTGTCCATCACCAACTCCAGGGGCTTGCTCAGACTCATGTCTGTTGAGTCGGTGATGCCATCCAAACATGTCATCCTCTGTCGTCCCCTTCTCCTCTTGCCTTCCATCTTTCCCAGCATCAGGGTCTTTTCCAAAGAGCAGGTTCTTCACGTGTGGTGGCCAAAGTATTGGAGCTCCAGCTTCAGTCCTTCCAATGAATATTAAGGACTGATTTCCTTTAGGATTGACTGGTTGTATCTCCTTGCAGTCCAAGGGACTCTCAAGAGTCTTTTCCAACACTACAGTTCAAAAGCATCAATTCTTTGAAGCTCAGCTATCTTTTTGGTCCAACCCTCATATCCATATATGACTACTGACAAAACCATAGCTTTAACTACATGGAACTTTGTTGGCATAGTACTGTCTCTGCTTTTTAATACTCTGTCTAGTTTGGTCATAGCTTTTCTTCCAAGGAGCAAGCATCTTTTAATTTGATGCCTCCAGTCATGAACTACACTGATTTTGGAGCCAAAGAAAATAAAGTTTGCCTTGGTTTCCATCATTTCCCAATCTATTTGCAGTGAAGGGATGGGACCAGATTCCATGATCTTCACTTTTTTTAATGTTAAGCTTTAAGCCACTTTTTTTCACTGTCCTCTTTAACCTTCATCAAGAAGCTCCTTAGTTCATCTTTGCTTTCTGCCATAAAGGTAGTGTCACCTGCATATCTGAGGTTATTTATATTTCTCTGTGCAATCTTGATTCCAGCTTGAGCTTATCCAGTCCTCCATTTCACATGATGTACACTTCATACAAATTAAACAAGCGGGGTGACAATATACAGCCTTGACGTACTCCTTTCCTGATCTGGAACAAGTCCGTTGTTCCATGTCTGGTTCTGACTGTGGCTCCTTGACCTTCATACCAACTACTTAGCAGGAAGGTAAGGTGGTCTGGTATTCCCATCTCTTTAAGAATTTTCCACAGTTTCTTGTGACCCACACAGTCAAAGGTTTTAGCACAGTCAATGAAGCAGAACTAATTTTTTTTTTTTTAATTGGTCTTGCTTTTTCTACGATCCAATGGATGTTGGCAATTTGATCTCTGGTTCCTCAGTTCAGTTCAGATAAGTTCAGTCACTCAGTCGTATCCAACTCTTTGTGACCTCATGGAGTGCAGCATACCAGGCCTCCCTGTCCATCACCAACTCCCATAGTATGCTCTGACTCATGTCCATTGAATCAGTGATGCCATCCAACCATCTCATTCTCTGTTGTCCCCTTCTCCTCCCGCTTTCAATCTTTCCCAGCATCAGGGTCTTTTCAAATGAGTCAGTTCTTCGCATCAGGTGGCCAAAGTATTGGAGTTTTCAGCTTCAGCATCAGTTGTTCCAATGAAACTTTAGGACTGATTTCCTTTAGGATGGACTGGTTGGATCTCCTTGTAGTCCAAGGGACACCCAAGAATCTTCTCCAACACCACAGTTCACAATTCTTCAGTGTTCAGCTTTCTTTATAGTCCAACTCACATCCATACATAACTACTGGAAAAAGCTCAGCTTTGACTAGATAGACAAAGTAATTTTTGGAAAAGTAATGTCTTTGCTTTTTAATATGCTGTTTAGGTTGGTCATAGCTTTTAATTCAAGGAACAAGCATCTTTTAATTTCATGGCTGTAGTTACTATCTGCAGTGATTTTGGAGCCCAAAATGATACAGTCTGTCACTGTTTCCATTCTTTGCTCATCTGTTTGTAATGAACTGATGGGACCAGATGCCATGATCTTAGTTTTCTGAATGCTGAGTTTTAAGCCAACATTTTCACTGTCCTCTTTCACTTTCATCAAGAGGCTCTTTAGTTCTTTGCTTTCTGCCATAAGTGTGGTGTCATCTGCATATCTGAGGTTATTGACATTTCTCCTGGTAATCTTGATTCCAGCTTGTGCTTCATCCAGTCCGGTGTTTCACATCATGTACTCTGCATATAAGTTAAATAAGCAGGGTGACAACATACAGCCTTGACATACTCCTTTCCCAATTTGGAAACAGACTGTTGTTCCATGTCCAGTTCTAGCTGTTGCTTCTTGACCTGCACATAGATTTCTCAAGAGGCAGGTCAAATGTTCTGGTATTCCCATCTCTTGGAGAATTTTCTACAGTTTGTTCTGATCCACACAGTCAAAGGCTTTGGCATAGTCAATAAAGCAGAAGTAGATGTTTTTCTGGAACTCTCTTTTTTTTTATGATCCAGAGGATGTTGACAATTTGATCTCTGATTCTTCTGTATTTTCTAAATTCAACTTGAACATTTGGAAGTTCTAAATTTATGTACTGTTGAAACCTGGCTTGGAGAATTTTGTGTATTACTTTACTAGCATGTGAGATGAGTGCAATTGTTGTTTGAACATTCTTTGGCATTGCCTTTCTTTAGGATTGAAGTGAAAATTGACCTTTTCCAGTCCTGTGGCTGCTGAGTTTTCCAGATTTGCTGGCATATTGAGTGCAGCACTTTCACAGCATCATCTTTTAGGATTTGAAATAGGTCCGCTGGAATTCCATGACCTCCACTAGCTTGTTCATAGTGATGCTTCCTAAGGCCCGCTTGACTTCAGACTCAGGATGTCTGGCTCTAGGTGAGTGGTCACACCATCCTGGTTATCTGAGTCATTAATATCTTTTTTTGTATGGTTCTTCTGTGTATTTTTGCCACCTCTTTTTAATATCTTCTGCTTCTGTTAGGTCCATACCATTCTGTCCTTTATTGCATCCATCTTTTTTATTGCACCATCTTGTATGAAATGTTTCCTTGGCATCTCTAATTTTCTTGAAGAGATCTCTAGTCTTTACCATTCTATTGTTTTCCTCTATTTCTTTGCATTGATCACTTAGGCTATTGCACCTCTCCTTGCTATTCGTTGGAACTCTGCATTCAGATGGGCATATCTTTCCTTTTCTCCTTGGCCTTTCCCTTTTCTTCTTTTCTCAGCTATTTGTAATGCCTTCTTAGACAACCATTTTTCCTTTTTGCACTTCTTTTTCTGGTAGATGGTTTTGATTGTGGTCTCCTGTACAATGTTACAAAGCTCCGTCAATAGTTCTTCAGGCACCTGTCAGATCTAACTGCTTGAATCTATTTGTCATTTCCATTTAGGTCTAGTGGTTTTGCCTACTTTCTTCAATTTAGGTCTGAATTCGGCATTAAGGAGTCCATGATCTGAGCCACAGGCAGCTCCCGGTCTTGTTTTTGCTGACTATGTAGAGCCTCTCAATCTTCGGTGCAAAGAATATAATCAATCTGATTTTGGTATTGACCATCTGATGATGTTCTTGTGTAGAGTTGTTTCTCATGCTGTTGGAAGCGAGTGTTTGCTATGACCAGTGCATTCTTTTGGCAAAACTCTATTAGCCTTTGCCCTGCTTCGTTTTGTACTCCAAGGCCAAACTTGCCTGTTATTCCGGGTATCTTTTGACTTCTTACTTTTGCATTATAGTCTTCTATGATGAAAAGGACACCTTTCTTCGGTCTTAGTCTAGAAAGTCTTGTAGGTCTTCACGGAACCGTTCAACTTCAGCTTATTCGGCATTAGTGGTTGGGACATAGACTTGGATTACTGTGATAGTGAATGGTTTGCCTTAGAAATGAGCAGAAATCATTCTGTCATTTTTGAGACTGCACCCAAAATGCTGCATTTTGGACTCTTTTGTTGATTATGATGGGGTACTCCATTTCTTCTAAGGGTTTCGTGCTCACTGTAGTAGATGTAATGGTCATCTGAATTAAATTTGCCCATTCCAGTCCATTTTAGTTCACTGATTCCTCAAATGCCAGTGTTCACTCTTGCCATTTCCTATTTGACCACTTCAAATTTACCTTGATTCTTGGACCTAACATTCCAGGTTTCTATGCAATATTGTTCTTTACTGCATCAGCTTTTACTTCTGTCACCAGTCACATCCACAACTGCGTGTTCTTTTTGCTTTGGCTCAGCCTCTTTGTTCCTTTTAGAGCTATTTCTCCACTCTTCTCCAGTAGCATATTGGGCACTATATGAACAGTATGAGTGAGGTGTAGTGGAACCAGAATATCAGTGCAGACTCCAGCACTGACAGAATGGAAAAATGAAGGGAGGGTGGGATTATTAATTATACAGCAAAAAAATGGCATTGAGGATTTGTCATTTGTACTCAAGGAATACAGTCAGTGATATATTTGCTGCAATAAACATTGATGAACAACCAGGTAAGAATAATTTTCTCACTGCAGCTGAGTTTGAAATTTATTTGCGGGTAAAAGCAAAGCATATGTAAATAAGGATGGCATCAAAAGGAAAATTCAGCTTCCTGTTTTCATTTAGATCTTCATGTTAGCTGTTTTAGTCCATTAGGACTGCTTTAAATAAATACCATAGATTTAGTGGCTTATAAAGAGCAGAAATTTATTACTCAAGTTGTGAAGACTGGCAAGTCCAAGATCAAGACACTAGCAGGTTTGGTGTCAAATGAGAGCCTAATTTCAGTTAATGTCTGTCTTTTGGCTGTGTCTTCAGTGGCAGAAAAAGCAAAACAACTCTCTGCAGGCTCTTTTATAGAGACACTGATCCAATTCATGAGGGCATTGCTCTCATGATCTAATCATCTTCCCAAGAACCCATCTCCAAATAACATCCCAATGGGGATAGTTTTCAACTTATGAATTTTGGGAAACAGAAAAAGTCAATCTATAGGTGTACTTAAATGACAAATGAATTTAAGACAAATTCAAGTTTCAACTATCTGGGTTGGAGTGTGGGGGCCTATGTGAAATCTTTCATAGAAAGTTTCATATATTTCCCTAGGTACATACACAGTGTGTGTGTGTAAGAAATACTATATATAATCCACACTGTGTATCACACATAATGTGCATTTACACTGATTGTCACACAGTACTCAAGAAACAGGAATTCTGAACAATGCCTTACGGAGAACCACTGTAATTAATCTTCCTATGCTGCTGCTGCTAAGTCGCTTCAGTCGTGTCCGACTCTGTGTGACCCCATAGACAGCAGCCCACCAGGCTTCCCCGTCCCTGGGATTCTCCAGGCAAGAACACTGGAGTGCGTTGCCATTTCCTTCTCCAATGCATGAAAGTGAAAAGTGAAAGTGAAGTCGCTCAGTCCTGTCGGACTCCCAGTGACCCCATGGACTGCAGCCTACCAGGCTCTTCCGTCCATGGATTTTCCAGGCGAGAGTACTGGAGTGGGTGAGGAGGTCATTATTGCATGTGCTCCAGTTAGTGCTGGTTATATTTGTTATCCTGTAGGTGTAGGCCTAGATATTAGTGGTTTGATTTAAGACAGAGACAGTCATTCTTACCTATACCTACATTGTAGAATTCACAAAGCTATCACTTAAAAAGCACAAAAGATATTCTCATATTTTCTCTGGTTGATACTATATTAGGTACAGATGCCTCAGTTTGGATAACCAAAAAAGAAAAGGACTGTAAAGCATTAGACTCTTTTAAAATGGAAGAATAGTGAGCATAGCAATATATTTTTTTTAATTTTATTTTATTTTTAAACTTTACATAACTGTATTAGTTTTGCCAAATATCAAAATGAATCCACCACAGGTATACATGTGTTCCCCATCCTGAACCCTCCTCCCTCCTCCCTCCCCATTCCATCCCTCTGGGTCGTCCCAGTGCACCAGCCCCAAGCATCCAGTATCGTGCATCGAACACTAGTATCAGGTATACAGTAGTGATTCAACATTCATATCCATTACTAACTGATCACAAATCTAGTAACCATTTGTTATCGTACATGTTATTGCAATATTATCAACTATATTCCTTACAATGTACATTGCATCCTCATGACATTTATTTTACGATAGGAAGCTTGTACCTCTCATCTCCTTCATCTGTTTTACCCAACACTCCATCCCCATCCTCTCTGTCAACCACCAATTCATTGTGTCTGTGTCTATTTATATTTTGTTTTGTTGTTAACTTGTTTTGTTTTATAGATTCCACATATAAGTGAAATTGTATAATATTTTTCTTTCTTTGTCTGACTTATTTCACTTAGCATAAAACCCTCTGGGCCTCTCCTTGTTGCAGATGACAAGATTTCTATTTTTAAGGCTGAGTAGTAGTCCATTGTATATTTATACCATATCTTCTTTATCCATTCATCTAAGGAGCACTTAGGTTGTGTCCACATATTAGCTATTATAAATAATGCTAAAGTAAGCACAAGAGTACACATATCTTTTTCAGTTAGTGCTTTTATTTTCTTCAGAAAAACACCCAGAAGTAAAGTTGCTGGATCATATTGTAGTTCCACTTTCAATTTTTTGAGGAACCTCCAAACTGTTTTCCATAGCAGCTGCGCCAATTTACTTCCCCACCAACAGTGCATAAGGGTCCCCTTTTCTCCACATCCTGGGCAATATTTGTTATTTGTTGTCTTTTTGATAATAGCCATTCTAACAGATGTGAGGCAATGTCTCTTTGTGATGTTAATTTGTATTTCCCTGGTGATCAGTGATATTGAGCATCTTTACATATGTTTGTTGGCCATCTGTGTGTCTTCCTTAGAAACACGTCTATTCAGGTTCTCTGCTCACATTTTAATCAGTTTTTTTTTTTAATAAAAAACTTTTTGTGAGTTCTTTATATATATTGGATATTAACTGTTATTGGATATATCATCTGCAACTATCTTCTCTCATTCAGTAGGCTGACTTTTTGTTTTACTGACAGTTTCATTCCCTGTGTAAAAGCTTTTTTAATTTGTTCATTGTTAAATTAGCATTTAGGTGCTAGTCAACTTAACTTTCTAGTCACAGTTTTTAAACATTGAATGTGTATTTCAAATGATTATTTTAAAGTCATTGGCATGGTGTCATTACATCCATTATTTGATTACAATTGGTTTCACATCAATAATTTTGAGGGAAAATTTGTTTTCTTGTGTTTTTAAAAGAGGACATTATAATTAGATTTAAAATCAATTAAAAAGTGTGAGTGTAATGCAATTATGTAAATAAAAAAATCCCACAGTCTAAAAATCTAAGAGAATTCATGCAGAAATACAGTAAAAAAAAAAAAAAAAAGAGTTGTTGCATATAATATGAAAAGGTTGGCTAAAAAACTCTTAGTGTGGATTCTACAACTGTGATTTTCACAAAACCTCTCATGAAGAGAAGCTAGGTGATTATGTTTTATAGATTATGAATTTAAAATACTCTAAGAAATAGATGGGGAAACAATGGAAACAGTGACAGACTTTATTTTCTTAGGCACCAAATTCACTGCAGCTGATGACTGCAGTTATGAGATTAAAAGACGCTTGCTTCTTGGAAGAAAAACTATGATAATCCTAGACAGCATGTTAAAAAGCAGAGACATTACTTTCCTGACAAAAGTCCGAATAGTCAAAGCTGTGGTTTTTCCAATAGTCATGTATGGATGTGAGAATTGGACCATGAAGAAAGCTGAGCACCAAAGAGTTGATGCTTTTGAACTGTGGTGTTGGAGAAAACTCTTGAGAATCCCTTGGACAACAAGATTAAACCAGTCAATCCTAAAGGAAATCAGTACTGAATATTCACTGGAAGGACTGATGCTGAAGCTGAAGCTCCAGTACTTTGGCCACCTGCTGTGAAGAACTGACTCATTGGAAAAGACCCTGATGCTGAGAAAGATTAAAGGCAGAAGGAGAAGGGGATAACAGAGAATGAGATGGTTGGATGGCATCACCGATTTGATGAACATGAGTTTGCGCAAGCTCTGGGAGTTGGTGATGAACAGGGAAGCCTAGAGTGCTGCAGTCCATCTGGTCACAAGGAGTCAGACGTGACTAAGTGATTGAACTGAAGAAATAGTGAGATATGCTGGCATGCGAAAAATAAGCATATACTGAATATCTGGAAGTTATATTTATTACTGTTCATACTTTATATTATGTTTGTGTGCTCCGCCGTACAGCTGTGTCCAGCTCTTTGCGATCCCATGGACTGTAGCCCACCAGGCTCCTCTGTCCATAGAATTTTCCAGGCAAGAATAGTGTAATGGATTGCCATTTCCTAAACCAGGGTATCTTCCTGACCCAGGGATTGAACTTGGGGCTGTTGTGTCTCCTGCATTGGCAGGCAGATTCTTTATCACTGTGCCATAAAATTCCATTTTATATGGTAACTATTGCCTTCATTATTCTAATTGTATCCATAGTTTTGATTCAAAATACTTATTTTCAGCATTTGGTTAACCAGGGAGGAGCACTGCACTTAATTAAAGTTTAGGTATTTATTTAATATAAAGAATTGCACACACCATAAACCAAATTCATGTATCTGTTTTTAAATAGATTATACTTTAGAAAGAGACAATTATTGATCAATCATCTTCTAATGAAATTCAAGTATGCTCTCCTTTGTGTTCTAATCAACACACAAGAGGGAAAAGCAGTATATGTGAAGGATTTCCAGAAATGAATGTGGAGATGACTTGCAGCCAAAGTGGAAAAATTCATAGCAACTTTATAGAGAATATTGAAAATATAGTTATTTAATACTTCAGGGAATCTTTTTCTTTCTATAACTTGAGTTATCCTTTTATAGATATTTATTAATTAATGTAACTATTCAGAAATCCAAGGAGAAATAATAAAAATTGTTGTATACATTAGAAAATTATATCTTAAAAAGTATTTTCATTTATTTTGTGCCTTAAAGAACCAAGATGATAAGTAAATACATACTATAATATAATTTTAACACTATATAAAATCTCATTGGCTCAAGTCTATATAGAATATAAAGAGTCTGATGCCACAGATATTAAGTAAATTTTAAGAAAAATAATAAAAAATGTGACTAAATATTTATGACTAAACAGAGAACAGTTTATAAACTAAATATTTATTACTAAACAGTTATAAACTGTTTTATAAACAGTTTATAAAAATTCATACAAGTAGAAATGATGTTTGAATGTAAGAATCAGAGCATTAGAAGTTGTTCCATATTTAGGGAGTGAGAACATATTACATATGTATCATCAGTTTATAAAAATCATTAAAATCATTTGCCTGAAACAATTCTTAATAGACTTTATTAATTGGCTTTGGTTGGTTAGTTTGTTGTAATTTCATGAGCTGGTAAATCTCCTTTAGACATTGGTGATTTGCCTAACTTTTCAGCTTTTTATTATCTATTGACACAGTTTGAAGGGAAGGTTCTCTGACAATGTACCTATTTACATTGGCTCTGCTTATTATCTTTATCATTATTCTACTATTATTACTAATTTTTTATGTTCCCTAATATCACTGTTACTATTACATAGCTATCTTTATTTTCTTATTTCCACCCTATCTTGCTTTAATTTTTCAAATAAAATATATTTTATTTGAATGCTTCAAAAAATTAGTAGCTTTTTGCATTTTGTGTAACAGTATTTATTGTAGGAACTTAAGCCAGAACATAACCAAAATGGAGGTTGTAAGAGAACTTAAATACTTACAAGTGGATCAGTTTTTGTTCTTGTTTTCAGGGATAGCTGTGGGTACCACTAGAGGACTTTCTTACACAATAGTAGCCACAGACAGGTGATCAAAGATTTCTCTCATAAATACTTCTGGAGTTTAAATTTTGCATACCATTACTTCTATAGCAAATGATTCATTCTCTTCTTTCATCTCTTCTTTCTTTTTCCTAATTGTATCATATAACAAATAAACTTTAGCAAATTCAAGTTTCACACTATAGAGACAAAAAGGCAAAAAAATAATCAATGAGAAAGTAGGTTAACTTTTATAAAAGTTTAGATTGATACAGCAGAAAGGAAAAGGGATACATTATTTAATGAAATCTGAAAAAATAAGGAGTCTAATTCATGCAGGAAATTAATAGCATTTATTACCAATGAAAGTCTGTAACATTTTTTCTCCCTTCTTAAAGATGTTCTACCCAGATCATGGGGATGCTCATGAGCATCATGATTGTGGGGATCCCTTTTCCATGTCAGGTTTGCCGAAATCATTCAAGGGGTTGGAGTTTAAATATTAAATGGGACTTTCACAGGAAGCTTACCTGTTTTTATAGCACTATTAGAACTAATATTCAGTTACAGATGGAAAACAAATTATGGTTTTGTCTAGGACTATAAGAATAATAATCATTCTGTGTGTTTTTTAATATGAAAAGACATCTGAGATCCAAAGACCAATTAAGAAAGGATGTTTAGGGTACAGCCTAAGTTTGGATTTTGGGAGTCAATCAGTATCAACTTTCTTTTTATCTACTAAATGGTCCAAGACTACTGGTTGAAACTGTACAATATCCAAATAAGAACTTGAAAAATAATAAAGCTTATTCTTACAGATATTATATATATGTGTGTATATATATAAATATATATATATATGTTTTTAAAGAATTTACTGGTATTTTAAATATAGTGAATTTATGAAAATATATGTATATAAAATATCCATAATCCTCTGAAATTATTTTCCTTATCTATTAATGGTCATTTTTATAAAAAAGAAGAAATTTAACTTTCACAAGATTTTCTTCAAATATGGTGAATATTTCAGACAATGATATAAATGTATAGGGAAAAAATATACACAATATATTATATATTCATATATACTTTTCTGCATATAAGGGGGAAACATTCCCTAAAATTCTCATAAGAAAAATTAAAAATCAGAATTTTAAGTATAGTCAACTTTGTTTTGAATAATTCACAAAAAAATTAATCAAAGATCCAAACCTATTTATAATCTCCTATCAAATCTCTGGCTAATTCCAAAATGAGAGGTCATGGATCTCAGTGGAAAACCATATCTCAAAGCACGAACAAGCTGAATAGAAATTTAGCAGCTACTTAATGCAAGGGTAGTTCAAATATCTTAAACATGGAGGGTCAATTATCTTCAACATGGAAGGTCTTGGAAAACACATCAGTCTTCTCAGTGAAATCATTGAAGACCTTTGCCTAACAAGACTGAATTATAAATCTATATATTCAATGGAAAAGTAGGGCAAAACTGAAACAGACTGCTCAAAAGCTCTAAACTCAAGAGCTCTAAATTCAAGTTAAAGGCAAGCAGCCAACATCTTGCTGTCTACTTGAACAGAAATCAGTTCTCTTCAGTGAAAGATAGAAGAATCAAGAGTCAACAATATATCATCCAAAATGTCCAGTAAGCCATAAAAAAATGACTATATATGATGGAATAAGAAAATATGAGTCATGGACAGAAGAAAATAAATAAATACAAGTCTCAAGATAAACTAGAGATAGAAATTAACAGGTAGGATTTTAAAGTCTGCAGGATGTTAAAGATTTTATATGTTCAAATACCTAAATAAAGTAATATCTTAACAAATAATAAAATAGAAGTATTTAAAACAGCAAAATTGAAACTTTAAGGAATTAAAATTTATATACTATGACTAATAAGATATTAAAGATGACAGAAGGAAGTTACAGTAACCTTGGAGATAGATCAATAGAAAGTATCCAATATAAAATACAGAGAGAAAAACAGATTGAAAAAAATGAATAAATAGGATGTCAGGAAACAATAGGTCTATTATATGTGTGTATTTCCTCTCCACCAGGATGGGAAAGGGAAAATATGTGTGTATATATCTCTCTCTATATATATATTTGAAGAATTAATGACAAAGATGCCCAAAACATGAAGGAAAACAAAATACAGATTTATGTAGCTCAGAAATCTAAAGCATTTAGATATAATATTATATAATTATAATTAAATAATTATAATTAAATTGCTTTAAGGGAAAGAGAAAAATAAATATATTGAAAACTGCCAAAGAAAAAGTGACACATTAAGTATAGGGGAATAATGGTAAAAATAACAGTAGAAATCCCAAGAATCAGAAAAAAACAAATGTTGGCATATGTGAGCATGCTAAGTTGCTTCTGTAGTATCTCTTTGCGACCCCATGGACTGCAATCCGCCAGGCTCCTCTCTCCATGGGATTCTCCAGGCAAGAATACTGGAGTGGGTTGCCATTTCCTCCTCCAGGGGATCTTGATCCAGGGATCCAACCCAGTCTCCTGCATCTCTGGCACTGAAAGCGGATTCTTTACTACTGAGCCACTGGGGAAGTTTCATATGCTGGCTCAGAATGACCAATGTCTTTAAGGCATTTATAGGAGAAACAAACAAGCAAACAAAACCAAAAATGCTATATCCAGTCAAAGTGCCTTCAAAAATAAATGTAAACTGAAAATATTTTTAGGAAATTAAAGATGAAATAATTTGTCACAGGAAGACCTGCACCACAAAAGTTGCTGTGGGAAGTGTTCAGAGGCATATGACTTAAGCTTGAACCGGTCAAAGGACAGAATCAAGACACTAAAGAGGTAAATATGTTAGATAAGTGAGAAAGACTAACTTTGTGTTTTTCTCTTATTACTTTAATATTCAGCTGATAGTTTAATGCAAAAAATAACATTTTATGGTTAGGTTTATAGCACATATAGATGTAAAAGTTATGGCCATAGCACAACAAATTTGAAGTAAATGGAGTCCTATTGTTACAAGGTTCTTATATTTTTTATAAAGCATTAAAATATCAGCTCTATACTCTGATAAATTAAGGATACTAGAATAATCATAAAAGCAGTAACAAAATATACATAGAGTGGTGTAGCAGAAAGGAATTTAAGTGAAAATTTTAAAAAGTAGTTGATCAAAGAGAAGAAAAGGAAATAAACAGAAACAGAAAAATAAGTGAATTCATATAGATAGATAAATGATGATAGATAGGCAGTAAGACGATGGTAAATAGAAGTGCAACTACATTTTGATTACATCAGATATAATTAGCAATTTAATTAAAATGTATGTATTGTCAATTCCAATATTAAAGTAATAATAATAATTTAAGCCAGACATAGTTACTTCTTTCACTAACAGATATGTACTTTAAATATAAAGACACAAATGGCTTGAAAATAAAATGATATAGAGATAAATTTTATGCAAACATTAAACAAAGAAAGCTCATATATCTACATTAATAAGATAAAATTCAAGGCAAACCATATTACAAGAAATAAGGAGGTACATTTAATATTAGGTTAAAAAGAAAACCTCTCAAGACTCTTTTTTAATTGAGTCTTATCAACAACTATCACTCACATATTCAGAGTATCTATTAATATCCCATACCAGAAAATGTTCACTGATCTAAGATTTGTATGGATTCAATATTTTAAAGTATCTGATGTTCAAACTGTGATTATTCAAAATACCGTTTGAGCTTGAGCTGTGTAGTTTTTAGCTGTCATTTATTTGTAGGTCAGTGTCATAAGAGATAAGAGGTAATATTAATGCTACTTGACAGATACTAGATACTAGAGAATTCTGATCTGCACAAGCTCTTGTGGAACAATGGGAAATCAGAGAAATATCAAGAGGTCATCGGCAGCCACACCTGGTCCGGAAGATATAGAAGCTTTCATCTTTTTTTGTTCCCTCAATCCTACTCTCTTCTTTCAATTGGAAGCATTATTGTGAATAGATTCAACAGAAAATAAGTAGAGTTATCAAAAATTAATTTTTTTAGACTTCTTCCCTGAATTTCAGGACAAATATTATTATCTGAGCTAACATATATCAGAAGACGTCTGGTACACTAAGGTCTTAATGAACTTTAACGTGAAATCATTGATGTTATAAGGCTGGAGTCCATGCAGCTTCTTAGGTAGTGAAGATCTGTTACATAGCCTGTACCCTCTTGCTATTCCCAAAACTAATCTCTTCAAAGACAGGAGAAAGACAACTTTACTCAGCCTAAACCATGTCAGAAAAATCTATCCATGTTACTAGTGATCCTAAAATATTTAACAATTCTTATCTTAAAAAGAATTGCTCTTGTCAAAGACTATATACTTATATACGTGTGTATATATATGTATGTATGTACTCACAACATATAGTACTCACAACATATATGTATAAAATATGCCATATGTATATGCCTTTAATAAATATAATCAGCACTGTCATCTTCTTCATACTTGGTTATATGAACTCATTAGTTAGAGTGACTGAAATAAAAATAGATGTATTCTCTAAGGCACAAAGTAAACTAGAGTAAACTAGAGCCAACAGAGTGTTGGCAGTTTAAACACTAGTTTATAAGTTTGCCAGTGGATAGGGAAATCATGTCAACAAGATTTCAAATTACTGTCACATTTTCAAACTGAAAGATTGAAAAAATTTAAAGGATTATATTTTCTTGTTTCACCAACAATACAGCTGTATACCTTTAAATGTTATCATTTGTCTAATCAATACAGAAATAATTTCTTTCCATTGCTTTATTTGAAAATAATAATTTTAAGTTCCTAATTTACATATGGGGCTTCCCTAGTGGCTCAGATGGTAAAGAATCTGCCTGCAATATGGGAGCCCTGGATTTGATCCCTGAGTCAGAAAGATCCCCTGGAGAAAGGAATGGCAACCCACTCCAGTATTCTTGCCCTGAGAATTCCATGGACAGAGGCTGGCAGACTACATTCCACGGGTCACAAAGAGTTGGACACAACTGAGGGATTAACACACACAACTTACACATAAAAAGTCTGATTTTTAAAAGTAATATTCTAAACAATTTAAAATGTACCAGCTAAAAAACAGCTAATAATAATTAACTTTTGAATCAGTTTTGAGAATTGAATTCCAAATTCAGCTGTCAATGAATTAATCATTGTATCTTTAAAGAAATTAAATATAGTCCTATCAATATGTAACATACATAGTTGAAATGATAACATTACTTTGAATAGAACTGATAAAATATCTTAATAGATTGCTTAATTCAAAAAATTACCTAATTTACTGAATTTTTTGAATTTTATACTCAGATTGGATGGTTTTACTTAATTGAATTTTCTTTCTTGACTAAGGTCCATTATGATAAAAAATACGACAGGTGTTGTTGGCAGCGATTTATGAAGCGTGTATCTCAGTGCCCAGCATCTGCTGGAAGAGAATGAAGTGAAGGTACTGATGGCACATAATGAAGGCACATATTAAGATAACACAGGTGATCCAGACCAGAATTCCCTGCGATGGAGCATGCACCAGCTTCCACTTGCCTTAGGGCAGAGTTGTCATTTTAGCCAGAGTGAGTATTAACATAATCTTCACCCCCATTTTTTTCCCCATGAAAAGCCTCAAGTGATGTTTTGTGGAATAAATGTAAAGCACTTTGAAATGTGATGTGCTGTGGAGCATCCAAATACAGGGTTCGTGTCTGCAAAGAGGGATGCAGACAAGAATCTGAAACCTGTGTCATGATTATTTTCCTTGTGGCCTTTGGATAAGGTATGTCCTACATCTTCAGTACCCTAAGTATTTTTACACATGTTGGCAGGATTAGGAATGATGAACATGACTGGCAGAACACATTAAGAAACATGGCATTTCCTTGTTATTATCACATTCACTTTACAAGATAGTGAGGGGATGAAATATGTCTCACGAGGAGAAACAATAAATAGAAATCTCTGGGTTTTGTTTGTTTGTTTGTTTGTTTTTCCCTTTTATTTTATTTTTTAATGTTACAATATTGTATTGGTTTTGCCATATATCAACATGAATCCGCCACAAGTTCAATGATGGACCATTTCTTTTCAATCCTATCAGACCCACTCCCACATGCAGTGAAACTCTTATTGTGCAATGATAACCAGAGAAATTATAACCTAACTTCACAGCTACAAAAATAATATAATTACCTGTGAGTACATCAATAATCAGATTCTTGGCCATATCTTTGGTAGAAGACAGAATGGAAAAACCCAAGACCCTTGCATTATATTGAATAGGCAATTGAAACTTATAGTTCAATAACAAGAGTGACAATGCCATCAGTGATGTAGATTTTGAGAAGTATTTAACAATGATTATTTACTATGCTAAAATATTACTTTTATTTGCACAGTTGTCATATTATTGGACAATTACATCAATAAAAAGTACTTCCAAAAACATTGTTTATGCAAAAAGTTTAGTTATAGGTTGACATATTCATGTTTTTTTTTAAATTTTATTTTATTTTTAAACTTTACAATATTGTATTAGTTTTGCCAAACATCGAAATGAATCCGCCACAGGTATACCCATGTAAGTAAATACATTAGTATGCACCAGTTCAGTTCAGTCGCTCAGTCGTGTCCGACTCTTTGCGACCCCATGAACTGCGGCACGCCAGGCCTCCCTGTCCATCACCAACTCCTGGAGTCCACCCAAACTGAAGTCCATTGAGTCAGTGATGCTACCCAGCCATCTCATCCTCTGTCGTCCCCTTCTCCTCCTGCCCCCAATCCCTCCCAGCATCAGTCTTTTCCAATGAGTCAACTCTTCGCATGAGGTGGCCAAAGTACTGGAGTTTCAGCTTTAGCATCATTCCTTCCAAAGAAATCCCAGGGCTGATCTCCTTTAGGATGGACTGGTTGGATCTCCTTGCAGTCCAAGGGACTCTCAAGAGTCTTCTCCAACACCATAGTTCAAAAGCATCAATTCTTCGGCACTCAGCTTTCTTCACAGTCCAACTCTCACATCCATACATGACCACTGGAAGAACCATAGCCTTGACTAGACGGACCTTTGTTGGCAAAATAATGTCTCTGCGTTTCGATATGCTATCTAGGTTGGTCATAACTTTCCTTTCAAGAAGTAAGCATCTTTTAATTTCATGGCTGCAATCACCATCTGCAGTGATTTTGGAGCCCAGAAAAATAAAGTCTGCCACTGTTTCCACTGTTTCCCCATCTATTTCCCATGAAGTGATGGGACCACATGCATACCAGATCATTTTACTGTGTGCATAACAAACGTCTGTTTTTGACCTGTAGGAAGGCTAAGCCCATATACATTAAATACCAGTGATTCCTCATCCTCATAAGACACCAAAAAGATCCCACAAATTTCCAAATGCCTCACTGGATACAAAGTTCCTCTTTTGGTTAATTTAGTCCTTTTTGGTTAATTCCTACCATGATAGTTTAGCAAAGAGGACTCTTTTTGTTGTTTGAATTTCCTCAGTTAGAGCCATGTTGAAATAAAGCCTGACATTTGGAAACATCATCATACCACAGAATTCCAATTTTGCCATGCAGTCCTTCTTTTTCTCTCTTCCTATTTTTCTCTCCTTTAGTTGTTTTTCCCCTTGCTTTGAATAAATATTTATAATGCATTTACTAGATATAGGTGTAAAACACTATCCTGGTGATAGAACAGTGAACAAGTAAATCAAACTCCTTGTCATAAAGCTTTTTTTGGTTAGGGAAGCTGGAAATGAATACAAGTAACTCCAAGGTTGTGTGTGTGTTAAATCAAAGTTAAAATAGCAAATCTGAGCACTTGGATAGGAGAGTAGGATCTGAGGGTAAAATGGGAACTAGAAGAAAAAAATATGAAAGAAGATTGAGGTGAGAGAGACAGATAAGGCTGGTGACTATTTTACATCGGAAAGTTTCGAAAGACATCTCTGTGAAAACACCATTTGAAAACTACTTATGTGAGACAGTGAGAAGGTCTTTGGGAAGAGTTTTTCTGGCAAAAATAATCTCAAGAGCAAAGTTCCTATGTAAGGTACATGCAGGGCACTGTAGGAATTTAGACCTTATTCTAACTTTGATGAAAAGCTATAGGAGAGTTTTGTACTATAAAAGGATCACTCCAGATAAGGAGTTGTATAGAACTCTCTGAAATGAGAGATTGTGTGATTGAGGGTGTATTTTGAAGGTAGAACTGACAGTATTTGATGATGGATCGGAGCTTTAGAAGGAGGAAAATCAAAGATTCTCATGTTTGGGAATGAGCCCCTGGATGAATAATGGTGCAATTTACTACGATACAAAAGAAAGGCAGGAGCAAGCTGACACTGAAACATGGTAGAATTGAAACAAGACATTTGGAGACATTGTATTTGAATGTCTTATTAAATATCCAAATAAAAATCAAGAAAGAGGTAAGAGCAAGTAGAATATATGAATTTCAAACTCAGAAGAGAGTCATTACTAGAGAAATAAATGCATTTGTCATCATCAGCTTATCTATGTCATGTGGAACACAAGTGAAGATAAGGGTAGAAATTAGTGAAGGACTTTGAATGGAAAAATGGTTACTTTAGAAAACAGAATTATCAAACAGTTTTATTTATTATTATCAATAAGTTAATAATTTATTAAATCATTAATTCAGGTTTTTAAAGCATGCAAAATTAATAAATATTTTAATGATTTTCTCTAGCATTTATCACTACATAAACAGTATTAATTTATGTCATTGAAATTATATATTTCCACAAAATTATGTGGAAAGTAACATGAACAAAGGAGGTTCAAAACTCTGCTAATAGGATTTAAAGCAAAGCTTCTTATAATTTTCTCTTTCACATAAAGACATGTATGATTTTTCAATTGGTAAATAATATTATTTGTAAAATTGTGCATTAAAGGGATTAAGTTGCTAGGATAAATTAGCATCAACTAGGGGCAATGTGCGGAGAAGGCAATGGCATCCCACTCCAGTACTCTTGCCTGGAAAATCCCATGGATGGAGGAGCCTGGTAGGCTGCAGTCCATGGGGTCGCTGAGTCAGACACGACTGAAGTGACTTAGCAGTAGCAGTAGCAGTAGGGGCAATGTGAGATACTAGAACTAGACCATCATTTGAAAGATACTTGTATCCCTGGATCTTTCAGTGAAATGGAAAAAGCCCCCGGTTATGTAGGAAGGCTTTTTTTGGATGTCAAATTTAATAAATTACACCTGGAGAAAATCACCACACAGTTGTAAGTTTTGATGGTGAATAAATACACAATACTGGCTCTAGTTTCCTCTATACTTTGCTTACATATTGACAAGCTAAATAAAACCCTGATTAAACACACTTATTCACCCCTTTTGCACATGCAAATGTGTGATTAAAAGTGATTGAAAAGATATATATATATATATATGTTGATTGGTATCAATTTAATTCATAATAATAGTGTTAAAAAAAAAACCCATAAAAATATCAGACAGAGATACAGTTTTACTTGTTCAATCACCAGCACCCCCTTCCCCCAACTATGGGACTCTTTTATACCTGTTTCTTTATCATCAAATCTCATATTTATTCACACCAACTCAACTCAGTTGTCTTTATTCACACCAACTCAACACTTCTTCTTTCAGTGTCAAAATAAAAGCAATAACAAAGGAATATACACCCTCCCACAGACACACTTTCCTACTTACAGGTATCTGATGATATTGTATTCTTCCAGGTAGAATACTTAAAATATCCATGATGATTCTGCCTAAATTCAATAATTTCTGTTTTGGACACACTTCCTTCTCTTTTCCCTTTGCATTTCCTTTTTTTTTTTTAGAGTAGCAACCATTTATATGATAGATTTATTTATTATATATTTTTTTAATTTTATTTTATTTTTAAACTTTACATAACTGCATTTCAATACATAACCCCAGGAATACTTTTTGGCTTTATTCTACATCAGAAACTATTTTCTGTCTATGAGCAGTTTCCATCATTATAAAAACATAAAGTTACTGTCACATCTTTTTAAAACATTATTGTTTTTGAACTCATAGCTGCCATAGCTGTTTACAAGTATTGTAAAAAATCAAAGAAATAACTGTCTGCTTAGTTCATTCAGTTCAGTCCCTCAATCGTGTCCGACTCTTTGCGACCCCATGAACCACAGCACGACAGGCCTCCCTGTCCATCACCAAATCCTGGAGTCCACCCAAACCCATGTCCAACGAGTTGATGATGCCATACAACCATCTCATCTTCTGTCGTCCCCTTCTCCTTCTGCCCTCAATCCCTCCCAGCATCAGGAACTTTTCAAATGAGTCAGCTCTTCGCATCAGGCGGCCAAAGTATTGGCGTTTCAGCTTCAACATCAGTCCTGCCAATGAACACACAGGACAGATCCCCTTTAGGATGGACTCGTTGGATTTCCTTGCAGTCCAAGGGACCCTCAAGAGTTTTCTCCAGCACCACAGTTCAAAAACATCAATTCTTCGGTGCTCAGCTTTCTTCACAGTCCAACTCTCACATCCATACATGACCACTGGAAAAAACATAGCCTTGACTAGACGGACCTTTGTTCCAAAAGTAATGTCTCTGCTTTTTAATATGCTGTCTAGGTTGGTCATAAACTGTCTGCTAAGCATCTCTAAATTCTCACATTTTCTTCTTCTTTAAATCCAATCCAACTAAGGTTTTGCTCCTAAGATCAGATCAGATCAGTTGCTAAGTTGTGTCCGACTCTTTGCGACCCCATGAATCACAGCATGCCAGGCCTCCCTGTCCATCACCAACTCCCAGAGTTCACTCAGACTCATGTCCATCGAGTCAGTGATGCCATCCAGCCATCTCATCCTCTGTCGTCCCCTTCTCTTCTTGCCCCCAGTCCCTCCCAGCATCAGAGTCTTTTCCAATGGGTCAACTCTTCGCATGAGGTGGCCAAAGTACTGGAGTTTCAGCTTTAGCATCATTCCTTCCAAAGAAATCCCAGGGCTGATCTCCTTCAGAATGGACTGGTTGGAACTCCTTGCAGTCCAAGGGACTCTCAAGAGTCTTCTCCAACACCACAGTTCAAAAGCATCAATTCTTCGGCCCTCAGCTTTCTTCACAGTCCAAATCTCACACCCATACATGACCACAGGAAAGACCATAGCCTTGACTAGATGGACCTTTGTTGGCAAAGTAATGTCTCTGCTTTTCAATATGCTATCTAGGTTGGTCATAACTTTCCTTCCAAGGAGTAAGCGTCTTTTAATTTCATGGCTGCAGTCACCATCTGCACTGATTTTGGAGCCCAGAAAAATAAAGTCTGAGACTGTTTCCACTGTTTCCCAATCTATTTCCCATGAAGTGATGGGGCTGGATGCCATGATCTTCGTTTTCTGAATGTTGAGCTTTAAGCAAACTTTTTCACTCTCCACTTTCACTTTCATCAAGAGGCTTTTGAGTTTCTCTTCACTTTCTGCCATAAGGGTGGTGTCATCTGCATATCTGAGGTTATTGATATTTCTCCCTGCAATCTTGATTCCAGTTTGTGTTTCTTCCAGTCCAGCGTTTCTCATGATGTACTCTGCAAAGAAGTTAAATAAACAGGGTGACAATATACAGCCTTGATGTACTCCTTTTCCTATTTGGAACCAGTCTGTTGTTCCATGTCCAGTTCTAACTGTTGCTTCCTAACCTGCATACAGATTTCTTAAGAGGCAGATCAGGTGGTTTGGTATTCCCCTCTCTTTCAGAATTTTCCACAGTTTATTGTGATCCACACAGTCAAAGGCTTTGGCATAGTCAATAAAACAGAAATAGATGTTTTTCTGGAACTCTCTTGCTTTTTCCATGATCCAGCAGATGTTCCCAATTTGATCTCTGGTTCCTCTGCCTTTCCTAAAACCAGCTTGAACATCAGGAAGTTCCCGGTTCACATATTGCTGAAGCCTGGCTTGGAGAATTTTGAGCATTACTTGACTAGCGTGTGAGATGAGTGCAATTGTGTGGTAGTTTGAGCATTCTTTGGCATTGCCTTTCTTTGGGATTGGAATGAAAACTGACGTTTTCCAGTCCTGTGGCCACTGCTGAGTTTTCCAGATTTGCTGGCATATTGAGTGCAGCACTTTCACAGCATCATCTTTTAGGATTTGGAATAGCTCAACTGGAATTCCATCACCTCCACTAGCTTTGTTCGTGGTGATGCTTTCTAAGGCCCACTTGACTTCACATTCCAGGATATCTGGCTCTAGGTCAGTGATCACAATATCGTGATTATCTGGGTCGTGAAGATCTTTTTTGTACAGTTCTTCTGTGTATTCTTGCCATCTCTTCTTAATAACCTCTGCTTCTGTTAGGTCCATACCATTTCTGTCCTTTATCGAGCCCATCTTTGCAAGAAATCTTCTTTTAGTATCTCTGATTTTCTTGAACAGATCCCTAGTCTTTCCCATTCTGTTTTTTCCTCTATTTCTTTGCATTGATCACTGAAGAAGGCTTTCTTATCTCTTCTTGCTATTCTTTGGAACTCTGCATTCAGATGTTTATATCTTTCCTTTTTTCCTTTGCTTTTCGCTTCTCTTCTTTTCACAGCTATTTGTAAGGCCTCCCCAGACAGCCATTTTGCTTTTTTTGCATTTCTTTTCCATGGGGATGGTCTTGATCCCTGTCTCCTGTACAATGTCACGAGCCTCATTCCATAGCTCATCAGACACTCTATCTATCAGATCTAGGCCATTAAATGTATTTCTCACTTCCACTGTATAATCATAAGGGATTGGATTTAGGTCATACCTGAATGGTCTAGTGGTTTTCCCTACTTTCTTCAATTTAAGTCTGAATTTGGCAATAAGGAGTTCATGGTCTGAGCCACAGTCAGCTCCTGGTCTTGTTTTTGCTGACTGTATAGAGCTTCTCCGTCTTCGGCTGCAAAGAATATAATCAATCTGATTTCGGTGTTGACCATCTGGTGATGTCCATGTATAGAGTCTTCTCTTGTGTTGTTGGAAGAGGGTGTTTGCTATGACCAGTGCATTTTCTTGACAAAGCTCTATTAGTCTTTGCCCTGCTTCATTCCATGTTCCAAGGCCAAATTTGCCTGTTACTCCAGGTGTTTCTTGGCTTCCTACTTTTGCATTCCAGTCCCCTATAATGAAAAGGACATCTTTTTTGGGTGTTAGTTCTAAAAGGTCTTGTAGGTCTTCATAGAACCGTTTAACTTCAGCTTCTTCAGCGTTACTGGTTGGGGCATGGACTTGGATTACTGTGATATTGAATGGTTTGCCTTGGAAATGAAGAGAGATCATTCTGTCGTTTTTGAGATTGCATCCAAGTACTGCATTTCGGACTCTTTTGTTGACCATGATGGCTACTCCATTTCTTCTGAGGGATTCGTGCCCACAGTAGTAGATATAATGGTTATCTGAGTTAAATTCACCCATTCCAGTCCATTTCAGTTCGCTGATTCCTAGAATGTTGACATTCACTCTTGCCATCTCTTTTTTTTTTTTTTAATTTTATTTTATTTTTAAACCTGAAACACTGTATTAGTTTTGCCAAACATTGACCATTTCCAATTTGACCATTTCCAATTTGCCTTGATTCATGGACCTGACATTCCAGGTTCCTATGCAATATTGCTCTTTACAGCACCGGACCTTGCTTCTATCACCAGTCACATCCACAGCTGGGTATTCTTTTTGCTTTGCTCCATCCCTTCATTCTTTCTGGAGTTATTTCTCCACTGATCTCCAGTAGCATATTGGGCACCTACTGACCTGGGGAGTTTCTCTTTCAGTATCCTATCATTTTGCCTTTTCATACTGTTCATGGTGTTCTCAAGGCAAGAATACTGAAGTGGTTTGCCATTCCCTTCTCCAGTGGACCACATTCTGTCAGATCTCTCCACCATGACCCGCCCATCTTGGGTTGCCCCACGGGCATGGCTTAGTTTTACTCCTAGAGTTCCGCAAAAGTATCCACAATTATTTCTGCACTGTCATATTTTATATCAGTTTTCCTTCTTAATTTAATTGATGTATTAGTATTTGACACAATTTAACATACTCAACCCTGATGCACTACTTCCCTTAGATGTCAGGACATCTCTTTCTCCTATTTTTTTCCCTCCCTCACTGGTAGCTCCTTCTCAGTCACCTTTGAAGTTTCCACTCTTGCCCTGCCCTCTTAACATTACTGCAACCCAAAGCTCTGTGCTTGGTCCACTTTCCTCTATACTGGTTTTGAATACCATGTATTTGCTGACAACTGCCGCATTTTAATTTCCTGCTTAGTTCTTTTTTTCTGAATTCCAGACCCATATATGTATTTGGCTTTTTAACATCCCCATATCTCGCTGACATCTCAAATCTAGCATGTTAGAACTAATGCAGCCCCTCCAAAATATCTGCTCCTCCTGCCTTTTTCCCTATCTTAGTAATAAAGGGTAGGGTTCTCTTGATTATGCTTCTAGTTGCTTTCACTAAAAATATTTAGACAACTGATTACCTTTTCTCCTCTCATGCTCCACATCTAGAGTTATCAGTTCTCACCACTTCCATTGCTATCGTTAAGGTCTGAACCATATCATTTCTGGACTCTTCTTTCTTTTTTTGGTTTTTGTTTGTTTTTTTGACCATCATCCTTTACTCTTACTTTTATCTTTTCACAAACAAGCTATTAGAGAATTTGATTTGAAATGTCAGTTCTGCAATGACTTATTTAATGTCAGAGTGAAAACACGAATCTTTTCAAGGACCCTGAAGACCAAGGAGAGCTGGTTTTGCTTTACTTTCCTGACCTCCTCTGCCACTCCCTCTCTCTCAAGGATCCTCCCGCTGTTATTCCCTCCTTGCTCTTCAGAAAATTGTTCACGCATACTCCTAGCTTCACACTTTGGCTACTGCTTGATTCTGCCTTTCATATTATAAAAAAATTTCCTTTCTAAGTTATTATTAGTGCCACATTTTTGTGTGCTTTTTTGTTGATTTTCCTGCTTTACATTGCCTTCAAACATAGTGAAGATGTGCCTTCTAGTATCCTTAAGTGTTAGTATGTGGTGATGTGCCTTATGGAGAAGATTTGTGTTAGAAAATGTTAATTTTCAAGCTAGAATAATGTTGCTGTTAGTCATAGATTTAGTGTAAATGAATGAATAATATATAGTAAATAAGATGTCTTTAAACAGAAACACTTACAAAAGAGGTTATGTATTGATCAATTGTCAGAAATGTGACAAAGGCTCAGGGGAAACTAACTTTGTATTTTCTCTAAGAGCAGTAGTTAAGTATTCACTACTTCAGTGTTCCTAGTGACTTTATAGAGCTTAATTGAGCTTACCTTGATTAATGAGAATTCTTTGTGTTTGCTTTTTTACTGAATAGAATGTAAGCTCTTTGATGTTAAATCACAGAAATCATGGAGCATTATTTTATTTTCATAATTTAGTTACAAATTTTAAAATGTGATATATATATGAGATATATATATATATATATATACACATACACACACACACATACACTCATAGGCACACAACAGAGAAAACCTATGCAGTTATATTAATCATAGTTATCCCATGAGGTTAAAAATGTAAACTTGCTCAAAATAATGTATTTGGTGGTTGAATGTGTGATGTGTTTCACAAATTCTAATTTTTGGACATGTATGGTAGTATATGGAGAGACTAACCTCATCTATCTTTTATTTATCTATTGATGAAATTCTGTCAATCTAACATTGTCTGACATAATATATGCTCATATTTTTTTTAGAAAGAAGGAATAAATTTGCTATTTCTCAAACTCACTGGGATTAGAGTAAAGACACTTGATTTCATGAAAAAAAAATGTTATTTTGTTATGCTTTAATAAATTTACAACATTTCAAAGGAATAAAAGTGAAGACAAAATGAAGGTATTGCCTTATCACTTGTCTTTCAAAGTAAGCTTCAGCATATCTAATCAAAATGCTTCCCTTCTCATAGCACTAACAAATAGCATTCTAAAGTAATCCAATAACTGTTCTAAACAGGAGACAAGCTACAAAGAAAATATCTCCATAATATCTTTTAAGAGCACTGAAAAATTAATCAAAAAATTGTAGGCTGTCTCAATGACAAGTACATTAATCTCTAAGAAGCAATATTGATATTTCAAATATGTTTTCTAAATATCTTTCCATGATGTTATACATTTATCTTTTTTAAAATTCATTTTTTGCTGTTGTTAAACAAAAAGCAAATAAACTGATTTAATGAATTAACTGGGTTGACAAAGAGCATTCAGGAAATGCCACAGGGACCCTGCCACAGGGACCTCAAATACATATAATCAAAGATGACATCTCTAGTCAAAAATATAATGCACAGCATAAAATGTGTAATTGATTGTCACCTAAATACTATTTTCTTTGAAAATAAATTTTCTTTAAATGTTCCAGCATATAAGCAAAGTATAGTAACTCATAAGAGTTTAATGGATTTAATATATGCCATGATGCCCATTAATCAGTTATGAACTTTCACACCACTTTTGTAACACAGTTGATCCTATTTTTTTTTTTTTTTGAGTCCTTTTATAGTTCAAGCAAAGAAGATTTAATGAGGAAGTGGATATACTTTTAATGTTTGTTGTGAAGACAGTGGGAACTCTAAGAATCAGATGCTGGATCTGAAAAGAGCTGAAAGTGTCCTACCCTGCAGTCCTGTCCTGGGAGGAGATTAGCTCAGCTCTGGTCCCTCCTGACCCTTGTTTTTGTTTTTTTTTGGGTTTTTTTTTGCCACATCACATGGCATGTGGGATCCTAGTTCACCACCAGCAATTGAACCTACACCCACTGCATTGGAAGCACAGAGCCTTAACCGCTGTAGAGCAAGGGAAGTCCCAATCCTAAATTTAAAAATACTTTTCATATTCTCTTCTATTTTGTTGCTGCTGCTGCTGCTGCAAAGTCGCTTCAGTCGTGTCCGACTCTGTGTGACCCCAGACACAGCAGCCCACCATGCTCCCCCGTCCCTGGGATTCTCCAGGCAAGAACACTGGAGTGGGTTGCCATTTCCTTCTCCAATGCATGAAAGTGCAAACTGAAAGTGAAGTCGCTCAGTCATGTCCGACTCTTAGCGACCCCATGGACTGTAGCCTACCAGGCTCCTCCATCCATGGGATTTTCTAGGCAATCTACTAGAGGAATGTTATTATTATTTTCCTTATATAATTCACGGAAAATTTTATGCTAATTTATATTGATGATCTAATAAGTTTATGTACTATTTTGACTAATTTTTCAGAGTTATTAAAAAAAGGCAAAGATATTTTGTATACATAATAAAGATTACACATAATTTTGTTGCACAGTGCATTTAAAAAGCAAGCATTGTTTCATTCTTTACTAATAAGAATGCAAAATTTTGTTAAAATATCACATACAAAATTTAATATGTCTGAGAGAGATGTGATATATTTTGATTTATATTAACCACTGAATTAAATTCAAATCTTAGGTTAATTCACTTTTACCTGCTCTAAAACATGTGTATACTCTTTATTTGTCCTTTATTTAGGTTCAAAGCAGGGCTCGTAACCGACCAAATAGCTGATAGTTATCCATGACTGCACAGGTTATTATCAGAATGGGCATCATGTCTACATTAAGTGCTATTCTAGACAGTGTGCTTGTTTATATTATCACATGTATGAATCATAAGCGCATGTTTAATGCCTATTGTGTCAAAGACTTGTAACATTATAAGATATGCTTTGTTATAGACAAATTCATAGTATTGAGTGGTGGAAGGGCTGAAATTTAATTTATATTAATGGCAAATTAGGAAAAATGCCAGTGTGGAACTTCTATTGTATATGGTTCAAGAAAAACATTGTATATCACCTATAAGAATTACTGTAGTCTTACTCAGCTGAAAAATAACATTTCTCTTTAGTGCTTGGGTATGACAAAAACTAGAATGCTTTTAGAAATTTACTTAAATTATTCTGATTAAAATATTTTGCTAAATAATAGCCATAAATATGAGAAATAAATATATTTTAGGTACATTTTCTAGATACTAAATAATTATTATGAATATATCATTTGTCACAAATTTTTTTAAAAGCAGTAAAATATTTGCTTCCTAGTCTAGTCCTATTTTAAAAAATCTTTCTCTGGTTTGTGAAATAATTTATACTATACAAATAATACATAACAAGAGGAAAAGGCAGTGAGTGAAAATTTCTTGTCCATTGTGACTTTTAAGTAATTACAGTATAATGCAGAAAAGCATTTAAGTTGGTAGAAGAATGTATAGAAGGATAGAGTGACAGATAGAGATAGAAAAATTGATATAATGATGGATGGGTGAACGGATGGATATAAACAGACAGAGAAGCAGATTTTCAGATGACTATACCTGTTAAGTATTTAACTGTTATTCTGTGGGCAGGAATATTCATTACAATTTTGGTTTTTATGTGTGTATTCTTATAGTTTTATAATGCTCATTGATTACTTTGACAAGCACATATATGCAAATATATATTAATAAAATATACATATGAATGTAAGTATATTCATTATACCTTATATATATATATATAAAATGCATGGTATCTGTATATATATTTATAATTCATTATATTAATAATTCTTATTTATACATATTTACTGAAGAAGCATTTAGATAGGTTAAAAATTGATTATCCATCCAGTGTTTTTTTAAAATTAGATTTGGACTGTAAGCAATTGTGGGAGTTGATGATGCTGTCATATTTGTGTCTGATGATAGAGCTAGAAGTCCACAGGGCAGGCAGTCAAGAAGAGAAAATGAATGTAAAATGAGTAGAGCAAGAAAAACCTTTAACCTGAAAACGCAAGCTTGTGTCCCAGAAAATGGACTGAAACCTAAGCTTGTCACCTCTTATGTTTTTGAAATGTGTCCTGCAGAAGCAGTTTGCTCTTTGTCACAAGCTGCATAGGCACATACACACACACACACACACACACACACATGCTCATGCTCATGCACACAGACACGTAGATACCTTCACTGGACTCAGGAGTCAGATTTGAAAGAGAATCTAAGGGAGAATAGGGGAGTTGTTGGGCTGACCACAGCCTAACACCAACAAGGTGAAACAGCAGGTAAACAACAACCTATGTGAACTATGGAGTGACTGTGGCTTTACTTCCAGACTCCAAATCTCCCAAAAGGGTATTTCTTACAGCCTGCAGTAGCTGGAAACGTATAGGTCAGTTCCCATATTGGTAGGAAAGAAACCGAGGGGTCACACACACCTGCACTAATGGAAATAGAAGACAGGACCAAAACATATAAGTGATGGTAGACCTACAGCAGAGAGGAAGTATCTACAAAAAAGAGCACCAGCTGTCCTGGAATTGTGTTCCCACTCGCTGCCCCCAAGCACTTGCCTTTCTTTCTCTCCTTGACATCTCTATTCATTCCTTGCAACAAGAACTGTGCTGGTCTCTCTGTTGTTTACAGGAACTCTTCTTTTATTGGAAAATTAGTATTGTTGTCTTTCTTATGGGAACATTCTTATCCCAGATACTTTGAAGTTCCCTTCTCACTTTTTTCAGACCTTTTTGATGAGACCCTGCGTAGTACCCTGGCCTGTAGAGTGACTCTTCAACATCTGCATTTCCTGACTTCCATTCATAATATACTTTTTCTGTATAACAGTGATCACCATCTAACATATTTTATATTTTACTTACTTTTCTTGTCTAGTGCCCATCTCTACCCATTAAACAATAAACTCGATGAGAATGATGTCTTAGTCTTTTTTAGTTCACGTCGCTATACCAGTTTCTATAAGAGACCCTGGCACTTAGTATCTGAATAACATTTTTTGTTGTTGAATGAATATATGATTTAACAGTATACAAAATATAATTCCTAATACCAGTAATATCACATGAATTTAACTTTAGAAAATAATTATATTCTATGAAAATAGAAACTGTGATTGTATAGCTTTGGTCACTGTGTGTTATTTGTGTCAAGTCACTAAAGCAAATTATAACCAGATTTGGTTATATATTTGAAGCTATAACTTTAGAGGTATGTGTGTGTGTAGTGAAATTCAGTATTCTAAAGAATTAGATATAATTAAAGCCTGTAATTGTATGGACAATAATTTTTTTTAAAATTTTGTATTATTAGTGACACTTGTGCATACCTGTATGCCTGCAATTTCATTATTATATGTTTAATTTCATTGTAGTTACTGTCTTACTATGTATAATATATTTACTTATGCCAAAATTTATACTCACTTTAACATGGAGGATTTTTTTATGCAGTACTATTTAACCAATATTATTTCCTCTTTACATTTTATTATATATTCTACAGAAATTATTGGATATTCAGCATAACAGACTGAAAAACAATCAACCTCATTAATAACTTTATAGGGCTTTCCTAGTAGCTCAGTGGTAAAGAATCCATCTGTCAATTCATGAAACATGAATTCGATCCCTGGGTCTAGAAGATCCCCTGGGGTAGGAAATGGCAACCCATTCCAGAATCCTTGCTTGGGAAATCCCATGGACAGAGGAGCCTGGCGGGCTACAGCACATGGGGTCACGAAAGAACTGGACATGACTTAACGACTAAACAAAAACAATAACCTTACATTTTCTGATGTTTTATCAAAATGAATTATTGTCAAATGAACACCTATCTTGAATACATTGTTGAAAATGTGTGTGTATGTGTGTGTTCAGTTGTAAAGCTGAGGTTAATCTGTGATGGTTCCTTAACCAGCATTTCACCACATATGTATTGCATTAGTGCTCATTTAACTAATTTTTCTGAATTTGATTTTTGATTTTTTAGACACAGTCTTGAATATAAAGTGGGATATAAAATATTTTGAAGAGCTAATATCCATGTCTATCTACCTATGTATAATAGGAATATGAAATAGTTCTTTTTGACTATAATAAATTTGAATATAAATAAATTTATATATATATAAAAAATATATAATAATATGCTACTTTCTCCTTTCCAAAACTGGCAACTTAATTAAAATATATTAAAAGATATGACCAAGTTTGCTTTTACCCAAGATTTCTTAGTGTGGGATAGAGAAAATCCTATTGTTTCAGATACATAATGGAGTGGCAAGAACTAGAGCAGTTATGTAATCTTGTCCCTTTGCCTATACAATATTCTATTAAATTTTTATTGTTTTTAACAATATCTTTACTTTCATCCTCAAGCTATCTTTTCTCATTTTAACATGAGGGAAAAAATACCTAGCTAACAACACTGGGAACAGAAAGTTATTAACTGAGAATGTAATACGGTACCTTCCCATAATTCCTACAGAGACATGTACCGTGGAAGCAAAATCAATTGTGAGATACTCAAGAATTGTTATACAACTCCATAATTTCTGAAGCTTTGTTATTTGTTTTCAGCAGCAAATTCAGTAAAAAGTGTTCTCTGAAAAACAAGAATGTCAGTGCTATAATTACACCTGAATAAAATTAGGTACTTGGACTGAGAGTTGTCCAAAGACAAACTGATAGAAACCAACTTCAAAAAGGAATAAAATATGCTATAAAGGAGAATTAGAGAAGTAGAGTTTTATTCCAAGAAGTCAAATAACTTACTAAAAAGAAAACAAAAAGGAAACAGCATCTGTTCAGTTCAGTCACTCAGTCGTTTGCAACTCTTTGCGACCCCATGAACTGCACCATGCCAAGCCTCTCTGTCCATCACCAACTCCCAGAGTTTACCCAAACTCATGTCCATCGAGTTGGTGATGCCATCTAACCATCTCATCCTCTGTCATCCCCTTCTCCTCCTGCCCTCCATCTTTCCCAGCATCAGGGTCTTTTCAAATGAGTCAGCTCTTCGCATGAGGTGACCAAAGTATTGGAGTTTCAGCTTCAACATCAGTCCTTCCAATGAACACCCAGGACTGATCTCCTTTAAGAGGGACTGGTTGGATCTCCTTGCAGTCCAAGGAACTCTCAAGAGTCTTCTCCAACACCACAGTTTAAAAGCATCAATTCTCCTGTGTTCAGTTTTCTTTATAGTCCAACATTCACATCCATATGTGACTACTGGAAAAACCATAGCCTTGACTAGATGGACCTTTGTTGACAAACTAATGTCTCTGCTTATTAATATGCTGTCTAGGTTGGTCATAACTTTCCTTCCAAGAAGTACGTGTCTTTTAATTTCATGGCTGCAGTCACCATCTGCAGTGATTTTGGAGCCCCCAAAAATAAAGTCAGCCACTGTTTCCACTGTTTCCCCATTTATTTGCCATGAAGTGATGGGACTGGATGCCATGATCTTTGTTTTCTGGATGTTGAGCTTTAAGCCAACTTTTTCACTCTCCTCTTTCACTTTCAAGAGGTTCTTTAGTTCTTCACTTTCTGCCATAAAGGTAGTGTCAAAGATAGTATTGAACTGAATATAATCTGAATAAATTAATTCAAGAAGGTTGTTTTTAACTTGAGAAGATAAGTTGGTATGGAGAAGATAAAGAGTAAGAATATGGATGCAAATTTCCTATCCCCCCCCCCATAAATGAAGACATTTGCCCCCAAAGATGTGTAGTTATTTTTTCTCTCATGAATGGATGCACAACACAAACATTTGCTGAGTGCTAACTATGACAGATGCTGGGTTATGTGGTGGCCATAATGGAAAAAAAAAAATATATATATATATATATACGTATATATAGCCTCCCTGGAGGTTCATTGGTAAAGAATCTGCTTCCCAATGCCATGAGACACAGGTTCCATTCCTGATCTGGGAAGATCTCACATGCCTTGGAGCACCTAAGCCTGTGCACCGTAACTACTGAGCCTGTGCTCTAGAGCCCAGGAGCCCCAGCTTCTGAGCCCATGCACCATAGTGCGTGTGCTCTGCAGCTAGAGAAGCCACAGCAATGAAAGGCCACCACTAGAGAGGAGCTCCCGCGCTCCACAACTAGGGAAAAGCCCACTCAGCAAAAAAGACCCAGCACAGCCAAAAATAAATAAATAAAGCTTTTTAAATGTATTTATAAAAAACAAAAAACAAACAAACATCCTGTTGCTTGACAAAGTAGTGGGGAGAGTGAAAGAAAGAGTAGGTGGATAAATGAACGGTGAACACTTTACAAGTGATAACTATGTAAAGGATGAAAAAATAGTGAAAGTGTTAACTGTGCTCAGTTGTGTGCGAGTCTGTGAGCCCATGCACTGTGGCCTGCCAGTTTTCCTCTGTACATGGAATTCTCCAGGAAGGAATACTGGAATGGGTTGCCATGCTCTCCTCCAGGGGATCTTCCCAACCCAAGTATAGAACCCGAGTCTCCTGAATTGCAGGCAGATTTTTTTACCATCTGAGCCACTAGGGTATAGGGATGCAAAGCAGGTGTAGGGCAAAAACGGATTAGTTTACTCTGGGATTAGGCATCACACATAAGATAAAAACTTGATTTTCAGGGGTTACAGGGTGACCTAGAAGTGGAAGGTGTGGGTCACAACATGACAGGTGTGGTGTGTATTTCAGTTAAAAAGTGAACCGTGAGAACAGCTGAAGAAAAGCTATTCTCATTTGTTGAATTGTAAAGTTATATTTTCTTTACCAGCTGAGCAACCAAGGAATCCTTATGAACAGAGGAGCCTGGCAGGCTACAGTCCATAGGGTCACAAAGAGTTGACACAATTAAGCAAAGTGAAGTGAAGTCGCTCAGTCGTGTCCGACTCTTTGCAGCCCCATGGACTGTAGCCTACCAGGCTCCTCTGTCCATGGGATTTTCCAGGCAAGAATACTGGAGTGGGTTGCCATTTCCTTCTCCAGGGGATCTTCCCAACCCAGGGATTGAATCCGGGTCTCCCGCATTGTAGGCAGACGCTTTACCGTCTGAGCCACCAGGGAAGACTTATTTAAGCAAAGCATATATATATATATATATATATATATATATATATATATATATATATAGAGAGAGAGAGAGAGAGAGAGAGAGAGAGAGAGAGAGAGGAGGAAAGGACAAATGTTTTTTTTCCTCTACTTTCCTTGGGATTATATACCAATAATATATCCTACTTGAGGACAGTTTCTGGAAAAAAACCTTCTGGCTAATCCTGTTATCTTAAAATGCAATTTATGGGAGTGGGCCTAGTAAGGTCTTTACAATCTCCAGACATTCTTTTGATTTACTGTAATGATGCTGGGAGGGATTGGGGGCAGGAGAAGAAGGGGATGACAGAGGATGAGATGGCTGGATGGCATCACTGGCTTGATGGATATGATTTGATGGATATGAGTCTGAGTGAACTCTGGGAGTTGGTGATGGACAGAGAAGCCTGGTGTACTGTGATTCATGAGGTCGCAAAGAGTTGGACACGACTGAGCGACTGAACTGAACTGAATAACTAATTAAAAGTATATAACTCCATTGCTAACACTAGTGAGGGGGCACTCTTTCTGCCCCCTTCTGATGTCTATGTCAGAAGCCTTCTCTGTCTCTTTTTACTTTAATAAAACTTTATTACACAAAAGCTCTGAGCAATCAAGCCTTGTCTCTGGCCCTGGATTGAATTCTTCTCTTCCAGAGGCCAAGAATCCTGGCGTCTTTCATGGTTCAGCAACAACCTTTCATTATATCTATATCTACCTATCTATATCTATACATATAGATATAGATAGATAGATATATAAAGTTATATGTGTATATATACTGATACTGATGTACTTACCTGTTGTTAAGTCACTTCAGTCGTGTCTGACTCTGTGTGACCCCATGGACAGCAGCCCACTAGGCTCCCCCGTCCCTGGGATTTTCCAGGCAAGAACACTTGAGTGGGTTGCCATTTCCTTCTCCAATGCATGAAAGTGAAAAGTGAAAGTGAAGTCGCTCAGTCGTGTCCCACTCTTAGCGACACCATGGACTGCAGCCTACCAGGCTCCTCTGTCCATCGGATTTTCCAGGCAAGAGTGCTGGAGTGGGGTGCCATTGCCTTCTCCGGTACTGACCTACAGTTGGTATATTTATAACATTGATTACCTTATCAATTAAGTTGTATACCAATCATAATAGCATAGGATAAAAAAAAAAAAAAAAAAAAAAACTCAGGAGACATACAGGAGTGATATCAGAAGTTAAGAGTTTAGTATTTCAAGCAAGGTTGCCAACTTTTTCTGTAAAGGTCCAGATACTTAGGCATTGCAGGCCATATCTTTGTCATAGCTACCCAACTTTGCTTTATATGAGCTATAAAAACTATATACTATATAATAATTAATGAGTGTGCCAATATTCCAATATAACTTTACAAAAACAGGTCTAACCAGACTTTAAAATAATTTTTGAGGTCTGGTTTAAAGCTGTTGCTACTATTTAGTGTCTAAGTCATGTCTGACTCTTTTGCAACCACATGGATTGTAGCCCACCAGGCTCCTCTGTCTTTGGGATTCCCGAGGCAAGGATACTGGAGTGGGTTGCCATTTCCTACTCCAGAGGATCTTCCCAACCCAGGGATCAAACCTGGCTCTCCTGCATTGGTAGGCAGATTCTTTAACAGTGAGCCACTAGGGAATCCCCTTAAAGGCTGTGAAGTGAAGTGAAGTGAAGTCACTCAGTCTTGTCTGACTCTTTGTGGACTGTAGCTTACCACGCTTCTCCATCTATGGGGTTTTCTAGGTAAGAATACTGGAGTGGGTTGCCATTTCCTTCTCCAGGAGATCTTCCCAACCCAGGGACTGAACCCTGGTCCCCCGCATTACAGGCAGATGCTTTACTGTCTGAGCCACCAGGGAAGTGAGCTCTTAAAGGCTGTTCAGTTTAGTTCATTTCAGTCAGGCAGTCGTGTCTGACTCTTTGTGACCCCATGAATCACAGCACGCCAGGCCTCCCTATCCATCACCAACTCCCAGAGTTCACTCAAACTCACGTCCATCGAGTCAGTGATGCCATCCTGCCATCTCATCCTCTGTTGTCTTCTTCTCCTCCTGCCCCCAATCCCTCCCAGCATCACGGTCTTTTCCAATGAGTCAACTCTTCCCATGAGGTGGCCAAAGTATTGGAGTTTCAGCTTCAGCATCAGTCCTTCCAGTGAACACCCAGGACTGATCTCCTTTAGGATGGACTGGTTGAACCTCCTTGCAGTCCAAGGGACTCTCAAGAGTCTTCTCTGACACCACAGTTCAAAAGCATCAATTCTTTGGTGCTCACCTTCCTTATAGTCCAACTCTCACATCCATACATGACTACTGGAAAAACCATAGCCTTGACTAGATGGACCTTTGTTGGCAAAGTAATATCTCTATTCCCCCCCAAATAATTTATTTTTGTGTTCCCTATTCCTTGGTGACATTAAATGCCTATGACCACTTTATATAAAAAATATTCCTTAGAGTTCTTAATAAACACATATAAAGTATGAATTTAGATATCATGTGCATGTAAATGTTTTTGATTCTGAAATCCTAAAGAAGAAGTTTTACCATGGCATAAAGGTAAAGTTTGAAACAAGCATGTTTTTTTGACATCCTTTTTTGTAAGGTGGGTTATTTAGTTTACACAAATTCTAAGAGAATAGCCATTAGGTCACTCAGCTTTATTTGTTGAGGCTTCTATCATGTTTCCCACAAAATCAGACACTTCTGCCCTTTGTCTTTTGCAGCATGCTAGCATAAATTGAAGGTCACATCAAGAGGATTTAGTGAATGACCCCGCTTGGCTCTCTGGATTTCTTTCACTTTGTTTCTGGTCTCTAAATACATTTTTATGAATCTATTTTCCATTTCATTTATCTATTTCAAGAGATGATTTTATGCTTATATGGTTTCCTGGCATTTAAAATGTATTTTGATATAGATAAGCTTATCATTAACAATAGTGTTGATCAGTCTTCCTTTCCATTATCACTATTTGTTAAGTATAATTTGATGTAATTAATTAAGAGAAGATTTTACTGGAATAGACAGGATTGCTAATATGCCTGATATCTTTATAAGAGACATGGATACACACAGGGAGAAGACTGCAGGATAACTATGGGAGGCAGAGATTGGAATGATGTATCCTAGGTGAGTGATCACATCATCGTGATTATCTGGGTCATGAAGATCTTTTTGTATAGTTCTTCTATGTATTCTTGCCAACTCTTCCTAATATCTTCTGCTTCTGTTAGGTCCATACCATTTCTGTCCTTTATTGAGTCCATCTTTGCATGAAATGTTCCCTTGGTATCTCTAATTTTATTGAAGAGATGTCTAGTCTTTCCCATTCCTCTATCTCTCTGCATTGATCACTGAGGGAGGCTTTCTTATGTCTGCTTGCTATTCTTTGGAACTCTGCATTCAGATGGATATATCTTTCCTTTTGTCCTTGGCCATTCATGTCTTTTCTTTTCTCAGCTATTTGTAAGGCCTACTCAGACAATCATTCTGCCTTTTTGCATTACTTTTTCTTGGGGAAGTTTTTGATCATGACCTCCTCTACAATGTTATGAACCTCAGTCAATGATTCTTCTGACACTCTATCAGATCTAACCCCCAGAATCTATTTGTCACTTCCTCTGTATAATCATAAGGGATTTTATTTAGATCATACTTGAATGGTCTAGTGGTTTCTCTACTTTCTTCAGTTTAAGTCTGAATTCAGCAATAAGGAGTTCATGATCTGAGCCACAGTCAGCTCCTGGTCTTGTTTTTGCTGACTGTATGAGCTTCTCCATCTTTGGCTTCAAAGAATATAATAAATCTGATTTTGGTATTGACCATCTGGTGATGTCCATGTGTAGAGTCTTCTCTTGTGTTGTTGGAAGAGGGTGTTTGCTATGACTAGTGCGTTCTCTTGACAAAACCCTGTTAGCCTTTGCCTTGCTTCATTCTGTACTCTGAGGCAAAATTTGCCTGTTACTTCAGGTATTTCTTGACTTCCTACTGTTGCATTCCAGTCCTCTATAATGAAAAGAACAATTTTGAGGGTGTTAGTTCTAGAAGGTCTTGTGGGTCTTCATAAAAACATTCAACATCAGCTTCTTCAGATATATTGGTTAGGGCATAGACTTGGATTTCTGTGATATTGAATGGTTTGCCTTGGAAATGAACAGAGATCATTCTGTCGTTTTTGAGATTGCATCTGAGTACTGCATTTTGGACTCTTTTGTTGACTGTGATGGCTACTCCATTTCTTCTAAGGGATTCTTGCCCACAGTAGTAGATATAATTGCCATCTGAGTTAAATTAACCAATTCCAGTCCATCTTAGTTCGCTGATTCCAAAACATCAATGTTCTCTCTTGCTGTCTCCTGTTTAACCATGTCCAATTTGCCTTGATTCATGGACCTAACATTCCAGGTTCCTGTGAAATATTGCTCTTTACAGCATCAGACTTTGCTCCATTCACCTGTCACATCCACAACTGGGTGTTGTTTTGCTTTGGCTCCCTCTCTTCATTCTTTCTGGAGTTAATTCTCCACTGCTTCCAGGAGCATAATGGGCATCTACCGATCTGGGGAGTTCACCTTTCACTGTCTTATCTTTTTACCTTTTCATACTATTCATGGGGTTCTCAAGGCAAAAATACTGAAGTGCTTTGCCATTCCCTTCTCCAGTGGACCGCATTTTGTTAGAACTCTCCACCATGATCCGTCTGTTTTTGGTGGCCCTACATGGATTGGCTCAAGTTTCATTGAGTTAGACAAGGCTGTGATCCATGTGAACAGACTGGTTATTTCTGTGATTGTGGTTTTCAGTCTGTCTGCTCCCTGATAGAGAAGAATAAGAGGCTTATGAAAGCTTTCTGATGGGAGAGACTGACTGAGGGGGAAACTGGGTCTTGTTCTCATGGATTAGTCCATGCTCAGTAAATCTTTAACCCAATTTTCTGTTGATGGGTGCAGCTGTGTTCCCTCCCTCTTGTTTACCTGGGGCAAAATATGGTGGAAGTAAGGAAGATAATTGGAGAAGGCAATGGCAACCCACTCCAGTACTCTTGCCTGGAAAATCCCATGGACGGAGAAGCCTGGTGGGCCTCCATCTATGGGGTCGCACAGAGTCGGACATGACTGAAGTGATTTAGCAGCAGCAGCAGCAGCAGCAAGGAAGATAATGGCAACCTCTTTCAGTGCCCCCACCTTTACAGCAGGCCACTGCTGAACCAGGGCTCCACCGGAGACTCTTGGACACTCATGAAAAGTCTGGGTCTCTTGTGGGGTCACTGCTCCTTTCTTCTGGATCCTGGTGCACACAAGGTTTGTTTGACTCCTTTGAGCGTCTTTGGCATAATGGCATTTGATTCTAAACTTGATTTTGCCCCTCCTACCATCTTGCTAGGGCTTCTCCTTTGCCCTTGGATGAGTGGTATCTCCTAAGAGCCACTCCAGCGTGGTGCAGCTGCTGCTCCAGAGCCACACAGACTAAGAAAGCATCACTACAAACAAAGCTAGTGAAGATAATATAATCCCAGTTGAGCTATTTCAAATCCTAAATGATGATGCTGTGAAAGTGCTGCACTCAATATGCCAGCAAATTTGGAAAACTCAGCAGTGGCCACAGGACTGGAAAAGGTCAGTTTTCATTCCAATCCCAAAGAAAGGCAATGCCAAAGAATGCTCAAACTACCGCACAATTGCACTCTTCTCAAACACTAGGAAAGTAATGCTCAAAATTCTCCAAGCAAGACTTCAGCAATACATGAACTGTGAACTTCCAGATGTTTGAGCTGGATTTAGAAACAGCAGAGGAACCAGAGATCAAATTGCCAACATCTGTTGGATCATGGAAAAAGCAAGAGAGTTCCAGAAAAACATCTATTTCTGCTTTATTGACTATGCCAAAGCCTTTGACTGTATGGATCACAACAAACTGTGGGAAATTCTTAAAGAGATGGAATACCAGACCACCTTACCTGCCTCCTGAGAAACCTGTGTGAAGGTCAAGAAGCAACAGTTAGAACTGGACATTGGACAACAGACTGGTTCCAAATAGGCAAAAGAGTACATCAAGGCTGTATATTGTCACCCTGCTTATTTACCTTATATGCAGAGTACATCAAGAGAAATGCTGGGCTGGATGAAGCAGAATATGGAATCAAGATTCCCGGGAGAATCTTCCCTGTTGGCTCAGAGGGTAAAGCGCCTTCCCGCAATGTAGGAGACTCAGGTTGAATCCCTGGGGCAGGAAGATCCACTGGAGAAGTAAATGGCAACCCACTCCGGTACCCTTGCCTGGAAAATCCCACGGATGGAGAAGGCTTCAGTCCATGTGGTCGCAAAGAGTCAGATACGACTTCACTTTTCACTTTCAGATATGCAGATGACACCACCCTTATGGCAGAAACCAAAGAAGAACTAAAGAGCCTCTCGATGAAAGTGAAAAAGAGTGAAAAATTTGGCTTAAAACTCAACATTCAGAAAACTAAGATCATGGCATCTGGTTCCATCACTTCATGGCAAACAGATGGGGAAACAATGGCAACAGTGAGAGACTTTATTTTTTAGGGTTCCAAAAGCACTGCAGATGGTGACTGCAGCGGTGAAACTAAAAGACACTTGCTCCTTGGGAGAAAAGTTATGACCAACCTAGATAGCATATTAAAAAGCAGAGAAATTACTCTGCCAACAAAAGTCCATCTAGTCAAAGCTATGGTGTTGCCAGTAGTCATGTATGGATGTGAGTGTTGGACTATAAAGAGAGCTAAGCACCAAAGAACTGAGGCTTTTGAACTGTGGTGTTGGAGAAGACTCTTGGGAGTTGCTTGGACTGCAAGGAGATCCAACCAGTCTATCCTAAAGGAAATCAGTTCTAAATATTCATTGGAAGGACTGATGCTGAAGCTGAGACTATAGTACTTTGGCCATCTGATGTGAAGAACTGACTCATTGGACAAAACCCTGATGCTGGGAAAGATTGAAGGTGGGAGGAGAAAGGGAACGAAAGAGTATGAGATGGTTGGATGGCATCACTGACTCAATGTATGTGAATTTGAATACACTCTATGAGTTGGTGATGGACAGGGAGGCCTAGCGTGTTATAGTCTATGGGGTCACAAAGCGTCGGACACAACTGAGCGACTAGACCAAAATGACTGATCTACAAGCCCGGGAATGCCAAGAATTTTGGGTAATTGTCAGAATTTAGGAGAGAAACTTGGAACATAATCTCTTTCTGATTGCATCAAAAGGAATCTACATTGCAGCACCTTGATTTCTAGATGCCAACTGTGAGAGTCAGTGTGGTTCATTTAAGCCACCTTATTGTTCAGTCGTTCACTCATGTCCAGCTCTTTGCGAACCCATGGTCTGAAGTACACCAGTCTTCCGTGTCCTAAACCATCTCCCAGAGCTTACTCAAACTCATGTCCATTGAGTCAGTGGTACCTCCAAACATCTCATCCTCTGTTATCCCCTTCTCCTCCTGCCTTCAATGTTTCCCAGCATCAGGGTCTTTTCCAATGAGTCAGTTCTTTGCATTAGGTGGCCAAAGTATTGGAGCTTCAGCATTGGTCCTTCTAGTGATTATTCAGGGTTGATTTCTGGTTTGTGGTAATTTTTTAAGGCAGCCCTAGAAAACTAAATACTTGACTGATGTAATTTCCAGCTATATTATTTCAGAGGCTCTTCATGAAAAACCATCTAAACAATTCTCTCATTATTTGAAATACACATCATAATTAAGCTAACATACTTTTGTCCGTGTAATGTCACCTTTTACTTGTCTTTTTACTCTCAGCCAATCCATTCTTCTATATTATCTTTTAAGTTTATTAAATATAACATTGATTGCTCCTTTTCCTAAACTATGTTACACATTTATTCCCTCAGAATTCTTCACATATATATATATATATATAATTTCTCATGTGCATGTTTATATTTTTGTACTTTACACAATAATAGTACTGTGCTACTTGTTAAAAATACTTAATTTATATACACACACTTTTGTAAAATGACTGTATGAACTCTTGATATATGAGGCTCCAAATAAAATACACTAGATGTTATCCAAATAAGGGATTGCCCATTTGTTAGAAATTCGTAATAATAATAGTCCAAATTTAATTTTTAAACTGTGGATTTCATGTTTTGGGAAGCAAAAATTGACTTCCTAATTTCAGTATTTCCAGCTGTTAAAAATAGGTTGTTAGAAGCAGTGCTCATTGTTTATTTTTTCTCAACTATTGTGTGTGCTCTGGCACTTTATCTTGAGCCCAATATTTCATCTTAGATTTTGACCAAGATTGAGTTTTAAGTAGTAAAATATTATTAGAATGATATGCAAGAAAAGTTGATTGCATTTTTTGTAACTGATCCTATGGCTATTTATGTGTTTAATTTTAAAGCTGGGTAAGATATGATTTTTAAAAAGCATTCTAAAATGTTAGCTTTTTTTTTATTATTGTTTAGCAATACGTAGTTAAATTTTTTTATTTGACTGAAATGTTCTTGACTTTTAATCTTGTGGTATTATTTACTTAATAAAGCTGTTATTTAAGATGTTCTTTAAAATATTTTAGGTGTAAGATTACATTTCTTGTTTTTATTTTTAAGTTTTAAAATATATGTATGGGATTGCTGCTAAGTCACTTCAGTCGTGTCCGACTCTGTGCAACCCCATAGACGGCAGCCCACCAGGCTCCCCCGTCCCTGGGATTCTCCAGGCAAGAACACTGGAGTGGGTTGCCATTGGGATTATTGACACCCTAATAAGTTATTTGTCTATGATTACACAGAAAACCAGTGACAAAAAAAATAATTAGTTTTAGTATGCCAACTACTTAATATTTAGTTTTTTGGTCACCAACATATTTCATGAATTAATATATATTTGTATGAATCTGCAATATGCTTAGCACTCTTCTGAAAGCTAAATAGTGGTTTGAGTATTAATTATCCCCAGGTTATGTTGTGCTTTGTATTTTTCAAAATTTTTTAAGTCTTTTTTAAAATTTTTATTTTATTTTTTAACTTTACAATATTATATTGGTTTTGCCATATACCAAAATGAATCCGCCACAGGTATACATGTGTTCCCCATCCCGAACCCTCCTCCCTCCTCCCTCCCCATACCATCCCTCTGGGTCGTCCCAGTGCACCAGCCCCAAGCATCCAGTATTGTGCATCGAACCTGGACTGGTGACTCGTTTCATATATGATATTATATATGTTTCAATGCCATTCTCCAAAATCATCCCACCCTCTCCCTCTCCCACAAAGTCCACAAGACTGTTCTATACATCAGTGTCTCTTTTGCTGTCTCATATACAGGGTTACTGTTACCATCTTTCTAAATTCCATATATATGTGTTAGTATACTGTATTGGTGTTTTTCTTTCTGGCTTACTTCACTCTGTATAATAGGCTCCAGTTTCATCCACCTCATTAGAACTGATTCAAATGTATTTTTCAAAATTCTTTTTTTTTATTATTTTATTTTATTTATTTTATTTTTTAAAATTTTATTTTATTTTTAAAACTTTACATAATTGTATTAGTTTTGCCAAATATCAAAATGAATCCACCACAGGTATACATGTGTTCCCCACCCTAAACCCTCCTCCCTCCTCCCTCTCCATACCATCCCTCTGGGTCGTCCCAGTACACTAGCCCCAAGCATTCAGTATCATGCATCGAACCTGGACTGGCAACTCATTTCATACATGATATTTTACATGTTTCAATGCCAGTCTCCCAAATCTTCCCACCCTCTCCCTCTCCTAACTTGGTTTTTCACTTTCTTTCTCAAGGTCTTGTATCTAATGCACTTCTGGAAATCCCAAGGCAAAAGTTTCTGTACAGTGTTCATTGAAGAATGAAAAATCCTTTGGTGGTGAGTGTTGACCTTAAGCTTAGAGCAAGAGGGGATGCAATTTCTCCTTAGCTTTCTCTATTCCATTCCATGTTTACCTTGCTGATTGATTACGTACACTGAATGAACATCTGGCCAAAAATTTCAAGATAGTTCAACATTCAACATTCAACATTTTATGCCTCTGACATTGCAATTCACCCTCCAAGTCTTATTTGTTCAGAAATTTTAAGAATATTATTTTCAGATCATTGGATCTTAAAATACTGAACTAGTTAAAGCAAAAAGAACAAAGAGAATAAATACTAATATTTTGAAAAGATCCTCCATATAAGATTTACATGATAGTCTAAATTGAATAGTCAATAAATGTTAACAAACTAAGTTTATTGACTTATATTTTACATCATGTTGCTTAATTTGATTGTATTATAAGATTTAACATATATCTTAAATCTATATAGATATATATAGATAATTTTATCAAACCAAGACAATAAGATATACACTGTAAAATGAAATAGGCCAATAGATTGATCATTTTGCCCCACCAAATTATTTCATATTGTATCTATCCCCGTCTCAACAGAAACACACACACACACAAACCACTTGATATGTTTCATAATAGCTTAAAATTAGAATGTGCAAAACCCATTGAAAACTCTATTTTTTCTTAAATTTGGGGACAGTTTAAAATTTATTAAACTCTATCCATGCTTGAAGATATTGTTTGTAGCAGATGCTTCAAGATTTGAAGGATAAGGTGATGAACATTTATTAAATCAGTTCACTGATCACTGAGCAATGGCTTAAGGGAAGTTTAGGTTGGCCTGAAAGACAATTTTAAAATCAAAACCAATTTATCTTCTGTCTCAGCCCTTTTCTGTACTATTATGTGATATGTCATTTCATAATGTGAGGCATTATTAAAATTAACATTAAGGAATTTATATCTCCACCTATGATACAAGAAAAAAGTAGAACTTAGCATATATTTAAATCTTTTATATTAAAAATCTACAGTTACTATCTATATATATGGTGTAACACAAAATCACTCATGTGTGTAGTGTGACTGAAAACATCCAATGTGTGAGACTCAGTCATCATCTGTCATCCTCTATATAAGCTTAATCTATCTAGTGGCTAGCCATTATGTTAAGACCCTGAAGTTACATCAGAGACGCTATCTTCTGCCAGAAAGGTAATGTCACTTGAATTTAAAATAAATATGACATCTCTGGCTGTTTCAAGAATATTTTATCTGACTGTTGCTGCTACAAAATTGTCCAATGACCTCCACTGATTTTGGTTTATAAGAAAAACATATAGTCTTCATATTTGTCCTTAGTTGTAGAGTCTTTTTACATTTGTTATTTTTATAAATTTAATATTAAATCAAACTAACTTGTTTCATGTACCATTTTATATTTACAGAATGATTCTAGATACATTCATAATAAACTCTTAAGTTAGATAATATTATATCAAAACTGAGACTTCTGAGAAGCCTAATGAGTATTTGAGGACATAGGCCATATTACAAGATGAAAACCTGGGATCAGAAAGAATTAGAGGAATCAATAGCTCTCACCTGCCAGAATTTCCCATTAGAGTATTCCATGTGTGTTGCAAATCTGTATTAAGGAGCAGAGACTCTGGCTTGAAACAAATGTTATTTAATTGATGGACTTTACTTCTCCTAACAAACCAAAACAAAGTGCTGGTAGAATCCTTATTTTATACTTCTGATATTTTATGGTACACTCCCTCTGTTTGGCACCATTTCAGCAAAACAGGACACACTGATGTTTGACTCCCTTGCAGGGGTTATTTTCCTGAGTATGTAATTGTCACTATCTTATGATACTGATGTTACTCTTAAAATAACTGTTAAGGCTATGGTCATTTTTTTGTGGCTACAAAAATCAAGAAGAGATTATTTTAAGAAAGAGATTATATGGGTGAATGATTAGTAATCCTTTCAGTTGATTACTGTGGTGACTGCAGCCACGAAATTAGAAGAAACTTGCTCCTTGAAAGAAAAAGTATGACAAACATAGACAGAGTATTAAGAAGCAGAGACATCACTTTCCTGACAAAGATTCATATAGTTAAAGCTATACTTTTTCCAGTAGTCACATAGGAATGTGAGAGTTGGGCCTTAAAGTGGGCTGAGCACCGAAGAATTGATGCTTTTGAGTTGTGGTGCTGGAGAAGACTCTTGAGAGTTCCTTGGGTTGCAAGGAGATCAAACCAATCAACCCTAAAGGAAATCAACTCTGAATATTCATTGGAAGGGTTGATGCTGAAGCTGAAGGTCCACTACTTTGGCCACCAGTGCAAAGAGCCAACTTATTGGAAAAAACTCAGATGCTGGGAAAGATTGAAGGCAAAAGGAGAAGGGAGTGGAAGAGGATGAGATGGCAAGATAACATGATTGACTCAATGGACATGAGTTTGAGCAAAATCTGGGAGATAGTGGAGAACAGAGGAGACTGGCATGCTGCAGGCCATGGGATCACAAAAAGTAATACATGACTTAGTGACTGAACAACAACAACAGTTTATCCAAAGCACAAATTTTTAACTGTATCTTGCTAGAACAATGGATACCCTAGCATTTCATGAAAAGCTGGTCTCTGTGTATTTGTATATGAGGCATACTGGAAAAATAGGCTTGTCCTGTCCCTCCTAAATTTGAGATGTCTGCATAAGAATTGATATGATTAAAATGTTCTATAGTCAGAACTGTTTTATAACTATCTGTGGAAAAATAAAAAAGAGCATCACTCATCAACCAGTTATACAAACATTAAGTTGCAACCTACTGCAGTCGCCTGCAAAAAGATTGCATCCTGAAAGGAATCCTGGATGAAAAAAACAGGATAAGACACTTTGTACTTTGGATAAGTGAGACCCTAGGTAGTTAGATGTGTGTCTCAGGAAGAATTTCAGTGAATTCTTGTATCTTCCCATATAGAGAAAAATATTCAAGTCATTAATTTGAGATATCTGTTCTTTGTGATTAGTGGTAATATTTCATCAAGATGCATGCTTGACTACATGTATTTCCCAGCCACCCAAAATCAAATATATACCGTCTCCTTCCTACCTCTTCACAGTAGTTTACTCAGAGTTACTGAGTGGCTGTCTCCTTAGCTTTAGTCCTCAGTAAGACCCTGTATAAAATGTGAACTCACAACTCTCATGTTGTGTGTTTTTCTTTAAGTAGACATCTCATTTTAAATTAATAACACATTAAATGATATTCAGATATCTTAATATATCTTCCATTTCTTTCTCTGTATGCAGAGCAGATATCTACAATTTATAAGATAGTTCAGTTATATTATATAATAAAATATATTTGTTTCATATTGTTTTTGGACAAAAGGAGATAGGATTTTAAATCATAGCTAATTAAAAACCAGTTTTGGTTTTTTGTTTCATTCTGTTTTGTTGTTTAAAGGGGAGGAGAAAGCTTTAGAGGTGAAGATACGAACCACGCACCCAAAACCACTTTAGTGGTTACCTGCAAAGTAGAAACAAAAATAGGAATCCACAAATTTCCAATTCATGGCACCAAACAGTGTCTTTCTATGTATATTGACTCATTAAGCCCTTACAACTACTGATGAGGAAAGTACTTTTATTTCAGGCATGCGGAAGCTGAGACATAGAGCTTGACTTGTTCAAAGTCATGCAGCCAATAAGTATTGTAGTCAAGACCCAAACTAAAGTAGTTTGCCTAAAAATTATCTGATTTTTATTGCAATGCTATTTGTAATAAAAAAATAGAAATTAAAAAAAATTGTCAGCATCAGTAACTGATTCAAAGTTTGAGGACATAGAAACAATCATGAAAAGCAAAGTCTCAAATACATTGTCTTTTGTAAAGCAGTAACATGCTACACTGAAATAACTGAGGGTATCACAAACACAATCATATATGTATAACACATACACACATATGTTGACATACATGAGCTTCACATACATAGGTATATATACAGATATTAGTTTCACAGAAACACATGAAGAATCTGAGACATCCTTAAAGTCTAACTAATATAGGTCTTCTTAAGCTATTATCTTGCTCCCACAGGTTTTATTAAAATCTAAACATTTTGGTACATAGTGAATTTAACTTAGTTATGATATAGCCAATTTATACTACAGTACTTTTAATTTTTCAAACATATCCAAATTAGAAATTTAAAGCAAAAAAAAAGTATTCAATTTAAAAATAATGTGAATATCTATAATGTTTGTGCATAAACTTTAAGCTCAGTGAAAGTCTCCCTCCTCCTTTCTTGGAAATGAATGAAGAAGCATAGAATTTCTTTCATGATTGCTAAATGCATATGCATACATATGTAAACAAATTGTGAGGTGGCAAAGGATAATAGGGAAATCAGATCTTCTAGACAGCATAATAGACTAAAAGGAAGAGTCTCAGAGGAAAGCATATTATTTAGAAATAAAAGAGCAGATTCAGTACAATGCTTCCGTTTGCCTGAAAGAAAAATCACTCATACTGTGGATGTCACCTCCTTTGCCCTACCCTCGTCAGATTTTGAATGGTTATTAGTTACTAGTTGTTACTCATAGAAATAGTAATTAATAGTTAATATAAATAATGTATTTCCAAGAATAAAATGTAGCCTTTCAGAAAAGTGCCCTAAAAATGAGTTTTTCACCACATTGCATTATTTAGTAAGGAATGTGTTGAAAACTCAATCTCTCTATATAGGTTCATAATCTACATAGGATATCAAGGCAAATACAAAAAAAAAAAAAAAATTAAAGGGTTAATTTTCCCTGTTGAAAATAAGGGAAGATACTTTTCTCCTTTTCTCTCTCTCTCTCTTTTTTTTGGGGGGGGTCATGCCACAGCATGCTGGATCATCCCCAACCAGGAATCAAACCCTTGCTCCCTGCAATGGAATCATGGAGCCAACCAGTGGACGGCTAGGGAAGTTCCAGTTCTTTCTGTCTCTTTGAAGTATGTGAATATCTTTTTAAAAGCTAAATAAGCCTCTTGCCAAATTTAGTGCCCTGAAATATCTTTCTCAAGGGCCTAGAAATCATCTTTTTGAAATTATAATCATTAAAGAAGAAAGGACCTCTATCTCCCAGGTGTTTTTGAAGAGTAGGAGCCTAACTTCAGTGGGTGCCTTGCTTCAAGATGCAAATTTTCCTCTTATTGAAAAGATGGTAGAAGTTCATTTCCCTTTGGATTAAAACAATTAATAAACACAGGTGGCCCACCAAAGACTAAATGAATCTGTAATGAATTTCCTGTGGTAAATGGTTCCAACAAGTCCTCTTGCTTGAGGACTAGTTATGTTTTATCTTGAGAATGCATATGTAATGGGTCATATCTGCTTGGCTGTACAAAGGGCGAGACTATCACTGCAGTCTCTTATTGGGTTGTATGTGATGCACATAACATTCTGCTTGAATGCTTATTTAATAATAAAACTGTGTTCTTTCTTTTCTATCTTTGTGGAGAGGTTTTCTGATTTGGGAGTAGGTTTTGTTTTAATTAAATCTTCCCAACAGAGGTCAACTTGTCAAAAGGGAAAATTCACTCTTGCTCATTTAATGTTGCTAAATATTTTCATTTCTTAAAAAAAATAAATTATACTTATAAAACAATACAACAGTAGATTCCTTTCTCCCTCAACTTCTTAGTGATATAACTTGTATTGTTTGATAGTTTAACTGTGATGATAAAATGCTGGTATATCTTTCCTGGGTCAAGACAAGGAGCACTGAAGCAGAGAAAAAGGGAGAGGTTTCCACAACCCAGCTATGCTCTACTGATCATTGAATTTGACATGCTTCACAATGAGTTAGGTATACAGAGTATTATGTGCAGCTTTACTGCAGCCAGATAGAATTATATAGTGAATATTTGAAATTATAGCTATTTCCAAATATGGAATCTATGAAGCTAGATAATGCAATTTTCAAGACCACGATCAAAGTTCACTTTGTACTGTAACTGTTACCAATATTTATATTTATAAACTTTTAGTGAAAAAAATATAGAGGCTTCTAAGAAAATTGCTTCTTTTATCTGACCTGAAATCAGCATGCCACACAACTCTGACACTATTTATTAAAATTTTCAGAGTACGTCTGAATAGATTCAATCTTTCTTAGGTGTTCTGGCATGGAGAATTGGTAAAACAGTTAACAAGTTACTTATGCACAGGTCTTGAATAAAGTGATCTGTCTATTAACTCTAACCTAGAACAGCATTGTTAACTAACCATGAAACTCTGAGCAGTCATTTAACCTTTCTGAACTTCAAATTCTGCAATTGTGAAATCAGAGGATAACAGTACTTTTCTTTCTTCACTACCATGTTTCTTTGCTTATTCCTTCGTTTGTTTTTATTATTGTTTTCTTTTCTCTGAATATCAAATGAAATACTGTATGAGAAAGCAACTTGTAAAATGTCAAGTGCTATACAGATACTGTGACTTATATTTGCCTCCTATTCAAGCTAATTGGTACTTAATGATAACACCCATCCACTGTTTCCTTAGCAGGTACTTGAGATTTCCATTGTTCATTAGTTTTAGACTGCTTTCAGAACTTTATTGCCTCTAAGAGTTTGACAGGAGACTGACCCAAGAAAGAGAAAGGCAGAATAGTCTGCATTTTGTTACTGTTAAAAGAACTTGCTGAAAAAATAGTTTGAGTTCCCTATTTATGGCTCTACAATCAAATGTTTTTCTCAGCTTCCCTAAGTTGTCTACTCTGTCTTATATTTTAAGATCCTTGGGCCTCAGAGGTGCTTTCTGTTTAAATCAAAGATCATGCTTATGTGCATGCATTTATACATTAACGCAAGAGAGGATGTCCTAGGCATTGCAGTACAATTGCAATAAGAGACAGCCTTCTGAGCCATTCCAGAAAATTGCCTAAGTCCTTTTTAAACATACAGAGTCATATGGAAATGGAACTCATATATACCACATAAAGTAAGTCCTGAAGTGCCCAATCATGTAGGCAGTGGTGTTGACCACAGCCATGAGGAATTAGGAGAAAATTGTGAGCAGTCTTGTTGAAAAATCACCTGTAACAATTGCTTTAGTGAATCTTTAGATGTATCATTTTTATTTGTGCAGATGTTCATCTTTCCCCAAAGCATTGAGACAGGTAACAATACTGAAAAAGAATGAAATAGAAACCAAAACAAAGTATCAGTAGAAAAAAATATATATATATGTATATGTACACATGTATTACTTATGAATAAATTTATGCATGTAGATGTATATGGGCTTCCCTGAAAATACATACATATATAGTATATATATATGTAAAACAATGCTGAAAAAAGGGTAAAATAGAAATCAAAGTATCAGTAGAAAAATATATTTATATATAGATACATTATATTTTTTATTTATTTTTTATTTTTTTCTGTTCTCTTTTTTTCTCTTTTTATTATTATTATTATTATTATTTTTACTTTACAATATTGTATTGGCTTTGCCATATATCAACATGAATCCGCCAGGGGTGTACATGTGTTCCCCATCCTGAAGCCCCCTCCCAAATCCCTCTCCATACCATCCCTCTGGGTCATCCCAGTGCACCAGCCCCAAGCATCCTGTATCCTGCATCAACCCTGGACTGGTGATTCATTTCTTATATGATATTTTACATGTTTTGATTCTCCCAAATCATCCCCCCACCTCCCTCTCCCACAGAGTCCAAAAGACTGTTCTATACATCTGTGTCTCTTTTGTTCTCTCGCATACAGGGTTATCATTACCGTCTTTCTAAATTCCATATATATGTGTTAGTATACTGTATTGGTGTTTTTCTTTCTGGCTTACTCACTCTGTATAATAGGCTCCAGTTTCATCCACCTCATTAGAACTGGTATATACTATATGTAATATATATAATATATATATATATATATATAATATACATTAAAAAATATATATATGGGCTTCCCAGGTGGCACTAGTGGTAAAAAACCTGCCTGCTAATGCAGGAGACATAAGAGACGCAGGTCTGATCCCTGGGAATATCCCATGGGGGAGGAATTGGCAAACCACTCCAGTAATCTTACCTGTAGAATTTCATGAACAAATGAGCCTGGAAGGCTACAGTTTGTAGGGTCACAAAGAGTTGGACAGGACTGAAGCAACTGAGCACACACCCACGGATAGATAAATAGATAGAGAGAGACATGTATGTATATATGGGCTTTCATGGTGGCTCAGACAGTAAAGAATCTACCTGCAAGGCAGGAGGTCAGGGTTCGATCCCTAGGTCAGGAAGATCCCCTGGAAAAGGGAATGGCTACCCACTCGAGTATGCTTGCCTGGAGAACTCCATATACAAAGGAGCTTGGCACACTACAGTCCATGGGGTACAAAGAGTTGGACATGACTGAGCAGCTAACATTTTCACTTTTTATGTCATAGATATATCTACCTATATCCTAAGGAGAGAAGGAAAGTAAAACCATATTGCTGCTAAGTCACTTCATTCGTGTCTGACTCTGTGCGACCCCATAGATGGCAGCCCACTAGGCTCCCCTGTCCCTGGGATTCTCCAGGCAAGAACACTGGAGAGGGTTGCCATTTCCTTCTCCAATGCATGAAAGTGAAAAGTGAAAGTGAAGTCGCTCAGTCCTGTCCGACCCTCAGCGACCCCATGGACTGCAGCCTTCCAGGCTCCTCCATCCATGGGATTTTCCAGGCAGGAGTACTGGAGTGGGGTGTCATTGCCTTCTCCAAAACCACACTAATATTCCATCATTGAGCATGTGATTGTTTACTCATCTTTATAGTAGTCCAGTTGACAGCATGAAACATGCTCACTTTAGAGCTATCATCACATGAAAGCAAAAGAACATTAATTCCTTAGGAGAAGTTAATTATAACTTGAATACTTCTACCAAAAACAAAACAAGTTTCAAACTTCATCTGCTGCTACTGCTAAGTCACTTCAGTCGTGTCCAACTCTGTGCGGCCCCATAGACGGCAGCCCACCAGGCTCCCCTGTCCCTGGGATTCTCCAGGCAAGAACACTGGAGTGGGTTGCCATTTCCTTCTCCAATGCATGAAAGTGAAAAGTGAAAGTGAAGTCGCTCAGTCGTGTCCGACTCCCAGCGACCCCATGGACTGCAGCCCACCAGGCTCCTCCGTCCATGGGATACTCCAGGCAAGAGTACTGGAGTGGGGTGCCATTGCCTTCTCTGCAAACTTCATCAGGGACTCTATCTAAGGAGCCCAGAATGATAGCTTTTTCTGTAGTTTTCATACAGATAATGCAGTCACAGATTTCAAATGGCTAGATAGTGTAATTTCTTTAGACAGGGGCCAAGGACTTAATATTAAAGCTCAGTAAACTCATGTCTGTGTGGTCTGGCTTTTAGGGATAAGCATAAAATACCTAGAGGAGTGGCTAGATTGGATATCATCCAAACCATTTGACCAAGATAATTTCTCTAATCCAGTGTATCTATTGGGACTGAAGAACAATACAGAATAATGTTTTCTCAAATGATAGCCTAGGGCACCGACTTTCTGAAATGTTGATAGGAGGTTCATTCATATGCATTAAAATCAGACAATGAATAAATATAATCAAGAACTGCTCAAGAATTGATGGCTGGTTCAATTTATACTCATAGGTGGTACAAAGTAGTTGCTGAAGTTCATGTCAAGCTTTATTTAAAGTACATATTTCTTTTGTACATGCAGATTTAATCAAGTTAGCATCAAAACTCCAGGGAAGTCATTTCAGTGTGAGTATTTCTTCTTGATAAATCAGATTTCAAGATAAATGTTGTTATAATTTCTGAACAAAAATAACCATGTCTTTCTACCAAGCTTGTATTTCTCTTTTACCAAAAGTATAGTAGTTAAGTATTTATTAGATAAGAAATATTTAAAATAGTGCTTTAGAAAAAAAAAGATTTTTATATTGGGGTATAGCTAATTAACAATGTTGTAGTATTTTCAGATGAATAGCAAAGAGACTCAGCTATACATATACATGTATCCATTCTCATTCAAACTCCCCTTCCATCCAGGCTGCCACATATCATTGAGCAGAGTTCCATGTGCTTTGTGCTCAAGTCACTCAGTTGTGTCTGACTCTGTGACCCCATGGACTATAGCCCGTCTAGCTCCTCTGTCCATGGAATTTTCCAGGCAAAAATACTGGAGTGGATTTCCATTTCCTTCTCCAGGGGGTCCTTCCCAACCCAGGGATCCAATCTATGTCTATTTTGTCTCCTGCATTGGTGGGTGGATTCTTTCCCACTGTGCCACTTGGGAAGCCTTCCATGGGCTATACAGTAGGTCTAAAATAGCTATATAAACTATATAATTATATTAGCTATATAAAAGGGTTTAAAAGGCTGTATAAACTACAAGTATCCACTAAAGAACATCTTATATCTAATTTTAAAGAGTATTCTATGTCCTGCCTACTCCTAAAATAATGGTGAAGACAACTTACCTCTTACATAAATGAGTACTATGTCCAAAATATAGAAATATAGCATTGTAGCAGGGTCTCTTAAACATCATCATTTCTACGTCTTCCTAGATCATAGTTCCTGTCCTCCCTTCTTGTTATGTGTGGCCACATGATTGCGTTCTATTCTACTAAGGTGAATGTAAGTAACTCATGCCTCTCCTACCTTTGGCCTGTAAAAAAAAAATGTCTTCCACTCATGACTCTTTGTGCCCTCTGCTAGCTGAATGTTATTGCCAAGGGCAATCTTGGAGGACTCAGGTCTCTGATATCTTACAGCTGAATTACTATTAGGACCAGAGCACTTCCATCAACCTGCCTCTGTCTTGATCCAGATACATGAATAAGGAATAGAAGTCTATTGTGTGGACACATTACACATGTAGGGGGTATACTTATTACAAACATTAGTCTGCTCAAGTCTATTCATGTGGTCTTGCACATGAGATCTTGCTTCTATTTGAGATGCATTTTACCTCTTTATATTTCTATATAATTGCAAGACAGTCTTTAAGCTTGTGCTTACACTTGTAGTAGTTTGGTTTAGCTTGTGTTACCTAGCTTCTCTGAACTTAGCTCTTGTTCCTCCTTATGCTTCAGCCACTCTTGTCTTCTTTCTGTTCCTTATATATGCCTTGCTCATTTCTGCTTTAGAACTCCTGCACTGCCTTTTCCCTCTTTAAAGTTCTTCTTTCTTTCCTCTCCTCTTTGCATGACTATCATCTTCTCATTTTTCCTGTGTGAATGCAAATGTCTTCATATCCAAGACCTTTCTTTGCTCTGTTTAATAGAGATCACCTACTACTTGACTTCCTCAACCCTATTATTGTGCTTATCATTATAGAAACATCACTTCTTTTTAGATTTTGTTTTTTAGTTATGTGTTTATGAGTGTACGCTGCTAAGTCACTTAAGTCGTGTCTGACTCTGTGCAACCCCATAAACGGCAGCCCCCCAGGCTTCCCTGTCCCTGGGATTCTCCAGGCAAGAACACTGGAATGGGTTGCTATTTCCTTCTCCAATGCATGAAAGTGAAAAGTGAAAGTGAAGTCGCTCAGTCGTGTCCGACTCTAGCGACCCCATGGACTGCACCCTACCAGGCTCCTCCATCCACGGGATTTTCTAGGCAAAAGTACTGGAGTGGGGTGCCGTTGCCTTCTCCGTATGAGTGTATGGGTATGGGTATGTGTTTTTTTCCTTCCTCAAAATATAGCATTCAATATGACATAGTTTATCACTTTTATTCCCCAACCTTCTTCAGCACCTTGGGTGGATAATTGCTGGTACATGCTAGAAACTCACTAAATACATTATAAATTCACTATAAACACTGATTGTTTAAAGACAAACCAATAGATGAAAAGATGGATGATCAAAACCAGTAGCTCAATGAATATTTCTAGTGTAGTCCCTGTTTATCTTCAGGTATTACTGAACAAACTAATTTACCATAGAGCTGCATTATGTGGGGAGATAAAGAAGCAAATATTGACTCTGGCTGAATTATCATAAAAGTTTTATGGAAGCCTATTTAACGTTTCATAAAAATTTAAATGAATCTATAGTGCTTTACATACACCATAACCTCATAGCTAACGAAGAGTTTATTGTCTTTGAGGAAAGTAATTAAAAGGTGACTTACAATTCACTTTTTTACAAGTTTCAATGAACTTTTAAATATGGTATTGTTGTATTTTGAAATTAATGGAAATATGAAAATCATGTTTAAATTATTTAAAAATAAAATGATGCCTTTTATTCAAACCTGATAAGTTATGTGCACCAGTAGGAAAATCTGTAGAGTTACATTTAATATATACTTTAATATATATTATATTTATTTGCATGAATCACTTATGGAATGAATGACTGTACAGTTGTTGAACATAAGAAGAGTTTAAATCTGATTAATTTATAATTAAACTCATTACTTCACTGTATTTTAAATTTTATTTTGCAAATGATGAAGTTCTGTAAATTAAAAAATATAACTTCTAATGAAAGAATATTTCCTAACTACACATTGATTTTCTTAAAAAAAATTTTTTTTTATTTTGTATTGGGGTATGGCCAATTAATAATGTTATAATAGTTTCAGGTGAATAGTGAAGAAATTCAATCATACATATACAAAGACAAATACTTTTAATTACAAAGCATATATTTAGAAAATCTATTTTATTTAAGCAACATGTATGTTAGGAATATAAATATTTTTAAAGGAATCAAAAAATGAAAATAATTTCCTTTAAAAAGTGGAGAAATTCATTGAAAGCTTTCATTTAAGATAGGTTTTATTTCTGTCTTTTTGCAACAATATAGGAAAACAAAATATATGCATTTCAATAATATATGGCTTATGTTAGAAGATATGATTTACCACCTTCTGTCTTTAAATTTACTTATATATGCATACTTGTTTTTTTTTAATTTATTTAATTGGATGCTGACTACTTTACTCTTTATTCAATTATTTAAAACAATTAACTATATAGTTATGTCTTCCATAATTGAAATAAATACTGGGAAAGCAAAATATAGGTTCCTCTACTCAAGGAAATTATAGCTGATTTAATCAAACTATTGAATAGACTATCAAACCCACAGGACAAAATACATGATTAATGAAACATGGAACTTCCCTGGTGGCTCAGAGAGTAAAAGCGTCTGCCTACAATGTGGGAGACCTGGGTTTGATCCCTGGGTTGGGAAGACACCTTGGAGAAGGATATGGCAGCCCACTCCAGTATTCTTGCTTGGAAAATCCCGTGGACAGAGGAGCCTGGTAGGCTACAGTCTATGGGGTCGCAAAGAGTCAGACATGACTGAGCGACTTCACTTTTAAATAAAATACTATGCTATTTATGTGTTATTGAGGATATGAAGGCTATGAAACAATATATGCATTTGGGGTTATGGAGAAATGTTTGTGGTAATTGGCATGATTCTGTAAATAATAATTATTATAAATCCCTGTTTAAGAAAGAAAAATGTATCAGAAATTTGTCTCCTTTTTAGAAGGCACAATAATTCAAGTAAGGAAAACTATTTTGAAGCACTATTTTTGAACTCAAAAGGACTTTCTTTACTCAGGTAAATTATTTGACTTCTACTGTGAGCTGAAAAAGGCATTTATCACTGAATGAAGAACTTGGAGTAACTAATCAGTTTAAGAAAAATTCTCAATGAGATTAAGTTTTATTAAGCTCTTTTCTTTATCATAACAGATATATTTTTCTATTTCAATTCCTGTGTTTACTTTTCAGTCAATAGAAATGAATAAGAACTGTTGTTGACTAGTATTATTATAGAGATTGTCTTGTCTAAATTGTAAATATTTATATTTTTATGAATGTAATAGCTGGTAAAATAAATTTAAGAGTTGTGGAGTGTCATAAAGCATGGAAAGTGCAGTAAATAGTGACAGTTTATAAATGCAAATGTTGTTACTCACTTCAAATATAAATGAACTCGAAATGATTTTTTTCAGATGTTAGCACCTTAAATTGAATTATTTTCTCACAGACATTATTAAAAACCCCAAAGTGATTTATGGTATTTAAAAGTGCTACTCTCTCTTGTATTCCTTCTATGTTGGTAAAAATAAAAGGTCTTTAGGAAGTTTCAAAATCTAATTATGGATTTATGTTTGTTTAAGTGCTTATTTGTTTTCCAATAGCCTTTTTCTCCAAAGAGTTCATAGCATAGACTAATGCAGAACTAGATACTATGTTAAGGACGATTCAATATCTTCAGTTCAGTTCAGTTCAGTTCAGTCGCTCAGTCGTGTCCAACTCTTTGTGACCCCATGAGTTGCAGCACGCCAGGCCTGCCTGTCCATCACCAACTCCCGGAGTTCACTCAAACTCACATCCATTGAGTCGGTGATGCCATCCAGCCATCTCATCCTCTGTCGTCCCCTTCTCCTCCTGTCCCCAATCCCTCCCAGCATCAGTGTCTTTTCCAATGAGTCAACTCTTTGCATGAGGTGGCCAAAGTATTGGAGTTTCAGCTTTAGCATCAGTCCTTCCAAAGAACACCCAGGACTGATCTCCTTTAGAATGGACTGGTTGGATCTCCTTGCAGTCCAAAAGACTCTCAAGAGTCTTCTCCAACACCACAGTTCAAAAGCATCAATATCTTAAAAGCTTTAAAAAGATTTTGTTTAACATTGAATGGCTACAAAGGGCAAAGCAAAGGGCAGCAGATAGGCCTGATAATCTATGTGAGTCTACTTCTGCTGACTCCAAATATCCTGAGTCTGCCGTTGGATCCTCAAGACAATGTCTTTCTGTCCTGGGCTCACTCCTATGCTGCATTCCACAATCGGTCTAACTGCTGGGTCTGCGGAGCGCTCCCATGGTGGACATCCCCACTTCAAGGAAAAGATTTTATCCAAGTCTGTGAATACCTTCGGCAACAATCACATGCGATGCCTCTTCTTCATCTGATGACATCTACCAACCCGAAAATGGATTGGTGCAACACTTTGCACTTTAACTATGGACATGATGTGACTTTTAATTTTGATTCTGAATGTTGTGTTTTTGCTGTTTGCTCCCTGCATCTGTAATTGTATAACTGGATTTGTTTCTAGCCGTGTGAAAGCTTTTAAGTTACAAATGGTTGCTCAAACTCCTGCTACTGCTGTAGCTTCCTCCAGCTACTATTTGGGGCCCCTGGATCAGATATCCTCAATATGAGGATTAGGAGAATATGTTGCCTCACCAATTTAGGGACAACGCCTCTTGTCAGCTCGGAAGCAGTTATGGAACGAGAACGACGCCCCTTTTCTCTAGGCAACATATTTCTCCTAAAAGAAAAGGGGGGAATGAGAGAGTCATTTCCTAGGCAGGTTGATAGGGAGTCTAGGGGGTCCCCAAGGAGAGAGGGGTCTGGAATTCTCAAGGAGGAAGAAAGGACAAACTTTTTTTCTTTCTCCACATTCCTTAGGATTATATAACAATAATGTATCCTGCCTAAGGACAGTCTTTGGATTAAATCTTCTGTTATCTTAAAATGTTAATTATGGGAGTAGACCTGGTCTTTACAAGGATATATCCTGCCTGAGGACAGTGTCATCTTAAAATGTAAATTATGGGAGTAGATCTGATGAGGTCTTTACAACCTCCAGACATTCTTTGGATTATATAACTTCATTGTTAACACTAGCAAGGGGGTACTCTTTCTGCCCCCTTCTGATGCCTATGTCAGAAGCTTTCTCTATCTCCTTTATAGTTTAATAAAACTTTATTACACACACACACACACACACACACAAAATTGAATGGCTGTTTGTTAAAGAAGTATTTAACTCTGCCTTGTTTTTCTGAATTATGATTATATTTTTTTATTTACTACTTAACATCTTTAGTGAATGGAACTAACTGCTTCTTACAGGCTTGCAAATGGGGAAATTTATTAATAAATAAGAAAATAACTTTAATCATTAGTCTAGCCCTTTTGCTGCTGCTGCTGCTGCTAAGTCGCTTCAGTCATGTTCGACTCTGTGCGACCCCATAGATGGCAGCCCACAAGGCTCCCCCATCCCTGGGATTCTCCAGGCAAAAATACTGGAGTGGGTTGCCATTTTCTCCTCCAATGCATGAAAGTGAAAAGTGAAAGTGAAGTTGCTCAGTCGTGTCCGATTCTTAGCGACCCCATAGACTGCAGCCCACCAGGTTCCTCTGTCCATGGGATTTTCCAGGCAAGAGTACTGGAGTGGGGTGCCATTGCCTTCTCCCATAGCCCTTCTAGTCTCTTTATTTCCATAGCCTGAGTAACTTAACTCAGCAATCGTGGATATATATTGTCCCTAGTTTATATAATGACCAAAAGAAGTGAGCTTCAGCCTTACATTTTTTGCAACCAAAATTAATTCATTGCTTGATCATCTGACCCTGATGGGTAAAACAAGATGGGAATAGTACACTGTCTTCAGAAAGACTGCAGTGCTGTCCCAGAAACTGATGACTTATGGACTATCTCATTTATATTATATGCTTGGTCAGGATAACACTCATATATTGTATGGCCCAGAATCCCCTTGTAACATGCTGTTAACTCTTTGAGATGTCTTACTGCTTTGCTTGACTTCCTATCATGCTGCTGCTGCTGCTGCTAAGTTGCTTCAGTTGTGTCCAACTCTTAGCGACCCCATGGACTGCAGCCTACCAGGCTCCTCCATCCATGGGATTTTCCAGGCAACAGTACTGGAGTGGGGTGCCATTGCCTTCTCCGACTTCCTATCATAGATGTCTCTAAAAATTGAATAGATATTGTGGCAGTCATTATACAATGTGTTAATTTACCAAACTAAATATTTACTCTCACAAGTGTTTGAATTCATCATTTATGGCTAGGATTGGTGTGAAATATACATATACTCAAAGCTAATCTGTCTCAAATGTGGCCAAGATGGCAGAGTAGGAAGGCCCTGAACTCACCTCCACCCACAGAACGCCAAATGCTGACTGTTTATAAAGAAACAGTCTGTGAGAATGACCCAAAGACTAACAGAAAAAATTTTCCACAAATACACATATAAAGAAGGAATCACAAGGAGATGGGTAGGAGGGGTGGAAATGCAATATATTCAAGACTTACCTCTTGGGTAGGCAACTCCAAAATAGGAGGATATACACAGTTGCAAAGAGTGAAGGGTGCAAGTGCCACATCAGGCTCCTAACCCAGAGGTTCTGCACTGGAAAAACGAGCCACCAGAATCTATAGCTTTCAAGGCAGGTGGGGCTTGTGTATGGGCAAACCAGAGGGCTGTTGGAAACAGAAACTCCACTCTTAAAGGATGCACAAAATCTCCCACACTCTGAGGCCCAGCGCAGAGGCAGAAATTTGAAAGAAACCTGGGTGAGTCTGACTTTCTGACCTTGCAGAAACTCCTGGAGAGTCAGGAAGCAATGGCAATACCCTTGGGATGGAGTTGCTGGAAACAGCCATTTTGGGGAGCTCATTCTACAATGAGGATTCTAGTTCTGGTGAGCATCATTTTGGAGTCCCCTCTCTAGCTTGTTTACTCCAGAAGCTTACCCACTCAACAATGGGCCAGAACCAGCCCTGCTCTTACCACCTGCCCCCAGGGCTCTGCAGCCGCTTGTACCAAGAACTGAACCTGACCATATGTGAACTGATAGTCACTGCATGGGGCATGGCCCAGTAGCCAAATGCCTAACCAGTATGCCCACAATGGTGAACTCTGATACAATAGAGAGATCCATATAGCTCATATATGGAGAACCTGTAGTGACCAATGGTGAGCTTGTTGTTGGGTTCCATTGGATGTCTCTTACATAAAGTCATTTCTCCAAGATCAGAAAAGATAACAGACTTATCTAATACACAGAAATTAACACAAAGAATGAGACAAAATAAGAAGACAGAAGTATGTTCCCAACAAAGGAACAAGACAAAACCCAGATGAACTAAACACAGTAGACATAAGCAATCCATCTGATAAAATGTTCATGGTGATGATCATAAAGATGCTCAATGAACTTGGGTCAAGAATGAATGAACACAGTGAGGATTTTAACAGAATTAAAATATAAAGAGCCAAAGATGAAGAATACAAAAGTGAAAAAAGAAATACACTAAAGGAGTCAACAATAGATTAGATAGAGAAACAGATCAGCAACTTGAAAGACATATAGTTTTTAGACATATAGTATAAAGACATATAGTCTTTATAGTAAAGAGGAAATCAGTTAAGTTGAACAGAAAAAAGGGAAAAGAATTATAAAAATGAGGTAAATTTAAAATATTTATGGAACAATATCCACACTATGGAGAAAAAGAAGAGACAGATGATAAAAAACTTATTTGAAGAAATAATAACTGAAAACTTGTGCAATATACTTCCTTGTGCTTGATGTACAATATATTCTTCTTGCTTATTTATTTTATAGTTAGTAGCTTGTGTCTCTTTAGTCCATAACCCTATCTTACTCCTCCTTCCTTTCCTCTCCTGACTGGTAACCCACTAGTTCTTTGTTATCTGTGAATATTTCTGTCTTGTTACATACATTCATTTGCTTTATTTTTTTAGATTCTACATATAAGTGCTAATACACAGTATTTGTCTTTCTCTGTCTAACTTATTTCACTTAGCATAATATTCTGTAGGTCAACCCATATTTGCAAATGGCAGAATTTCATCATTTATGACTGAATAAACTCCATTGTGTATATATACCTTATCATCTTTATCCACTCATCTGTTGATGGAAAATTATGTTGCTTCCATATATTGGCTAATGTAAATAATGCTGCTATGAACATTGGAGTGCATGTGCCTTTTCAAATTACTGTTTTCATTTCTTTGGATATATACCCAGCAGCTTAATTCCTGTATCATGTGGTACTTCTATTATAATTAATTGAGGAACATCCATACAGCTTTTCCATTGTGGCAGCACCAATTCACAGTCCCACCAACAGTGTACTAAGGCTCTCTTTCCCATATATCCCCAGTAATATTTGTTATTCATAGACATTTAGATGCTAGCCATTTTGACAGATGTGGGGTGATACGTCACTGTGGTTTTAATTTGAATTGCTCTAATGATTAGTGTTGGTAAGCATTTCCTAAAATGTGCCTATTGTCCATTTACATTTCTTTTTTTAAAAAAAAACTCTATTCAATTATTTACCCATTTTCTATTAGTGTACCTACAGATTCTTTTGAGTTTTCTACAATAACACTTTATATTACCTTGGAAAAATTATGATTCTTTTTTGTCTTTTTCAAATTTTTATGTCATTAATATATTTTGTTTTTTCATTGTGCTAATTGGGAATATGAGTACAGTCTTTATGACAGGCTGTTTGTGGAAAACCTTATATAACTTAGTATTTTAAAAGTATTTTCACATGATATCCCAATTTTTCAAGACTGATGTTGTGCCATATGAGTTTTGTAGATAATCTTCATCATGTTACAGCAGTTTTCTTTGTTTTTCAGATTTTTAAAGATTTTCTTAATACTAGGAAGACACATCAGGCTTTGACAATACTTATTCTGAATCTCGGAGAAGGCAATGGCAACCCACTCCAGTACTCTTGCCTGGAAAATTCCATGGACAGAGGAGCCTGGTAGGCTGCAGTCCATGGGGTCATGATGGTCAGACACAACTGAGCAACTTCACTTTCACGTTTCACTTTCATGCATTAGAGAAGGAAATGGCAACCCATTCCAGTGTTCTTGCCTGGAGAATCCCAGGGATGGTGGAGCATGGTGGGCTGTCATCTACGGGGTTGCACAGAGTCGGACACGACTGAAGCGACTTAGCAGTAGCATTCTAAATCTGCCATGTATGCTCTTTATTATGTTTACTCTGTTGATGCATTAAATGGTATTTATAGATTTAATTCCCTGGCTTTTTCTATGATCAAATTGCCAATATCTGTTTGATAAGAGAAAAAGAAAAGAAATTCCATTGTATATTCTTGCCTCCTTTGTCAAAGATAAGGTGTCCATAGGTGCGTGGGTTTATCTCTGGGCTTTCTATTTTGTTCCATTGATCTATATTTCTGTCCTTGTGCCAGTACCATACTGTCTTGGTAACTGTGGCTTTGTAGTAGAGCCTGAAGTCAGGCAGGTTGATTCCTCCAGTTCCATTCTTCTTTCTCAAGATTGCTTTGGCTATTTGAGGTTTTTTGTATTTCCATATAAATTGTGAAATTATTTGTTCTAGCTCTGTGAAAAATACCTTTGGTAGCTTGATAGGGATTGCATTGAATCTATAGTTTGCTTTGGGTAGTATAGTCATTTTCAGTATATGGATTCTCCCAATCCATGAACGTGGTATATTTCTCCTATTGGTGTCCTGTTTTATTTCTTTCACCAGTGTTTTATAGTATTCTATATATAGGTCTTTAGTTTCTTTAGGTAGATATATTCCTAAGTATTTTATTCTTTTTGTTGCAATGGTGAATGGGATTGTTTCCTTAATTTATTTTTCTAATTTCTCATTATTAGTGTATAGGAATGCAAGGGATTTCTGTGTACTGATTTTATATCCTGCAACTTTACTATATTCATTGATTAGCTCTAGTAATTTTCTGGTGGAGTCTTGAGGGTTTTCTATGTAGAGGATCATGTCATCTGCAAACAGTGAGAGTTTACTTCTTCTTTTCCAATTTGGATTCCTTTTATTTCTTTTTATGCTCTGATTGCTGTGGCCAAAACTTTCAAAACTATGTTGAATAGTAGTGGTGAAAGTGGGCACCTTATCTTGTTCCTGAATTTAGGGGAAATGCTTTCAATTTTTCACCATTGAGGATAATGTTTGCTGTGGGTTTGTCATATATAGCTTTTATTATGTTGAGGTATGTTCCTTCTATTCAATGGAGAAAAGACAATCTATTTAACAAGTGGTGCTGGGAAAACTGGTCAACCACTTGTAAAAGAATGAAACAGGAACACTTTCTAACACCATACACATAAATGAACTCAAAATGGACTAAAGATCTAAATATAAGACCAGGAAGTATAAAACTCTTAGAGGAGAACATAGGCAAAACACTCTCTGACATAAATCACAGCAGGATCCTCTATAACCCACCTCCCAGAATATTGGAAATAAAAGCAAAAATAAACAAGTAGGATCTAATTAAAATTAAAAGTTTCTGCACAACAAAAGAAACTATAAGCAAGGTGAAAAAACAGCCTTCAGAATGGGAGTTCAGTCAGTTCAGTCACTCAGTCGTGTCTGACTCTTTGCGACCCCGTGAATCGCAGCATGCCAGGCCTCCCTGTCCATCACCAACTCCCGGAGTTCACTCAGACTCACGTCAATCGAGTCAGTGATGCCATCCAGCCATCTCATCCTCTGTCGTCCCCTTCTCCTCCTGCCCCCAATCCCTCCCAGCATCAGAGTCTTTTCCAATGAGTCAACTCTTCGCATGAGGTGGCCAAAGTACTGGAGTTTCAGCTTCAGCATCATTCCTTCCAAAGAAATCGCAGGGCTGATCTCCTTCAGAATGGACTGGTTGTACCTCCTTGCAGTCCAAGGGACTCCCCAGAGTCTTCTCTAACACCACAGTTCAAAAGCATCAATTCTTCGGTGCTCAGCTTTCTTCACAGTCCAACTCACATCCATACATGACCACTGGAAAAACCATAGCCTTGACTAGATGGACCTTTGTTGACAAAGTAATGTCTCTGCTTTTCAATATGTTATTTAGGTTGGTCATAACTTTTCTTCCAAGGAGTAAGCGTCTTTTAATTTCATGGCTGCAGTCACCATCTGCAGTGATTTTGGAGCCCCAAAAATAAAGTGTGACACTGTTTCCACTGTTTCCCCATCTATTTCCCATGAAGTGATGGGACTGGATGCCATGATCTTCGTTTTCTGAATCTTGAGTTTTAAGCCAACTTTTCACTCTCCTCTTTCACCTTCATCAAGAGGCTTTTTAGTTCCTCTTCACTTTCTGCCATAAGGGTGGTGTCATCTGCATATCTGCGGTTATTGAGATTTCTCCCGGCAATCTTGTTTCCAGCTTGTGCTTCTTCCAGTCCAGTGTTTCTCATGATGCATAGAAGTAAAATAAGCAGGGTGACAATATACAGCCTTGATGTACTCCTTTTCCTATTTGGAACCAGTCTGTTGTTCCATGTCCAGTTCTAATAGTTGCTTCCTGACCTGCATACAGATTTCTCAAGAGGCAGGTCACTCAATCATTTAAAAGAATACATTTGAATCAGTTCTAATGAGGTGGATGAAACCGGAGCCTATTATATAGAGTGAAGTAAGCCAGAAAGAAAAACACCAATACAGTATACTAAAGCATATATATGGAATTTAGAAAGATTGTAATGATAACCCTGTATGCGAGGCAGCAAAAGAGACACAGATGTATAAAACAGTCTTTTGGACTCTGTGGGAGAGGGAGGGGGGATGATTTGGGAGAATGGCATTGAAACATGTATAGTATCATATAAGAAACTAATCACCAGTCCAGGTTTGATGCAGGATACAGGATGCTTGGGGTTGGTATACTGCAATGACCCAGAGGGGTGGTATGGGGAGGGATGTGGGAGGGGGTTCAGGATGGGAAATACATGTACACCTGTGGCGGATTCATGTTGATGTATGGAAAAACCAATACAATATTGTAAAGTAATTAGCCTCTAATTAAAATTAATTAATTAATTAATTAAAAATAAAAGAAATTCCAGAAAAATATCTATTTCTGCTTCATTGACTATGCTGAAGCCTTTGACAGTGTGGATCACAACAAACTGTGGAAAATTCTTTAAGAGATGGGAATACCAGACCACCTTAGGAGGCACAATACCTGCTTCCTAAGAAACCTGTGTGCGACTCAATAAGCAACAGCTAGAATCATACATGGGACAATGGACTGATTCCAAATTGGGAAAGGAGTAGATCAAGGCTGTATACTGTCACCCTGCTTATTTAACTTATGCAGAATACATCATGCAAAATGCCAGGCTGAATGAAACTCAAGCTGGAATCAAGATTGAGAATCAAGATTCTCAAGCCGGGAGAAATATCCATTACTTCACATATGCAGATGACACTACCCTAATGACAGAAAGTGAAGAGGAACTAAATAAAGAACCTCTTGAATAAGGTGAAGGCGGCTGCATGGCATTGGAGCGGTGAGAACTAAAGAGTCTCTCAATGAAAGTGAAAGAGGAGAGTGAAAAATTTGGCTTTAAGCTCAACATTCAGAAAACAAAAATCATGGCATCCGGTCCCATCACTTCATGGCAAATAGATGAAGAAACAGTGGAAACACTGGCAGACTTTATTTTTTGGGGCTCCAAAATCACTGCAGATGGTGACTGCTGCCATGAAACTAAAAGATGCTTAGTCCTTGGGAGAAAAGTTATGACCAACCTAGACAGCATATTAAAGACTAGATATGTTACTTTGCCAACAAAGGTCCGTCTAGTCAGTTTGGTTCAGTTGCTCAGTCATGTCCGACTCTTTGTGACCCCATGAATTGCAGCACACCAGGCCTCCCTGTCCATCACCAACTCCCGGAGTTCACTCAAACCGACGTCCATCAAGTCGGTGATGCCATCCAGCCATCTCATCCTCTGTCGTCCCCTTCTCCTCCTGTCCCAAATCCCTCCCAGCATCAGAGTCTTTTCCAGTGAGTCAATTCTTTGCATGAGGTGGCCAAAGTACTGGAGTTTCAGCTTTAGCATCATTCCTTCCAAAGAAATCCCAGGGCTGATCTCCTTTAGGATGGACTGGTTGGATCTCCTTGCAGTCCAAGGGACTCTCAAGAATCTTCTTCAACACCACATTTCAAAAACATCAATTCTTCAGCACTCAGCTTTCTTCACAGTCCAACTCTCACATCCATACATGACTACTGGAAAAACCATAGCCTTGACTAGATGGACCTTTGTTGGCAAATTAACATCTCTGCTTTTGATTATGCTATCTAGGTCTAGTCAAAGCTATGATTTTTCCAGTAGTCATGTATGGATGTGAGAGTTGGACTATAAAGAAAGCTGAGCACAGAAGAATTGATGCTTTTGAACTATGGTGTTGGAGAAGATTCTTGAGAGTCCCTTGGACTGCAAGGAGATCCAACCGGTCAATCCTAAAGGAAATCAGTCCTGAATATTCATTGGAAGGACTGATGCTGAAGCCAAAACTCCAATACTTTGGCCACCTGATGCGAAGAAATGACTCGTTTGAAAAGACCCTGATGCTGGGAAAGATTGAAGGCAGGAGGAGAAGGGGACGACAGAGGATGAGTGGATGGCATCGCTGACTCAATGGACATGAGTTTGAGTAATCTCCGGAAGTTGGTGATAGACAGGGAGGCCTGGCGTTCTGTGGTCCATGGGGTCACAAAGTGTTGGACGCGACTGAGCTACTGAACTGAACTGAACTGAATAAGGTGAAAGAGGAGAGTGAAAAAGCTGGCTTAAAACTCAACATTCAAAAAACTAAAACCATGACATCCAGCCCCATCACTTCATGGCAAGTACATTAGAAAACAATGGAAACAGTGACAGATTTTACTTTCTTGGGCTTCAAAATCACTGTGGCTGGAGACTACAGCCATGCAATTAAAAGACTCTTGCTCCTTAGAAGAAAAGCTATGGCAAACCTAGACAGCATATTCAAAAGCAGACATCACTTTGCCAATAAATGTCTGTATAGTCAAAGATATGTTTTTATGAGTAGTCATGTACAGATGTGAGAGTTGGACCATAAATAAGGCTGAGTGCCAGAGAATTGATGCTTTCAAACTGTGGTGTTGGGGAAGACTCTTGAGAGTCCCTTGGACAGTGAGGAGATCAAACCAGTCAATCTTAAAGGAAATTATCCCTGAATATTCATCAGAATGACTGATGCTGAAGCTCCAATACTTTGGCCTCCTAATGCAAAGAGCCGAGTCATTGGAGAAGACCCTCCTGCTGGGAAAGATTGAAGGCAGGAGGAGAAGCAGATGACAGAGGATGAGATGGTTGGATGCTATCACCAATTCAAAGGACAAGAGTTTGAGCAAACTCCAGGAGACAGTGAAGGACAGGGAACCAGGTGTGCTGCAGTCCATGGGATCACAGAGTCAGACACAACTGAGTGACTGAACAGCAACAATAGATTTCATTTGTTTATTTACCCTTGTCCATTCAAAGGATAAAATCAACTTTTCATGTTGAATTAACTATTACTTATACTGCTGGAATGTAGCATTAGTAGTATGTTAAAGAAGTTACCCTCTTTGTTAAGGAATAAAGAGACTGTTATACTCCTTGATATAGTTTCTATCTCTTTTTGGTATAAAAATAATCTACTACCACTGAATGAACTGGAGAGTATCCTCTCTTATACATGATCTTGAAAGCTTTGATTACCATTGAAATGATATGTTTTAGGAATATCTTGTAACACTTCATTTTAATTTTCACCTGGGCCTTGTGTTTTCCTTGTGAGTTTCATTATGAATATTCTAATTTATTTAGAATTTATAGAGGAATCTAGATTTTTTTTGTGATTTGCATGCAACTTACATTTTAATAGAAATGTTGGTATTTTATCAGAATCCTCAAAACTTAATATAATAGTTGTTTAAACATGCAGCTATCTGTGATGTCTAATCACTGATATCTTTTGTGTGTTTTTTGCCTTATTTTTGCCTTATTTTTTTCAAAGAACAAATGTTGCATTTATTCATTTTACTTATGGTTATTTCTTTTTTTTTTTTTTAAGTTTCTTTATTTTAATTGGAGGCTAATTACTTTACAATATTGTATTGGTTTTGGCATACATCAGCATAAATCCACCACAGGTGTACATATGTTCCCCATCCTGAACCCCCCCTCCCTCCTCCCTCCCCATACCATCCCTTTGGGTCATCCCAGTGCACCAGCCTCAAGCATCCTGTATCCTGCATCGAACCTGGACTGGCGATTTGTTTCTTATATGATATTATACATGTTTCAATGCCATTCTCCCAAATCATCCCACCCTCTCCCTCTCCCACAGAGTCCAAAAGACTGTTCTATACATCTGTGTCTCTTTTGCTGTCTAGCATACAGGGTTATCGTTATCATCTTTCTAAATTCCGTATATATGCGTTAGTATACTGTATTGGTGTTTTTCTTTCTGGCTTACTTCACTCTGTATAATAGGCTCCAGTTTCATCCACCTCATTAGAACTGATTCAAATGTATTCTTTTAATGGCTGAGTAATACTCCATTGTGTATATGTACCACAGCTTTCTTATCCATTCATCTGCTGATGGACATCTAGGTTGCTTCCATGTCCTGGCTATTATAAACAGTGCTGCGATGAACATTGGGGTACATGTGTCTCTTTCCCTTCTGGTTTCCTCAGTGTGTATGCCCAGCAGTGGGATTGCTGGATCATAAGGCAGTTCTATTTCCAGTTTTTTAAAGGAATCTCCACACTGTTCTCCATAGTGGCTGTACTAGTTTGCATTCCCACCAACAGTGTAAGAGGGTTCCCTTTTCTCCACTTCCTCTCCAGCATTTATTGCTTGTAGACTTTTGGATCGCAGCCATTCTGACTGGTGTGAAATGGTACCTCATTTGTATTATCACCTACAGTTTTTTATTTTCCTTGGCTACATTATTTTCAGTGTCTACAAATACATCAGTATACTAACCCATTTTCTGGTAATAAAAATTTCAAGTACAATAAAAATACCTTTTATTTAGAGAGAGACTCTGTTCTTAGCTTCAGTTTGTCTTTTTATATCTAATAGTCCTTGTGAAATGTTGAATTTTGTGACTTTATTATAGATTTTATTTAGTTAATTATATATTTTATTTAAATTATTGCTCTCTCAGTTGTTTTATGACTTCATCTATTAGCCTTTACTAACAAGGCAATATAATTATTTCCTTTGACTATAAACATGTCATATTAGTTATGTGTTCAAATCTGTCAGGATCATTTTGGATTAAGATTCTTTCATCCAGAATATTAAGTATTTGTTATCTTTACATTGATTAAAATGTTTAAGTTACTGATAAAAATTATATAAAAGCAAAGGAAAGGCCTAAGGCAATAATAAAGATTTCTGTAGAATAACATTGATTCCTTGATCTTATTTTTTTATGTATGGTCAATCATATCATTAACATTACACATAACTCAAGTTTCTCTTTATAAGTTGCCTCAAAAATATTCAGAGCTGATACCAAAATATTGTTTTCCAAAGAAAAAGTCAGTGTGATGGCATAGGTGTGTGTGTGTTTGTGGAATGGGGGCAAGTGTTAATAAACATCCAGACTTGTTACTTGAAAACCATTGGAACTATTAAACAACCATTTTGTTTTTGGACAATTATATATTACAAGATATGTCAATAATTCATAACTTTTTAATTTCATCTAGTCCTTTTACATTTGAAAGATAGTAATGTTCATAAATGACTATCATATTTCTTTGCATGTACCTCATTCATTTTATCATTTCTTCTGTACTCAATTATTATGTATTTTATTTTGCATTTCTTCATATATATCTAGTGAGTACTGCCTAGCAAGGTCAAGGTCTTATCTCAGTGGAGAGATTCAGTGAAAGATGCATTGTCTACCTGCTCTGCTGGTGTGAAGTTCTGACCTCCACCTACATGTTCATATAGGCATCTGTGAAACTCCTGCAACTAGAATGACTGGATGAATTATCAAAAAGAAAACTATTACTTCAGGTCAAAGAAAAGGAAAAAAAAAATGATTCAACTAAAACAAAAAGAACAAATTCTATTATATAGGCCCAAACAGGTACTGTCTGTTGTGTGTTTGTATGTGTGTAACTTTAAGATAAATGATGAGGCTTTGAAATCTTTTCTATTGAAATATAGTTAATATACAACATTATATAAGCTACAGATATATAGTACAGTGAATCACAATTTTAAAGGCTATGCTCCACTTATAGTTATTATAAAATACTGGCCACATTTCCTTCATTGAACAACATATCCTTGTAGCTTGTTTTATACATAACAGTTTGTACTCCTCAAACCCCTACCCTTATGAGACTTTGAAGTATTTTAAATATAGACAGGCTGAAGGCAAATAGAATTTACTCTAGTGAAATAATTGATTATTAACAATGAAATTATTTTCTAACTAAAGCATTTATTAAAATATACATTTTCAAAATAAATTAGTAAATGATTTAGTCTTTTTATTTCTTATTTAAATATAAATATAGATAGTAATGAAAAATGTTAAGATTGTGTCCATCGGTACCAGTAAAATGAAAATTTTCTTACTTATAAATTTGATTCTTTAATATTGTTAGCAAATTTCCACAAGGTTGAATCTGTATTTACACATTTCAAAATGTGATTTTGACTAATTTAAATGGAGCAGGAGAACATGTACTCACCTATAATAAACTGACATTAAGCGTGAGGCCTAATAGCTTGTACCTCTAATCCACAGAAGGCCTGACCCTAATGGCCAAGAGCACTTCAATTAAGTTTCATAGCTCTTCATTACATTTCCTCAATATATGTGTCTGATGTGATTGCTTTTGCTCTCAGAAGAGAATGGGACTTTTGATAAGGGTTAGAGGTAACTTTGGATATTATATTATTTAATTCTAATGGGAAATCTTCTTAGAGTTTTTAGAAATAACTATTCAGTGGTACTCTTTCTTCTTCTTTGGATTATTGTTGTTTCCTATTTTTGCACAAAATAATTAATTCCATTGTTAGTTTTATTCTGTGTGCTAGTTCTGTTTTTATAACACAGGAATGCAAAACAATTGCTTTTTGTGACAAAATCACAGGAAGAGAAACAGGAACAACCCAGCTTAATAAGGTTATATTCAAACAGTCTCCCATATCTTATGAAGATCTTTATGTTAAAGCTTTAAGTGGTTCATTGAACAGAGAAATATATTTATTTCATATATATCAGAAGTTGTGATTCTTCAGTAAAATATATCCAGAGAGAAAAGCTATTGGTGAGCAGATATTCAACATATAACATTGTACAAAAGAGGGATGATTGAGATGTAAAAGACATATGCATATTCCTGCCAAGTAGTGATAAAATGTCAGCAGCAAGAAGAAAGAGTGAACCATTGGTGTGAATGACATTAGTATGCAAACACTTGTACACACATACACACACACACACAAATCCAAACTCTGAGAAGTAATGTGTATCTTGGTAAATAAAGCTCTTAGATGCTATGGCACAATATTCGATGTCAGGAGACAGGAGGAAACAATAATAGTCCCATCTAAGGGATTTTAAATAATAAAAACAGTAATTAGGTACATTGCTCACTCTTGCTAGGTCATAGAAACAAGTTCACATGACTCTATAAGTGAGTGCAAGCAGGGAGGAGAGTTTTTATTAAATAAAATATGATGTATTGTTTAGTCAGGCACATGAAGTAGATCTAAATTAGGAAAGATATCAGTTCACTTCAGTTCAGTCGCTCAGTCGTGTCCGACTCTTTGTGACCCCATGAATCGCAGCCCGCCAGGCCTCCCTGTCCATCACCAACTCCCGGAGTTCACCCAGACTCACGTCCATCGATTCAGTGATGCCATCCAGCCATCTCATCCTCTGTTGTCCCCTTTTCCTCCTGCCCCCAATCGCTCCCAGCATCAGAGTCTTTTCCAATGAGTCAACTCTTGGCATGAGGTGGCCAAAGTACTGGAGTTTCAGACATAGGGAGATATAAAATGTTTATACATAGATGCAAAATTAAGCAAAGTTTTATATGATTATTATTTATATACTGTATTTTTTTACCACCTACTTTCTTTTTTTACATAAAAATATGCTTTTAGGACTCATTTATGTTCATATGAATAGTTCTAGTTTGTTCATAATGGTTCAGGGTGCAGATACATTTAGTAAAATATACATAAATTCAAGAGGATAATAAACATGAATTCAGAATTTTAAGCACCTCTGTGTGGAAGAGGAATACAATTGGTAAATATTTAACTCTTAAGTTTTATTTGCTAATAGCGACTTCCCTGGTGGCTCAGATGATAAAGAATCTGCCTGCAATGCAGGAGATACAGGTTCCATCCCTGGATTGGGAAGATCCGTTGGTAAAGGGAATGGCCTCCCACTTTAGTACTCTTGCCTGGAGAATTCCATGGACAGAGGAGCCTGGCGGGCTCTGTGAGGTTGCAAAGACTCAGACACAACTGAGCAACTAACACTTTCACTTTTATTTGCTAATAGTGGAGAGAAGTATTTTTATATTTTTAATACATTTTATATATCTGAATATTTCAAAATAAAACTCTCTCCAAAATGTTAGACAACACAGCTAATAGATTAATGGTCATGGTACATATTGTAGTTATTTGAGGATAGAAATGAAGTATGAATACCATAAAGTAGAATTTGAAAAGAATCTGATATTAGAACTGAGGGTGCTGAAGCATGCGTGCATTACAACTCTGCCCTGTGGAGTTTTTTTTTTTTTTAGCGTCCATCTTGGTCAGAAGCAAAAATCTCTTTCCACAATGAAACGTTCTTCTACTGAGAAGGGTCAACAATAATGGATCTTAAATAAATATTAGTATTGTATATATCTTAGTAATTTTTACACCAGATCTTCTATCACAGTCCACATAATTTTTCAGGTGCAGTTGTGTATTTGTACAGACCTGTACAAATATGTATAAAAATGTTTATTGAATGACTGTGTGTGTGGGTGTGGGTGTGTGTGAACATACATACTTCCTTATTCAGTTCTGCATAGGTTTGATTTATATCTTCTCCTGAATTATCTGCTGTCATTTTTTTTTACCCAATTATTTCTAGTAAACAGAGGCCCAAAATAGAATGTTACTATGTTTTACAGTCTGTAGAAGACAATAGATGATGTGTGCTGTGTGCTAAGCAGTTGCGTCCTTCAGTAGCATCCGACTCTTTGCGATCACATGGAATACAGCCCACCAGGCTCTTCTTTCCATGGGGATTCTTCAGACAAGAATACTGGAGTGGGTTACCATGGCCTCCTCCAGGAGATCTTCCCAACCCAGGGATAGAAACCAGCCTTCACCATCCTAGTAAAAGCAATTTAGCCTGAAACTATTGGAGCCTGTCAGAGATGAAACAGACAGGGGCCAAAAGGGTGGTCATCAATGGGCCCAGAAAAGGAATTCAAAATTTGGGGTAAGGGCGGCAAGGTGTGTGACTTTCTTCTTATTGACTGGTGGTGAGAAAACAAGGCAGTGCTCTAGGAATCTTGTGCTCAGCCTGAAATTACCATCCTCCACCTGGGTGGGGCTCCAGTCCTGCAAAAGTACTCAAAGATAGCTACTCTATTTTGACTTTTAATTGTAATATTCTCCTTAATAGCCAAAGCAGATGTCACTATTAATGATGTTAGTGTTTCTCTAGGTATAAGGTAAGGTAAGGTAAGGTAAGTCACTTAAGTCCTGTCCGACTCTGTGCAACCCCATAGACGGCAGCCCACCAGGCTCCCCCGTCCCTGGGATTCTCCAGGCAAGAACAATAGAGTGGGTTGCCATTTCCTCCTCCAATGCATGAAAGTGAAAAGTGAAAGTGAAGTCGCTCAGTCATGTCCAACTCTTAGCGACCCCATGGACCACAGCCTATCAGGCTCCTCTGTCCATGGGATTTTCCAGGCAAGAGTACTGGAGTGGTGCGCCATTGCCTTCTAGGTATAAGAAGATGCAGGAATTGAGACTTATAAAACCTGAAAATATCTAACTCTCTGAAGGCCTGTTCTTCCAGTTTTTTCCAGAGCATAGAGTGCCTCATACCTGTTCTCTACCGAGAACTCCTTTCAGGGGTGTTGGAGGTTAGCAGCTGCAGTGGCCATGATTTAATATGTGTAGAGATAGATGGCAAGTGCCAGTTTCCAGTTGGCAGGGCCCCTTAATGGTAATAAATTTGACCATGGTTTGAGGGGTGCATTTCATGACCGTTTTACCCCATGGTGCTGAAAATGCTCATTCCCAGGTCTGGCAAAGATTTTGCTGGGAGGCCATTCAATGTGATGTTACTGGACTAGGCCATAAAACAGCATCCAAAAGTCTCTGGACCACCTATCTATATTAGCCTTTTATGGTCCAGGAAAATATTCCCTCTTGCTTCTTCTCATATCTAGAGTTACACTATTAACAACCATTGTTATCATATGGAACTATATGTTATTTTATCAGCAGTTCAGTCACATATTTAATAATGTAAGAAACAAATTTTATAAAAGATGTGAAATACAAATAACATAGCTAGCAGTATTAGTAAAGTCAAAAGTAAGAATTAAACCAAAAACTTCCCTTAGGTGCAGCCCTGTAATATCTCAGGTCATCTGACTTAGTCTATTTTGCACCAATCCTTGTCTTTCAAGGAAATTATATATTGGCATTGTCCATAAAGCACACAGCCCGGTTTCCTATTGTTACTAGACTGATTATGCTTAGTATGATTTGTTTTCAGCATAGCAGAGGTTTTAAACTTAAATGACCATAGCATAGTATTAACCATAGAGAGCCATCCTATAACTGTGGGAGTTTTCCTTTCAACAGATGAGGTTACAGTTTTTGATTGAGTGTGAGTGACCCTAAAAGAAAATTTAAATCTATGGCCAGGGTCAGAGTTAATTGGTCAGGTGAGAGAAATCCATCTAGTAATATCAATAGTGATTTGAACATGACTATAATTTTTCCCTCAAAGTCAATATCCTCAGGGCCAACCAATCAGCTTTGGAATGGAGAAATTCACCAGGTAACCCAGAACTGCTACACACAGGTATTGGTCATAAACCCAACAATTGGGTTGATTTCTAAAACTCATACAGGATCATGCCTATGAGAGAAAAACATTTGATTCATATGCAAAGGTTCAAGAAGTCAAAAAAACACTATAAATGATCATACAAGTCACGTCGAAAATAGATTATGAGGTGGCCTTAATATTATAATATACTATAATGTTGTTTACATAATTGGCAATTAGTAAGGACAATTCATGTGGGATGGAAATAGAACTTAACCTTAATCAGATCAAAGTTTAAGTTCTTCCATTATCTGTGTCATTTTGGAAACTTCTATTGATGTTCTTGGTCTTTATTTTTTGAACCTGTGATACAAAGATACTAAACTCAATAACCTTGAAGCCCTCTTATGATATGAACATTTTTATGGTCAGTTCTTATCAGTAAAAATAACTGCAAAGAAAAATAATAAGCTGGTAGAAGATATAAAGATTTTCTGAGTATGTGATATTGAGGTAACATCCTTAATTTTCCCTGTTATCCTACTTATGTAGTTACTAAATTGAAATTCATGCACCTTTTATACAAGGAGAGAATTTTTGGTTAAAATCAAATAAAGTGTTAACTTCCAAACTCAATCTTCAAAGTTAACAGTGTGTGTCTTTTTATGTTGTATAATAATATTCTGTTGAAGGAAACACAAATGTTCCTTTTGAAGTATGAAATACAATATTTAAATAAGTTTTTCATTAGCCATTTGCAGCTATGAAACCAGAGTTAGGTTAGCAGACAAAATCTACACTTTGGATTAGAGCTGTCTTTATGAGAATCCAGCCTAAGTGAAAGAAACAATGAGAAAGTGAATGTGAAACCTTAGAGGAAATATGTTGTCAGTCCAGGAATTATCCAGTTACTTCAGACTATCAAAAATTTATTCTCCTGTCTCCATAATATTGCACGCATCCAAAATTTCTGGATGCTTAATAATTTAAATGTTTCTAGGGAAAAAAAAAAGACTTAATTGAAAGTTAGCAAGGAATTTGCCATCTGTTTGCAGAGGAGCAATGTCAAGGCAAAGTGCTAGCCTGCGGTACATGTCCAAAACCTTAACAGAAATGTACAAGGTACATATGTTTGCAATTGTAGTTTTAAAATCAGAAGCAAATTAGTGTGCTCAGTGTCTCCAAACCTGATCTGGATTTGCTTTACTTACAAATAAAGCAGCTGCAGTTTCAAAAACTTAAAAATGATAATTTAAGGTAGAACCTAGCACTTGTTCTTGCTAATATAAGCACATTAATTGCCATCTACAATTATTAAGGCTCAGATCTGTTTTAAGCATCAGTCATGAGTTAGGTTGTTTTTTGCTGGTTTGAAGACTTCGGTTATTTTGGCCCTGTAAGCACCACTTTATTCATCTCCATCTAGAGTTGTTAAAAGAATTTAACTTATATAAAGTACTGAGGTTTTCTCAAATCATATTCAGTTCAGTTCAGTTCAGTTGTTCAGTCGTGTCCGACTCTTTGTGACCCCATGAACCGTAGCACGCCAGACCTCCCTGTCCATTACCAACTCCTGGAGTTCACCTAAACTCATATCCATTGAGTCAGTGATGCCATTCAACCATCTCATCCTCTGTCATCCCCTTCTCCTCCTGCCCTCAATATTTCCCAGCATCAGGGTCTTTTCAAATGAGTCAGCTCTTCGCAACAGGTAGCCAAAGTATTGGAGTTTCAGCTTCAACATCAGTCTTTCCAATGAACCCCCAGGACTGATCTCCTTTAGGATGGACTGATTGGATTTCCTTGAGGTCCAAGGGTCTCTCAAGAGTCTTCTCCAACACCACAGATCAATTCTTCAGTGCTCAGCTTTCTTTATATTCCAACTCTCACACAATAAAAGATCACTATTATTTTGTAGTGTTGATATTATTACTCATCTGATTTAGGCCATACATCATATTATTTATCAAAAGCAATAAAGTATATAAATTTACAGAAATTGAAATCTGTGCCAGGCACTCAGCTAAATTCTTTATTTTATTAACTAATTTAAGCCTAGAAGCCATCTTAGGAAATATGCATTACTAGCATTCGCATCTCAGAAATGAGGAAACTGAGGTTGAGAGAGTATGAGGAAATTGTTCAAGAACCTGCAGTTATTAAGCATTGAAGCTGGAATTAAGTCTTGAGTCTGGCAAGCGCCAGGGCTTATTCTCAAGAAGTATTAAGTAAACTGCCATGCAAGTAGAATATGCCTTTAGAAACCCAGTCATGGGAAGATCAGTGTTAAACTGATTTCAGTATTTCCTTTGTGAGAATTTAATTGTGTGTAGGTTTGAAATTTTGTACTGGTTACCTTCTTCATTCAATGAGACAGATATTATTAATAAAAGTGTTGTCTTCCCCTCCACGTCCCATTCTCCCAGTGGTTAGGTTAAGAACAGTATGGGTAAATCTACCATAATCTCAAGAGCCCAATGTTAGTGCTAGACTAAGAACTCAGCCTCCACTTATCCTGCAAAATTGTCTTTGTCTTCTGGCCTTTAGCCCAGCTTGTGACTGAAAATTAAACTTAGCTCTCAAGTCCCAGGGTTCCTTAAGAAAATAGAAAACTAATAGTAACCCAATGCTTACATCTCCATCCAAGACAAAAATTGACCTTCAGGCGTGAATGAATGAGAACAGCCAACACAGAGAGGCTTTTTGTATATATATATATATATATATACGTGGATCAAATCTCAATATAGTGTATAAAACCAAAATCAGTAGAAATTAAATATTAGATTTAAATGTGTTAATATCCCTTTACACATGCCTAACTCAAATGTGTAATAAAAGTTTTCAGATTAAAGATTATAATCAGTAATATTATTGTATTATAATTCCCTGGATTAAAAATATTTTTAACATAAACATTTGAAAGAAATAAATTTTTTCATTCTTGACTTTATGCTTATGTTTTCCATTTATACTTTAAAGTTTGAAAACAGAGAAATAAATTATGTGGCTGCCTCACATTAGTGTGAAAACTCCTCTGACACTGTAAAAATAGCAACAGCATTAAGTTACTTAAATAATTTGTGGTGTTTGAAGAAAGCTAATTAGCACCTTGTAAATTTTCACATAGCCTGTGTTATAACTTCATGTCTAGAAGAGCTATCATAGCACAAAAACAAATCCCATATGCAATTAATAACTGAAAGATTCATTGAATGATTTTGAATAGAAGATGCTACATAATAAAGAACAAATTCTCAAATTGGTGTATAAGGCTGAAACATTAATAAGAGTTATAGTAGTAAGAGCTATTCCTTCCTATTCTTCTTAAAATTTTGTTCACACACTTGGAAGATTAGTCCTATATTACAATTTCTTCAATTTAGTTGATAATTCTATTCAATATAAAGTCAGTTTATTTTATGGTTTGGATCACATTCCTTTAAAATTTCAATGCATTGTATTTCTGCAAATATGACTTTTGCTTTTTCATTCTTTGATAGAAATATGGTAAAATAATATTTCAGAATTTAATATGTCCCATCAATAATATTGAGATTTAGTATTCAAAAGATAAATAAGTTTATAGGAAGAATGAGAAAGAATCTTCTTTATTAATGTAACTGCATTTTCACTCAAATAACCACAGACTGAGCAGAGCTTCTGACATAGAAATTAAGACCAACAGCTGACAGGAAGAGATGATGTGATGCCAATTCTAAAAACATCCTTAGGAACTAGTCAAGAGACAGTAGAATTTATCTCTGCTACAGACTTTACTTCCTCCACAACTCTAGCTTTCCAGTTCTCACCACCAAACTTCATAGGGGAGGAGAAAAAGTGACAGAACTGGGAGTCACTGATGTCATCGTTGTAAGCCTTTGAGGGGATGAACTTGGAAAGGCGACTCCCAAGCACACAGATAAGGGGGCCTCAAAAGAAAAAAAAAAAAAAATGGAGTTACCATATGATCACACAATTCCACTTCTGAGTATTTATCCAAAAGTAATGAAAATATCAAAGGGATGTCTGCCCTCCCAGGTTTGTTGCAGCATTATTCACAATAGTCAAGGTACAGAAACCTACCTGCCTGTAACAGATCAAATGGATAAAGATTACAGATACAGATGTACAATCAAGTATTCAGTCGTGAAAAGGAGTGTCCTTCATTTCTGACAGTGTGCTTTTCCCAGGAGGTCATAAGCTAAGTGAGATAATCCAAAGGAAAGACATCGTATGATTGTAGCTTTCATGTGAGTCTGCTACTGCTACTGCTAAGTCACTTCATGTGAGTCTAAGGAAGCCAAACTAGAAAGGGGAGTGCTGGTTGCCAGGATGGTACTGGGAGGTGGGGAATGGGAGAGGTGTTTCAGGGTACAAAAGTGCAGCTAAGAAGTTATGGAGAGCTAATGCACAGTGTAGTGAACACAGACAGCGATGTTTTATCAAAATCGTCAAGATTCCTGAGAGCTAGATATTAATTATTCCCACCACAATAAAAGCAATGACAGGGACTTCCCTGGTGGTCCAGTGGCTAAGACTCCACACTCCCAATGCAGGGTTTGATTCCTGGTCAGGGAACTAGGATCCTGTATGCCACAACAAAGATAGAATATTCTGCATGCCACAGCTAAGACTTGTCAGCCAAAAATTAAATAAACATTTTAAAAAGAAAAAAAAAAGCGTAGTGCACAGGGAATAGAAGTACTGGAATCTCATCCCCCTACTGGACACTTGTTGAACTGCAGAATCCTCAGGGTGCCCTCGCCTAACTTTCACTGCTAAGAACAGCTGGTGAAAGAAATCCTGGAGGACCAGGGCATGTGTCTATGGAGTTTGACTATATATGTGGAAAAAGACTAATGACTTCTAATCCATTTTAAGATGATTTTATATTCAAAAGTGCTAAGTAAAAAATGTCCTTAGAAGATTATACAGGAGAATGTTAACCTGATTTTTGATTAAAAATTCTTAAACCTAAAAAGAACTAGCCATGAAGATTGCTGTATTGTATCACATCTCAAAATATTATATATGTTATTTTATATATATATATATATATATATATATATATATATATATATATAGAGAGAGAGAGAGAGAGAGAGAGAGTATATATATATATGGGCTTCCCTGGTGGCTCAAGTGGTAAAGAATCTGCCTGCAATTCAGGACACCCAGATTCAATCCCTGAGTTGGGAAGATTCCCTGAAGAAGGGAATGGCAACCCACTCCAGTATTCTTGCCTAGAGAATTCCATGTACAGCGGAGCCTGGTGGGCTACAGTCCATGGGACTGCAAAGAGTTGGATACAATTGAGTGACTAATATTTTCCTTTTGATATTATGTGTGTATGTATATATATACATATATATATACACATATATGTATATGTATACATATATATGTACACATATATATGTGTGTGTGTGTATATATATATATATAAAGGCAAGTGCACCCAAGATTTGATCCAGCATCAAGGGAAATCTGATAACCACTGATTACATTTTAAAAGGTACTCAAAGGCAGAAATAAAATTGTTTTATGATAATGTTCTTAAAACTGCTTTTTCAAACTACTAGTTCAAATGGCACCTTTTTTCTCTACATGAGCTAATGAGACTCATTGGAAACCAGATACTTCAGACATCCAAATTTCCTTTAATATATCCACCTCCCATTTTACTCCCCGCATTCAACTTATTACAGAATTATAAAGTACCTTGTTCCTTTAAACAAAAGGCAAAATAAGATAAAATAATATACAAAGTAAAATTTATCTTGTATGGATGGCAGCTCAGGTAATAAGATTTTGGAATAAATATGTGTGGAGGGTTTTTTTTTTTTTTCTCCATTTGATTCTATTGGTTACACGGTCTGAATATGAATCTGCACTGGCTATACAGATATGTCATGAACCATTTCACATTACATAGAACAAATATAAAATGCAATTGGTCCAGACACATGTTGGCCATTTTAAAAAATGTGTGTCCATTGAGAAGAATGAAAATTGGCCTAGTTCTTATTTGTGATAGACATAGTTTTAAGGGTTGTACATGGATTGACACAATGAATCTTCATAGACTGTCCCCTATGTGGTAGGTACTGTTAATCATATGGAAGATGAGGAAACTGAGGAATACAGCATGAAGTAACAAAGTCTCACAGATAGTAAGTGACAGAAGATAACTATAAACCCCAATACTATGGCTGTGTCCTTTTCCATTATACTGCACCACTTGTAACTCTAAAGTTTCACTTTGCATGTGTTCTTTTATCCATGCTATTTAAAAACATACAGAATTTGTATCAGATTCAGGTAATAAGCAAGAATATAAATTATTGTTTACATTTCTCACGCTAAGATGTTTAAAACATTCCTGAATTTTCAAATTACTTATAAATAATATATCTTTGGATTTTTGGAAAAAATTGTGCAATAGTTTACTGCATATTGATTCCAAAGAAGTATGTTTTAAGATCATTCAATCATAAATCATTTTACTGGAGATTAAAAATTGCAAAATAGACTTCTGGTAGAATTCAAAATTGTCTCTCAAAGTATCTATGTTTTGTTCATTTTTATCCTTTTCACTCAGCCCTTACATTCTATGCTCTCTTTTTTCATTTGAAATGAGTATGTATCATATGAGTAGATGGAGACTTAGAAGCACTACTCTCAGATTTATGTCATGAAAGATTTTGATCTATGAAAAGAAAATATCTCATTAAAGTCTTCAATACAAAAGTGATATTAAAATGTAAAGCAGGTTTTTCTTCTCATGAGAATGTAAAAACAAAATTTTTAGAAAGATAAAATGATTTTTATAGCTATTTATTTTTAAAGAAATATTTAACATGTTTAACGTGTGTAATGAAGATAAAAATGAAGGAGTGGATCAGGTCATTGTACTATGGGGTTACCAGAATTGATGTTCCTGACATTCCTCTTCCCAAGTTTCTATTAGAATATTTACAACCATACTGGAAGTGTGGAGAAGGGAAATCCACTGTAAAACGTTCACTCAGCACGTGGACTATGTAAGTCAAGGTACACCCTTAAAAAAATTCAGAAAGGCCCGAGGATGAAAGAGACAAATGTAACTAAACCAGTTTTCTGTCCCTAGTCCTAAGTTGAACTGATTACACTGAACCAAAAGCAGTGATCCAATTATTCATTTCTATGAAACAGACAGAATGAGTCTCCTATTTAAGGGCTAGTCACTCACTCAAAGGAAAACAGTTGTAAGGAAGGATGACTGTATACAAACAGGCTATCTTAAAACTTATGCATTATTTTTGTTTTAGTCAGAGAAATGACAATATAAATTTCAAAATTCTTAATCATGGGCCTAATGAAACAAAGAAATCAAAACGAAAGAGACTAATGTACCATAAGAACAATTCAAGATGATTTATATTAAACCCAAAATACTATGACAATAAATATATTTCAATTCAGTTCAGTCAGTCAGTCATGTCCGACTCTTTGCGACCCCATGATCTGCACCATGCCAGGCCTCCCTGTCCATCACAAACTCCCAGAGTTCAACCAAACTCATGTCCATTGAGTCGGTGATGCCATCCAACCATCTCATCCTCTGTTGACCCCTTCTCCTCCTGCCCTCAATCTTTCCCAGGACCAGGGTCTTTTCAAATGAGTCAGGTCTTTGCATCAGATGGCCAAAATATTGGAGTTTCAGCTTCAACATCAGTCCTTCCAGTGAACACCCAGGACTGATTTCCTTTTGAATGGACTGATTGGATCTCCTTGCAGTCAAAGGGACTCTCAAGAGTCTTCTCCAACACCACAGTTCAAAAGCATCAGACCTTTAGTGCTCAGCTTTCTTTATAGTCCAACTCTCACATCCATACATGACTACTGGAAAAACAATAGCCTTGACTAGACAGACCTTTGTTGACAAAGTCATGTGTCTGCTTTTGAATATGCTATCTAGGTTGGTCATAACTTTCCTTCCAAGGAGTCTTTTAATTTTATGGCTGCAATCACCATCTGCAGTGATTTTGGAGCCCCCCAAAATAAAGTCAGCCACTGTTTCCACTGTTTCCCCATCTATTTGCCATGAAGTGATGGGACTGGATGCCATGATCTTAGTTTTCTGAATGTTGAGCTTTAAGCCAACTTTTTCACTCTCCACTTTCACTTTAATCAAGAGGCTCTTTAGTTCCTCTTCTCTTTCTGCCATAAGGGTGGTGTCATCTGCATATATGAGGTTATTGATATTTCTCCTGGCAATCTTGATTCCAGCTGGCATTCCAGCCTGGCATTTTGCATGATGTACTCTGCACATAAGTTAAATAAACAGGGTGACAATTTACAGCCTTGACATACTCCTTTTCCTATTTGGAGCCAATCTGTTGTTCCATGTCCAGTTCTAATTGTTGCTTCCTGACCTGCATACAGGTTTCTTAAGAGGCAAGTCAGGTGGTCTGGTATTCCTATCTCTTTCAGAACTTTCCAGTTTATTGTGATCCAATCCACACAGTCAAAGGCTTAGGCATAGTCACTAAGGCAAAAGCAGATGTTTTTCTGGAACTCTCTTGCTTTTTTCATGATCCAGTGGATGTTGGTTATGTAATTTGATCTCTGGTTCCTCTGCCTTTTCTAAAATCAGCTTGAATATCTGGAAGTTCATGGTTCATGTACTGTTGAAGCCTGGCTTGGAGAATTTTGAGCATTACTTTACTAGCATGTGAGGTGAGTGCAATTGTGCAGCAGTTTGAGTATTTTTTGGCATTGCCTTTCTTTGAGACTGGAATGAAAACTGACCTTTTCCAGTCCTGTGGCCGCTGCTGAGTTTTCCAAATTTGCTGACATATTGACTGCAGCACTTTCACAGCATCATCTTTCAGGATTTGAAATAGCCCAATTGGGATTCCATCACCTCCACTAGCTTTGTTTATAGTGATGCTTCCTAAGCCCACTTTACTTCACATTCCAGGATGTCTGGGTCTGGGTGAGTGATCACACCATTGTGATTAACTGGGTCATGAAGATCTTTTTTGTACAGTTCTTCTGTGTATTCTTGCCACCTCTTCTTAATATCTTCTGCTTCTCTCAGGTCCATAACATTTCTGTCCTTTATTGATCCCATCTTTGCATTAAATGTTCCCTTGGTATTTTTAATTTTCTTGAAGAGATCTCTAGTCTTTCCCATTGTGTTGTTATCCTCTATTTCTTTGTATTGATCTCTGAGGAAGGCTTTCTTATCTCTCCTTGCTCTTCTTTGGAACTCTGCATCCAAATGTGTATATCTTTCCTTTTCTCCTTTGCTTTTTGCTTCTCTTCTTTTCTCAGCTACTGGTATGGTCTCCTCAGACAGCCATTTTGCTTTTTTGCATTTCTTTTTCTTGGAGATGATCTTAATCTCTGTCTCCTGTAGAATGTCACAAACCTCTGTCCATAGTTCATCAGGCACTCTATCAGATCTAGTCCCTTAAATCTATTTCTCACTTCCACTGTATAATCATAAGGGATTGGATTTAGGTCATACCTGAATGGTTTAGTGGTTTTCCCCACTTTCTTCAATATAAGTCTGAATTTGGCAATAAGGAGTTCATCATCTGAGCCAGAATCCACTCCCAGTCTTGTTTTTGCTGACTGCATAAGCTTCTCTGTCTTTGGCTGGAAAGAATATAATCATTCTGATTTCAGTGTTGGCCATCTGATGATGTCCATGTGTAGTCTTCTCTCGTGTTGTTGGAAGAGGGTGTTAGCTATGACCAGTGTGTTCTCTTGGCAAAACTCTATCAGCCTTTGTTATGCTTCGTTTTGTACTCCAAGACTACATTTGCCTGTTACTCCAAGTGTTTCTTGACTTCCTACTTTGGCATTCCAGTCCCCAATAATGAAAAGGACATCTTTTTTGGGTGTTAGTTCTAAAAGGTCTTTTAAACACTCTTAAATATATAAAGATTGCAAGGCATTTAAAAAAATAAGACCTGTGAAGATTGTAAGAAAATGTCTCACAAATGACCCAGAAAGTGTGAATATTTTAGGGAAAAAAAAAACAAAAAAAAAAAAACAGGATAGTTTGAGATATTACTGCAAAGCAAATTAGGTGGTAGTTGGGGAACAACTGATCTTTTTGATTGAAAAGACTATTGGAACATAAAATTTTACACAACCTGAGATTGAGCCTTGATAATTATTCTTTGTGCATAAAAATTCAGCCCTGAGATTGTAAGAGGAGCAATCTTTAGTGTGTATTCATAGCCTACAGTTTCAGTGTCGTTGCACTGAAATTTGATTGAAGTGGTGCAAGGGAAAAATTGACTAAACTTTGAGAGCAATAATAATCTCAATCTTTCTAACAAGAACTTTACCACCCTTTCAGTGTTTCTTTGGTTTGGGAAAATATATAGAAGTTGCCTTTCAGAGAATGGCAAGTTCCAAAGTGTTCTATTCTCTCTCCCCCCATCACTCTATATCTTCTATCTGATCTTCGATCTCTACAATGCTAGAAATATTGCAAGACCTACCCCATTTCCCAGACTCCTACTAGAGTCCCACTGTGTTGGGGACCTGGTATGAATAAAATATACAAAATCTTGAAGAAGCTCAAGAAATAGTTTCTAGCATATGGAAAGAAATTCAGTATTGAGAGAGAAATATACTTTTCCTCTTTGGGACACCATTGGTGCCAATTAGAACACAAGCAATCATGTCTCTAACTGTATCAGAGAAGGTACTGAAAAACTTATTTGACAGCAGCTTGAGAGAGTTTTGCTGGTTTATGAGATTCATACAAATATTGGGTAAAGGGAAAATAGAGGAGCTCTTTGGACAACAGAGGACTTTTTAATTTTAAACCAAAGGGCATATGAATTGAAAAAAAGAGAAAAAAGCAATGTGAGAATTGAAGATAACAAAAGCAGATTATGTTCTGAAAGTAAGTTGTAGGAATCAGAAAATGAAGATTATATTAAAAAGTCTGAAATATTAATATACATTCTTCAATTCCTTGTTTACCAGAAGAAATTCAAGTTTTGGATTGCTATACAATAATTGTGCATGCGTAAAGTTAAAATGATAACTCAGTAAAAATGCTGTATATTAGTAATGTTATTTTATGCATATATAATTCACAAAGTTTTGGTATACCAGAAAAGGATGGGACATCAGGCTATGTAAGAATATATACTAAGTATGCTACATGGCATAATAATCTCCCTTAATTTTCCCAAGCCAATAATAAGAATGCTTATCAGTGCACTATCAAAATATTTCAAGCGTTTAGAAGATTTGGTAAATGGCAGGCCAATCGTGCTTCTTAGTATCTACCTAAGTGAATTGAAAACATAACATGGCATACTGATATTTTTATCAGCTTTATTCATAATTTCCAAGACTTGGAATCAGCCAAGATGTCTTTCATTGGGTAAGTGGATAAACATAAATGTTCATCCATACTATGGGATTTATTTACTGATAAAGAATGAGTAATTAAATGTTGAAAGAACATAAAAAATGTTTAATGACTATAGCTAAGTGAAAGAAGCTAATTAGAAAAGGTTACATACTATATTTTCCAACTCTATGAAGGGCAAAACAATGGAGACAGTAAAAAGATCAGTGGTTGCCAGGGTTTCAAGGAAAGAAGGGAGGGGTGAGTAAATGAGACACAGAGAACATTTAGGGCATGCAACTATCTTGGATGATACTGTAATGGTGGACACAGGTCATTATAGGTTTTAAAAAACTTACAGAATATACAACATAAGAACAAACCTCAATGTATTAACTTTAGTTATTAATATATCAATACTGGCTCATTAGTTATAACAAATGTACTTATTAATGCAAGATGTTAATAACAGAAGAATTGGGAGAGGGGAGAAGATGAAGTATATGAGAACTTTCTACATTATGCTTAATTTACTGAGTTTTGTGGCAACCTAAATATGCTTTTAAAAATACATTTTTTTGTTGTTGTTTTGTTTTTTAAATCTGTTCACCTTGGTTCTGGTCTGGATTTCTAAATCATTTCTGGGGAGGCAGCAGGAACTAAAAGGTCAAAACCAAATTGAACACTGGCAAATTCAAAATAGACTTCTGCATCCTAAATGTGATAGGCAGAAACTTCTAGAGGCAAGATCACTATTTGTATACTCTCACTCTTACCAACCAGAGCTTCCCTTGTAGTTCAGTTGATAAAGAATCTGCCTGCAATTCTTTGAGACCCAATGTAGGAGACGTGAGTTTGATTCCTGAATCAGGAAGATTCCCTAGAGAAGGAAATAACAACCCACTCCAGTATTATCGGTTGGAGAATCCCAATGACAGAGGGGCCAGGCAGACTATAGTCCACGGGGTCGCAAGAGTCAGACACGACTTCGTGACTAAACCAACCAACTCTTACCAAACACCCATGAGCGGTGGCGCTCTCCTCACCCCACTTCCAACCTTCCCTCATATATGCTTGCACTCACATGGGGTGTACATGTACATACACTTGAACTCCAGGGTTACGTTAGACCTTCACCTTCTCACAGTAACTTGTGGAGAGGAAGTTATGTCAAGAAAGATTGAAGTTAAGTTTACCAGAAATCTGAAGAGTATGGGGACTCGAAAGTGTGTTTTTAATGAAAAAAGTTAGGAGATTCCTACCTCATTTCAAGTTTTTATGGATATGTATGAAATCAAACTCGTTATTTCCTTAGCCAGAGCAGGCTGTGCTCGGCAATCAGTTAACTGCAGTTTGCGTCTACACCTACCCTCACATGAAATCAGGATGCAAAGACAAGTGCAATATGAGAATCAGTGGACTCTTAGGAAACTCCTCATGCCAAAAGAAGAAAAACACTTCTAAATATGTGACAGCATGCATTAAGGCAATATGCATTAGTTATTTTGCATTGCATTTTATGAATGTACATGTGTGTCTTTGTGTTTGTGCTGTATGTGTGTGTGTGTAAAATTTCTGACCCCAACATGCCTTTGGAGGTTAGTCATTTAATTTCATTCAAATACTCAATTTCTCATGGTGAGGTGATTGCTCATAGTCCCATTTGTTTGTGTAGCCCACTCCTCTTCTGCTAAACTCTGTTTCATTCTCTGATTTCCAGATACAATGGCACTTCCTTAACGGAATTGTCCCTCATGCACCAGAGCAGGCCTAATCCAAATTCTGTGCTTCCTTAGCATTTGTTCATTTTGCTAATGGAAGTAACAAACTATTGTATTCACCTGTGAGAATGTTATAATATTCATAAAAATACGAAACTTTCATGATGGGAGTTTTAGCTTCTAATCTTGTAACACTAGTTTCCCAAAGCACATTTAAAAAGTAGACATTTGATATACGTTTGTTTCTTGGTGTGTGACGTGGCATTCCAAGTTATAATATCAAGCAGTTTTTGAAATATTATTTTGAGGAAGATGTTTGTCAGTTTTATCACAGAGAAACAGGGACCCAAAGAAATTGTGACATACTCATAATCACAACACTAGTAATATTGAATTCAGTCATGTCCAATCCAGAGCATATTTTTGTTGAAAAAGAGCCTAATAGCACCATTAACAGCCAATATTGTTATTCTTATTAAGACTTATTGAATGTTTAACATCTACCACCCATTGCCCTGTGCAATGGTTTTGTTAGGTAGTTAGAATAGGGAAAAGGAGTCCAAAATTGTGGTGGCTAAAAGACAAGGAGGGAGAAGGCAATAAGAACCTACTCCAGTGCTCTTGCCTAGAAAATCCCATGGATGAAGGAGCCTGGTAGGCTGCAGTCCATGGAGTTGATAAGAGTCAGACACAACTGAGCGACTTCACTTTCATTTTTCACTTTCATGCATTGGAGAAGGAAATAGCAACCCACTCCAGTGTTCTTGCCTGGAGAATCCCAGGGACGGGAAGCCTGGTGGGCTACCGTCTATGGGGTCGCACAGAGTTGTACACGACTGAAGTGACTTAGCAGCAGCAGCAAAAGACAAGGAAGGGAAAAGCCCACGAAAATAGAACAAAGGAAAGTCAAATAAAGGTCCGAGGACCAGAGTGAGGACTTTAGGTAGAACAGCACTACTGGCATAGGGCAGGCCCAGGGGGAAGAAAACATATAAAAGGAGAAGCCAAGCACTCTCTCTCTATCTCTCTCCTACGTGCATAATCTCTTTCTCTCTCTCTACGCGCCCCACCCGCCCAACCCCGGCCACTGCACATGCATTGGTGCACTCCTCCACTCTTTTCTCTTCTTCAAGGATGGATTCTCTTGCTATCTTCTAAATAAAATAGAGCTGTAACACTGATTTGCCTAAGAGCTATGACATGGTTTGTTCAAGACCCAAGAGCTGTGATGCGCCGAGGGCTTTAATGTCTATTGCTCCAAATCATTGTTCAGACGTGACAAGAACCGAGAAGCATACACTCGCCTGACGGTTTCATCTTTCCTAATTCTCAAAGCAAGTTATGAAGAAAATTCTACTGTCATTATGTCAATGAAGAAGCCGAAGAACAGAGATTTCAGAAACTTTCACACAGCACTGAATGCATTAGGTCCAGGAAATACCCAAAGTTCAAAGATAAACCAAAAACTTCTTTTTCAACTACACCTCAGTTATTTTATTAATTCTTTTAGAAATTCTAAACTTGAAACAAATATACTGCCAGCTATTTATTTCCCCAACAAATATGGCTTTATTTTGGATGAGCAAAGAATTGCAATTTTAAGTCTGTGACCATGGCAAACCACATGCAAGTCCCAAGCATGTCAGGGAGAGAAACACTTAAGAGCAGAAAAGGAAGTTGGGAGGTACAGCAAGCAATAGGTCCACAACTTTTAATTGACTGAGTTCTTACCAAGAAAGAAGGGGAATCTTTCTTTTTCCTGTTGAGCTCTGCTCTTGTTTTTGGACAGGAGAACTCCCCTTCTGGCCTCCCAACACCATGTAAGTATGGTTTCTATTTACTGATTTTTTATGGATGAAATTTAGTAATTCAAATATACATGCTTGCAAATATATATGCTATATCGTTTATGTCATTTAAATTCATTTAAATAAAATATTATATTGCTATTTTCATAATATCCTGAAAACATACTAGGCAATGTTCATTAAACTGACTTTGAACCTAAATTCTGAAAATACATTGGAAAACATTTCACCTTCATTTTACATATGAGTAAATTCAAGTTTAGAGGCAGGAACTGGATTTCATAAAAATATAATTGCTGTAATTCAAAATGGAAATAATTTTCTCCTTTATATTCATTAGCTGAAAATAAGTATCAAAGGCAACTGTAATGAAAGACAAGGGAAAGTAGACTTAGTCTGTGGTTCTAATTATAGAACCACTGATTTTCCTTAGGTAAACAAATACTCCATTACAAATTATTTCCCAAATCCTTTGCTATAATACAATATTATTATTATAATCCTGGCAATTCAATATAGTATTTGGCATATTGGAAATTATGTCTAAAAATAAAATTATGCATTTTAATCCAAACCTTAAAATTTAGAAGGGGAAACAATCTCAATATTCCTTTCCAATAAAACAGATATTTAAATTTACTTCAAATGTATTAATTAGATTGATTTAAAGCTATGGAACATTTTACTATTGTTTCTTACCCCCAGAAAATTAATCTCCTTTTCTTAAATTAGCTAAAATAAGGGCTTACTTGGTAGCTCAGATGGTAAAGAATCAGCCAGCAATGTGGGAGACTTGGGTTCAAGCCCTAAGTTGGAAAGATCCCCTGGAGAAGGGCATGGCAACCCACTCCAGTATACTTGCCTGGAGAATCCCCATGGTCAGAGGAGCCTAGAGGGCTGCAGTCCATGGGGTCGCAAAGACTGGGACACAACTGAGCGACTAAGCACAGCACAGCTAAAATAAGTTGTCTCCTAAAGATAAAAGCATTTTGTTTTTCTTCAGTTTCACTGATAGCTGTGGTTCATAGACTAGAATTTAGTGATGGCTGTATTCAACAGTCTTCAGCATATTAAAACTTCTCTTTTTCTTAAAATTTCAAAATCAGAAGATACCAGCCTGGTTTCTTAATAATGTTTCAGTGAGAAATCATGTCAGACCTCATTCATGACATCTTTGCTACTCCAAAAGAAAGGTAACATTGGCAAGTTAAGGCATCATGAATAGTTCCCAATGTACTGTCATATCTCCCAATGAGCAGGTATTCAGCACTGATAACATTTCGTTGGCTCCTTGTATTGTATCATGAAAATTCTTAAAAATCTATTTCAGGGCAGTTCTGTACCTGACTATAAAACAAGAAGATACAGTTCATGGATAGAGGAGAAATTTAAAATACCAGAAGTCTCAGGAAAATTTGCATTAAGAAGTCAATATTTAATACTATATGAAAAACAAGGATTTGAAGACATTGGCCATGTTAGCTGTCTGGCATTTAATTTTAAATGGTAAATTAAAAATTTAATTGCTTAAAATATTTTGCTATTTTTCTGAATAAACAATGAGCATGAATATACCATATTTTAGAGTTATGTATCTTTCATGTTTGATATTATAACATCTCCTGTTTGTAAATTCCAAAGGAATAGTTTGACCTTGAAAAAAGCTCAAAGTTCTATTAAGGGTATTATTTTATTCATGAATCATACCTTAATCAGTTATGAATATAAGAAAAGGAAAAAACATGATAGCTTAGTAGGAAATAAAAACTCCTCCTTATGTATATTTCCCAATAATTTCTTCATTATTTTCAAATCATGAAAATATTTTCAAATCATTCAAATTATGAAAAGAAAGATTGTTGGAAGAATGAAATTTCTTTGCCAACAGAAATTATAATTTTAACATACATAAAACGTGTATTTTGAGGTCTGCTATGTCACCCACCATAAGCACTGAGGTCTATACTATTTCAAAGATGACACATGCCATTCTATTTTTATTTGACTAATGAAAGAGTTACTATTTAAACAACACAAATTTAAAATGCTATGAAGTGAAGCCACTAATAATATTTTTAAAGTCAGTATATCATAATGAAATGATCTATTCTTTGGTCAGATTCTACATATTATAGAAATGGAATTTTTGATGGAGAAGAAAGTGTAGGTCAATTTCTATAAAGCAGTTGTTATTGCTTAGTCCTTAAGTCATGTCCAATTCTTTTGGAACCCCATAGACTGTAGCCGGCCAGGCTTCTCTGTCCATGGAATTTTCCAGGCAAGAATACTGGAGTGGGTTGCTATATCCTTCTCTAAAGGATCTTCCTGATCCGAGGATCAAATTCGTGTCTCCTGCATTGCAGGCATTCTTTATGGCTAAGCCACATACTCATCATAATCATACCAATTCTTTTTCATGTTCAACTCAAAATGATTCCTCCCAAGATTCAATATTAGCATCTAATTTGAGTTTTCCAAGAGTTTTAAATTGTAATTTGATCAATTTATGTGACTGATAAAACATTGATATTTGTAATTAGTAAAATTATTAATACTCTAAAACATGATTATAACTATGCTATGGTTATCAAAGTCTTGTCTGGATGACATCTTATGGGTTCTTGAGGCCCTTTGAGGGTGTCATCAAGATCAAAACTATTAAAACAGCAAGATAAACACACACAAAAAAACATGCACACACATATGCTTTTTTCACTCAAGTTTTATCATGAATGTGAGTAGAGCTTTCTAGAAACTATATGACATTTTTAAAATTTCTAAATGCAATTTGAATTTATTTTAAATATTATATAACATTTTAAGAAGATCATTATTATAACTTCCACCATATTCCAGAAGTGTATCCTGAGAAAACTGATTGGTATATGATATGTATATCACAATAGTTTGAATGCAGAACCAGAGGTAAGGATGCAGTTGTCTCCTAATAACTGAGACATTACAGGTATCTGAAAAAGGCACAATGATATCTCGTTGCTCACTGAAAATATTTGGGAAAATATAGCTAATTGTCAGAAATACTATATTAATTAATATAAAAGGAGCTATTATTTTTATTATCAATAAGGTAATTATTATTAAATGAAATCAGCTCAGTTCAGTACCTCAGTCATGTTTGACTCTTTGACACCTAATGGACTGTATAATGACAGGCTTCCCTGTCCATCACCAACTCCCAGAGTTTACTCAAACTCACGTTCATCACATTGGTGATGCCATCCCACCATCTCATCTTCTGTTGTCCCCTTCTTCTCCTGCCTTCAATCTTTCCCAGAATCAGGGTCTTTTCCAATGAGTCAGTTCTTCACATCAGGTGGCCAAAGTATTGGAGTTTCAGCTTCATCATCAGTGTTTCCAATGAATATTCAGGACTGATTTCCTTTAGGATGGACTGGTTGGATCCCCTTGCAGTCCAAGGGACACTCAAGAGTATTCTCCAACACCACAGTTCAAAAGCATCAATTCTTTGGCTCTCAGCTTTCTTTATAGTCCAACTCTCACATCCATATATGACTACTGGAAAAACCATAGCTTTGACTACCTTTGTTGGCAAAATAATGTCTCTGCTTTTTAATATGCTGTCTAAAATCACTGCAGATGGTGATTGCAGCCATGAAATTAAAAGACGCTTACTCTTTGGAAGTAAAGTTATGACCTACCTAGATAGCATATTGAAAAGCAGAGACATTACTTTGCCAACAAAGGTCCGTCTAGTCAAGGCTATGGTTTTCCCAGTGGTCATGTATGGATGTGAGAATTGGATTGTCAAGAAAGCTGAGCACCGAAGAATTGATGCTTTTGAACTGTGGTGTTGAAGAAGACTCTTGAGAATCCCTTGGACTGCAAGGAGATCCAGCCAGTCCATTCTAAAGGAGATCAGTCTTGGGTGTACATTGGAAGGACTGATGCTAAAGCTGAAACTCCAATACTCTGGCCACCTCATGCAAAGAGTTGACTCATTGGAAAAGACTCTGATGCTGAGAGGGATTGGGGGCAGGAGGAGAAGGGGACGACAGAGGATGAGATGGCTGGATGGCATCACCAACTCGATGGACATGAGTTTGAGTGAACTCCGGGAGTTGGTGATGGACAGAGAGGCCTGGCATGCTGCAATTCATGGGGTCACTAAGAGTCGGACACGACTGAGCTACTGAACTGAACTGAACTGAGGTTGGTCATAATTTTTCTCCCAAGGAGCAAGTGTCTTTTAATTTCATGGCTTCAGTCACCATTTGCAGTGATTTTGGAGCCCCCAAAAATGAAGTCTGTGACTGTTTCCTCATCTATTTGCCATGAAGTGATGGGACTGGATGCCACAATCTTAATTTTCTGAATATTGAGCTTTAATCCAGCTCTTTCACTCTTCTCTTTCACTTTCATCAAGAGGCTCTTTAGTTCCCTTTCTCTTTCTGCCATAAGGTTGGTGTCATCTGTATATCTAAGGTTATTGATATTTCTCCTGGAAATCTTGATTCCAGCTTGTGCTTCATCCATCCCAGCCTTTCTCATGATGTACTCCGCATAGAAGTTAAATAAGCAGGGTGACAATATACAGCCTTGACTTACTCCTTTTCCTGTTTGGAACCAATATGTTGTTCCATGTCCAGTTCTAACTGTTGCTTCCTGACCTCCAGAAAGTTTTCTTAAGAGGCAGGTCAGGTGGTCTGGTATTCCCATCTCTTTCAGAATTTTCCACAGTTTATTTTGATCTACACAGTCAAAGGTTTGGCATATTCAATAAGGCAAAAGCACATGTTTTTCTGGAACTCTTTTGCTTTTTCGATGATCCATCAGATGTTGGCAATTTGACCTCTGGTTTCTCTGCCTTTTCTAAGTCCAGCTTAAACATCTGGAAGTTCATGGTTCATTACTGTTGAAGCCTGGCTTGGAGAATTTTGAGCATTGCTTTGCTAGCCTGTGAGATGAGTGCAATTGTGAAGTAGTTGAACATTTTTTGGCATTGTCTTTCTTTGGGATTGGAATGAAAACTGAACTTTTCCAATCCTGTGGCCACTGCATACTTTTACACATGAAAGTTAAGATGGTTCATATCTTTGGATTACATTAGTACCACTCATATCCCAATTCCTACTACTGAAATTATAAGGACTCACTTACCTGACTTGCTAAGATAATTTTACTGATTTTATCTTTCACAACCACTCACTCACTTTCTTGCCTCTCACAACCAAGAAACTCAAAAATACCAAAATATGTATTAAACATCATAAATATTTTAAATATATGTATTTTAAAGGAATCTCATTCATATTACAGCACTGAGGCTTCCTAAATTTATAGTTTGAGACATTAAGTATAATAAACATAGCCAATTATGTTGTCAATGACTTTTGCAATAGGAAGTAGTGAGAGATGAGAAATTTGTACACCTTTTATTCTTAGCTTTTAGAAATTTATTTTCAGTAAGTTTCAGAACTTGCAAGTGTATGTCATCTCTCTGGCACACTTCAACTTCTGTCAGCTGAACCTAAAATCAAGTAAAACTTACACTGGAAATCAAAATTACTTACAATGTGTCTGTGTCATAGACATCAACAGAATTTAATAATATTGAGGACTGTTGTGAGCATTTCTGCTTCTTCATTCTCAAATTATAAGTCAAGGGCTTTCCTGGTATCTCAGTGTAAAGAATCCACTTGGCAACACAGGGGACACCAGTTTGATCCCTGATCTGGAAAGATTCCACATTGCATGGAGCAAATAAGCCCATGTGTCAATATTAAGCCTACACTCTAGAGCTCAGGAACCATAACTACTGAGCCCACGTGCTGCAACTACTGAAGCCTGCACACCCTAGGGTTCATGCTCCACAACAAGAGAAAGCACTGCAAGGAGAATGCTATGCACCGAAACTAGAGAGCAGCCCCTGCTCACTGCAACTAGGGACAAGTCTGTGCAGCAATGAAAAATCAGTACAGCCAGAAATAAACAAACAAGTAAATCAATATCAATAAATAAAAAAATATTAAAAATTATGTCAGAATTAGAACTATGAAGTATATGAAATACAACAAAATCTCAATCGAATTTTTGAAGCAGTGTGGTTTCAAAAATTGGTAAGCAATATACAACCTCAAGAGTGAACTCTACAGTAAACTGTGGACTTTGAATAATTATGATGTGTCACTGTAGGTTCATCAATTGTCATAAATATGTTATTCCAGACATTGATAATGGGATAAAGAATGCATGTATTGGAACAGTGTGTATATGGGAATAACTGTGAATGCACTCATGCTAAATTGTTTCAGTCATGCCCAAATCTTTGCGACTCCATGGATGGTAGCCGATCAGGATCCTCAGTCCATGGGATTCTCCAGGCAAGTTTCCAGGTGATCTTCCTGACCCAGGGAATGAACTTGCATCTCTTATGTTTCCTGCTTTGGCAGGTGGGTACTCTATCACTAGTGCCACTTGGAAAGCCCACAGGAATATCTGTACCTTCCTCTAAATGTTGTTGCAAACCTAAAACATCTATAAAAAATAATACTTTCAAATGGATAAATGTAATAAAACAATGGTTTTGGTGATAATAAAAATAATCTTTTTCTATTTTCATTGAGATTTCTATTTACTTTAGTAAAAAAAACTATCTTAATTGAAATTTCCTCGTTTGTTAATATCTCAAGAATATTGCCACAGGCAATCATATGTTTAACAAAATCAGCCTAAGAAAATTCAAATATCATAAACTTACTGATATTCTTTATTCATAAATACTAAATTATGTAAATAAGAACGTATATCCAACACAGAGTCAATAGATAACATTTTGTGTCTTTGGATAGAACAGTTTCCACCTTAAAATAAAAATAATGTGAAAAATTGTAAGAAAACCTATCTATGACATAGGACTTCAATTCCTTTTCACTGAATCAAAAATGATATTGTTGAATATACCAAAGACTCTATTACCTTTCTATAAAATATGGATTGCATAAGGGAATGAAAGCATTGCTAACACTGAATAAAATTTCTATTCAAAATTCCAAGAGGCAAAGAGGCATAATTCCACTCAGAAGAAAGAAAGAAAGAAAGAAAGAAAACTGATGGAAAAATTGAGATCAGTTATCAGGAAGATGCAACTGAACAGAATCTGTTAATAAAGTTAACTGCTTCGCAGTCTGGTATGTACTTCCAACCATGTCCCTAAAGAACTGCATTTTGTCTTTGCTCCACAAGACTTCAGAAAACGGTTTTGTGTTTCTCTACATTCTATGAGGGTGTAGTAAAATTAACGCTGTTACAAAGGTTTACTTGAATTTTCATCAGATGAATGAGAGACTGGCTGAGCATGTTCAAGGAGCCCTATTTTACTGAGAATGAAGTAAAAGAAAAAAAAAAAAAGAGAGAGAGAGAGAGAAGTTTAAATACCTTGGTGAAAGTCACAGGAGCAGGAAATGTAGTGCTAAGCCCAGTGTTTATCCTATGATCTTTGTTTTTAATTGGAGTAAAATTGCTTTACAATGTTGTGTTAGTCTATACAATGTAGTGAATCAGCTATATATATATATATAGTGTGTGTGTGTGTGTATATATATCCCCTCCCTTTTATTGGACCTTCTTCCCACACCCCATCCCCCCAGTCTAGGTCATCACAGATCACCAAGCTGAGCTCCCTCTGCTATACAGCTGTTTCCCACTAGCTACCTGTTTTACATATGTCAGTGTATATATGTCAATCCTAATCTCCCAATTCATCTCACCCTCTCCTCCCCACTGTGTCCACATGTCCATTCTCTATGTCTGCATCTCTTTCCTGAACTGCAAATAGGGTTACTCTTTGCCTTTTTTTTTAGATTACACATATATGCATTAATATACAATATTTGTTTTTCTCATTCTAACTTAATTTGCTCTATATAACAGACTCTAGGTCCATCCACATCTCTACAAATGACCCAACTTGTTCTTTTGATGACTGAATAATATTCTATTGTGTATATATTTCACATCTTCTTCATTCACTCATTTGTCAATGGACATTTCAGTTACTTCCATACCCTGGCTATTGTAAATAGTGCTGCAATGAACATTGGGGTACATGTGTCTTTTTGAATTGCAGTATCCTATGGTCCTTTAAAAAACTACTTTGATTTTAAGTTTTATAAAAGCAGCTAGTGTTTAGATAGTGCCCACTTTATAACAACCTGGACAGTGCACTAAATCACTGACATTTGTGATTTCTATGTCACAAAAACCCTACGTGCAAATGAGAAAACTGAGGGCCAAGGCTCACAGCTACTAAGTGTTAGTTGGTATTAAATTTAACGTTGTGATACCATCTAATGGGCAGGTGGGAGGAAAACATTCTGAACAAGTCCAAATGCTCTTAAAGAAGCATAAATTCTAAGATGATAAAACATTAAAAAGATACAAATAATCTTAAGGTAAAAGATGTTAATATTAGGAAATGCAATAAAGTACGTTTTCTGAGAAGAAATATTTTTTCATTCATACTGTGTGTTGTAAAATTGTTTCATTTTTAGTTTTTCTTTCCATCCTTTCCCCCTTTTCCTGCTAATCTCTTTGGTATCTGCTGGTATTTCTAGTACTGCAATAGCTCAGAACACAAATTGTTATCCCAAATTAATTGTGTATTCCAAATAGAAATTTCATTAATGAGTAAGATGAGGTTTGAAAAATTGCAACTAAGCATTATTTATCTCACAATTTGATTGATATATTTATTAAGTAGTTATTTATTTAAGGCATTATTGTAGACACTATTAGTAAAAAGAAGTGGGTCTTTCTCTGACAAAGTCTATTAAATATGTCCAAAATTTAGTTTTTACCTCTAAATTTGTTTAATATCATGATTATTTCCCTATAATTTCCAATTTCCTTTATTGCCCTCCATAAGCTTTTGCAATGTACTTTTATGATCTATAAGAATAATGTTGTATTTATGACTTGATTTTGTAGAGAAAGATTAGACAATGTTAATGTTCCATTCAGATGGTTACTTTTTGAAAATATTTATCAAAAATTAGAAGTTTCTTTTGGGGATAAAATCCTGGGAGTAAGCAGGATATTTTTTGTTTGTTTAATTTCAATTGACAGCATACATCAAATTGGTATTCTTGGAAAACAAAACAGAAAAATCAAATAATAGCAAAAGTAACTTAAGCTGATCATTTTTCAAAGATAATAAAACTCTTCATATGTAAAGGTGTAGGGATTTTATCTCTAATTGTATCTCAATCATGAGGAAATTTTTCAAAAATACAAGTTTATTAAAATATATTAAATTATTCCTTGATATGAGCTAAAAATATCTTCATAAAATAATGACTTTATATTGTCTGTAAAAATTAGATGTATAAAACAAGATGATTATTATAATTTAGCTATAAGAAATTCAAGATGTTTTATAATATGTAGAAAGCAAATAGAATTTGATATATTAAATATAACTACAAGTATAATAGTTTTAGAATATTCTGATTTGTGTGTAAAAAAAGAAATTGAATTTTATAAACATTATTAAGTATTAAAAAAGTATCTTCTACAATATCTTTGAAATAGCACTGTCTTCAGGCATCTTAATTCTGAGCCCCTCATTTTTCACTGAAGAAGGTTTTCCATATTTGCCATCCACAGGAGGTGAGATTGCTTTAGTTCATCACTCTATAAATTTAAAGTGAATAGAAAAGAACTTTCAAGAATGCAACTCAGATTAGTTATCATTTTTAATTTGTTTCCTTTGATATTTTTATGTGTGTGTGTGTCTATATTTTGGGCTAAGGTCTAAAATCTTTCTTATTAATATAATTTATAAAATGTTTGAAAATCACTAATCTTGAATCTGAAAACTCTGCCTGCCTTTCTTCTTCTCTAAAACATTTGTGATCAATTTTCAGTTAAATTCCCTCATTCTTTCACATACTCTAATCTTCTCTGCAAAATTCCTGAATCAGTCACTCTAAGATTAGGTACAAACTGCAATGCTATTTTCTTTTAGACAGTGCGACCAGGCTTCCAAGGTGGAAAGAAACACAAACATATGCCTTGATCCCTTCTACTGCTGAGCCAGAGAATACAGGTCTAACTTTGTATTCTGGATCTCACTTCCTTTGCATTTTTTTTTTTATCTTTTGAGAAAATGGAAGAGATTATGTACTACACTCATTAAGCAACGTTTTCAAGGTATCCACTTGAAGACATCCCTTGTGTTGATTTTCTTAAGAAATCCCCATAATTAAGCACACTAGGAACTTTTGTTTAAAGCATCCCCTGTCACACTTTATATGCATCCATTGTTTCTAGACAAATAAAGAGTTAGGGTATAAAATTTTCCATCTACCCCACCCCATAACCCCGAAAGAGCAGTTGTGAGAGAAAAGAGGGAAAGGTAAGGGTTTGGTAGGGCATGAAATACGAGGTGAAACTTAGCAAGAGATTGAAGTGGAAAAGTGCAGTCCTGACCACGATGAAAGTTCAATGGCATTTTTCCAAGAAAATGCAGCAATTTACCATATATGAGCTGAATTGGATGCATATCTCTCTGTCTTTGATAGTCAAACCCTTGAAACATTCTATAGACAGATATCAATAAGTGAAATGATTAATTTTAAATGTTAACTACATGCTTATTTGAAAACAAGGATTTTAATGTTATGTTTTACATCAGAATAACACAATAAAAAAAAAAAAAAGGTAAGTAATAGAAATGTGTTATTCACCCATTATTACCTCTTCTACATATTGTCTTTTTGAGAGTTCCCAATTTAATCTAAGTCCTATTAGTTTTTCTTTTATATATATATAAGCTTATGCAGCTAAAAGTTGTGTATCAATTTCAAATCACACTTATTTTTTCTGCTGAGTTTTAAAAAAGGGCAAACAAGAAGCAGAGTGAAAAGAAGACTCTGACAAAAAACAGAAAATCTCTCTGGTATTTTGTCAGGTTGGCATTCAGTAATCCTTAGGGGAAACTTGACTTCTGAATTCAACTTAATAGAAAAGCCCCTATGAACCCTGTCATGGGAATAACTATTACAGAATTTGACAAAAGTGTAGACAAGTGGGATCATTGCAGCAGAAAATCCTATAGCAATAAACCAAATTTTTCTTGACAGAAGAAATCTAAGTTTGGTGATTATTAATTAGGCAGCTAGAGAAAGCTGATGGGACAGTAAACCTGAAGTATAATTCTTTCTAGGGTGAGGGAAATGTGAAAATATTTTCAACAATTTGAGTCATATATAAAGCTCAACATTAAGAAAACTAAGATCGTGGCATCAGGTCCCATCACTTCATGGCAAATAGATGGGGAAACAGTGGAAATAGTGCTGACTTTATTTTTATGGGCTCCAAAATTACTGCAGATGGTGATTGCAGCCATGAAATTAAAAGACGCTTACTCCTTGGAAGGAAAGTTATGACCAACCTAGACAGCACATTAAAAAGCAGAGACACTGCTTTGCCAACAAAGGTCCATCTAGTCAAGGCTATAGTTTTTCCAGTAGTCATGTATGGATGTGAGAGTTGGAAAGAAAGCTGAGGGCCAAAGATTTGATGCTTTTGAACTGTGGTGTTGGAGAAGGCTCTTGAGACTCCCTTGGACTGCAAGGAGATCCAACCAGTCCATTCTGAAGGAAATCAGTCCTGGGTGTTCATTAGAAGGACTGATGTTGAAGCTGAAACTCCAATACTTTGGCCACCTGATGCGAAGAGCTGACTCTTTTGAAAAGATCCTGATGCTGGGAAAGATTGAGAGCAGGAGGAGAAGGGGACGACAGAGGATGAGATGGTTGGATGGCATCACCGACTCAATGGACATGAGTTTGGGTGGACTCTGGGAGTTGGTGATGGACAGAGAGGCTTGGCATGCTGCGGTTCATGGGGTTGCAAAGAATCTGACACGACTGAGCGACTGAACTGAACTGAGTCATATATATATAAGAAATTATTATTAGACTACTTAAAATCTTTATTTCAGTTTGCTAGAATAATCATGTATGTGATAAAATACACAATGAGCTGGAATAATCACCAATACATTTACAAGTATGATGTTATATCTGGATAATGTATTGTAAAACAATAAAACAATTCCTTACAATAACTTAAAGCAATCCTAACGTCACAAATAACCTACATGGAAGTTATAGACTAGTTTAAAATTTTTATTCAAATATGAGACAATTAAATTATTAAAAATATTGGTCTGTGATACTAAGACTGCAATGTTCAAACTATCAATTCTTCTTGTACCTAACAGTGGAAAACAACATGATGCTAAGACCTATATTAACAAAATAAATTACATACATTTAAGAAAGAAAATATACTTAATTTTTCACACTACAGGCAATTTGAAAGCAAATTTCTAGAATTAAAGTCTTAAACTTGTTAAGAATTAAAACGTTTGAGATTTTACTATACATATAAGCTAATGAGTTTGTCCCAAAATTATGGATGCTGGCAGAAGACATGAGACATCTGTGTCAAAGAAAAAAGGGTTTTATTACTCAGAGTAACAGCAGTAGCTATAGAATCAGCAATTTCTTAAATGGTGCCAATCTTCTGTGCCTGAATACTCACAGAATGAAACCGAAATTACCAGGTGACACATGCACATACAGTAGGCTGCAGTACAGGCAGGGACTTGAAACAAGGCATTGGTCCTTCGTTTGGAAGGGAGACTCTCCATTCTAAGGCTGTTCACTATATATACGTTATTGAACAGATATATATAAAAAAAAAAACAGTCCTCTTCTGTTTGCAAAATGTGCAGAACTCTGAAGACTCATCTTACTCACTAGTGTATTGTTTGTGTTGAATAATTAATAGAAGTTTTACCTTTCATATATCCAGTTCTAAAAGTTTACTATTTCTTTACTTTGCCTTGTGTTACATCAGTGATTCTCAACCTTTTTTCAATATCACTCTCCCTATAAGGTGCCTCTTTAGACATTTCTTACTAACATAATCTCATCAAATTTTAATGCCAAGAGTATTCTGCACATCTGTTTATGTATTACATTATATGTATATATATATATGGGCTTTCTACATAAATAGAAGACTTTTTACACCTGGAGATCGAATTTTCACTTCTTTGTAGGTGATATTAACTCTTAAGAGCACATGTGTTGCCGTAATAAAAATTACTAATTAAAAACTTAATGATCAACACTTCAGGAAATTTCTTTTCAATTCTACATAAATTCTAATCCTTAACCTAACAATTTTTTTTTAACTTCATGAGGAATTTCTATAAAGGTAAAAAGAAAATATATTATCTCATTGACTCTGTAACTCCTGTTCCAGTTACAGAGTATTAACAATTATCATTATTTAACAAATGAAGAAAATAAGGACAAACGATTTTCATATTTTTTATTTCCTTACCACTCGTAAGTTGGCAAGTAGAGATAGTAGGACCTAACCCAGAAAGGCTGGTCCATAGTCCATAATTCCTCAATAGCATAACTGATCACCCAAATATAATCTCTTAATTAAAATTCATGATACCATGCTAAATCTCAATCTGATACAGCTTCCAACAAACATAAAAGTAACTTTACTCATATATCATATACTTCATCTTTATAAAGATTTAGAGTAAGAAATATAGCAAAAAGCTGAAAGACAAGCAAAGTTTTTATTGGCTTTCGTATCAGATTATTTTTAAATTATTTAAAATGCTATATAGTATCTCAGTTTCTTTCCTTCTTTAGAAGGGAAATCTTTTAATAAAATTTTCTCTAGCCCTTTTTCTGTCATTGATGTATCCTTCTCAAAAGAGTTTACCTCTCTTTGCTAATCGAGACATTATTTCTTGAATAGTATTTACTCTGTTTCTTAACCTCAAAATGTTATCAAGAATAAAATTCTAAATAAATGTCCCTAAACATTATGAAAAAGAGAGATGTGATTTAAAATCTTTGATAGTTTTTAAACTAAATTCAATAAATTTTATCAACTTTTCAAAGTTTCCTATATATTTGTTTAGAAATATTAACACATCAAAAATGAACATTTAGACCTCAGCAATATTTTTTTTCTATTCATAGCTACTTGTCCACTAAAATGAATAGAAATCCACATTATTGAGAGATTATTAAATAAAAAAAAGAGCCCATGAAAGCTGTTCCTCTGCCCTACCTGGGATACACATAGAAGTTTTTCACACATTTCTAATAGTGATTGTTTACTCTTTTCCTTCAGCTTGATTTTCATTTATTTTTTTAAAGGAATGAGAGAATTGGCATAAAAGAAACAGTTTAAACAAAGAATCAGCTTAGGAAAAGATGAAAAAGCCATGGAGAAAAATCTGACAGGAACTACTGTTAAAAAGTGTCTAAGCTGTCAGAGCTGACAGTGTTGAGAATCCCCACAGAGTACTGTATCCTCAGGAATGTTTAATAAAGGTGATACTGTTGGGTCCATCAAGATTGTTGGGTGTTTTCCTATGACAATAAGACTAGTTAATGTACCTTTTAAAACTGTTTATTAAATTTATTTTACTAAATTATGACAGATATACATATGAAATGAGATACACTGCCTATGTACAGGGGATGAATAAAAATAAAATAAATACTAAGTTACTCATCATTCAGCTGAAGAAATAGAATACAAAAAGTATCTTTGAAGTCCTTTATGCTTACCAGGCCCTGGTAAAATAATATATAAGGAAGACTACTATAGAAAAAGTGTTATAGCATTTGCCAATGTAACTCTATCTAATTCTATTATTTCCTTAATAATATCAAGGTTGCAGATTTGGCATTGAAGTAAGCTAGTATAAATAAATCTTTAAGGATATGGCAAATCCTTTGATAGATGGAAGGTAATAATTCAATAAACCATAAGATGGAGACTATAAGATAACATGGAATTGCTATGTCATTGGGCCATACATGTCATTTGTATATGAAATACAAATCTTCGTTAAGCAAAAGAGATATAAATGTTACATCCTGTAGGTATAACTCTCCTGACATCATTTGTAGTAAAAGAAGGCATTGTAGGTAATAGGCCACTTCCTTGAAAGTGAAAGGTATGGACAACAGTCTAGCATCAACTATTTAGGCCACACCCAAGTATGTTAGGATTACCAGAACTCTAAACTAGCTGGTCTATGAAGATAAATGTTTCAACTCAAGAGATTGTTTTAGAGGTACTGATAGAAGAAGGAATAGCACAGTAGCAAAAATCATGCAGTTTACCCTACTCTGTAAACAGAGAAAAAGCTGTTTAGAAAAACAGCTTTTTCTACTCTAGAAAAAGCAAACACTATGCCCAATTTATTAAGTATTATGTAAAACAGTATAATGTTCTAGAGTATAGATATAGGTACACACACAGAGAAGAAGTTGATGTGAAGATGGAGGCAGAGGCTGGAGTGATGCAGCCATAAGGCAATGATTGTCAGCAGAAGTTGGAAGAGGTAGGAACAGTCTCTCCTCTAGAGCCTCCAACTTGAGTGCAGTCCTGCCAACACCTTGATTTTGGCCCATTAACACTGATTTTGGACTTTTGCATTCAGAACTGTGAGACACGGTGTTTCTGTTGTTTTTAAGCCACTGAGTTTGTGATAATTTGTCACAGCAGCTGCATCTTGATATAGATTATAGATACAGAGCCATGGCAGAACCTATATGATTTTTCCATCTGATACATTCAGGATGCAGAAGACTATCAATTAAGACAGTCTTAGTCAGACTGATTAGAAGCAATTTTTCCTCTGATAACGTATGTATAATTTTTTTTTGTATACAAACCAATAATCAAAATCTGGGTAACACATTTGATGGACTGAGCCTTTTGTTGACTTTGATAGGCAAATTTTATCATATATCAGAAATACTATCCAGAGGGCATGGGTCTATGGGTAAAATTTCAGATTTTGAAACCCAGTTCTCATGTCCATTCTGACAAGCAAGATATTTTGAGGCTTTGTTGCTATGGAAGTATTTCAAGGACATATTTCAAAGTATCAGGAAGTTAAGCATTTTGGCAATTGTCAATAATACTTAAACAGATAAGAGCTAATAAATCCCAGCTAAAACTGATGACAGAGAAGGAATAATTTAGGTGGGAGCAATTAACATTATCAGGATAAAAGATTGCTTGTCTTGTGATTTTCTCAGATTGAAGAATATGAAAATCTAAAACAGACTTGCTAGTACATGGACTTGGGAGGTGAGCTGGAAAACAATATATCCTGGAAAACAGGTAACTTCAGAGTAATTAAACTAAAACATTGGATAAAGCTGATTGGAAAGGGAAAAGGCAAGGAGACCTGGGAGAGAATTTCTGCATGGCTGTGTAAGACACATGGCACCAATTGGAAGGACATGCACCAAGAACTGTGAGTTACTACTTGCTCTATCCTTCAAATATTGAGGTATTTTCTTGGTGAACTATGAGTAAGAATGTGTTCTTACTTTTGATAGTCTAAGCCTATTACCTCTTCCTGACAATCTGGGCATAATGAAACATATATATATATATATATATATATATATTTGAATTTAGCACATTCTGGTGTAAAGTCTTGTTTAAACCCTTAATTGTCATGACTACCATGTTCATATACTACATCTTGCTCTAAATTAGCTTTTTATGGTGAAGCTTCTACATTTCTTGGGGTAACAAACTTGCTTCCAGGAGAGCCATATATATCCATTCATTGAGTTAGTGATTTACTCAGTTAATATTTAATGGGTGGCTTTTATTCAACAAGCACTCCTGTGTGTGTGTGTGTGTGTGTGTGTGTAAATGCAACAGAGGAAAAGAAAGTATGTAATAGTAATGGTGAGATGGTGGCGGGTGAGATCAGGTGAATTCCTGTTTTGAAAGGAGTGCAAAGGAAATTTCTCCCTCAGGAGGTGACATTTGAATCCATCTCCAATGGCAATGAGTTAGTCAGCCCTGCTGCTCTGGGAAGAAGGCATTCCAGCCAGGAAGTTACAGTTCAAAGAACCCCTGGTGAGAGGCACTGGGTTTGGTGGGACTGCAGGGAGGCCATGGGCTCAACTGGAGGGAGCAAGGAAGAAGAGGTAGCAGATTAAGTCAGAGGTGCAGGAGGCAGTGCCTGTGGACACTGTAGGGCTTTAGTAATGATGCTGAATGAGATTCACTTATTGTGGACTATTTGAGCAAAGAATGGCATCATGTAACCACTGAAGATGAAGTTGTTCTCTCCATCATGTCAGATCTAAAACTACAATATAGATGCAATAATGTGTGCTACCCTCACGACCCAGTTCACTCTGAAAAACATTTCTGTAGAACAGCCATTTTTGGTTTTTCCCTCTTTTTTTTTTTTTCAGTTGTTATTTGTGCTTATTTTTACTTTATGGGCTATTTGGTCTTGTTTCACAAGCTGATACTTATCACTTGAACTAATATCTCTTCTAATCACTTGAAACCAAAGTATGCTATTTTGGTAATGTCACTTTTTAGAAATTTTTATTGGAGTATAGTTGATTTACAATGTTGTGTTAGTTTCAGGTGTGAATCAGTTATACATATACATATACCTACTCTTTTTTTAGTTGCTTTTCCCATATAGGTCTTTACAGAGTATTGAGTAGAGTTCCCTGGGCTATACAGTATATCCTTAATAGTTATCTATTTTATATATAGTAATGTGTATATGAGGTTTTCCAGGTGGCGCTAGTGGTAAAGAACCTATTGCCAATACAGGAGACACAGGAGACATGGGTGCAGTCCCTAGGTCAGGAAGATCCCCTGGAGAAAGGCATGGTAACCCACTCTAGCATTTTTGCCTGGAGAATCCCATGGACAGAAGAACTTGGCGGACTACAGACCATAGGGTCTCAAAGAATCAGATATGACTGAGGCAACTTATCATGAACCCATGCAGTGTGTATATTTCAATATAATCTTCCAATTTATCCCTTCCCCACTTAACCATAAGTTTGTTTTATACATCTGTAACTCTATTTTTGTTTTACAGATAAGTTCATTGGTACTCTATCTTCAAATTCCATATGGTACAGCCATTTCAATACACAGATTATAAGGATTTTAATACCATCTTAATATCAGCTCACCTCTATATCTGAGGTGAAACTCTCTCAATATATGTATTTGTCATTAGTTAATACCCAACACTAAAATTATCTAAATTTTCTTTGATTTCATAAAGTGATCAAAATTTTGCATATTAATGATTTGATCACTATTTTAACAAAATAAAAAATAAAAGGATGGACACATGTACACCCACGGCTGATTCATGTCAATGTATGGCAAAAACCACTACAACATTATAATTAGCCTCCAATTAAAATAGATAAATTAAAAAAAATAAAATATACAGTATAGTGAAAAAATAAAATTTGTAGGAATGTTAAAAAATAAAATTTGCAAAAATGGAGGGTTGAAAAAATATAAAATAAAAGATAAAAAGGATTTTCTTATTAGTAAATACTCATATGGCACTCAGTAGTGTTTTGCTGTCCTAGCATGGCATCATGTGTAGTTATGACCTTTGTGCTAACTAAGGAATTAAGCACATAGGAGTCTCAAACCAGTTTGACTGATAAATGATCATGTTTTTGTTCAAAGAGAGAAATCATAAAAAACAATCAGGCTGCTGGTATATTTTGCATAGAAATTAACCTTGTTTGAAGTTCTGCTTCATTTTAACAGTTTATAAGATGTATTTAGAATACATAAAGTTTTCTATCAAAACAAATCCCCAGGCCAAAATAAAACCCAGTGTTCACTTGTCAGGAAGACATCCATTCCTACGAGAAAAACTGCTGAATTTTCAATGTGCTTGATTATACTATTTTCAGATCACACATTGACAAGCATTTTGCCCTGAAGATGGTATGGTCAAGCCTGTTTAAAATTCATAGATATTTTTCTCCTTACCAAGATGAATAGCTCAGCGTTGAACACTTTATATAGGTTAAAGCACCCTCCCCAAATTTTAAATGTTCCTGGAACCCTTCTTATCATGTAACCTGAACAACTTGGACATTCCCCTGTTTACTAGAATCTCATTACTACTGACCAAAGTACACCATTTAATTCAAGCTTGCAGACTATTGAACTCTTGCATGTGAATCTTCACTTTCCCTGTAAACTTGTGGAGTAAGATTTCATTGATCTGAAGTTAATCTTTTATACACCCCATAAATATATACAGCATTACAAAATATTGTTCCAGAATATCAATCTTTAGAATTCAAATTGGTTTGTTATAAAGCTTAAGCCTTTCATCATACAGGTAATGTTATCTTCCAAAATTTCTAGTGTTTTAAAACTTAACATAGCAGGCTGTTATAAGGAGTATCATTCACCTGGTTTTGCAGACAGACACTTTTTCACTTATAACAAAAGAGGAATCAATCAGTTTAAGCACAACAGAACTTGAGTCTTTTTGATTACTTAAGCATATGATGAAAATCTGTACCTCAGGCTCTGGAAATAAAATTTTATAGATCACAGAGATTTAAATATTTATTATTAAGCATACATATATGCATCTGTTAACATTAAAAGGATATATAGTAGAGTAGTACAATGAATTTTTTAAATATATGGAAGAAAGAGAATGCACTGGTCATAGCAAACACCCTCTTCCAACAACACAAGAGATAACTGTACATATGAACATCACCAGCTGGTCAATACCAAAATCAAAATGAATGTATTCTTTGCAGCCAAAGGCAGGGAATCCTATACAGTGAGCAAAACCAAGACTGGAAGATGACTGTGACTCAGATCATGAGCTCCTTATTGCTAAAGTCAGACATAAATTGAAGAAAGTAGGAAAAACCACCAGGCCATTCAGCTATGACCTAAATCAAATCCCTTATGATTATATAGTGGAAGTGACAAATAGATTCAAGGGATTCAATCTAATAGACAGAGTGCCTGAAGAACTATGGATGGAGGTTCATAACAGAGTAAAGGAGTCAGTGACCAAAACCTTCCCCAAGAAAAAGAAATGCAAAATGGTTGTCTGAGGCCTTACAAATAGCTGAGAAAAGTAGAGAAGTGAAAGGCAAAGGAGAAAGGGAAAGATATACTCATCTTAATGCAGAGTTCCAAAGAGTAGCAAGGAGAGATAAGAAAGCATTCTTAAGTGAAAAATGCAAAGATATAGAGAGAAATTGAATGGGAAAAACTAGAGATCTCTTGAAGAAAATGAGAGATACCAAAGGAACATTTCATGCAAACATGGGCATAATAAAGGACAGAAGTGATATGGACCTAACAGAAGCAAAAGAGATTAAAAAGAGATGGAAAGAATACACAGAAGAACTCTACAAAAAAAGACCTAAATAACCCAGATAAACAGGATGGGCTGGTCCCTCACCTAGAGCCAGACATCCTGCAGTGTGAAATCAGGTCGGCCTTGGGAAGCATCACTGCAAAGAAAGCTGGTGGAGTAATGGAATTCCAGCTGAGCTATTTCGTTTCCTAAAAGATGACCCTGTTAAAGTACTGCACTCAATATTCTAGAAAATTTGGAAAAGTTGGCAGAGGCCACAGGACTAGGAAAGTCAGTTTCATTCAAATCCCAAAGAAGGGCAATGCCAAAGAATGTTGAAACTACCACACAATTTCACTCATTTCACAGGATAGCAAGGTAATGCTCAAAATCCTTCAAGTTAGGCTTCAACAGTATATGACCCAAGAACTTCCAGATGTTCAAGCTGGATTTAGATCAAGCTGGATTTAGAAAAGGCAGAGGAACCAGAGATCAAATCACCAATATCTGCTGAATCATACAAAAAGCAAGAGAATCCAGAAAAATATCTACTTCTGTTTCATTGACAATGCTAAAGCCTTTGACTGTGTGGGTCACAACAAACTGTGGAAAATTCTTAAAGATATGGGAATACCAGACCATCTTACCTGCCTCCTGCGAAACCTATATGCAAGTCAAGAAGGAACAGTTAGAACCAGGCATAGAACAAAGGAATGGTTTCAAATTGGGATAGAGTACGTCAAGGCTATATATTGTCACCCTGTGTATTTAACTTATATGCAAAGTACATCATGAGACATGCCAAGCCAGATGAATCACAAGCTGGAATCAAGATTGCCAGGAGAAATATCAGTAACCTCAGATATGCAAATGCCACTACCCTAATGGCTAAGCTAAGAGGTACTGAAAAGCCTCTTGATCAAAGAGAAAGAGGAGAATGAAAATGCTGACTTTAAACTCAACATTCAAAAAATAAATATCATGGCATCTGGTCTGGTCATTCATGGCAAATAGATGGGGAAAAAATGAAAACAATTATAAACTGTAGTTTCTTGAGCTCCAAAATCACTGGAGATGGTGACTGCAGGCATTAAATTAAAAGATGCCTGCTCCTTGAAGAAAAGCTATGACAAACCTTGTTGTTCAGTGACTCAGTCATATCCAACTCTTTTGGACCCCATGTACTGCAGCATGCTAGGCTTACCTGTCTTTAACTGTCTCCCTGAGTTTGCTCAAACTCATGTCCATTGAGTCGGTGATGCCATCCAACAATCTCATCCTCTGGCATCCACTTCTTCACCTGCCCTCAATCTTTCTCAGCATCAGAGTCATTCTCAGTGAGTCAGTTCTTCATGTCAGGTGGCCAGAGTATTGGAGTTTCAACCTCAACATCAGTCTTTTAGATGAACATTCATGGTTGATTTCTTTTATGATTGATGGGTTTGATCTCCTTGCTGTCCAAGACACTCTCAAGAGTCTTCTCCAGAACCACAGTCCAAAAGCATCAATTCTTTGGTGCTCAGCCTTCTTTATGGTCCAACTCTCACATCCATACATGACTACTGGAAAAATCATAGCTTTGACTAGATGGATCTTTATTGGTAAAGTAATGTCTCTGCTTTTTAATATGCTGTCTAGGTTGGTCATAGCTTTTCTTCCAAGGAGCAAGTATATTTTAATTTGATGGCTGCAGTCACCATCTGCTGTGATTTTGGAGCCCAAGAAAGGACATGCACTCATCTTCTCTTGTGAAAACACCAAATTTGCAACTAGTTGCTGAACAGCCATGGACAGGAGAATGTTGGAACCCACCAGTAAAAGATACCCCACATCCAAAGGCAAAGAGGAAGCCACAGCAAGACAGTAGGAGGAGTGCAACCACATTTAAAATGAAACCTCATACCACCGCCATCCCCCCCACCCGAGATGCTTGGAGAGCACAAAAAAAATCTTGTTCACACCAGGACCCAGGGAAAGGAACAGTTGCCACCACAAGAAACTGAAGCAGACCAGCCGGTGACTGTTTGAGGGTCTCCTGCAGAGGCATGTGTCTGCAGTGGCCTACCATGAGGACAGGGGCTCTGACAGCAGCAGGCCTGGGAGGCATGATGTGTCGCATGAGTCCTTGTGGAGGAGGTCACCGTTAGGCCCACTACAGAGCCACCAGGTGGGCAATGCACAAACTGGAGAGCAATTATATCAAAGAAGTTCTCGCATTGTTGCAAAAGTTCTAGACCTCACAAAAGACTTGCCAACCTGAGGATCTGGCAGAGGGACTGAGAATCCCCAGGGAATCTGACTTTGAAGGTCAGCAGGATTTGATGACAAACTTAGACATTTTTCTAAAAACAGACATATCACTTTGCTGACAAAAGTCCACATAGTCAAAGCTCTGGTTTTTCTAGTAGTAATGTACAGATATGAGAGTTGGATCATATATAAGGCTGAGTGCCAAAACATTGATGCTTTCAAACTGTGGTGCTGGAGAAGACTCTTGAGAGCCCCTTGGATAACAAGGAAATCAAAGCTGTCCATCCTAAAGAAACCAATGCTGAATATTCATTGGAAAGATTGATGCTGAAGCTGAAGCTCCAATACTTTGGCCATCTAACTTGAAGAACCAACTCATTGGAAAAGACCCTAATGCTGGGATAGATTGAGGGCAGGAGCAGAAAAGAGTGATAGAGGATGTGATGGTTGGATGGCATCACCAATTCAATGGACATGAGTTTGAGCAAACTCTGGGAGATAGTGAAGGACAGGAAGTCTAGTGTGCTGCTGTTCATGGGGTCACAAAGATTCAGACACAACTGAGCAACTGAATAACAACAACAATATATGAAAGAAAAGGTATGAACCCCTGGTCAGTACAGTTTAGAGAATACATTAAAACCCAAGTATTTACCAATTTAACCTAAATGAATGAAATGTTCTTGTTGGGACCATGTAAATTGCCATGATCAGGTTTCATTGCCAAGGGGCTTCCTATTGTGCCATGCAGAAAAGTGTCCAGATTTTCCAGATTTTTCTTGTTTTACAAGTGTCAACTTTCTTATTTTAAAGTTAAATAACTAAATGCATTAGTTTGCTATTGACATATAAGAAATTACCACACAACCTAGTGCTTTAAACAGTACTTTCATTAGTTCTCAGTTCTATAGGTCAGAAATAAGTTGGCTCATCAAAAGTTCTCTGCTAATAATCTCATAAGGCTGAAATCAAGATGCTGATCAGACTGGGGTCTTATCTAGAGGGTCTGAGGAAGAATCTGCTTCAAATATATAAGTTTTAATAGAATTCCTTTCCTTGTGGTTATAGTACCCGGTTTCCATTTCTTTGCTGACTGTCAGATCTGGATTGTATTTGGCATGAATATGCATTCTTCACAATAAGAACACTTCTGTCTCTAAGTGAGTAATAGTAGGTCAAATCCTTTGCAAAATGGAATCTTCCTGACTTCTGTTGCCAGCCAGAGAAAACTGGAATATTTAACATTCCTTTTAGAGAGTTCATATGACTAGGTAGTATCCAACCAAATAACCTCCCCTATTGATTAACTAGAAGTTAACTGATTGGTAACCTTAATTACATCTGAAAAACCCCTCACATGAGAAAAATATTTGCTATTTAAGGTAACATATAACCATGGCTGTGATATCCATATTTCAGTCTTAGGGAATAAGTGGAAAAATTTGGGAGGAGGGATGCTATTTTAGAATTCTGCCTACCATAATTCTCAAGACGATTTTTGTGGGCTAAATAAAACCAATTTTTGTAGACTATGAGGTGTGCCTATTTAGACCTCTTAGACTATTTAGATCTCTGAGAGAAGAATTTATGCTTCTGTCCAATCTTATTTATTCATTCTAGGGATGCCCTAATATCTGCTACTGTTCTTGTGGTCTTACACTGTTACATCATTCCCTTTTACAATGTTATCTGTCTGCTTTAACTTTTCATTTTTGAGTTTACAACATTTATTCAAATGTCTAATGACCATTATGTTTTTACATATGCATTTTTTCAAAACAATTATTTCTCTGGTGTGCACTAAAAAGAGCAGCCTGCTGGGACTTTTGGAAATTCTGGGAACTGTTGTTCTGTTCATTGGTTTCCCAGTATTCTCTCCACAAAAGAAAGAGTTATTTCACTTGTGTTTCTTCTCTGTTGGTCTTTTTTCTTCTGGATCAATCAGGAGTTTTACTTGCATTTTGACATGGATGGTCACTTCTGATTTAAGACTTAAAGTGAAAACAGATTCCTTTCCCTCACAACCTCTCACAACCTTCACCATCTATAGGTGACTTTGTTTTCTACTTCCCAGAAAAAGAAAAACAAGAATACATCAGTTGGGTAAACCCTCAACTTGCTATAGGCAAGTCTCTCTGTCTCTCAGTATACTTCCCATGTATAATGAATGACTCCTGTGAACCAGGTACTGTTCTAGTACATGAATATAAAACTTTGGCCAAAAATATAGCATTTTTATCAGTGCTTCAAGAAGAAGCAGACAATAAATTAAAAAATTCCATGTGTATAATGTGAAGTTGGATTGTATATGGCAAAAAAAGATAATAAAGTAGGAAGAAGAGAGAAAATGGTATCATGGTGAGATGAGGATTATTCTGCTGAATTTGGTGTCAGACAAGTCCTCTCTGAGAGAGGAATAATTGGGAGAAGACTTAAAGGTGATGAGAAAATGAATAGTCAAGATTTGTCAGGGAGAGGCTTCTAATCAGAGAACAAGAAGTCCAAGACTCTAAAGCTGAAGCATGTCTAATGGACTTGAAAAGAGTTTGGAGGACCCTTGTGGTTACAACAGAGTGTGAACAGGGATAAAGTGGGTAACAGAGGATTAGTCGGGGACTTGTATGCCATGGTAAAGAATTTAGCTTTAATTCTAAATGAAATAGGAAGTCATTGGAAGATTTTGATCAAATGGTGATATGATCTGATTTCATTTTTAAAGGATCCCTTTGGGTGCTGTGTTGGAAACACAATATAGGCAAAAGGCAGAAGCAGGGAGATCAGATGGGCAACACAATTGTCCAGGCAATGTGCTGGTCTATACTGTTGTCATATTTTGGTAAAAAAATTGTGGAGAAAATCATTGCAACTTGGGTTCAAACTTTTCACACAAAAGATATAAGAGGAAAATATACATGAATCTTTTATTTTTATAGTACCATGTTAAATTTTATATTTCTAGGTTGAATTTTAAGAAATACCAATGTAAAATTCCAAAGCACTTTGTTGTATTTAAGCAGAAAGCCTCAAGGAAGGTTTTTTTTCTTTTTTCCCTTTTAAAAGGGATTAGCCCAATAGCAGTATCTTGAAGTTAAGAATAATTTTCATGACTGAGTACTGATTTGACTCTCAACATTTTTCTAATTATTCTGACTACTGATTATGAATGACAACTATCTACATATACATTCCCGGTTACTTAGTGCAGATCAACAACAATTTTTGGGTAGATTATTATTGAACAAGTATCTATTTTGTCTTCCTGTCATTCATTCATTCTTCTGAACAACAGAGAGGATGATTTTTCTAAATCCTAAACTACCATTCTATTTAAAATCTTTAGGAACATACCTGGTCATTTCCATATAAAATTGAACCCTTTAAAATGTTATACATTATCATTCACGATTTTAGTTATTTTGCTTCACAAATAATTTTACAATGTCTTTTGCCTTCCCTGGGATACGACCAATTATAATAAAATAAATCCATTTATATAAGTTGTTATATCCATTAAAGTATATGTTTATTACTGTAGTTTATTGAAATTACCATAATTCCAAGTAGGCCACAATCATCAGTCTATATTATATATGTATGTAATTAAATAGGTACTTACAGTTACAGATATATTTATAAATACTTATAAGTATCTATAGAATACTTATAGATAATTCTGAATCAGCTGATACATAATTATTTGTTTACACCAGGGCTTCCCACTATCTACTGAATGTTTGTAGATAATTCTATATCAGCAGATACATAATTATTTGTTTACATTACCTATAATTAATTATACATCTCTTTATAGTGTAAAAGTTAAGCACACATTTGTTTCAAAGTGAATACTTAATGTGTTAGAGAAAACACTAAGTTAAAATCAAATGTACTTTTAAGCACACTATGTTAAAAATATAAATGTTGAAAGCTGATTCTAATATTGTTAATCATAAAGTAAAAGATATGAATTACACCCATTTTAGATCAGATTTAGGAGAGCAGTTTACTGAGATGAAAAATTGCTGTCATTAAGGTTTGGCTTCATCTACAAAGAATTTCCATGATGAAATTTGGAAGACAACTTTAAAATCTGGTGTACTTTCTAAGGCATTGAAAATCATTATGGAATTTATTTCTTCAGAGACATTGCTATTGTCCACAAGGAGCAAGCATAGCTGAACTTACTTTATTACAGAGTCTTGAAATAAATCGTTGTGAACCATATAACTTGCATTCCCTTTCAGAAATGTGTGTAATTTAAAGCTGCAAAGTGCTAAGCAGCATTATGTGTCTAGACGATAATGTCTATAGATTTATCCAGAAAAAAAGTATGATACAGATATTATGAGAAGGGGAAATAGAGCATTTGAGGTCACTTTGGGGTGCTGAAAGAGGAGAGTGAAAAAGTTGGCTTAAAGCTCAACATTCAGAAAATGAAGATCATGGCATCCGGTCCCATCACTTCATGGGAAATAGATGGGGAAACAGTGGAAACAGTGTCAGACTTTATTTTTCTGGGCTCCAAAATCACTGCAGATGGTAATTGCAGCCATGAAATTAAAAGACACTTACTCCTTAGAAGGAAAGTTATGACCAACCTAAATAGCATATTCAAAAGCAGACATATTACTTTGCCAACAAAGGTCCTTCTAGTCAAGGCTATGGTTTTTCCAGTAGTCATGTATGGATGTGAGAGTTGGACTGTGAAGAAAGCTGAGTGCTGAAGAATTGATGCTTTTGAAATGTGGTGTTTGGAGAAGACTCTTGAGAGTCCCTTGGACTGCAAGGAGATCCAACCAGTCCATTCTGAAGGAGATGAGCCCTGGGATTTCTTTGGAAGGAATGATGCTAAAGCTAAAACTCCAGTACTTTGGCCACCTTATGCGAAGAGTTGACTCATTGGAAAAGACTCTGATGCTGGGAAGGATTGGGGGCAGGAGGAAAAGGGGACGACAGAGGATGAGATCGCTGGATGGCATCACTGCCTTAATGGATGTGAGTCTGAGTGAACTCCGGGAGTTGGTGATGGACAGGGAGGTCTGGCGTGCTGCAGTTCATGGGGTCACAAAGAGTCAGACACGACTGAGCTATTGAACTGAACTGAACTGAACTGGGGTGCTGAGAGTGCTGAGTTGAGTAGCTTTGTGGGTAACATCTAATGTCCTGCCATATGATTTTTTTGTCTCCATGTGAAATGAGGAGTTTGACCTGATTATCTTGGAATTAACATAGCATCATAAAGCTGGAGATCCAGGATTAAAACTTAGAAATACTTATTAAGTCTTACTTGACTTTGTGTTTGTCGTGAGCAAAAGCATTTTTCCCCAAACCTAAATTTAATATGCTAATTTGGATAAAACTATGAATAAAATATTTAATAATTGAATCTCATATTCTGAGTTGTAAACTTTGTATCAAATGATATATTCTTTTCTCTAACGGAAAACATCTTTGCAAATGTAGCGACTGGAAATAGGTCTTTTCCTTTTTATCTGTATCAGTTGTATTGAATTTGGTTGGTTACAAATGCTTTGCATATGTCACCATAGGCTCTCATCTGATCTGTATATCTACATGGTCAGATCTTTAGACAGATATATGTATGCTGCTGCTGCTGCTGCTAAGTCGCTTCAGTCGTGTCCGACTCTATGCGACCCCATAGACAGCAGCCCATCAGGCTCCCCCGTCCCTGGGATTCTCCAGGCAAGAACACTGGAGTGGGTTGTCATTTCCTTCTCCAGTGCATGAAAGTGAAAGTGAAGTTGCTCAGTTGTGTCTGACTCTTTGCGACCCCATGGAGTGCAGCCCACTAGGCTCCTCCTTCCATGGGATTTTCCAGGCAAGAGTACTGGAGTGGGGTGCCATTGCCTTCTCCGATATATGTATAGAGATAGATAAATAGATAATTGATAGATTGGATAAAGGATAACTATATTTGGTTTGAATTCTTGTCAGGCTCCAAATTGGTTCACCATCATATTTATTTTCCAGGTAGTAGGAAGATGGAAAAACAGGTTGTGAAAAGCACTAATGCTTTTTAAATAAAGATCTGCCAAAGTCTGTTGGTTTCCATTGTTCAGGAGACAGTGCTATGTCAAGTGATTCTAGAAAACATAGTCTTTATCTTTTATAAATATGTGAGCAGCTAAACCTGAGGGTTTTATTGCTGAATAGGAAGGAGAGAATGAATGCATATTTTGGAGTAACTGACAATCTCTGCACAGATTATGTCTATAGAGTAGTAAGGATATTATGCCTAATAATAATAATTATGGCAAAATGCCACATATAGAACTAAAGAAATTTAAATAAAATGGACAGTGATTTGTATCACTAGACTATTTAACTATGTTGTTGTGTTGTTTAGTCACTAAGTTGTGTCCTACACTTTTGTGACCCCATGGACTGAAGTCTGCCACGCTCCTCTGTTCTTAGGAATTTCCATGCAAGATACTGGTTTAGGTTGCTATTTCCTTCTTCATGGGGATTTTCTCAACCCAGGGATCAAACCCACATCTCCTAGATTGGCAGATGGTTTCTTTTCCAGTGAGCCACCAGGGAAGCACTATTTAAAAATACTTGATAATAAATAGTCTTTGTTATTTCTCTTCTCTCCTTTATGAATGTCTGTGGAAAGATATTGATTTCCCTGGATATGTAATAGTGTCACTTGATATTTTACTCATTCGTTCCCTCTTTCTTCCTTTTGTTCTGTGTTTTGGGGAAAACTTTAATTTCACTTTTCCAGTGAATAACTTTAATCTTTACCCTGTGTCTGTTCTGTTATTCAATCCAGTTATTAGTGGTGATAAATTTTAAAAATTTGCATCTTATGATTAAACTACCAGATTTATATAGCACTGTGTTTTATTATACTGAGCATAATACCTTTCATTCCTTCCCTTAATATTCATCCTTTTTAGTTTAGAATTTTAACTTGATTCTCTATATTAACTATTGTAGTTAATATCGAAAAGTGACTAATTCTCAATGATTAATTTTCTTGACTTCAATGCTTTCAACAGTTGATTTTTCTCAAATAATTGTCCACCATCATTTTAAAAGGACATAGCTTAATCATATTTGGAAACTTGAGTCTGATTTCTCAGTCCAAATCAGAATCTCTGTCAGCATGATTATAGCTCGATGGTGAATCTGATTACAGGCACTTTGCCTCCAGGGCATGCCAAAGTACTAGACTGACAGTCAAAGACACATCCAGTCTGGGAATGGGGCCAAAGTCTGAAACTGGGCCCTGTCCAACATCTCTATTGTCACAACCATCTCTGCATCTGTGGGAACTCCCTTGATAAAGATCTCCACCTGGGGCTTGCCTCTACTCTAGTGTTTCATGTTGATTTCTGCTACTCCACACTGGGGAAAAATGCTCTGTGCATTTGTGGCCGTGATTGACTTCCTTGTGAAAGACTCTCAATTCTCTGAGCGTTGAATTTCTTACTTTGGAGCAGGGTCAACTCTTGTAGTATTGACATTTGGAACCAGGTAATTTTTTGCTGTGAAGAGTAGTTCTGGAAATTTCGAATGTTCCAGAAATTCCCTGACCCATACTGTCTATATAACAATAGCACCCAGCACCCCACTTTCATGCCTAGTTATTACAACTGAAAATGTCTTCAGACATTGCCAAAGGCCCTCCAGGAAACAAAACAGCCTGTGATGAAAACCACTGCCTTAGGGATTTTACAAGGTTGGGAGTCGGGGGAGATTGCTCATGAAAAATACTTTTGTGGCAAGTTGTGTTATCATTCTGGGGTGCTTGGTGCTTCTCCTCTAATTTAGTATCATTGTCATTTTGTTTTCAGGAAATTCTGAAACATCTTGCTATTGAGAACTACCGTTCCAGAGTTTTCCAATTATCTACTCTTACTTAATTTTATATCGCCATTTTATACCACTGACCACCATGTATTCATCTCAGATTCTCTTTTCTCTTTGATTCTAAAGCACATTCTAAAGCCCCTCCTCATTTTTCTTCCATGTCATTTCTTTGCATCCACAGTGTTTCCTCTTTTCAAAATTCTGGAATTTCCCCTCCATTGCCGCTTTGCTCTCCATACTTCTGCTCTGCTGTCATAGTACCCTGTGTCTATATACTTAGACTGTAGGCTCTGGAGTGGAACAGCCTAGATGTAAAATGTATGGCCTTCAGTAAGTCTTAAAACTAAGGTTCATTTTTCCATCTATAACGTGTGGGTTAGTAATAGACATTCCATCATGATAATTTTTTAAATGGTGCATACAATTCACTTAACACAGATTCTGATACATATCAAGTATCAATAAATGTTGAATTGTGTTTGCACACTATTTATCACTTTCCATTGAAATTGAAGATTTGCTTGTGTCCCCTCTAAAATCTCAGTCCACTTGGTTTTCTAGATATGATATTTCAAATTGCTAACATACTATAACTCAGGTAAAGGTACTGGATTGTGGAAATGCAGTTCATATCCATAAAAAGTAGTTCAGTGTGAATGAGTGTAGAATTTGTGAGATGAAACAGTGGAAAGAGAAAGTCAACGTATTAAACTATAGTCAGTTCCTATGAGACAGAGATGGAAAGAATGGAGGTGAGGAAGCAGAGGCTGATACCTCAGGAACTGATGTAGACCTCAGGCAGACTGTGTTCTAGAATAAGAGATCAATGGGACAAGTAGAGGAAAACTCAATAGTATATATATTAGCCTACATAAATTGGCATTAGGAAATGAGAAAAATCAGCACATTATTAACAATAATTCTATAAAAATCTCTTTAAGAACATATTTTAATAGGTTTTCTAGTAGAGATGGGGAGTAAAACATGGACAAAGATAGAAAAGATTATAGTTGGATGGAAAGGATGAAACTTTGAATCATTATAACTTGTTACAGTAGAAGCTGATGAAAGAGTGATATGCTTTAAAAGTATCAAAAATGTTTTCCTAACGTTTCATAATGTATGTATGCTTATCAGCAATTCCTAGCAATCTGCATTAGCAAAGTGTAAATATGAAGATACCACAGTCATCTTAAAAAGGTTGGAATAACTTTCACTGATTGTTGTTTTATTGACACTATTTCATGAAGTTTATATTAACATTAGTAGTGCCAAGCTGTTTTTGCTGGCAAATGAGATAACATTATGTATTTAATGATATCTTAATAGTATATTGATGATTGCATAGCAAGATTTATATGGGGAGATAAGCAGTTTTAATCTGCTATCAGATTAAACCAGTTGAAGAAAAAATGTACTTTAATGTTCCTCTGTTACTTGGTGTGTCTTTGACATCCAGCTTCCAAACAGCAGAATTCAGTGACTTATAGCCTGCTTTATTTTGGGTATTTGTAAATGAATGCATGATTCAATAAGTTTCCCAAAGCTTATTTCTGTAGACAAAATACATTATCAATTGATGGATGTCTGTCAACACATGTATGAAGTCATAGTTATGGTTCACTCTTACTTGCACACACCAGCTCTTTTTTTAAAGGACTTTATTTTATAGAGAAGTTTTAGGTTCACAAGAAAACTGAGCTGAATGTACTGAGATTTCCATGTACCCTCTACATGCATACCCTATCCCACTATCCATATTCCCCACCAGACTGGAACAAGTTGTGCAAATGCATGACACATCATTAGCACTCACAGGACATGTTCCATAGGGCACACTCTTGATCTTGTACATTTCATAGCTTTGACCAATGTACAATGATATGTATGCATCATTATAGTAACTTACAGAATACTTTCACTGACTTAAAATTGCTCCTTGGAAGAGAAACTATGACAAACTTAGACAGCATGTTAAAAATCAGAGACATCACTTGGCTGATAAAGGTCCGTATAGTCAAAGCTATGATTTTTCCAGTAGTCATGTACAGATTTGAGGGCTGGATTATAAAGAAGGAAGAACACTAAAGAATTTATGCTTTCAAATTGCTGTGTTGGAGAAGACTCTTGAGAGCCCCTTGGACAGTAAGGATATCAAAGCAGTCAATCATAAAGGAAATCAACCCTGACTATTCATTGGAAGGACTGATGCTGAAGCTCCAATACTTTGGCCACCTGATTCAAAGAGCAAACTCATTGGAAAAGACCCTGTTACTGGGAAAGATTGAGGGAAGGAGGAGAAGGGGGAAACAGAGGATAAGATGGTTGGAAGGCATTACCAATTCAATGGACATGAGTTTGAGTAAACTCCAGGAGATAGTAAAGGACAGGAAAGACTGGTATGCTGCAGTTCATGGGGTTGCAAAGAGTCAGACATGACTTAGTGACTGAACAACAAAAACAAAAACCATCTATGCCCTACCTCTTCATCTGTCCTTCCCCTGTACTAGCTCCCTTTAAATAGTGTAAACAATAACATGATAATCTTTCATATAGCAGTGATACAAAAATAAGAAAGCAAAATGGGTGAAATTAACTAAATGAATAATGACCATTTCTATGGCAGTGATGAGTTAGTGTAATTGTGCCTTTGTTGTTGTTTAGTCACTAAGTTGTGTCCAAGTTTTGTGACCCCATAGACTGAAGCCCACCAGGCTCCTATGTCCATGGGATTGCCCAGGCAAGAATACTGGAGTAGGTTGCCATTTCCTTCTCCAAAAAATGTTTAATTAATGATATTTGATAGATCAACATATCCTTATGATGATTTCATGCTTTTACAAATATGGAAGTCCTAAAGTTACAGCTCATTTCTACCATTCTTATTCCAGGACTATAAAGACACAAAATGCAATCTAAAAAACACTGTGATGTATCTACAGTAATGTATGTTTTTGCCATTTTAATAAGAGTGTCAGAATTTTAGATATTTCTATTTATTTAATGAAGAAAAAAATCATTTGAAGCATCAAAACAGTTAGTTCAATTGAAAGTAGTGTTGCCATTTGTTTGGAAATTGAACATTTATTTTAATATAGATTATCGTTAACATTCATTTCTGTTTTGGTCATTCATAAAGCCATGTATGAAATATAGTAACAAAAACATGGCATCTCAATGTCATATAATCTTTATCAAATAGATTCTGCTTATTTAAGTACATTTTCTTTAGCATTTCCATTGGAGCATAAGTCTGCCAAGACATAATTTTCCTCAAAATTTCATCATTTTTCTTTCAAACATCAAAGTCAAAAATAAGAGCTATTTTGGGGTATTCATTTAGACTTCACTGAATCCATAAAAATACATATATAAGTGTATATATATATATATATATGTTACATATATATATATGTTTTCTATATATATATGTGTGTGTATATATATATAAAACAAACTGAAAAAGAAACATAGACACAAAATTGAAAATATAGAACAAAAAGTAAATTTAGTTTTACATTGAGTCCTGCTCAATGTAAAATTTGAGCAGCAATGCTTTATTCTGTTCCTATAAGCTTTGAAAGCAACACAGGAATCCCAATAAAATACAGGATTAAAGCTAAATGAAATGAAAATCATGCTAATTCCAGACAGGGGCCTTCAAAGCCAATATCTAATCAGTTTTGTTATCTTTCTCTGTCTCACACTAACACGAGTCACCAGCATCTTGAATTTGGATTATTAAAATAGCTTCCAAGTCTATTTTTTCCTTTCACCTTTCACTACTCTTGCACATACACATAGTATATTCTCCACACAGAAGTTTGACTCTTTAAGAATGAGCATATATTGTCATTTCTTCCCAGCAAACCTCCAGTGGCTTCCAAACACTTAGAGTAAAATCTGAACTTCTGAAACTATCTAGTGCATCTATGTGTCATTTGGCTGTTGAATGTCACTGTGGCTCATTTAGCAGGTTTTTTTTTTCCTCCATTATAGTTACACTGAACTTTTCTACTATTCCAGAACACTCACAAAAGCTCTTAAATCAAGGACTGGACACTTGCTATTCCAAAAATAGAAGGACCTTTGTTGACAAAGTTACCCTACTTAATTTTTATATACAGCATTTAATGTTATCCATTATTGTGTATTTTCTGATATTATGTCTCCTCAGTGGAACTAAGCCCTATAAGCTAAGGAGCTGTTTTTGTTTACTCTGAAGGGACTACTATATAACATAGTATCTAACACATCAATTGGGAAGTCAATAAAGTTTTAGTAATACATTAAAGATTTAATAATGACATAATAATATAGTTTATTTTTTTCCATCACAGAGGAATTTATTAAAGGGATTTCATAATGGGAAATGGGGCTTCCATGGTGGCCCAGATGGTAAAGAATCTGCCTGCAACGTAGGAGACCGGGTTTGATCCCTGGGTCGGGAAGATCCCCTGGAGAAGGGAATGGCAACCCACTCCAGATTCCTTGCCTGGAAAATCTCACAGACAGAGAAGCCTGGCAGACTATAGTCTATGGGTCACAAAGAGTCGGACACAACTGAGTGACTAACACTTTCCCTTTTTCATAAGGAGGAATACAATGTTAGTCAATATCTGACAATGTACCTAAATGATACAATAGTTGGGTTTGTAGAACTGTTTAAGGGTTGATAAGTGTAGTTCAAGATGTAATTTCCAAGTATAACTCAGGAAAAGCCACCTTTTTATGGTAAGGCATGAGGGAATGACATGTAAAATAATGTGATCTAAATTACAGTTATACAATTCCAGTTTGGTTCTTGCACAATAAATAAATTAGAAGAACTACTGATGATACCCTTCATATACTGTCCATATTTTTCTCTTGAGGGGGATTTTGATCAAAGTTTGGCAATAAAAATCTGAGGTTACACTTTATGTAAGAACTTGAGAACTTAAAACACAGCATTAGACCCATGCCAAGAAGAAAATTAATTATAAATCATATAAATATACATTATTTAAAATAGTTTCCATAGTTTTGAAGTTTCAAATTCAAACTTAAAAATGACTGCTGTCTTTTTAATTGTTTGCTGTGGTTGAAAGCATTCCCTGTAGATCTTAGCTAACTTTAAACAGCAAAGGCATCTTTGTATGAAAGTCTAATATCAAAAATGATATAAATAGAACTGCCTTATGATCCAGCAATCCCACTGCTGGGCATACACACTGAGGAAACCAGAAGGGAAAGAGACACATGTACCCCAATGTTCATCGCAGCACTGTTTATAATAGCCAGGACATGGAAGCAACCTAGATGTCCATCAGCAGATGAATGGATAAGAAAGCTATGGTACATATACACAATGGAGTATTATTCAGCCATTAAAAAGAATACATTTGAATCAGTTCTAATGAGGTGGATGAAACTGGAGCCTATTATACAGAGTGAAGTAAGCCAGAAAGAAAAACACCAATACAGTATACTAACGCATATATATGGAATTTAGAAAGATGGTAACAATAACCCTGTGTACGAGACAGCAAAAGAGACACTGATGTATAGAACAGTCTTATGGACTCTGTGGGAGAGGGAGAGGGTGGGAAGATTGGGGAGAATGGCATTGAAACATGTAAAATATCATGTATGAAATGAGTCGCCAGTCCAGGTTCGATGCACGATACTGGATGCTTGGGGCTGGTGCACTGGGACGACCCAGAGGGATGGAATGGGGAGGGAGGAGGGAGGAGGGTTCAGGATGGGGAACACATGTATACCTGTGGTGGATTAATTTTGATATTTGGCAAATCTAATACAGCTATGTAAAGTTTAAAAATAAAATAAAATTAAAAAAAAAAATGATATATAAGTGTGGAGGCACTGTAGACATTACTTTATTCCATGTTGGCAACTGCTTCTGCATTTTAAATCTTAAAAGCCCTCAAAATTCTATCTAAATGGGGAGCCTCTAAATAGCCCAGTAGAAAAAAATTGATTAAGAATTTGATTATTAGAAAAATAAATATAAAATTTAAAGGTACAGATTTTATGAAAAAATGGTATTTTTCTTCCCCCTTGTCCTTATACATTTACTCCTGATTCTTTTTTAATAGCAGAGCCTGGAAGGCCAGCATCATATATGTTATGCTAATTTTCTTATTGTGGGGATTGAAAGAAGAAAGCTATTGTTTTTACCAAGTGTTGTAATTTCTGGTTTGGCCAAAGAAGATAAAGATTTGGAACTCATTCTGACAGCTAAAATAATTGTACTTTTAAATCTGGATTAGATAGGAAATCCAAAGTTTTTCTTAAAGTAGGTTATTTCTTTTACTAGGCAATTAATGCTACAAATAATCCATCAATATTTAATGATGGATCCTGATGATCTAAAAAAACAGAATTGTTTGTAATATGTGCTGTAGATACCATGGATGATTGCTTTAAAATTTTAGTCAATATCATCACAATACTAACTTAATATTTTGTTAGTGTTACTTTTAAACACTGCTTTTTTATAGTTAGCAAAAATATTGAAAATGATTGTAGTGTTCACTTTGTTATTTTTTAAACAGCATTTTGTTTGTTATGATATTCAATTTAACATCAGTTTTATGAGATGCAAACAAAAAAAGAACTCTATAAAAGAGATAATATGTACACTGCATTCCTCATTTTGAATGGTCACATAAACATTAGCAGATAAATGTTATCGAACTTGTGTAGATATTCCAAATACCAAAATCTGACAACTCACTTTACATTTCATGAAAGTTGTTATCTTCACTGGAATGCAAACTCTGGGAAATCGAGATAAAGTGTCTTCCTCTCTCATACATTTTTTTTTTAATGTACAGTTGAAAAAAAAATGTACAGTTGATTCTTGAACAACACAAGGGTTTGGGGCATGTTGACTCTCAACTCATTGGGAAATCTGCATATAATTTTACATTGACTCTTTCTATGCAGGATTTCACATCCACAAATTCAGCCAACCTGGAACTAGGCAGTACTATAATATGCATTTTTAAAAAATGCATGAAAGTGGACCTGTGCAATTCAAACCTATGTTGTTCAGGGGTTAACTGCATGTGCACACACTTGTTACACTTGCTGGAGCCCTACACTCTTAAAAATATAAACTAAATATTGCTTTCTAATACAGTAGTGTATTTAAAATATATAGCTAACAGTAAGGACAGCTACCTCTTAAAGAAAATACAGTGTCTATTAGGTAGAGGGCAAAGTGTGTAAAATGTGTATCACAGTTCAATCTCTTTACAGCTCTGTCAGATTAAGGAAAAGAGCTTTGGGTCAGGACATTCAACTAGTCATTGGCAAAGACTTAATTGATTCATATCAAATTATTATTTCTAAATAGTACAATATGCAGTCTTTAAGATCTCAGATAAATCCATTAACTAATTAAATGTTTATTGAGTGCTTACTATATACTGGGTACCGGTCTAAGTGTTGGTGGTATAGCTGACACTATTGCAAAATCTAATAATAAAATTGTGAACAACAAAAAAAATTCTAGTTTTTGTGGAGTTTAGTGAGAAGAAATATACAATACAATGAATAAATACGTTGTAGAGAATTTAGAAGGTGATAGAAGACCTGGAAATGAATAGAGCTGGATAAGGGGGATCAGGAATGAGAGGGAGGGGAAGGGGTGGGAGGAATGTAATCTGAACATAAGAAACACATTATTCTAATTTATAGAATGGAAAACTAGCAATCAATGAACTATTAGGTTATTCTTTCTTATCCCTTATTTTGATAGTAATGTAATTTACAAAGCAAAGAAAGAGTAGAGAAAGGCATAATCGTATTTCTTTATGTCACTGGTAAGATGTATAATGTAAATCCCCCAATTCCCTTTCTAATTAATTAATTTTATTTTTGGCCTGCTGAGTCTTCATTGCTGTAAGCAGGCTTTCTCTAGTTGCAGGAAGTGGGGGCCACTCTTCATCGTGGTGCATGGGATTCTCATTGCAGTGGCTTCTGTTGCAGAGCACAGGTTCTAGGGTGCGTGGGCTTCTGTAGTTGTGGCAAGCAGGCTCAGTGTTTTGGCTTCTGGGCTCTAGAGATGCTCAGTAGTTGTAGTACATAGGCTTACTTGCCCCACAGCATGTGGAATCCTCTAAGACCAGGGATCAAACCTGTGTCCCCCGCATTGGCAGGCAGATTATTAACCACTGGATGACCAGGGAAATCCTATTTTAACCTATTTTAAGGGTGCAGTTCAGTGGCATTAAGTATATTCACATTTTGTATAACCATCACCAGTATCTATCTCCAGAATATTTTTTATCAGAACATTTTCATCATCATAGAAACTCTGTGTCAATTAAACTATAATGCTCTATTTTTCCTCTCTTCAGCATGTGGTAATAACTATTTTACTCTCAGTGCCTGTGATTTTGGCCTATTCCAGTTATATCATATAACTTATTTTGCATAGCATAATATATATAATTATATATATAATATATATAATAAATTTGCATAGCATAATATCAAGATTGCTGGGAGAAATATCAATAACCTCAGATATGCAGATGACACCACCCTTATGGCAGAAAGTGAAGAGGAACTAAAAACCCACTTGATAAAAGTGAAAGAGGAGAGTGAAAAAGTTGGCTTAAAGCTCAACATTCAGAAAACAAAGATCATGGCATCTGGTCCCATCATTTCATGGGAAATAGATGGGGAAACAGTGGAAACAGTGTCAGACTTTATTTTGGGGGGCTCCAAAATCACTGCAGATGGTGACTGCAGCCATGAAATTAAAAGACACTTACTCCTTGGAAGGAAAGTTATGACCAACCTAGATAGCCTATTCAAAAGCAGAGACATTACTTTGCCAACAAAGGTCCATCTAGTCAAAGCTATGGTTTTTCCTGTGGTCATGTATGGATGTGAGAGTTGGACTGTGAAGAAGGCTGAGCGCCGAAGAATTGATGCTTTTGAACTGTGGTGTTGAAGACTCTTGAGAATCCCTTGGACTGCAAGGAGATCCAACCAGTCCATTTTGAAGGAGATCAGCCCTGGGATTTCTTTGGAAGGAATGATGCTAAAGCTGAAACTCCAGTACTTTGGCCACCTCATGCGAAGAGTTGACTCATTGGAAAAGACTCTGATGCTGGGAGGGATTGGGGGCAGGAGGAGAAGGGGACGACAGAGGATGAGATTGCTGGATGGCATCACTGACTTGATGGATATGAGTCTGAGTGAACTCTGGGAGTTGGTGATGGACAGGCAGGCCTGGAGTGCTGTGATTCATAGGGTCGCAAAGAGTCGGACACGACTGAGCGACTGAACTGAACTGACTGAACTGAACCTTAAGAAATCTGTCACCAACAACCCAGTAATTGTATGTGGAAATTCCTTGTGGAAAGTCTGGTCACATAAGATTTTTCTGTATTTGAGGTAGAGGAAGAAGTTTACTTCTGAGTGGAGGTTCAGAAAGGGCTTCCCGGTGGCTCTTGTGATGAAGAAGCTGTTCACATATGGGAGACCTGGATTCTATCTCTGGGTTGGGAAGATCCCCTGGAGAAGGGAATGGTTACACGCTGCAATATTCTTGCCTGGATAATTCCATGGGCAAAGAAGTCTGTAAGAAAAGGATGGAAGAGGCTAGTACAGCGAGCCCATTGGCAACCAGTGATTAACAGAACTACTGTGATCTTAGGGTTTGTGGTAAGAGTGGCTCTCAGATCTGAATTGCAATTGTGCATGCTGTGCTAAGTCACCTCATTTGTGTCCAACTCTATGGACTGTACCCCACCAGGCTTTTCTGTCCATAGGATTCTACAGGCAAGAATACTGGAGTGGACTGCCGTGCCCTTCTCCAGAGGATCTTCCTGACCCAGGAACTGAACCTGCATCTCTCATCTCTCCTGCATTGGCAGGCAGGTTCTTTACCACTAATGCCACCTGGGAGAATTGCAATTACCATGAACATTTGTGAGACATTTCCACTCCATGATTATAAGAACCAGAGATTTTCAGAGGGAAAAACTAGACATCAGCATCCAAAGAAAGGAAGATTCCTGCTAATTAAGTGTATACAGGTTTAAAGCATTCAGAATTGAATAGTTTAATTAAATATGAATAATTTGTAAGTAATATGGTTTAAACAAGTAAATATGAGTATATACAATTTAAGTTTACCAAGAGAGACATTCTTAAGAATTAGAAAGTACACACATTTTTCTCACAGAAACTATAAAATGCCCTAATGCTCTGTGATAGTTAATTCTATGTATCAATTTGGCTGAGCCATGGAACTTAGATTTTTAGTTAAATGTTATTCTGAGTGTTTTTGTAAGGTGGTATTTGCATGAGACTTTGAAAAAAGCATATAACCCTCCAGAATGTGGGTAGATCTCACCCAATCATTCAAAGCCAGCATAGAACAAAAGATTGACCTTTTCCAAACAAGAGAAAATTCTGCCAATGGAGAGCCTTCAGAATGAACTGCAACATTGTTTCTTCCCTACAGTTCAGCCTGACAGCCTATCCTACCAGTCTCAGACTTTGCCTCCATAAATTGCACGGAGCCAATTCCTTAAAATAGCCTTTCTATGAAAACTCATCCTGTTGGTTCTGTTTCTCTGCAGAACACTGACTAATACCAGCTCAGGTTTGAGCTTGAAGTAAAGTGGACAACACGACAGCTATTTCAGGGCAAATAGTAAATGTGAAGACAGTTTGGGGAGGCATGGTGATGCTAATGTAGAAAGCAAGAGGTGATAGTGAACTCAGTCTAAGTCGGGGAGGGACAGCAAGCTGTGAAGTGTATGCTATTGCCTCCATAGGAGACTAATGAGTGACTTGTGACAGTAAAGCTCAACTGAAGAGTACAGGGAAAAATCAGTTTAATACATAAAGCAGGATTATCAAATGGAATAGTGACTGCAGATTTGATACAGCTGGAAACTGAATGAACTTATTAAATGCACAGATGATAAATTCACTTATATAAATAAAAAGGATATTAGTGGGATAAAGAAGATTATAAAAAGCAAAGAGTACAACCAGAAGATTCAATATATAATTTCTATAAAGAAATCACAGTGTAGATGGAAGAAAGTAGTTGTCAAAGTAAAATTTTAAATAATTAATAATCTGAAAATCACTATGAATTTACAAAATGAAAATCTACCAATTATGAGATAATCAGTTCAGTTCAGTTCAGTTACTCAATCGTGTCCGACTCTTTGAGACCCCATGAATTGCAGCACGCCAGGCCTCCCTGTCCATCACCAACTCCTGGAGTTCACTCAGACTCACTTCCATCGAGTCAGTGATGCCGTCCAGCCATCTCATCCTCTGTCGTCCCTTTCTCCTCCTGCCCCCAATCCCTCCCAGCATCAGAGTCTTTTCCAATGAGTCAACTCTTCCCATGAGGTGGCCAAAGTACTGGAGTTTCAGCTTTAGCATCATTCCTTCCAAAGAAATCCCAGGGCTGATCTCCTTCAGAATGGACTGGTTGGATCTCCTTGCAGTCCAAGGGACTCTCAAGAGTCTTCTCCAACACCACACTTCAAAAGCATCAATTCTTCAGCACTCAGCCTTCTTCACGGTCCAACTCTCACATCCATACATGACCACAGGAAAAATCATAGCTTTGAATAGATGGACCTTTGTTGGCAAAGTAATGTCTCTGCTTTTGAATAGGCTATCTAGGTTGGTCATAACTTTCCTTCCAAGGAGTAAGCGTCTTTTAATTTCATGGCTGCAGTCACCATCTGCAGTGATTTTGGAGCCCCCAAAAATAAAGTCTGACACTGTTTCCACTGTTTCCCCGTCTATTTCCCATGAAGTGATGGGACTGGATGCCATGATCTTTGTTTTCTGAATGTTGAGCTTTAAGCCAACTTTTTCACTCTCCACTTTCACTTTCATCAAGAGGCTTTTTAGTTCCTCTTCACTTTCTGCCATAAGGGTGGTGTCATCTGCATATCTGAGGTTATTGATATTTCTCCTGGCAATCTTGATTCCAGCTTGTGCTTCTTCCAGCCCAGCGTTTCTCATGATGTACTCTGCATATAAGTTAAATAAGCAGGGTGACAATATACAGCCTTGACGTACTCTTTTCCTATTTGTAAACAGTCTGTTGTTCCATGTCCAGTTCTAACTGTTGCTTCCTGTCCTGCATACAGATTTCTCAAGAGGCAGATCAGGTGGTCTGGTATTCACATCTCTTTCAGAATTTTCCACAGTTTATTGTGATCCACACAGTCAAAGGTTTTGGCATAGTCAACAAAGCACAAATAGATGTTTTTCTGGAATCCTCTTGCTTTTTCCATGATCCAGCAGATGTTGGCAATTTGATCTCTGGTTCCTCTGCCTTTTCTGAAACCAGCTTTAACATCAGGAAGTTCACAGTTTACATATTGTTGAAGCCTGGCTTGGAGAATTTTGAGCATTACTTTACTGGCGTCTGAGATGAGTGCTATTGTGTGGTAGTTTGAGCATTCTTTGGCATTGCCTTTCTTTGGGATTGGAATGAAAACTGACCTTTTCCAGTCCTGTGGCCACTGCTGAGTTTTCCAAATTTGCTGGCATATTGAGTGCAGCACTTCCACAGCATCATCTTTCAGGATTTGAACTAGCTCAACTGGAATTCCATCACCTCCACTAGCTTTGTTTGTGGTGATGCTTCCTAAGGCCCACTTGACTTCACATTCCAGGATGTCTGGCTCTAGGTCAGTGATCACACCATTGTGATTGTCTGGGTCGTGAAGATCTTTTTTGTACAGTTTTTCTGTGTATTCTTGCCACTTCTTCTTAATATCTTCTGCTTCTGTCAGGTCCATACCATTTCTGTCCTTTATCGAGCCCATCTTTGCATGAAATGTTCCCTTGATAGCTCTAATTTCTTGAAGAGATCTCTAGTCTTTCCCATTCTGTTGTTTCCCTCTATTTCTTTGCATTGATTGCTGAGCAAGGCTTTCTTATCTTTTCTTGCTATTCTTTGGAACTCTGCATGCAGATGCTTATATCTATCCTTTTCTCCTTTTCTTTTCACTTCTCTTCTTTTCACAGCTATTTGTAAGGCCTCCCCAGACAGCCATTTTGCTTTTTTGCATTTCTTTTCTATGGGATGGTCTTGATCCCTGTCTCCTGTACAATGCCACGAACCTCAGTCCATAGTTCATCAGGCCCTCTATCTATCAGATCTAGGCCCTTAAATCTATTTCTCACTTCCACTGTATAATCATAGGGGATTTGATTTAGGTCATACCTGTATAGTCCAGTGGTTTTTCCTACTTTCTTCAATTTCAGTCTGAATTTGGCAATAAGGAGTTCATGATCTGAGCCACAGTCAGCTCCTGGTCTTGTTTTTGTTGACTGTATAGAGCTTCTCCATCTTTGGCTGCAAAAATATAATCAATCTGATTTTGGTGTTGACCATCTGGTGATGTCCATGTGTATAGTCTTCTTTTGTGTTGTTGGAAGAGGGTGTTTGCTATGACCAGTGCATTTTCTTGGCAAAACTCTATTAGACTTTGCCCTGCTTCATTCTGTATTCCAAGGCCAGATTTGCCTGTTACTCCAGGTGTTTCTTAACTTCCTACTTTTGCATTCCAGTCCCCTATAATGAAAAGGACATCTTTTTTCGGTAGGTGTTGCAAGAGATAATTAATGGGAAAAAGCAAACCCTTTCCAGTACACCCTCCTCACTACCACTTACACACACACAGGCAATGCTAGAATTTGCTGGCAATTTTATTTTTAATTTTAAGAATAAAGAAATACCATATGGCTAAAATATGCATACAGTGACTTGTATCTCATGTTAAAGGAGTCAAATTTGTATATAAAATTGAAAATAATATACAATGACTCCAGTATTCAAATATTTCCATAATAGTATTTTTAAAATCTTATTATATTTTTAATAATCTACTTATATCTACATCTTTCTTTGTATTTTAGTAGCCACTCAGTTTCACTTTATTTTTTTTTTCCATTCAATCATTGAAAATGATACTTTTTATATATATGTACACACACACACACACACACACACCATACTCAAGAATAATCATTTTTGGCAATATTCATGAATACAGTCTCAAGCAGATAAAATGAATTTATTCATATTTTTTTAATTTCAATTATTTATTATCATTATTGTTTTACTTATAATTAGTTTTTATCTTAAGCACTTATCATTTATAAAAAGCAATTAATTCATTATTCTTTGGGGAAAAATACTTTATTGTATAAAAGCAAAGTTTTACTCAAATTTTTAAAAAAAGACTTTAATAGTCAAGGCTATGGTTTTTCCTGTGGTCATGTATGGATGTGAGATTTGGACTGTGAAGAAGGCTGATTGCCAAAGAATTGATGCTTTTGAACTGTGGTGTTGGAGAAGACTCTTGAGAGTCCCTTGGACTGCAAGGAGATCCAACCAGTCCATTCTGAAGGAGATCAGCCCTGGGATTTCTTTGGAAGGAATGATGCTAAAGCTGAAACTCCAGTACTTTGGCCACCTCATGCGAAGTGTTGACTCACTGGAAAAGACTCTGATGCTGGGAGGGATTGGGGGCAGGAGGAGAAGGGGACGACAGAGAATGAGATGGCTGGATGGCATCACTGACTTGATGGACATGAGTCTGAGTGAACTCCGGGAGTTGGTGATAGACAGGGAGGCCTGGCATGCTGCACTTCATGTGGTCGCAAAGAGTCGGACATGACTGAACGACTGAACTGAACTGAACTGAAAGAGGAAAGTAAGAATGAAACTGAAACTGGAGAAGCTATTTTTTTAAGCAATAAAGTCATGAGAGAGTCATTTCCTAGGCAGGTTGATAAGAAGTCTAGGGGTCCCCAAGGAGAGAAGAAAGTCATTCTGTCGTGTCCGACTCTTTGGGACCACATGGAGTGTAGCCTTCCAGGCTCTTCCGTCCATGGGATTTTCTAGGCAAGAATACTGGAGTGGGTTGCCATTTCCTTCTCCAGGGGATCTTCTAGACCCAGGGATTGAACCCGGGTCTCCTGCATTGTAGGCAGACACTTTACCATCTGAGCCACCAGGGAAGTCCACCCCCAAGAGAGAGGGGTCTGGAATTCTCAAGGAGGAAGAAAGGACAAACTTTTTTTCCCCTCTACATTCCTTAGGATTATATAACAATAATGTATCCTGCCTGAGTACAGTCTCTGGATTAAACCTTCTGGCTAATCCTGTTATCTTAAAATGTAAATTATGGAAGTAGGTCTGGTGAGCTCTTTCAGTTCAGTTCAGTTACAAGGATTATATAACAATAATGTATCTTGCCTAAAGACAGTCTCTGGATTAAACCTTCTGGCTAATCCTGTTATCTTAAAATGTAAGTTAAGGGAGTAGGTCTGGTGAGGTCTTTACACCTCCAGACATTCTTTTGATTCATTGGAGAGTATATAACTCCACTGCTAACACTAGCAAGGGGGTACTCTTTCTGTCCCCTTCTGATGCTTATGTCAGAAGCATTCTTTATTTCCTTTATACTTCAATAAAACTTTATTACACCAAAGCTCTGAGTGGTCAAGGCTCGTCTCTGGCCCTGGATTGAATTCCTCTCCTCCGGAGGCCAAGAATCCCAGCGTCTTTTTATTGTTCAGCAACAAACTTTCAGTAATCAGAACAAAAATATAAATGATAATAGATATTAGTAGTAGTATGACTATAGTCAAATAGTAAAATAAAACAAATCCTACAACTGTTTCTAAAAGACTAAAATTTCTCTAAGAGATCACAAACCTAAAAAAAGAAAGAAAACTGTAGGAAAATTAGAAACAATCAATGGGCTAATCTCTCCTCAAAAAAGTAAAAATGCCAGTGATTTTAATGTTTCAAGGATAAAGTATTCAATATTTTTAATGTATAAATAAATCCTGGAGTCAAATTTTAACATTGCCAAATCATAAGAGGAGGAAAGAAACATCTTTCATTTATGGTAGCATGATTACCTCTATAAATTTTCATATATTGCAGAGACAGAGAAATAGACAAAAAGAAAGTTACAGAGAAAATTTCTAATATATTTGGAAATAATAGTTCCCATAGCATCTTTTTAAATAATTCAATAATCAACAAAGAAAATTAGCATGATTATCTTATGAGCTACTATCAGGGGCTATCATTTCTGTCCTCTAAAGAAACCTACTTACTGGTATTAGAAATGATTTCTTTTTTTTTAATTAATTTCTTTTTTTTTTATTGAAGGATAATTGCTTTACAGAATTTTGCTGTTTTCTGTCAAACCTCAACATGAATCAGCCATAGGTATACATATGTACTTTCCCTTTTGAAACTCCCTCCCATCTCCCTCCCCATCCCACCCCTCTAAGTTGACACAGAGCCCCTGTTTGAATTTCCTGAGCCATACAACAAATTCCCATTGGCTATCTATTTTACATATGGTTATGCAAGTTTCCATGTTACTCTTTCAATACTTCTCACCCTCTCCTCCCCTTTTCCCTTGTCCATAAGTCTATTCTCTACTTCAGTTTCTCCATTGTTTCCTTATACATAAATTCTTCAGTACCATTTTTCTAGATCCATATACATGTACTAGAATATGGTATTTCTTTTTCTCTTCCTGACTCACCACTATGTATAATAGGTTCTAGGTTCATCCACCTCATTAGAACTGACTTAAATGTGGTCCTTTTTATGGCTGAGTAATATTCCACTGTGTATATGTACCACAACTTCTTTATCCATTCATCTGTTGATGGACATCTAGATTGCTTCAATGTTCTAGCTATTGTAAATAGTGCTGAAATGAGCAACAGGATATATGTGTCTCTTTCAATTTTGGTTTTATGCCTAGGAGTGGGATTGCTGGGTCATATTGTGGTTTTATTCCTAGTTTTTTAAAGGAATTTCCATACCATCTTCCACAGTGGATGCATCAATTTACATTTCCACCCACAGTGCAAGAGCATTTTTTCTCCACACCCTCTCCAGCATGTTATTGTTTGTAGACTTTTTGATGAGGATTACCGGTCAGACTTACACATTCTGACCGGTGTAAGGTGATATCACACTGTGGTCTTGATTTGCATTTCTCTAATAATGAGTGATGTTGAGCATCTTTTCACATGTTTGTTAGCCATCTGTATGTCTTCTTTGGAGAAATGTCTGTGTATTTTTTTCCCACTTTTTGATTGGGTTGTTTGTTTTTCTGGTATTGAGCTGTATGAGCTGCTTGTATATTTTGGAAATTAATCCTTTGTCAGTTGTTTCATTTGCTATTATTTTCTCTCATTCTAAGGGTTGTCTTTTCACCTTGCTTATAGTTTCCTTTGCTATGCGAAAACTTTTAAGTTTGATCAGGTCCCACTCGTTTACTTTTGTTTTTATTTCTGTTACTCTAGGATGTGGGTCATAGAGGATCTTGCTTTGATTTATGTCATCTAGTGTTCTACCTGTTGTTTTACTCTACGAGTTTTATAGTTTCTGGTCTTACATTTAGGTCTTTAATCTATTTTGAGTTTATCTTTGTGTATGGTGTTAGGAAGTGTTCTAATTTCACTTTTTTGCACATAGCTGTCCAGTTTTCCAGCACCATTTATTGAAGAGGCTGTCTTTGCCTCATTGTATGCATATTCTTGCCTCCTTTGTCAAAAATAAGGTACCCATTGGTGCCTGAGTTTATTTCTGGGCTTTCTATCTTGTTCCATTGGTTTATACTTCTGTTTTTGTGCCAGTATCATACTCTCTTGATGACTGTAGCTTTGTAGTATAATCTAAAGTCAAGAAGGTTGATTCCTCCAGCTCCATTCTTCTTTCTCAAAAATGCTTTGTCTATTCAGGGTCTTTTGGTTTCCATGTATGAATTCTGAAATTTTTGTTCTAGTTCTGTGAAAAATGCCACTAGTAATTTGATTGGAATCGCATTGAGTCTGTAGATTGTATTTGGTAGTATAGTCATTAACACAATATTGATTCTTCCTACCCAGGAACATGGAATATCTCTCCCTCTGTTTATGTCATCTTTGACTTCTTTCATTAGCATCTTATAATTTTCTGTGTACAGTTCTTTTGTCTCGTTAGGTAAATTTATTCCTATATATTTAATTCTTTTTGTTGCAATGGTGAATAGGATTGATTCCTTAATTTCTCTTTCTGATTTTTCATTGTTAGTATATGGAAATGCAAGATATTTCTGTGTATAAATTTTGTATCCTGCAACTTTGCTAAATTCACTGATTAGCTGTAGTAATTTTCTGAGACTATCTTTAGGGTTTTCTATGTACAGTATCATGTCATGCACAGTATCATGTCATCTGCAAACAGTGAAAGTTTACTTCTTTTTCAATCTGGATTCCTTTTATTTCTTTTTCTTCTCTGATTGCTGTAGCTAGGACTTCCAGAACTGTATTGAATAAGAGTAGTGAAAATGGACACCCTTGTCTTCTGCTTGATCTTAGGGTGAATGCTTTCAGTTTTTCACCATTGAGAATAGCGTTTGCTGTTGCCTTATCATATATGGTCTTTACTATATTGAGGTAAGTTCCTTTCATGCCCATTTTTTGAAGAGTTTTAATCATAAATGGGTGCTGAATTTTGTCAAAGGCTTATTCAGCATCTATTTAGATGATCATATGATTTTTATCTTTCAATTTGTTAATATGGTATATCACATTGATTGATTTGCATATATTGAAGAATCCTTGCATCCCTGTAATAAACAGAACTTGATCATTGTACATGAGATTTTTGATGTGTTGCTGAATTCTGTTTGCTAAAATTTTGTTGAGAATTTTTGCATCTATGTTCATCAGTGAATCTGGCCTGTACTTTTCTTTTTTTGTGTTGTCTTTGTCTGGTTTTGGTGTCAGGGTAATGGTGGCCTTGTAGAATGAGTTTGGAAATGTTCCTTCCTCTGAAATTTTTTGAAAGAGTTTTAGAAGGATAGACATTAACTCTTCTCTAAATGTTTGATAGAATTCTCCTGTGAAACCATCTGGTCCTGGGCTTTTGTTTTTTGGGAGATTTTTGATCACAGCTTCAATTCCAGTGCTTGGAATTGGGTTGTTCATAATTTCTATTTCTTCCTGGCTCAACCTTGGAAAATTGAACTTTTCTAAGAATCTGTCCACTTCTTCCAGGTTATCCATTTTATTGCCATATGGTTGTTCATAATAGTCTCTTATAATCCTTTGTATTTCTGCATTGTCTCTTGTAACCACTCCTTTGTCATTTCTAATTTTGTTGATTTGATTCTTCTCTCTTTTTCTCTTGATGAATCTGGCTAAAGGTTTGTCAATTTTGTTTATCTTCTCAAAGAATGAGCTTTTAGTTTTAATAATCTTTACTATTGTTTCTTTCATTTCTTTTTCATTTATTTCTGTTCGGATCTTTATGATTTTTTTCCTTCTACTAATTTGGGGGGAGGGGAAGGGTTGTTCTTCTTTTTCCAGTTGTTTTAGGTGTAAAGTTAGGTTGTCTATTGGATGTTTTTCTTTTTTCTTGAGGTAGAATTGTAGTGCTATAAATTTCCCTTTTAGAACTATTTTTGCTGCATTCCATAAGTTTTGAGTTGTTGTGTTTTCATTGTTATTTGTTTCTAGAAACTTTTTAATTTCTCTTTTGATTTATTCAGTAACCTGTTCATTATTTAGAAACATGGTGTATAATCTCCATGTATTTGTGTTTCTTACACCTTTTCTCTTGGAAATAATATCTAGTCTTATAGCATTGTGGTCGAAGAAGATACTTGATACAATTTCAATTTTCTTAAATTTACTGAGGTTTGATTTGTGACTCAAGATGTGGTCTATCCTGGACAATGTTCAATGTGCACTTGAGAAGGTGTATTCTTCTGCATTTGGATGGAATGTCCTGAAAATATTAATGAGACCCATCTCATCTAATGTATCATTTAAGACTTGTGTTTCCTTACTAATTTTCCATTTTGATGATCCGTCCATTGATGTGAATGGGGTGTTAAAGTCTCCTACTATTATTGTGTTACTGTCAATTTCTCCTTTTACATCTGTTAGTGTTTGTCTTATGTATTGTGGTGATCCTATGTTGGGTGCATGAAAGTGAAAGTGAAAGTCGTTCAGTCATGTCCGACTCTTTGCAACCCATGGACTACACAGTCCAGGGGATTCTCCAGGCCAGAATAATAGAGTGGGTAGCTCCTTTCCCTTCTCCAGGAGATCTTCCCAACCCACTTAGCAAACATGGGTCTTCCACATTGCAGGCGGGTTCTTTACCAGCTAAGCCATTGAAGGAAGCCCAAGAATACTGGAGTGAGTAGCCTATCCCTTCTCTGGTAGATCTTCCTGACCCAGCAATTGAACCGGGGTCTCCTGCATTGCAAGCAGATATTTACAATTGTTATGTCTTCCTCTTTGATTGATCCCTTGATCATTAGGTAGTGTCCTTCCTTATCTCTTGTAACCTTCTTTATTTTAAGGTCTATTTTGTCTAATATAAGGATTGCTATTCCAGCTTTCTTTTGCTTCCCATTTGCATGGAACATATTTTTCCATCCTCTCACTTTCACTCTATGTGTGTCTTGAGGTCTGAAGTGGGTTTCTTGTAGACAGAATATATATGGGTCTTGTTTTTGTATCCATTCAGCCAGTCTGTGTCTTTTGTTTGGAGCATGTAATCCATTTACATTTAAAATAATTACTGATATATATGTTCCTATTGGTATTTTCTTAATTGTTTGGGGTTGATTTTGTAGATCTTTTATCTCCTCTTGTATTTCTTGACTATATGAGTCCCTTCAACATTTGTTGTAAAGCTGGTCTTGTGGTACTGAATTCTCTTTAACTTTTGTTTGTCTGAAAAGCTTTTGATTTCTCCATCAATGTTGAATGAAATCCTTGCCAAGTACAGTAATCTTGGTTGTAGATTTTTTCCTTTCAGTACTTTAAATTTATCCTGCCATTTCCTTCTGGCCTGCAGAGTTTCTACTGAAAGATCAGCTGTTAAGCACATGGGGTTTCCCTTGTATGTTACTTGTTGCTTCTCTCTTACTGCTTTTAATATTATTTGTGTTTAGTCTTTGTTAGTTTGATTAGTATGTATCTTTGTATGTTTCATCTTGGGTTTGTGCTGTATAAAGAGACTCTTTGTGCTTTTAGATTTGAGTGACTATTTCCTTTTCCATGTTGGGGAAATTTTCAACTATAATCTCATCAGAAATTTTCTCATACCCTTTCTTTTTAGGACCCTTATAATTCAAATGTTGGTGTGTTTGATATGATCCCAGAGGTTTTGAGCCTGTCCTCAGCTCTTTTCATTCTTTTTATTTATTCTTCTCCTCAGAAGTTATTTATACCATTTATCTTCAAGCTCACCTTCTTCAAGGAAAGAATTCAACTTTCCTTGAAGCCTGGGAAAAGGAGACCACAAACATAATAACTAAAAAAATAATAATAATGAAAAGGCAGAGACATAATGCACAAATGAAGGAAAGTTGAATTCTTTCCTTGAAGAAGGTTGAATTCTTTCTTCCTTTTGGTTTCTGTGCTTCTAAGGTTGGTCCAGTGGGTTGCCTGAGCTTCCTATAGGGTGAGATTTGTGCTGAGTTTATTTTTGTTGTTGTTTGTTTGTTTTTCCTCTGATAGGCAAGATTGAATGAGGTGGTAATCCTGTCTGCTGATGATTGGGTTTGTATTTTTGTTTTGTTTGTTGTTTAGATGAGGTGTCCTGAACAGGGTCTTACTGGTGGTTGTGTGATGCCAGATCTTGTATTCAAGTGGTTTCCTTTTTGTGAGTTCTCACCATTTGATACTCTCTACAGTTAGTTCTCTGGTAGTCTAGGGTCTTGGAGTCAGTGCTCCCACTTGAAAGGCTCAGGGCTTGATCTATTGTCAGGAACGAAGATTCCACAAGTGTTTGTTTGTTTGTTTTTGTATGGCATTAAGTGAGATTAAAACAAATATCCAAAAATGAGAAACAAAAGATGAACTCCAGACAAATGGCAGTTACAAAATCAGGCAAATAATAATTAAAATAATGGAATATACATATACACCCATGAGCAAAGTGAAAACAGTCCAACAAAAATAAAGTGCAGTAGATTGACCTGGTGAACAAAGGAAATCAAAAATTATATTCACCATTTATGAACAAAACTAACTTAAGCACAAACTGGAAAACAAAACTAAAGCAAGGTGCCAAGTGGTGAATAAAGCAATGAAAACAAAACTAACAAATATGTTGAGAGGAAAGGAAAGATAGAAAAGAAAGAATGAATAGATATTCAAAGTTAAATAGAGGTAGATGAAGAAGATTTATATACATCAAAGACTAACTTCAGGGGAAAAGAACATAGGAAAGGCAAACAAAGGAGTAAATGTAGAAAAAATATAATAGGTTTTAAAAATTAAAAATTAAAATTATAAAAAAGAGAAAAGAAAAAAACAGAAGAAGAGAGGAAAAGAGGGGGGAGGGAGGAAAACCCCACAGTACTGCAAAAGCCCAACATAGAGGCAGAGGTTTATAACAATAGGAAGTGTGACTGAATATACACATATACATATACACCCATAAGCAGAATCAAAATAGCCCAACAAAAATAAAGTACAATAGGTTGACCTGCAAACAAAGAAAACCAAAAATTATATCTACCAGAACAAAACTAATTAAAGCACAAATTGGAAAACAAAACTAAAGCAAGGTGCCAATTGTGGAATAAAGCAATGAGAATAAAACTAACAAATATGTTGAAAGGAAAGGAGAGAAAGAAAAGAAAGAACATATATGCAAAGTTAAATAGAGGTAGATAAAGAGGATTTATATACATTAAAGATTAATTGCAAAGGGAAAGGAACAGTAGGAAAGGCAAGCAGAGGAATAAACATAGAAAAAATTTTAATAGGTCTAAAAAATTAAAATTAAAAAAGGAGAGAGAAAAAAAAAGGAAAACTCCACAAAACTGCAAAAGTCAAATATAGAGGCAGAGGTTTATGACAACAATAAAAAATATATCTGAGGGGAAAAAAAAACACTCAAAATCTTAATTGGATTTCTTAGTGCCAATAAAATTGACAACTACAACAGAGTGGGGGTAAAAAGGGAAAAAAATGAAAAAAGAAAAAAAAATCCAAAAGGATCTACAGGACAAGTCAAAAAATAAAAATAATAAATGTTTTTCTTGAGTCACTACTGTCAGAGTCCTTTCCCTCCATGGGAGTCACAGTCCACCTTACCTCCCTAGGATACCTTCCAACCCTGTGCTGATCTCTGGACCTGCTGTGGAGGCAGCTCAGATTCTAATCTGGTCCTACTCCCATGTGTTCCTTCCTCCAAGGTCCACAGCTATCAGAACTAGTGTGTTTTGTTTCGTGGGAGCTCACAATGGCCTTTTGTATATTCCGTAGACACAGAATCTGCTTAGTTGATCATGTTGATTTAATCTGCAGCATGTACAGCTGGTGGGAAGGTTTTGGGGCTTCCTTAGCCATGCTGCCCCTGGGTTTTCAATTGTGGTTTTATTTCTACCTCTACATGTGGATTGTCCACTGGGATTTTGCTCCTGAGGCTGCCTGGAGGGCTTGGGTTTGCCCCTATGAAGGCCAGGTGTGGAGGTGGTGCAGCTGCTTGTGTTGCAGGGGTTCTGGCAGCACCTGGTACTCAGTGGGGTTGGTGGCTAAGGCAGCAGGAAATATAGTGCTCTAGAAGGGTATGGCAACCAGTATTGGCCAGTATGCTCCAGTATTCTTGCCTGGAGAACCGCGTCTCTGACAGAGAAGCCTGGCAGGCCACAGTCTACAGAGTCGCAAAGAGTCAGACACAACCGAAGCAACCCTGCACGCATAGATGTAAGACTTTTTTTGCCTGTGGCAACTCTGCCCTAGTGAGAGTTGAGAATGAAGGTGGTGTAGCTGCCTGGCTTGTGGAGACCCTGGCAAGTGTGCAGGGACACAGACTGCCTCCACTGCAGGAGTTATGGCCCTATCAGCGTCTTTTTTCAAGCCTCTTGTTCCCTGCAGGAGCCTCTTGTAGCCTGCAATCAGAAGGCCTCTTTGGCCTCTTCATATCTTCTCCTGTTCGGCACTTAGAGGGCTCCCTTGCCTGGGGTCCTTCTCTGTTGTTCGGTGTGTCAGGCACATTGAAGCGTCCCCCTGGCTGCGGTCCTACTCCGTAGATCTGTACGTCAAGCACTTAAAGGGACACCCTGGCTGGGGTCCTATTCTGTAGTTCAGTGCATCAGGCATTTAACACGCCAGCCTTTTTATTATTCAGCTGCTGATGCTGGCGTGTGGGGAGAGAGAGGCTATGGTGATGGCTCCACCTGCTAACGATGACTCAGCAGTATCGCCTTGCTTCCATGGCTGCTTGGCTTTCCTCCACAGGCATTTCCCACCACCGTCTCCTCTATCACATCCCCTCTATCCATCTCTCTGCCATCAACAGCAGCCCTTGACCTGGGATTGCTCCATAATCCCTAAACTCCAGCTGCCACCTGCTGTACCTTCCAGTAGACCAGCATTCCTACCAGGGTATGTATGACTGTGGCAAGGACTGTCTGATTCTCAATCTATTTAGGCTGCCACAGATCAGCTGTTTCACCCTCAGCCTTAAATGTTTCTCCTCTGACTCAGACACTTGCCCTGCTGTGGGGATTAGACCCCTGCTTCAGTTCCCCCACCCACTGAAGGCAGGTCCAGTCCTAATAACACTCTTGTTTTTCCCCCAATTCCTTCATCCTACTGAGTTTTGTGTGGTTCTATATATTATTTTCCACTGGTCAGGTATTCCTGTCTGCTCTCAGCTGATAGGTGTATTCCTGATGTAACTGTGGATAGAGATGTACTCCACATCCACCTACTCCTCTACCATCTTGTTCTTCCTAGAAATGATTTCTTATAGATGCTAATAGAAATTTAATTTTGTGAAATATTCAAGTAAAAACAGAGAAAAATTTGTCATAAATGAATAAAATGATTTTGCACATTGTTAACATTGTAAAGTTGGGATCAGGAAAAGTATAAAAGTCTAGATTAAGTTAGATCTAAAGTAATTAAGGCCTGGCATGCTGTGATACATGGGGTAGCAAAGAGTCAGACACGACTGAGCAACTGAACTGAAAGTAATCAGGTGAACCATATCAGTTAGTGATGATCTGATCGGGGTTACGGCAGGGATTTATTTATTTTCACTCCTGCATAGTATTTCATTTCAATTGAGACCTCATCAGAATGTCTTTTAACACCTGTATTTCTACCAGTCTTCTGTTCATGTCCACTTAAGAAGCCTGAGGTTTTCTATGCAGCTCGTTCCCTCCTTGTTACCTCTCATGAGAATAACTTTTTTTTCCATTTATTTATGACACTGTAGGCTTTTCCTAGCAAAGACGTCGAAACTCTCTTATTCTCTGCCCATTACCAAGTTCCAAAGTTCCACATTTTTAGGTCTTTGTTACAACACCTCCACTTTTCAGTACCAATTTTCTGTCAGTCTGTTTGGGCTGCTAAAACAAAATACCACAAGCAGATAAATTATAAACATATATTTATTTCTCACAATTCTGGAGGCTAAGAATTCCAAATCAAGTCTCCAACATGGTCATATTCTGGTGAAGGCACTCTTACTTGTTCATAATTAGCACCTTTTTGCAGTGTCCTCACATGGTGAAAAGAGGTTAGCGAGCTTTCTGAGCCACTTTTCTAAGGACACTTATTCTATTCATGAGGGCCCTACCCTGATGACCTTAACACTGTCTAAATGCCTTACCTTGTAATACTATCACATTGGACATTAGGGTTTAAACATATGAATTTTTGTGACAAATACTCAGACCACAGCACATTGTGAATGTATGACAAATCATCTATACCTTGTTTTGGTGATGAGACAATGCTGTTTTCAAACAGGGACATTTATTATAATCATTCCAGTTCCGCTTTTTGTTTGTTTGTTTAAGAAATTGCTGGTTCCTCAAGTATGCATGCTAAGTCGCCTCTTTGGGATCCCATGGACTGTAGCCCACCAGACTCCTCTGTCCATAGGATTCTCCAGGCAAGAATACTGGAGTGGATTGCCATGCCCTTCTCTAGGGGATCTTCTTGACCCAGGGATCAAACCCTCATCTCTTGTGTCATCTGCATTGGCAGATAGGTTCTTTACTACTAGTGCCACCTGGCTTCCCTAAGTCACTTCAGTTGTGTCCAACTCTGTGACCCCATGGACTGTCGCCCACCAGGCTCCTCTGTCCATGGGATTTTACAAGCAAGAATACTGGAGTGGGTTGCCATGCCCTTCTCTAGTCCTCAAGTATACATATGTAAAAATTAGTATAGTAAATAACAGCAGAAAGTTCCACAAAATACTTATATCAATCTATGCTCTTACTACCTTTATATGAAAGTTATCTTTGCTTGTTTACTTTTGGTATTTTCCAAGCTTTTTGCAGGGGATATTCCAGTGGACATGAAGTTGTATCTCATTGTAATTATTGAGCTTTCCCCTGATGAAAAATGAGATTGAGCACTATTATAATATCTTTAGTGACCATTTTTATATCCTCTTTTATAAACCATTTGCTCCCATCTTTTGTTCATTTTTTTTTCTGTTTAATTTTCCTTTACTGATTCATAGGTATTTTCAGAGAGGCCAGGTTATATTTTGTGCCTAAATTCTTTTTATGGTTATTTATATTTAAAATATCTTCTCCAAGATGTAGTTTGTATTTTTACACTCTAATGGTCTTTGAAAAGGAAAAGCAATAGCTTTACTAAGGTATAATTTATATAACATCCAGTTCACATATTTAAAGTGCACAATACAATTTTTGTAGTATATTCACAGAGTCCCGAACCATTGTACCAATCTAATTTTTAAATATTTACATCTCAAGACAAGACACGTTTTATCAAATAATAGACCTTCCCCACTACCCATTCCAGTAGTCCTAGGTAACACATATCTATTTTCTGACTCTACAGATTTGCCTTTTCTGGACATTTTATGTAAAAGGAATAATAAAATATGAGATCTTCTTTGATTGGCTTCTTTTATTTAGCATAATATCTTCTGGGTTCATCCATATTGAAGAATATATCAGTATTTCATTCATTGCCAAATGATGTTCATTGTATGGCTATGCCACAGTTTACCAGTTCATCAGTTGATGATCATTTGAGTAGTATATAATTTTTGGCTATTATGAATAATGCTATTATGAACTTCTATGCACATATATTTTGAAGGCATATAATTTCATTTTTCTTGGGCTAAACTTCTGTTTTCAAAAGTAAGTGCGTGATTTTGCATCCTCACTAACAATCTATAAGGTTCTAATCTATACATCCTTGTCAACACTGACATTTTAACTACTGCTTTCCTGCTAGAGAGAAGTGATATTTCATTGTGATTTCAATTTGCATTGTCCTAATGACTAATGATGATGAGCCTCTTTGTATGTTCATATTATACACCTCTTTGTTGAAACATTTATTCATTTCATTTTCTATATTTTATTAAGGTATTTATCTTTTTATTATTGGGTTGTAAGTGTTCTGTATAGATACTGGACAACAGTTCCTTAGCAGATAGTATGATTTGCAAATATTTTCTTCCATTCTGTGAGTTGTCCTTCACATATTGATGGTACCATTTGCAGCATGAAAATGAAAGTAGTGTTAGTCACTCAGTCATGGCCACCTGTTTGTGACCACATGGACTGTAGCCCACCAGGCTCCTCTGTTCACAGAATTTCCATTTGCAACATTTGCCTTTAATTTTGATAAAGTTCACTGTATATATACATTTTTACTATAATTCTTTTGCTTCTAGTGTTTTCTTCAAGAAACCTTTGCCTAAGTCAAAAATGTTTACTCCTATATTTTGTTCTAAAGCTTTTATAAACTTAGCCCTTACATTTAGACTCTGATCCATTGTAAGTTTTTTTTGTGTGTGTAGAGTATAAGCTAAAGGTGAAAATCTGTTCTTTCACATGTAGATATCCAGTTGTACCAGAATCATTTGTGGAGAAAGGCTATTTCCCTCCTTTGAAAAGTTTTGACACCTTATCAGAAATCAATCGGCCATGAAAGTAAAGATTTATTTCTGAAATTTCAATTCTATTGCATTAATCTATAGGTCTGTTCTCAGGCCACACAACTTTAAATACTGCAGCTGTGTAGTAGCTTTGAATTCAGAAGTTTTGTTTGTTTGTTTTTTTACTTTTTTAGGATTGTTTTTACTATTCTGGTTCCCTTGCATTTCCATATTAATTTTAGGACCAGTTAGATAATTTTTGAAAAATTGGCAGATTGAATATGTAAATAATTTGGGGTGTATTGCCATCACCAACATTGTCTTATGAACCATAAGCATAGAATGTCTTTCTATTTATTTAGGTCTTCTTTAATTTTTTTCAATAATGGCTTCCAGTTTTCAGTGTAAATTTTACAATTCTTTTGTTATATATGTTCCTAAATATTGTGTTTTGGATGCTGTTAGAATTGTTTTCTTAATTTAGATTTTTAATATATAATTTTTTTTTTTTTTTGTATATTCACTGCTTATCCTACAAGATCCTTTTTCAGCCTAGAAACATACAATTCTACAAATCTGGATCTGGATATCACATCCAGAGCTTATACCTAATTGATTGCATGTGTTAGTAGAAATTCTTTTTTCGAGTGTTTTCAATAAGTTAGCTCTTTCTGATTTATCTCATATAATAGGACAGATGTAGCTGCACATGAAAATTAATGTTGAAAATGGAAGTGTGAATGAAGATATAGAAGAAATGAACCATGAATTAATTGACAACCTGAGAATGTCTTAAATATCTCAATAATACATACAAACTCCCCTCTTTCACTAGCATCAACTGCTTTCTCTAATCAAATTGTCCTATAAAGTAGATGACATAAAAATAGTAAATTCATTTTTAATTTATTACAGATAAATCGAGAAGATTGACAATATACATAGCCCATGTTTTAGTCACTTCTCTCCCCTTCACAGGTCACGCTTCACAGATTTATTTTTTGAACAAACCAGGATAAGTAGTTCTCCTGATTTTCCCAATGGAAATGGCTCCCCCTGTCTCTGCCTGCTCCACTCATTACATCGGTGGTGATACCATCTTGAGTTCTGGAACAAAATCTTCTGCATAGAATGTCATAACTCCATTCACAGTAAAGGAGCAGATAACTGAATATGTGAGTGCCTGAGTTGCTAGTTGCAGTATTCTTCAACTCTTGGTTGCATTGTATTTAGTTAGTCAGTCCTATCCCACTCTTTGCAACCCCATGGAATGTAGTCAGCCAGGCTCCTCTGTCCATGGGATTCTCCAAACAAGAATACTGGAGTGGGTTGCTATGCCCTCCTCCAGGGGATCTTCCCAACTCAGGGATTGAACCCAGGTCTTCCGCATTACAAGCGGATTTGTTACCATCTGAGCCACCAGGAAAGCCAGTGAATACTTGAGTGGGTAGCCAATTCCTTCTCCTGGGTATCTTCCTTGACGCAGGAAGTGAACCAGCATCTCCTGCATTCAGTTCAGTTCAGTTCAGTCGCTCAGTCATGTCCGACTCTTTGTGACCCCATGAATCGCAGCACGCCAGGCCTCCCTGTCCATCACCAACTCCCGGAGTTCACTCAGACTCACATCCATTGAGTCAGTGATGCCATCAAGCCATCTCATCCTCTGTCGTCCCCGTATCCTCCTGCCCCCAAATCCCTCCCAGAATCACAGTCTTTTCCAATGAGTCAACTCTTCCCATGAGATGGCCAAAGTACTGGAGTTTCAGCTTTAGCATCATTCCTTCCAAAGAAATCCCAGGGCTGATCTCCTCCAGAATGGACTGGTTGGATCTCCTTGCAGCCCAAGGGACTCTCAAGAGTCTTCTCCAACACCACAGTTCAAAAGCATCAATTCTTCGGCCCTCAGCCTTCTTCCCAGTCCAACTCTCACATCCATACATGACCACAGGAAAAACCATAGCCTTGACTAGACGAACCTTTGTTGGCAAAGTAATGTCTCTGCTTTTGAATATGCTATCTAGGTTGGACATAACCTTCCTTGCAAGGAGTAAGCATCTTTTAATTTCATGGCTGCAGTCACCATCTGCGGTGATTTTGGAGCCCCCAAAAATAAAGTCTGCCACTGTTTCCACTGTTTCCCCATCTATTTCCCATGAAGTGAGGGGCCAGATGCCTTGATCTTCCTTTTCTGAATGTTGAGCTTTAAGCCAACTTTTTCACTCTCCACTTTCACTTTCATCAAGAGGCTTTTTAGTTCCTCTTCACTTTCTGCCATAAGTGTGGTGTCATCTGCATATCTGAGGTTATTGATATTTCTCCTGGCAATCTTGATTCCAGCTTGTGTTTCTTCCAGTCCAGCGTTTCTCATGATGTACTCTGCATAGAAGTTAAATAAGCAGGGTGACAATATACAGCCTTGATGTACTCCTTTTCCTATTTGGAACTAGTCTGTTATTCCATGTCCAGTTCTAACTGTTGCTTCCTGACCTGCATACAGATTTCTCAAGAGGCAGGTCAGGTGGTCTTGTATTCCCATCTCTTGAAGAATTTTCCAGTTTATTGTGATCCACACAGTCAAAGGCTTTGGCATAGTCAATAAAGCAGAAATAGGTGTTTTTCTGGAACTCTCTTGCTTTTTCCATGATCCAGCAGCTGTTGCCAATTTGATCTCTGGTTCCTCTGCCTTTTCTAAAACCAACTTGAACATCAGGAAGTTCACAGTTCACATATTGCTGAAGCCTGGCTTGGAGAATTTTGAGCATTACTTTACTAGCATGTGAGATGAGTGCAATTGTGTGGTAGTTTGAGCATTCTTTGGCATTGCCTTTCTTTGGGATTGGAATGAAAACTGACCTTTTCCAGTACTGTGGCCACTGCTGAGTTTTCCAAAATTGCTGGTATATTGAGTACAGCACTTCCACAGCATCGTTTTTCAGGATTTGAACTAGCTCAACTGGAATTCCATCACCTCCACTAGCTTTGTTTGTAGTGATACTTTCCAAGGCCCACTTGACTTCACATTCCAGGATATCTGGCTCTAGATGAGTGATCACACCCTTGTGATTATGTGTGTCATGAAGATCTTTTTTGTACAGTTCTTCTGTGTATTCTTGCCACCTCTTCTTAATATCTTCTGCTTCTGTTAAGTCCATACCATTTCTGTCCTTTATTGAGCCCATCTTTGCATGAAAATACTGGGCCTGTTCTTTGCTAGATTCCTGCATGGCCCAGACTCTTACCTTTTTCAGGCCTGTATCCTCATGTCATCTCCTAAAGAAAAAGGAGATGACATGACAACCTATTTTATTTTGGCCGTGTAGCACAGCTTTCAAGGATCTTAGTTCCCCAACCAGGGATTAATCCCCAGCCCCAGGCAGTGAAAGCACCAAATCCTAACCACTGGACCACCAGGGACTTCCCCTTACCACCTATTTAAAATGGTGCCTCTTGCATCTTACCTCTCTAACCTCTTTGCTTAATTTTTCTCCCAAGCATTTACTGACTTCTCACTTAGTGTATATTTTATTGCTTAAAAATTTCAGAAGCAGTATGTACAGTGGCTCAGGAAGATCCCCTGGAGAAGGGAATGGCAACCCACTCTAGTATTCTTGCATGGAGAATCCCACGGAGAGAGGATCCTGGCCGGCTCTGGTCAATGGGCTCACAAAGAGCTTTTTACCGGCTGAGCTACAAGGGAAGCCCTCAGACTCTTTAGTCCCACAGAATTAGTGCACGATAATGTTTCAGTGTATAATACTTTACTAAAGGGTTAATCGATGATGCATGTTATACTATACAGAAAAAAATGGTAATGTATTTTTAACATAATCTATGCCAAATTAGGAGAAGGCAATGGCACCCCACTCAGTACTCTTGCCTGGAAAATCCCATGGATGGAGGAGCCTGGTAGGCTGCAGTCCATGGGTCGCTGGGAGTCGGACACGACTGAGTGACTTCACTTTCACTTTTCACATTCATGCATTGGGGAAGGAAATGGCAACCCACTCCAGTGTTCTTGCCTGGAGAATCCCAGGGACGGGGGAGCCTGGTGGGCTGCCATCTATGGGGTTGCACAGAGTCGGACACGACTGAAGCAGCTTAGCAGCAGCAGTAGCAGCATGCCAAATTATCTACACAATCCAAGGAAAAAGTACCTAAGAAATTAAATCTTTTATAGGACTCAACATTTCCTAATTTATCTCTCTTAACCTTAGTTGTATATCCTCTCTGGGTGAATCTTGATTTAAATTTCACTGCTATCAATCATGACATTTAACCCCTAGATGAAAACTGAGCTCATCTCAGGATTATCCCCTATCTTACAGTCTCCCAGGTGGTGGAGTGGTAAAGAATTTGCCTGCCAATGCAAGAGATGCAGGAGACATGGGTTCAGTCTCTGGCTGGGGAAGATCTCCTGAGGAGGAAATGGCAATCCATTCCAGTATTCTTGTCTGGGAAATCCTATGGACAGAGGAGCCTGGCAGGCTATAGTCCATGGAATCCAAAGAGTCAGACACGACTGAGCATGCACACAAGAACTTTGAGTCTCAGTTGCTCAATATGTATAGCTTAACATCTAAAGAAGTTCAAGTTAAACAATGCTTGATGTCTTTTGGTACTCAGATAATAATGGAGGGTCAACTTATTTTTGTTCCCTTCAATGTCTACTCTCTTGGGTACAGAATAGGAGAGAAAATGTCCCAAGCAAGTCTATATACATTCCCTCCATAGCCAGGAGTGTTTGGGAAATGAATGCCATCCATCCTTTAACACAGTAATAGTAGTTAAAAAATGGATGGCCATGTATATAAAATGTTTTTAACAGCTTATGCAAGTATCTATTTAGATCATTTACATAAAAGAAACATGAAACTTATTTATGGAGTATGTAGAATGGGGGTTGTCACATAGGAATAATTAATGGAGATTAAAATGAGAATATCGCAAGGCCAAAGCATCTTCTGTAGCAGTGAATCTACGTACATAATTTTAAAGCTTCTCTGCTTTTTTCTCAAAGAAAAATAATGTACAAGAAGACAGCTCTTTAAAGGAGCTTCAGCATACTCTTGGGATTTCTCCAGGAAAAACATGTCTATCTGTTCATAGTACATTCCTGCAACTTTAGAATTAGTAGTACAGCTTGATGTAGGTTAAGATCTATGATTTTCCTGAGTTAACTTTAACAATTAAATTCTGTTTGTCAACACACAGAGATGCATAGTCCATTGTTTTTGTTTCTTTGAGTTAGTATTAAGTCAGATGTAAACTCATATATAGCCTCTCTTAGGATAAACAGAGTTTCAATGCTACTCTGAATTCAGTAAGGTGAAGATAAAGAACAGAGCCTTTGTTTAGAGATAAATGAGTTAATGCACATGTACAGTTATCTACTTACCTAGGAAATCCTAGCACTCAATGACCATAGATACCAACAGTAGTAGCGGTGGTAAAAGCAGTAAGCACATATTTGCTATATTGATAAAGACAGATTCCAAATACCAAAATAAGCCTTAGACAGGCATGGGGATGATCATTAGTCTACCAGAACCTGTGGTGCCTCAGATGATAGCTGCCAGTAAACCAAGTTAATATCTCTTCCTTTGTACTGATTTTATAGCCATGGAGTGATTTTAACATTGTAGGTAGTCTAGTTTAGTGACATTTCATTGGCATATGCCCTTGTATTGAATTAAACAGGAAAAGTCAGTCTGAGCCGATACACTAATTAGTGTGCATTTTGATAGTTGAAAATAAAGATTTATTAGCCAGAGAAGAAGACTATCACCTCCTAGATATACTCATGATAAGACAGGCAGTTCTTAGAATTAGGGAGTGTATAAGGCATTGCTTTGCATGATAAATAACAGTTACCATCCATAAAATTCTGAACATACTATCAAACACAAATATCTTACCCACATATTTTGTCAATTTGCGTGCTTTTTTTGTGCAACATAAAATCCTATAAATATTTCAATTGATTAGATGACATTTGCAGGAGTAACAAAATTAATTCAAATAGCCTGAGAGTTTGGAGGAAATAAACCAACTATCCATTTGTGTCTAGGCTCCTGACAATTCCTTTTGATACATAGCAATAGAATCTTTTAAAATTGATAATATGACAAGACAAACATCTTTCACACAAGCCATTCTTTTGTTAGGTATGTCATTATACCTACTCCATCTATAGTTTTACATTTGTAGAAGTAGATATATTTCTAAGATACTAAAACAGATACTTGATTTGTGTTGGTAGATATAAAAGCCTAACCCTAGTTGTGATGCATTATAATCACATCCTTGTAAAAATTTATACACCATCCAAGAGGTAGTTTAATAGAATTGCAGATATTTATCCAACTGATTATCTTCTATGAACCTAGTTCATAGAAATTTCAGATCTTTTCCACCTAATGGAAAATCCAGATATTTACTCACTAAGAATTTCAGAAATTTTGTTCTGTTAGCATTTCAATAATTTATATTTGTTGCTTTATCTCCCCGTGAGCCATCATTAATCCAGCCACTGATTTGCAGAGTACTTCTTAAAAAGTGTTTATTGAAAATTAAGTTTCATCTAAGGCTTTAAACTATGGAGAAGAGCATAAGGTCTGTTTGTATATTTTCCTAGAAACTTTCATAGTGTTTTCCACATGTAGGATATCTAAAAATATTTATATATTGAATGAATGGATTGATTGAATGAATGAATGAAAATATAAACCCAGGTTTATGCTCATTCTGATAATTACTAGAAGTCAAAATTGTATGTGCTTGAGATGAAAGCAAACTGTTACACATGTAATGGGAGTGGATAGTTTTCACTATTTTGATCAGTGAAACAACAAGTTGATACTGTTCATCCCCACTCCCTTATAAGATTACAGCTGCCAGCTTAACCTAATACCTCTGTCTCCAAAGTGTACATGCCATCATTCCCTTTTTCTTGGTGTTGTCAGTTAGCTTTCCAAGAAACAAATTTTGGGATTCTGAGATTTTTGTTCTTAAGGTTAATTGGAATGTTCTCTAAGGAAAACTCTCTGTGAAGGTTAAAGAAAGAAGTAGAAGTTAAACTGTAATACAGTTGCACCTAAAAGGAATGTTAAAAAAAAAAATGGTGGAGTAGAAGGATGTGCATTCATCTTCTCCTGTGAGAACACCAACATTGCAACTAGCTGCTGAACAACCATTGACAGGAGAATGTTGGAGCCCACCAAAAAACATATCCCACATCCTAGGTCAAAGGAGAAGCCCCAGCAAGATGGTAGGAGGAGTGAAATCATGTTTAGAATCAAACCTCAGACCCACCAGAGATGCTCAGAGGGCACAAACAAACCTTTGTGTGCACCAGGGTCCAGGGAAAGGAACAGTGACCCCCACAAGAGACTGAGCCAGACCTGCCTTTGAGTGTTTGAGTGTCTTCTGCAGAGACATGGGTCAGCAGTGACCTGCTGTGGGTACAGGGTCTCTGGCTGCAGAAGACTTGGGAGGTGCAGTTTGTGGCATAAGTCCTTTTGGAGGAGGTTGCCATTAATGCCACTGTAGAGCTGCCAAGCAGACGATCCAGAAACTGGAGAACGATTATAACAAAGAAGTTCTTGCACAGTTGCAAAAGTCCACAACAGATTTCCCAAGCTGGAGATCTTGCAAAAGGACTGAGAATCTCCAGGGAAACAGACTCTTGGAGGGCACAATAAAATCTTGTGTGCACAGAGCTCAGGAGAAATGAGCAGTGACCCTACAAGAGATTGAGCCAGATTTGCCTATGAGTGTTTGGGAGTCTCCAGCAGAGGTGTGGGTCGACAGTGGCCTTCCATGGGGCCAGGGGCACTGACTACAACAGTCCTGGGAGCTGCAGCATGCTGGCATATGTTCTTTTGAAGGAGGTTGTGATGGAACCCCTCTCCAGTACTCTTGCCTGGAAAATCCCACGGATGGAGGAGCCTGGTAGGCTGCAGTCCATGGGGTCGTGAAGAGTTGGACACGACTGAGTGACTTCACTTTCACTTTTCACTTTCCTGCATTGGAGAAGGAAATGGCAACCCACTCCAGTGTTCTTGCCTGGAGAATCCCAGGGACGGGGGAGCCTGGTGGGCTGCCGTCTATGGGGTCATGCAGAGTCGGACACGACTGGAGCGACTTAGCAGCAACAGGAGCCATTACCACTCTTACGCCAACCATAGTTTGGCCTAAGGCCAAACTACAGGGAAGGAACACAGCCCCACCCATCAGAAAAATTGTATTAAAGATTTACTGAGCCTGCCCAGTAATAGAGGAAATAGAATAAATAGAGGAGAACAATTGAATGGGAAAAACTAGACAACTCTTCAAGAAAATTATAGATACCAAGGGAACATGTCATGCAAAGATGGCCACAACAGAGGACAGAAACGGTATGGGCATAACAGATGTAGAAGATATTAAGAAGAGGTGGCAAGAATACACAGAACTATACAAAAAAATATCTTTATGACCCAGATAACCACAAAATGTGATCACTTACCTAGAGCCAGACATCCTGGAGTGCAAAGTCAAGTGGGCCTTAAGAAACTTTATACTAGGAACCTTCACTACTAGGAAGCTAGTGGAGGTGATGGAATTCCAGTTGAGCTAGTTCAAATCCTAAAATATGATGCTGTTAAAGTGTTGCACTCAATATGCCAGCCAATTTGGAAAATACACCAGTGGCCAGAGCACAGAAAAAAGATCAGTTTCATTCCAATCTCAAAGAAGGGCAATGCCAAAAGAATATTCAAAATACCACCCAATTGCACTCATCTCACACATTGGCAAAGTAAAACTCAAAATTCTCCAAGCCAGGTGTCAACAGTATATGAACCAGGAACTTTCAGATGTTCGGGCTGGATTTAGAAAAGGCAGAGGAACCAGAGAACAAATTGTCAACACCCACTGGATCATAGATAAAGCAATAGAATTCCAGAAAAACATCTACTTCTGCTTCATTGACTACATTAAAGCCTTTGACTTTGTGGGTCGCAACAAACTGTGGAAAATTCTTAAAGAGGTGAGAATACCAAAACACCTGTCTCCTGTGAAATATGTATGCCGATCAAGAAGCAATAGTTAGAACCAAATGTGGAGCAACTGACTGGTTCCAAATTGGAAAAGAAGTATGTCAAGGCTATATATTGTCACCCTGCTTATTTAACTTATATGCAGAGTACATCATATTAAATATTGGGCTACATGAAGCCTAAGCTGGAATGAAGATTGCCAGAAGAAATATCAATAACCTCAAATATGCAGATGACATCACCCATATGGCAGAAAGTGAAGAGGAACTAAAGAGCTTCTTGAATAAGGTGAAAGAGGAGAGTGAAAAAACTGGCTTAAAACTCAGCATTCAAAAAATTAAGTCCATGGCATCCAATTCCATCACTTCATGGCAAATAGATTGGGAAACAGTGGAAACAGTGACAGACTTTATTTTCTTGGGCTCCAAAATCACTGCAGATGGTGACTGAAGCCATGAAATTAAAGGACACTTGCTCCTTGGAAGTAAAGTTATGACCAACCTAGACAGCATATTGAAAAGCAGAGACATTACTTTGCCAACAAAGTTCTGTCCATCAAAGCTACTGGTTTATCCAGTAGTCATGTATAGATGTGAGAATTGGACCATATAGAAGCCTGAAAGCTGAAGTAATGCTGTTGAGCTGTGGTGTTGGAGAAGACTTTTGAGAGTCCCTTGGACTGAAAAGAGATCAAACCAGTCAATCCTAAAGGAAATCAATCCTGAATAATCATTCGAAGGACTAATGCTGAAGCTGAAGCTCCAATAGTTTTGCCACCTGATGTGAAGAGCCAATTCATTAGAAAATTCCCTGATGCTGGGAAAGATTGAAGGCAAGAGGATAAGGGGAGGAAAGAGGATGAGATGTTGGATGGCATCACCCACTCAAAAGATATGAGTTTGAGCAAGCTCTGGGAGATGGTGAGGGACAGGGAAGCCTGGGGTGCTGCATTCCATTGTGTTGCAAAGAGTTGGACACAATAACAAGCCATTCAATAACAACAAAAAGGAGCTTTGGATCAGTTGGGAGAGTTCTACAGAGTGATCCCAATTGGGAAATGGATTCTGTGGGATTTTGTAATCTACTATTCACTTTCTATGGGTTGCCCCCAAAGAGGGGAACATAACCTTTGGAGAGACAGCTGGCTCTCTTAGGCTGAAGACGACCCAAGAGAGTAACTTAGAAAATGAAGTCTATATGCATAACAAGATACACATAGATTTTTTGTGACCTATTGAATGACAAAAGTTGTTTTGTTTTGTTTTTTTTTAATCACATCTGCAAATCCAGTGGAATTCATGTAATGTCTTAGGGCACAGAGAGATGTCACTATTTCTGAGCATTTCTGATAAAAAGTGCTGGATGCTATCAAAGAAAAATGTTTCATCATCTCATTATGGGAAATAGAGTTTATGTAGTTCCCTGGGAGCAGGTTATGTAATGATCATCTTTCAAGATGGTGTTCGAAATTCTACAGGAAGCACTTCTCAACTTCTAGAAGTTGATAAAGGAAACATCCTCACTGGAGTGGAAGCCGAGTAGTCTGTTGTTAATGACGCCACACTTAGCTCCAGAACACTGACTGCCATCTGTGTTTTGTCTTTGCTGCAGGTCCCTGATTTCTATCTTTGGAAATAAGAATTCAAAATTTCTTGACCTGTTGTCTATTCCGATTAGAACCTCTCTGTACACCTTGGGAAAAATCTAAGTTACTCTAACAGAGACCTCAAATTATAGTTGTACAAATAAAATGAGTTTTGTTTTGTTTTGTTTTCTCTTATGTTAACAGTCACAGTATGAGTGTTCCCCATCTCAGGAATATTTTTGATCTTCACAATCTTTCAAAAATTCAGCATCCTTCTAAGGCATTGCTCTGCCACATTTGAGAGAATTGCCATCTTCTGCTCAATTGATTCTTCATTTCCTCTGTCTCATCAGAACTGAAAGAAGTGTGGGTAGAGAATTTAGTCCTCAGGTCTTCATTTCCAGACCAGAAATGGCAAATATCACTTCTGCACAAATTTTGTTGGTAGATAGCTAATTGCTCAAATTAACTATTATACAAAGGAAGCTGATACGAACTGCCTGATTTGGCAGAACTGTGTCTGACCATAATGGTGATGAAAGAAAGAAAACTGATTTGGGTGGAAAGCTAGTACCTCCACTGGCAAATTCACTAGTGTTTTTTCCAATTTCATCATCATATTCCCTCTTTCTTCTCTTTTTCCCAGGCTCAAAATGAATGTTTCCTAGTCTCTGAGGAAATCACATTCTCTCCAGATGATAGCTATCACAAATACTTTTCTATGGAACCCATCCTTGGTATTTCCCATCATGAGGAGAGTATTGAAGACTCAAAATCAGACTCCTGTTTTATATGCTTTATGTCCTTATGATATCCCTGTGACCTCTTTTAGTCTAAATCCATGACCTAGCTTTTTGAGTGAGAGGGATAGTAGTGGGAAGAAAAAGCTGAAGAGACAAAGGACAAACAAGTTAGTATTATGAAATTATTGTCCTGCTATAGAATTCCATGAGTCCCAAGATTAGGGATGCCATCCAGTCAACCAGTGATTTTAATCAATAGTATGGAAAGAGAAGAAAATGGGAGAAGAGTTCTCACCATTACTCATCAAACTACTTCTCTGCCACCCAGTAAAATTGAGTGTATCACATTCTGACTCCTGCTTCTTTCCCTTTCATTATCTTTGGCTTGATTATGCTTACACAGATGGAATCCTCTTGAATATAACTTCATAATTCATAAAAAGAATTAACTTTGCATATGTCTGTGTCCTATGACTAGAATAATATTAATCTAGACATTCTTATCACTCTATAGGAGCTTGCTCCAATAATTGAAAGTATTCAAGTTAACTTTAGATAATAGGAGAGATCTTGGGGATCTTTCAGCTAAGCTTCTTCATTTTAATATTGGACAAAGTTGTTAAATAGTTCGCACAGTATCATTAGCTTATTTATTCCGGATGAGGACTGAAAGTTTGGTCTACTGCCTCATTCTCATACTCATTCTGGTGTATCTCATTGCATTTCCATTCTCCTCCTCTCTTCTTTCTCAGCATAATTATCCTTGTCACTACTCTAACCATCTGACACTTTAATTAATTTTTCTAACATCAGAATGTAAAAGCTGTTGAGCATGCCATTTTTTCTTTAAATTGTAATTCACTCTGTTTTAGAGTGGTATTTCCCAAAGTATGTTCAGCTCAACCCTAACCTTATGGAAATGTTCTGTATAAAATATATTTCTGGGAAATTAGTTTGAGAAATGTTGTGCATTATGACTTCTCTGAGATGTATAATAGGCAATAGTGCAATAAATGCTATATGAAATAAATCTTTTGAATAGAAAATGTTTTAGCTTTGCTTGAACAACTATTTTTCACATTTATATATACAATCTCTTTCCCCTGTCTGCCTCCACCACTCAACAGCTCTGTGTACTATTTGGGAGAGCTGCCTTGAAGTCATATCCTCTTATTCTTAGGAAGTTTCTCAGATTGAAGGAAGGATGAATTAGGAAATAATGTCCATTACTAAGACTTTCAGATAAAAGTCTGTTGTCAGAATTGAAGATGTCTGTTCATTGATTCAATAAAAATTGTTAGGTACTCTGACAACTACTAAATTATAATATCTGAGTTTAAGCCCAGTAACGTTTTTTTAGGCTCCACAGGTAATAGTGGTTAAAATGTCCAAAGGAATGATACTTGGCAATAAATAATTTTCTCCATTTTAATTCAAAATGCATTTTAACTGATAGTCCATATACATGACTAATTCACAAAAATATTAATATGAATTATAGTGATTCTTTTCAACATAAAATTCTAAATGGATAACCTCATATTTACAAATCTGATACCTTTGTTTATCAGTTCAGTTCAGTTCAGCCACTCAGTCATGTCCAGCTCTTTGTGACTCCATGGACTGCAGCATGCCAGGCCTCCCTGTTCATCACCAACTCCTGGAGGGTCCTCAAACTCATGTCCATCCAGTCGGTGATGCCATCCAACCATCTCATCCTCTGCCGTCCACTTCTCCTCCTGCCCTCAATCTTTCCCAGCATCAGGGTCTTTTCAAATAATTCAGTTCTTCACATCAGGTAGCCCAAGTATTGGAGTTTCAGCTTCAGCATCAGTCCTTCCACTGAATATTCAGGACTGATTTCCTTTAGGATGGACTGGTTGGATTTCCTTGCAGTCCAAGGGACTCTCGAGAGTCTTCTCCAACACCACAGTTCAAAAGCATCAATTCTTCAGTGCTCAGCTTTCTTTACAGTCCAACTCTCCCATCCATACATGACAACTGGAAAAACCATAGCTTTGACTAGATGGAACTTTGTTGGCAAACTAATGTCTCTGCTTTTTAATATGCTGTCTAGGTTGTTCATAACTTTTCTTCCAAGGAGCAAGTGTTCTTTAATTTCGTGGCTGCAGTCACCATCTGCAGGGATTTTGGAGCCCAGAAAAATAAAGTCTCTCAATATTTCCACTGCCTCCCTATCTATTTGCCATGAAGTGATGGAATGGGACAAGATGCCGTGATCTTATTTTTCTGAATGTTGAGTTTTAAGTCAACTTTTTCACTCTCCTCTTTCACTTTCATCAAGAGGCTCTTTAGTTCTTCACTTTCTGCCATAAGGGTGGTGTCATCTGCATATCTGAGGTTATTGATATTTCTCCCAACAATCTTGATTCCAGCTTGTGTTTCATCCAGCCCAGCATTTCTCATGATGTACTCTGCATATAAGTTAAATAAGCAGGGTGATAATATACAGCCTTGACTTACTCCTTTTCCTATTTAGAAACAGTCTGTTTTTCCATGTCCAGTTCTAACTGTTGCTTTCTGATCTGCATACAGATTTCTCAAGAGGCAGGTCAGGTGGTCTGGTATTCCCATCTCTTTAATAATTTTCCACAATTTGTTGGGATCCACACAGTCAGATGCTTTGGTATAGTCAATAAAGCAGAAGTAGATGTTTTTCTGGAACTATCATGGTTTTTCAATGATCCAGCAGTTGTTGGCAATTTGGTCTCTGGTTCCTCTGCCTTTTCTAAATCCAGCTTAAACATCTGGAAGTTCACGGTTCATGTACTGTTGAAGCCCAATGTGTCTCTTGTATAGATAAAGGAATATTATATTTTTCTTTATTCAATATTGACTTTTTTCTTTCATGCCACTTTAGCATATTATTTCTAAAATGCAAACATAATTCTCTGATTCATATTTGCTGTGTTTGAGCACTAAACTGTTTAACCTGGTCCTTCTACAATCTGGGGAGTAAACCCCTCCCAAACTTCCTCTTTTGTTCCATCCCTCATCAATTTCAGGACTTCAGTTAGGGAATTTCTTTCAGTTTTTCTACTGAAATGTTCTTTTTTAATCTAATAGACTAGAGTTTTTACTCTTAACTGAACAAATAATAATAATGAATTAAATCTATGTATTTTTATATGATACACCAAAAAATGTATATCAACTGTATATCAGCGTATGGACTTTAGAGATAAATCAACAAAGCCAAAAATGGAATAACTTGTATGTAAAAACTTTAAAAAATTTGGCATATTTAAATGTGCACTGATTGATAACAATGTTGCAAAGCTCATGTGATGTTTGAATAAATCAGGCTTTGGTGTTCAGTTTTTATGTCTTAAAACTGGGAATATTTTAATGGGATTTTATATTTTCCTCCAGGTATCTTCTATTGGTTTATCTGCTCATGCTGAAAAGTGAATTTGAATAAGAAATGTTGCCACAGTGTATACTCAAGATTTCAACCACATCTATCTTTATTTTCCCCTAAAGCACCTAGTATATAAATAATATCTGAGATGAAACCAGAAAAAAAAGATTAAATTAAACAATAAACTTTGAGTTTTTTTTTTGTTTGCACTTGGAAATTTTATTTATATATACATCACTTAAAATTAATATTTTTCAGCTTTCAAATCCAGTTAAGGCCAAGAAAACATGAAGCTAGTGATTACTTTCTTCTATGTGTTTCTAGATAAAAGTTGTTTTATAAAACATATTTGCATATATCTTTTAAGGAATATGTTAACATTAACTTCTTCTAAAACTTGTGTAGTGTCTGGTATCTTAGATACTTTTTAAAGAACAATGCTGCTGCTGCTGCTGCTAAGTCGCTTCAGTCGTGTCCGACTCTGCGTGACCCCATAGACTGCAGCCCACCAGGCTCCCCCTGGGATTCTCCAGGCAAGAACACTGGAGTGGGTTGCTATTTCCTTCTCCAATGCGTGAAAGTGAAGTTGCTCAGTCGTGTCCAATCCTCAGTGACACCATGGACTGCAGCCTTCCAGGCTCCTCCGTCCATGGGATTTTCCAGGCAAGAGTACTGAGTGGGGTGCCATTGCCTTCTCTGTTAAAGAGCAATGAGGCTAAGGGAAAAAATTTCATTCATTCAAATGTTGCTTCAGAGTCTACAAAATCAAAGATTTTGAAAATGTTTTACTAAGAATCTGTAGCTAGAGATGATTTAAAATTAAAGGAAGATCAGAGCAAGACTTCAGGCACAAACATTAAATTATCTGCAAAGTTTTTGTTCACCATTATTTTCAATTCAAGAAAAAAATCCTGCCATCATTGACTCACAACCCTATCATCCAATCTTCTCTTCATTTATAATGGTTATTAAAATTTTTAATAATCTCAGTAGTGAAATAAAATGTCAGTTACAAAGTTAGGCAAAATTTGAAAGGTATTTCTCATGCAAATGACATAGAAACTCTCCCTCAGACCATTTTTTAACAGCTATTTATTTATGATCTTAATGTTTCTGTTACACTTCAATTTTAAGTTGGGTCTCAACTTCATTTCACATTCTTGATCAAAGTCATTTCTTCTCACCCCTCTATCAAAACCTTTTGGAGGCAGCTCATTTTTATCTCCTCAAGGTCTTGGTCTGTTTCAGCCCTGTTGGACTCACTGTTCTGTTAATTCCTATAATACAGTAGTTCATATTGCAGGTTAAATACATTCAGCTTTTAAAACTTTCCTTTTCTTTCATGTTCTTATTCTATCTGTCTCCAAATATTGAGGAGGCATTTTAATGACAGCAAACGTATCTCTGATCCTTCTCCCATCCTGAAGTTACCTAATATAACTAAATAAGTGACAGACACCTAGCATGATGATGGTTGGAAAACATTTGAAAAACGTTTTTATGGGGAGCATCTGAAAAATAAATTTTGGTTGCAATAAATCTATTGCCTTTTACATGCTCTAAAATTCTAAGTGATTTTTTTCATTCTTCCTCTACTTTTATAACTGTCAATTTTTCTGTTTACCTTTATCGTGCCTATGACATTCCTAAAATTGATTTATATCCATTTATTTGATGAACAGCTATCAAAACTAAACAGTTTGCTGAAATCTTGATTTATACACCTCAAATTAGATAATATGTCAACAGAATATATTTACAATAAAGCCAATATAAGTAAGTGATACAAAGAATAGCCATTGGAATTAGTTCTTTTCAACTACTCCTTTTGACTTTTGCTCTTTTTCTCCCAAATGACTTCATGTATTAAAATTTGCCATTCAGGCTGGGTCTGTTGAGAAGTAAATTATTAACTTTCCTTGTTTTACTATTGCTCTCACTCTGAACCAATGCAAATTTAGACCAGTGCAAATGAAGTGGTGCTTGTTTCCCAGGAGTTTTATGAATAATGGTCTCAACCATACATAATGAAGCAGATGCTTCTGAGAAGGAGTGTTATTTTTTGGAAATAAGTGCTTGGGGAGGCATCTCTGAGGTCACTAGAGTACTATTTAGTGCAATATAATAATAACACTAAATGAGTGCACTCTCTTAAAGGGTGGATGTGCTTTCTTAAGCATTTCACTTTCCATGGTCTGTGATATATGTGAAGGCTGAATTGTTTCCCACTGTGATCTGAAGGTCTTAAATAAAGTTATACCTTATATGTTTTATGTTGGTCACAGCCTATTAATAGGATGTTATTGATTAAAGAGGGACTGGGCACTTAACAGGGCCCTTTAGTACTTGTCACGAGTTCCCAATCTCCCACAGACATTTGCTTCCCTGGAGCTAGTGTTGTGGCTGGACAAGCCCTTGTGGCTCTTATTGTGACTACGAGATGCCCCTTAGCAACAACCATTTATGCAACTTGGAAAAATAAGATTTATTTATAAGTCCTGGAGGGTACACAATACACCTGGGGCCACACAGGGAGAGAGAAAGAGAGTGTGGCCTGGCCTTTTATGGCGTAGAGGGTGAGACGTCTAGGTTTTGAGGATTTATTATCTATTGATGGATTAAAAATATGAGTAAGTGTGGAAGCATGGGGAGAGAAATGAAGGGTCACTACAGAGGTCACCTAGGGATTTCTATAGAAGGAACTTCATGAGTGGGTGCCCAGGCTTTGTACCTATTAATAGTTGTGTAACTCATAATGTGCGTATATAAGATGGATGACTTTGAAATAGATACCTTGGCAATCAAAAGCTTAATGTCAGGCAATTACACTACACCCTATCTGCTTTTGGGTGCCTAAAATTCTTTTAGCAAAATAAAACTGCCTTAAATCTCTATAAAGATGTTTTCTAATCTAAATATCTTTGTTACAGATAATACATTGAAAATGCATAACTACGTGTAAATAGTGTATCAAATGGGTGTAAGAACATATTTTCAGAGCAGAGAGGTGGAGAAGGGAGAGAAAGAAAGAGTATGAGAGGCTGGAATACCTGAAAGACAGAATAAAGGAGACCCATATGCAGGTCAGGAAGCAACAGTTAGAACTGGACATGGAACAACAGACTGGTTCCAAATAGGAAAAGGAGTACGTCAAGGCTGTATATTGTCACCCTGTTTATTTAGCCTACATGCAGAGTACATCATGAGAAGCCCTGGACTGGAGGAAACACAAGCTGGAATCAAGATTGCCCGGAGAAATATCAATAACCTCAGATATGCAGATGACACCACCCTGATGGCAGAAAGTGAAGAGGTACTAAAAAGCCTCTTGATGAAAGTGAAAGTGGAGAGTGAAAAAGTTGGCTTAAAGCTCAACATTCAGAAAACGAAGATCATGGCATCTGGTCCCATCACTTCATGGGAAATAGATGGGGAAACAGTGGAAACAGTGTCAGACTTTATTTTTTGGGCTCCAAAATCACCGCAGATGGTGACTGCAGCCATGAAATTAAAAGATGCTTACTCCTTGGAAGGAAAGTTATGACCAACCTAGATAGCATATTCAAAAGCAGAGACATTACTTTGCCAACAAAGGTCCGTCTAGTCAGGCTATGGTTTTTCCTGTGGTCATGTATGGATGTGAGAGTTGGACCGTGAAGAAGGCTGAGCGCCGAAGAATTGATGCTTTTGAACTGTGGTGTTGGAGAAGACTCTTGAGAGTCCCTTGGACTGCAAGGAGATCCAACCAGTCCATTCTGAAGGAGCTCAGCCCTGGGATTTCTTTGGAAGGAATGATGCTAAAGCTGAAACTCCAGTACTTTGGCCACCTCATGCGAAGAGTTGACTCATTGGGAAAGACTCTGATGCTGGGACGGATTGGGGGCAAGAGGAGAAGGGGACAACAGAGGATGAGGCGGCTGGATGGCATCACCGACTCGAAGGACGTGAGTCTGAGTGAACTCCGGGAGTTGGTGATGGACAGGGAGGCCTGGCGTGCTGCGATTCAGGGGGTCACAAAGAGTCAGACACGACTGAGCGACTGATCTGATCTGATCTGATCTGATGAAAACAAGAGCATGATTTTTAAAGGAGTTGAATTCATTAAGATACATCACACCAATTTTAAAATGTTATCTTTGGTAGAAGAAATAATGTAATTAAGGTTTAGAGAAATAATAAAAATGATTTAAAATCTTTCAGTGAATTGATAAAGCTAATAATCATTCTTTATTACTATTGTTGTAGTTTTTAATGCTGACTATATGCCAGGACTATGCTTTGTGTTTTGAATAAATTATGTAATTAAATCTTTATGTCATTCCTAACAATAGGTCTTACTACTATTTTTACTATATAGGTAAACTTGCCTGGAAAATCCCATGGACGGAGGAGCCTGGTAGGCTGCAGTCCATGGGGTCGCTAAGAGTCAGACACGACTGAGCGACTTCACTTTCACTTTTCACTTTCATGCATTGGAGGAGGAAATGGCAACGCACTCCAGTGTTCTTGCCTAGAGAATCCCAGGGAGGGCAGGGCCTGGTGGGCTGCCGTCTATGGGGTCGCACAGAGTCGGACACGACTGAAGCGACTTAGCAGCAGCAGCAGCAGCAGCAACAACTTGCCTTCAAGTACTCAGAAAATGTTAGATTATTATTTTAAATGGCATAGCAGCAATGAAAAATAGATATGGTTGATTTCAAAGTTTATGGTCTTAACTGTATAAATAGTACTTTTTAAGAGAAGTTTTTATATAAGACATTTACAAAGAAAATTTAGAAAATGTTATAAAGAGGGACAGTGTAAAATCTTTATATGACCTTTGTGCTGTTCTTGTTGCTCAATTGTGTCCAATTCTTTCTGGCCCCATGGACTGTATCCCACCAGGCTCCTCTGCCCATGGAATTTTCCAGGCAAGAACACTGGGGTGGGTGGGTAGCCATTTCCTACTCCAGGGGATCTTCCTGATCCAGGGATTGAACCCCATCTCATGCATTTGCTGCATTAGGTGGGTTCCTGCATAGGCAGGTTCTTCACCACTAACGGCCATTTGGGAAGCCCACATGACCTTAATTGAGTAACAAAAGTGAAAAGATGAGGGTCACTAAATACTCTTCTCAGCAACATAAAGTATCATCAGCATACTGATCCTTTAGTAAGTCTCAAACCACATATGGGCTTGTAGACTTCTAGAAGCCAAATGTGCACAGTCCTGCATTGGACTCCTGGCAATGAAGCTCTTCGATTCTGGTGTTCTACCTATATATTTGAAGGGCTTCCCCAGTGGCTCAATGGTAAAGAACCCACTTGTAATGCAGAAGATGCAGGAGATGTGGGTTCAATACCTGGGTTGGGAATATCCCCTGGAGGAGGAAATAGCACCCACTTCAGTATTCCTACCTGGGAAATCCCATGGACAGAGGAGCCTGGTGGGCATAGTCCATGGGGTCGCAAAGAGTCAGACATGACTGATCACACAGGCACACATGTATTTGAAGAGACAGGGACTGTTTCTTAGAGAGGAAATCCAAGTCATTACCAGAGGTAATGCTTTTCTATAACACATTCTGAAAAGTGTTAAATTTCTTTTTCTTTTTTTTAAAAATTTTTTTAATTTTTTAAAAATTTTATTTTATTTTAAAACTTTACAATATTGTATTAGTTTTGCCAAACATCGAAATGAATCCGCCACAGGTATACCCATGCTCCCCATCCTGAACCCTCCTCCCTCCTCCCTCCCCATACCCTCCCTCTGGGTCGTCCCAGTGCACCAGCCCCAAGCATCCAGTATCATAGAAAAAAAAAAAAAATGCAAAAGCTAATGTTCTGAAAAAAACAAAAATCAAGTATATTATTTATAGTTTTATTACTATGTTATTGTCAGGTAAAATCTGGAGTCCTGAAATCCTTTCCCAACTAAGATAAAATAGGAGCTAAAAAGCTGAAATCCATTCCAAGCTTTCTAAGACCAATCTTGAAGAAATTCTTTAAAATTGTCCTCTTCTAGGAAATGGAGCAGTGATTACATTGAAGTGACTCAGCATCAATAAAGCAAGCTGAGCAGAGGTGTAGAACTTGGATTTGTCTTTTGCCCCTCCCTCTGTGAAGGACTAGTCTTATTTATTTGATCACCAAACAAAGATTGGGTTTCCTCGGACACAGACTAGTATTTGCGCTAGGTATTTTTCTTGGAGAGGAATTTGGGAAAAAAAAAACACGTTTTTTGTTGTTTTTTTTTTTTTTTTGAGGGTGCAAGGAAAGAAGGATTTACTGATGGAAAAGTTGAAAGTAAGCTGGGATGCCCCTTCAGAGATGTCTAAAACAGAAACTTGGCCCATGGGCCTTTGACTTGAAAGGATCAATCATTGGATGAAGGCCACAAATGAGAGGAGGAGGGAAAGGTCATCTTGAACAAGGCAGCTTCTCTCTCACAGAGGATAGGCTTAGAGAGAGTCTCAGCTGTGAGCTATCAGAGGACAGCACTCCAGCATCCAAGAAAATGATTTCTGAGAGGGATCTTCGTGGCTCCCACCTAAATACCCACAACAATGAAGAACTAGCAGATGTGTGTGTGTGTATGTGTGTGTGAGTGTATGTATATGTGTGTTTGGGAAGGAATTGTACAAATATTTCTAATAATATCTATTGGAATCTGTCTGTTACACAAAAAAATACTGTTTTTGTTGTCATATGCAATTTGATTTAAGCCGAAGAGATGACAAACATAAAAATAATTTACAATGCATGTGGGTACACAAGAAACACCGAAGAATCAAACCTCTGAGTTTGTACTCAGTATTGCCAAATAATGCTGTTTATGGATTATTCGTAATCAGAGGTCCCTTGACTGTATCTGCAGTTTTAATTTCCCTGAGGTGAATTTTTCCAAATCCTGCTAACATTCAGGTTGTGCAAAATGTGCCAGCTGCCCCAAGGCAAAGGGTGAAAGAGGTGAACTGAATATTAAAATGTCCACAGTAGTCAGTTTTGCTGCTTATCAGTCTCTCCTGGAAAAAAAAAAAGAAAAGTGAAAAACAACAGTTGCTGAAGCTCAGCAGTTAAACTATGGAATCAGTTTTATTTTACTTCATATTATGAAGTAAAATACATTCTGAGATTTCCATAGATAAGCTAATTAATGACTGTCTTAATTAGGAAAGATCTACAAAACATCTTTCCTGCCCCAAGGGTTTTCATCTTCAACTTACCTTTTCAGTAATGTTTATGAAATGAGTTTTATTCAAAATGCAAAATATTGCATCTATTATTGACTCCAGACCAAAGGGACTTTTTCAATATCCTGTCCATCTTGTACACCTCTGTTTACAGAAGATAGACAAACTTACCTACACTGATGATTTTTTTCAGGAATGACTAGGTTTATCTTTTTAAGTTACAATTACAGACCTCCCATAGTCTTTAAACATACCCATAATATCAATGAAATCACAATGCCCAGTGTGGATACTTTACATGTCCAATTCTGCATGTTGGGATATTCCATCCATGACTGCATAGCAAATGTATGAACCACTCTTTGTTTAAAGATTTATTTATTTTTGGCTGTATTGGGTCAAACCATACTTTAATAAAGTCACATACATTACTCTGTACTGAAGGATATCTGTAATATCCATGTCAGCAATGGGAAGCAGACTATCTTGGACAGAAGAGACATAATAACTATGGAAGCAATAACATGATTAAAAATTTCAAGAGAAAGTAGATTGAAAACAATAAGTTTTCTGTAAAACAATGCAAATTTTTCCTGTCTAGTAAATTAATAGAGAAACTTAGCTCTACCTATATGTTAATGGGGAATAACTTAATATATTATAATTATAAAATGCCTTAAAGTTTTGGACAGACATATAACAAAAAACATTTTTCACTCTGTGGATAATTCCCAACACTTTACAGCAATGTACAGATGTCTCATTGAATCTTATAGCTAGAGATTTGTTAGATCCCACAACAGTACTCACTACTGCCATTGTGCATTTAATTCTCTCAAAGGAAATGTTTGTGACAGTTATGGGGCTTCTTGGTCAATCAATTCCAAAAGGTTGCCATTGCAGTGACATGGAAACAATAACTTCAGAGAAACATGGTTGTAAACGATGCATCCTGAAATTATTAACTATGCAAATGGATCAATAGAAATCCTAGATACAGAGGGGACATCAGAAAAAAAGAGAGATATACTAAAAAAAGACTTACTGTGGTCAATTGTAATGGCCAAGGAGAATTATGAGGTGCTGGTGGTTTAGCCACTAAATCCTGTCCGACTCTTGTGATCCCATGGACTGTGGATACTAAATCTGAAGACAACATTGTTCACATATATATATGTTAATATATATGTGTGTGTATATTTTTTAAAAAATGTAATTAAAATAATATTTTAGTATTTTTAAAATTATTGACAAAGCATCTTAGAATTGAAAGTATGAAAGTGAAGTCGCTCAGTCGTGTCCAACTCTTTGCAACCCCATGGACTGTGGCCTACCAGGCTCCTCCAGCAATGGGATTTTCCAGGCAAGAATACTGGAGTGGGTTGCCATTTCCTTCTCCAGGAGATTTTCCCGACCCAGGGATTGAACTCAGGTCTCCTGCATTATGGGCAGATACTTTACTGTCTGAGCCACCAGGGAAGTCCCAATTGAAAGTATAAACATATTCAAACAAGAAATAAAAAATTGGATAGTAAAATTGACCTTAGATTTAGATAATATAATTGACCGTATATTTAGGTCAATTGAAATAATTTGACAACAAAATATGAAGCAATCCATAAAATTATAATCTCACAGTAAAATTCCCCATATAGTTGACTCAATATAGTAGTTGAATGATTTTTAGTTAAGAATGATTACTTTAATTAAAAAAATTAGTTTCCCTCAGGATGGGTTAAAAACTACTTTGAAAGTTATCATTTTACTTTCATAGACATGGATCCATTGGCATATTCTTTCCTTAAGGATAAGCTTCAAATATTTGAGCATACCCATATTTTTAGCTATTGGATGCAATATCAACTTCATGTATTATATATTTAGATGAAAACAACTTTAGGTTCTTTATATGGTGCTGAAAGCCCCAAGAAAAATAAATTCTGTGTTCTATACATTTGTAAACATTTATTTATCTGATTCAAATCAATAATCACCTAGATTTTTTTATGTTATTGTATATGCAATAGACACATTTGTTAATGTAGATGCTGTCTTAATATATCAATATTGCTTTAATACCTTAAGAGGACTTTCCAGGTGGCTCAGTGGTAAAGAATCTGCCTGCCAAGCAGGAGACACAGGTTCCATTCTTAGGTCCGGAAGATCCCCTGGAATAGGAAGTGGTAACCCACTCCAGTATTCTTGCCTGGGAAATCCCATGGACAGATGAGCCAGACCTGCTACAGTGCACAGGATCCAAAGAGTCCGACACGACTTAGCAAAAATAAACAGCAGCAGTAAAACCTTGAATTAAGATAGGTTAAAAGGAAGAGAAATATACACATATATACTTTATAAACTTGACTTTCCAAGATATTATTTTTCACAGATTTTTATAATATTTTAAGCTTTATTTAGAGGGCAAATACTACATACACAGAAAATTCTGAAAGAGCAATAGATGTTTTGGGAAAATATACATATAATCAACTAATTATGATATTTCAAAAGTTATCACACTGATCATCCTACTATCTTGCAGAGAAAAGTCACATTTCTTATATGCTGGGATGTGCTACAACAAAATCTTCAATCATGCAGAAAGCTGTTTTCAAATTTCCATTAAAAAAAAAAGCAGGCACCATTTACATGATAAATTACTGCAAGACAAGAATCTTAGCTGACTACCCAAGTGCTTGATTCTGTTATCACTGATTTGTCCTTCAGTCTACAACAGAATGAAAATGAAGGACTTATGACTAATTGTGCCAGGAAGCAGAGCTAATTTCCTTATACTGCCAAAAAAAAAAAAAAATACATTTTAAGCTATTAAACTTGAGAGAGAATAATATCATGAGTAATAACAAAGTATTATTAATGTCTTTATTGTCCTACAAAGTGTCTTGATTGCTATTCTTAAGTAAATTTTCTTCTGAAAAGTTCTACAGACTTTCCTAAAAAAAACAATGAAAAGCATAGGTTTCAGTTAATGAAGTTTTAAATTTCTAAAGAAACTTTAAATTTTTAAATTTTAATTTGGAAATCAAAAACCTTTCTGTACAGGATAAATAGAATTTAATGTCTTAAATTTTAACCATTTATTTGAAGCTATATTTTAAAACTTTTAACCAAGAATCACTTTTTTCCATTTGCTTAACTTGATTAATTATCAGGGAAATGAAAATTTAAATCACAATATGAGTGCATTTTATATATAATAGACTGGAAAGGTTAAAAATTAAGTTAAAGCAATGTATTGTGACTGATATGCAACACTGGAGTTTCTCAACCACTGTTACAGGGAGAAACCATTTTAAAATTCATTTTTAAATTGTAAAACCAAACTAAAATGGAGTCACTTAGGTCAGGGACAAAACGGAGCAGATTAATGAGGTGCATAAAGGAAACAACATAACTTTACAGGAATTTACAGCTCTTCTCAGAAATCAGCAGAAGATACCAGCTACTCTCCAAACTACAAGGCTGCTCATGATGTCTCTGGACTTCCTTGTTCCACTGACTCAGCTACCCTTCCACTAGGCAACCAACCAGCTGAAAAAACCAAATGACTTCTGTGTTTACTCCATAAAAATCCCTTACTCTGTGAGCACCTTGAAACTCACTGCTCTTTTAGCCTTGCATTTCCCAGTGTGCTGATCAAAACTCTTGCCATAAACTCATCTTTATGCTTTGTTTTATTCAGCGTGCAGAGTTTGGTTCTTAACAGTATTAACCAGTGTGGTTAAGTGTGATCTAAATAATATATTTATTTATTTATAATATGATATAATAGTTGTTATTATCCCCTTAGGAAGAGAACCTAAAGAAACTCTTGAGTGTACACTGCTGCTGCTGCTAAGTCACTTCAGTCGTGTCCGACTCTGCGCGACCCCATAGACGGCAGCCCACCAGGCTCCCCCGTCCCTGGGATTCTCCAGGCAAGAACACTGGAGTGGGTTGCCATTTCCCTCTCCAATGCATGAAAGTGAAAAAATAAAGTGAAGTTGCTCAGTCGTGTCCGACTCCTAGCGACCCCATGGACTGCAGCCTACCAGGCTCCTCCATCCATGGGATTTTCCAGGCAAGAGTACTGGAGTGGGTTGCCATTGCCTTCTCTGCAGAGGGACTTCTAAATATAAACTTTTCTTAATGTTTTAAATTGTGCTGTGGCTACAGTTTTTTTGTTTGATTTTCTTTTAAACTGTTCAGATAATTTTCACATACATAGTACATTTGTAATACATGTAACAACAACAGGCATTTTAGTTTCTTTTCCTTTCCCTTTCCAGCTTTGTCTAAAAAGCAGGTTTTACTGAAATTCCTCCAGTAAAAATAAAGGTAATTGGCCACCTATAATTCTAGCTGTAGCAAAGTCCTTCACTAGGAGGTAAGTAAGACAATATAGGGGAGATTCTCTGATGGCTTTGCTAAACCTGCCCGTGGTAAAAAATCTGTCTGCCAGTGCAGGAGACGTGGGTTCAATCCCTGGGTGGGGAGGACCCCTGGAGAAGGAAATGGCGACCCACTCCAGTATTCTTGCCTGGGAAATTCCATGGACAGAGGAGCCTGGCAGGCTACAGTCCTTTGGGTCCAAAGAGTCAGACATGACTGAGCAACTAAACAACAAAGCAATAACTATGCACCTTATTTTAAAGTTTTAAATGATAACAATTTTTTTCTTTAAAATACTGTGTGCTTCCATGTTGAATATATTTGAGCTATTTATTACATATGTATTTACAATGAATTATATTGCAACATTAGTGTTATTTGAAATCTTAGTAACTCACTAAAAGGAAAGTTTTCATAAAGAAGTTTGCCTTCTGGCCATTCCTATACCTTAATTTTAACCTTTTCTATTAGGCCCACCACAACCTTCTTCCACGACTGTCCAGAGGTTAGAGTGAAATGGCACAGCCTCTGAGTGCATACTGGTAAAAGCAATTTTTTTTTTCCCTAGGCTCTTTGCAGCTGAGTTAATGTGTTTGAAGGGATCTCCTCTTCACGGAAACAGACTCAAAGATCTCTCACTGATTTATATTTCTATCTCTAATCTTCCTTCAGACTTATCTATTGCAAATCAGATATACAACCTACTCAGCAAAGTCTATCTCAAATGTAAAAATAACTGAATGATGTCTTTCCTCTATAAAGGTAAGTAATCCAACTTTGATTATATAATTTCCACTTATCATCTGTGCACTTTGTCCTCTGACACACACAGTCACACTAAGGTGACAGTCCGTGTTCTTAATCCTATTCCTGCAGGCCTTCTATGGAGGGAGGGAAGATTCCCTGGAATACTACTCCTCTGTTTCTAATATGTCTGTTACACATGAGAGAAATCTTCCTCATATCTTCACTGGGTATTATATTTCTGATAAATAGCAATACATTTCTCAGTATTTTTTCAATCACTGTTTTTTTTTTTCAATATTTATTAGCTTTGAGTGAGTATGACTTCCTCTGTGTATTCTTTCCCTATATTCTTTCCTTCCTTCCTTCTTTATTTCCTATGTGAAAGTGAAGTAGCTCTTCACGTCCAACTCTTTGCGACCCCATGGACTGTAGCCTACCAGGCTCCTCTGTCCATGGGATTTTCCAGGCAAGAGTACTGGTGTGGGTTGCCATTACCTTCTCCAGGAGATCTTCCTGACCCAGGGATAGAACCCAGGTCTCCTGCATTGTAGGCAGACACTTTACCGCTTTACCGTTCACCTATAACTCTACCTACTTTTCTATGGAATTAGATTTATTGTTTTCTTACATTTTGGGGGTCAGTTCTTTCGTATGTTTGTTATTGTTTTGCTTTAGGTTCTCCAAAGAAATAGAAATATGTGTATATGTGTATACATAATTACTTGTAAATTAAAATATATACATATGTATATATGAAAGTGAAAGTGAAAGTGGCTTAGTCTGTCTGACTCTTTGCGACCCCATGAACTATACAGTCCATGGAATTCTCCAGGCCAGAATACTGGAGTGGGTAGCTGTTCCCTTCTCCAGGGAATCTTCCCAACCTAGGGATCAAACCCAGGTTTCCCACATTGCAAGCAGATTCTTTACCAGCTGAGCCACCAGGGAAGCTATATATATATATATATATATATATATATATATATATAATTACATATACATATTTATGTATATATGTATGCTGCTGCTGCTGCTGCTAAGTCGCTTCAGTCGTGTCCTACTCTGTGTGACCCCAGAGATGGCAGCCCACCAGGCTCCTCCGTCCCTGGGATTCTCCAGACAAGAACACTGGAGTGGGTTGCCATTTCCTTCTCCAATGCATGAAAGTGAAAAGTGAAACTGATGTCACTCAGTCGTGTCTGACTCCTAGCAACCCCATGGACTACAGCCTACCAGGCTCCTCCCTCCATGGGATTTGCCAGGCAAGAGTACTGGAGTGGGGTGTCATTGCCTTCTCCATATATATGTATACATGTATATATAATTAGGACTTCTCTGGTGGCTCAGCTGGTAAAGATTCTGCCTGCAGTGCAGGAGACCTGTGTCTGATCCCAGGGTCAGGAAGGTCCCCTGGAGAAGGGCATGGCAACCCATTCCAGTATTCTTGCCTGGAAAATCCCGTGGACAGAGGAGCCTGAGGGCTACAGTCCATGGGGTTGCAAAGAGTTGGGCACAAGTGAGTGACTAACACACACACACACACACACACACACATATAACTACTATAAGGAATTGCCTTATGGAGGTATGAAGGCTAAGAAGTACAAGATCTGCAGTTGGCAAGCTGGAGACCCAGGAAAGCCAATGGTATAGTTCAGTCCGAGTCTAAACCTAAAGGCAGAAGATGGATGTTCCAGTTAGAAGACAATCAGGTAGAGAGGAATAATTGTTTCTTATTCAAACTTTTATTCTTTTCAGGCCTTCAACAGATTGACCAAGGCTCACCTACACTGGGGAGAACAATTTGCTTTACATATTCAAATTACTTATTTCAGTCCAGTTCAGTTCAGTCGCTCAGTCGTGTCCAACTCTTTGTGACCCCATGAATCACAGCACGCCAGGCCTTCCTGTCCATCACCAACTCCCGGAGTTTACCCAAGCTTATGTCCATCAAGTCCATGATGCCATCCAGCCATCTCATCCTCTGTCGTCCCCTTCTCCTCCTGCCCCCAATCCCTCCCAGCATCAGAGTCTTTTCCAATGAGTCAACTCTTCGCATGAGGTGGCCAAAGTACTGGAGTTTCAGCTTTAGCATCAGTCCTTCCAAAGAAATCCCAGGGCTGATCTCCTCCGGAATTGACTGGTTGGATCTCCTTGCAGTCCAAGGGACTCTCAACAGTCTTCTCCAACACCACAGTTCAAAAGCATCAATTCTTCGGTGCTCAGCCTTCTTCACAGTCCAACTCTCACATCCATACATGACCACGCTGGAACCATAATCACAGAAAACTAGCCAATCTGATCACATGGACCACAGCCTTGTCTAACTCAATGAAACTAAGCCATGCTGTGTGGGGCAACCCAAGACGCACGGGTCATGGTGGAGAGGTCTGACGGAATGTGGTCCACTGGAGAAGGGAATGGCAAACCACTTCAGTATTCTTGCTTTGAGAACCCCATGAACAGTATGAAAAGGCAAAATGATAGGATACTGAAAGAGGAACTCCCCAGGTCGGTAGGTGCCCAATATGCTACTGGAAATCAGTGGAGAAATAACTCCAGAAAGAATGAAGGTATGGAGCCAAAGCAAAAACAAAACCCAGTTGTGGATGTGACTGGTGATAGAAGCAAGGTCCGATGCTGTAAAGAGCAATATTGCATAGGAACCTGGAATGTTAGGTCCATGAATCAAGGCAAATTGGAAGTGGTCAAACAGGAGATGGCAAGAGTGAGCGTCGACATTCTAGGAATCAGCTAAATAAAGTGCACTGGAATGGGTGAAATTTAACTCAGATGGCCATTATATCTACTACTGTGGGCAGGAATCCCTTAGAAGAAATAGCGTAGCCATCATGGTCAACAAAAGAGTCTGAAATGCAGTACTTGGATGCAATCTCAAAAACGACAGAATAATCTCTGTTCATTTCCAAAGCAAACCATTCAATATCACGGTAATCCAAGCCCCAACCAGTAACGCTGAAGAAGCTGAAGTTGAATGGTTCTATGAAGATCTACAAGACCTTTTAGAAATTACTTATTTAAGTGGTAATTATTGAATCAAATAATAATTATATAAATGTTAATGCAGAAGGACTATTCAAGTATTAATTTCCTCCAGAAATACCATGACAGACACACCGAGACATAAGTTTAATCAAATATCTGGGCACTCAGTGACCCAGAGAATTTGACACATAAAAGTACCATGAGAGCTATAATATCTGACTCATAACAGCTGAAGTATTTTCCTTGACTCTTTTTTTAGCTTTTAACTTTATGTTGCTTTTTGCCCAACAGTAATTTTTGAATCTAATAAAATGTTTCAAGTATTATTTTATGACTTCTCTAATTGCTTCCCTTTCTTAAGAATATCATAAATTCTAACTCTGGTTTTGCTTTAACTCTACATATTTTATCAGTAGTTGCATATCAATAAACTAGAGTTAGGCATTCATCAAACTACATACACATTTTTTTCCTTTTCTTTCTTTTTTATTGTTCTTCTTATTGTCCTGTTAAGGTGAATATGGGTATTGTTCAACTTTTCTCTTTGGGCAGTATTTTAAAGCTAACCTGGGATTTAGCTAAGTAAATTGGGTATTAAAAAAAATTGGAAACTTTACTCTTAGAAGTAATTTAAAATAAAACTTTTCTTACATATATTTGCTACTAAAGAATAGTGTTGGATGAGTGCTTCTTAACTGGTGATTTATGAAGACCCTGCGCTTTGTAATGATTTGAAAATATGCCACAGCCCAATTACTGTACATAATCTTACGGCACTCACAAGCTACAGTAAACACAGGTTAGTGTAATTTTTTCCAGTAAATGAAGTCCTGATAAATTCTAGTAATGTCCTCTTCTCCAAATAGCCTCTATTATTATTATATGCATAAAGTATAAACACTTGATACCAGATTTATTCTGCAGTCTGTTTTTTTTTAATAGATCCAGAATAAAAGCTACAGCCAAACTAGATACATAAATATGTCAATATTCTAATATATATTTGGAGTCGGCAAACAGTGGTTTTGTTGTAAAAATAGGTGGTGAAAGTCCTTAGCACTGTGACCACTGACATTCAAAGTAAGTCAGAGGTTCTCCTTAATTTTTCCAACTAAAACAATAGAGATTTTTCTCCATTGCTCAGTTCAAGTCCTTGCCCTATTGTGTTGAGGAAAAGAGAATTACAGAGAAGTAAAAAGTTGGGTCTTTGCATTGTCTGTCTATTTTGAACACATTGCTGTATTTCTGAAAAGGAACTAAGGATGTAGTTATGAATTAATTTTTCTGAAGAGCAGCTATTTATTATCTCTCCCTCTCTGATTTTTCCCTTAAGTCACACTCTATTGCCCAATAAATTAAGAGACAGTTCAGTTCTAGAACTGGTATATTAAGGAAACTCCATATTCCTCTCATTTTATTTCTCACTAAATAATGTTACAAAACATATGATTATTTTAAGCAAAAGTACCCAAATACATGATTCTATTCATTGTTTTTCTTTGGTTTTTTCTTTGAGTTATTACAAATAATGTGGCAATGAACATTCATATTCAAGTCTTTGGGTTTACAAATATTTTTATTTACCTTGAATATATACTTAGAAGTACAATTGCTTGCCGATAAGGTAAATCTATGTTTAAGATTTTAAGAAATTGTCAAACTATTTTCCAGATAGGCTACATCATTTTATATACTCACTAATGATATATGAATATTCTAGTTTCTCCATATACTTACCTACATTGTCATTGTCCTACTTTTACAAATAATTTTTTATTTTTAAAACACAGATTTAAGTTCACAGCAAATTGAGAAGATAACAGAGATTTCTCATATACCCTTTCCCCTAGGCATGCACATCGTCTCTCATTATCAGCATTCCATAGCACAGTGAAATATCTGTATAATAGGCGAACTTATACTGACAGATAGTTATCACCTAGACTCCACAGTCTACATAAGGTTCACTCTTAGTGTTGTGCATTCTATATGTTTGAACAATGTATAATGATGTGTATCCATCATTATAGTATCATACAGACTATTTTCAATGCTCTAAGCATTTTCTGTTCTTTGCCTATTTATCCTTTCCCACTCTGCAACCCGCACCCCTGGCAACCAAAGATCCTTTCTACTGTCTCCACTGGTTTGCCTCTTCCCAGGATATTGAAATCCTAGTTTGTAGCCTTTTTAGATAGACTTCTTTCACTTTGTAATTGCTTTTAAGTTTACTTTATGTCTTTTCATGACTTGATAGCTCATTTCTTATCACTGAATAATATTCAATTGTCTGGCTATACTGCAGTTTTTTCACCTACTGAAGGACATTTTAGTTGCTTCCAAGTATGGACAATTAGTAATATAGCTCTTATAAATATACTTGTGCAAGTTTTTATGTGGACATAAATTTTTAATTCATTTGGGTAAATACATGGAAGAAGGATTGCTGATTGTGTGGTAATAGCATGTTTTATGGTATAAGAAACCACCAAACTCTTTTCTAAGGTTGCTGTACCCTTTTGCAATATCATCAGCAATGAATGATAGTTCTCTTGCCCACATTTGGTGTTGTCAGCGTTTTGGATTTGGTCACTCAAGTGGTGTGTAGGAGCATGTCCTGTTGTTTTAATTTCCATGTCCCTAGTGACTTGTCTGGCTTTTTAACTACAAATATTCGAATAGTAGTATCTCCTTTGGTTTGAATTTGCTTTTTCCTAAAGATTATTGATTCCTGAACTTTTTCATGTGTTTTTTGGCCAACTGAATGTCAACTTTAGTGAAAGGCTTATTCAGATTTTTGTGCTGATATTTTTTTGTGCTATTTATATTTTTGAGTTCTAAAATTTCCTTATATATTCTGCATATAAGTTCTTTATAGAATGCTAAGTCACTTCAGTCATGTCCGACTCTGTGCGACCCCATAGACGGCAGCCCACCAGGCTCCCCCATCCCTGGGATTCTCCAGGCAAGAACACTGGAGTGGGTTGCCACTTCCTTCTCCAATGCATGAAAGTGAAAGTGAAAGTAAAGTCACTCAGTCGTGTCTGACTCCCAGCGACCCCATGGACTGCAGCCCACCAGGCTCCTCTGCCCATGGGATTTTCCAGGCAAGAGTACTGGAGTGGGGTGCCATTGCCTTCTCCCTCTTTATAGAATATATGTTTGCAAATAGTTTCTTCTAGTATATAGCTTACCCTTTCACTTTAAGGAGTTTTTTGAAAAACAAAACTTTTAATTTTGACTAAGTCCATATTTCCATTTTTAAATTTTATTTCTTACCATGTTTATGCAATACCTAAGAAATATTTAAAAGTGTTAGTCACTCAGGCATGTCCAATTCCTTGTGACCCATGGACTGTAGCCTGCCAGGCTCCTCTGTCCATGGAATTCTCCAGGCAAAAATACTACAGTGGATAGCCATTCCCTTCTCCATGGATCTTCCTGACCCAGAGATCATATCCAGGTTTCCTGCATGGCAGCCAGATTCTTTACACTCTGAGCCACCAGGGAAGCTCACACACTAAATCTAATTCAGGAAGACTTAATCCTAATCTTGAAGACTCTAAGGAAGAGTTTTATAGTTTTATCACTTATATTTAGGTATATGCTTTATTCTGAGTTAAACCTTTTGTACAGTGTGAGGTAAGAATCTAAATTCATTGTTTTCAATTAGATATACCATTGTCTTCCGATGATTTGTTTAAAAGACTATCTGCTTCTCACTGAGTATTTTTAGCATTTTTGCATTTTTATTGAAAATCAATGGACCATATATGAAATAATTAATTTCAGAATTCTCAGTTCTGTTTCACAAATCCATTATGTTTTCCTTTATGTCTTCCCAGCCTTGTTCATAGAAGTTTTCACATTTCTTTCTACCAATTCTGACTATATTTTCCTTAAAATTGTTTTGCTGGTTTTCAGCATAGAATTGCATGCTACTTAAATTTATTCCTAAATATTTTATTTTTAACATGAGTGTAAATTTTGCTGGGTTTTCTTTCTATTAAAAGTGTATATTTAATCCTTTAACTTGAAACTGGTGGAACTCATAGTTGTATGCATGTGTGTCCATGTACATAAGTATATATTCCCTACTCTTTTCAGCATACAAGCTTATGTTGTCTGTGAGAAAAGTCAAGTTTAATGCTTCCTTTTCAATCTATCTAGATCTTCTTTCTCTCTCTTTTTTTCTCTCTCTTGCTTAAACCCCACCTGAATCTCCAGTAAGATGTTGACTAGAAGTGCTGTGCTAAGTGGGCAGAAAGAATACTGCTGAAGATCTTAAGAGAAAAGCACTTAGTCTTTCACCAGGATTGTCGGAGTTGTGCTTAACTTGGTGTTCAGTGTGTGATTCGTCAGAGGCCATGCTTAAATCTTAAGCCCTAAGACTCTTAGCCTTTGGATTAGATATGCCTGTAGCTTTGGAATACTTTCATTGTTCAATTCAGTTCAGTCACTCAGTCGTGTCTGACTCTTTGTGACCCATGAATTGCAGCTCCCCAGGCCTCCCTGTCCATCACCAGCTCCCGGAATTCACTCAGACTCATGTCCATCGAGTCAGTGATGCCATCCAGCCATCTCATCCTCTGTCGTCCCCTTCTCCTCCTGCCCCCAATCCCTCCCAGCATCAGAGTCTTTTCCAATGAGTCAACTCTTTGCATTAGGTGGCCAGAGTACTGGAGTTTCAGCTTTAGCATCATTCCTTCCAAGAAATCCCAGGGCTGATCTCCTTCAGAATGGACTGGTTGGATCTCCTTGCAGTCCAAGGGACTCTCAAGAGTCTTCTCCAACACCACACTTCAAAAGCATCAATTCCTTGGGCGCTCAGCCTTCTTCACAGTCCAACTCTCACATCCATACATGACCACAGGAAAAACCATAGCCTTGACTAGACAAACCTTTGTTGGCAAAGAAATGTCACTGCTTTTGAATATGCTATCTAGGTTGGTCATAACTTTCCTTCCAAGGAGTAAACGTCTTTTAATTTCATGGCTGTAGTCACCATCTGCAGTGATTTTGGAGCTCCCCCAAAATAAAGTCTGCCACTGTTTCCACTATTTCCCCATCTATTTCCCATGAAGTGATGGGACTGGATGCCATGATCTTCGTTTTCTGAATGTTGAGATTTAAGCCAACTTTTTCACTCTCCACTTTCACTTTCATCAAGAGGCTTTTGAGTTCTTCTTCACTTTCTGCCATAAGGGTGGTGTCATCTGCATATCTGAGGTTATTGATATTTCTCTCGGCAATCTTGATTCCAGCTTGTGTTACTTCCAGTCCAACGTTTCTCATGATGTACTCTGCACATAAGTTAAATAAGCAGGGTGACAATATACAGCCGCGACGTACTCCTTTTCCTATTTGGAACCAGTCTGTTGTTCCATGTCCAGTTCTAACCGTTGCTTCCTGACCTGCATACAGATTTCTCAAGAGGCAGATCAGGTGGTCTGGTATTCCCATCTCTTTCAGAATTTTCCACAGTTTATTGGGATTCACACAGTCAAAGGCTTTGGCATAATCAATAAAGCAAAAATAGATGTTTTTCTGGGACTCTTGCTTTTTCCATGATCCAGCAGATGTTGGCAATTTGATCTCTGGTTCCTCTGCCTTTTCTAAAACCAGCTTGAACATCTGGAAGTTCACGGTTCACATATTGCTGAAGCCTGGCTTGGAGAATTTTGAGCATTACTTTACTAGCGTGTGAGATGATTGCAATTGTGTGGTAGTTTGAGCATTCTTTGACATTGCCTTTCTTTGGGATTGGGATGAAAACTGACCTTTTCCAGTCCTGTGGCCACTGATGAGTTTTCCAAATTTGCTGGTATATTGAATGCAGCACTTTCACAGCATCATATTTCAGGATTTGTACTTTCATTGTACAAATTACTTTCATTGTAGAGGATATTAAAAGTCAGTCCCATATACAGCCAGAGCCAGTTGCTTACAAATTTCTCTGGTGTCTCCTGAACAGGCATAGCCGTGCACATGTGCACAGACTTCTGGACAAGAGGGTTGAAGTTTGACATTAGAAAAACCCTGGATGACTGAATCTATTCCCAGTTCTCCTCATTAGATTTTAGACAGTCTGCAATTTCTCTTGCCCCCACCCTGTATCACAGTGATATTAGCTCTCCCAAATTATTTACCACAGTTATTTCTACAACCTGACTTTGAAATGGATTTTTCCATGCTCTGCTCTACACAATGTCAAATATGTCAGGTGGATCCATAAATACAGTTTCTTGGACATAGTCCTGGTGTTGAGTATAATGTGAAATTCTGACCTTCACAGCCACAGAATAGGATCTCATTGCACTGGAGTTACAACCGGGTGCAGGAAGGCGTAGCTATTTTTCATGTCCTTTTCTTCTTGCTTAGAGTGGATCCGCTGCATCATAGAGTCAGAGTTACAGGGCGATGATGGAAAACTGGCAATACCACCCAGAACATAAACTCCCAGCTAGTTACTGGAGGCTAGAAAGAAGCAGCCCCTGGTTTACATGTCCAAGACGCCAAATGCTTTTACTGAGAATCAGTGCATTTTCTTGAAAAAAAAATTTTTTTCAACTTGTATTCTCTCTAGTCAATTTCCAGAGATTTTTAAATGATTGTTTTTGATTATTTTATTCACTTTTATTGTTGCTTTACACTAGAAAGAATTTTTAAACCTCCCTACACAGATATTTCAGAAGGTCACCTATATATTACTTTTTAATTGTAAAAGTGGTATTTTAGGAAAATATCTTTATAAGCACCAATGCAGAACAAATAGGCTATCTACAAAACACATATTTGAAACTAAACTGGTAGAAGACAACAGAGTAAATGTAAAATTATTTTAGCTTCTCTGAACCACCAAGGAAGCCCCTATGTTTAATGAAAGAGTCTCATATTCTTCAGTTCATTATTAAAGTTTAAAGAGAACACACAGATATTTTACAACATACAGGGACTTAGAGCATCTCATAAAATAATTTGTAAAGACAAGCTCTAACAAGAGATGAATTACAATAATAATTTCTAGACTATCCATTTGAGAATGGCTAGATAAATAAGACACAAAAATAATACAGATTACTGCTTGTCTTAGGGATTTATATATCAGCATCAAAAATCCTATTCTGTGAAATACTTGATATTTTTCTCTAAAATTTTTTCCCATTTTGCTTGCATATATGTTGTCCCTAAATGCTTGATGTTACTCACACATTCTATTATCTTTCTACAATGAATTAAAATGTACGATATATCCAATTTCTTTGATTTATGTACCAAACGTTGCTTACACAGGCCTATCAAGTAGGGTATAATTTTATTGGAAATTTGGGAGATAATAGTGAAATAGGTTTCATTAAAGCACAGTAGAGAAGTGAAAATATAATGAAAGAAAGTAATATAGATTTCTATACTATAAAAATCTGTAACTGTCTTCAATACATGTAATTGCACAAAATAAGAAATACATGAGAAATACAAAGCCAGGAATGTATAATGAAAACAGAAATGACCAATGGAAGCAATATTTATTTATTTCAATTAATTTATTTATTTTAATTGGAGGTTAATTATTTTACGATATTATAGTGGTTTTTGCCATACGTTGACATTAAAGCTCAACATTCAGAAAACGAAGATCATGGCATCTGGTCCCACCACTTCATGGGAAATAGATGGGGAAACAGTGGAAACAGTGTCAGACTTTATTTTTCTTGACCCCAAAATCACTACAGATGGTGACTGCAGCCATGAAATTAAAAGATGCTTACTCCTTGGAAGGAAAGTTATGACCAACCTAGATAGCATATTCAAAAGCAGAGACATTACTTTGCCAACAAAGGTTCGTCTAGTCAAGGCTATGGTTTTTCCTGTGGTCATGTATGGATGTGAGAGTTGGACTGTGAAGAAGGCTGAGTGCCGAAGAATTGATGCTTTTGAAGTGTGGTGTTGGAGAAGACTCTTGAGAGTCCCTTGGACTGCAAGGAGATCCAACCAGTCCATTCTGAAGGAGATCAGCCCTGGGATTTCTTTGGAAGGAATGATGCTTAAGCTGAAACTCCAGTACTTTGGCCACTCATTGGAAAAGACTTTGATGCTGGGAGGGATTGGGGGCAGGAGGAGAAGGGGACAACAGAGGATGAGATGGTTGGATGGCATCACTGACTCGATGGACGTGAGTCTCAGTGAACTCTGGGAGTTGGTGATGGACAGGGAGGCCTGGCGTGCTGCGATTCATGAGGTCGCAAAGAGTCAGACACGACTGAGTGACTGATCTGATCTGATCTTATCTGACATAAATCAGCCATGGGTGTACATGTGTTCCTCATCCTGAACACCCCTCCCACCTCCCTCCCTCCCAATCACATCCCTCAGGGTCATCCCAGTGCACCAGCCCTGAGCACCCTGTCTCATGCATTGAACCTGTTCTCCATAGTCGCTGTACTAGCTTGCATTCCCACCAGCAGTGTAAGAAGGTTCCCTTTTTGCCACACCCTGTCCAGCATTTATTGTTTGTAGACTTTTGGATAGCAGTCTTTCTGACTGGTGTGAGATGGTACCTCATTGCGGTTTTGATTTGCATTTCTCTGATAATGAGTGACGTTGAGCATCTGTTCATGTGTTTGTTAGCCATCTGTGTGTCTTCTTTGGAGAAATGTCTATTTCGTTCTTTGGCCCATTTTTTTGATTGAGTCATTTATTTTTCCTGATTGAGCTGCAGGAGCTGCTTGTATATTTTTGAGATTAATTCTTTGTCAGTTGCTTTGTTTGCTATTATTTTCTTGCATTCTGAAGGCTGTCTTTTCACCTTGCTTATAGTTTGCTTCATTGTGAAAATGCTTTTAAGTTTAATTATGTCCCATTTGTTTATTTTGCTTTTGTTTCCATTACTCTGGGAGATGGGTCACAGAGGATCCTGCTATGATTTATGTCAGAGAGTGTTTTGCCAATGTTGTCCTCTAGGAGTTTTATAGTTTCTGGTCTTACATTTAGAGCTTTAATCTATTTTGAGTTTATTCTTGTGTATGGTGTAGAAAGTGTTCTAGTTTCATTCTTTTAAAGGTTGTTGACCAGTTTTCTCAGAACCACTTGTTAAACAGATTGTCTTTTCTCCACTGTATATTCTTACCTCCTTTGTCAAAGATAAGGTGCCCAGAGGCAGGTGGATTTATCTCTGGGCTTTCTATTTTGTTCCATTGATCTATATTTCTGTCTTTGTGCCAGTACCATACTGTCTTGATGACTGTAGCTTTGTAGTATAGTCTGAATTCAGGCAGGTTGACTCCTCCAGTTCCATTCTTTCTCAAGATTGCTTTGGCTATTAGAGATTTTTTTGTATTTCCATGGAAAATGTGAAATTATTTGTTCTAGTTCTCTGAAAAATACCATTGATAGCTTGATAGGGATTGCATTGTATCTATAGATTGCTTTGGGTAGTATACTCATTTTCACTATATTGATTCTTTTGATCCATGAACATGGTATATTTCTCCATCTATTTATGTCATCTTTGATTTCTGTCATCAGTGTTTTATAATTTTTTATATATAGGTCTTTTGTTTCTTTAGGTAGATTTATTCCTAAGTATTTTATTCTTTTTATTGCAATGGTGAATGGAATTGTTTCCTTAATTTCTCTTTCTGTTTTCTCATTGTTAGTGTATAGGAATGCAAGGGATTTCTGTGTGTTAATTTTATATCCTGCAAATTTACTGTATTCATTGATTAGTTCTAGTAATTTTCTGGTGGTGTCTTTAGGGATTTCTGTGTAGAGGATCATGTCATCTGCAAGCAGTGAGAGTTTTACTTCTTTTCCTATCTGGATTTCTTTTATTTCATTTTCTTCTCTGATTGCTAAAAACTTCTATAACTATGTTGAATAGTAGTGGTGAAAGTGGGCACCCTTGTCTTATTCCTGACGTTAGGAGAAATGCTTTTGATTTTTCACCATTGAGGATAATGTTTGCAGTGGGGTTATTGTATATGGCTTTGATTATTTTGAGGTATGTTCCTTCTATGCCTGCTTTCTGGAGGTTTTTTTAAAATCATAAATGGATAATGAATTTTTTCAAAGGCTTTCTCTGCATCTATTGAGATAACTATATGGTTATCTTTTTATCTTTCAATTTGTTCATGTGGTGTATCACATTGATTGACTTGGAAGCAATATTTTAAAACTTTAAAGCAACAGCACTAAGAAATATAAAGTATTTATATGAATAAAATTATAGTTATAAAAAGGCCTTTTATAAAGATTTTGTGTCCACAATGGAATATTTAAATGTGAAAATCAAAACTATTTAGAAATGAATTAGAGTGTTTTTAATTTCATTTATTGCATTATTCATTATATATTGACTCTTTTTTATTTCTTCTAGGTCCTTGTTAAACCTTTCTTGCATCTTCTCAATCCTTGTCTCCAGGCTATTTATCTGTGATTCCATTTTAATTTCAAGATTTTGGATCAATTTCACTATCATTATTTGGAATTCTTTATCAGGTAGATTCCCTATCTCTTCCTCTTTGGTTTGGTTTGGTGGGCATTTATCCTGTTCCTTTATCTGCTGGGAAATAAAAGCAAAAATAAACAAATGGGACCTAATTAAACTTAAAAGCTTCTGCACATCAAAGGAAACTATTAGCAAGGTGAAAAGACAGCCTTCAGAATGGGAGAGAATAATAGCAAATGAAGCAACTGACAAACAACTAATCTCAAAAATATACAAGCAACTCCTACAGCTCAACTCCAGAAAAATAAATGACTCAATCAAAAAATGGGCCAAAGAACTAAATAGACATTTCTCCAAAGAAGACATACAGATGGCTAACAAACACATGAAAAGATGCTCAACATCACTCATTATCAGAGAAATGCAAATCAAAACCACTATGAGGTACCATTTCACACCAGTCAGAATGGCTGCGATCCAAAAGTCTACACGTAATAAATGCTGGAGAGGGTGTGGAGAAAAGGGAACCCTCTTCCACTGTTGGTGGGAATGCAAACTAGTACAGCCACTGTGGAGAACAGTGTGGAGATTCCTTAAAAAACTGGAAATAGACCTGCCTTATGATCCAGCAATCCCACTGCTGGGCATACACACTGAGGAAACCAGAAGGGAAAGAGACGCGTGTACCGCAATGTTCATCGCAGCACTGTTTATGATAGCCAGGACATGGAAGCAACCTAGATGCCCATCAGCAGATGAATGGATAAGAAAGCTATGGTACATATACACAATGGAGTATTACTCAGCCATTAAAAAGAATACATTTGAATCAGTTCTAATGAGGTGGATGAAACTGGAGCCTATTATACAGAGTGAAGTAAGCCAGAAAGAAAAACACCAATACAGTATACTAACGCATATATATGGAATTTAGAAAGATGGTAACAATAACCCTGTGTACGAGACAGCAAAAGAGACACTGATGTATAGAACAGTCTTATGGACTCTGTGGGAGAGGGAGAGGGTGGGAAGATTTGGGAGAATGGCATTGAAACATGTAAAATATCATGTATGAAATGAGTTGCCAGTCCAGGTTCGATGCACGATACTGGATGCTTGGGGCTAGTGCACTGGGACGACCCAGAGGGATGGTATGGGGAGGGAGAAGGGAGGAGGGTTCAGGATGGGGAACACATGTATACCTGTGGCGGATTCATTTTGATCTTTGGCAAAACTAATACAATTTTGTAAAGTTTAAAAATAAAATAAAATTAAAAAAAAAAAGAAAAAAGAAATGAATTAGAACCATAATCCATATGGGAGACTTCCATAAGTTGTTTTGAAATATGTAGTAGGCAGAAAAGTCATGCCTAGTGGATGATTTTTTAATAATTTGACTACTACTTAAGACAACAAAATGTATTTAGAATTTTTATTTGTTTTTACCCCCCACAAATCAATATAAGCATTGGTAAAACACAAAGATAGTCAGATATTTGGCCTATGTCATATACCTGCCTTTTCAGTTATTTTGTTTTTTCTATTCATTGTTTATTTAGGGTTTACAAAGAGACATATAAATTATTTTATGCAACTGTGAAAAACATTAATTTTTATTTTCTTAATTTTAAAATGTTTTATTTATTTTTCTCTTAATTTGTTTTACACAGCAAAAGTTAAGGAGATACTAAGATTATGTTCTATGTCAGTGATTTGATCTCTTTTGAATAGACTTCTCCAGGGCTAGGAGCTCCCAGCTGTTTACCCATTTGGCTCATGTGTAAGAGCAAGTAGGAAACCATGCTTCTACATTGCCAAAATATTCCCCACTGTCAGAAGCACACAGCTAATGATGCTGAGGAAACCATAAGGTAATGTTTGAAAGATAATTCAGAATATGTTCTCCCTACATGCTGGTTGTATGCTGATATTTTACACAACAACAACAACAACAACAAAAGAAACACAATAGTGAAGGACAAGCAAAAGTTATGTTTTTTTTATATAGGATTTAATTTTTGAAACCTTTAAAAATTCATTGTATTTAGCAGTTCTCACAGAGAGACCACTAGGACCCTAGCAAGAAAAATAAATATTAACCCTATTACCTGGATCTTTAAAAATATGTTTTTAAAATATAGAAAATTTGGAATGAAAACCTTATTTAAAAATATGCATGAACTGATAAGACTAATTCAAGTAACATGTAACAAAGACATCACTGGGGGAAAAAAATGCAGGCTAAGTCATGTTCAACTCTTTATGACCCGATGGACTGTAGCCTGCAAGGCTCCTCTGTCTATGGGATCTCCCAGGCAAGAATACTGGATTAGGTTGCCATTTCCTACTCCAGGGGATCTTTCCCACCTAGGGATCGAACCTGCATATCTTGCGTCTCCTGCATTGGCAGGTGGATTCTTTACCACTGCACCACCTGGGAAGCCCCTGTGGTTGGAAACACTATGTTTATTTGAACAGAGAAGCTTGCTCAATGTGTAAATACCTCTTTACAGTAGTAAGTCCAATTTTCATACCATAAATTTTGGTATAGAGGAAGCAACAATTTTAAAAATTGTGAAGAGATTCCTATGGAGGGAGAAGGGGCTCCTGAATCTGGATAGCACCACAGAAACTGCACTGGATGGATCATAACAAAGCTTCTGACCCCTGAAGGAAACTCAGCTGAGAAGGAGTTAAGAATACTGGAATCATGAATCAAGGCCTGACCAGGTGTTAGTGCCTTAATTACCTACCTTGCTTACTCCATGCCAGCCACACTCAACTCCATCCTATTTCTCCAACAGGCCATGCATACTCTATGACTTTACATTGTCTATTTCTATGCCTGGAATACTCTTCCCCCTATATATCTGTTGGTTTAATTTTACTCTGCCTCCAAGTGTTTGCTCATATCTCATATTCACATTGATTCCCTGTAGAATACTGCAACCTGCTCATCACCCATGCCAGGGATCCCAGTTTGCTTTGCCCTATGGCCTTTTTCATTATATATATACATAATATGCTTGCCTCATTATATAATTGTATCTTCTTAATACACAATTTACTTATTTCCAATCTTTCCTGCCTGTTTCTGCCTCCTAGGATATATGCATCCTGAGGTCAACTCACTTAATTTTAACTGCAGCTTACCACACAAAATAATATCTGGCACATAATAGGCACCTGGCAAATATTTGTTGAATAAATGATTAATGAACACATCTTAGAGACTGCACTCTAAACAATTCCATAAACTGCCAATAATACAATTGTGCAAATCAATGTAAAAATATAACTATAAATGGGCTTTTAACTTAATTCTTAGTTACTATTTCTCCAATATTCAGAGGAAATGATATTTAGCAAATAATTTAAGTTGCATCCTGATTCAAATCCAAATTCTCCTCTCCTTTTTTAGTTTTCTAATATTGTGTTACTCTTTGGCATATCTGTACCCCAAGTCATGTTTTTCATTTATTCTTACCTCAAATATTATAAGCAACTTAAAGATCAATAATTAAAAGATGTTTATATATAGGTATCCTCAATGGAGTTTTATTAGCTGGTTATTTATGTAAGATTTTTTATTCTGCTTTAATGTGTTTTAGTACTAGAATATAAAAGATTTGCCAAAACTAAGAAAGAAAAACTACTGGTATATACTCACCTCCCCCAAAGCAGTCTAGATTCATGGTGTAAGGGTTTTGTTGATTTTTGTGGCTTTGGGTGGGACAAAAATAACTTGTGTTCACCTATGGATGAGCAAATTTCCTTCTAACATTCTATCTTGGATATTTTTAGTCTCCCTTCTGATACCCTGTGTACTGTTTGTCAAACATCATCACCTACCTTCTCCAAATCTTCCCTCTTCCTGTAGAATCTGTATTAAACACTAAGGTATTGCTCTCTACTTGTGAATTCTGATATATGATACCTGTGTGCATGCTGTCCTGCCCAACTCTTTGCAACCCCATGGACTATATCCCTCCAGGCTGCTCTGTCCATGGGACTCTCCAGGCAAGAATACTGGAGTGTGTTGACATTTCCTACTCCAGGGGATCTTCCCGACCCAGGGACTGAACCTGAGTCTCCTGCATCTCCTGCATTGGCAGGTGGATTCTTTACCACTGTGCCACCTCCACATTTCAAAAGCATCGATTATTTGGCATTCAGATTTCTTTATAGTCCATAAAACCATAAAACCATAGCTTTGACTAGATGGACCTTTGTTGGCAAAGTAATGTCTCTGCTTTTTAATATGCTGTCTGGGTTGGTCATAACTTTTCTTCAAGGTGCAGGCATCTTTTAATTTCATGGCTGCAGTCATCATCTGCAGTGATTTTGGAGCCCCCAAAGATAAAGTGCTTTTGAACTGTGGTGTTGGAGAAGACACTTGAGAGTCCCTTGGACTGCAAGGAAATCCAACCAGTCCATTCTGAAGGAGATCAGCCCTGGGATTTCTTTGGAAGGAATGATGCTAAAACTGAAACTCCAGTACTTTGGCCACCTCATGCGAAGAGTTGACTTATTGGAAAAGACTCTGATGCTGGGAGGGATTGGGGGCAAGAGGAGAAGGGGACGACAGAGGATGAGATGACTGGATGGCATCACTGACTCGGCGGACGTGGGTCTGAGTGAACTCCGGGAGTTGGTGATGGACAGGGAGGCCTGGCGTGCTGGGATTCATGGGGTCGCCAAGAGTCGGACACGACTGAGCGACTGAACTGAACTGAACTGAAAGATAAAGTCTGTCATTGTTTCCATTGTTTCCCTATCTATTTGCCATGAAGTGATGGGACCAGATGCCATGATCTTAGTTTTCTGAATGTTGAGTTTTAAGCCAGCTTTTTCACTCTCTTCTTTCACTTTCATCGAGAGGCTCTTTAGTTCTCGCTGTTCCAACGCCGCACACATGTGTGCACTTGTGTGATATATGTCACACCTATTTACAGAAAGTTTCTAATTAAAAGTCTTTGAATAATAATTTTTATCAATGTATCATAAATTGGTATTTAAGTGTGTACTAAGAAGCAAGGGGATCAAACCAGCTAACTGCAAAATTTTCACTTGATAATGTAACATAGCTAATTATCTAGTCAGGTCGGTTTCTGGCATTTTCATCTGTGCAAACCAACTATCAGTTATAAACTAAAGATTGCAAGGTTTAAATTGATAAAATTAAATAATATGTCTTATGTTTCAAACTTCAGATGTTAAAACAGTCTACTCCACTGTTGATTAAAGATAAACATTAAAATGATTCTGGATGACTTAGAAAGGTTATGTCCATCTGCATAATATTTGTGGAACATAATAATGTAATACTTTCATTAATTTATAATTCTAGCCAAGACATTTTAAAATGTGTTAATTATATTTTAGTCTTTTGTGGTAAAATATGGTCTTCTAAATGACTTACATTTTTTTTGTTTCATTAACTTTTATTGATTTGAAAAAAGCCCAAAGGATAATTTATCCCTCTGTCTTTAAATTATAATTCATACAAAAATTTTACATTAAATATAGTTTGAATATTATTTCTCTGGAGAAGGGAATAAAATTAAGATGTTAAACCATCTTTATTGCATATCCAAATTATATTTTGTGACCTCTGTCACTGTTTGGAAAAAAAAAAAATATATATATATATATATATATACACATATATATATTCTCTGGCAGAGCTCAAAAGACCATCCTAATAAATGGCCTCTTAATATTTCTTATTGCTGTTTTGTTTTGTGGACTTTAGTCATCATCTTCTTTTTCTCCTGCTGTGTGTTATATGGTGTTAGAAGAGGTGGTCAAGAGGATGTGACCTCTACTTGGCCCTCCAGCTGGACCCAGGCAATCAAAAGCTCCCTCCTCTGCCCTTGGAATATATATTCTGTCTACTGTTCCCACATCAGGAGCTATTCCAAGGACATAGGAAGGTGATGTTGATAACATCTGAATGGAATAGGTGATTGAACCTAATTGAAGTCTCCATAAAAACTTTTAAGATTCTGGCAGGCGAATATGGAGATACTCATGTTGTGGCCTCTCAAGACAAACCTAGTAGGTAAATTTCCCTGCTTATTAACACTGCTGCATACCAATCTGGAGTGTTACCTCTTTTGTCAGTCTCTCTTTATCCTCTGTGTGAGAGACCAGTTTGTGAAAAGACGTATTGGTTTACTTAAACAATGTGTTGGTTTTTTTTTTTTTTTTAATCCCTAACCTTGCAAGAAGCAAAAAGAAAACATCATTACCGACTCTTCAAGAATTAATAAAATATTTGGAAACAAAATGATATATGAGTTATTCTTCAAGATAATAAATTAACATTTGCTAATTTTATTTCTTGTGGGCTTTATATGAGATCACATAGCATGAAATCCTGAAGTTAGGAACATCATTAAATAATTTACCTTAGTCAAACCTTCAGAGACAAAAATGTAAAATAAGTTTTTAATATATATTTCAATGTTTTATTAGAATTCAAATACATTTAAGGGAAATTAAGAAAAGAGAGAGATACATCAGAACTAGAAAAATCAAAGCAACAAAGTAAGGATAGAGCTACAGAGAATCAAAATGAAAAAAAAATGTAGTGGAGAAGGAAGTGAATGAGTTACAGAATTGACACAGTAGATAAAGATGTACTCAAATCATGATATTATGACTATTTGTACCAGGGACAAATTGGGGTGTTCTTTACGTATTTGTAAAATTACTGTCATTTATTGGTAATTGTCTTGCTACAAAATTAGGTTAAATTAAATTAATTGTTGGGTTCCTTCTATAGTTCTAAGATTTCCTTATAAGCTAGGAAACACTGAAGATACCTAAGGTTAAAAATTAGTTAAATGGGCTTTCAATTTCAGCTCCAAGACGTAAAAAGTCTGGAAGTTGACATTAGCAAATGTTGGACAAACTCAGACTCAATGATTTTTCTTGGATTCATCCAAGGATTGAGGTTGCCTGGCCAACTGCCATCCCAATATTTGGAGAGATGAAGCGTACCCAGAGAGAGAGGGCAACCAAGATCTGCTTACCTGAAGTCAGCACTGCTGTTTCTGATAATTGCCTGTATTGAAGTTGGCTGATATGTTCTGTTCAGAATATTAATAGCTACCCCACATTCATTGTCAAGTCGGAGCATTCATCAACTCATCCTGTCACAAAAGGAGCAGGAGAGACAAATATCAATACAACCGCAGGCAATATTTTCTGAACAGTCTCCTGATCAGCAAAAATTTAGTGATGATGGAGCTCTTTATATCATAGATTAATGTCCTGCAGCCTGACTTTATTTGTCTGGGTAGAAAAAGGAGGGGGAGGATATACAAAAATATAGTTCTGACAGTCAGGAACTGTCCTGTTGTTGCTAGGAGCTAACCTGTCAGTCACAGCTATGTAATTACAGCTAGTCTTTGTGTTTTACTGAATATAAAAAATTTCAGAATACAAACAGTAGTTAAGACCACTCTTTGATCTTGATATATTAAAACAAACATAAGATTGCTCCACAGTCATGAAGTGAACTTATATAAAACAACTTGAATCATATAAAAATCAACTATAACAATGACCAAACATTCACCTTTCCTAATATAAATGGCCACTATTTCTTTACCAATTAAAGATCCATCTGTCTATAGCTCCCTGTACACAGATACCTACAGTCATTCCTATCATTTTCTAAATAACACTTTTTAAGATACCCAATCATAGAATTAAAACCATTTCCAGACAATTCCTATTCCAGAGCAAAGCATCACTTTCTCTAAACCTATAAATCTAATAATACGTCTTTTCAAGGAGCCTTACAACGCTTCACAATGTTTGATTTCTTTCTTTGCAAAGAGTCAATAGTCAACTTTTTAAAATTTTGCAGTGTGTGTTCATGGGGATCTCTAGCTAAAGAGCACTGACACCTGGGATAAGAAAGACCTTACTCTGATATGAATAGCATGTTACTATTTCATTGTGAGGAAGTAATCTTCCAGTTTGAAGGCCATTTCCACTTCAATTGTCTTCTTTCCTTAAAGTTATCTATAAATCTATTATTGTCTTTAAAATTTTATGCTCCCTGGAAGTGCCTATGTGTGGTCAGGCCATGCTTGCCCAGACCCAGAGACCCCAGGGATCCCGGCTGTCAGGTTGAGGTGGGGTTGGGGCATGTGCAAGCTCAGTTCAGTAGCAGTGAATCTGCCCTCTGGTGTCCAGGCCCTTGCAGCCTTTGTGCACAGGAAATGACCCCAGCCCTAAAGTCATTTTTTGAGAATGTGGATTCTGCACAGATGCAGAGATTTGTAGGTCCTTTGAGCCAGATCATTTAAGCCCTTCTGCGGGAAAGACACACAAGGTCTCCTTGGGAGTCCGTTTTCCCAAGTATCTCTAATCAATGGATTTGTTGGCATTGCCTTGGTCGGCAGGGCTAAGGAGTTCCCTTGGGGTCTGGCTGCAGGGAAACAAAATTCTGACTGACAGAGGGCTGGACCTTAAGAGAACTGTGTGCCTTCTCCTCCAAAATCCCATCTCTGGCCCAGTATATCCCTACAAGCACAGGAGCCAGGGACAGGTCTTCTGAAGTCTAGAGTCTGGGTAATGTGTATATACGTGTTAAAAATGCTATCAGTTTTTAGCATTATTTTATTCATTTTAATCTCTTTATCATTACCCTTCTACTTTGAGCAATCTTTCAAAATTTGCCTCCTTTTGTTCTTTAGTTTTTCCTCAGATAACAAATATATATTGAGCATCTCTAATATTAATTTAGTTAATTTAGATACATTTCGATGCTTCCTGTTCAACTTCTGCTCCATTTAATTTGTTAGTTTTGTCTTTGTATTTCTTGCTGTTTCTTCCTCATTTCCCTTCTTTCTCTACAACCTGGAATTGTTAATTTCTATTCAGGATTTGTGTTTATTTTTTTTTTTTTAGAATCTCAACCATTACCTTTTTGTTTTGTTTCTTACAGCAAATCAGGTTAAAGATATTTGTTTGTCTTCCTATAAGTCTTTGGAATGGAATCTCTAACTTCCACTGGCCCACTAGTCATTTTCAATTGTTAATTCATACCTTATTTTTCTTCAGTAATATTTGCCCTGATACAAATGTGTCAAGAATGTATGAAGAGTTTTTTTTTGGCTGTATTCATTGACCAGTGTATACTAGTTGAGTTTTCTTTCCAGGGTTGTATTGTAAGTTCTGCTATAATTTGGGGGTATGGGGCATCTATCTGGTCTGGTTCTGCTGTATTAAATGTGGAGCTCCCTGTTTCTGTGGAGATTCAGAATAGATAGATGATTTTATATGCTCCATACTCTTGACATGCATCCTATCAGAGACTTTTTGTCACAATCTTCCTAACTGAACAAAATGAACAAAATAAATGGGCTTCCCAGGTGGTGCTAGCAGTAAAGATCCCACCTGCCAATGCAGGAGACAATAGAGATGCAGGTTCTATCCCTGGGTTTGGAAGATCCCCTGGAAGAGGACATGACAACGCATCCAGTGTTCTTGCCTGGAGAATCCCATGGCCAGAGGAGCCTGGCAGGCCATAATCCATAGGGTTGCAAACAGTCGTACACAACTGAAGTGACTTAGCATGCACACATGCAATTGAACTCTATATGTTTGCATTGCACCTTCAAAACTGCATGCTTCATTATCAACATCTCTCCCCATTTCCTGCCTTAGTACGTTCTGGGCAGTTTTAACTGTATACTGTGTGTGTGAGTGTGTGTGTGTGTGTGTGTGTTTGTGTGTGTGTGTGCCTATATACCGGTGCCATGGAAGAAGAATGGCAGGTTGTCTATCAATCATCTGGCTTATAGCCAACTTGCCAAAATACAATTCACTGCAAGTCAACTCATTGAAAGGTATTATTCAGTAAATGTATATATTTTTTTAGTAATACTCTTACTAAATAAAGCTTTCTTCATTTTATTTAAATGAAAATTTATAGCATTTCATGGGCAAAATGTGCTTATTTACAAAATATGTAAGTATCAATTGCTTTTTCTGGCTGTATATTTGATATTTTCAATTCAGTTCAGTGCAGTTGCTCAGTCATGTCTGACTCTTTGCGACCCCATGAACCACAGCATGCCAGGCCTCCCTGTCCATCACCAACTCCTGGAGTTCACTCAAACCCATGTCCATTGAGTCAATGATGCCATCCAATTATCTCATCCTCTGTCATCCCCTTCTCCTCCTGCCTTCAATCTTTCCCAGCATCAACGTCTTTGCAAATGAGTCAGCTCTTCGCATCAGGTGGCCAAAGTATTGGAGTTTCAGCTTCAACATCAGTCTTTCGAATGAACACCCAGGACTTGTCTCCTTTAGGATGGACTGGATGGATCTCCTTGAGGTCCAAGAGACTCTCAAGAGTCTTCTACAACACCACAGTTCAAAAGCATCAATTATTCAGTGCTCAGCTTTCATTACAGTCCAACCCTCACATCCGTACATGACCACTGGAAAAACCATAGCCTTGATTAGATGGACCTTTGTTAACAAACTAATGTCTCTGCTTTTTAATATGCTATCTAGGTTGGTCATAACTTTCCTTCCAAGGAGTAAGGATCTTTTAATTTCATGGCTGCAATCACAATCTTCAGTTAATTTGGAGCCAAAAAAAAAATAAAAAAATAAAGTCAGCCACTGTTTCCACTGCTTCCTCATCTATTTGCCATGAAGTGATGGGACTGGATGCCATGATCTTCATTTTCTGAATGTTGAGCTTTAAGCCAACTTTTTCACTCTCCTCTTTCACTTTCAGCAAGAGGCTCTTTAGTTCTTCTTCACTTTCTGCCATCAGGGTGGTATCATCTGCATATCTGAGGTTATTGATATTTCTCCTGGCAATCTTGATTCCAGCTTGTGCTTCTTCCAGTCCAGCATTTCTCATGATGTACTCTGCATATATGTTAAATAAGCAGGGTGATAATATACAGCCTTGACGTACTCCTTTTCCTATTTGGAACCAGTCTGTTGTTCCATGTCAAGTTCTAACTGTTGCTTCCTGACCTGCATACAGGTTTCTCAAGAGGCAGGTCAGATGGTCTGGTGTTCCCATCTCTTTCAGAATTTTCCACAGTTTATTGTGATCCACACAGTCAAAGGCTTTGGCATAGTCAATAAAGCAGAAATAGATGTTTTTCTGGAACTCTCTTGCTTTTTCGATGATCCAGCAGATGTTGGCAATTTGATCTCTGGTTCCTCTGCCTTTTCTAAAACCAGCTTCAACATCTGGAAGTTCATGGTTCATGTGATGCTGAAGCCTGACTTGGAGAATTTTGAGCACTACTTTACTAGCGTGTGAGATGAGTGCTATTGTGTGGTAGTTTGAGCATTCTTTGGCATTGCCTTTCTTTGGGATTGGAATGAAAATTGACCTTTTCCAGTCCTGTGGCCATTGCTGAGTTTTCCAAATTTGCTGGCAAATTGAGTGCAGCATTTTCACAGCATCATCTTTTAGGATTTGAAATAGCTCAGCTGGAATTCCATCACCTCCATTAGCTTTGTTTCATCAAAATTGGCTAAATTTTGAGCACATGTATGTTTTTAAAAATAATTATAGAATGGAAATTTCAAAGTCACAGTAAAGAGAGTTGAGTAGACAGTAGTTACATTAGATGGAATTATGAATATGTTCATTGTGGAGATAAATGTGATATGGCCCATAGTGGGATTTTCCTTGTGGATGGTGTCTTTTTCTGTGTGTCTAAGTACTCCCTCTTTTTTCGTGTCCATTAATATTCCCCATAGTAAAGAACACCACCTGATGGTGGTCTAGCTTATTGTCCCTCTCCTCTACACTGAACTATAAGCTCTGTAAATCAGGGGCTTTGTTTTGTTTCCTGCTGAGTTCTTAATGCCTAAAAACAGTGTATGCTCATCAATAAAAATAATAACTGTGGTAGATCATTCACTTTTCCCACAGCACATTCTTTGTAGGGAAATTATACTTCCTTACTTCCTAGACCAGGGTTTAGTTACATGATTTGCTTTGGCCAAAAGAATGTGAATAGATGGCTGGCTATCCCATTCTGAAAGAGGTTTTAACTGATTCATAGGACAGTGAACAAGAAGTAAATATTTGTTGTTGTAAGTCAGTGACTTTGGGGTTGGTTATTTCATTGCATTACTATGTCAAAGGCTGAAAAATACCATAATTCATACATATAATGCTTCCTATAAAGCAGGTACTGTTTATCGTCCATCACATATTTAACATATATATGTATATTATATATCTACAACATGCACACATATACATAACTCATATATATATATAACACTCATGTATATATGTGTGTGTGTGTATAAATATATGCACAGATTTTCAACTTGTTAGTGAGGTAGCTACTATTATGAGCTAAGTTTTACAAATGAGAAATCTGAGGTACAGAGCTTAAGTAACATACTCAAGTTCATATATACTACCAATTGTGAAGATATTAATTAAGCTTTTTAGCTCCAGAATTAGGGTTGTCAGATTTAGCAAATAAAAATTACAGAATGTTGATTAATTTGAATTTCCTATAAATGATGAAAGAGTTTTTTAAAGTATATGTTTGTTCCAAATATTGTAAAAGTACCTTGTATTTATATATAATCTTATCCAGAGTCCTTTTTTTTTTTTTAACATATTTACACATTCAAACTAGTCTATCCAGGCTGCTATAATAGAATACTACAAACTGGATAGCTTATAAATAACAGAAATGCATTTTCCACTGTTCTGTAGGCTGGAAGTCCAATATCACGGTGGTGGTATAGTCAGTGTTTGATGAAGTTCCATTTCCTGGTTCATAAACAGTCATTTTGTTCTCACATGGTGAAAGGGAAAAGGGAATTCTGTGGGGCCTCTTTTATAAGGGCACTAATTATTCAAGTGGGCTACATTCATATGACCTAATGACCTCTTTTATATCCTCACATTGTGAATTTTCAAATATGAATTTTGGGGGTGCACAGACATTTCAGTCTATAGCACACTTTAAAAAATACTGCCAAATCTCATAATGAATATCCAATTAATGCTTTCTCATATAGAAAGGAGTAATATTAATTATTCAAGTGTTTTTTGCATTTACAAATTGGAATTATTTAGCAATACAAAAGTGGGTATAAAAGAAAAAAATGGCATCCACACTTATTTAAGAGCCAAAAAATGGGATTGTGATAAACTGATATTGTTCCTGATTTTTTCTGAATTTGGGTAACTGTAGGTGCAGCTACACTAACAGGTAAAAGTACAAATTATGTACTACATTTACAGAAATAAATCTCAATAAAATGAAAGTGAAGTTGCTCACTTGTGGCCAACTCTTTGCGATCCCATGGACTGTAGCCTACCAGGCTCCTCTGTCCATGGGCTTTTCCAGGCAGGAAAACTGGAGTGGGTTGCCATTTCCTTCTCCAGGCTATCTTCCCAACCCATTGATCCAACTCGGGACAATCTCAATAAGTAATACATAATTATTTATAATTACCTACTATAAAACAAATAAGGAACAGATATAGTTCAGTTTATTTTTTCATCCAAAACATACTTTCAGAAAAGTGTTTTCTGTGAGCGAGGCACTATTTCATATGCAGAAAATAAATCTTTCTGTTCTCAGAGAATTATAAAATAATAGTCATATTACCTACCCTCAAATAGTTGACATACACATCACTTAGAAAACTGGTACTTTGAGCAAAATCAGAGTTGAGTTCCATGATGCACATTAACAATCCCATATTTTACTTCTCTCAGTTCTCTGAGTTATAGTTGTCTTCTGACTTCAGTTGACTTCTGACTTAGCTATCAGACTAAAATAGCCCAATATTAATCACAAATAAAACCATGCTTCAAACAGGGCATAGAATGAACACTTACAGAAATCTGACAGAACACAGTGTTCTCATTTTAAAATTATTATATCCCCTCCTTGCCAAGTATTACACAATGTCTTAGACTTAGAACTTGTGACAGACTCTACAATAGTACCAAGCAGTTGTAGTTCAACTCAGTCCTTCAACTTTTCAAAAAAGAAGCTCAGCCATAAGCCAGGTTTACTCAGTTCTATTTCTCTCTATGGGCTTCCCAGCTGGCTCAGTGGTAAACAATCTGCCTGCCAATCCTGGAGACGTGGGTTTGATTCTTGGGTCGGGAGGATCTCCTGGAAGAAGAAATGGCAACCCACTCCAGTATTCTTGCCTGGAAAATCCCAAGGAGAGAAGAGATTAGGAGGCTACATCACATGGGGTTGCAAAGAGTTGGACACGACTGAGCATACATGAACATTTAATTATATTCAAATGTATCAGGTGGTAAAATGTATTTTCAGAGAAATTTGGAAAATAGAGCAGAACTTATAGTCTTTTGAATTAGAAAATAATTTACTGATAAGTTGATATTTGAATTTTTATCTTTACAGAGTAGTAGGTGTTAGAAGGCAGACAAACTTGGTTTCCAGAGGTATAAAGAAGTTATTCAGCATTAAATAGTTATGGGACACAAGTTCATGTTCCCAACACACAGTAAAGCCAACAAACTGAAACACCAGAGTCTGAAGCAGAGAAAGGGTTTAGTGTAGGGTCAAGCAAGGAGAATGTGGCTTATGCTCAAAAAAAAAAAAAACAAAAACAAAAACTGAACTCCTAGATGGTTTTCAGGGAGGTTTTTAAGGCAAAATTTGGAGTGAGGGTTTGCAGGAAGTATGACTTTCTTCCATTTGGTTGGTAGTTATTTTAAATTGTTCTTTAAGAAGCTCCCCCCACCCCCTGATTCTAATAGTTTGGCATTTCTTGAAAAAGGCAAACATAGAAGTACCATATGACTTAACAGCTCAACTCCTAAGCATATACTCCAAATGAAGACAGGGAAAATGAATACTTACACAGCCTTGTTCTCAGAAGCATTATTTATAATAGCAGAAATGTGGAAACACCCCAAGTATCCATCAACAGATGAATGTATAAACAGAGTATGGTATATACATAGAATGAATGGAATACTACTCAGCCATGAAAAGTGAACTTCTGGTATATGTGACAACATGGATAAACATTGAAAACCTACAATACTTTGTATCTACTCAAGCCAGACACAAAAGGGCAAATATTGTATGATTCCACTTAGGTAATATATATGGGTATTTTGCATAGTTAACAAAATGGTAGGTTGCAAAAACCTGCTTTTGTTATATTGGCCTTGGATTCTTAAATATTTCTCTTAATGATGGTCTGTGTTATTTTGAAAAAGAAAATAATAAACCATGGGTTATGTCTGTGACATCTAACACTAAGCCAGAGCACTGGTATTGTTATAATCTAGGAGCCCTTGAACCACTTGATTTATGGATTTATGAATTTAGATTTCTGGATTCTCCTATTCTTCATTTTTAGTATCTCCTGTCTTATAAGTTTAATTGTTATCGTTTTAATTGGATAAAGAAAAATAAAGCCAAATTGAGCTTTTGTATCCTTCTTTGATTCTTTTGGAACAGGTTAATGATCTTTCAAAATATCAGTATAAAGAATGATACAGATCATTTTAATTATAATCAAAAGATGAATCCTGCACCACCTCCCTCCCACAAAAGGAATAAAAAGGGAAGGTACTTATTTTTAATTTAGGCCTCATTTAGGAATAAAACAACACATATAATTTCCTTAATAAAAGTAGTGACCATGTTTTGGCAGATACATATTTATAAGCCATTATTTTTAATTTCCAAACCTGAAAGCAAAAAAAAAAAAAAGACACATTTTCTCTTCAAATTTAGTACAGATTCATTCAGTATGTATATACATGTTTTACTGCAGAAATATTTATTTGTTTAATTAAAGTGTGTTCTCCCAATGTCTGCTGTAATAATATTCAATGTATGTACCTTGTACTGTATTACATTTCTAAAATCTGAAAAGTTCTGAATTCCGAAACACATTTGGCCCTAGGGATGTTGGGTAAGGGGCTGTGGACTTATACTTAGCTCTAGGCCAATAAAGGAAAGGGGATACAACACTCTCCCAACCCTAACTTTGTCATCTTTTATGCAAGGATCCTTTGGCCTAACCATTGCTACGGAGAGATAAAATTAAGAAAAAATAAATAAAGAAGCAATACCTTGTTTATAAAGGGATGGATGGATAGATAGATCAGATCAGATCAGATATATACATTTAAATAAATTTTTTTCTAGAGGTGATGGGAGGCACTATAGTTCCATGCTGCTAAGTCACTTCAGTCGTGTCCGACTCTGTGCGACCCCATAGACGGCAGCCCACCAGGCTCCGCGGTCACTGGGATTCTCCAGGCAAGAACACTGGAGTGGGTTGCCATTTCCTTCTCCAATGCATGAAAGTGAAAAGTGAAAGTGAAGTCGCACAGTTTTCTTTGGATTCTTTTTTGCAATATGATCTTTCCTTTAACTTTATGCTGCTGCTGCTGCTGCTAAGTCGCTGCAGTCTTGTCCGACTCTGTGCGACCCCATAGACGGCAGCCCACCAGGCTCCGCGGTCACTGGGATTCTCCAGGCAAGAACACTGGAGTGGGTTGCCATTTCCTTCTCCAATGCATGAAAGTGAAAAGTGAAAGTGAAGTCGCACAGTCATGTCCGACTCTTAGTGACCCCACGGACTACAGCCTACCAGGCTCCTCCATCCATGGGATTTTCCAGGCAAGAGTACTGGAGTGGGGTGCCATTGCCTTCTCCAATAGTTCCATAGTATGTGTCGTTCTTATATTTGTGCTTTGAAGGGAAAATTTCAAATTTATCATGGTACCTCATGCTTTCCTTCTGGAATTATATGACTCTCAGAACATAAGACATACAAGAGTCTTCCTAGTTGTATCACTTTGGTAGCTCTTAATAAAGTTTTATGATGAGATATATATTTCTCCAGCTGATAAACAGACTTTAATGGTGTAAAGACTGGAATATACTCCATCTGTATCACTAAGAGTAATATTTTTCATATAGAGGTAAAGCATAACCACCTCTGGAGCTGAATGCATTCCTGTGGTGATACTGGTCTGGAGTGGTAGTTTTAGCTGATCTCAGCTGGTGGGATTTGTTGGGCACTTTTAAACCTGGACATTGATTCATTGGTGGGGGTTGTAAGGTAGGGATGAAAGAGCATCACCTTAAGTAAATGTGAAAAATTCTGTTGATTATTTTGAATATTCAGTTGCTTGGAGTCAGACTATGAAGAATAATAAATAAGATTCTTACCTCATATGCATTTTATGCAAACTTTAAAGGAACAATGAAAAAATGTGTTCATTAGAGTGAGTACTATTATGTAGGAGTAAGTAATAAATGAATCATAAGTAAATTAGACACATTTCCCTTAAACATGTTTAATAAAATTATTTTAAAATGTATAACAGCCTTTGGGTTGAGAATGTAATATTAAAAATATTTGTTATTCAATCTCTTCTCTGAAACCAATTGAAGACAAGAATGTCATAGAAAAGTAAAGGCTAAGGCTAGCTTCAGTGAAATTAGAAAGCATCTCAGATTCCAAATTAGAATACTTTAAATACAATACTTTCTATATAATAATGCAGAACTTACTCTGAGATACTTTTCTAGCATGGTGGGGGGTGGGGCAGAAAAGTAGGTTGACTCCTATGCTTGCAAAGTTTGCATTTCAATTGAAGCTAGACAAACAGTGCAAGTAAACATATACATAAGTAAATTATCAGATCAGATCAGTTGCTCAGTCATGTCCGACTCTTTGCGACCCCATGAATCGCAGCCAGGCCTCCCTGTCCATCACCAACTCCCGGAGTTCACTCAGACTCAGGTCCATCGAGTCAGTGGTGCCATCCAGCCATCTCATCCTCTGTCGTCCCCTTCTCCTCTTGCCCCCAATCCCTCCCAGCATCAGAGTCTTTTCCAATGAGTCAACTCTTCGCATGAGGTGGCCAAAGTACTGGAGTTTCAGCTTTAGCATCAGTCCTTCCAATGAACACCGAGGGCTGATCTCCTTCAGAATGGACTGGTTGGATCTCCTTGCAGTCCAAGGGACCCTCAAGAGTCTTCTCCAACACCACAGTTCAAAAGCATCAATTCTTCGGCGCTCAGCCTTCTTCACAGTCCAACTCTCACATCCATACATGACCACAGGAAAAACCATAGCCTTGACTAGACGAACCTTTGTTGGCAAAGTAATGTCTGTGCTTTTCAATATGCTATCTAGGTTGGTCATAGCTTTCCTTCCAAGGAGTAAGCATCTTTTAGTTTCATGGCTGCAGTCACCATCTGCAGTGATTTTGGAGCCCCCAAAAATAAAGTCTGACACTGTTTCCACTGTTTCCCCATCTATTTCCCATGAAGTGATGGGACCAGATGCAAATTAAAATATAAAATGATTAATGATGTGAAACAGAAAATAGAGCTGGGTAAAATTGGATGGGGAATTCCTAACTGTGTCAAAGAGAAATTGTACCTGCTGGTGTAAAATGGTCAAGGAAGACTTTATTCAAAACTATTTCTGTGCATTACATCCCTCATAGTGATGGGAGATCTAACTGAACTGTGCTGAAATACAAAGTTGGAGAGGGTTTCCTTTTTGTAGTTGAAGTATAGCTAATTAACAGTGTTGTTAATTTCTGCTGTACATCAAAGTGATTCCGTTACACATATACATTCTTCCTCATATTTGTTTCCATTATGGTTTATCACAGGATGCTGAATATGGTTCTTTGTGCTATGCAGTAGGACCTTGTTGTTTATCCATTCTGTATGTAATAGTTTGCATCAAAAAGCATGAGTTTTTAAGAGCTGAGATGAGCTAGTGGAAAAGTGCTGGAGGATATTAGGGGGGAACGTTGGTCACAGTGATTAAGCCATCTGTGTTTGCTAATTGGCACTGACTGAAGTCAGGCTCCTACTCTCCCACCGGGACTGGAAGATAGAGGCACTATGTTTCTTGATCATCACTTTTCAAAGTGATGGCTCCTGGGTCCTTGAGAAAGATATTTCTGGGCTGTGAAACTAGAGAGAGTCTGGGTTAAAACTTATATCTCAAATGAGCAGAGAAAGAATTTACAAATGAAGTTTTTCTATGCTCAAAAGAAAAGGGAGGTTAGAGCCTCTAGTCTGGAACAAAATTGTGTAAAATTTGGTCAAGCTGAGGAAAACCTTAAGGCTGGCTTGGTCAGTGGTGGGGAGGTGGGATGCAGGTTTAATAATTATTAACAGGAGAAACACTGAGAAGAGCAGAAATAATGCCTTTGAAAGAGAGGTCTCAGCAGCTGTGGTAGGGAAATTTAGAAAATATCTAAAAGTGTCTGTGGAGACTGCTTCCCCCGCCTCCCCCACCCAACCCCGTCCTGCACTTCACTTCATGATGAGCAAACCAGAGGCCCAGGAAGACTTGACCTTAGGCAAGGTGGATAGAGAAGAAAGAGCAAGGGCCGCATGCATAGATCATAAAAAGGAAATGAAAGTTATAAAAGAATATAGCAAACAATGCTGGTTAACGCACACACACACACACACACACACACACAAAGGGAGAACTTAAAAGTACAGAAAAGTTTTCAGACAAAAATCCTTGGTATTCTCAAGGAAATATTGTGATTTGTTAGCTCATGGACATGGTGCAGTCAAAAAAGAAATGAAAGAAAAATCATTAGTTAACTTCATTCCATAAGTAAGGAAACAATCCAGGAAAGGTAACCAATATTGCACAAAAAGAATGGATTTTATCTTATGAAGTTGAAAATCCATAGCCAGTGCTCTAAAGCACTGTTCTGGAGAGATTCATCCAGTTTTTTCTGATGAAACAACTTGATAAAATTCATCCAATAAAAAAGTGAATTAAAACAGCTTAAGATTGGAGAGATTTTAAATGACCAATAGTATTAAATATGTTTACATATAGAGCTAAGACTAATAGCTGAAAACGATTGTGTAGAAAGAAGTTACTATAGCAGGCTTAAGACTACTAGTCTTAGAAAAACCTGCTTGCCAGTTTGACCCTTAGCTGGCAAATGGAAACTTGCATTTCAGAAGGATTCCAACTATTCTCCAAACAGAGGAATATAATTGAACTCTGTCTAACCTGTTCATAAGCAATATGGTTTTATAGTGAACACCTGCTTTCCTTCTGGGAGTCTTAGTTCTTGCTAGGCAGATTGCCTATGTGATCAGATCTCAAGAAAAACCTTGGACTTTCAGATGCTTCTTGTGTTGTCACCATTTCTAGCTGAATTAAGCATTTCGTTTGTGATTCAGCTGGAGGAATCTGGCACTAATTTCCTGTGGACTTTGTCCCATATGTCTTTGCTGATTTGGCTTTATATTAATATCATTTCACTGTAATGAATCTTAGCCGTGAGGATAACTATATGCTGAGTCCTCTGAATCCTTCTAGTGAATCATCAAACCTACAGTTGATTTTCAGGACCCCAGGCACACTATATAGTTTATCTAATAGATTGCTAATGCAATAAATCTTGAAAATGTAAAAGAAAAGTGCATTATTAAAAACAGTGAACACAAATAATATTTGTGAGACTACATCACATTCTTTTTGAGAGTTGAGACCTCCTTCTCCTTAGGATACGTACAGGCTTATCAATCACAACCTTCTCTAACATTGTTCTTGTCAAATAAATGGGAAAGTAACCTAGATCAGGCAAGTTACAAAACTGTATGAATGACTATTAAATTATGTCAATGACAAGAATTCAGCACTTTCCCACAATTTCTTATTTATTCATTTGGAGATATGAGACTGTCTTGCATGTAACACAATGAAAAGTCTGAAGAAGGAGACAAATAATCCACATTAAAAAAAAAGGGGGGGGGGTTTCCCTGATAGCTCAGTTGGTAAAGAGTCCCCCTGCAATGCAGGAGACCTTGGTTTCAATCCCTGGGTTGGGAAGATCCCCTGGAGAAAGGAATGTTAGCCACTCCAGTATTCTGGCCTAGAGAATTCCATAAACTGTATAGTTAATGGGGTCCCAAAGAGTTGGACATGACTGAGCAACTTTCACTTTCACTTAAAAAAAATAGATAATAGTCAGCCAATATAGAAAGAGCAAGAGGAGTAAAGATAAGGATTGTTTGAACCTTTAATTAAAAGAATAAAATTAACAAAATGCATGTTTGGGGAAAGAGGTGAAAGAAATGGAGACAAGCTGATTGCCTCAGGTTTTCACTATAGGAAATCAATAGATACTTTATGAAACTTATAAATAAAACATGAGATTTAAGATATCAATCTAAAGGCAAAAATCAAGCACTAGATTATCTTGAAAACCAAACTTGTAGGTTTCAAAAGAAACATACCCAGGCACACATAGTACACAAAGACACAAATGCATAAAGTTAAAGCAGACAAGGCAATGGCACCCCACTCCAGTGCTCTTGCCTGGAAAATCCCAAGCACAGAGGAGCCTGGTGGGCTGCAGTCCATGGGGTCTCTAAGAGTCGGACACGACTGAGTGACTTCACTTTCACTTTTCACTTTCATGCATTGGAGAAGGAAATGGCAACCCACTCCAGTGTTCTTGCCTGGAGAATCCCAGTGACCGCGGAGCCTGGTGGGCTGCCGTCTATGGGGTCGCACAGAGTCGGACAAGACTGCAGCGACTTAGCAGCAGCAGCAGCAGCATAAAGTTAAAGGAAAGATCATATTGCAAAAAAGAATCCAAAGAAATGTTTAAAAACTTATGTGGTATGGTGAACACATTTGCTTATCTCTACTTCTTCTGTACAATTCAGTGAAATATGGAAAAGTCATTTAACATGTAGAATAGAATTGATTATCTCCAGTTACCTGATTAATCAACTGATAATACATTTGTATAATCAACTGATTATACAACAATATAATACTTGATAATACACCAAGAATGAAAATACATGAAATCCACAAATATTAAGAAAATTGAAGAGAAAATTCTAGGAGGTGAATAACATCAATAATTGTTAGAAACAATTCGGAGGAACAAATAGTAATTTTGCAGAATGAAAAAAAAAAAGTGACTTTATCTACTACAGAAAGAAACCAAGAAGACTTAAATTGGAGTCAAAAATGCCAAGAAGGCTTAGAATATGAAGGTACAGTGTAGCTTTTTCTTTTTTTTTAATTTTATTTTATTTTTTAACTTTACAATATTGTATTGGTTTTGCCATATATCGAAATGAATCCGCCACAGGTATACATGTGTTCCCCATCCTGAACCCTCCTCCCTCTTCCCTCCCCATACCATCCCTCTGGGTTGTTCCAGTGCACCAGCCCCAAGCATCCCAGTATCGTGCATCAAACCTGGACTGGTGATTCATTTCATATATGATATTATACATATTTCAATGCCATTCTCCCAAATCATCCCACCATATCCCTCTCCCACAGAGTCCAAAAGACTGTTAAGTGAATGATCTATGGAGTTAGCAGCAGAGTTGAAATTACAAGAAACACTTAGATCTTTAGATTTTCTTTTGTGTCAATTCTAGTTTAAGGTAAGACATTTCTGAAGATACTAACGCATAAAAAGTTACAACAATATTTTAGATTTAAGAATACTAAGAAAAAGGAGAAACTAGATCAAAGTAACATTTTAAACGCCTGTAGGATATTATTTAGTAAATTAAAGTCTACATACTTATTCCCTTTCTTTCCACTGGCCCCAGAAATGGGTGGCCAGTTCAAATTGGCCAATTAAGAGGACACACTCCTGTAGTGAATTCCAGTGGAACAGTCACTACATTTTGAAAAACAAGATTGCACCCTCTGGCCACTGTGTCCTTCTCATGCTTTGAAACAATTTCTAAGGCTCTCAACTGAAAGCTAAAAAAAAATAATGAGAAAACAGGAGGACTTTAACATGAATTAACAGAGAGTGAAACAAAAATAAAATTCCAAATGCAGAGTTAAACTTCAAAAAAACTATAATTCATATTAGAGTTATGGGTTGATACTGTAACCATGAATAAAAACAACAATCTATAAAAAGGAAAGAGAAATTTCATGAAATAAATACTGCTTGAAAACTACTTGTGATATTAGTACTTTTGAAAAATCACAATAATAACAGAAAGCTACTTGCAAATAGGAGGATAAGATTGAAGATATTCTCAGCCATAGAAAATGCTTCATACTTCTGTTCATTGAAAATTCTTGAAGGGTTTTAGTAAAATAAATAAGAAAAAAGAAAGAAAGAAGAAATAAATTTTATTGAAAGAAATAAGAAAAAAGAACTTATGTGATTCCGATAAGGAAATTTAGAATAGAACAGGGTCAAGAGTATTTCTTGGTGGAAAACTTGTGTGTGTATGTACAAATATGAGTATCTGCATAATTGTGCTATGTAAACACTGAAGAGTAATTTAACCAAATATCATGATTAAAGTCTTTTGAGAGGTTTAAAGAAGTACAAGTATTTCTTCAAGTGAGAGTGAGCATTTTAAAAACTTACATACTCATTTAACATACTAGGAAAATTTGTATCTAAAATAGAAGAAATAATGTGTATTGCTCTACAAATGTATTTTTTAAAATACATTTTAAAGGTAAAAGAGAAAACACAATGTTTGAAGTAAACTTATAGTCTTGTTTCTAAATTTAAGTAAATTGTTCGGTTCTGTTCAGTCACTCAGTTGTGTCCAGCTCTTTGCGACACCATCGACTGCAGCACACCAGGCTTCCCTGTCCATCACCAACTTCCGGAGCCTACACAAACTCATGTCTATTGTGTTGGTGATGCCATCCAACCATCTCATCCCCTGTCATCCTCTTCTCCTACTGTGTTCCATACTTCCAAGCATCAGGGTCTTTTCCAATGAGATGGTCCTTTGCATCAGGTGGCCAAAGTATTGGAGTTTCAGCTTCAACATCAGTCCTTCCAATGAATATTCAAGACTGATTTGCTTTACGATGGACTGGATGGATCTCCTTGCAGTCCAAGGAACTCTCAAGAGTCTTCTTCAACACCACAGTTCAAAAGCATCAATTCTTCGGCACTCAGCATTCTTTAGAGTCCAACCCTCACATCCATACATGACTACTGGAAAAGCCATAGCTTTGACTAGATGGACCTTTGCTGGCAAAGTAATGACTCTGCTTTTTAATATGCTGTCTAGGTTGAGTAGTAGAAGCCAAAAGTCACAACATGGTTCTTTAAGGTTAAGATAAAGCAATTTCTTATACAATGACTGCAATATCTTCAACTTAAAAAATAATATTCCTGTGAATTCCTAACAAAAAGTTACTGATATTTACACTGAGGAATAATCAAAGGGAAGCGTCAACTCACAACTGAATCAGACATTTGCTATTTAATATGTGCAAAGAAACAATTGTACTTCTCACTCTAGAAACTTTTTTCAATCAAATTCTACATTTACAATCCTACAAGTAATTTGTTGCATTCTAATTTAATAATGTTTTGACTTCTACATGGCCACTTCTAGTATTATATCATTTTATCCTAGACCTATCACTATATTTTAAAAGTTGAATATATTGATGCAGCTCTAAAATGCTATTTTTTTCTTGTGGTATTGTCCAAACAGGACATATGAATTTCTGTGTTGTTTCTTATTTCATGATCATTGTCAACTTTTACTGCATTGTGAACACTTCTTTCTCACAATACTAACGTAAAGAATTTAATAAAGTCACGTAACAGTGACTTGTATTCTATTTGAAAACATCTCATGTCTTCAAAGTTGATTTAGTATCATAGAGCATGGTAAGTCTTTAAGATCATTTTAACTGTTCATTTTTTAGAGACACATTGATTGGAAATACCCTTTTTGTGCAGTGTAAGTATGATTTTGAGGAAATTCCACTGATGTCAATGATACTGAAGGATTATGTACTAACTTTACTATTCAAACTTATTTCTTTGTGTTTTTTTTTTTTCTCTAGTTTTATAGAGGTATAATTGACATTTGTAGTTCTTTAGTTGCTAAGCCATGTCCAACTCTTTTGCGGCCCCATGGACTGTAGCCTGCAGGCTCCTCTGTCTGTGGAATTTCCCAAGCAGGAAAACTGGAGTAGGTTGCCTGCCATTCCTTCTCCAGGGGATCTTCCCAACCCAGGGATCAAACTCATGTCTCTTGCATTGACAGATGTATTCTTTATGACTAAACCACCAGAGAAGCCCATTGTGTGTATATAAATGGTATATATTTGTGTGTGTGTCTGTGTTTGTATATATCTCATATCTTCTTTACCCATTCATCTATTGATGAGCAGTTAAATTGCTTCCATATCTTTGCTATTGTACATAATGCTGTAATTAATATAGGGGTGCATATATCTTTTCAAATTAGTGCTTCTATTTCCTTTAAATACCCAGGAGTAGAATTGTTGGATTGTATGGTAGTTCTATTTTTAATTTTTTTGTGACATCTCTATATTGTTTTCCATAGTACTTATAACAATTTACATCCCCAGTGTACAAAGGGTCCCTTTTTTCTACATTCTAATCAACATGTATTTCTTATATTTTTGATAACAGCCATTCGGGCAGATGTGAAGTGATCTCATTTCATTGTGGTTTTGATTTTCATTTCCATGATGATAGGTGACACTGAAAATCTTTTCATGCCTGTTGGTCATCTATATGTCTTCTTTAGCAAATTTCTACACAAGTCCTCTGCCCATGTTTTAATCAGGTTCTTTGTTTTTTGCCCTTGAGTTATATGAATTCTTCATATATCTTGGATAATAACCCTTTATCAGATATATTATTTGTAAATATCTCTTCCCATTCAGTAGGCACATTTTACTTATGTTGAGTGTCCTTTGCTATGCAAAAGTTTTAGTTTCATGTAATCCATTTGTTTTTTTTTTGCTTTCATTTCCCTTGCCTTAGAACATATGTTCCCCTAAAATATTGATAAAACTAATGTCAAAAATCATAGTGCCAATGTTTTCCTCTAGAATTTTTATAGTTTCATGTCTTACACTTAAGTCTTTAATCTGTTGTGAGTTTGATTTTGTATATGGTGTAAGAAAGTCATCCACTTTAATTCCTGTTTATGCAGATGCCCAGTGTTCCCAGCACCATTTATTGAAAAGACTATCTTTTCCCCATTGTATATTCTTGTATATGTTGTCATAGATGAATTGCCCATATAGATATGGTTTCATTTCTGGGCTGTCTACTTTCATTTATCTCTCTGTTTTCTTGCCAGTGTCATGCTATTTTGATTACTGTAACTTTGTAGTATATTTTGAAATCAAGGAGCTTAGTATCTTCTGTTTTACTTTAAAAAAAATTGTTTGGAAAACTTAGGAGCTTTTGTATTCCCTTAAATTATTTGTGTTCTAAAATAAATTTTAGAATTATTTATTCTAATCATGTAAGAAAATGCCATTACTGTTTTGAAAAGGATTGCATTAAATCTGTAGATTGCCCTGGATAGTATGCTCATTTTGACAATATTAATTTTTCAAATCCATGAGCACAGTGTATCTTTCCATCTTCAGCTTGATTCATCTTTAATTTCTTTCATCAATGTCGTAGAGTTTTCTGAACACAGGTATTTTACCTCCTCAGTTAGATTTATTCCTGGGTATTTTATTATTTTTGATGTGATGATAAATGTATTTGTTTTCTTAAATTCTCCTTCTGATAGTTCATTGTTAATGAATAGAAACACAACAGATTACTGTACATTAATTCTGTATTCTGCAACCTTACCAAATCCATTGATGAACTGTAGTGGTTTCCTAGTAGTATCTTTAGGATTTCCTATGTATAGCATCATAACATCTGCAAGCAATGACAGCTTTCTGTCTTTTCCAATTTGGATTCGTTTTACCTCTTTTTCTTGTGTGATTGCAGTGGCTAGGACTTCTAATACTGTACTGAATAAAAGTGGCACAAATGGACGCTTATTTCTGTTCTTGTCTTATTCCTGATCTTAGAGAAAAGTGCTTTCAGCTTTTCACCTTTGAGTATGACTAGCTGTGGACTTGTCATATATGACTTTTACTATGATGAGCTATGTTCCCTCTATACCCTCTTTGTTTAGAATTTTTATCATAAATGAATGTTGAGTTTTATCAGAAAGTTATATAATAACTTTGATAAAGTGTTTGGAATTTGTAAGATCTTTAATTCATATTGGATGCTCTCCAGGAAATATAAATTTAAATCCCACCAAAAGTTTATTGAGTGTATATTTCCTTAAACATTTACCAAATAGTTATTATATATGTCTCAATTTTTTGGAAAAATATAAATTTTAGTTAATGCTTACTGCATCCTTAAATTTATTTTGTATTTTATTAGACAATTTTATTTCTGTTCTGTTTCTTTAACTCACTGTGCTATTATATTTAAACACTTTTAAAAGCTGAAGGCCTACAAAGTGCCATAGTTCAACAGATATTTATTAAGTCAAAAATAACACTCTAATAAATTCTTTTGAATCCCATAAGAATACCTATCTATAACCAAACCCAAAATCAATTAACTCATCCTAGACTTGGTGAATCAAGCATGTTCAAGCACAGCGCACATATATTTTGATTTTATAAAATCTCTCCAAGAATTGGATGTGCCCTAACTTTTAAAAGCCATTTTAATAGTGGATACATTTGTGTGCTGTCTGACATGCATCATTAAGTAAATAACTAATGGCAATAGATAGGGAGGACTTGTAGTAATTAAAATAGATTCAGTGTATTAAACCACAATCAAATATATGATATGGTTGAATGCATATGTTGAAAGAAGTTTTTGATGGAAATGCAACTCAAAAAATTAAACAATGGGAAATGATGTGATTAAAGAAATATTAATTGTGGAATCAATAAGCATACATAAGCTATATCTATATTAAGATATACCTAATAGCTGTATCTATATTATGCACAAGGATATTATTTACTTAAAATTATCTTGGTACAATGATAGTATTTTTCTAGGCAAAATTATGTGTTGTGGTTGAGAGTTACAGATTTCATTTGATATCAAAAAGAAAATATTAGAAAATTAAAGCTGAAGCATATAGGAAAAGACAGAAATTTTTTAAACATAAAATCTCATTTGAGTGATATCAACATTTCCTTCTATATTTTTAGAGCCCCTTAGAGAATTACTATGGGCAATTTGTAGTAACCATGATTATGTGCCGTATTTAATTCCCATAATGACCATTAGAATGCAAGCAAATGATTATGATCATGTTAGCTTTTTATTATAGAGCAGTTACTACACAAAACTATTAGAAAATCTTGCTGATCATTTTATATAAGCAAGTTTTCATATGATTGTATTTTGATCCTTTGTTTTATGAAAGTAGTTTACTGGTTTTGGTATATTAAAAACTATTATAATAGTCAAAATGGCATATTGAAATCATCTAAGACCATTTTTATTATAAGAGTGCATGAAAGAGATCAAGAATTAAAATGCTAAAATGATTATTTTTACAGCTAATAAGCATTTTTGCTGAGGTATTAGACTATATTTTGAGTCCATTTTGTTTTCATTGCTTTAAAAGACAATCTGCTACTTTAAGAGTTCTGTTATCTTTTGTCTAATTCAGCATTTAGGCATCATGTTAGAGATCAAAATTTTTTTAATTATTATTTTATTCTACTATCCCCAAGTTATAAAAGCTACAATAATTACCACATATGAAAAATTTTTATTTGAGGTATAAATGATGTAGATATTATTATCCTGTTGTGCCCTGTGAGTAGAAACCAGGAAAATCAATAGAAATTTGCATTATTATTTAAACATTAAGGTATCCATGGCAAAGAATTTTATCTAAAATAATTTTTATCAGTGAAATAAAAAATTGAATAATTTTTTAAAACTTGTCCTTATCCACTGATCCCTTATATAATTGCATGACTGTAGAATCCACTAGGGTAAACATACTTATGCTTGGATGGAATTTTAGCACGTACTTGAGCTGACCAAGGAAGGAACTTGCCATTCTTGTCCAAATACAAGCGTCCTCTTTTACCATAATTTTAACAAAATCTTTTTGCAGTGACTCTGTTAAGAAGGATGTGAATGCCCTAAATTTTTATACTCATTTTTTTCTCTATTTGTGAACTCTGAATGAGCCCATATATTGCTGGGTTTTTTTGTACATCAATAACAGTTTCTACATTTATATCATGGATTTCATTCCATTGTTTTCTTTGTCCTCCTGGTTTGAAGAGTTGTTTTTTTTTTTAAATCTCTTTTCCCCTGAACCATAAGATCTTTTATGTTAAATTTTCCCTCAAACTCTTGCTGTCTCTTTCTGTTCAGCTTCTGTCTGCCTCCCAGCTCCTTCTCTCTCAATTAATCAGTAGAAGATATGGCACAGACTTTTTCTCCAACAAATGCTATTTATTGATTGCTTACCACTGTTCTAAATGCTAGAAATGCATCCTTAGGTAAAGAGACAATAACCATAACTTCATGGAGTATATATTCTTAAAGTGCTGTGCTCAGTTGCTTTTTAGTTGTGTCCAACTCTTTGCAACCCTGTGGATTGTAGCCCACCAGGTTAAGTTCTAAAAGGGAAATAAGCAAAAGCATTATTTTGCATGTGCCTATAGTTTGCATGTACTACAAAGATAAATTCAAGGAAGGGAAGAGGGTAGGAATATTGGGGAGGGGAATATTGGTTTAAGCATTGCTTAGGGAAGGCCTCTTTCACAAGGTGCTGTATGTAATATAAACACAAGGGTTGCAGTACCACACAACTCCAGAGCATCCTTCACTGTAATCTACATGAATGGTGCCTCCTGAGTTGTGCTGGCCACAAGCTATGAGGCCCTCAATAGTACCCTGGTAAAGACTGGAAGGAGTTAGGGGAGAAAGGTATGCAGATTTCTCGAGAAGAGAATTCTAGGCAGAGGACACAGATGTTTTGTTTAAGACAGAAGGGTTTTTTAGATGTTTGTGAATTATCAAAGAAGTCAGTGTGTCTGAAAGATGCACAATGAATATCTGAATGTGATTTAATATCATCCCCAATCAATTATGTTGATAATGTATTGATTAAATTGACATTTCTAATGTTTGAAAACACTAAAGAGGAATTTAGTTTACTTTTTTTGTGTTATATAACTCAAACTTGTCACAGTTGAACACTTATCATCATGAAGATTTTCATTTTTGAAACCAAATTTAGCTAGATAAAATAAATACTGATGATGAATAAATACCACGTATTGACTGGCATACATATTATTATTCCTGATATACATATTATTATTTGAGAAAAAAATTTCTGCAGATTAATAATATTCATCTTGTGGTCTGTGCAAGGAAGTTGCATTCCAGTGGTGAATTTAGTTTAGGCATGCTGAAATAAGTAAGAACACACAATTTGTAAATATTAGTGGCTTTGGATTTCTTTCTAGATAATTACATTGTGAAGAATCTTATTAAAAATATTTCTACATTCTGTGGAAGGATGCCCATACTCAGAAGAAATCCAAAAGCATCTGCGTAGTGATTGAAAAATAAATAGAGCAGTGGTTTCTTTTGAATTGATGCCGAGCTTCTACCCATCTGGGACTCTTAGCTCAATCAAAACTAAAGGGATGTTTTGGAGAGAGAATAAAAGAAGTCATCTGAGCTTTTTCAGATACACTGTCTGCTTTAACCCTTTTTAAGTTGCAAGTTTTAGATCTCTCCTCCCCCAGCCCCAAAATGTTAGGGAAATTGTAATTCTTTGTTCCAGTCCTAGAATTTTCTGTTTTTCCAAGAGCTTTAAATGTTAACAACATAAACTAAGCCACCAATTTTAAAGCAAAAATAACAGCCAGGCTTCTCTAGCCTACACTTTGGGATATTAAATTCTAAGTGTATTGTGAGCAACTCATTTCAACAACCAATTACTGCTTCAAAGACCCAACAAAGACTAAGTAAGAAAGTATCATCTACCTCACATTTCTGAAGTGTATGTGCTCTGTGTGAGCCAAGCCCCATGAAGCGTTGAACCAAACAACCACAGCAGGTTCCTATCCTCTCAGTTATTCAGCATTAATTTCTTAATGCCTGGTTGGGCTTGCTGATGAGTGGCCTCTATCTCTCAGGTATTCTGCAACATTGATTTCCAGCCTTGGAGTGAATTATTTGTTCGTTTTCTCTTTGCATGATTTAACACAGTTGGATTGCTATGAAGAGAGGGGGAGGGAAAGGAAGCTCTGGAATAGATGTGCCCTACTTGAAGCTTCTGTTTAGTAATACTGATGTGAATGTACATGTTTTTTAAAAGACTGCTAAGATTTCTTCTAGCTATAAAGTTCTAATATTTTGCATTTAGCCATCAAGTGCTTATAATTAAACATTTTAATACCCAATATATGATGTTTACAATTAAGATCACTGTAATAAAATAGTTTCAGTGGATATGAGTCCCTCCAATGAAATACTGGTTTCTTTAATTTACTAGTAGAAAAAATGTTTTATTAATGTATCTTTCTGAAACATTTCTGAACCAGTTCAAAGGCTCTTTTGCACGGTTGCTGTTTTATAATCTAGTGCAATTGCTTTGAGCAAAATTGTCATCTTTTCCATTTCTTTTGTATTTTTCTTTAATATAACAGTGAGTGTTCTAAATTTTTGAATACTAAATCTGGGCAGGATTTGGCATCAATAAGTTTTAATATCTGAAAACTTGTCTGATATAAAATTACTTAGAAATGAGAACAGTGTGCACACACAAAGCAGTGTGTATTTCTGAGTCATAACCCCTTGTATTATGAATGTTCATGTTTTCATCATCTACTCTTATCCTTATCAATATTCCAAAATAAAAAGTTGCCATTAATAATAAAGTTACTCATTATGCACTGTAAAATTATCATCAATATGTGATTCTTCTGGAAGAAACTCTTTCCTGGAAAATGTAATGAATTTTTATATCAATAATCAATAATTTTCCCAGTATTTCTTCAAATATAATTCTACCTTCAAATATGTCAAATAAGTCCTTAAATGGACACAAACACTTCTGAACACCAGTAATAGTATAATAAAAATTAGGGTATATTTTATATCCAGATGATATAGAGTCTGCAGATTCATGCACAATAATTAGAATTTCTAGTTAAACAAAAATGTTAAATTATCATAATGCTTTCTGACATGTGTTCCCATATCTGAATATTCCTCAAAAATGTACTAATATTGCTCTCTAAAGTCAGTGTCAAAATATTTTTAAATGAATGAAATTTCAAAATGTTTCTGATATACCAATTCTACAAATTCACATGTTGGCATGAAGAGATAGAAATTGAATGTAACTGGATATTATGCTGAGCATATTAGATGCATCACATAGTCAACTGACCAACTAATTCTTTTAAATTTCAGAAAGTATAGTAGTAACCAAAAGATGGAAGAATCTGTCTTCCGGTGAACATTCTAAACTTAGCCCTAAATTTTAAAGCAAAAGTGTTATTGTGAACTATAACAAAGACCAACAAATAAATTATAAGGTTAAGATGTTAAAAATCTATGCATATTTGGCTATTTTGACTAATTTTGCATATTTTGTATCATTTAAATAGATCTTATCTGAAAATGTTTAAATGTATATGAATTTTAAATGGCCTGTAACATTTTAGACAGTTTTATTCCCTTCAAATATTAGTTAATACTCTTGTGAATACATATCATGACCCAGTTTTTCTCATAATGATTAGAGCATTGACAGTAACAAGCAACAGCATTATCAAAAACAAGAAGTCCCTAAAATTAAAAGCACCTTTGTGTTTTTCTGTGAAGGACATGTGTGGATGGATGTGGAGATGAAAAAGAGGGAGGCTCATAAACAAATCCATCATAGTACCGTACTGTAATTATAGACTTATTAAAATGAATTTAGTCTCTGATGGTCAGTCAATATGCCAAAGAGTAATTCTAATTATCTTCTAAATTGTTTGCATCTGTGACTAATCCTACTGTAATTCATCTTTGCCAATCAACACATATCATTTCTGAATATGGCTTATTTGTATCTTTGTCAGTTTTCACTGTAATTTTACACTATATGCACACATTTTTCTCCTTTGTAATTATTTTTCACCTACCCTACATAGAAAAAGTGAAAGTGAAAGTGAAAGTGAAGTCGCTCAGTTGTGTCCGACTCTTTGCAACTCCATGGACTGTAGCCTACCAGACTCCTCTGTCCCTGGGATTTTTTCCAGGCAAGAATACTGGAATGGGTTGCCATTTCCTTCTGCAGGAGATCTTCCCAACCCAGAGATTGAACCTGGGTCTCGCACATTGTAAGTAGACGCTTTAACGATCTGAGCTACCGAGAAAGTAGAAAAGCCGCTGCTATTCTACTGAGAAATCAAACAGGATTTAAATCAGATTTTAAAACTTCTGAAATAAAGATGTGTTTACGCCTGATTTTTGCTTGGGAAACATTAAGTAGAGGCCACATATGCATATTACTAAAATACAAAAATAGATTTAAAACAGCTATTAAAATGGGAAGTACTTGAACATTAAGCCAGCATGTAAGGCAACTGAAAAACTTAGAGCTGTGAAATTTATCATCGTCTTCAAGACTCGGCAATGTTACTTTGTAAGAGAAAGACATTATTTTAGATTAGCTCTCTAGGTCCCTTGCAAACCTGAAATTCAAAAAAAGGAAATGCAAATTTCAGTATTAATATGGAAACAAAACCTTTCTGTGTATGTGTCTGCTGTCAGAAAAGAAACAAGAGGATAGCTTTGTACCAGGCCAAATAAATCTATGACGTGTTCTCTTATGCTTATAAACATGGATGGGAAAGAAGCCACACTCTTCTCACTAAAAGAAAGACATTTACTTCAAAGTTTCTGCCAGGTTTTTGGTATTATTAATAGATAAACTGCCTATGATCACGAGTAAAGAAATATAGTTAAACTCTTTAGTACTGTTTGAGATATGTAAAGGAAGATTTGGACCTGTGTGTGACTAACAGCAAAGAGAGACCAGAATAAATTAGCAAAACTGGGAGGAACTTTCAACTGTGGATACAACCAGAGCAAAACAGATTGAAAGAACAACAAAAAGAAATTCCATATCAGGCACACCCTGTAGTTGGGAGGGGCATGAGACTTTTAAGAACAAGGATATATATTATTCAGTTTTATACTTTTTATATCAGCTGTTTTGATAATATAACCCTTGAATTCAGCCCTGAATCTTGAGCAAAATTTTCCACAGAGAATAAGCTTTAGTTTTGTTTTAAGGACTGAATCCAGAGTGGTTTCCATTGGCACAAAGAACTGACAAAAGAGCACGTCTGGAAGTAAGCTACAGTAGCTGTGCAGCATTTACTAAAGGTAGAAAATTAAAGTTGAGGTGACTGAGAAAAATTAATACTTTGAATATCCTTTAAAATACTGAAAAATATGAAGTGAAGTGAAGTGAAAGTCGCTCAGTAGTGTCTGACTTGTTGCAACAGTAGGTAGCTTTTCTCTTCTCCAGAAGTAGGTAGCTTTTCTCTTCTCCAGAAGATGATCCCCTGGGTTGGGACCTAGGGATCAAACCCAGGTCTCCTGCATTGCAGGCGGATTCTTTACCAGCTCAGCCACAAGGCTGGATACTGGTAAAGAATACTGGAGTGGGTAGCCTATCCCTTCGCCAGTGGATCTTCCAGACCCAGGAATCGAACTGGGGTCTCCTGCATTGCAAGCAGATTCTTTACCAACAGAGCTACCAGGGATCCCTCCCCCCCAAAAAAGGGCTTCTGTTAAAAATAAAACAAGTGTCTCATGGAGATGAGAGAAGTGATATTGTCTTATAGTTTTAAATCTGCCCTGAGTACAAATAAACATTTCATTTCTGTTCTGAATAATTTTGAGTAAAGATTCATTAAGAAGCTGCTCAGATACTTTCAAAATCCGGGGTATTGGTGTTTCCCCATTATATATTCTTAATCTTTCAGTTAGGACATTCTGGAATGAGGTTGTAGAATAGGTGTAAAAGAAATTTCAATTCTAGAGAATATTTATAAAGAGAATAATAACTAGTAATGATTTCAAATAGTAAAGAATTGTCTGTGAGATCTAACTCTGTGACCTCATCTCTGGCCACGGTCCCCATTATGACCTTACTTTTGCCAAAGCTAATTTGTTTCTTTTCTTAAATCACAAGAATATGCACACTGCTACTTCTGGCTGCATGTTGTTGATGAAAGCCAATCACAAGGTCAAATCAGATAACGTTGTGGAAAAGAATACTCCTTCCAAGGTGGTTCAAAGGCATCCTTGGTGAATTACTATTTAGTCTACCTTCAAATAGAATATGGATTTGAAGGGTTTCCTTTTAACAATGTATAGCCTATACATTTTATTGTGATACTCGTTTTTATGTCTCCCTGAAGGTTGAAATTTCAGGAGAAACTCTCATATGATTAGCTTATTTACTCCCAAGGCTGTTCAGGAAGATTTGTTGTTGTTTAGTCACTAGTCATATCTGAGTCTTTAGCAACCCCATGGGATGGAGCCCACCAGGCTCCTCTGTCCATGGAATTTCCCAGGAAAGAATATTGAAGGGGTTACCATTCTCCCTCTAGGATCTTTCTGTCCAAGAGATTGAACCTACGTCTTCTGCATTGGCAGGTGAATTCTTTACTGCCGAGTCACCAGGGAAGCCCTTAGGAAGATTAGAGTTATTTATATATCAGTTTTTGGGAGAAAAAATTTTACTTAATTATTGTATCACAATTTGTATTGTTGCCCAATAATAACAATACAAAATATTTCTGACTAGTTACAAATTTTAATGTGAGCATACTTAATATCTATCTCTCTGAATGGTCAACATGGCTTTGTTTCCTTTTTTTCTAAAAGAAATTTCCTATAAATATTTCTCCTAAGAAAAATTCAAGTCATAGGCTAATACCTAGATTCCTTTTTGGATAATTACAAATAGAACTTTCAGAAATACCTTATTCAAACAAAATATATCAATTTTATTTATACTACTAATCCAAGTTATTACAAGTAAAAATATGTGCATGCTTAGGATAATAGAGGTTGCCACAGTCAATAAATCACAAATCTGGATTATTTCAGTTACCCCCCAAGTTCTCAACAGTTAATTGTTTTCATTTATGTAACAGTAGTAAAATTATTTATTTTATTGTTGTGAGGAAAGAAAAGATATAAAATTCTTAGCATAATGTCTGACACAGGTGAATGAGCCTGATGGCTTGCATGGTCGTGGTGGTTATAATTACAACAATTAGCATTTATTGATTCCTTAATTTTTGTTAGCTACTCTGCTAAGCAACTTATTAAGTTAGTTTCATTTATGTACCATCTCCTCCCTGAATAAACATAAAGCAAACACAAATCCTTAGGTAGGTACTAATATTTAACCCCATACTCTGTATAAATAAGTAGTCACATCTGTGTTAATTGGCCAAGTTTACATAGCCAGGTAATAGTGTACATGGGTTCCGTGATAGCCCTCATTAAAATTTCTCCAGGGCACAATGTGCGAATATCTAGCTCAGGAACAGCCATTACTCTCCTTAGTGATCTTGCATATATCAATAATTAGCCAAGGAGTGCTTATTCATTTAGCCTTCAAGTGTAAATCTCAACCCAGACCTCCAGGCAGACACTACCAATTAATTGGAGTTTGTATTTAATTTGAAATATGTTTATCATCTGGCTCTAAAAGGATATAATTCTGTTAATTATCATTTTTGTCTAACTAGTAACTAGCCCACTCACTCCAGTCAATCCCATTTGTCCTCTGCATTTGGACTTGTTCCAGGTGGGATTTTATTATCAAACTGCACGTGGAGTGGTAAATGAAAGAGTCATTTTGGTTATGCATAAGGGCAGTAGGATCAGTAATCTCATATTTTACAAAACATTGCTCTCTAGTCATTGATTTGAGGTGAAGCTGATGTATCCCATCATCACTTTTGAAGTAAGAGGGTTTCTGGTAGAAAAAAAAAAGTCAAAATAGTTTTTTTTAGAAAAGGGTAGAGTGTTTATGGAATTTTTACTAGTCCTAGTTAAAAGAACTAGAAGGGGAAAAAAAAGAGCCAATCAACAGTATCTATGCCTAGAAAATAAGATTTTTTTTTCAGATAGTCAGACAATTTTGGGTCAAGCAATGACCTGCCATAGTCACAGAGGAATTGAATCTGTGTTATCTACCATTGCAGTTTTGACAACTACAGCCTTATATGCAGATTTTTTTTTTTTTGGACCAGTTTATTCCTGCTTCTTGGGATCATTTCCCAAATAAGGTGCTGTTTAAGGAGAACACAAATTAAATCAAAGTATTGTATATTTACTTGCGTAACCAATGACTCTTTTATAAATTTATTTTTCACTTAACATAAAGAAAACTTTTATACCTTATTATCACTGATTTTGTTTTCTAGTTTCTGTCTAAAATTTGTGTATCATTAAGTACATTGACAGAGAATGAGATCCTTGATTTGTATCATTGACTCAATAGACATGAGTTTGAGCAAACTCAGGGAGATAGTGAAGGACAGGGAAGCCTGTTGTGCTTCAGTCCTTGGGGTTGCAAAGAGTCAGACGTGACTTAGCAACTGAACACCAAAACGTACATTGCAATCTTTTTTCTATTAAATATCTTCATTTCAATAGTGCTGCTGCTGCTGCTGCTGCTAAGTCACTTCAGTCGTGTCTGACTCTGTGTGACCCCATAGTCGGCAGCCCACCAGGCTCCCCCGTCCCTAGGATTCTCCAGGCAAGAACACTGGAGTGGGTTGCCATTTCCTTCACCAATGCATGAAAGTGAAACGTGAAAGTGAAGTCACTCATTCGTGTCTGACTCAGCGACCACATGGACTGCAGCCTACCAGTCTCCTCCGTCCATGGGATTCCCCAGGCAAGAGTACTGGAGTGGGTTGATACCGGGAGCCGGCGTATTGCATATTGAGTGCATATTGCATATTGCATATTGAGTGCAGCACTTTCCACAGCATAATCTTTCAGGATCTGGAATAGCTCAACTGGAATTCTATCACTGCCGGGAGCAGGAGCTCCACCCATGGCAAAGGTCATGAGGAAGGAGGCTCGGCACACGCAAAGGCGGGATCGAGCCTCAGGAGTCCCCCTGGAAATTCTCGAGCATCTACCCTCAAACCAGAGTCTGCCTACTTTCTGCTTTGTGCTGTCACCTACACCTGACTTTACGGGGGCTGTCCCCCACTACCTCTCTCTGAAAAAAGAGTTAGCTTACAGCTCCAGTTAATAATTCCTGGGTGTGACAGTGTTTAACCTACAAACTCCTTTGGAAATCCTCTAGCCTGCCTGAATAGGTTTTTCCGGCCACATGTGATTGTTCAGAGCCTCCCAACTGTGAGAGGCAGGAGATGTTCTAAAACTGTCTAAACACAGATTCCTTTGAGTAGCTAAAAGATTGATTAGAAATTGTATTGGTGAAGGGTTTTTCACTTATTGGGCCAATGTTTGCTGCTAAGTCTCCATACTCCTTACCTACTGTGTCCTTGGCAGTGTATTGATTGATATAATGGGTGTATAGAAATGTAAGTAGTAGCCTCAATGTTTATAACCTTGGACGCTTTTTTGGAGGCTGGTGCCTGACTTTGGAATAATCACCTTTAGAGAAAAATAAGTTTCTTAAAATGTTAACAGGCCTCCTGGCCAGAAGATGATGTAATTCACCTGAACTTTTGCATATGATAAGTTTGCAGGAAGAAAGCCTGGCTTGCTGCATGACTCCACCCCTTCCCCCATTATCCTCTATGCATAACTTAAGGTATAAAAAATACTTTGGAAAATAAAGTGCGGGCCTTGTTCACCAAAACTTGGTCTCCCCATGTCGCTCGCTCTCTCAAATTCTGGCTGAGTCTCCATCTGGAGCGCGGAACCCGCCATGCTTGCTAATTGTGCCTGGGCTTCTAAGATCCGACCAGGGTGGCCTCAGTGTCTCCTCTCCTTCGGGAGAATGGAAGGACGCCTGCAGCCTATGTAAGTGGTGCAAACTTCTTGTCTTGAAGTTTTAGTGGTCTCCCGTGTAAACCAAGCTACTCAGCCTCTTTTCTCCACTGAATTTTCCTACTGAGCTATCCTCATTCTATTACTCTTTATATCCTTAATTAACATTTAATTAAGCAGTTGTTTCCTGATCCTCGCCTATGCCGTCTCTCCTTCGAATACCCTGGATCAGCCGGGGCTGGACCCTGGCAGGTTGCCATTGCCTTCTCTTCAATAGCGCTGTCTCTTCAATGATGTCCGATCCTGTGTGTGCCTATGGACCTTAGCCAGCCAGGCTCCTCTGTCCATGGGATTCTCCAGGCAAAAATACTGGAGTGGGTTGCCATTCTCTTATCCTCATTTCAATAGATGATGTGCTAAAAATAGAAAATACCAGGATGTGTTTATATAAAACCTCTTTATTTCTCCACCTCTTTGCCACCTCTTCATATGCTTACTTGTTCCACTTAAGCGTAAATGACTATATGGCCTTCATCTGACTGAACCTTCTTGTGTGTCCTTAAAGCATAAAACAATTTCGTACCACAGTGGATATGTTTGTGGTGTCCTAAAGATGCTTTCTTCAATGGACATTATAACTTTTCAAAGAAAACATATGTTTTCCAATTTTGGTTTCTGTAATTCTTAGATGGGGATTGTCATCTGTTGGTCAGTTTCTGCCACTGGTCATGTATACAAGTGACAAACATGCAGATTACATAAATATATTATTCTACATCAGTAGTTGGCGAACTATGGTCTATAGACCAAATATGGCCTACCACTGTTTTTGGGAAAACTTTTATTAGTATATAGTCAGTCCCATTTGATTATATTGATATATTGTCTATGGCTGCTTTCACACTACAAGGGCAGAATGGGGTAATTGTAACAGAGACTATGTGGCACGAAAGCCAAACATCTAGTTTTTTAAAGAAAAAGTTTGCTGATCTCTGTTTTACACTAGAATTCTGAAATCTCTTTTGTTCTTCATTTTGTGTCTACCTGTAAGTTTTTTATGTTGTCTCAACAGAAGCTGTGGATTTGTATCTTATTCTCCAATTGCAAAACATAAGATCACTTATCTTTAATAATTTCCAGGATGGAAACCTTTAAAACATGTAGGATACAGAGGACATTCCAGACAAAATAAACTGTGACTTTTATCTACACTTGCAAGTTTTACTGTCCTTGTTACAGCAGTTCTGTGAACACTCTGATGAGATCTCTCAAGAGAGAACTTGTTTCTGGGAGTATATTTAGCTGACACATTATACCTGCTAATATCCGAGACCTGACACAGGATACAAGCCAAGCCTATGTTTTCTTCATCAATGACTGAACTCACCTGAGTCCTCTGGGACTCCTCTTGGGATTGGATGGGTGTTTGCCAGAATTTCATTGCAGTCTAAGTCACTTTCTACCCAGCCCTTTATACCTCCCTTGGCCTTTTTATAGGAGCCAGGGATGCATTGTCTTCTGAAAGGTTTTTCTACCCAACCCTGCTTTCTTTGCTTTTTATCTAAAAAGCCTTTACTCCCAACAAATATCTTGAATATGTGATTCTGTCTTGGCATCTAGTTTTGGAGAACCAAACTTACTCGTTCTGTTCTTTCCATTTGTTGTATGTTATCATTCCACTCAAACGAACAAATGAAAACAAAAAGAAAGTTATATATAAAAAAAAGTAATATAAAAAAAAGAAAGTAATATCAAAATAAAGCATATCTGGAAAGTGGCAGTTTCTGGAAATTATTTATCAGATTATAACTTGGAAGACCTGTTGGGAGGTAATTTCCATTAGCCTCTTGTGTTTCTACATATCTTATAAGCAGGAATTGACGCGGTTACAGTTTCCTGAACTACATTTTTCAAAGCGGAAACAGGGATTGTTTCTTCCTGTGGCGGCAGATAACAGGTTTGATTGCTGTCCAGGGTGATAATCTGTCCCTCCAGGGGAAACATTTGACAGGTTTCTAGTAGATTCTTTAAAAGACTGGAGTTTAAAAGACTAGTAGATTCTTTAAAAGTTTGTATTTCTCACTTGTGATGCAAATGACCTGTGTGGACAGCATCCACCCTGGTGGCTCCACGTTGGCTCATGAAACCCAGGGTACAAAGGGAACTAATGTAAAAATCTACTCAAGAAATCGGTTTTAAATTTAAAATATAAAACAGTATTTTACAAAATTATTGAATGCAGAGTAAATAACTGTTGTCTCTTTTCCCAAACACAGGTTTTGCTATCTTAACTCTGTGATAAGGTAAATACTCTTGTATTGAAAATTAGACCTCAAAATTCTGTAGTCTTGTGAAAGTCATTTTGATTTGCTACTTGAGAATTCAGGAAGGAAAAAGAAGTTCCCAAAACCCTATAAAGAAATCACTTAGTTAGGATTTCAAAATATTTTTATCAAACAGTGTGCCCATTGATTTAGGTGAATAGATCACTTAAGTATTTTTATTCCTTCAAAATCCACACCATTGCTTTAGATGGAAGCAGATTTCTGGTATAAATTACACCTCTATCAGGCATTGGAGAAATGAATGACAGGACTAAGCACCTCATGTAGGAGTCTCCTCGATTACCCTTCAGCAGTCTAGCTGTCTGTGTGTTCAGTTCATGTTCAGCTATGATGATTATTTTATGCTAATAAAGTAATATTATGTAGTTTTAAACTGAGACAGGAATAGGCAAAATGAGCCTGGAGAGGACTCTGCAGCTGTGTAGACTGACTGTATAAGGTCCTTGGGGGATGTGATTATCAGAAGACTGAATCATCATTAGGATAATTAGTGTACTTGGCAACTACATTAGTGGAATTATTGTCATTGCTCACAGCTTGTCAGTGCAGGATTTTTTGATCTGGTAAATTTCACTTTCACAAATGCAACTGACCATGTGAATGAAATCAAGAGAAGTAAACAATTTTGTTATTTCTATTCAGTTCCAGAACTAACAAATGAAAAGTGAATATATTTAAGCACATAAGGGGGTATTTTCTGAATTAAATTGTTATCTTGCAACTGTCCTGGAAGTAAACTTAAATAATTAAAATAAAACATGTTGTTATTTGTGAATAGATTATCCATTTAATTTTCAGTGCTTATTATGAGTCGGTTCTTAAAATATAAATATTGAGGCCATTTTTGTAGTTGAAGTATAGTTGCTTTACAATGTTGTGTTAGTTTCAGGGGTACAGCAAAGTGATTCAGTTATTTCTGTGTGTATGTGTATATATGTATGTACACACATACATATGTATGTATTCTTTTTCAGATTCTTTTTCTTTGTAGGTTATTACAAAATATTGAATATAGTTCTGTGTGCTATACAGTGGTCCTTGTTTGTTATCTACTTTATGTATATTAGTGTGTATAAGTTAATCCCAAACCCCAAAAATATGACAGTTCACAAATTTGCACATCATCCTTGCTCAGGGGCCATGCTCATCTTTTCTATATCATTCTAATTTTTAGTTTGTGTACTGTGGAATCCAATATGAGGCCATTCTTATATATATCTTAGTTATTACTTTGTTTGATACTCTGTGGATCTGCCATGAGTGTTCACATGTGGCTTCCACTCTGTAGATTCTACTTTGGAATAAATCACACCTTGAAAAAGTACAAAGGAGCTGCTCATATATAGTTAGTGTCAGTGATACTGTTTCTGTTTGTTAAATAAGCTAAATTTCTGACTAAGGATAGCTGCCCTCTGATCATTCTATGACCCGATCACAACAGAGCATTGACTGTTCAGGTTTGACAAAATTATCTGTTCTATCCTAGAGAATGACAGCTTTGCTCCACATTATGTTTACGATTGTTTTCACTAGGCTGAACTTTGAAGCACAAAGCTGTCCAATTTATCATGTTTTGCTTATTTTGTCAAATTGATTGGGCAAATATGCACTATACAGAAACTCAGTCTTTTCAACTTCTCACCAAGTTTACCTTTTCTCAATAAGAAAGTGAAGGACCATGTGTCTGTCCTTACTGAAAGAGTATGAAATGTTGTTGGAAGTCTTATTGTTTTTTGTTTTGTTTTAAGGCCCATGTATATTTGGGCCTTACATTGTTATTTGGACCCTCTTTTCTGCCGGGAGCCGGCATATTGCATATTGAGTGAGGATCTGTAATAGCTCAACTGGAATTCTATCACTGCCTGGAGCCAGCGTGAGGCACTCCGCCCATGACAAAGGTCATGAGGAAGGAGGCTCGGCATACGCAAAGGCGGGATCGAGCCTCAGGAGTCCCCCTGGAAATTCTCGAGCATCTACCCCCAAAACCAGAGTCTGCCTACTTTCTGCTTTGTGCTTTCACCTACACCTCTGACTTTACGGGGGGCTGTCTCCCACTACCTCTCTCTGAAAAAAGAGTTAGCTTACAGCTCCAGTTAATAATCCCTGGGCGTGACAAGAGTGTTTTAACCTACAAACTCCTCTGAAGGTTCTCTAGCCTGCCTGACAGGCTTGTCCGGCCACATGTGATTGCTCACAGCCTCCCAACCATGAGAGGCACAAGATGCTTTAAACCTTCTAAAAACAGGTTCTTTAGAAAAGTTAGAAAATTATTAGTATAAGTGTAATGGGCTGATTAGAAATCGTATTGGTGAAGGGTTTTTCATTTGTTGAGCCAATGTTTACTGCTAAGTCTCCACATCCCCTGCCCTTATACACATTAATGAATATATAGAAGACATAAGTATTAACCTTTGATATTAATCACGTTAGACCTTAGGCTAAGTAAATTCTTTCCTTAACTAAAACCCACTACACCCTCACCCTATAGGAATGTAACTTTATTTGGGTGGCGTCTGTTTTAAGAATAATCACCCCTGGAGAAATAAGTGTCCTGGTTGACTGACCGCTGTCACAAGGAGAGGGTCGTAAATTGTCAGCAGGCCCCCTGGCCAGAAGATGATGTAACACTCCTAAGACCTCTGTATACATTTGTATGAAGCACCTGACTTTGATAAAAGTCAGGACTGCTGACCCCGCGTGACTTTTGCATAACACCTCAGTGTATAAAAGTAGACCATGGAAAATAAAGAATTGGGATCAGTTCCTCGAAAGACTGGTCTCCCCATGTCTCTCTCTCTCTCTCACTCTGGTTGAGTCTCCATCTGGAGCGCGGAACCCACCATGCTTACTAATTATGCCTGGGCTTCTAAGATCCGACTGGGGAGGCCTCAGTGTCTCCTCTCCTTCGGGAGAACGGAAGGACGCCTGCGGCCTACGTAAGTGGTGCAAGCTTCTTGTCTTGAAGTTTTATTGGTCCCCCGCGTAAACCAAGCTACTCAGCCTCTTTTCTCCACTGAATTTTCCTACTGAGCTATCCTTATTCTATTCCTTAATTAACGTTTAATTAAGCAGTTGTTCCCCGACCCTCGCCTAGCCGTCTCTCCTTCGAATACCCTGGATCAGCCGGGGCTGGTCCCCGGCACTTTTCCTCCATTTTTTTTTTTTTAATCATCTCTCCTGTCCCCATAAGAGTAATCAATCTTGGCAAAAGTCATAGAGCTGACTTGTTTTCAAGAATACAGGGAATGGGAAGAAGCTCCTTGACATTATCTTCGCAATTATTTTTTGGATATGATTCTGAAAGCAAACACAACAAATGCAAAAATCAACAAACGTGACTATGTCAGACTTAAAAACTTCTGCACAGCAAAAGAAACAACAAAATGAAAAGCAACCTGAAGAATGGGAGAAAGCTTTGGCAAATCGTATTTCAGTTAAGGGACTGATAATCAAAATATATAAAGCACTTACACAACTCAATGGCAACAAAAATTCCAATTAAAAACCAAGCAGGGAAACTAAATAGACATATTTTCAAAGAATGCATTCAGATGGCCAATGGGTACATGAAAAGATGCTCAACATCACTAATTATTGGGAAATGCGTATCAAAGCATCAGTAAGATATCACCTCATACCTCTTAGAATGACTATCATCAATAAGATAAGACATAGCTAGTGTTGGTGAAGATGTGGAAAAAAGAGAACTCTTTATATACTGTTGGTGGAAATGTAAATTGGTACAGTTACTATGGAAAACAATATGGAGGTTCCTCAAGAATTAAAAGTAGAACTGCCATGTGGTCTAGCAAGTTCACTCCTGGGTATATACTCAAAGAAAATGGAAGCAGGATATCTAAGAGATATAATCATTTCTGTGTTTATTGTAGCATTTTTACAATGTCCAACATAAGCAAGCAGCCTAAATGCCCATCAACAGATGAATGGATCAAAGATTTTTGTCTATGTGTGTATTTGATGCTTGAAAAAATAAGGGTTAGAGGTGCTAACCCTCCCCACAATGGAAAAATGGAGTGTAACTTTACAGATTTCCATGGTTCTATGTCCTCAGGTTCAACCAAACTTGAATATATTTAGTGAAAGAAATACACTTACAAGTGGACCCAGGCATTTCAAATCCATGTTTTTCAAGTGTTCACTGTATATACTATACACTGGAATCGTATTCAGCCATGAGAAGGAAAGATATCCTGCCTTTCCTAGTATTCTGGATGGACCTTGAACACATTATGGAAATATGGGATCCATCAGACAAAGAAACACACATACTATACAATATCACTTATGTGTGGAATCTAAAAATGCCAGACTCATAAAGTGAAAAGTGAAATGGTATTTCCAGGGATTGAGGGTAGATGTATAGGACAGATGCTGTTTAAGTGTACAAACTTGGCAATGAGTGGTAAATATATCCTAGAGGTCTAATGCGTAGTATCATGAATATAGAGAACAGTATTATAATCACCAAATTTGCTAAGAAACTGGAAGTTAATGATTTCAACCACTAAAAAGATATGATACTTGTGTAATTCAGTAGAGATTCTAATTATCATTCCAGTGGTAATCACTTTAGAATGTGTTAATGTATAAATTTAACATGCTCTAACCTAAGGAAAGTTATGACCAACCTAGATAGCATATTGAAAAGCAGAGACATTACTTTGCCAACAAAGGTTCGTCTAGTCAGGGCTATGGTTTTTCCTGTGGTCACGTGTGGATGTGAGAGTTGGACTGTGAAGAAGGCTGAGCACCGAAGAATTGATGCTTTTGAACTGTGGTGTTGGAGAAGACTCTTGAGAGTCCCTTGGACTGCAAGGAGATCCAACCAGTCCATTCTGGAGGAGATCAGCCCTTGGATTTCTTTGGAGGGAATGATGCTGAAGCTGAAACTCCAGTACTTTGGCCACCTCATGTGAAGAGTTGACTCATTGGAAAAGACTCTGATGCTGGGAGGGATTGGGGGCAAGAGGAGAAGGGGACGACAGAGGATGAGATGGCTGGATGGCATCACTGACTCGATGGACGTGAGTCTGAGTGAACTCCGGGAGTTGGTGATGGACAGGGAGGTCTGGCGTGCTGCGATTCATGGGGTCGCAAAGAGTCGGGCACAACTGAGCGACTGATCTGATCTGATCTGAACCTGATACAGCTGGTTGGGGTCTTCCTTGGTGGCTCAGATGGTAAAGAATCTGCCTGCAATGCAGGAGACCTGGGTTTGATATCTGGGTTGGGAAGATCCCCTGGAAGGGAGGGCATGGCAATCCACTCCAGTATTCTTGCCTGGAGAGTCCCCATGGACAGAGGAGCCTGACGGCTACAGTCCACGGATTTGCAAAGAATCAGACATGATTGAGCAACAAAGCACAATGTACATAGCACAACCTTATATCGAATCAATGTTATGTGTCATATAATTAAAAAAAAATGAATTGGGGAATCTAACAATGGATGCGGAAAAGGCAATGGCACCCCACTCCAGTACTCTTGCCTGGAAAAATCCCATGGATGGAGGAGCCTGGTAGGCTGCAGTCCATGGGGTCGCTAAGAGTTGGACACGACTGAGCGACTTCACTTTCACTTTTCACTTTCATGCATTGGAGAAGGAAATGGCAACCCACTCCAGTGTTCTTGCTTGGAGACTCCCAGGGACGGCGGAGCCTAGTGGGCTGCCATCTGTAGGGTCGCACAGAGTTGGACAGGACTGTAGCGACTTAGCAGCAGCAGCAGCAGACAGTGGATATAGGGATATCAGAACCTACTCCTCAAACTTACTGTCTTTTCTATGGAAGATAAAAAATAATTTATTGTGTTTTGTCCATTAAAAGAGGACCCCATATGTGTACTTTGAAAAATACTAAAAATTCTTTACCAGCAAATAAATATCACAATCAATAAAAGTATAAAAAGTTAAATATTTAAGAACAAAATTCAGACATTTATAAAAGCTTATAATCAGAAGTAATTTTTTCAGTTGTGAGGAAAAATAAAAAACAAAACATTGAAAAACTTTAATATAAAACACAGATAATAAACATTACAACTCATAATAGGAATGGGTTTGTAAATGAGCAAAAAACAGTTCTGCATCCCCAAAGAGTGAAAGGGGTACATGCCTAAAGAAGACTGTACCTCTCCCTGTTTCTTCAGTAACTGAAATATAGAACATTTTTACCTTCACTTTTTAACTTTGTAACAACAATTCTATCATTCTTTTTCAAAAAGCATTTTTATTTATTTACTTTTGGCTGGACTGGGTCTTCATTGCTTTGTGCAGGCTTTCCTTAGTTGCAACAAGTGGTGGCTACTCTTAACTGCAGTGCACAGACTTCTCATTGCGGTGGCTTTTCCTGTTGTAGAGCACAGGCTCTAGGTGCAAGGGCTTCAGTAGTTGCAACACATGAGCTGGTGGGCCCTTGAGTGTGGGCTCAGTGGTTGTGGTGCATAGGTTTATTTGCTCCATGGCATGTGGAATTTTCTGGACCAGGGATTGCACCTATGTCCCCTGCATTGGCAGACAGATTCTTATCCACTGAGCCACCAGAGAAGTACTCTATCATTCTTTATAAAATCTCTGTTCCAACAGCTTTCATAATACTCAATTTATTGCATGTAATAAGAGCTTACTAGAGTCAAGAGACACTAAAGAACATTTAGTAAACAACTAGATGAATATAATTAACTCTGATTCAGTTCTATATAAATTAGTTAATAATAGCTGTGAAAATCCAATTGTAGCTAAAGCACAGGCATTTTCCCCACACAAATTGTTTTAGTAGGAGTATCAATTTTAAATGGTAAATGATTTGAAAATTATACTGACCAAATCACTGCAGGCTACTAAATATTCTACTCAGAATATCTACATGTTTCATTCTAAACCATTCATACTTGTTACCATTAAGAGTCTGCTATTCAAGAAAAGTGTTTTTTCATCAGAGAGAATTAATCCTCTTGATAAATTCCTCCTATATTTCAGGTACTTCAGCACTGTAATTTTTATTTTATCTAATCTTTTCTTTATTGTAACTGTTATGTGTAATGGATGAGGTTAGTTATTTTCTTTGCTTTTTAGTCTGAGTAGATCTAGATGTAAGTAGATGCATAAGTGAATATGCAATAGACATTTCCCTATGTTATTTCATATACCAAAATAGAATGTATGTAGAACTTTGACAAGTCCATAGTTAACTGTAAAATAAAGTTTAGAGTTAAAATCACAGATATCTAAATAATTTATGAGCTTGTCTTTTTCCTTTTTTGGTCTTTCTGCAGAGCTTATAGGATCTTAGTTCCCTGACCAGGAATGGAAGCCATGCAACTTGAAGTGGAAGCAAATCTCTATGAGCTTATCTTAATTCAGACATCATTGATAAATATGCTTATATGAAATGCTTTTCTTTTTCATTTTGTTCTAAGAATGCTTTTATATCTGAATAGGCTCAGAATGCCTTGACATTTCTCTTAATTCCCTGAGTGATTTAACTCATCATCTTATAGCTTTGCCCAAAGCCAAAACTCTCTGTCATCAGTGAATTCTTCACATCCATAGACAAAGACAATAATATGCATCTGTATCTGAGACCTGGACTCCTAATTATAAAAATCAAAGCCCTTATTTTTAATATTTATGCATGTGATTTCTAAGGTGCCATTTTCTTTTTTTTTAATTTAATTTTATTTTTAATTGGAGGATAATTCTTTTATAATATTGTTTTGGTTTCTGCCATACATCAACAGGAATCAGCCATAGGTTTCCTCCCTCTTAAACCTCCCTCTCTCCTTGCACCCCATCATATACCTCTAGATTGTCACAGAGCACTGGATTTGGATTCCTTGCGTCGTACAGCAAATTCCCACTGGCTGTCTATTTTACATATGGTAATGTGTATGTTTCAGTGCTACTGCCCCAAATCATCCTACCCTTTCCTTCCCCTCCTGTGTTCAAAAGTCTGTTCACTCTGTATAATAGGCTCTAGATTCATCCACTTCATTAGATCTGAGTCAAATGCATTTATTTTTATGAGTGAGTAATATTCCATTGTATATATGTACCACATCTTCTTTATTCATTCATCTGTCAGTGGTTGCTTCCATATCCTGGTGATTTTCTTAAATACTTGAACCGCACTGAAATTAGTGATTGATCATTATCTTAGCCTTATTCTATAGATAAAGGAAATATTAGACCTAATATTACATAACATTTATTATGCTTGCCTACTCAGGACCAGGTACTTTACTTGTTATTTATTTATTTCTTATGTACACCTTGTTGTTATATCCATTTTTTCAGCTGAGGAGGCAGTTTCAGAGGGTAATTGTCTAACTTATGGTCCTGCTCCTAAAATTAGTAGAAATAAGATTTAATCTTATTTCTGTCTGACATCATAGTCCATGTTATATATATTTTGATATTAAACACATTACTACTACTGTAAAGTAGATTGTGGTGTCCATGAGAATGAGCCTGAAGTAAAGTCGCTCAGTCATGTCTGACTCTTTGTGACCCCATGGACAGTAGCCTGCACCAGGCTCCTCCGTCCATAGGATTTTCTAGGCAAGAGTACTGGAGTGGGTTGCCATTTCCTTCTCCAGGGAATCTTCCCAACCCAGGGATCAAACCCAGGTCTCCCGCATTGTAGACAGACGCTTTACCATCTGAGCCACCAGAGAATGAGCCTGGCAGACCTTAATTACAAGGAGCATCATTGACCAAGGGTCCCAGTCACTGCACTCTGAAAACCATTTACACTAAGGCCAGTCTAAGAATGAGTACAGCAAGGATACCAAGGTGAATCCATTCCTAGAAGACACAGGTCTTTTCTGAAGGCTGATCTTGGCTTGAACATTCCCCACTGCCTTTCTCATTGGACCTTTTTTAGACTGCACAGCAGCCTAGGACACATACATCTACTTCATCTTCTCTTCCTCTCCTTTTCTCAGGGTGTGACTTAGGATTTCTCAGGAATGACTTTGCAGTCTTACTAGTGGCTCTCACACAGATATTTTCCCTAGTAAAATCCTTGCACATTAAAAAAAAAAAAGGCAAGCCATTTCCATGAACTTTTAAGGTTCTAGTGATCAGGAGTATGCTAAGATATCCCCTGCAAATGGAAAGAAAAGGGCTAAATCTTGCATTCCCTATCACAAAGAAAGACACACAGTGCCTGGTATGCCTTTCTTTGGGTTCTAGAACGCTCAAAGTGCTTTGCTAGAACTTCAAATTGTGTGACAGTCTAGGAAGATTCTTCGCAACCATCTGTCCCTCTCTCCTTCACCTGGAATCACACTTATGTCACTGTCTGAGGCTCTCTCAGTCTTACCTGTTTATTTACCTAATTTGTCTCACACAGTCTTTTCTCCAAACATAAAATTTGTGCATTTTAATCCTGTCTTGACATCTGCTTCTTAGAAGACACTGACTTCAGTTCATTTCAGTCGTTCAGTCGTGTCCGACTCTTTGGGACCCCATGAATTGCAGCACGCCAGCATATATGTTAATCAAAAACTATATTATATTGTATGACTTTTACTGGTGAAATGATTAGACCAGGCAATACGGGATTAATTATGCTAATGAAAGCAATTTGCTATTTCATATGCTGATTAAAATTTGTTACAAGTGAGTTAAGCAATGCCACTACAATTGTGAAAATGACAAATTAATGAGAATTATGTTTGCCACAAGGGTAACAACCAACTAAAAACATTGTTATTAAATAATCTACGTAAATATTATGAGAACTACAATTAAAGTGTGTAAAATTTCTAAGTAGACAATAAAGAAAACAAATGGAAAATTTTTTAAGTAGACAATAAAGGAAATAGACTTTTAATTATGGGGCAACCAATTCAATGCATTAAAGATAATTAGAGAAATAATGAAAAGGTCAAGAGACACTTTGTTGACAAACAGTTCATTTATTGACTTTATTTCTGGCTATCATGCAGTGAGATGGGCATTCTCATAATATTTATCAGATTGTACTTTCTCATTAATAATTTTCTTGCATTTGTCAAGAACTAAAAGTTATTCATACCCTTTATCCCAACTTGTTTTTTTTGTTGTTGAAAATCTTTAGAGATTAATAAAAAATAATTATCATAGTTTATAGATTTAGGTATGCAATAATAATTCTAATTAAAATATTTTAAAAGATATCTCAGGAAAAACACATTTGTATTATTTGCAATGAATTGTCAAGTGTAAATTTCATACTGAGCTGCAGGGTATATGAGGGTTTTCTATGTTTATTCATAACAGAACTATACAATCTGACACAGTGCCTGAGTTGTTATAAGCAATTACTAAATAATTATGGAGTAAATTAAAAAACTGTTAATGACCAATTAAGGCACATGAAATAATAGAAACAAGTAAATATTAGGAAATAGTATAAATTATTAAACATATACTCTATGTTAAACATATATTGTATGTTTAAACATACAAAGTGTGAGATGCAGTAACCAAAACTCATTCCAAAGATAACAGCCTTTACTTTCCAATATACAGATTATTTATAATAATTTTCTTTACACTAGTCAGAATTTCTTTTTCAACAAAATTTTTCTTAAGTTTGAAAATAAAGTATTCAAAAGGAATAAATTAAACAGAAGTCTTGAGAAACAGCTTTCAGCAGAAAAATTAGGAACAAATAGTCTGCTTAGAACACCAACACTAGTTCCTTTGTTAATGACAGAAGCCTGTTTTCCGAAAACCTTACAAGAAGCTTTAATCCTTCCAGAGTCCCAAACATAAATGCCCTAACACTGTGGTCTGTTCATGATATGATTTAAAATCCACTGTACTGATATTTGTTCTGTATTAGTCTAGGGTTGTTATAATAAAATACCAGAAGACTGGGTGGCTTGAACAACAGAAGTTATTATTTTTTATAGTTCTGGAGGCTGGAAGTCCAAGATCAAAGTGAGAGAAGGTTTGGTTTCTTCTGAAGCCTCTCTCCTTGGCTTGTAAGTGTCCTCATGTAACCTTTTTTCTGCATGCACACTGTAGGTATGTCTTCCTCATAAATTCCACTCATAGGGCCTCATTTAACCTAAATTATTTCCTAAAAATCTATATCTCTAAATACAGTGACACTGGGAGTTAGGACTTCAGTGTATGAATTTGGGGAGAACACAATTCATAATAACCTTCCTAGTTCTATTTTGTGTGATTGTATATAAAATCAATGTTGTTAACTCTTTGACGTGGAGCATCAATTCTATGTGAAAGTAAACCTCTTAAAAGTTTTAATGCAAATTTCCTTTCATAATTACAATTCAGACATTATATAAAGGTTTTAATCTGTCTATCCATAGTTTAATCTGTCTATCCATAGAACAACAGACAGGTTCCAAATAGGAAAAGGAGTATGTTAAGGCTGTATATTGTCACTGTACTTATTTAACTTATATGCAGAGTACATCATGAGAAACACTGGGCTGGAGAAGCACAAGCTGGAATAAAGATTGCTGGGAGAAATAGCAATAACCTCAGATTTGCAGATGACACTACCCTTATGGGAGAAAGTGAAGAAGAACTAAAGAGCCTCTTGATGAAAGTGAAAGAGGAGACTGAGAAAGTTGGCTTAAAGCTCAACATTCAGAACATGAAGATCATGGCATCTGGTCCCATCACTTCATGGCAAATAGATGGAAAAAAATGGAAACAGTGGCAAACTTTACTTTTTTGGCTTCCAAAATCACTGCAGATGGTGACTGCAGCCGTGAAATTAAAAGACACTTACTCCTTGGAAGAAAAGTTATGACCAACCTAGACCGCATGTTAAAAACCAGAGACATTACTTTGCCAACAAAGGTCTGTCTAGTCAAGGCTATGGTTTTTCCAGTGGTCATGTATGGATGTGAGAGTTGAACCATAAAGAAAACTGAGCACTGAAGAATTGATGCTTTTGAACTGCGGTGTTGGAGAAGACTCTTGAGAATCTCTTGGACTTCAAGGAGATCCAACCAGTCCATCCTAAACGAGATCAGTCCTGAATGTTCATTGGAAGGACTGATGCTGAACCTGAAACTCTAATACTTTGGCCACTTGATTTGAAAAACTGACTCAACTAAAAAGACCCTGATGCTGGGAAAAATTGAAGGCTGGAAGAGAAGGGGACGGCAGAGGATGAGATGGTTGGATGGCATCACCGTCTCAATGGACATGAGTTTGAGTAAACTCCGGGGAGTTGGTGATGGACAGGGAGGCCTGGCCTGCTGCAGACCATGGAGTCACAAAAAGTTGGACACAATTGAGCGACTAAACTGAACTGATCCATAGTTTAACTTTGAACTTTAAAGATTTTCATATGTGACTCATTTTGCTTTCTCAACAATGACTTAATTTTGTATATAAATTTTGCAGACTCTGAGGATTTACTTGACCTTATATAGTATTTTGTGCTCAGTTGTGTCCCACTCTTTGTGCCCCCATGGTATATAGTCTGCAGGCTCCTCTGTCCATGGGATTCCTCAGGCAAGAATAGTGGAGTGGGATGCCATTTCCTACTCTAAGGAATCTTCCCAACCCAAGGATCAAACCTGTGTCTTTTGGGTCTCTTGTGTCTCCTGCATTGGTAGGTGGATTCTTTACCAATAACACCACCTGGAAAGCCCATATGTCAGTATAATCAGTATATTTAGGTCAGTATAATCAGTTCAGTTCAGTCAGTCAGTCAGTCATGTCTGACTCTATAATATTCATATTTGTTATTTTAAAGATTTGAATAGTCATTAGTGAAAATAAGCATTATTCCAGTTCCAAGATGTTGTTGTCCTTGAGAATCAGAGACTTGAATGAGGGAGAAGCTAAGGAGCTGATCATAAACTAATAGCATCCACAAATTCATGGTAGTTTGTATAGGCTATTAAAGCTCAAAGCTATAGGCTATGACTTACCACATTATAGGGGCAAAACAATTTTCTTAGTGTAACTTAATCTGAATTCCAGCATAATGAACACAGATTACTGTGCTACTATGCTGTTGCTTTCATTATATTTCAAGTCATCTAACAGGATCCATAATAAGAAATAGTCTATTGATAATTATTGACAAATGAAATATATAAATGATAGATGGGGAAGCAGAGAAGGCAATGGCACCCCACTCCAGTACTCTTGCCTGGAAAATCCCATGGATGGAGGAGCCTGGTGGGCTGCAGTCCATGGGGCTGCTAAGAGTTGGACACAACTGAGCGACTTCACTTTCACTTTTCACTTTCATGCGTTGGAGAAGGAAATGGCAACTCAGTCCAGTGTTCTTGCCTGGAGAATCCCAGGGACGGGGGAGCCTGGTGGGCTGCCATCTATGGGGTCGCACAGAGTTGGACAAGACTGAGGTGACTTAGCAGCAGCAGCAGCAGCAGATGGGGAAGAATTTTTTTGGCAGGATTTTTGAAAAATTAGAACTCATATGAAAATCACAGGTTACCACTAACCATCAGAAAACTGTTGAGGAACTACATATTTCTTGAGTATATCTGAAAGAGTAGTGAGTAGTACAGTAATTTAAGTATGTGATGCGACATTTTAATAGCCAAGGAGATGGTTATTAGGGCATCATATTGTTTGTATCATCACTGCTATACTGAAGGCTGTTTATGACAGCCTCTCCAATGAATGCTGTCATTCTAGTCAGTTTAACAGTATGTGTCCCCCCTGCCCCCACGGTGGCCCCTTTTATAACCTGTGAGAATAATTGAAAGAACCATTCAATAAATATGTCAAAATAATCTATATGTTTCTTCTCTGTATTGTTCCATGTCTGTCCCCTACCCAATAAACTAATGAAAAACAAATTCAATTTAGAAAAAAGCTACATTATATATGTATGTATGTGTGTGTGTGTATATATATATATATATATATATATATATATATATATATATAAAGCACATGAAAAGTGAAGTTGCTCAGTCATATCTGACTCCTTGTGACACCATGGATTGTAGCCTACCAGGCTCCTCCATCCATGGAATTTTCCAGGCAAGAGTACTGGAGTGGGTTGCCATTTCCTTCTCCAAAAAAGTACATATATATTCATTTTCCCTATGTATCAGAGAGTTTTCTTAGAGGACAGAAAACAGAAAAATCTCAGCACAGAGATTTTCCTATGCTCAGCACAAAAAACTAAGAGCATAAAAAGAGACTGTCTCAAAGCCATGATGAGAAAAAGATGAAGGTTTAGAAATTTCATTAAAGTAAGCAATCTCCTAAATATAAGCTGAAAATTTTGGTAGAGATGCATAGGGAAAATGAACTGAAAATGAAAAATAATATAGATTGAAGAATTTATTTCCAGAGGGGAATCTGGAAGTTAGAAACAGATCAGTGTGACACAGCAAGTGAAACAGAATTACTTTATAACCAGCTGGCTGTCTAACTTAGAGAAATGAAAGCTTCTGTTCACATGAAACTGGGCAGGAATATATCTTTAAATCACTGTAAAGTACTCACACAAGTCTTTTAACAGGTGAATGGATGAACCATAGTACATCTATTCAATGGAATAATACCAAGCAAGAAAAAGTAACAGACTATTGGTAAAGCCAGTATTAGAGGTGACTCTCAAAGGCATTTTGCTGAGTGAAGAAGTTATTTCCTAAACCTTATATACTATAGGGTGCTATTTTATATGATGTTTTAGAGAAGGGAAGCACTGTATGAACAGAGATCAGTGGATGTCAGAGGTTAGGTTTTGGAGGGAAAGTTGACTACAAAGAGAGCACAAATGAGTTTTGGGGATGACGGACCTCTTCTGTATCCTTTTTATAGTGGTCTTTAGACAAACTTATACATGTACTAAAACTCATAGACTTGTACACCAAAGTCAGTGAATTTTTGATGCTTATATTTTAATATTAGACATAACACAAAAGGAAGGAAGGAATGGACATAAACAGAGGAGAGAAGGAAAGAGATGAAGAAGAACGGGGAAAATGGGAAGGAATAGTTTCATGCTTATTTGACAAAGTTGTGGAAATCTTTAGCTATTCCTTAGAAAATTTCTAAGAAAATGAGCACTAGCTTGCTTCATTTGCAATATCCAGTGGTTAAAATAGTTCAGTCTTCTGAAGAAGATAGCAACAAAATCTCCATTTTTACTTTATGTATTTGATGAAACCTAAAGTATGTTAGCAACTAAGTTCAATATAAAAATTAACAAATAAGTCTTGATTTTATCAAAATAGTTTGAAATTGACTGATGTACAATCTTAAATTATAAATATAGTAACAAATGAATTTTTAATATTATATATAACCTTAAAAATTACATAAGCTTTTATTTTAAAATTTCATGCCATTATAATACACAATATTGTTTATTCTCATAAAGCATCTTTACCATTTTTATTGATGAGCTAGTTTTTTACATTCTACATTTATATGTCATGCCATTATATTGAGTGTTAATATATTATGAAATAGGTATTGAGATTTTATGTTCAGGAGACAGAAAACTTGGTGTGAAGTTAGATTTCTTTGTTATGAAATATGTTACATATTTTAGGAAACGAAAAGCTCTAGTAGCAGAGGTCATTATGAGTTACAATAATGTGAATTGATCTGGTTGCCACAGAGTTAAAATGCTATTGAATATATGTATGGTGGTTTAGTCGCTAAGTCATGTCCAACTCTTGGGACACTATGGACTGTAGCCTGCCAGACTCCTCTGTCCATGGGATTTCCCAGGCAAGAATGCCAGAATTGGTTGCCATTCCTTTCTCCAGTATATATGTATGGTTGGCCAATAAAGTTCGTTTGAGTTTTTCTAGCACATCTTACAGAAAAACCCAAACGAACTTTGTTGGCCAACCCAATAAAACAGCACTGTTCTCTGCACATAATAAATTACCAGTTATTATTTTGACTGTTCACAAATACATCTATAGTCAATATACACTTTAAAATATGAATAAATATTCAAATTATTAAATTATAATTATTTCAACAATAACTCATATCCTCTACAGTGAAACATGTTCAGTAACTTTATAACCTATACTTAAGTAGGCACTTTATGTATGTAACAATTGAGTGCATTTTATTGTTTATTTGCATAATTTAAAAGAAGGTAATTTAAAAATTGCAATGTAGCATGCATCATAAATTTTATTTTCATTAAAAATATTTTTAGTTACTGTTTGAAGAATTAAACATTGGCATTTTTTTCTGTACCACTAGAGACCATTGTATCCTTTCTTAAACAAATAAGTACATATGCAAATCAAAACCTTAATTTGAGAGGCATTTATAAATAATCTAAAGGAATTCATAGGTTGTATAACAGAATGGATACCATGCGGTTTCAGGGTGGAAAGCTCCTCTCTACTTCACTGCTCTACATACTTGATTTGATTGGTAGCTATAACTGAAGGAAATTTGATTTTCTGGTGGAAAGACTGACTTGTGTTATGGCAAATTCAAAGAAAATTTTTAAAAAATAAAAATTGCATGAGAATATTTCAGAATTCACCAAAGATTTTGTCATGTAAATTATTTTTAGTTACATTCTTTGAAATGTAACTTTGAATAATAAGATTCCCATCAAGTGAATGAAAAACTTTAGAATTCTTGAAGTGTATTACTTTTTAATGTGAAGTGATGATAAACAACAAAGTTATGGTATTTATTTCTCTTTAGGGAAAAACTGTGTGAGATATTTTTAAAGAAATACATAATAATATCATGCATATGTGAAGGGGAAAAAGTATGAAAGTACTGAAGTAATTCCAAAAGTTAGCATAAAATTTCCATCTTGTTTTTCATTTTAGTGAATTCAGAGTTTATGATTTGCATAATAATCTCTCAAGCTGCTTTTCTGAGGTTAGAACACCAAATCAGCAAGTTTACTGCTATTGTGCTTTTATCATTAGGTGATCTTCTAGAGTTAATCTAAGAGAAATTTATGTAAATAAATTATTGCTGTAACACATTATTTATTTTTAAGTTTACTCTTTCCCCAAAAATAGTAATGGGAAAACATTATTAAAAAAATATATATGTAGTATGTTTTGAAGGTCAGGTAGGTATATGAATTAAACCATAAAATAACCTGTAATAATTACAACTATCTTTTGAACACGATCTGTATTATTGCCAGAGTATAAAAATCATTTGAAATCATGGTATATTAGCAATTAAAGAGCAATGTTATACCTTAATGGCCCTGACTAAGTGATATAGAAAAATTAAACTCCACATAATTTTACACTCTATTGTATATAGAACCACTGATTAAAATATCATTGCAGTCTTCTTAGATAATTACCAGAGAGGTAGGAGATTTTCAGAGAGAAAATGATTTTCTCTTGAATTCAGGAAAGTAGAACCAAACCATTTAAAAACAAAAGCTGACCACATATTCTTGGGTTACATAAAATTCAAAAATTCTTATCTGTGTTAATGGGGAAAGGTCTGTAGTAAGTTATTTTACATTTCAAAGTAACAAGACTAATACATGCTATTTTATTAGCTGGTAGATAAGACTTTTCTAAATGTAATCAATGCATGTTTATAATGGTGGAATTTTTCATGAAAATGGAACAAATTTCTTATGATTTCACTGAGTTTGATGACCTGTCTAAATCTTAGACACCAGCAAATGTAGTCCATTTAAAATGATACTGAAAATTATGAAGTTAGATCACTTTTGTTTCAAATTTTTAAAAATATCTAAGATAAAGAATATAGCCTAATTAGGTTGCGAATTTTTGCTACTATCAAGAAATATGAATTATTATTTTACTTTTTCCTTATTCATTCATTTGTTGGTGAATATTTAGGTTGTTTCCATATCATCTGATATGAACTTGGGTGTATAGATGTCTGTTGATATCTTTGTTTTCATTTTTTGGGGTATATACTCAGAAGTAGAATTGCTGGATCACATGTTCTATTTTTAAATTTTTGAGGGATATCCATATTGTTTTCCATAGTGGTTGCACTAATTTACATACCAAGCAAGAGTGCATGTTAACTTCTTTTCCTGCAAATGCCCCGCAACACTTGTTATCCTTCTTCTTTTCGATGATAGTCATTGAAACAATATAAGGGAATAACTCACTGTAGTTCTGATTTCCATTTCTCTGATGATTAGTGGTACTGAGCATCTTTTCAGGTACCTATTGGCCATTTGTATGTCTTCATCAGTAAATGTCTATTCAGTTCCTCCATCTATTTTTCAATCAGCTTGTCTTCCTTTTGATAGTATGAGTACCTTAGTTATTTTGGAAGTTAACCCTTTATCATAAATGTGATTTGTAAATATTTTTTCTTATTCTATAAGTTGTCTTTTCACTTTTGATGGTTTCCTTTATTGTGCAGAATCTTTTTAGTTTGATGTAGCCCCACTATATCTAACAAAAGCTGAATCACATATTCTTGGGTTACATGACATTCAAAAAACCTTATCTGTGTTAACGGGGAAAGGTCTGTAACAGGTTATTTTACAGCTCAAATTAGAAAAACTAATATATATTATTTTATTAGCTGGTAGATAAAAAACTTTTCTAAGTATAATAAAATTTTTTAAAAGGGGTGAGAATAGACATTCTTGCTTTTCTTGACTTTTCTTTTGGTTTCAAGTCCAAAAATATTGTTAAGACCAATGTCAAGGTGCTTAGCCCTTATTTTTCTTCTAGGAGTCTTATGGAAATTCTACCAACTGCAGATTGGGTAGTACTAGGGTATGTATTTTTTTGAAAAAGAATCCACATTAAGTGGATCTTTGCATTTCAAACTCATGTTGTTCAAAGGCCAGGTCAATTGTATTTTCATTTGTGTCTTTTTCAATTTCTTTTATTAATGTCATATTAATAGTTTTCAGTGCATAGATCCTTCATCTCCTGGTTACATTTATTCCTAGATACTGTATTCTATTTGATGCTATTATAAATTAATCTCTTTTTCTGATATATTATTTTTTGTGTATAGACTTCAACTGGTTTTGTATAATATTATAACATGCAAATTTACTAAATTTATTAGTTCTAGCCCTCTTTTGTTGGAGATTTTAGGATTTCTATATATAATATACCATCAGCAAATAAAGACAGTTTTAATTTTTCATCTCAATTTGAAGATTGCTATTTTTTTTGGCGGGGGGGAGTCTTTTTGCCCCCCCAAGTCTAATTGCCTTGACTAACAAATACTATGTTCGGTAAAAAAGGAGAGAGTAGACATCCTTGTCAGGTTCCTGATCTTAGAGAAAAAAAACTTTTCAGTTTTTCATTGTTGAGTATGATATTAGCTGTGCCTGCGTCATATATTGAGTTATGTTCTGGCAATTCCCAATTTGTTGAGTTTTTATCATGAAAGACTGTTGAATTTTGTCAGATGCTTATTCTGCATCTGTTGAGATACTCATAGGCTTTTTATCCTTCCATTTTGTTAATGTGGTATATCATTTTTATTAATTGCAGATGTTGAACCATCCTTGCATTGCTGGAATAAATCCCACTTGATTATGGTATTTGATTCTTTTAATGTATTGTTGAGTTTGGTATGCTAGTATTTTGTTGAGGATTTTTGTATCTGTATTTATCAGATACAATAGCCTGTAATTTTATTTTCTTGTGGTTTCCTTGCCTCATTTTGGTATCAGAGTAATGCTAGCCTCATAAAATGAACTTGGGAGTCTTTCCTTCTCTTTTGTTTTTAGAAGTGTTTGAGAATGTTTGGTGTTGATTGTTCTTTAAATATTTGGTAGAACTCATCAGCAAAGCCATATAATCCTGAACTTTTCATTTTGGGGAAGTTTCTGATTACTGATTCAGTCTCCTTATAGGTAATTGGTTTTCAGATCTTCCTATTCTTAATGATCAATTTTTTGTAAATCATCTGTTTCTAGAAATTTATTCATTTTTTATAGGTTGTATAATTTGTCAGTGCATAGTTGTTCATAACAATCAGTGTTCTTTTGTATTTCTGTGGTATCAGTTGCAATGTCTCCCTTTTCATTTTAATGAGATTGATGCATAAAATTATTTTGTCTTCAGTTATATGCAATATGAATGATATCCATGTCTCTTTTCACTTGTTCCTTTATTTTAGTGGAACTGGGTATAAACAAACACTGCTGTACTAACTTTATATGTTTAGATAAATATTTTTGACTGTTGATCTAGATCATCAAGATGGTATGAAACTCTCATAGTTATTCTGTGAAGCTAATAATTTCTGGGAGTCTGCCTTTCCTATTCATTAATTATATTAGTTATCTTTAAAAAAGTGGAAAAATTGTTTATATTTTAACCTAATTTGCTGTAAGATTTCAAGTGATTTTTCTCTTCAATATTAGGAAATAAATCTGATTCTTAGCAGTTGGCCCAACTAAAATGTGGTACAGAAGTCAATGGTAGCTTCAATAGAAGTAATTCCAAATGTTGGATAGTAATTCTATTGATTTCCATCACCTTCTTTAGCCATATATGTGCCTTTCTGTAGACATTTCTGCATATTGCTTTGAGTTAGTCAGCCTTAAGCACAAAGAATATAGATCATTTTTTGTGGTATTTTGGTGTTTTCTAATCTAGTCAGGTATAATTTTAGATGGAAAAAGAAATGACCTAGTCACCATGTGCTGCCAGAGCCTTGTCATTCATTGTCTCGGGGGTGGAGTGGTCTATGCTCTTTTATGGATTTGTCTACATGACAGCAAGCTAACACTTTGGAAATTAATTAACATGAACATATGGAAGTGGGTGTTAATTTCATAACATACAAATTGGTTCAGTTTTACAAAATATTTCATCCAAATATTTTGTGTGAATAAAATAGGCTCCTAGAATCATTTGGAAACTTGAAGGAAAATGTGCCTTAGTGATTCATACTAATTTCAATGGAAGATAATGCATCTACATGGAAATCTTTTTCATTTTAGAAATTAAATAAGAAATTCTGAGACAAAACAAGAGTTTACCTTGAATTACCAAGATGTTTTTTTTGCTTTCTTTTTTTTTTTAAATTGAAGTATAGTTAATTTACACAGTTGTTTTTCAGGTGTATAGCAAAATAATTCAGTTATATATACATATTTATTTTTCAGATTCTTTTCCCTTATGGGTTATTATAAAATATTAAGTATAGTTCCCTGTGCTATACAATATGTCCGTGTTGGATATCTATTTTTATATATAGTAGTGTGTATATGTTAATCCCAAACTCCTAATTTAGCCCCTCTTTTCCACTTTAGGCAACTATAAGTTTGTTTTCTATATCTGTGGGTCTGTTGCTGTTTTGTATATAAGTTCATTTGTAGCATTTAAAATTTTTTTTAGATTCCTTGTATAAGCAGTGTCATGATATTTGTTTATTTCTGGCTTATTTCACTTAAGTATGATAATCTCTAGGTCCATCCATGTTGCTGCAAATGGTGTTAGTTCATTTTTTTTTTAATGGTGGCATAATATTCCATTGTATAAATTTATAAACACAAATTTAGTTTTTTAGACCAACTCTCAATATTTATACTGATAATTTTTTCATGTAAAATAATCTAGATTTTGGTTTTGTCTATTTTACATAGTCAATACTATTCAATTGAATTAAATAAGTATTTTAAACTACTGAAATAACTTTGAGATATTTTTGCATCTTGTTGTTTAGTCACTAAGTCATGTCTGACTCTTTGCAACCTTGTGGACTGTAGCCTGCCAGTCTCCTCTGTCAATGGGATTTACCAGGCCAGAATACTGGAGTGGTTGCCATTTCCTTCTCCAGGGGATCCTCCTGACCCAGGGACTGACTGAACCTGCATTTCCTACAGGCAAATTCTTCGCCACTAGACCCACAGGGAAGCCCATTTTTGCATCTATGTATTTTCAAACAACTAATTTGATTAATTTTCCATTTAGGCTGAGTATTTATTGGTGAAATTAATAAATGGGGAAATGATAGTAGTAAAGTTATGAAACCATCATAGAATGTCATTTAATTGGACACCAGTTCTGTCTGTACTACAGGTAGGTGCAATTTACTCACTAGTCTTCCTTAGAACATATTTGTGGGAACCAATCAGTACTCTACCTCTGCATGAATCTAAGTTACATTCATCTATAATGATTCATTGTTTGTCAAATGCAAGTTTCATAACAAGGATTGCACTAATATATTATTTTCAGGTAGTTTCAGAGAGATTTATATATAAAAATTTGAAAGGTATATATATTTATAGACAGAAATAAATTTTAAAAAATTTCTTTACTATCTTCCTGTGCCTTTGTGTATTAGTTCAAATATACTCTTTCAATGTGTTTTCATTTGAAATAGAAAAGTTTTTTTTTTTTTTAAGTGGCTATTTTGTCTTGGAAATAATATATTTTAAGTTCATCATTAGAAAAAATGTTTTTCATGTTAAATTCTAAAATCTTTATTTTTAATGCCATTAAGGATAAACAGAAACAAGCAAGCTTAAGAAAAATAAAAAACAAAAACAACACTTTTTTGACACTTGATTATTTTGTAGACACCAGAATCTGTGTAATATATAAGAATAGTAGTTCAAATAATACTAGTAGTTTGCCAGAGCTACCAAAAATGGGATTAATTTTAAAGTAGTTAACCTGAGTTGTTTTGTAGAGTATGCTGTTTTATGCATAACAATTCTGTAATTGTGCATACATAGTGTATTTATTTCTCATTTCATGTAAAATTAATGTAAGTGTTGCTGCCCAACCAGCATAATTATGGCAAATTGCTACACCAAAAGAAATTTTCAAAGACAGATTCACTCTTGGTGTAATTGAATGACATATGAAACTTTATCAAAGGTTTGGCCCCATAATCATTTTCTGTGAGGAAGAAGATATATGTATATAATACAATGGAAATGCAGGTTCCACTATTAAGGGCAAATATCATTAAGCACATTTACCAAGGAAAGGTAATTAAAAAAAGATGGGGAAGCACTTATTGCAGGTAGAAGTCCCTTGCAATTTTAAAGCTGTAATCTGACAGACTGCAGGGTACCAAACCCTGGGGCTTCCATATGTTCCAGACTAAGCATATCTGCAGAAACTTGAGGAATTTGTAACTTCAGGCTACAGTCAGACAGCATATACATCACTCTACCTTTGAGATGCATGCATATCTTCTGCCTCACTCTATTCTCCCCACTCATGTGTTTTAATTAGTTGTTAAATACTGGTTTTGTTCTCTGAGGTAGATCAATACATATACATATAAGCATGTATGTAACTTACTATTATTAAGGAAATATTTCTACTGTGTATTTTGAAAGTCATTTTGTTTAAAATAAACTTTATTGTTTAGCATTGTTTTAGATTTACAGAAAAATGTAAAGGTAGTACAGAGGGTTTCCATCTACTTCACACTCAGTTTTCCCTATTATTAGCATATTAGTATAGCAAATTTGTTTCAATTACTAAACCAATGTTGAAAGATTTTTATGAATTAAAGCCCATATTTTTTTTCAGATTTCCTTTATTTTTGCATAATATCCTTCTTCTGTTTCAAGATCCCATCGAGGATACACATTGCATGTAGTCATTATGTCTCCTTATGCTAAGTATTCTTGGCAGTGATACTTTCTCAGACTTCCCTTGCTTTTGATAATGTTGACAGTATTGAGGAATACTGGTCAGATATTTTGTAGTTTAGCCCTATATTATAATTTGTCTGATATTTTTCTCTATTTAGACTAGGGTTACTGGTCTTTAGAAGAAAGAACACAAAGATAAAACTTTAGTTTTGTAACATATCACAAATAAATACTATCAACATGATTTTTACTACTTATGTTGACTTGGACACCTGGCTGAGGATTGACAGATTTTTCCACTGTGAAGTTACGGTGGAGTCAAATAACTCTGCATCTTCCACTGGAAAGTCAAATGTCTCATTACCATGGTGTACTTTTTAAAAGAAAGTTACTATGTGTAGCCTGCATTTGTGGAATGAGAAGTCATGCTCCAACTTCTTGAAGGTAGGTTATTAAATAAATTACTTAGAATTCTGCTGCATGGGAGATTTTGTCTCTTCTGTGATGTATTTATTTATTCAGTCATTTATTTATGTCAATGTGGACTCATGGATATTCATTTTATCATTGGCTTATGAATGAATATTTCTTTGTTCATATTTTTCTGGCTGTAGACATTAGAAGTTCTGCTCAGCTGTCTGCTTTATGGCCCTTTAACATAACCCCTAAATGTAGAATAATCATGAGTTCATACTGATACAAATAACTTATTGAATATGTTAACAAGTGGGGGAAAAGAGACAATCTTCCTGGTCTGAAGAATTCCAATTTATAGAGATATTTACCTTCAAGGAAATGGAGCATTAACTCCCCAGTTCTTAAGTGTGGACTTGTGTCTAGTGATCCCCTTCAAAAGATTCACTATGAAAAAGGGAATAAAAGTAATAATTTTACAGTGGAAAACCTAAAAAACACTACTTCATCCAGATAACTAAGGTCAACATTAACAATAATAAGTGATGCTGAATAGTACATACCCTTGATTTTACATGATAAAGACAGAAATTTATTTCTGAAGTCCTTCTCTCCAAAGTTTATAACCTAGGTCTGAACATGAGAAAAGCCTTAGACAAATTCCAGTGGAGGGTCATCCTGAAAGATGCCTGACCAGTATTTTTCAAAACTGTCAATATCATCAAAAACAAGAAAAGTCTGAGAAACTATCACAGTCAACAGTTGCTTGCCTAAAAATTCATGACTAAATGTAATATGTCATTGCAGATGGTATCTTAGAACACATCCTTTAAGTACCCAATTTACCTGAAGGAGATTAGGTTTTATCATGTTCTTGGGCCGCAAATAGTTGGACATGACTGAGCAACTCACTTTCAGTTAATAATAATAATGTATCTACATTATTTCAGCAATTGTAAAAAATTATCTTTCCTTAGGTAAGATGTTAATAATAGGAGAAATCAGTGTGCAAAACAGGAAAACTCTATTATAGTCACATTTTATATAAATCTAAAATTATTCAAAAAATAACATTTATTTAAAAATAACACAATGTTCTCTAGTTATAAAAGAATTAAAATAGATGTTAATAATAATCAGATTCTGAAAATTCTTTAAATATTTGGAAACCTAATAACATACTTTTAAATATTTTATGAAGAGAAAATCACAGGGGATATTAGAATATAGTTTAAATTACAAAAATTGAACAATCAATACATAGCACTCTGTATTCATATTAGAAGAGAATAACGGTGTCAAATCAATAGTCTAATCCTCCAATGTAAGAATATTTTTAGAAAGAACATCATATATATATGGGTGTATATTTATATATATTATATATTATACATCCTGGTATATAGTTTTGAGTCTCTGACCAGAAGTTGGTCAATTCTCCTTCTTAAACAGCTAAATCAGCAGATGTATGTTTGTTTTTTTTTTCCCACACTGAACAATTATCTTTTTTTTTAAGTTTATTTATTTTTAATATAAATTTATTTAATTGGAGGCTAATTACCTTAAAATATTGTGTTGGTTTTGCCACACATAAACATGAATCAGCCACAGGTATACATGTGTTCCCCATCCTGAACCCCCTTCCCTCCTCCCTCCCCTTACCATCCCTCTGGGTCGTCTCAGTGCACCAGCCCCAAGCATCCAGTATCATGCATCAAACCTGGACTGGCAATTCAACCAATTCTCTGATACCAACTGCTGCTGCTGCTGCTAAGTCGCTTCAGTCGTGTCCGACTCTGTGCGACCCCAGAGATGGCAGCCCACCAGGCTTCTCTGTCCATGGGATTCTCCAGGCAAGAACACTGGAGTGGGTTTCCATTTCCTCCTCCAATGCATGAAAGTGAAAAGTCAAAGGGAAGTCACTCAGTCGTGTCCGACTCTTAGCCACCCCATGGACTGCAGCCTACCAGGCTCCTCCATCCATGGGATTTTCCAGACAAGAGTACTGGAGTGGGTTGCCATTGCCTTCTCTGATACCAACTGGGTCTCCTACAATTTATTTTAGCCCTGAAATTATCCACCTGTGGTTAGCATCAGATCTCACAAGTTAAGGAAGGGCTCAGTTCTACAACACTAACCCTACTTCAGATGCCAGTCACAGTCTTAGGTTGCAGCTTGTAATTTTCACTGACTAGCTAAATCTGTGTTCCCACAATTCCTTCCTTGAGTTCAATAATTTGCTAGAATGCCTCACAGAACTCAGAGGAAATCTACTTACACTTATCAATAGGTATACATCTAACAAAATAAGTGAAAGATGTGTGAAAAGAAAAAAAGCAACTTATAAATAGTGATAAAACAAATCCAGCATAATATAAAAAATTCACAGATGTAATTGGAAGATATAATATAGTTAAGATGCTGCTGCTGCTAAGTCTCTTCAGTCGTGTCCGACTCTGTGACCCCATAGACGGTAGCCCAGCAGGCTCCCCCGTCCCTGGGATTCTCCAGGGAAGAACACTGGAGCGGGTTAGCATTTCCTTCTCCAATGCATGAAAGTGAAAAGTGAAAGTGAAGTCACTCAGTCGTGTCCGACTCTGTGCGACCCCATAGATGGCAGCCCACCAGGCTCCTCTGTCCATGGGATTTTCCAGGCAAGAGTACTGGAGTGGGGTGCCATTGCCTTCTCCGAGTTAAGATGCTAATTCTTCTCAAATTGATCTGTAGATGCAGGCAGTTACAATAGCCATCCCAGGTTTTGTTTTTAGAAGTAGACAAGTAAGTTCTAAAATTACATCAAAAATTATTTTAAAAAAGTAAAACAAATTAGAGATTTAAAGGAACTAATACATCCATAGTTTTTGGAAAGTAACAAAGTTAGAGGATTCTAACCACCTGATTTACAGAGTTTTTAAAAGGTTTCTGTGACCAATAAAATGTGGCTACATCATTTAAAAATAGAACCCATACATATATGGTAAATTGATTCTCATCAAAATTGTAAGGGCAATTCAGTACAGAAAGGATAATCTTTTCTACAAGTGATACTATAATTATTTGACATTAATACATTAAAAACTTTGATACATACCCCCAAACTGATAATAGACCCAAATGTTAAATATAGAACTTACATATTTCAAAATGTCTGTCAAAATTTTTGTTACTTTAGGTTATAATTTCTTAGATATGACACCAAATGCATGAGTCATAAAAATGACATATATTGGACATAATCAAAATTCAAAGCTGCTCTTCAAATGACACTGGTAAGAAAATGTAAATACAAGCCACAGACTGAGATTATTTACAGAATGTGTATCTGGGAAAACAATTATTTCCATAATATATAAAGAACCCTCCTAACTCAAATACAGATAACTAAATAAAAGAATGGGGAAAAGGTTTGAACAGACATTTCAACAAAGACCATCCAAGGATGGTAAATAAACATGCAAAAACATATTTAATATTGTTAGCTGTTGGGAAAATAGATTTTTTTAAACCCAAACTATTTCAAAAGGGGTTAATGCATACAATACCAAAGGATGCTCCATGAAATAAATAATTGATAAGTTGTATTTAACTGAAATTGGTAACTTCCACTCTTTAGTAAAAATTAATGAGAGAATATAAGCCACAAGTTGGGGAGAATGTATTTTCAAAAGACACATTTAATAAAAGACCATTATTTAAAATAGTGAATACTTCAATTGCAAAATAAGAAAGAGCTCATTTAAAAATGGACCAAAGACTAACAAATTCCTCACAAAAGAATATATAAAGGCAAATAATCATATGTAAAGATGTTCTACATCCTGTGTCATTAAAATGCAAATTAAAACAATAATAAGATACCACTTGGTGAAGGGCATGTGAGCTCACTCCAGTATTCTTGCCTGGAGAATCTCATGGACAGAAGAGTCTGGAGGGCTACAGTCCATGGGGTCACAAAGAGTTGGACACAACTGAGCGACTGACACTAAGATACCGCTAAACAAACATTAGAATGGCTAAAATCCAGAATGCAGACAACACCCAAGTACTGGCAAGGATATAGAGCAATAAGAACTGCTGTTGGGAAGGCAAAATGGTGTATCCACTTTGGAAGACAGTTTGTTCTTTTCTTAAAAACTAATCATATTCTTACTGAAAGATCCAGCAACCACACTCCATTGCATTTACACACAGAAATTGAATACTTCTGTCCACACAAAAAACTGCACACAGATATTGATAGCAGTTATATTCATAATTGACAAAGTCTGGAAGTAATTAAGATGTCATTCAGTCAGTGTATAAACTGGTACAACCAGACAATGGAATATTATTCAATACAAAGAAAAACTAGCTATCTCACAAATGAAAAGACATAGAGGAACTGTAAATACATGGTTCTATGGGAAAGAAGCATCTGAAAAAAACTGCATAGTGTATGATTTCAACTATGTGACATTATGGAAAAGGCAAAACTAAAAGGCAGTGAAAAGATCAGTTGTTCCAGAGGTTGAAGAGGGTGGTTAGAATACATAGAGCAGTCGACTTTAAGGGCAGTTGAAAATACTGCATATGATATTACAGTGATGGATATATCATTATACATTTGTTCAAACCCATAAAACATTGAGTTAGCTCTCTTGTGAACTATGGACTTTGGATGTTTCTAATCTGTCAATGTTGGCTTATTTGTGTAAAAAGTTTATCATTCTGGTGAGCGATATTGATAATGGGAGAGGTTGTACATGTGTATGGGATAGGAAACATGTGGAAAATCACTACTTCCACTCACTTTTATTGTGAACTTAATGCTTTTCTTGAAAGAGTAAAGTCTATGTAAAATAAAAGTAACCACAAGAACAAAATGATTGCAAAGTGTGTTATGCTAAGAAAAATAACTTTTTTAGAAAGTGTGAAAACTTGCAGTTTTAGAGACCTTTAGCTCACAAACATAATCATTGGAAATGCTGGTGGTAATGATGTTATTGATGTTCCAGATTTCAATGTCAGACCAAGGTCCTTTGGTAAACACTAGTAATAATAATGGATGAATAACCTTTTCAATTTTGGAGTCGGTACTAATATATAAAATGTGAAAAATTAATAAAATATAATGAGTAACTAATTTACCATGAGTATTTAAATTCATGTATAGTCATCTATACACTATACACATGAACATCACCAGATGCTCAATACCAAAATCAGATGGATTATGTTCTTTGCAGCCAAAGATGGAAAAGTTCTTTCCAGTAAGCAAAAACAAAACCAGGAGCTGACTGTGGTTCAAATCATGAACTCCTTATTGCCAAATTCAGACTTAAATTGAAGGAAGTAGGGAAAACCACTAGACCATTCAGGCATGACCTAAATAAAATGCCCTATGATTATACAGTGGAAGTGGCAAATAGATTCAAAGGATTAGATCTGGTAGACAGAGTGCTTGAAGAACTATGGACAGAGGTTTGTGACATTGTACATGAGGCAGTGATCAAGACCATCCCCAAGAAAAAGAAATGCAAAAAGGCAAAATGGTTGTCTAAGGAGGCCATACAAATATCTGAGAAAAGAAGAGAAGTGAAAGGCAAAGGAGAAAAGGAAAGATATACACATTTGAATACAGAGTTCCAAAGAATAGCAAGGAGAGATAAGAAAGCCATCCTCAGTGATCAATGCAGAAAAATAGTGGAAAACAATAGAATGGGAAAGACTAGAGATCTCTGCAAGAAAATTACAGATACAAAGGGAACATTTCATGCAAGGATGGGCACAATAAAGCACAGAAATGCTACGGACATAACAGAAGCAAAAGATATTAAGAAGAGGTGGCAAGAATACACAGAAGAACTATACAAAAAAGATCTTCATAACTCAGATAACCACTATGGTGTGATCACTCACCTAGAGCCAGACATCCTGGAATGGCAAGTCAAGTGGGCCTTAGGAAGCATCACTACTAACAAAGCTAGTGGAGGTGATGGAATTCCAGTTGAGCTATTTCAAATCCTGAAAGATGATGCTGTCAAAGTGCTGCACTCAATATGCCAGCAAATTTGGAAAACTCAGCAGTGGCCACAGGACTGGAAAAGGTCAGTTTTCATTCCAATCATAAGAAAGGTGATGCCAAAGAATGTTCTAACTACTGTACAATTGTACTCCTCTCACACACTAGCAAAGTAATGCTCAAAATTCTCCAAGCCAGGCTTCAACAATATGTGAACTGTGAACTTCTAGATGTTCAAGCTGTATTTAGAAAAGGCAGAGGAACCAGAGATCAAATTGCCAACATCCACTGGGTCACTGAAAAAGCGAGAGTGCCAGAAAAACACTTACTTTTGCTTTCTTGACTACGCCAAATCCTTTGACTGTGTGGATTACAACAAACTGGAAAATTCTGAAAGAGACAGGAATACCAGACCACCTGACATGCCACCTGAGAAATCTGTATGCAGGTCAGGAAGCAATAGTTAGAACTAGACATGGAACAACAGACTGGTTCCAAATTGGGAAAGGAGTACATCAAGGCTGTATATTGTCACCCAGCTTATTTAACTTATATGAAGAGTACATCATGAGAAACGCTGGGCTGGAGGAAGCACAAGCTGGAATCAAGATTGCTGGGAGAAATATCAATAACCTCAAATATGCAGATGACGCCACCCTTATGGCAGAAAGTGAAGAAGAACTAAAGAGCCTCTTGATGAAAGTGAAAGAGGAGAGTGAGAAAGTTGACTTAAAGCTCAACATTCAGAAAACTAAGATCATGGCATCTTGTCCCATCACTTCATGGCAAATGAATGGGGAAACAGCGGAAACAGTGGCTGAGTTTATTTTTCTGGGCTCCAAAAATCACTGCAGATAGTGATTGCAGCCATGAAATTAAAAGACACTTACTCTTTGGAAGAAAAGTTATGACCAACCTAGACAGCATAGTTAAAAGCAGAGACATTACTTTGCCAACAAAGGTCCGTCTAGTCAAGGCTATGGGTTTTCCAATGGTCATATATGGATGTGAGAGTTGGACTATAAAGAAAGCTGAATATTGAAGAATTGATGCTTTTGAACTGTGGTGTTGGTGAAGACTCTTGAGAGTCCATTGGATGGCAAGGAGATCCAACCAGTCCATCCTTAAGGAGATCAGTCCTGGGTGTTCACTGAAAGGACTGATGTTGAAGCTGAAACTCTAATACTTTGGCCACCTGATGAGAAGAGCTGACTTATTTGAAAAGACCCTGATGCTGGCAAAGATTGAGGGTAGAAGGAGAAGAGGACGACAGAGGATGAGATGGTTGGATGGCATCATTGACTCTACGGACATGGGTTTAGGTAGACTCCAGGAGTTGGTGATAGACAGGGAGGCCTGTCGTGCTGCAGTTCATGGGGTTGCGAAGAAACAGACCCAACTGAGTGACTGAACTGAACTGAAGGTTATTTTATTTTATTAACCTTATCTTGTAAAACAATAGCTTGTTACACTTTTGTCTATATAGACATAATACATATTTCTATATTATACATAATATCTATATTATATATTTTTTTATTTCCAAAGTTAGCCTTACTCCTTTTGTCAACAAATCTGTCCTAAAACACTTTCTAACTCATCAATAGTTCATTAATATGTTTTTATTTCTCTAAAGAATATTGTGACAACTATGATCAATGGAATTGCTTACCTGTAAAGTCATTTAAGTAATTTATTTCCTCAAATATTGATATTACATTATAATATTAGAGAGTATATGACTACCATAGTGAACTGGGTTTTAAAAGACTACTAGTGATACTGATAAAATTTTTTAAAAATTAATCTCTTGTACATTAGCTATTGTAACTCTCTGGAAATTATCCAATCTTTAAAGAAAGATGGCTGACACTAAAGTTAAGAATACATTTTTGAAATTAGACTGTTGCAATTTTTTTTTCTTTTTACTGATCTTTTAAGATTTTACCCTCCCTTTAAAACCTCCCCTTTAAAATTAAAGATTTGTCATTTGAATCATGACAGAAAGAGAAATTGATTTGAAAGAACCTCAATGTCATTTTTATTTAATATGATATTTTACTTGAGTTTCATAAAGTTGTTTAAAATGCTCAAAATATTATTAGGCAAATCATTTAAAGAACTCAAATGAATCTTTAAAGCGCTAAGCTTATGAGATTTGCAAAATTAACTTTGTAATTACTGTGTGTCACAAAACACAGTGCTGACAGGCATTTTCCAACTGAATGAAGCTTACTGTAAAGGAGTGAAAGCTCTGCACAGCACAATGTCAATAAATAATTTTGGCATCACCAAGCCTTGTTTGTATGAATGCATCAGAAAATAAATATTCAAAAATTTTGTGAAAAATATATAATTTATTTATTACCTGATTTGGATATTCCAGTGAATTATCTATAGTAATTAAATCAAATTTATTATGTATGCTTTGTATAACAAGAAAGTTTCATTTTCTTTTTGAGACTTATTTTTTTTTCTGAATTTTGATGCCATAACTATCTCTAAACATGCTCTTGTCTGTATTGATTAGTATATTATTTATTAAACAGAAAAACAAATAAATACAGTTCAATGAGATTTTGCTTCATTACTGTTTGTTTAATCCTATAATAAGCTTGAACTAAGCAATAATTATCGGAGAAGGCAATGGCACCCCACTCCAGTACTCTTGCCTGGAAAATTCCATGGACGGAGGAGCCTGGTGGGCTACAGTCCATGAGGTTGCTAAGACTCGGACACGACTGAGCGACTTCACTTTCACTTTTCACTTTCATGCATTGGAGAAGGAAATGGCAACCCACTCCAGTGTGCTTGCCTGGAGAATCCTAGGGATGGGGAAGCCTGGTGGGCTGCCGTCTATGGGGTCGCACAGAGTCGGACACGACTGAAGTGACTTAGCAGCAGCAGCAAGCAATAATTATATAATAATTCTAACTTGAATCTTTTGGTGCAAATGTAATTATGGTATCAGACTGTGAATTTTAAATCATTATAACTAAGCTCAGACACATATTTATTAATCAAAATAGGAACCATTACAAACAACACATTTTGGCCAACCACAATAAGTATGTTTATTTCTGTAGCATGAAAATCAGTGCTTCAGGATTCGAGGAACTCTTGGAAAGCATTTTCTGCCTCCTGCTGGTTACGGAAGCATTTTCCTTGCAAAAAGTTGCTGAGATGCTTGAAGAAGTGGTTGTCATTTGGCGAGAGGTCAGGTGAATATGATGGCTGAGGCAAAACTTCATAGCCCAATTTGTTCAACTTTTGCAGTGTTGGTGTGCAATGTGTGGTCATTGTCCTGGAAAATATTTGGGCCCTTTCTGTTGACCAGTGCTGGCTGCAGGCGTTGCAGTTTTCAGAGCATCTCATTGATTTCTTAAACATACTTCTCAGATGTGATGGTTTCACTGGGATTCAGAAAGTTGTAATGGATAGATGGGCAGCAGACCACCAGACAGTGACCATGACCATTTTTTGGTGCAAGTTTGGCTTTGGGAAGTGCTTTGGAGCTTCTTCTGGGTCCAACCATTGAGTTAGTTGTCACCAATTGTATAAAACCTACTTTTCATTGCACATCACAGTCATATAGAGAAATGGTTCATTGTTGTTGCATAGAATAAGAGAAGCTGTTACTTCAAAATGACAGTATTTTTGATTTCCAGTCAACTCCTGAAGCACCCAGTTACTGAGCCTTTCCAATTTGCTTCAAATGCCAAATGACCATAGAATGGTTGATGGTGAGTTTTTTTGTCAGCTTCTCAGGGTAGTTGTAAGAGGATCAGCTTTGATGATGGCTCTCAATTGTTGTCACTTTTCAGATGCACTCCTCATCTTCAGGGCTCTCATCTTTGCAAAACTTCTTGAACACCACTGTACTGTACTGTTCATTTGCAGTTCCTAGTCCAAATGCGTTATTGATGTTACAGATTGTCTGCTCTACTTTATGACCTATTTTGAACTAAAAAAAAATAGCTCAAATTTGCTTTTTGTCTAACACCATTTTCATAAGTCTAAAAAATATACAGCAAATAATGTCATTTTCAAAACAACATAGAGCAAGAAATGTGCATTAAAATGATGTATAACATAGTATTTATTTAGACGGTATTCAATACCAAATGGCAAATTTCAACAGTACAAGAACTGCAATTACTTTTGCACCAACCCTGTGCTTTCTTTCTAAAAACATCGTATTGTTTATTGAAAAATGCTCACTTTTACTGTGTCACTGTACAATACTACTTATTTTCTAAATGTCATAGTCAAAAAGCTATTTTCCTCTGCATAATCTTGATTTTTAATCTTACACATATTAAAGTGGGAAATCTAATAGTATGACCTGAAAATAATTAAATTTTAAAAATTAGTCATGAAATGCAATTTAAATTGGGTTATTGACATGAAATAAAGTGATTTAACATTATTTTTAAGACTCACCCTATTTTACCTTGTTTTATTTTTGATGTTTCAAAAATAAGCTATAAAGAAAGAGTTCTCCATCACATATTTTCACTATCAGTTTCTCCCTAAACAAGTCAGATTATATATTTTAGTAATGGTTACCTACATAGATAATATCTATGTGTATGGTATGAGCTCTGTAGATGTTTTATGTGATCCTAAAGCAGAAGATATCAAGAAGAGGTGTCAAGAATACACAGAAGAACTGTACAAAAAAGATCTTCACGACCCAGATAATCACAATGGTGTGATCATTGACCTAGAGCCAGACATCCTGGAATGTGAAGTCAAGTGGGCCATAGAAAGCATCACTATGAATAAAGCTAGTGGAGGTGATGGAATTCCAGTTGAGCTATTTCAAATCCTGAAAGATGATGCTGTCAAAGTGTGGCACTCAATATGCCAGCAAATTTGGAAAACTCAGCAGTGGCCACAGGACTGGAAAAGGTCAGTTTTCATTCCAATCCCAAAGAAAGGCAATGCCAAAGAATGCTCAAACTACCGCACAATTGCATTCATCTCACATGCTAGTAAAGTAATGCTCAAAATTCTCCAAGCCAGGCTTCAACAACATGTGAACCGTGAACTTCCTGATGTTAAACCTGGTTTTAGAAAAGGCAGAGGAACCAGAGATCAAATTGCCAACATCAGCTGGATCATGGAAAAAGCAAGAGAGTTCCAGAAAAACATCTATTTCTGCTTTATTGACTATGCCAAAGCCTTTGACTGTGTGGATCACAATAAACTGTGGGAAATTCTGAAAGAGAGGGGAATACCAGACCACCTGACCTGCCTCTTGAGAAATCTGTATGCAGGTCTTGAAGCAACAGTTAGAACTGGACATGGAACAACAGACTGGTTCCAAATAGGAAAAGGAGTACATCAAGGCTGTATATTGTCACCCTGTTTATTTAACTTCTTTGCAGAGTACATCATGAGAAACACTGGACTGGAAGAAACACAAGCTGGAATCAAGATTGCCGGGAGAAATAGCAATAACCTCAGATTTGCAGATGACACCACCCTTATGGCAGAAAGTGAAGAGGAACTCAAAAGCCTCTTGATGAAAGTGAAAGTGGAGAGTGAAAAAGTTGGCTTAAAACTCAACATTCAGAAAACGAAGATCATGGCATCTGGTCTGATCACTTCATGGGAAATAGATGGGGAAACAGTGGAAGCAGTGTCAGACTTTATTTTTGGGGGGGCTCCAAAATCACTGCAGATGGTGACTGCAGCCATGAAATTAAAAGACGCTTACTCCTTGGAAGGAAAGTTATGTCCAACCTAGATAGCATATTCAAAAGCAGAGACATTACTTTGCCAACAAAGATCCGTCTAGTCAAGGCTATGGTTTTTCCTGTGGTCATGTATGGATGTGAGAGTTGGACTGTGAAGAAGGCTGAGCGCCAAAGAATTGATGCTTTTGAACTGTGGTGTTGGAGAAGACGCTTGAGAGTCCCTTGGACTGCAAGGAGATCCAACCAGTCCATTCTGAAGGAGATCAGCCCTGGGATTTCTTTGGAAGGAATGATGCTAAAGCTGAAACTCCAGTACTTTGGCCACCTCATGCGAAGAGTTGACTCATTGGAAAAGACTCTGATGCTGGGAGGGTTTGGGGCCAGGAGGAGAAGGGGACGACAGTGGATGAGATGGTTGGATGGCATCACTGACTTGATGGACATGAGTCTGAGTGACCTCTAGGAGTTGGTGATGGACAGGGAGGCCTGCCGTGCTGGGATTCATGGGGTCGCAGAGTCGGACATGACTGAGCGACTGAACTGAACTGAAAAAAATATTATTAGATACCAGAAGGACTGAAATAAGATACTTATGAGTAGTTATCATGAGAACACCATAAATAATGTTATTCTATTTTGACTCTCATCACAAAAATCTAAATACACCACATTTTTCACTAAAAGCTCAGGCCATTTCTGGAATAGAGAAATGTGCCTAACTTAAAAGACTTAAAATATCGTGAATAAAACTTTAATTCCTCAGGCTTTTTCCATTACTCCTTGTAATTTACAGACCTAAACTTTTTAACTGATATAATAATGGTTAGAGGTATGTAGCTCAAAACTGAGATAGCATAAGGTTAATATGTGGACATAATGTGGTTTTTTCCCTAGCTAAAATATGTCTTATTTCTTATGTAAAAACAACTGCTAAAAGATACGTTGTTCTTAAGTCCAGAACCTGTAAATTCAATCAAATACATATGGAGAAAAGTTATATTTAAAAAGATGGAAAAAGTTGGATGGACATTGTTTATTTTATACCTGTTATCATGCATGTGTTCTTTCAGTGTGAGGTTTTGCCTATATTTTATAAATGTGAAGTTCATTTTGACATATGCCTTTCCACTAGTCAGTAATTACCTCTTGGGGTATTTTCTTTAGAAAACACTGCTACACAATGAATAGAATGAACTGTAGAATTAACTAATTCTAAAACATTCTTCTCTTCTAGCTCTTCTCTTTTCTAAAAACCTTCTGCTTTTTTAATAAGCCCTAACAGATGCCAAGTTGCAAAAAAATGTTCTTCAAATAGATTTTTGTAAAATTCAGTGACTGAAACAGTAATTCATCTATTTAGAGAAACTTTTTTATTAGTTGGGATTTAAAATGTGTTGTTCTCAGCATGTCCCTTAAGAGCTGCTGCTAGGACCAGGTGTCAGAAAGAGTTCTGCAAAGTCAGAAAACATAGATTAAGGAGTAGAACTTTTTGAAATAGGAGAAAAATCACAAGTACAGAATCAGCAAGACAAAGAAGGGAGAAGTGTGCCAAGGCCACATTCCCAGCTACAGCTGACCATGGAAAAACCCCATGTTACTCTGTGAGTCTAATTTTTAGAGTTTGGAAAAGAGAAAAAAAAGGCCTATGTGGCCGCTTGGTGCCATTTAGTGTAGATTTCTTGCTATTTACAGGAGTTGCCTGGGAACATCAGCTATAGTACATCTGAAGAACTAGATCTGGGTTGCCCAGGGAATGTCACAGCCCGTCCATCTTAGCATCCCTGTATAAATAAGCCATAGCTGGGAAATGTCATGTTGTCCAGACCACCCAGGGTCCTTCTTAGGCAGTTCTACTCCTAGCATAATCAACATTTCTCCTTGCTTAACTAATTAGTGCAATGACTATTCAGCACATTGGGTCATTCTCTATAAGTTTTAGTTAAGAAATTATGATTCATAAGAGGCATCATTGCAATTTTATACACATTACAACCTCTGTTTCAGAAGTTGGCATTTCATTTGATGCTCAGAGAGCCAGTGGTTCTTGAAACACTTTTAGATAGCATATCCTTCTCCTTTTACATTAAGCTTAGGCTCTTGCTCTGCTTGTTTTGTTCACTGGAGAGGGGGTCTATTGGCTCACCATGTACAATCTGGGGTACACAGGACCTGAAGCAGAACAAAACAAACAAATTAGACTGCTTTTCTACTGGTCATATTAACTATGCTATAGCTTCCTGAAACCCATCTACCCATAAATCTACTAGTGATTCAAGACAGGAGTGGGACAACAACTCCTCAGCCTTTCTAGAATCTCCTCTTCTCTTTTACTAAGAAACACCTAAGCAGCATATTATTTTCCCCTTTCCCAAATCTCCCCCAATGCATTTTATATGCTTGTAAGTATTGAATTTCCCCAGCGACTTTTATGAAATGCTGACATTTCACATGCACTTAGTGTTAGTCAGTTAATCCTGCCCAGGACTCTGTGAGCCCATGGACTGTCACTCACCAGGTGCCTCGGTCCATGAAAATCTCCATCCCCTTCCCCAGGGGATTTTCCTGACCCAGGGATTGAACTCAGTTCTACAAATTGTAGGCAGATTCTTTACTGTCTGAGCCACCAGGGAAGCACATAATTCAGTTCAGGCACTCAATGGTGTCTGACTCTTTGCGACCCCATGGACTGCAGCATGCCAGACCTCCCTGTCTATCACCAAATCCCGGAGCTTACTCAAACTCATGTCCGTTGAGTCAGTGATGACATCCAACGATCTTATCCTCTGCCTTCCCCTTCTCCTCCCTCCTTCAATCTTTCCCAGCATCAGGGTCTTTTCCAATGAGTCAGTTCTTTGCATCAGATGGCCAGAGTATTGGAGTTTCAGCTTCAGCATCAGTCTTTCCAATGAATATTCAGGATTTCCTTTAGGATGGACTAGTTGGATCTCCTTGCAGTCCATGGGACTCTCAAGAATCTTCTCCAACACCACAGTTCAAAAGCATCAGTTCTTCAGTGTTCAGCTTTCTTTATAGTCCAACTCTCACATCCATACATGACTACTGGAAAAACCATAGCTTTGACTAGATGGACCTTTGTTGGCAAAGTAATGTCTCTACTTTTTAATATGCTGTCTAGGTTCATCATAGCTTTTCTTCTAAGGAGCAAGCGTCTTTTAATTTCATGGCTGCAGTCACCATCTGCAGTGATTTTGGAGCCCAAGAAAAGAAAGTTTCTGTTTCCATTGTTTCCCCATCTATTTGCCATGAAGTGATGGGATGATCACTAAGATGAAAACTAAGATGCCATGATCTTAGTTTTCTGAATGTTGAGCTTTAAGCCAAGTTTTTCACTCTCCTCTTTCACTTTCATCAAGAGGCTCTTTAGTTCTTTGCTTTCTGCCATAAGGGTGGTATCATCTGTATATTTGAGGTTATTGCTGTTTCTCCCAGCAATCTTGATTCCAGCTTATGCTTCATCCAGCCCAGCATTTCTCATGATGTACTCCACATATAAGTTAAATAAGCAGGGTGACAATATACAGCCTTGATGTACTCCTTTCCTGATTTAGAACCAGTCTGTTGTTCCAAGCCCAGTTCTAACTGTTGCTTCCTGACCCGCATACAGATTTCTCAGGAGGCAGATCAGGTGTTCTGATATTTCACTCTCTTTAAGTATTTTCCACAGTTTGTTGTGATACACACTTAATAGAGGCAGGAAATAAATAAAAGTTAGGAAGAATAGCTCAAAGTTGAATTATTTTTCCTCTGATAGAGTAACTAATTTTTATGTTAGTTACTCTAGTAATGTAAACCTGTGGCGGATTCATTTTGATATTTGGCAAATCTAATACAGTTATGTAAAGTTTAAAAATAAAATAAAATTTAAAAAAAAAAAAAAAATAAAAAAATAAAAGTCAGAATAAGTCCAGTCTTGTTTAATCATTTTAAGTTAAAAAGAAATGAATATCTAATGGGTCAACTTCATTAGAAAACATACTTTAAAAATGTGTAGCATTCTGAAGTTCATGTTTCAGAAAACAGCAATAAAATTCTATGCAACAAGACCAAACAGTGGAAAACTGGAAAATTCATGGATCAAAGGAATTCATTTTACACTGTTGAGAAACCCAAACTCTAGCTTTCTATAGGGAGGCTTGAATATTTTCACCATGCTAGTAAAGTAAGTAATGAAAAATCCATTCATACATATAAGATCATAGATATATAAACTTTATCATTAAATGCAAAATACTAAAATTCCAAGAAGTATAAGCAGTAAGTCAACAATATATATTTTCTCACATTCTCTTTAAAATATCATTATATATTTATTTATCCATATTTGAGAAATGGCCTATCAAATAATTTCTAAATCTAATAAAAGAAAGACTAAAGTATATAAATGTATTAGCAGTAAAATACACACTTCTCATATTCACTCCTTGGAAAGGCTTTTTGGTTTCACTGTTTGTCATATTCATAATTTTCTTATTCCTACTAAGATCTGCTTAAATCCATAATTGTCTCATTTCAGCTCAGCATGGTTACCATTTAAAAGCTTTTTTTTAAAAAGTGTCCATACTGCTCTAGTGCATAATAAGCTGTTTGAAATCTTGTGATAACATTATGAGACCCTTACTTGAACCTGGAATGATTGGATCTTAGCTCAGTATGAATGCTGTATTGATGCTTTGTATTTCATGCTTTGAAAAGAAGAAACAATAAATTAAAATAGCAATTGAAATCCAATGTATCATTTCAGATTTCAAACCACAGGTGCTCTCTTTAGATAGAAAGTGATGACTGAAAGTTTATTTCATGTGGAAAAATGATGAAATTAGAAAATGTCTTTCATTAGGACATTATAGTTATTATTTGGTTATATGGTTTAATCAAGTAATTTATTGGTTATTCAACAAAGTATATTTGAAATGTTAACTGTAGTTCCAGAGCATTTCAAATTAGCTTTATCATGGAATTTCAAAGTAAATACATTATTAAAACAAATACATGTAGTTAATGAACTGTGATAATAAATAAAAACAAATAAGTATTTTGTGTTCATATGTATGATACAGTGGGCTTCCCTGGTGGTTCAGATGGTAAAGAATCTGCCTACAATGCAGGAAACCCAGGTTCAGTTCCTGGGTTGGGAAAATGCCCTAGAGAAGGAGATGGCAACCCACTGCAGTGTTCTTGGAAAACCCCATGGACAGAGGAGCCTGTCCATGTACCCTGTAACAGAGGTTACAGTGCATGGGGTCACAAAGATTTGGATATGCTGCTGCTGCTGCTAACACAAACATTCATATGATATATTGCTGCCATTGTATTAATCTATATATTTTTGTAGATATTATTTATATTTTATATTTCAGTATAATTGATTAACAATGTTGCATTAGTTTTAGGTGTACATCAGAGTGATTCAGTTTTACGGATATATGTATCTATTTTTCAAATTCTTTCACATTTAGATTGTTGCATAATATTGAGCAGCATTCCCTGTGCTATACAGTAGGTCCTTGTTGGTTATCCCTTTTAAATATAGCAGTGTGTTTATGTCAATCCCAAACTCACAATCTATCCCTCCCCAACTCACCCTTCTCCCACTGGTAACCACAATTTTTTTTTTTTAAGTCTGTGAGTCTATTTCCACTTTATAAATAAATTCATTTCCATCTTTTTTTTTCAGATACCACATATAAGCAATATCATATGATATTTGTCTTTCTCTGTCTAACTGACTTAGTATGATCATCTCTAGGTTCATCCATGTTGCTGCAAATGGCATTATTTCTTTCTTTTTAATAGTTGAGTAATATTCTATTGTATGTATGTACTACATTTTCTTCATCCATTCATCTGTCCATGGACATTTATATTGCTTCCATGTCTTGGCCATTGTAAACAGCACGGGTTTTGTGTGGTTCTGTGTATTCTTTTCTGGTGTTCAGGTACTCTTGCCCAGTCTCAGCTGGTGTTATGCAGGAGCTTCTGTGTCTGAAGGTGTATTCCTGATGTATCCATGGAGAGAGATGTACTCTATGTCCACCTACTCCTCTTCCATATTGTTCCCCTCTATTAATCTATATTTTAAAGTAGTTTTAATTCTTCACTAAAATTATTTTCAAATCAGATAAATCTCTTACAATCTGTTTTACTTTAATCAGTGATTAAAAAAACCTTTTTTTGTATAATTACTATTCAGAGGATAGAAAAAAGTGGGCAATAGGAAAGAGCATATTTCATTACTACTGTTGTTTGACAACTTTTAGCTTTGTAATTGATGTGTGTTTCTTAAGTACATACTTTTTCAAAATATTAATATCAAATGAAAGTAAATAACATTTTTTAAGACTATGTATGGAGAAGGCAATGGCAACCCACTCCAGTACTCTTGCCTGGAAAATCCCATGGATGGAGGAGCCTGGTAGGCTGCAGTCCATGGGGTCGCTAAGAGTCCGACACGACTGAGCGACTTCACTTTCCCTTTTCACTTTCATGCATTGGAGAAGGAAACGGCAACCCACTCCAGTGTTCTTGCCTGGAGAGTCCCAGGGACGGGGGAGCCTGGTGGGCTGCTGTCTATGGGGTCGCACAGAGTTGGACACGACTGAAGTGACTTAGCAGCTAGCAGTAGCAGCAAAGATGTCATACAAAGGAAAAAATATATTTATTTTAGATCATTAAAATGGAGAGTAAATGGAAGTTATTTGGGTAACTTTCTTTATCTGGACCTTATTTATGGTGTGACTCAGTGTATAACTAAGATGATAAAAATCACCTAAGGAGACTTACTTAACCCAAAGGACTGTTTTTGTTGCACATATACATATCTCATGCAGTAAGAGCATTATAGAAAGATACTTTCAAGATATAAATGTTATGCAATACACATGTAAAAAAGTTTCAGCTTGTCAAAATGAAAGTATTTAGTCTTCTGTTTTAAGATATTCAATATATTCAGTAATTTGGCATAGCTTTATATTGGATACTAAATCTCTTTTCCTCCTATAATTTCTTTATATTTACATTTTCATAACTTGTATCTCATTCCTCTTCCATTGTACCCCTGGTGCATTAGGTTGAACTCTAAATTGCTAACATTGGTTATCAGGGAAAACTCATTATACAATTAACTAATAGTTGTGTTTCTAAACTGTAAATAATCAATCGGTATTTTATGCTGCTGCTGCTGCTGCTAAGTCACTTCAGTCGTGTCCAACTCTGAGTGACCCCATAGACGGCAGCCCACAGGGCTCCCCTGTCCCTGGGATTCTCCAGGCAAGAATACTGGAGTGGGGTGCCATTTCCTTCTCCTGGTATATTATGAAATATATACAAATAGTATAGATATGTGTTCTGAAAGTAATTTATATTCTAAAATTTCTGAAGGCTAAGGATATTTAAACATAAGAAATACTCTCATATATTTTAATAGAAAAAAATTAAGATAAATAGTGGTAACTGATTCTTTGCCTTTTTTCCTTTTCAAAAGGTTGCTGTTAATTTAAACGCAACATTGAAGTACTTTTGAAAATTACTGAATGAGACTGTGTACATTTTCATTCAACGAGTAAATAAAAGATGCTTCACTTAAATTTCTTTTGCAGTTTCAGAAATGTTTGTAATGGCCTTCATTCTAAATTAGAGAACACATTTATTAAGCAATTGTTTGATATTAATGCTAGAAGAATACAAAGTGTACTCTTTCAAATACATAGTTTGTGCCATAACTTAAAAGGAAAATGGAGTTTAGTTTACTTTCTTTCATAATAGATTAGCAGCAAAAAAAAAAAAAAAGAGAGAGAGAGACATTTTACTATGGAATGGATGATCTTATTTTATCATGGTGTTTTACAATCTTGTATTCATTAAAATTTGTTGACAGTAAAACAAAGAAACATGTCATTATTTCTGAGAAAAAAATAAAAAACCCATTAACCCCAACAAATCCATTAATATGCTCCAAGCAGGCATCACTTGAAATATTTGTTTTTAAAGAAAGTGAAATTAAATGGAAAACAGAAATTTCAGATGCCCTATAATATTTCTTGTTTCAATACCTTGTATATAGTATTATTGCCATTTTCATCATAGCAGCTCTTAAGATATATGGATAATACTAAAATGAAATGTATTACTAAATTATTTCAGACTAATAAAAAGTTAAGGCTTTTTTCATAAAGTTTGATAGTGACTTATATTTGTGAAAGCTGTTTATACCACAGTTTAGATATGATATTTTCCAGTGATATCACAAATAAGATCATTTTTAGGTACATGCTTCATTATTTGGTTTAATTTTAATTTTAATCCATGGTTAGTATGAGTTTCTTAATGTGTTGCATACAGGATTAAATCTTACACCACACCCCAGATGTAAAGTAGCATTTTCCTCGATAAATCATAGTTTATATGCAGATTTTATTTCCTTATTAATGTAGTACCAAAATTACCATGCATAAATTCTGTATAATATCTACAATTGTATTATTAAAATCTAGCTTAATTCCTTTTTATAGCTAAAGTAAAATATAATTCAGTTATACCAATGGAAATAAAACTACAGATATTAATTTAGGCGACTTTAGAAGGGAAAGAACTATATAAAGTAATATTAAAATATAGCCATAACTATTATTTGTATTGAGAAAAGAATTCTTTTTGTATTTAGAGGTATATATCAATAAACCAAATTTTTGCATCAAAAATGGAATGTCTCCTCTAGTTAGGTTTTAACAGTTAGTTTCAAAACTGTGTCTTGCTTTTTAATATCCCACAGTTCCTGAAATAACAGTATGTAGTTATTCAATATCTATACTTGGAGAGGGTGATCATTTTCTTTGTAAAACTATATAAAATGAAGAATATTAACTTTAAGTAGAATAAGGTAGCAGTTATTTCCAGCTTTAGATTACCCTTTTTTATGTCTTAAAAATAACAACAGAACATCTGTAAATTAAAAAAATCACATTTTTAAAATAAATGTAGCTCCTCCGTCCATGAGATTCTCCAGGCAAGAATACTGGAGTGGTTTGCCATTTCCTTCTCCAGGGCATCTCCCCAACCCAGGGATCAAACCCAGGTCTCCTATATTTCAGGCAGATGCTTCAACCTCTGCACCTCTAGGGAAGCCCAATATATAGTTATAACTGTTACATTTATCATGATGTAATATTTGGAAAATACCTTTGTCTATAATTTCTTACGTTAAGCAGACTTGCACCGTGAAAAATTGGATACCTACTTTTTTTGGATGTCAATTTAAAATTATTTAAATATATGAGTAAACTATGAGCTTCCAAGACTATGCCCCAACTAGTAACACTGAAGAAGCTGAAGTTGAACAATTCTATGAAGACATACAAGACCTTTTAGAACTAACACCCCAAAAAGATGTCCGCTTCATTATAGGGGACTGGAATGCAAAAGTAGGAAGTCAAGAAACACCTGGAGTAACAGGCAAATTTGGCCTTGGAATATGGAATGAAGCAGGGCAAAGACTAATAGACTTTTGCCAAGAAAATGCACTGGTCATAACAAACACCCTCTTCCAACAACACAAGAGAAGACTCTACACATGGACATCACCAGACGGTCAACACCGAAATCAGATTGATTATATTCTTTGCAGCCAAAGATGGAGAAGCTCTATACAGTCAGCAAAAACAAGACCAGGAGCTGACTGTGGCTCAGACCATGAACTCCTTATTGCCAAATTGAGACTTAAATTGAAGAAAGTAGGGAAAATCACTAGACCATTCAGGTATGACCTAAATCCAATCCCTTATGATTATACAGTGGAAGTGAGAAATAGATTTAAGGGCCTAGATCTGATAGATAGAGAGCCTGATGAACTATGGAATGAAGTTCCTGACATTGTACAGGAGACAGGGATCAAGACCATTCCCATAGAAAAGAAATGCAAAAAAGCAAAATGGCTGTCTGGGGAGGCCTTACAAATAGCTTTGAAAAGAAGAGAAGTGAAAAGCAAAGGAGAAAGGGAAAGATATAAACATCTGAATGCAGAGTTCCAAAGAATAGCAAGAAGAGATAAGAAAGCCTTCCTCAGCGATCAATGCAAAGAAATAGAGGAAAACAACAGAATGGCAAAGACTAGGGATCTCCTCAAGAAAATCAGAGATACCAAAGGAACATTTCATGCAAAGATGAGCTCGATAAAGGACAGAAATGGTATGGACCTAACAGAAGCAGAAGATATTAAGAAGAGATGGCAAGAATACACAAAAGAACTGTACAAAAAAGATCTTCATGACCCAGATAATCATGATAGTGTGATCACTGACCTAGAGCCCGACATCCTGGAATGTGAAGTCAAGTGGGCCTTAGAAAGCATCACTACGAACAAAGCTAGTGGAGCTGATGGAATTCCAGTTGAGCTATTCCAAATCCTGAAAGATGATGCTGTGAAAGTGCTGCATTCAATATGCCAGCAAATTTGGAAAACTCAGCAGTGGCCACAGAACTGGAAAAGGTCAGTTTTCATTCCAATCTCAAAGAAAGGCAATGCCAAAGAATGCTCAAACTACTGCACAATTGCACTCATCTCACATGCTAGTAAAGTAATGCTCAAAATTCTCCAAGCCAGGATTCAGCAATATGTGAACCGTGAACTTCCTGATGTTCAAGATGGTTTTAGAAAAGGCAGAGGAATGAGAGAACAAATTGCCAACATCCGCTGGATCATGGAAAAAGCAAGAGAGTTCCAGAAAAAACATCTATTTCCGCTTTATTGACTATGACATAGCCTTTGACTGTGTGGATCACAATAAACTGTGGGAAATTCTGAAAGAGATGGGGATACCAGACCACCTGACCTGCCTCTTGAGAAATCTGTATGCAGGTCAGGAAGCAACAGTTAGAACTGGACATGGAAAGACAGCCTGGTTCCAAATAGGAAAAGGAGTACGTCAAGGCTGTATATTGTCACCCTGCTTATTTAACTTATATGCAGAGTACATCATGAGAAACGCTGGACTGGAAGAAACACAAACTGGAATCAAGATTGCTGGGAGAAATATCAATAACCTCAGATGTGAAGATGACACCACCCTTATGGCAGAAAGTGAAGAGGAACTAAAGAGCCTCTTGATGAAAGTGAAAGAGCAGAGTGAAAAAGTTGGCTTAAAACTCAACATTCAGAAAACGAAGATCATGGCATCCGGTCCCACAACTTCATGGGAAATAGATGGGGAAACAGTGGAATCAGTGTCAGACTTTATTTCTGGGCTCCAAAATCACTACAGATGGTGACTGCAGCCATGAAATTAAAAGACGCTTATTCCTTGGAAGGAAAGTTATGACCAACCTAGATAGCATATTCAAAAGCAGAGACATTACTTTGTCAACAAAGGTTCGTCTAGTCAAGGCTATGGTTTTTCCTGTGGTCATGTATGGATGTGAGAGTTGGACTGTGAAGAAGGCTGAGCGCCAAAGAATTCATGCTTTGAACTGTGGTGTTGGAGAAGATTCTTGAGAGTCCCTTGGACTGCAAGGAGATCCAACCAGTCTATTCTGAAGGAGATCAGCCCTGGGTTTTCTTCAGAAGGAATGATGCTAAAGTTGAGACTCCAGTACTTTGGCCACCTCATGCGAAGAGTTGACCATTGGAAAAGACTCTGATGCTGGGAGGGATTGGGGGCAGGAGGAAAAGGGGACCACAGAGGATGAGATGGCTGGATGGCATCATTGACTCGATGGACGTGAGTCTGAGTGAATTCTGGGAGTTGGTGATGGACAGGGAGGCCTGGCGTGCTGAGATTCATGGGGTCGCAAAGAGTCGGCCATGACTGAGCGACTGATCTGATCTGATCTGTTGAGGTTTCCACTTTCTGATAAGAGAGTAATTTAAACTGAAGTGAGCTGGCAGATTAACACTGGTTTCTTTCTGGTTTTAACATTCTGTTATATGAAAATAGTGAAATTAAATAACCTAAGTTGTCTTACTATTGATATTGATTACTTTCCAAAAACATATCAAGCAATGCTCTCAATCCCCTATTGCTTGATCTTCTCTGACAACATTGTTTCCTACTTCACCCTCCTCCTTAAATCCTCCTTTTTAGTGTTTTATATTTCTTCCTTTACTCAAACTTTATATGGTATCTTTTAACATTCTTGTCTCCCACTTCTGTTTTTACTCATTTTAATTGTTTTTATTTCATCCATGTGAGTTCACTTAAAGAAGCAAAGTTTCTACCAAGCCCTATCACACAACTCATAAATGAATACAGGCAGAATCTTGCTTTGATACTGAACACATACTTAATTAAGGTTATATGGAACATGTGTATAATATCCTCAAATTTACCCAAACGTTTTCCTCATTTTATATTATCTATTTGGGTTGATAAAAACACCATTGGATTGGTTACCCGAGTAAGAAACTCACTATAAAAATTAATTATAAAATCACTTCTTTAATACCTACACTCCAATCACTTACTAATCCTTGTTGATTTATTGTTTCTATTTCTTTAACATCTTTGCTATCTGTCCCCTTTATTTCTAGGCCTACTGATTCTTTTAGATCATGTCTTACTTCTGCCTTTAATGATACAAAAGCAAAATTTACAAAAAAAAAAAAAAAAAAAAGCAAAACCAAAAAACTGACTACAGAGTAAAAGCAATGTCTGTTATACTACCTAAAATTTATTGAGTGTATCTTATGGCCCCAGCACTGTTATAATTGCTTTAAATGGATAGTCTTGAGTCATCCGCAACACTACTTATGAGGCTTTTATTATCTCCCTTTCCCAGATGAGCAAACCTGACCCTGAGTGATTGGATAACCTGCCCATTTTCTCTTGGATAGCAAGAGGCAGGGCTGAGATGGGAAGCCAGAGTTACTGTACTTTTGATATTTTAGTCACATCATAATCTCAGTCAGTGAAAGCAAAAGCTCTTTAGGTGAAAGATTCAGAAGTAGTAAGCTGAGTGGACCTACCCATATAAAATGGATATGCGAAATCCCACTTCTGACACATTTCTTACTGGGCAAATTCATAATCTACCTTACTTCATTGTTATTTTCACCTTAATTCTGATGTGCCCTTGTTTTGAACCTGTAAGGTGACTTATGGACTTGGTGGCTCAGTGGTAAAGAATCCACCTGCCAATGCAGGAGATACAGTTTTGATCCATGGGTCGGGAAGATCCCTGGAAAAGGAAATGGCTACCCACTCCAGTATTCTTGCCTGATAAGTCACATGGACAGAGGAGCTTTGTGGGCTGTAGTCCATGGGGTTGGAAAAGAGTTAGACATGACTTAGGGACTGAGCAACAAACAAAGATGACTTACTCTTGTTAATGATGATCACATTGATCTGTTCCTTCCCCAGTAAATTTTTAGGGCTTCATGACTTCAGCCAGCAAACAAAGGTCAAAAGTAGTTTCATCTGAAACATACATTCTCATTTATAACACTACTTGAAGCAATTGACAGTTCTATATACTGAATGTCTCAAGTTTTATGAAATTCTGGAGTCAGGGTCCCAACAGAGAATAAATGACTGTATTATGAATAAATAAATGCATATAGAAATGCAAAATTTTATGCATTAACTGGAAACCCATTTTTTCTAATTAAATTGTAACATAAAATTATTGTGACACATTAATGCTTTTATCTCTGGCATGTCAGGTATTTATATATATATAATTAATATTGATGAACTAGAAACTATTTTATATCAGACTATGATTACATATTAAAATTAAAAATAAAGACATCACTCAGATATTGTGTTAAACTGGAGAAGGAAATGGCACCCCACTCCAGTATTCTTTCCTGGAGAATCCTGTGGACAGAGGAGCTTGTGGGCTGCTGTCCGTAGGGTCGCACAGAGTTGCACACTACTGAGGTGACTTAGCCTGCATGCAAGCATTGGAGAAGGAAATGGCAACCCACTCCAGTATTCTTGCCTGGAGAATTCCAGGGATGGAGGAGCCTTGTGGGCTGCCATCTATGGGGTTGCACAGAGTCAGACACGACTGCAGTGACTTAGCAGCAGCAGCAGCAGCAGGAGCATTGTGTTAAACTATTGAGTTGGCCAAAAAGTTGAGTTTTTCTGTAAGATGCTATGGAAAAACGTGAACCAACTTTTTGGCCAGCCCAGTCCTTCCGCATATTAGCTGGAGTTGCAGGTTTGAGAGTCTAAGACAATTCATTATATTGTTCCATTAATTTTATTGTTTGGATGTGGTATTGTAATATCTATGAAATCAAATGAGTTTTTGCTTTGTAATTGTTTTGGCTATTAATTGCTACATGGCAGACTATCCACAAACTTTGAATTAAAATAACAATCACTTTACTATATTTCATAATTTTATGGGTCAGGAAATTGAGCAGAGCTCAGCTGGACAATTCTGCTCCCGACAACAAAAGCTGACTTCACTTTGTGGTATTCAGCCAGTGCCTGGTGTGGTCTAAAAGGTCAAAGACAAATTAACCCTCCTGCCCAGTGTCTTGATGGGAATGACTGGTCAGTTAGGCTCAGTAGGAACTCTCTCTCTCTTAGTGTGATTCTGGGGCTTCTGGGCGCATTCTCTCCACAGCACTCATGCCTCTGAAACAGCCTGTCAGGAATATAAGAGTGAGCTTTCCAAGAAGGGCAGAGAGAAACTGCAAGATTCTGATGCCCTAAGTTCTGAAGCACTATTATCTTACCTACCTCATTCAGCTGGCCAAGCAAATCCCTACCTAAGCTCTGATTAAAGAGAAAGAGAGGAATAGATGCTGTTTCTTGATGGAGAAATTATGTACATGTTTAAGAAAAGAAAGGCCTTATGGCAGTCTTGGCACATCACTGTAGTCAGATACTCACAGCAAAAATGCTTTAATAACCACAGCCCAAATAGTCTAAGATTGTCTTAAAGCTTATTTTACCTTTATTTTTTGTACTCAAATTGTGCATGTATTTTATCAGTTTTGTTATATATATATATATAATATATATGTGTGTGTATATATATACATACACATATTGTATGCAGCAGTTATATTAATAGAAAATTTCACAGCACATTTATGTGATTTTTCTCCTAAAGAATAAGCTTAAAAAGTGACATTATTTACATGCTCAGTTTCTACTTGCAGCCAAACCTCTTTCTTTGTTATCTGTACTTCTATTCTCCATCTCTCTGAGACACAGATGGCTCAAGTTTCAGGGACAAAGATTTAATTTTTTTCATAAACAAATGTGAGCAAATTTGGAATTAAGTCTGGAATAGCAAAAACTTACTTTTTCAACTACTAAGTCCAAAAATATTTTTGGCCACTGAGACTATGTTGAGGACAGATAGAACATTACTGGAGTGGCTTCCTAAAACTCCTCTTCTCTCAAGATATGCTTTTCAAACTATCATCTCCCATGGTATTAGGTTCCATTTTCTGTATTCTTCAATGTTTTCACTTATGGGTGTTAGAATCTCTTTGGATTGTTACTGTTTCAGGCAAACATCACTTTATATTTAATATAATTTTAATTTTTGTCAGGTGAAATGAAACTTTGGCTGAGTCCAGTGTGCTTCTTCATCAGTAAATTGTGTGTGAGGAAAAATGGTACCAGAAAGAATTAAGAGTGCATTAAGGGGACTTCCCTGGTGGTTCAGTGGTTAAACCTTCACAACAAATAATCATCTAAAGAAAAATAATAGGGTTTTCCTGGTGACTCGGTGGTACAGAATTTGCCTGCCAATGCAGGAGACATAGGTTCAATCCCTGATGGGGGAGAATCCCACATGCCATGGAACTGCTAAGCTCATGTGCCACAACTGTTGAGCCTGTGCTCTTTAGCCTGGGAGCCTCCACTAGTGAGCCCAGGTGCAGCAAGCACTGAAGCCTGAGTGCCCCGGAACCTGTGCTCCACAACAAGAGAAGCTACTGCGATGAGAAGTACAAACACGGCAACTAGAGAGTAGCCCTTTCTCTCTGCAACGAGAGAAAAGCCCTTGTATCAGAAAGGATCCAGCACAGTCAAAAATAAATAGATTTTTTTTTTTCAAAAGAAGAAGAATAAAATAAGCAGCATGATTCCCATCACCCAGTTAAAGAAATGGATTATCATTACCAAAATCTTTGGAGATACATTTCTGTCCTTCTTAATCACATGTTCTTCTTAAAAAAGTAAATTTTTAAATAAATTTAGACAGATATATAGCCTTATTATGTTTTGCAGTATTAACACATATATATATAAGTATTTAAAATAACAGTTGTTTAGCTTTCCCTGTTTTGGGGCATAGAAATCCCATGGACCAAGGAACCTGCTGCTGCTGTTAAGTCGCTTCAGTCGTATCCGACTCTGTGCGACCCCATGGACTGCAGCCTACCAGGCTTCTCCGTCCATGGGATTCTCCAGGCCAGAACACTGGAGTGGGTTGCCATTTCCTTCTCCAACAGAGGAACCTGGTAGGCTATAATCCAAGGGGTCATGAACAGCTGGACACAACTGAGCGACTAAGCACACAAGCACATAAATGTAATTGTGTGAAGCCAATTATAATGCACAAAATTAGCTTTGATTGTGTGACAAGAAGAATGGCATCCCAAAGAAGTCCATAGCCTAGGTCTCTGGAACTGGTGAGTATGTTGTGTTTCATGGTAAAAGGGACTCTACAGATGTAACAGAGTTTATGGACCTTAAAGTAGAGAGATCACCAGGATTATTAGTGGGCCCAAATGAATTCTGTGAACCCTTAAACACTGAGAACTGTCTCTGGCTGAAATAAGAGAGATGGGGACAGAGAATTGAGAAATGCTAAGCATGAGAAGGAGTGAATGCACCACTGCAATTTTGAAGTTATAAGGAGTTTTGTGGAAAGCATGAGAAGGAAGAGAATTCTGTCAAAAACTAGTCATCTTGGAAAGAGGATCCCAAGCCCTAGATAAGAACTGCAGCCCTAGCCTCAACTTGAGTTTAAATCAGATGGACCTGAGTACCCAGTTACATCTCCTAGGCTTCTGACCAAGAAAAATCATGAAATAATAAATGGGTGTTGTTTAAGCCACAAAGTTGTGATGATTTTTATGGAAAAATAGAAAATGCAGACTAATTCATGTTAATTTGTATTTCTGTGTGTATTTCATTTCACTGATGGGTAATGTTTCATTTTGACAATCCTGTAGTTTGTTATCTATTCTGCCATTAGTGTGCATCCCTTCCACTAATTTTTACAAGGAATAATGCATCTAAAAGGACTTGTGTGTTTATTCATATATATGTATATACACATATGTGTGTATGTATATGTATATATATATATGTGTGTGTATGTTTCTCTAGGATTAGTAGAGGAAGGGGATTATTGATTGCAGATTTTGCTTCTGTTAAACTTTATATTTCCTAATAGTTTTTTAAAGTGATGTTAAAGTTTACACTCTCATAGTTAAAATAAGCTTGCTTATTTCTTCACATCTACAACAAACAGTGTCTCAACTTCATTTTTGTGTGTGTGTGACTCTGATATTATGTAGTACTATCTTGCTATGATATTAATTTTGTTTTCTTGGTTACTACTCAAGTTAAAAGTATTCCTGAGAAATGCCTCTATACACAGTTTAATGCCCCTCTTCCCCCTTTCTGGTCTTATTCTTACTGATTTTTATGTGCTTCTAAATATTCTAGATTAGAATCCTTTTTTTTTCTTTTTTCAGATATTATTATCTTCTTCATTTTTGTGGTTTGACTTTTAGTCTTAAGTATTTAATTAACAGCGAAAACTAATATTTATTTTATCTTGATAAGATGTATTTATATTTTCTCTAGTGGTTGGCATATGTGTTTTGCAGCCAAAAGATTATCTTAAATCTTAAAAATATTTGTCAATAAATTTTCTTAAAATTTATTTCACAGTTAGGAATTTATATATCTGGATACAGATGATTTTTGTGAAGCTGTAACTGATTCCCATTGCTTCTGAATATGGATAAATACTAGTCTCAATACCATATCTACAATTTTAAGTTCTTTTTCCACTAAAGTTGACTGTCACGTATTAACTTTTCATAGCTCTGTGCTAGTCATGTTCATTATTCTACTTGTCTAGCTCTGCAACATCAGTGCACTTTCTTAATTATAATAGTTTTCTACTTTGTATTAATATCTGGTACAGCATGTATTTATACCTGGCTTCCCTTGTGGCTCAGCTGGTAAAGAATCCACCTGCAATGCAAATGGACCTGGGTTCATCCCTGGGTTGGGAAGATCCCCTGGAGAAGGGGAAGGCTACCTACTCCAGTATTCTGGCCTGGAGAATTCCATGGACTATATAGTCCATGGGGTCTCAAAGAGTTGGACACGACTAAGTGACTTTCACTTTCTTTTCTTCTTCAAGAGTATTTTGACTGTACTTATTTTCATAAATTTAAAAATCTGTTTCCAACCTCAAGGAAAATTTCTGTTGCCATTTTATATATTGCAGGAAATTTGATATATTTACAATATTTGGTCTTTTTCCATATGCTTAATAAGTCTTTTCTAAATAAAATATTTTAATACAATTATACTTTCCTAAGTACTATATCATTTTTATGCAGTGTTGTTATTTTAAATAAAAAAAATGCAGGTTATTGTTATTTTTATCATTCAGTAATTTAAAAGTTATAAGAACTATTTGAACTATTTATTTTGTCACCATTTCTTCATGCATCTCAGAACATCCTTCTTAGATATTCTAGAGGTAGGATTTAGTGAGATTTTGTTGTTGAAACATTTTCTGCACTTTGACCTATTTTTGAATGATGGTTTGCCAGAATTAACATTCTATTGCATGCATCATTGTAAAGATATTTACTGTTCTATGTGTTTTAATGCTGCTTCTCTGTTGACTGCTGTCAGTTAAACTGATACTTGAAAATCATATGACCTTTCTGTCTAGCTGCTTTTAAAGTGCTGTTCCTCTTTTGTGTTTAGCAAATTTCACATGTTGGGTGAAGGTATGGATTTTTTCAGTGGTATACTGGTGAACTAGCTTTCCAGATAAAAACCTGTGACTTGTAATGTTTGCTGATTTCCATTGTGTAAATATTTCCATCATGGCCCATTCAAGTTACCAGGCTTTCAAACATCAGCTGGCAAACTCCTGAACGTTTAACAAATGACTCTGGTGGGACAAAATAAACTAGCTCCAGCACAGGCATACCCTTTATCAGTTTATCCTGTAACGAGGCCATTTACTTACTGAATCCAAGGCTCTCATCGATTTTCATGAATACTGAAGTCCTCAGTATCTCTTTGTATTTTTGTCTCTGTCTCATCCTGAAGCTTCAATTAAATACATATTTGATTGTCTCAATCTGTCCTCTACATTTCCCAGACTCCTCCATTTTATCAACTTTTTTCTAAGTTGCACTTTGAAAAATATATTTGGATCTCTCTTTCTGTAAATACATTTTTAAAATTCATTTTTTCATTTGGGTTTCAGTCTATAAATATCCCTGGCTTGTTGTCATATTTGCTACTACAACACCCCCACTAATGATAGTTAAAACATTTTCTCCACAATAAATCATTAAAACTCAAGGTTCCAAATTACTGGCATCAGTAGAAACTTGCAAGATAACTTTTGGCTTTGGCTTAAGTGTTTTATTTGAACCCATTTTAGTCCTCTCTTACTTTCTTTGACTTACTATTATTGCTTTATTTATGATTTCTATCAAAAATATGAAACTGTATCTGTTATATCATAATCAGCATTTATAAGTGTTTATAAAAGAGAGTTTTAATAATATTTAACCTGACATATTGTCAAGATACTAAAGTATTTTTATATGCAAATAAAAGCTAAAGTAAATTAGAAAATTACTCAAACGATGATAGTCTGTGAATGCTGTTCATAACATTGTGCATTATATATAAACAGGTAGAAATGGTTTATTGCTACAGATCTCTCCTTTATCCATTATGTATTTATTTTGATATAGTTACAGTTTTGGTATGTCACTTGAACTCAGACTATAATTGTTTATTTAGAATAAAACATGCAAATCATTTTTTATATCAAAACCCTTGTATTTTGCTTGTTATATTAAAAAAATAATGTTTCATGCAGGCATTATGTAAAGATATCAAGAAACGTGTTTTGGGACAACATACAAGTAGGTTTATTTTTCTTCAGGGACAGGTTCAATTTTGTTTCATAAAACCATTTGCATTCATATACATGTATGACTCATATTGGTGGAATGTGCAGGTGTTTTTTAACACGATATATTATTCTGAAACTTTCTAGACTTTAAGAGTTAGAACTTGTTATTTGCAGTTATGGAAATGTTTGTTCTTTAATTTTTTCTACAACAACTTTATATGGGGTCCCAAAACTATGCTCAATAAAAAATTATAGTAATATTTTGTATTTAAGTTATATTTAGTGCAATTTAGCATCATTTATAGGGAACAAGGGCTTCTCAGCTGGTGCAGTGGTAAAGAATCTGCCTGACAATGCAGGAGATGTGGATTTGATCCCTGGGTGGGAAAGATCCCCTGGAGAAGGAAGTGGCAACCCAATCCAGTATTCTTGCCTGGGAAATCCATGGACAGAGGAGCCTGCCAGACTACAGTTCATGGAGTCACAAAGAGTCAGACACAACTGAGCAGAACACACACACACACACACACACACACACACACACACACAGGCAACAAACTAGAGAAACAGTTTTTATATAAAATCTAATACTTTATTTCTTAATAACTTGCCATGCATTTTGACAGCATTCAGAAAAGTAAACAAGTGAGAGTAAAGCAGTTTTGTGGTCTCTGTTTCTAAATTTTCTTCTATTCCTGCATGTAATACACAGATGTCAGGCCATAAATTATTGTGAAAACAAACTGACTTTACAGTCAGCTATTTACAATTTTCTCTTGAAGACAGCCTAATAGTATTTGAAAATGAAGAAAAAGACAAAGAATGTTCTATTGTCTTAAATTTGCATGGACCATATGACATTATCAAAATCAGCACTTTGAAAACCTCAGTATTTTTAATTACTAGTTTTTATTTAGTAATTCTTATAGTGAACATATTTAAATCTTTTAAATCAAAATTACAAATGTATGCATAAAAAGTTTCTCTAGAAAGAACACAGAAGTTCCCCAACCATATTTCCAAGTTAGAATTACATAAGAAATCATTATAAAACTATAACCTCAAAAATCCCTAGTGTGAAAATTCCAGATGGTGCTAGTGGTAAAGAACCTGCCTGCCAATGCAGGAGACATAAGAGACATAGAACTGCCTTATGACCCAGCAATCCCACTGCTGGGCATACACACTGAGGAAACCAGAAGGGAAAGAGACATGTGTACCCCAATGTTCATCGCAGCACTGTTTATAATAGCCAGGACATGGAAGCAACCTAGATGTCCATCAGCAGATGAATGGATAAGAAAGCGGTGGTACATATACACAATGGAGTATTACTCAGCCATTAAAAAGAATACATTTGAATCAGTTCTAATGAGGTGGATGAAACTGGAGCCTATTATACAGAGTGAAGTAAGCCAGAAAGAAAAACACCAATACAGTATACTAACGCATATATATGGAATTTAGAAAGATGGTAACAATAACCCTGTGTACGAGACAGCAAAAGAGACACTGATGTATAGAACAGTCTTATGGACTCTGTGGGAGAGGGAGAGGGTGGGAAGATTTGGGAGAATGGCATTGAAGCATGTATAATATCATGTATGAAACGAGTTGCCAGTCCAGGTTCGATGCACGATACTGGATGCTTGGGGCTGGTGCACTGGGACGACCCAGAGGGATGGAATGGGGAGGGAGGAGGGAGGAGGGTTCAGGATGGGGAACACATGTATACCTGTGGCGGATTCATTTTGATATTTGGCAAAACTAATACAATTATGTAAAGTTTAAAAATAAAATAAAATTAAAAAAAAATATAAATATCATCATGAAAAAAAAAAAAAAGAGACACAGTCTCATCCCTGGGTTGGGAAGATCGCTTGGAGGAGGGCATGAAAACCCACTCCAGTATTCCTGTCTGGAGAATCCCATGGACAGAGAAGCCTGGTGGGCTACAGTACATGGGATCACCAAGAGTCAGATACAATTGAAGTGACTTAGCAGCAGCAGCATCCATGCATAAAAGTTGCATTTTTCCTTTCTAGAGTAAAGTACATCAGTCAGATGTGGCCCTCATAATGTAAATTTATTTAAAAACTCAATGTATCTTTTCTTATTGCTATTTGAGTTCCTGATAAAATTCTTGTGTACAGATCTCTTTGAAAGGATATTATTTTTTATCAGTTTTCTAATCCTTTGGATTTTCTTCATGAAATGTCTTTTTAAAATTCAGTGGTGAAACCTGTGTATTGTGGATATTTACATTGCCTTTATTAAAGATACTCTATATTTTTGAATCTCTTTTACAGTGACAATAAGATTTACTGTAGTTATGAGTATATGAACATCTGGATCCAGAATGTAGCTACATATTACATGACTTCACACTTTCATATATGAGATTTTTATACTAATTTTGAATAGTTTTCTTATTTAGGTAAAATTCACATTATAATTTGATGTACAGTGACATTTAGTGCTTTTGCAGCATTGTACAACCACTGCCTCTCTAGTTTTAAAACTTTTCACTGCCTCACATAAACACCCTGTTAAACAATTATTTTTCATCCCCCTCCCCATACTCTGACAATCACCAGTCTACTTTGTGCGTCTGTGGATTTACCTATTCTTGATATTTCATATAGCAGTAACCATGCAATATAAGAACCTTTGAAATCTGGCTTCTTTCACTTTGCATACTGTTTGTGAGGTTCAGCCAAGTTGTACTGTGTGTCAATACTTCATTTTTATGGCTGAATAATATTCCATTGTCTGTCTGAAGTGAAAGTGTTAGTCACTTAGTCATGTTTGACTCTTTGCAACCCCTGAACTGTATAGCCTGCCAGGTTCCTCTGTCCATGGAATTCTCCAGGCAAAAATACTGGAATGGGTAGCCATTCCATTCTCCAGCGGATCTTCCGACCCAAGAATCGAACCCATGTCTTCTGCATTGCAGGCAGATTCTTTATCATCTGAGCCACCAAGAAAACCCATTTATTAATCCCTTTATTTTGTGGATATTTTTGTTGCTTCCACCATCTGGCTATTGTGAATAGTATTGCTATGAACATTTGTAGTTGTCTGAATATTTATTTTCATTTCTATTGGGTATATACTCAGGAATTGAGTTACTGGATTATATGATAATTCTGGATGTAAATTTTCCAGAAACCAAAATATAAGTTAAGGAATAAGATTAGCACCTTTATAAAAGATATTCCAGAGAGTTTCCCTTGTTCATTCTGCCGTATGTGGTCACAGTGAGAAGATGAACCTCTGAACTAGGAAGCAGTTTATCATCAAACACCTCATCTGTTGTGCTTTTATCTTAAACTCCCTGACCTCTAGAACTGTAAGAAGTTTCTGGTCTTTATATGCCATGCAGTCTATGATATTCTGTTGCAGCAGTCTAAATGGAATAAGATAATATTGTTTGATGCATGAGCTTTCAATTTTATGAAGTCCAACATATTTATGTTTTGTTCTCTCTTGTGCTTTTGATGTCTAAGAATCCATTGTCAAATCTGATGTCATGAAGACTTACCCATATATTTTCTTTTGAATTCTTTTATAGTTTTAGCCCTTATATTAAAGATATTAGTCTATTTTGGGTGAATTATTATATATGGAGTGAGGCAGGGAGTCCAACATGATTCTTTAAGCATATCCCTATCTTATTGTCCCAGCACTGTTTGTGCAGAGAGGATTCTTTTCCCCAATTGAATAATCTTGACACTCTTTTCAAAAATCAATTGGCCAAAGATACTTGCTGCTGCTGCTGCTAAGTCACTTCAGTCATGTCCGACTCTGTGCGACCCCATAGATGGCAGCCCACCAGGCTGCCCCGTCCCTGGGACTCTCCAAGCAAGAACACTGGAGTGGGTTGCCATTTCCTTCTCCAATGCATGAAAGTGAAAAGCGAAAGAGAAGTCGCTCAGTCCTGTCCAACTCTTTGCGACCCATGGACAGCAGCCTACCAGGCTTCTCCGTCCATGGGATTTTCCAGGCAAGAGTACTGGAGTGGGGTGCCATTGCCTTCTCCAAAAACAACTGGGGTTTCTTTTAAATCCTTAAGTCTGTTCTGTTGCTTTATATGTTTGCTTTTATGCCACTATCACACTTTTTTGATGGTTGTAGCTCTCTGGTAAGTTTCAAAATCAAGCTCTGTATTTTCCTAATTCTTTTTATTTTTTCAGTTGTTTTGACTAATTATAGCCCCTTGTAATTCCATATGAATGTAGGATCAACTTTTACATTTCTTAAAACAAACAAAAGCACAAAAAAAAGTCATTGAAATGTTCACAGTAATTGCATTTTATGTGTAGATTGCTTTGGGGCATATTGCAGTCTTAAAAAATACTAAGTCCATGTCTTTCCACTTAAGTGTCCTTTCTTTTATAAATATCTTTTAGTTTTTAGTATACAGGTGTTTTACATGATTGATTAATTACTAGGGATTTTATTTTTTGTGATACTGTAAGAAGTAAAGTTATTTTCTTAATTTTCTTTACATTAGTGCATTGTTTGTATATAGAAGCACAACTGTTGTGAGTTGATTTTTTTTACCCTGCAACACTGCTGAATATTTTAGCTCTAGTAGCTTTCTTGTGCATTCTATGGAGTTTTCTTTTTTTTTTCTTTTTTTTTTAAACTATTTTTTTAATTTTTATTTTTAAACTTTACAATATTGTGTTAGTTTTGCCAAATATCAAAATGAATCCGCCACAGGTATACATATGTTCCCCATCCTGAACCCTCCTCCCTCCTCCCTCCCCATTCCATCCCTCTGGGTCGTCCCAGTGCACCAGCCCCAAGCATCCAGTATCGTGCATCAAACCTGGACTGGCGACTCGTTTCATACATGATATTATACATGCTTCAATGCCATTCTCCCAAATCTTCCCTCCCTCTCCCTCTCCCACAGAGTCCATAAGACTGTTCTATACATCAGTGTCTCTTTTGCTGTCTCGTACACAGGGTTATTGTTACCATCTTTCTAAATTCCATATATATGCGTTAGTATACTGTATTGGTGTTTTTCTTTCTGGCTTACTTCACTCTGTATAATAGGCTCCAGTTTCATCCACCTCATTAGAACTGATTCAAATGTATTCTTTTTAATGGCTGAGTAATACTCCATTGTGTATATGTACCACAGCTTTCTTATCCATTCATCTGCTGGAGTTTTCTTTATAAAATCATGTCATTTGTAACCAGAAATAATTTTACTTAATCTTTTCCAATTTTGATGCCTATTATTTCTTTCTCTTGCCTAATTGCTCTGACTAGAATTTCCAATACAATATTGAAAGGCAGTGGTGAAAGATATTTTTGTCCTGTTTTTAATCTTACTGGGAAAAGCTGTCAATCTTTTTACTATTGATTATGATGTTAGGTGTTGGTTTTTAATAAATGCCATTAGTCACCTTAAGGAAAGTCCTTCTATCCCTAGTTTTCTGAGTGTTTTTATTGTGAAGGGTTTTGAATTTTGTTAGATGCTTTTTCTGTATCTACTGAGATAATCATGTATTGTTTTCTTCCTTAATCCTGTTAATGTGCTTTATCACTTTGATTTCCCTTTATTGGACCACTTGTGATAAACCTCATATTTTAGATGTTTAACTGTTTAAGTGTATTATTAAACTTGGCATGCTACTCTTTGCATCTATATCCATAAGAGATATTAGCCTGTAGTTCTGTCATCTTAGCTGTCTAATCTTTCACTGGCTTTGGTATCAAGGTAATGCTGTCCTCATGCTGTATGAGGAATTGTTCCTTCATGCTCTATTTCTTGAAAAGAATTCAAGCAGGATTTAACTCTTCTTAGGTGTTTGACAGATTTCATAAGTGAAGCCAACTGATCCTTGACTTTTATTTATGGGAAGGTTTTCGATTACTGATTTAATTTCTTGTTAAATGTTTATTGAGTTTTCTATTTATTTTTGATTCAGTTCTTATACTTTTTATGTTTTTAGGAATTAAATTATCTAAATTGTCACAAGTTCTTAACAATATGAAATATTCTCTTGTCATCCCTTCTATTTGTGTAAGGTCACTAGTTTTACTTCAGTTTTATTTTTATTTTTGTTTCTTCACTCTTTTTTAATTTTTAACTACCTAACAGAAACAAACCATGAGGAAACCCAATTATTAATAAAAAAAAAAAGTAACTGTATTAAATATACTCAAAGAGGTGTGGTAATGGTAGAAACAGGGAAAATTATATGGATTATTAATAAAGAGAAATTACAAAAGGAAGCAAAAAAGAAATTCTGGAGTTGAAAATTACAATAGCAGACATGAAAAAGTCACCAGAAGAATCAGCAGCAAATTTAAGCAGGAACAAGAAAAAATCAGCAAAATTAAATATAAGGTAGTTGAAATTGCACACTAGAGGAGCAGGGAAAAAAAAGAATGAGGACAAACAGACCCAAGGAAACTATAAGATATTATCAAGCATACCAAGCTATACTTTTGTGTTATTTAGAATATATTTTCTGTTCTAACACTATATTCACATATAAGGAATGATTGCTGGATGAGAGTTCTTAAGTCTGTTCTCTGCACTTTCACCCTTGTAATTTATGTTTACTTTCCATTCAGTCAAAGAGATATATACATACAGTCAACACAGGCATCATGGTAAATAGAAAAATAATTAATTCTGTTACCTCCTGATAAGAAGGAATAGTATATAATTTTTTATCTTATAAGTAAACCTAAATATTCATAAATAAATAAACTGCACATTTTAATATTTAATAGCTTATTAAAGCTATTCATGAATGTAAGTTTCTGAGACAAAAATGTAATGTAATTAACATACATGACAAGGTCTATATATGTAATTAATTTATTATTAATAAATTTTAATTGTTAATGACACACATTTGACATTTAACATATAAGCTAGCATGCTTTTTATATCAATTAAGTCACTTATCTAATGTCAATTAGCAGTTCAAGAATTAATTACTATGAAATCAGTTTGTCATAGACTACTGTTTAAGTGTTAATGAGTCAAAGTCCCTTGCAATTACAAGGGAGATATGCAATTCAGTCAAAGGAAAATTTTATATTTTGTGTGAAATAACCAATAGCAAAATACTTTTTGAATATATATGATCCTTTTTAAGGAATCAATATTTTTTTGGTATATGACATTTCAGAACTTCTTATCTACTGTATTATATGTCTTTATTACTGTAATTATTCTAACAATATTTAGAGCAACAGTAAAAACATAAGATGGAGCCAGAAGGCAAGGTTATGTAGGAATCAGTTATTAAGAAACAGAATATAACATGAAATTTATTTCTAATCCTCTTATTGTGTTTATTTATGGCCTCTTAGAAAATAGCTGCTCTGAACTGAGATGGGCATTGCATTGAAACTATTCTACTTAGAAAGGGATAAGAAACCAGTTCAGACTTTCTTAGATGAAAAAGCAGGCTTCCCTGGTGGCTCACATGGTAAAGAAACTGCCTACAGTGCAGGAGACCTGGGTTTGATCTCTGTGTTTGATCTCTGGAAGATCCTCTAGAGAAGGAAATGGTATCCCACTCCAGTATTCTTGCCTGGGAAATCCCATGGACAGAGGAGTCTGGCGGGCTACAGTCCATGGGTTCACAAAGAGTCAAATATAACTGAACAACTAACACTTTCACTTTTAGGTGAAAAGGCATGTGTTGCCTTACATAAAATATGATGATGTCTGTGATCACACAGTATCACAGCATCAGCAGACTGGTATTCTCTCTCTGTCTCTTTCTCCCTCTCTCTTCTTGGTCTGACTTCCCTCTAGGCAGGCTCTAAATTTGATAGCTCTTCTCTAACTCAGGCTTGTTTTCCTGAGTTAAAAAATGTGCATTTTCTTCTCTGCCAATTAATTAAAATTCTCCATGTTGGGTATCATTAATATGGATTAAGTCATATGCCCATCTCTGAACAAATAATTATGATCAATGAATATAATACACATACTTATGAAGACTAAATCATATGCTGACCGCCAGTGATGCCTGAAAAATATGCTGTTAAAATAGATCAGTCTTATGACTCTGTGAGAGAGGGAGAGGGTGGGAAGATTTGGGAGAATGGCGTTGAAACATGTATAATATCATGTATGAAACGAGTCGCCAGTCCAGGTTCAATGCACGATACTGGATGCTTGGGGCTGGTGCACTGGGACGACCCAGAGGGATAGTATGCGGAGGGAGGAGGGAGGAGGGTTCAGGATGGGGAACACATGTATACCTGTGGCAGATTCATTTTGATATTTGGCAAAACTAATACAATATTGTAAAGTTTAAAAATAAAATAAAATTAAAAAAATAAATAAATAAACTTTGTTTTAAAAAAAAATCACAAAATGAATAAAAAGTGAAAAGGAAATGGAGGAGAAAAACAACTATACAAAGGAAAAAAAAAAGTCTGCCAATCAGAAAACTCAACTATTGCTTTCCCTCTACATTACATCTTTGGTTTCATGTACTAATCGGTTTTTATAACTCACATTGTAAATATCATTATCAATCAAGAGATATGTTCAGGATTTTATACTTTTATCTGAAAAAGGGAAATATGCTGAGCAAAGAGTAACCACAGAAATCCACTATTAGAACATGTCTTATCTTAGCATTTCTAAAGTCATAATCTAGGAAAAAGAAAACTCAGTTTTGAATTGGAGCAGTAGAGAAATACCTTGTAGACTAATAAGATAGAGTTGTAGGCTGAAAACACTGCACTGTCTGCCAGTTCGTGATTGTGTCATAAAAGTGCTAGAAGAAAAGCATATAAATAAAAATATAAATAACTTTAGTTTTTCTTATACTTGTTGTTCAGTCACTCAGTCGTGTCCAGCCCTTTAAGAACCCATGGACTGCAGCATGCCAGGCTTTCCTGTCCTTCACCATCTCCTGGAGCTTGCTGAAACTCATGTCCATTGAATCAGTATGCCATCCAACCATCTCGTCCTCTGTCATGCCCTTCTCCTCCTGCCATCAATCTTTCCCCAAATCAGGGTCCTTTTTAGTGAGTCGGCTTTTCACATCAGGTATCCAAAGTATTAGAGTTTCAGCTTCAGCATCAGTCCTTCCAATGAATATTCAGGACTGATTTCATTTAGGATTGACTGGTTTGATTTCCTTCCAGTTCAAGGGACTCTCAAGTGTCTTCTCCAACACCAGCTCAAAAGCATCAGTTCTTCGGTGCTCAACTTCCTTTATGGTCCAACTCTCACATCCATCCATGACTACTGGAGAAACAATAGCTTTGATGAGACGGACCTTTGTTGGCAAACTAATGTCTCTACTTTTTAGTGTGCTGTCTAGGTTGATCATAGCTTTTCTTCCAAGGAGAAAGCATCTTTTAATTTCATCACTGCAATCACCATCTGCAGTGATTTTGGCGCCCAAGAAAAGAAAGTCTCTCACTGTTTCTATTGTTTCCCATCTATTTGTTATGAAGTAATGGGGCCAGATGCCGTGATCTTCATTTTTTGATTGTTCATTTTTAAGCCAGCCTTTTGCTTCTCCTCTTTTACCTTCATCAAGAAGCTCTTTAGTTCCTTTAGCTTTCTGCCATAGGAGTGGTGTCATCTGCATATCTGAGGTTATTGATATTTCTCCTGGCAAACTTGATTCCAGCTTGTGCTTCATCTAGTCCTGCATTTTGCCATTATGTACTCTGCATATAAGTTAAATAAGCAGGGTGATGATATACAGCCTTGATGTATTCTTTCCCAGTTTGGAACCAGTCCGTCCTTCCACGTCCAGTTCTAATTGTTGCTTCTTGACCTGCATACAGGTTTCTCAGGAGGCAAGTAAGGTGGTCTGGTATCCCAACTCTTGAAGAATTTTCAACAGTTTGTTGGGATCCACACAGTCAAAGGCTTTAGTGTAGTCAATGAAGCAGAAGCTTTTCTGGAATTCTCTTTCTTTTCCTATGATCCAATGGATGTTGGCAATTTGATCTCCGCCTTTTCTAAATCCAGCTTGAACATCTGAAATTCACAGTTCAAGTACTATGGAAGCCTTGCTTGGAGATTCTTGAGCATTACTTTGCTAGTGTGTGATATGAGTGCAATTGTGCAGTAGTTTGAACATTATTTGGCTTTGCCTTTCTCTGGGATTGGAATGAAAATTGACCTTTTCCAGTCCTATGGCCACTTCTGAGTTTTCCAAGTTTTCTGGCATATTGAGTGTAGCACTTTTAAAGCATCATCTTTTAGGATTTGAAATAGCTCAACTGGGATTTCATCACCTCTACTAGCTTTGTTTATAGTGATGTTTCCTAAGACCCACTTGACTTCACACTCCAGGATGTCAGGCTCTAGATGAGTGTTCACACCATCATGGTTATCTGGGTTGCAAAGAGTCAGACACGACTGAGTGACTGCACAACAAAGATATATTTTGAATAGTTCTTCTGTGTATTCTTGCCACCTCTTCTTAATATCCTCTCCTCTGTTAGGTCCATACTGTTTGTTTCCTTTATGATGCCCATCTTTGCATGAAATGTTTCCTTGGTATCTCTAATTTTCTTAAAGATCTCTAGTATTTCCCATTCTATTGTTTTCCCCTATTTCTTTGCATTGATCACTGAGGAAGACTTTCTTATCTCTCCTTTCTATTATAGTACCTCTACATTCATATGGGGATATCTTTTCTTTTCTCCTTTGCTTTTCATTTTTCTTCTTTTCTCAGTTATTAAGGCCACCTCAGACAATCATTTTGCCTTTTTGCATTCTTGGGGATGGTTTTGATCACTACCTCCTGTACAATGTCACAAACCTCCGTATATATTTCTTCAGGCACTCTTTCAGATCTAATCCCTTGAATCTATTTGTCACTTCCACTATAATCATAAGGGATTTGATTTAGGTCATACTTGAATGCTGCTGCTGCTGCTGCTAAGTCGCTTCAGTTGTGTCCGACTCTGTGCGACCCCATAGACAGCAGCCCGCCAGACTCCCCCGTCCATGGGATTTTCCAGGCAAGAGTACTGGAGTGGGTTCATACTTGAATGGGCTAGTGGTTTTTTCTACTTTCTTCAATTTAAGTATGAATTTGGCAATAAGGAGTTTATGATCTGAGCCACAGTCATTTCTTATAATAGAGAAATAGATTTATATACCTGTAATTATTGCAATGAAATATACTAAAGAATACCTATTAATAGGGGAGTTTAGTTCAGTCACTCAGTTTTGTCTGACTCTTTGCAACCCCATGGACTGCAGCACTCCAGTCTTCTTTGTTCATCAACAACTTCCAGAGCTTGCTCAATCTCATGTCCATTGAGTTGGTGATGCCATCCAACCATTTGATCCTCTGTTGTTCCCTTCTTCTCCTGCCTTCAATCTTTCCCAGCATTAGGGTATTTTCCAATGAGTTGGCTCTTCATAGCAGGTGGCCAAAGTTTTGGAGCTTCAGCGTCAGTCCTGCCAATGAATATTCAGGACTGATTTCCTTTAGGATTGACTGGTTTGATCTCCTTGTATTAGTAGGGGAAAAGTATAGTAAAATGTTGATATAGATTTCGTGTAGGATATTTCTAAATGTAAAATGGAGTGTACTAGATGCTTTCTATCAAAATAGATAATCTTCAAAATGATTTGTTGAATTTAAAGCAAGGTAGGAATCACTGCAGATGGTGATTGCAGCCATGATATTAAAAGATGGTTACTCCTTGGAAAGAAAGTTATGACCAACCTAGACAGCATATTAAAGAGCAGAGACATTACTTTGCCAACAAAGGTCCGTCTAGTCAAGGCAATGGTTTTTCCAGTGGTCGTGTATGGATGCGAGAATTGGACTATAAAGAAAGCTGAGCACCAAAGAACTGATGCTTTTGAACTGTGGTGTTGGAGAAGACTCTTGCAAGTCCCTTGGACTGCAAGGAGATCCAACCAGTCCATCCTAAAGGAGATCAGTCCTGGGTGTTCATTGGAAGGACTGATGTTGCACCTGAAGCTCCAATACCTTGGCCACCTGATGCAAAGAGCTGACTCATTTGCAAAGACCCTGATGCTGGGAAAGATTGAGGTCAGGAGGAGAAGGGGACGACAGAGGATGAAATGGTTGAATGGCATCATTGATTCAATGGAAATGAGTTTGGTTAAACTCCAGGAGATGGTGATGGACAGAGTGGCCTGTGTGCTGTGGTTCATGGGATTGCAAAGAGTCAGACACGACTGAGCGACTAAACTGAACTGAACTGAACTGGAAGGCCAAAGAAAAAAGAAGAAGAAGACTAGGACTAATGGTAGTGATTAGTCTATACCATGTGTAATATTCTAGTTTTTCAGAAGGACAGCTATTTTTATATTTAATGTCAACTTGAAGGTCATAAATGGAACAAAAGAAGAATTTGTTGACAGGGAAGATATAGTATAGAAGCTCAGGGAAACTGAGTATGTATACAAAAGTGAAAGTGGGAAGGGGCACAGAGCAGGCAGGAGAAGTAGCTGAGTGGTAGAGGAACAGAAGGAAACAGATGCTAGAGATGCAAGGAGTGAGATTCACGAAGGTGGTCAGCATTGAGTTATGTTCTTGAGATCGAAGCATGTGAAAGCTGAAGATCCAGGAGACCAAGGGAAAAATTGGAGTAATAATGGCAAGTCAGATTACTGATATTTTTAGATACAAAGGTGGAAAGTAAGATAATAGAGTCAGCAACAGTACTCTGATTATTTCAATAGTGAGAATATTGTAATTGTCTCTATAGCACTTCATATATGGCAGTCATTAGGCCTTGATTTATCTATATTTAATCCTCACACAAAATTGGGAGGTTGGTACTATTGCTATCACTTGTTTTTAGACGCGTTTTAGACAAAGGTACAGCATGATTCGGTAACTTCCCTAAGGTCTCAGAGCTGGTGCCACATGCAAAGTATAGAATCAGTGTTTTATTGCCATATTATATTGAAAGATGACAAATGTCAATTGCAATAAAGGAGAATGATTCCTTAATTGGAGTTGAAAGTATATAAATGCCAATTACAGGTCAAAATTAATTTTGTTTTAATTTTGTCTGTTTTTGTGAAGGGGAATTTGATTTTGGGTCATGTGGACTAGAGAAATGATTCAAAGGAGAAACAGATAGAAGATCCAGAACATTTGAGTAAACTCTAGGGTGTAGAATAGGAAATGGAATCAGGGGTGTGAGTGGGGCAGTGAGCTTTGTAGAAGAGTTCAATAAGAAAGGGGAGTATGAGATCCATGCAATCATGAGCTCTAAGAAGAGAATGCAGAGTTTCACTGCTATCTTCACAAGTGGAAAGCAAATTTGTCTGCGTGGAGTGAGGCGGAAACGGTCAAGGAGAACGGTTTATAAGTAAAATTTGAAAAATATCTGTGGGAGCCAATTAGAGATCATTGTCATTTGTTTAGAATAAAAACTCTGGATTGAATAGCAATGAATGTGTAATGAAATCAATCAGCCTCGTTTTGTTATCTTTTGCTAGTATCCTTCCAAGGAACTACAGTCTTAATCTTATAAGAATATTCAGTGAGAAGCAAACAAAAAAAGAGACTAAATGTATTATTAAACAAGAAGGCTGTCATTTTCAGTAATTTATAGGTTTTTATGCAAATGGTGTATTTTTCATCTTATATGGTATCTCTTCATTTACTCTATTATTCAGTCTCTACATTCTGCCACATTATTAAACTAAACACATCTTAGTTTCTTAATGTTCACTAACATATTTTAACAAGATGGAATTAAAAATTAACCTTGCAGAATAAAGCATTTGGAGTTTTAGCTTTATAATAATGTGTTTAATTATGGTAAGGTAATAGATTCATATTTTAATATATATTTTTTGAGATATTAAAAAGAAATATATTTTTAAATGATTTTTTATTTTAAAGATTTTTTTAATTCTTTAATATATATAACACTAAGCAAATTTATATCTAAGAAATTGAAGATATAAAGCATGATAGTAAAGATACTTATCTTTAACTGAGGTTTATTATAACTTTAAAAATAAGTTGTCAGAAAGCAAAATATAGAATATCAGATTATAAACTTTCTGTAGAATTGTCATTTGTTGTTTAGTCACTAAATCATATCTGACTCTTTTTTGACCCCATGGACTGTAGCCCGCCAGGCTCCTCTGTTCATAGGATTTTCCAGGCAATTTGCCAATTCCATCTCCAGAGGATCTTCCTGACCCAGAGTTTGAACCTGAATCTCCTATATTGGCAGGTGGAATCTTTGGCACTGAACCACCAGGGAAGTAAAATCAAGTTTCCTTAAAACTGAGTTTTACCACCTTGAAATCTCTCTGACCCCATGGGATGTGGTCCACTAGACTTCTCTGTCCATGAGATTTTTCAGGCAAGAATACTGGAGTGGGTTGCCATTTCCTTCTCCAGGGGAATTTCCCGACCCAGGGATCAAGCCTGTGTCTCTTTCATTGGCAGGTGGATTTTTTACCACTGCGCCACCTGTAGGATATCCTTAACTTTATCACACAAATTTCTTATTATGCATCATATGCAGATTGTATTGAAAATGACCAGCAGGGTAATATGTTGATGTATGAATTGATGCATAACTTTTCTACAAAGTATTTATCAAATTATAGAAATAGATAACTTAAAGTATACAAAGACTTGAGTACTATATCTGAAGAAATAATATTAAATATATAAACACTTAGACATTTCAGTCACTGAGCAAAATATTTGATCTTTAATTTTCTATTTGTGTAATATGTTTTCTAGTGAAATTATGTCTCAACAGCAGAGTATATGTGAAAATATTTAGCATCAAATGAAGTTAAAACAATATATATATATATATATATATATATATATATATATATATATACACACACACACACAGACACACAGGCACAGGCATGCTGTTTCCTGACTGTTTTCATGCTACTGTGAGATTACCCTTAATAAGTAGGTAAGCCACGCTATGACTGTTCTCCTAGATTTGCCTTTCTAGCCATTTCCTGCTGACACTGTGTGTACTCAATGTTTCACTTTTTATCTATTCTCTCAGCAGTCACTGCCATGTTAAAACACGATGCTAGCTGCTGTTAATGCAATACTGAGTAAAAACAGAGAGATTCCTACTGAAAAGCAATGTCTATGATAAAATAATTCTAGCCAGCAATTAGAAAATGGTAGGCTTTGTGTTAAGTGCTTCGCATACAGTAATTCAGGCGTCATTGTAACAAGCCTCTGAGTTGTACGCTACTATCACTGTTATTTTACAGCTGAGATAAAGTAAATTCAGTAACTTGGTACTCTAGAGCCAGGAAATAGTAAAGAGGGGAACTGGGTTGAGATGCACAAATTCTCAATGGTCTCACATGAAACAGACTTTTCACCAATTTTTAACGTGTTTCCTTCTGCCTGGCGTTATTCTTTTATTCTCGGCACAATCATTTGCATCCTTTATATTGTAGGTTCAATGAATGTTATCAAAATGAGTGAAATATGTTTGTTTTTCTTAATGTTATATCTGTGAAATGAATTATCTAGTTCTGGGCAGTGACTCAGGCTCCCTTGTAAAATTACATTTCGTTTTTGTCCCTAAGTCCTCTCGTGGTTTCTGTCAAAGTACATAGTTCTCCAAGAGGACTGAACTTTTTCAAAGATGTTTCCTATCAGTATAATAAAGTTTGAGCACACCCAGCTAAAATGTGTTTGCTTATTATAAATTACATATGTGTTAAAACTATAGTGAAAACCCAATCATTTTCAAAGACAGATAAAGTTGAAATTCTTAAAAAAAAAATGTTTAAATGACTTGGGGGTTGTGAAGTTTAAAGTCATTATAAACTAATGATCAAGGCAAAATACACTTGGAATAAGATTCAGGAACAATAGTGGATATGTCTTTATATCAAAAATTTTCTTAATTTCTTCATTTCAGATCCCAGTAGATCACCAGTGACTGATTACTAACCCACAGTTTAGACATGTCAGCTCTATCATTGCCTTGTTTACTTAAATATTATTATCTTCAGCCAGAGTTTATTTACAAGAATCTTTGTATTTTTTTTCCTGTTTGCTTTCATAAATTTAAAATAGGTAATATATATTAGTACTAGAGATGCCATTGTAAATATCCCCTTTGAAGAACTCTCATTCTCCTCTCAAATTTCCTTGCGTATCTTACCTGAAACACGATTGTCTGAAATACAGGTCATGTGAGGACATCAGTGCAAATCTGTGTATTAAAAGTTGAAAAACTTAGTTTATTTTTAATATAGAAATTAGCAGAAATACAAATTGTTTTCTCCTGTATTTTAAACACAGCTTGCATATCCCTTGGTGGACATGCCACTTTAAAGTCCACAACATGAAGAAAGTGCACTCAGGGCTCTGTAGTGATCGAACACTAGGCCCGTTTCTCCATGTTCTTGGTAGCATCCTCATTTTACCAGTGAAATAAATAAGGGAGATCACTTGACCAGATCTGTACTAAGAATAAAGCTGTTTGCTTAGTGTGTCTGTGCTCTGTATCCATGGGGACTGTGGTATATGTTGTGTCAGAAGCTTATATCAGTATATCTGTTCTGATTCCTTGGGTCTGATTTTATGAACCTGATCCCAGCACACTGGTAGACCAGTGTAGAACCCGAATACTTAGGTGAAGGGGATGTTGGTGGAATAGCTCTCTACAGCCATAACTCTTACTGAAATGTTATACTCTTTTTTTTAAACAACCATTTTGGGTACTTTTTGGATGTGTTTTTTTTTTTTTTTTTTTTTACACCTATGATTAAAAGGAATTAATAGTTTTTAAAAACTCTCCTTATGTGTTGTCACAAAACAAAACCTAAAATGTTTACAAATCCTTGTAGGATTTACAGGATGCTTACTAGGGCATATTTCATTTCATTTGGGCAATGAAATTTAGCTTTGGGGAGATGTAAAAAGAATTTAGTGGTATCATAACTTCATTACCAAAAAGTATTCCTTTACAAAACTAAAGCTATAATTATTTCTATTAAATAAACACAGTATAATTAAGTATACATTTTACTTTTTTTTCTTTTTTTTTTAAATTTTATTTTATTTTTAAACTTTACATAATTGTATTAGTTTTGCCAAATATCAAAATGAATCCGCCACAGGTATACATGTGTTCCCCATCCTGAACCCTCCTCCCTCCTCCCTCCCCATTCCATCCCTCTGGGTCGTCCCAGTGCACCAGCCCCAAGCATCCAGTATCGTGCATCGAACCTGGACTGGCAACTCGTTTCATACATGATATTTTACATGTTTCAATGCCATTCTCCCAAATCTTCCCACCCTCTCCCTCTCCAACAGAGTCCATAAGACTGTTCTATACATCAGTGTCTCTTTTGCTGTCTCGTACACAGGGTTATTGTTACCATCTTTCTAAATTCCATATATATGCGTTAGTATACTGTATTGGTGTTTTTCTTTCTGGCTTACTTCACTCTGTATAATAGGCTCCAGTTTCATCCACCTCATTAGAACTGATTCAAATGTATTCTTTTTAATGGCTGAGTAATACTCCATTGTGTATATGTACCACCGCTTTCTTATCCATTCATCTGCTGATGGACATCTAGGTTGCTTCCATGTCCTGGCTATTATAAACAGTGCTGCGATGAACATTGGGGTACACGTGTCTCTTTCCCTTCTGGTTTCCTCAGTGTGTATGCCCAGCAGTGGGATTGCTGGATCATAAGGCAGTTCTATTTCCAGTTTTTTAAGGAATCTCCACACTGTTCTCCATAGAGGCTGTACTAGTTTGCATTCCCACCAACAGTGTAAGAGGGTTCCCTTTTCTCCACACCCTCTCCAGCATTTATTGCTTGTAGACTTTTGGATAGCAGCCATTCTGACTGGTGTGAAATGGTACCTCATAGTGGTTTTGATTTGCATTTCTCTGATAATGAGTGATGTTGAACATCTTTTCATGTGTTTGTTAGCCATCTGTATGTCTTCTTTGGAGAAATGTCTATTTAGTTCTTTGGCCCATTTTTTGATTGGGTCATTTATTTTTCTGGAGTTGAGCTGTAGGAGTTGCTTGTATATTTTTGAGATTAGTTGTTTGTCAGTTTCTTCATTTGCTATTATTTTCTCCCATTCTGAAGGCTGTCTTTTCACCTTGCTTATAGTTTCCTTTGTTGTGCAGAAGCTTTTAAGTTTAATTAGGTCCCATTTGTTTATTTTTGCTTTTATTTCTAATATTCTGGGAGGTGGGTCATAGAGGATCCTGCTGTGATGTATGTCAGAGAGTGTTTTGCCTATGTTCTCCTCTAGGAGTTTTATAGTTTCTGGTCTTACGTTTAGATCTTTAATCCATTTTGAGTTTATTTTTGTGTATGGTGTTAGAAAGTGTTCTAGTTTCATTCTTTTACAAGTGGTTGACCAGATTTCCCAGCACCACTTGTTAAAGAGATTGTCTTTAATCCATTGTATATTCTTGCCTCCTTTGTCAAAGATAAGGTGTCCATAGGTGCGTGGATTTATCTCTGGGCTTTCTATTTTGTTCCATTGATCTATATTTCTGTCTTTGTGCCAGTACCATACTGTCTTGATAACTGTGGCTTTGTAGTAGAGCCTGAAGTCAGGCAGGTTGATTCCTCCAGTTCCATTCTTCTTTCTCAAGATCGCTTTGGCTATTCGAGGTTTTTTGTATTTCCATACAAATTGTGAAATTATTTGTTCTAGCTCTGTGAAGAATGCTGTTGGTAGCTTGATAGGGATTGCATTGAATCTATAAATTGCTTTGGGTAGTATACTCATTTTCACTATATTGATTCTTCCAATCCATGAACATGGTATATTTCTCCATCTGTTAGTGTCCTCTTTGATTTCTTTCACCAGTGTTTTATAGTTTTCTATATATAGGTCTTTAGTTTCTTTAGGTAGATATATTCCTAAGTATTTTATTCTTTCCATTGCAATGGTGAATGGAATTGTTTCCTTAATTTCTCTTTCTGTTTTCTCATTATTAGTGTATAGGAATGCAAGGGATTTCTGTGTGTTGATTTTATATCCTGCAACTTTACTATAGTCATTGATTAGTTCTAATAATTTTCTGGTGGAGTCTTTAGGGTTTTCTATGTAGAGGATCATGTCATCTGCAAACAGTGAGAGCTTTACTTCTTCTTTTCCAATTTGGATTCCTTTTATTTCTTTTTCTGCTCTGATTGCTGTGGCCAAAACTTCCAAAACTATGTTGAATAGTAATGGTGAAAGTGGGCACCCTTGTCTTGTTCCTGACTTTAGAGGAAATGCTTTCAATTTTTCACCATTGAGGATAATGTTTGCTGTGGGTTTGTCATATATAGCTTTGATTATGTTGAGGTATGTTCCTTCTATTCCTGCTTTCTGGAGAGTTTTTATCATAAATGGATGTTGAATTTTGTCAAAGGCTTTCTCTGCATCTATTGAGATAATCATATGGTTTTTATTTTTCAATTTGTTAATGTGGTGTATTACATTGATTGATTTGCGGATATTGAAGAATCCTTGCATCCCTGGGATAAAGCCCACTTGGTCATGGTGTATGATCTTTTTAATGTGTTGTTGGATTCTGATTGCTAGAATTTTGTTAAGGATTTTTGCATCTATGTTCATCAGTGATATTGGCCTGTAGTTTTCTTTTATTTGTGGGATCTTTGTCAGGTTTTGGTATTAGGGTGATGGTGGCCTCATAGAATGAGTTTGGAAGTTTACCATCCTCTGCAATTTTCTGGAAGAGTTTGAGCAGGATAGGTGTTAGCTCTTCTCTAAATTTTTGGTAGAATTCAGCTGTGAAGCCGTCTGGACCTGGGCTTTTGTTTGCTGGAAGATTTTTGATTACAGTTTCAATTTCCGTGCTTGTGATGGGTCTGCTAAGATTTTCTATTTCTTCCTGATCGAGTTTTGGAAAGTTGTACTTTTCTAAGAATTTGTCCATTTCTTCCACGTTGTCCATTTTATTGGCATATAATTGTTGATAGTACTCTCTTATGATCCTTTGTATTCCTGTGTTGTCTGTTCTGATCTCTCCATTTTCATTTCTAATTTTATTGATTTGATTTTTCTCCCTTTGTTTCTTGATGAGTCTGGCTAATGGTTTGTCAATTTTATTTATCCTTTCAAAAAACCAGCTTTGTTTTGCTGATTTTTGCTATGATCTCTTTTGTTTCTTTTGTATTTATTTCTGCTCTAAGTTTTAAGATTTCTTTCCTTCTACTAACCCTGGGGTTCTTCATTTCTTCCTTTTCTAGTTGCTTTAGGTGTAGAGTTAGGTTATTTATTTGACTTTTTTCTTGTTTCTTGAGGTGTGCCTGTATTGCTATGAACTTTCCCCTTAGGACTGCTTTTACCGTGTCCCACAGGTTTTGGGTTGTTGTGTTTTCATTTTCATTCGTTTCTATGCAAATTTTGATTTCTTTTTTGATTTCTTCTGTGATTTGTTGGTTATTCAGCAGCATACTGTTCAGCCTCCATATGTTGGAATTTTTAATAGTTTTTTCTCTTGTAATTGAGATCTAATCTTACTGCATTGTGGTCAGAAAAGATGCTTGGAATGATTTCTATTTTTTTGAATTTACCAAGGCTAGCTTTATGGCCCAGGATGTGATCTATCCTGGAGAAGGTTCCATGTGCACTTGAGAAAAAGGTGAAATTCATTGTTTTGGGATGAAATGTCCTATAGATATCAATTAGGTCTAACTGGTCTATTGTATCGTTTAAAGTTTGTGTTTTCTTGTTAATTTTCTGTTTAGTTGATCTATCCATAGGTGTGAGTGGGGTATTAAAGTCTCCCACTATTATTGTGTTATTGTTAATTTCTCCTTTCATACTTGTTAGCATTTGTCTTACATACTGCGGTGCTCCCGTGTTGGGTGCATATATATTTATAATTGTTATATCTTCTTGGATTGATCCTTTGATCATTATGTAGTGACCATCTTTGTCTCTTTCCACAGTCTTTGTTTTAAAGTCTATTTTATCTGATATGAGTATTGCTACTCCTGCTTTCTTTTGGTCCCTATTTGCATGGAAAATCTTTTTCCAGCCCTTCACTTTCAGTCTGTATGTGTCCCCTGTTTTGAGGTGGGTCTCTTGTAGACAACATATGCAGGGGTCTTGTTTTTGTATCCATTCAGCCAGTCTTTGTCTTTTGGTTGGGGCATTCAACCCATTTACGTTTAAGGTAATTACTGATAAGTATGATCCCGTTGCCATTTACTTTATTGTTTTGGGTTCGAATTTATACAGCGTTTTTGTGTTTCCTGTCTAGAGAATATCCTTTAGTATTTGTTGGAGAGCTGGTTTGGTGGTGCAGAATTCTCTCAGCTTTTGCTTGTCTGAAAAGCTTTTGATTTCTCCTTCATACTTGAATGAGATCCTTGCTGGGTACAATAATCTGGGCTGTAGGTTATTTTCTTTCATCATTTTAAGTATGTCTTGCCATTCCCTCCTGGCTTGAAGAGTTTCTATTGAAAGATCAGCTGTTATCCTTATGGGTATTCCCTTGTGTGTTATTTGTTGTTTTTCCCTTGCTGCTTTTAATATTTGTTCTTTGTGTTTGATCTTTGTTAATTTGATTAATATGTGTCTAGGGGTGTTTCGCCTTGGGTTTATCCTGTTTGGGACTCTCTGGGTTTCTTGGACTTGGGTGATTATTTCCTTCCCCATTTTAGGGAAGTTTTCAACTATTATCTCCTCAAGTATTTTCTCATGGTCTTTCTTTTTGTCTTCTTCTTCTGGGACCCCTATGATTCGAATGTTGTAGCCTTTAATATTGTCCTAGAGGTCTCTGAGATTGTCCTCATTTCTTTTAATTCGTTTTTCTTTTGTCCTCTCTGATTCATTTATTTCTACCATTCTATCTTCTAATTCACTAATCCTATCTTCTGCCTCTGTTATTCTACTATTTGTTGCCTCCAGAGTGTTTTTAATTTCACTTATTGCATTATTCATTATATATTGACTCTTTTTTATTTCTTCTAAGTCCTTGTTAAACCTTTCTTGCATCTTCTCAGTCCTTGCCTCCAGGCTATTTATCTGTGATTCCATTTTAATTTCAAGATTTTGGATCAATTTCACTATCATTATTCGGAATTCTTTATCAGGTAGATTCCCTATCGCTTCCTCTTTTGTTTGGTTTGGTGGGCATTTATCCTGTTCCTTTATCTGCTGGGTATTCCTCTGTCTCTTCATCTTGTTTAAATTGCTAAGTTTGGGGTGTCCTTTCTGTATTCTGGCAGTTTGTGGAGTTCTCTTTATTGTGGCATTTCCGTACTGTGTGTGGGTTTGTACAGGTGGCTTGTCAAGGTTTCCTGGTTAGGGAAGCTTGTGTCGATGTTCTGGTGGATGGAGCTGTATTTCTTCTCTCTGGAGTGTAATGAAATGTCCAGTAATGAGTTGTGAGATGTCTATGGTTTTGGGGTGACTTTGGGCAGCCTGTATCTTGAAGCTCAGGGCTGTGTTCCTTTGTTGCTGGAGAATTTGCTTGGTATGTCTTGCCCTGGAACTTGTTAGCCCTTGTGTGGTGCTTGGTTTCAGTGTCGGTATGGAGGCGTTTGATGAGCTCCTGTCAATTAATGTTCCTTGGAGTCAGGAGTTCCCTGGAGTCAGGGTTTGGACTTAAGCCTCCTGCTTCCAGTTATCGGTCTTATTTTTACAGTAGTTTCAAAACTTCTCCTTCTATACAGCACCATTGATAAAACATCTACGTTAAAGATGAAAAGTTTCTCTACTGTGAGGGTCACTCAGAGAGGTTCACAGCGTTACATGGAGAAGAGAAGTGGGAGGAGGGAGTTAGAGGTGACCCAAATGAGATGAGGTGGAATCAATAGTGGAGAGAGTGGGCTAGCCAGTAGTCACTTCCTTATGTGCACTCCACAACTGGACTGCTCAGAGATGTTCACGGAGTTATACAGAGAAGAGAAGAAGGAGGCAGGAGACAGAGGTGGCCAAAAGGATAAAAGGGGGAAATGAAAAGGAGGGAGACAGATCCAGCCAGTAATCAGTTCCCTAAGTGTTCTCCACCGTCTGGAACACACAGAAATTCACAGAGTTGGGTAGAGTAGAGAGGGGTTAGGGAGGAGATACAGGCGACCTGGTGGAGAAAACGGAGAGTCCAAAGGGAGAGAGAGCAGTCAAGCCAGTAATCTCGTTCCCTAGTGAAAAATGGGTCCTGAAGATTGGGTTCTTAAAGGTACAAAATTGGTAATAAATACATAAAAGCAAAAATTAAAAATCTAGAGTAGAGTTTGGAATTTCAAAAATGCAATGTTAATGAAAAGAAGAAGGAAAAGAAAGAGAGAAAAAATGAACAAAGAAAAACAAACAAGGTTGCGAAAATTATAAAGAAACTACAGGTACAAAATTGATAACTAATACCAAAAAGCAAAAATTAAAAATCTAGAGTAGAGTTTGGAATTTCAAAAATACGATGTTAAAGAAAAGAAGAAGGAAAAGAAAGAGAGAAAAAATGAACAAAGAAAAACAAACAAGGTCGCGAAAATTATAAAGAAACTACAGGTACAAAATTGATAACTAATACCAAAAAGCAAAAATTAAAAATCTAGAGTAGAGTTTGGAATTTCAAAAATACAATGTTAAAAAAAAAAAAAGAAGAAGAAGAAAAATAAAGAGAGAAAACAAACAAACCAACAAAAACAATGTCGCAAAAATTATAAAGAAAATACAGGTACAAAATTGATATCAAATACCAAAAAGCATAAATTAAAAATCTTGAGTAGAGTTTGGAATTGCAGATATACAATGTTATACAAAAGAAGAAGAGAAAGAAACAGAGGGAAAAAAAAGTCACAGAAATTATGAAAAAAACTATAGGTACAAAATTGATAACATATACCAAAAGGCTAAAATTAAAAATCTAGAGTAGAGTTTGGAATTTCAAAATAAAATGTTAAAGAAAAGAAGAAAAAGAAACAAAACAAAACAAAACAAAACACGGTCAAAAAATTATAAAATATATATATGAAGTTTGCTGAAGAAAAAAAAATAGGGTCTTTTTTTTTTTTTTTGCAAAGTAATAGTTATAAAAGTGAAAATTAAAGGACAATAGAGGACTTAAATTTTTTTTTTAATTAAAAAAAGAAAGAAAGAAAGATTGATCGTAAAAATAGTAAAAATATATCTAGGTCTTTCTCTGGTTTTGTTGTGAGTATTGTGGGTTCAGTTCATTTTTGGCTAGTTCCTTGGTCTGACTTATATTTCTCAAGATCTATAGGCCTCTTCCTATGTAGTCCGTAGTAACCACAGGGTTTTAATCTATGGCCTGTAGCTTCCAAGGCGTTTCCCTCTGTTATAGCTTCTTCTGTTTGCTGGTCTTTTCAGTGTCTGGTTCCCGCCCTGACACAAAGGGGACGGTGGAGGACACTATTTTTTTTATTTTATTTAGGCTCACTTGTTCAGCCGCGCTGTGGGGAGGGAGGGAGGGATGCTGCAAACAGATAACACTGGCGTGCGCTCGCAGTGCCTCAGCCACACTGGGTCTGCCCCCGCTCACGGCACATGTAGCCTCCCTGCCCACACTGCTCGGGCTCTAGGTTGTTCCGCCAGGAACAATCAGAGGCCGGCCCTGGGCTGAGCTCCCAGGTCCAAGCCGCTCAGGTTCAGGCACTCGGGTAGTCCTCAGAGGCGCAGACTCGGTTGGGCCTGCGTTTTGTGCTCTTCCCAGATCCGAGCAGCTCAGGTGATATGTTTGGCGGGCAGCAATGCTGCGACTTATCGCCTCCCCGCCACTCGGTTATCTGGGTGTAAAACCGGCGCACCTTCTCAGGCAGATGTTTACCGTCCAGACCCCCAAGAAGTTTTAGTTAGCAAAGAAGCCTGCTTACAGTTTTATAGATAGTGTCTCTCTTGGGCTGCGATTGCCCCCTTATGGCTCTGGCTGCCTGTCACCGGAGGGGGAAGGTCTGCAACCGGCTATCTCTGTTCAGTCCTTTGTTCTGTGCGCGGGCCTGGCAGTGTCTTAGGTTAGGGCTGGCTTTTCGCGTGGTAGATATCCCACAGTCTGGTTTGCTAGCCCAAATTATTTTGCTCAGATAGCGCTCAGGACATTCCGGCCGATTCTTACTCTAAGGGACACAGCCCGCGCCCCACTTCCCTGCCCAGCCCCTGCTTGCTAATGCCATGTGCAGGCGTCTGCGCTGCTTCCTCGCTGGGGGAGTTACCGTAGGGCTCACAATCTGCGATTTTTAATTGTTTATTTATTTATTTTTCCCTCTCCCTTTTATGTTGCCCTCTGTGCTTCCAAAGCTCGGCACAGATTCGGCAGTGAGAAGGTTTCCTGGTGTTTGGAAACTTCTCTCTTTTTAAGATTCCCTTCCCAGGACGGAACTCCGTCCCTCCCTCTTTTGTCTCTTTTTTTGTCTTTTATATTTTTTCCTACCTCCTTTCGAAGTGTTGGGTTGCTTTTCTGGGTGCCTGATGTCCTCTGCCGGCATTCAGAAATTGTTTTGTGGAATTTACTCGACGTTTAAATGCTCTTTTGATGAATTTGTGGGGGAGAAAGTGTTCTCCCCGTCCTACTCCTCCGCCATCTTGGCTCCTCCTCTCTAAGTATACATTTTAAAAATATTTGCAACAAATTAATTTTGGCCTATTTGCTTAGGGTATGTATGTGTTGGTGAGTATAGTTTGTATACATAGTCATAAAATGTATAATATCTGTGTAAGTAAATTAAATAATATAATTCAAGCTTATACATATAGGTGTATACAGGTACACATACATATATATATATTAATATATATGAAACATGAGAAATATATGAATATAGAGAAGGAGATTGTATTTTCACTTTTAAGGTTGATATGGCTTTTCACTTGGAGAAGGCAATGGCAACCCACTGCAGTACTCTTGCCTGGAAAATCCCATGGACGGAGGAGCCTGGTGGGCCGCAGTCCATGGGGTTGCTAAGAGTCGGACACAACTGAGCGACTTCACTTTACTTTTCACTTTCATGCATTGGAGAAGGAAATGGCAAACCACTCCAGTATTCTTGCCTGGAGAATCCCAGGGATGGGAGAGCCTGGTGGGCTGCCATCTATGGGGTTGCACAGAGTTGGACACAACTGAAGTGACTTAGCAGTAGAAGCAGCATGGCTTTTCACTTACCATTCTGCTCAGTTACACATAATCAAGGTTGTACCTTACTAGTACATCTATGATAAGAACAATGTATTTATCTTTCACCTGGTATGAATCCCATTTTGTCTGAATTTGATGAGCCAGAGAATTTATCCTGGCCTTCAAAACATGAATATAATCCAAAGACAAATAGAAGAAAATACATATGATTAAAGGCAGAATACAGATAATAGAGAGCTGGATTATTTTTTTCTTGGACAGATCAGAAAAGATACCCAGTGTATTTTTATATAGGAACATAATTTCAGGGTAGGTTAGCCTGTTAAAATAATAGAGTCAGGGAAGGAAGTCTTTTCTAAAGTACAGCATGTCTATAAGCAAAGCTTCCTTCAGAGTCTTCTCTTTCTATTGCCTGCTTTTTCCTCAGTTTCTTTTTTGTATGTTAGCTCTATCTCCTGTGAGCTTCCTCAAGCAAATCATATCATTGTTCTCTATCTCTAAATATTAAACATTCTTTGTGAGAACAGATTCTGTTCTGTCAAGCTCTTCAAGCCTAAGTTTATGAATAGCTCCCTTTCTTACAGTACATGCATAATGAAAGTCTGTGTAAGGGATACAGTGTAAATATGTTATTATATTACTATATTTTATTTTTTCAAGAGTAGAAATCATGCTGAATCTATTCTCAGAAGTGAAATGAGCCACATGCATTTCCATGTTGGAAAACATTCTGCCTTCACAATTATGATTTTACCTTTGTGATATTCTTCAATGGAAATTTTTATTTATATAAATCAGTCTCACAACTTTGAGAATTTTCACTGCAGTAGACAGAGTTTGCAAGTCATTCCTCTGCAGGGTTACTGGAAAAAAGCTAAAATATGTATGTGTGTGTTGGAGGGGAAGAAAATCATAAAGCTGAACAGCAGGCTATGATTGTGTCATAAAATATGAAAAAATATAAAAGAAGCTGAAAAGGAGGAAATGGATAACTTACCAATTCACTACCGAAATAGCTGAGATGGAGGAAGCCTCTGTTGGCCTTAAAGGGTGCACACGTTGTTTATAAGACCTATATTTCTGAAGTCAGGGGTCCAGGGAAGAGCTTATTAATCAAGTAGATTTCAATCATAGCATCAAACAAGATTTAGATATTTGGTTTAAGGGAGAAACAAATAAGCACAAGGCTTCAATAGAAGTTAGACAACTTGACTAGAATCTCAGTGTAACTGAAAATAAGAGAAAACCTTAGACCAATTTTTAGTGAACCATAAATTATAAATCCAATTGCAGATTCAAGATGTCAATTTGCTGATTCTTTGGTTACATTATAATAGATTAAAAATCACTTATAACATATTACTGTAACTTTGTGGAAATGATCTAATTCCTTCAACAATATCTTTAAGACATTAAAAAAAAAATCTTCATACTACTTGAAATCTGGAGAAGGAAATGGCAACCCACTCCACTATTCTTACCTGGAAAATCCCATGGATGGAGGAGCCTGGTAGGCTACAGTCCATGGGGTCTCAAAGAGTCGGACACGACTGAGCCACTTCACTTCACTCACTTCATACTTTATCACGGGAGAAGGAAATGGCAACCCACTCCAGTATTCTTGCCTGGAGAATCCTGTGGACAGAAGAGCCTGGTGGGCCGTGGTCCATGGGGTCAGACAGTCAGACACGACTGATGTGACTAAGCACGCACTACTTAAATTCAATGCTTTAAATCACCAGGGCTTTTAGACACATAGCTAGAAAAAGAACAGGATATCTATGGTGATTATTCTATATCTAGTCATCTTAAGTTAAAGATCTAAAATTTTCTTATGAAGAATTTATTGCAAATACATTTCATGAGATCATTAGATCTTATCTCCAATGCATGTTCCATGCATGCTTGAAGTCTTCCTCTATATCCTGAACCTTTTGTAGATTTAGATTTCATGTATTCAGCAAGGAATTGTTCTGGTGAGCTGTGCGCTGTGTACTGGGAATTTCTATGTTCAACATGCTAGATGTGTGGCCTGCATAAAGGAACTTAGAAACTACTTGGGGAATTGCGTCTAGTTCTGAAGTAAAAAGGCAATTACAATACAGGACACTGCTAGGGCTCATAGCTCCCAAGAAGCCCATTTGGTGGTTAATAATGACATTTGGGAGGAAGTGGTGTCTAAAATAAGATCAATCTAAGATGAGTAGGGTTAGCTGGTAGGTTAGGAGAAGATGAGAATATTTCTACCAGAAGAGTCAGAGCAATATTGTTTGTATGTGGAATCTAAAATATAAGACTAACTAGTGAATATAACAGCAACAAAAAGAGAAGCAGACTCACAGATACAGAAAACAAACTAGTGATTACCAGTGGGGAGGGGCACCATAGGGTTAGGGGATTAAGATGTACAAATTCTCATGTATAAAATAAGCTACCAGGATACATTGTACAACACAGGGAATATGGTTAATATTTTATAATACCTGTAAATGAACTATAAGTTTTCACAATGGTGAATCACTGGATTTATACCCCTGTAACATATATTATTGTATATCAACCATTATGCAATAAAAATTATAGCAAAAGCAGAAATTATAAGGAAACTCAGCATTTTACCTTGATGAAGCAGAAAGTATGGGCAGTACATGCTAGAGATAAGTAGGAACCAGACTAAGGATGTAAGGGGGGAAAAGGGAGGGATTATGAATAATACATTCATTTCTTGTTTAAGCAACTGGGTGTAATTCATGGGTGCCATTTATTGAGATAGAGAATTTAGAAGAAAGACTATTTAAAGAGCATGTCAACGTATGATTTGTATATACTGGGATGAAGGATTTTGTGATCATTCGTGTTGAGGTCTTGACCATTTATGTTGAGGTGCTTAGATATTTCACCCTAGCATATTGATGTGTGTGTGTGCTCAGTCACATCCTACTTTTGTGACCCCATGGACTGTAGCCCACCAGGCCCCTCTGTTTGTGGAATTATCCAGGCAAGAATACCAGAGTGGGTTGCTATTTCCTGCTTCAGAGGATCTTCCTGACCAAAGAATCAAGCCCAGATCTGCATCTCCTACATTGGCAGGGTCACCTGGGGATGTAGGTATATTTCTGTATGGATGCTATAGAGAATAATAGACAATAGAAATCAGGATATAATTCATAAAACACCAATATTTATATTTGAGTTTTCCATACAGTTCGTTTAAAACATAATTGCAAAAATAAGAGATTATATTGTTGACATTCAAATATGAATTCAAACTTATAATTTTATGCTAATACTGATAGGCACAAAGTCCCACAGTTATTAATAAGATAACTATACCTTTTTTATGGGCTTCCCAGATGGCACTAGTGGTAAAGAATCCACTTGCCAATGCAGGAGACACAAGAGATGCAGATTCAATCCCTGGGTCAGGAAGATTTCCTGTAGAAGGAAATGGCAACTCACTTCAGTACTCTTGCCTGGGAAATTCCTTGGACAGAGGAGCCTGGCAGGCCAGAGTCTATGGTTCACAAAGAGTTACACAAGAATGTGCACACACCTATTTACACTAAAAATACAGTGTGTGTTTACCAAATATATACTGAATTTTCAGAGAAGGCAATGACACCCCACTCCAGTACTCTTACCTGGAAAATCCCATGGACGGAGGAGCCTGGTGGGCTGCAGTCCATGGGGTCGCTAAGAGTCGGACACGACTGAGCGACTATACTTTGACTTTTCACTTTCACGCATTGGAGGAGGAAATGGCAACCCACTCCAGTGTTCTTGCCTGTAGAATCCCAGGGACAGAGGAACCTGGTAGGCTGCCATCTATGGGGTCGCACAGAGTCAGACACAACTGAAGCGACTTAGCAGCAGCAGCAGCATACTGAATTTTAAGTAGATTTTGCTTGACAATGTATATTTTTCATTAAGAATGTTTTAATGTTAAACAGAAGTGATTTTAGTTTAGCAAGATGTTAGATTTGATAAAAGTAAATAATAGGAATATCTAAATTTAGGCTTAAAACTCTATTGCAAAATGACAAGGTAATTTCTTTAGCCTAAATCATTCATGTAATTGCTTCATCTCTTCAATTTACCTGTGTAGAAATAGCTGTAGTTTCTCTGTGTGCTAGAGATCTGAGGATTAAGTCAAAGCCTTTTTCCAATTTCAGAAATCTCTAGATACAAATATAGTTTCATTGTGTCTATTAGTTTAGTGAAACAGTTTGATTGTTATAACTGTATCAAATGTATTTTTGTGGAAAAATGCACCCCACTGGTATAAAGTTAAAGAATAATATTAAACCTTCAAATCTGCAAAGCTTTGTGTCCAGCATATTAAAAGTATGTTTCATCTGTAATCTGTGGTATTTTTATTTTGGAAATGAAAAATATTATGTCACAACTAAAATTAGATACATTCAATTGTAAAGATCCAAAAGCTAATAAAGACTAAATAATATAGTGAAAAATCAAGAAATAATTTTTTATTCTGAATAAAAAAGGCAGACTAAATAAGCATCAAGTACTAGTTCAGATTTTTAAAAAATAACATGGTTAATAATATAGAGGTTAAGGCTTCTACATTTAAAACAATATGCTTGTTCATGTTTTTTTCTAGTAAAAAGAATATAAATATAATTTTTAAAGGTAGGATTGTTAAACTTATGCTGCTCCAAAAATATTCAGGTTTTTATAACTACTTGAAGTTATTAGTAAATATTTTATAATATGATATAACATATATCTTAATTTTCTATATAATTACATAGAAGTAAATAGAGCAATGCCATTTCCTTATATGTAAATTAAAAAATTTCACATATTGGACAATATTTGAGTAAAAAATAGTATCCATTACTTTGTATCCATACATTGTACTATAGCTTGAGTACTAGAATTCAAAATTTTAAATATTATTTTTTTAGGAAATTATGCATTTGAGTATCAATACTAATTACATTTTCCTTAAATAACATTATCTTGAGCATTTAAGTACAGAAATAAATACATGGAAGTTCTAAATTGTATTTTAATGCTATATCATAGTGGTGTGGCACATTAGGAAAAAAAGATGTATGTAATTGATCCACTATCAAGTTTGATTAAATACAACTTAAAGAGTCCCAGATTTCAAAATGAATTGTCTACACTCTTGCTAGAAATGTCCTTCTTAAATTCGTGAGGTAAGTTGTAAACAGACCAATGGTATTTCCCATTTCTCCTAAGTATTTTATTGATCAAATAATTTTAAAAAAGAGTACATAAATTTGGTTTTAGTATAGGTTTCCTCAAAGGTATAAAAGTTTATCACTGGATTTAGTAATAAACTTCAAAGTGCAGCAGTATAGAGAGACATCATACACAAACTCAAAGAGTCTGAAACTTAAACTTTCATTTTACTGTTTATTCATAGTTGTCACATAAACAAGTATAGTTGTTCTGGTGGTATCAAAGTAATTGTCACAGACAAATATCCAAAATAAGTTATTTATATTTTTAAAAATATAGAGTCTGCAAACTATTTATGTATAAAACTGTGCCAACTAGTATTGTATATATATCATAGTTAAAGATAAGAGATGCAGGTAGGGAACTCATATATAATATAGTATATATAAATATAAAATATATTTATATATATGTGAATGCATTCCATATATTACAACATATGAATACATATGTTCATATATATGAATCCAGTATCACTTCATGGGAAATAGATGGGGAAACAGTGGAAACAGTGTCAGACTTTATTTTTTTGGGCTCCAAAATCACTGCAGATGGTGACTGCAGCCATGAAATTAAAAGATGCTTACTCCTTGGAAGGAGGGTCATGACCCACCTAGATAGCATATTTAAAAGCAGAGACATTACTTTGCCAACAAAGGTCCATCTAGTCCAGGCTATGGTTTTTCCAGTAGTCATGTATGGATGTGAGAGTTGGACTGTGAAGAAAGCTGAACGCCGAAGAATTGATGCTTTTGAACTGTGGTGTTGGAGAAGACTCTTGAGAGTCCTTTGGACTGCAAGGAGATCCAACCAGTCCATTCTGAAGGAGATCAGTCCTGGGTGTTCTTTGGAAGGAATGATGCTAAGGTTGAAACTCCAGTACTTTGGCCACCTCGTGCAAAGAGTTGACTCATTGGAGAAGACTCTGATGCTGGGAGGGATTGGGGGCAGAAGGAGAAGGGGACGACAGAGGATGAGATGGCTGGATGGCATCACGGACTCGATGGACGTGAGTTTGAGTGAACTCCGGGAGTTGGTGATGGACAGGAAGGCCTGGTGTGCTGCAATTCATGGGGTCGCAAAGAGTCGGACATGACTGAGTGACTGAACTGAACTGAACTGAATATATGAAAATATCCTACCAGGCTTCAACAGTATGTGAACTGTGAACTTCAAGATGTTCAAGCTGGATTTAGTAAAGTCAGAGGAACCAGAGATCAAATTGCCAACATCCGTTGGATCATAGAAAAAGCAATATAATTCCAGAAAAACATCAACTTGTCATTCATTGATTATGCCAGAACCTTTGATTGTGTAGATCACAACAAACTGTGGAAAATTCTTCAATAGGTGGGAATACCAGACCATCTGACCTGCCTCCTGAGAAACCTGTATGCAGGTAAAGAAGAAACAGTTAGAACCAGACATGAAACAGTGGACTGGTTCCAAATTGGGAAAGGAATACTATATATTGTCACTCTGCTTATTAACTTATATGCAGAGTACATCATGCAAAAGGCCAGACTGGATGAAGCACAAGCTAGAATCAAGATTGCCAGGAGAAGTATCAATAATCTCAGATATGTAGGTGACACCACCCTTATGGCAGAAAGCAAAGATAAACTTAAAGAGCCACTTGATGGAAGTGAAAGAGGAGAGTGAAAAAGCTGGATTAAAACTCAACATTCAAAAAACTTAAGATTATGGCATCTGGACCCATCACTTCATGGCAAGTAATTGGGGAAATAATGGGAACAGTGAGAGACTTTCTTTTCTTGGGCCCCAAAGTCACTGAAGATGATGACTACAGCCATGAAATAAAAGACACTTGTTCCCCAGCAAAACAGCTATGACCAACCTAGACAGCATATTAAAAAGCAGAGACATTACTTTGCCAGAAGAGGTCCATCTAGTCAAAGCTATGGTTTTTCCAGTAGTCATGTATGGATGTGAGTGTTGGGCTATAAAGCAAGCTGAGTACGGAAGAACTGATGCTTTTGAATTGTGGTGTTGGAGAAGACACTTGAAAGTCCCTTGGACTCAAGGAGATCCAACCAGTCCATCCTAAAGGAAATTAGTCCTGAATATTCATTAGAAGGACTGATGCTGAAGGTGAAACTCCAATACTTGGGCCACCTGATGCAAAGAACTGACTCATTGGAAAAGCCCCTGATACTGGGAAAGATTGAAGGCAGGTGGAGAAGGGGATGATAGAGAATGAGATGGTTGGATGGCACCACCGACTCACTGGATATGAGTTTGAGTTGGTGATGGACAGGGAAGCCTGGTGTGCTGCAGTTCATGCAGTCAAAAAGAGTCGAACACGACTGAGTAACTGAACTGAACTTATTGCATAAGTAAACTTGAAATTGCTGAAATCTTAAACCAGGCATGTAAAAGGAGCTTAAGTTTTCCTAAAGTTGACAACATTACTAAACACTTACCAGTTGCAACTTATGAAAACAAAAAAGAGTGATGAAGATAGCCATTTAATAAGAAAAATCAAATTTCAAATTAAATGGTAGAGGTAAACAAATTGTCTCTTTTTTTTTCTTCACTTTAGAGAAAATATCAGAAAATCTTTGTCTTATCATTAACCTGTCAAAGTATATATACCTGGGAATAAATGTAGGCAAAAATAAAATAGTGTCAAGTTTGAATATTGGTTCTGCTCCTAATTCCTTCAGAGCAATGGATGATGGATGTTATATGTAATCTTTCTGAGCCTCAGTTTGAATGAGACAGGATTTGTTTTAATTAGCCTTCAATTGTTTTAATTATCATCAGTGGGTTGTTTTGCGACAGTTACATAAGGTAATATATGTATGTAAAATAGAGAGCTCACTGGTATCTGTCAAGAGCAGAGGTTCTCTAAATGACAGTACATAATGTGTATTAAAAGTAGGACCCTCAACCTTCTGTTCAGTGCCGCTTCTCATTTCACCTGCTGTTGAAATGTGCCTGGGACTGTGTCCCTTTTTGAGGGTGATCAGTTGTCAGGTTCTAAATGGTGATCACAGCTCAGTGATGGCAGGTGTTCAGTTCGCTGTGATTCCTCTCTTCAGAATGTGCATTTGAGAGGACTAGTTCAAGAGGATACCCATTCATTCCTGCCCTACCCTATGTTGGAAGTCAAGTTAAAAATTTAGTTGTTATAAAAGCTTCAAGGGTCCTAAATCATGTTTTGAACAACTGAAGAACAATAGTTCATTGCTAACAACTGAGGAGAAATAGTTCACTGCTAGAATACGAACCAACTCAAAGAAGGATAATATATGTTTATTTTTCCTTCATTAGATATGTGAAGAGTCTCTATACACACAAAAAGAAATTGTTGGCCTTTCAAAGTTTTTTTATAGAATCATATTTTATAATAATTACTTATAACACTCTGAATGCTTTGAACCCTGGAAAATAATGGGCAGCTAGGAGGTTCTTTTCATGAAGTGTTCCTAAGCTTGCTGCTGCTAAGTCTCTTCAGTCGTGTCTGACTGTGCGATTCCAGAGACTCTGAGATCCCAGAGACAGCAGCCCACCAGGCTCTGCCATCTCTGGGATTCTCCAGGCATTAACACTGAAGTGGGCTGCCATTTCCTTCTCCAATACATGAAAGTGAAAAGTGAAAGTGAAGTTGCTCAGTCGTATCTGACTCTTCACAACCCCATGGACTGTAGCCTACTAGGCTCCTCCATTCATTGGATTTTCCAAGCAAGAGTACTAAGCTTGCTGCTGCTGCTGCTAAGTCACTACTAAGCTTAGGGCTGCCAAAAAACAGCAGCAGTTTCTACATATGCCCACCAGGGGGAAGATGCAAGTGAAACAAAACCTCGGACTTTGCCTAATTTTCCAGATTCCAAGGAAAAGACTTTGCTAAACAGGCCCAGTTGTCAGTTTGATAGCAGCAAAAGAGAGGAAAAGAAGTTGAAGCAAAAATAAGCTTTATAAAACTCACAGATTATCTTGGAAATGTAAGAATTTCCAGGTACCTACTGCTGCTAATGCTGCTAAGTCACTTCAGTCGTGTCCAACTCTGTGCAACCCCACAGACGGCAGCCCACCAGGCTCCCCCATCCCTGGGATTCTCCAGCCAAGAACACTGGAGTGGGTTACTATTTCCTTCTCCATTGCATGAAAGTGAAAAGTCAAAGTGAAGTTGCTCAGTCGTGTCTGAGTCTTCACGACCTCATGGGCTGCAGCCTACCAGGCTCCTCCGTCCATGGGATTTTCCAGGCAAGAGTACTGGAGTGGGGTGCCATTGCCTTCTCCATCCAGGTACCTAGATCAGATCAGATCAGTCGCTCAGTCGTGTCCGACTCTTTGCGACCCCATGAATCGCAGCATGCCAGGCCTCCCTGTCCATCACCAACTCCCAGAGTTCACTCAGACTCACATTCATCGAGTCAGTGATGCCATCCAGCCATCTCATCCTCTGTTGTCCCCTTCTCCTCCTGCCCCAATCCCTCCCAGCATCAGAGTCTTTTCCAATGAGTCAACTCTTTGCATGAAGTGGCCAAAGTACTGGAGTTTCAGCTTTAGCATCATTCCTTCCAAAGAAATCCCAGGGCTGATCTCCTTCAGAATGGACTGGTTGGATCTCCTTGCAGTCCAAGGGACTCTCAAGAGTCTTCTCCAACACCACAGTTCAAAACCATCAATTCTTCGGTGCTCAGCCTTCTTCACAGTCCAACTCTCACATCCATACATGACCACAGGAAAAACCATAGCCTTGACTAGATGGACCTTTGTTGGCAAAGTAATGTCTCTGCTTTTGAATATGCTATCTAGGTTACCTAAGGTAGCATTAAATTAGCAGAAAAGAGACATGAATGGGAATTTGAAACATTGCACTGGAGAGGCTGAGATCATAGATTCTGATTCTAGACTGTGATTCAAAGCTGGTTGTCCTTGACTTTAGAGGAAATGCTTTGAATTTTTCACCATTGAGGATAATGTTTGCTGTGGGTTTGTCATATATAGCTTTGATTATGTTGAGGTATGTTCCTTCTATTCCTGCTTTCTGGAGAGTTTTTATCATAAATGGATGTTGAATTTTGTCAAAGGCTTTCTCTGCATCTATTGAGATAATCATATGGTTTTTATTTTTCAATTTGTTGATGTGGTGTATTACGTTGATTGATTTGCGGATATTGAAGAATCCTTGCATCCCTAACACCATACACAAAAATAAACTCAAAATGGATTAAAGATCTCAACGTAAGACCAGAAACTATAAAACTCCTAGAGGAGAACATAGGCAAAACACTCTCTGACATACATCACAGCAGGATCCTCTATGACCCACCTCCCAGAATATTGGAAATAAAAGCAAAAATAAACAAATGGGACCTAATTAACCTTAAAAGCTTCTGCACATCAAAGGAGACTATTAGCAAGGTGAAAAGACAGCCTTCAGAATGGGAGAAGATAATAGCAAATGAAGCAACTGACAAACAACTAATCTCAAGAATATACAAGCAACTCCTACAGCTCAACTCCAGAAAAATAAATGACCCAATCAAAAAATGGGCCAAAGAACTAAATAGACATTTCTCCAAAGAAGACATACAGATGGCTAACAAACACATGAAAAGATGCTCAACATCACTCATTATCAGAGAAATGCAAATCAAAACCACTATGAGGTACCATTTCACACCAGTCAGAATGGCTGCGATCCAAAAGTCTACTAGTAATAAATGCTGGAGAGGGTGTGGAGAAAAGGGAACCCTCTTACACTGTTGGTGGGAATGCAAACTAGTACAGCCACTATGGAGAACTGTGTGGAGATTCCTTAAAAAACTGGAAATAGACATGCCTTATGATCCAGCAATCCCACTGCTGGGCATACACACTGAGAAAACCAGAAGGGAAAGAGACACGAGTACCCCAATGTTCATCGCAGCACTGTTTATAATAGCCAGGACATGGAAGCAACCTAGATGTCCATCAGCAGATGAATGGATAAGAAAGCTGTGGTACATATACACAATGGAGTATTATTCAGCCATTAAAAAGAATACATTTGAATCAATTCTAATGAGGTGGATGAAACTGGAGCCTATTATACAGAGTGAAGTAAGCCAGAAAGAAAAACACCAATACAGTATACTAACGCATATATATGGAATTTAGAAAGATGGTAACAATAACCCTGTGTACGAGACAGCAAAAGAGACACTGATGTATAGAACAGTCTTATGGACTCTGTGGGAGAGGGAGAGGGTGGGAAGATTTGGGAGAATGGCATTGAAACATGTAAAATATCATGTATGAAATGAGTTGCCAGTCCAGGTTCGATGCACGATACTGGATGCTTGGGGCTGGTGCACTGGGACGACCCAGAGGGATGGAATGGGGAGGGAGGAGGGAGGAGGGTTCAGGATGGGGAACACATGTATACCTGTGGTGGATTCATTTTGATATTTGGCAAATCTAATACAGTTATGTAAAGTTTAAAAAAAAAAAAAAAAAAAAAAAAAAAAAAAAAAAAAAAAGCTGGTTGTCCTGCTCAAAAGCATTGAGATTTTAGCAAGTTTCTTTAGATTTGAATGTTAGTATTCTCAATTTTGATATTTGGCAAAACTAATACAATTTTGTAAAGTTTAAAAATAAAATAAAATTTAAAAAAATTAAAATGGAATCACTAATAGTACCAACCTTGCTGTTGTTCAGTCGCTCAGTTGTAGCCGACTATTTGTGATGCCATGCACTGCAGCGCACTAAGTTTCCCTGTCTTTCACTATCTCCCAGAGCTTGCTCAAATTCATGTCCATTGAGTCGGTAATGCCATCCAATCATCTTATCCTTTGTCACTCCCTTCTCCTTCCTTCAGTCTTTCTCTGCATCAGGGTTTTTTCCAATGAGTTGGCTCTTCACATTAGGTGCTTCAACTTAAGCATCAGTCTTCCAGTGAATATTCAGGGTTGATATCCTTTAGAATTGACTGTTTGATCTCCTTGCTGCCCAAGGGATTCTCAAGAGTCTTCTCAAGCACCACAATTTGAAAACATCAATTCTTCGGTGCTGAGCCTTCTTCATGGTCCAGCTCTCAAATTCACATGACTGCTAGAAGAACCATAGCTTATACTACACAGACCTTTGTTGGCAAAGTAATGTCTCTGCTTTCTAATACACTGTCTGGGTTCGTCATAGCTTTTCTTCCAAGGAGCAAGCATCTTCTAATTTCAAGGCTGCAGTCACTATCCGCATTGCTTTTCTCTTGTCTGAGAAAGTCTGTCACTGTTTCCATTGTTTCTCCATCTGTTTGCCATGAAGTGATAGGACTGGATGACATGATCTTAGTTTTTTGAATGTTGAGTTTTAAGCCAGCCTTTTCATTCTTTTCTTTCACTTTCATCAAGAGTCTGTTTAGCAACAACCTTATAGGGATGTTATGAGGATTCAGTGATTAATATTTGGAATTAAGGGAACAAACCAGCTTAGTACCATTACTTGTCTCATGAAAACATTCTGTAAGTATTAGTTGTTATTAGGTCCATAATTAACCTTGTGGCTAAAGATGGCAAACACAGTAAAATAGATAGCTCAGAAGATGATTCATGGACACACAACCATTGGTAAACATGTCTAGCCCCCTCCTGTACTCTTGTAAATAAAGATATGGCCTTAAGTGAAAGAGAAGGGAAGCCCCTATACCAAACTAGGTTATGTTTCTGCTATTTGCATGGAATGAAGTCTTAAAAAATTCAATTCATTATATAAATAAAATCTACTTACCCTTAACTTTAGGGACCAAGTTAGTACCCACCAAAAGATTTATGAGAATTATAGGATACATATGAATTGTACATCAGGGAAACCTAACTTAGTTTCTGGTACCAGAGACTTTTTCTCAAAGGAACTTATTATATGCTGGGTCCTAGAGGATGAGACTAAAAATTCTCAAGGCAACAAGAGATTTCTTTTTTCATCAAAGGAAACCTGTAAGTTCTTGCCTAGATAACAGCAAAAGAATTATAAATCCTAACAGCTGAATCCAGAGTGTTTTGAGCCTCCAGGTATTCACAGAAAAGTCCTATCATTTCTATATCCAATATTTATTTTAAATGCACCAAGTTATTTCCATTTTCACTGCTACGAAACTGGTTTGTGACCTAGATTTCTAGAACAACTGTTAAATGGTTCTCATTCCTACAGAACTGCTCTCATCAAACTCCGTCCTCAAATTATAGCCAGGCAAGGACTTTGGGGAATAAATGACTGATGCCTTTCTGTTTTAAAAAATTCAACAGCTTCCCAGTATATTTAGGATAAGTTTCCAAAGTTTTGATATGGCATAAGAAGTTCTCAAAATGCTGATCTCTTGTGTGACTCTCCAGCTCTGTCTCCCTGTGTGTCTCTGAACCAGCCCCAGCAGAATGTCTCTCCTATTAAGCCTGCTGTCAAGGAAGCCAAAGACTTAGCTCATCCACTATATCTCAGGGACTGTGGCTCATACACTGTATCATCAATGACCAACATATTCTGGCCTAATGACATGATGGATAATTTTTTCTTGAATTTATGTAAGACATTCATACCTCCATAGACATTCCCGTGTTCCTCTTCATTTAAACATTAGGAAAAGAGGCTCTGTGATACTTTAAAGACACTGTTAGGTATTTTATATAAAGAAATTTGAATGAAGAACATTGCCATAATTTATTAAATGCAAAGAAAAATATAATAAATGTAATAAACTCAACTACTGATCTTTGCTGTTAGGGGCAGAATGAAGGGAAAAGGGATGGAATTACTCATGTTCTGGGTTAAGTGGTGTTGCACTTAATCTACATTAAGTAGGAATGACAACAGAATTTATCACACTTTATTTTTCCAGTTTTCCACAAGTATAACTGTTTATTTGTATACAAATTAATTTCAACTGTCAGTAAGATATTATTAATATTTAATGATTGATTTGAAAAAAAATCATGGTAATTTTCATAGTGGATGACTGAGTAATGTAAACATTCATTTATTTATTTAGCTAACATAAAATAATCAGTATGTGCCATAAACTATAGTATATTAAAAGAATATAAAACAGATGAAATAAGGATTCATCCTCCATAAACTTATTATTTGGTATGTTGTGATCATTTTTTAAATTATCAAAAACATGTAGTTTATTGTCTTTTAATGAGAACTTATTATGTAAAGATAACTTTCTAATTCTCTAATTTGAATAATACAATTGTTAAATTTTATCCCGATTATTTGTAAAATAAGTATAAAATTTTCATGTTTAGTCAGTAAAAATGCTTTTTAAAAAATAAATAGTAAATAAAATAGTAAATAAAAATAAATAAAATGATAGTAAAGAGTCATGAATACAGGGAAAAAAGAAACTGTGCAGTAAAATAATTTTTTGTCTATTTGGTATTTCCCCCTGCCTGTAATTTCAAACTCGAGCCACTCTTTCTAATTTAACTATTTGGAGATTTTTACAAGCACAAAGTTTCAATTATCTGAAGTGAAAACTTTTCATATATTGAGTAACAGCCAGTGTCCAAATGGAGGGATGATTTCTTGTATATCTCACAGTGACTTGGACACACATGGAGCATTTCAGGATCTTAGGAAGGGAAGAAAGATCTGTGAATCCCAGTGACGTGGAAGTAGCAGGAGATCCAAGGTCGATGCAGTATTTAGTAGGTAAAATACAAGACACTCTTTAATTCAAGACATTTGAATTAAACTTGAATTCAGAATAAGCAGCAGATAATATCTTTAGTATAAGAACGCCCCAGGCAATACTGAGACATCCTTATAATACAACATCATTTGTTGTTCAGTAAAATTCAAATATATCTGGATGTCTTGTGTTTTACCTGGCAAACTAATCATGCTTCACTTTGGAAATTCAGATGCTAGACTACTGAGAGTTCTTTCAGCAAATAATTACATATTCCAAATTTGATAATAGCAGTATTGAAAATTCATAAACACTTTTATCCTGTGAAGCATTTTTTAAAGCCACATGTTCATTGTATCCTCATCCTCACAGTAGGTAAAAACTAGGAAACTTACCAAAGATCTTAGTGCAATCATTACTGTATGCACCCCCAAAATGTCCAGTAGTTTTGAACAAGTGAGAGATTCAGGGAACTGACTAAGCAGTCTGATCACAAAGGGTGCTCTTGTAAGCAGGCTTGAGAATTGAGGATATAGGTGAGTTCCTGGACATGATGGACCTATGAGTTGCAAAGATGGACTGTTCAGATTACTAAGTGATGACGGTAGGGCTCTTCTTAAATCTTTGAATTTCCTGTGATTCTGACATCAAGACATAGTTGGAGAACTTTACCCATGATTGCTAGAAATTCTCTATTATGTACTGTTAACCTGGTATTGGAGCATGCACTTTTTCAAATCATCAGGTCCCTGTCAATGAATTACCTGCAGAAAACATATGATTGCGGAATCCCAGATCCCTGTCAATGAATTACCTGCAGATAACATATAATTGCAGAATCTCAGAAGGCACTGTTGATGTTAGATATCCCAGCAGATTGTGAAAATACTTAATGTAGGTATACCCTTAGTCTTTGGAAGACAGGACAAATAGAAGATAACCAAAGAAAGCAGGAAGCTTAACCTTGGTTGACTCTGCTGGCACTTGTGGTTTCTCTGAGATTCCTAAAAGATCATTTAGAACCATTTACCATTCAGGGGCCTTCCTCCAATTCTTAAAAAAAAAAAAAAACCTCAAATCTGTCAATAGATTAAAGTTGGACATATCTCTGGAGGTTGGACAACCATGCTGAGGCAGACTGTCACACTGACATATTGCCTATGCTGAAAAAGCAATCTGCCAAAATTGAGTTTGTTCTCTGCCCTTGTGGCTCAGCTGGTAAAGAATCCACCTGCAATGTGGGAGACCTGGGTTCGATCCTTCGGTTGGGAAGATCCCCTGGAGAAGAAATGGCTACCTACTCCAGTATTCTGGCCTGGAGAACTCCATGGACTGTATGGGGTCACAAAGACTCAGACATAACTGAGCAACTTTCATTCACTCACTCACTCACTCTGCAGTAGAACAAGAGATGTCCTTCCCTCCCTCCCTGCCACCTTCTTCCCCTTTAATGTTATTTTGTTTTTCCTCATCTCTCTCCCTCTTTTCTCTTAATCCCTTCCTTTCTTCTCTCTCTCTTCTTCCTTCCCTCCCTTCCTTTCCCTTTCTTCATTTTCTTTCTTTTCAGTCTTTTGTTTATTCAGCAAATATTGACCAAATTCCATCCATAAATTAAGCAACATGTTAAGTGCCTGAAATAATCTAGCAAAAGAAATAGTCCAAAATTTCTGAATGTGTGAAGTTTACATTCTAGTGGGTGGACACAGGAAAAAAAAAGGCGGGGGTGTATATCAATAGTATTCAAAACTAACTAATAAATTCTAAAAAAGCACACACATAGAAAACTGTAGAGCAGTTTGAATTTCTTAAAAGGGAGGTACAAATAGGCTTCCTTGTGAAAATCATATTTTTATATTTAAAGTAGGACTAGAAGGAGGTGAAGAAGTTAAGTAATTAATGGTGTTTTCAGTTTCATTTGTCCACCTCAATTAATTCTTATTCTTTCCTTTCTGATATTTTAATTCTAACCAGAAATTATTCAGAGGTAAATTTCAACTGAAATTACCTTGAAGTGATTTTTTAAAAAGCTAACAAATTAATTTTATTTTGCCATCTAGCCTTTTTATCATAAAATTACCAATCCTATTCACAGCTATAAGCTTAAGATATTGCTGGAATTCATTATGCATTGTGAGAGTACCTTTCAAGTAGAGTCAAGTACTCTAATTTATAAAGCCATATGTTCTCTCTTTGAATTTTTTCTCAAGTAAGATCAAAATACATATAGTTTTAAAATTAAGTTTTACTTCAAAAAGACATTAGAGTGATAACTACCTAATGTACACTCACACATACTTTTTGTTAATTATTTTTTCTGTTTAATAAAGTAGTGCAGAGAATGAGGTAGATTTAACCACTGAATTTAATAATTATAAAAATCCAGACAAATGCTCTTCTTTCAAACTGTGCCCTTTAAAATGCAAAAATCAATCACTTCCCCTCCCTCCCCCAACTTGCATGGTGCTTGGGCTTTGGTTCTTTTATGTGAAAACTTCCTTATTGTCTCATATTGAATTTGAACTTTTGTAACCAAATAAGGATCAAAAGATAGTGGAGGGAGAAGAAACACATAGTTGTAAATACATACATATCTACATACATATGTAAATAAGAACTCTCACTCCTTTTAGGTTAATGAGAATGTAAAATATTAAAATCTCTAAAATTTAAATATGTTTCTCTAATGGGAATTGATCAAGAAGGATAATATATAAGAAAAATAAGATTGTTTTTTAAAGAAGACAGAATCAAATATAGGTAATTAGGGATTAATGATTGCAGTGTAACAACAGACAGGGTATATCTAACAAACACATGATATTAAAATATTTAACATTGAGATTCAAGTTTAATTTAAAACATGTCCATGTAGATGATATGGCTTATAGAAGATGGGGCAGAAACATGAAAATGTAACCTTAGAATTTTCATGAAGGCTCTGGTTTAGAATATCCTTTGTTTAATTACCAAATATTGTTTTTATCACAGCTTTTCACTAAAATATTAATAAAAGAAGGCAAATGATGTCAATCCATAGAAATCTTTAATGTTTTAGACTATGTAGAGATAGTCCTCACAATCTGAAATAAACATATAAGAGAATTCAATGCGTAGTTGTTTTACTGTTTGATGACTTTTTTCCATAGGCAATACAATGCAAAGTTAATGCTTTAATTGTTAGCCATATGGCTGCCAAAAATGTAGACTGTCATATTACTAATCTGTGGACACTGCTTCAGTTTAGACTGCATTATTGCATATCACCCTCTCTGCATACCTAACCTGTGTTGTTATTTTTATATCCATTCAGAATTCAGAGACAGCAATGACTTAAAATGTTGTGGAAAAATAAGCTTTGGACTTGCGATTTCTAGGAATAAAATTTTAAGACAAAAAGCCCTGAGCCCAAAAGAATGTTCCTTAGAATTATGGATTCACAAGTGTTTGGCCAGTTCAAAGGGTCAGTCATTAAAACATTTGGTATAGAAAAAAATTGGAACATGAGTCCTAAAGGAACTTACTGAATGAATTTTTTGCCAGATAGTGGAAATTACTCTAGAAATTATTCACTACAAGTTTCCTTTCAGCTATAGATGAGAAAAGCACCTTTAATCAGTACTGAAATATGAGGTGACCATAACAAACACCTGAAAGATTTTAAAGCACAATAATAAATAAACATACATAGAATCCAGACCAAGGTTATAGCATCACTCCCCAGAAGCCCCCAATATATTGTTTTTTTCACCTTGGGATATTTTGGCTTTTGTACTTTCATAATACATTTATCTTGCTCCCTAGAGTTGTGATTTTATTTGAAATTGTATTGATTTACTCATCAAATTGAGAAAAAAATACTAATATAATATTACTCTTCCTAAAGATACATTTCTATTTATTTCTATGTATCAAAATCTTTTTTAAAACTGACTTTCAATGATAGGAAAATATGTATTCGATATAAAGTTTTTGCAATTCATCTTCTTATTTTTCTGTATCATATGGATTTTGCAGTTGTTAAAAAAAATAAGGATTCTGTTTGTTGGTGTATAGAGAGTGTGTGCAAGTGTGTGCATATATATTATTCAATTCATATGTTCTGATAGCACTTTTGTTTTATCACATTGCTAAATTATTAATATTATAAAACATAAGAATTGCAAGCAATGTATTAGTAACCTCAAATGAGGATACTTTATTAGTGCCTAATAAGATAACAAATGCACATATCCTTTTCCTGTCTGTAAAAATGGAGTTAATTCAATTTGTTGTTTTATATAATGGAATATAATGCAATCATAAAAAAAGTTTAAAACCATTTCATATATTGATAAGGAAGGATCTCCAAGATACATTATTAAATGAGACAGTGAAGAAGTGTAATGATATGCTATTTTGTGAAAATATTTATATAGCTTTCCCTTTGTGTATAAAATGTACCTGTGTCACCTCCAACAAGAGAGACTCAGTAACTTTCAAGCAATAGTCAGAGGGAGTCTTTTCACTCTCTTTATCTGTACTTCCTAATTTTTGAACTTGTAAATATTTTCTCTATTCAATATGTATATTCTCACAGAACTTTTATTGAAATTATCTTCAAAAATGCAAAGATGAGAAGATGATATGCTGAAATAAGGGAGAATAAAATTATGTAAAACAAATGGGTCAAGAAAAGAAAAATAGTTACAGAAGAATTGACACCTTACTAGAGCATTACAGAACAAATTAATAATGTAAGATATTATAGGAGGGACACAAAAGACACAATTTTATATTATTTTAAAAATCTGAAAAAAAAGGCAAAGAGATGGAAAAGAAAAATAACCACCATTGAAGGCAGAAACTAGAAATATAAACTACAATGTGTGGACATTCATAATTGTAACTAATTATATAAAATTTTTCCTTTTGTGTTGAAATTGACAATGCAGATTCAAAACTGAAGGTGAAAATTCATTACTTATCTCATATCTATGAGAAAGCCACCAAGAAGCTGCTAAGTGTCAGGTATTAGAGGACCACAGTTTCTTCCATTGACTTCCCAAGCCATCACCACCATCTTCTATATAGACAGGACACTGCAGTGGTGGGTGTTGGGAGAGTCAATTTGAAATTGTCTCTTTGGCCTAGTTGGGGAAGTTGTGGTTTTTGTAAAAGGAGCTTACTTTTCAGATACAATTTCAAGTCAGGTGAAGCTGGCCACTCTCAAAAAGAGCCATTTGAAGAGATTAAAGTTGGCTTGAGGAATGAAAGTCTGAAATTTCATTTCACAGCTGGAAGTCTACTTACCCAAGAGCATTGATTAGCTGCTCTTTACCTATCTGAAAGTTTGGAAGGATAATTGAAGGCTGGTAACATGATAGACTTATTTGCATTGGAATGTCCTGCTTACTTATTATCACAGCAAAGATGTACAGTTGCCCTGTGGATGTAGAGATAGTGCAGAAGGTAGCCTAATTGAGTTGTCTTACTGGTTACCTAATTCAAGAAGATGGCCTGCTTGGTGAAAGGGGAGAATAAGTGGTGGAATTAGACCTAGATTTTCTTTTTCAGGGAATTGTGCTGTTATGTGACCCTGTGGTGGCACATGAGAGAAGCAGAATTTGAATACATGATACTCAGAAGACATTGACTAACAGTGAATGTTTAGCTACAAAATCAAGCATAACAATCAAGGATGTAACAAAAACCAGTAGTAAGTGAAGTAGCATTTGCTTTTATAATTAAGACCTTGAGAAAGGAGGAATTACAGGTATTCCTGAGGCAGTCTATACACACCTCCATCCCACACTCAAAGGGATTGCATGGCAAGGAGGATCGAGAAGGGGAGACAAACCCCTCCATAACTCCAAGTCCCCAAGGTTGTAAGTGGAGCTGGGGCTTGGGAGGAGGAGAAAGATGGATTATTTTGAATAGGTCATAAATTTGGCATTTTAAAGTAGATGGAAGTTTTGTCTCTAAACATAATCAAAATGTATGCCATCTGACTAAAATAGCCCTAAGGGTCAGCAATTAACATTCTGGAGAGCATGCTTGAAAGCAGTCATTGGAGAAATATAAAACTGTTTCAAGTGTGTATCCCTACAAGTTTAGATTGCTAAATACATTAGTTACCCAAGGAAGCAATAGGAACAATTGGAGCAGAAATGGTAATACAACCATGCCTGAAGAGAATAATTCAGACTTAAAAAAAAAAAAAAAAAATCAGACATTTATACTCTTGCAAGGCTCTGGGATTTCTTTTAAAACCAGTGTGCAATAATAGAGAGATGCTTTTGTATTGTCAAAACCCACAGATGTGGACATGAACCTATATCAGGGAAACTTTGGGGGTAAGGCAAGAAGAGTTAAAAGAATGTGGGTTAAACACAGAAAACAATTTGGTAGTTACCATCTGTGGGTAATTGAATCTGTAAAATTTGACAGGACTTTATCTTGTGGTAAGAAACTGCTGAATGTATTATTAGTTGTTAAAAATTGATTGTCTAAAAATTTCAAAGATCCAAAGCTAAAAAACTTGGAAGCTAAATACCTTTGCATTCTAGATGTTACCAAACGGTGGCATATCTGGCCATATTATCTTGTCCAAAGATGCTCAGTCAGTGTATTTGAGGAAGTACGATGACTGTTCTAGGAATTATAAGTCACTGGCCCACATTCATTACGTAGGGACTCTCCTCTGGCTTTTGACCCTCTTCTTCATCATACCACTTATTGTAGATAACAAATTAAGAAAAAACTCTCAGAGAGTCAATTGTAAAGATGGAAGTTTTCATCAGGAAGAACTGTCATGAAAAGCCTTAGCTGGTATCTGTGTGAGCAATAGCTGATTGAGGGTTTTCTCTATGCTTATTTAGGGATACGAAAGAAACCATATTAGACATTTTAGGACAAAAAATAGGCATCAGGGAAAGAAAAGTATTGTTAGCAGATAAACAGCATGATATAGATATCAAATGAGCAAGGTCACCATTAGAAGCTGTAAATGATCAAGATATGCAGAGGAAGATTCAAAACACTTCTTTTGTATCAGACAGTTAGGCAGTCAGAATCCCCTGAATCTGCTCTGGATAGTTTATTAAAGAAACATGGGCCTGGAAAAGCTGCAGCCATTTTGCACCATGAAGAAGGACAGTATGAGAATGAAGCTAAAACTTAGAAAACATCTATGCAGATGACACCACCCTTATGGCAGAAAGTGAAGAGGAACTAAAAAGCCTCTTGATGAAAGTGAAAGAGGAGAGTAAAAAATTTGGCTTAAAGCTTAATGTTCAGAAATCGAAGATCATGGCATCTGGTCCCATCACTTCATGGGAAATAGATGGGGAAACAGTGGAAACAGTGTCAGACTTTATATTTTGGGGCTCCAAAATCACTGCAGATGGTGACTGCAGCCATGAAATTAAAAGACGCTTACTCCTTGGAAGGAAAGTTATGATCAATCTAGATAGCATATTCAAAAGCAAAGCCATTACTTTGCCAACAAAGGTCCATCTAGTCAAGGCTATGGTTTTTCCAGTGGTCATGTATGGATGTGAGAGTTGGACTGTGAAGAAAGCTGAGCACCAAAGAATTTATGCTTTTGAAGTGTGGTGTTGGAGAAGACTCTTGAGAGTCCCTTGGACTACAAGGAGATCCAACCAGTCCATCCTAAAGGAAATCAGTCCTGGGTGTTCATTGGAAGGACTGATGCTGAAGCTGAAACTCCAATACTTTGGCCACCTGATGCAACGAGTTGACTCATTGGGAAAGACTCTGATGCTGGGAGGGATTGAGGGTAGGAGGAGAAGGGGATGACAGAGGAAGAGATGGTTGGATGGCATCACTGATTTGATGGACATGAATTTTGGTAAATTCCGGGAGTTGGTGATGGACAGGGAGGCCTGGCGTGCTGCTGTTCATGGGGTCACAAAGAGTCGGACATGACTGAGTGACTGAACTGAACTGAACTGAAGAGAACAAAAGAAAAAAGAAAATACAGAAACCCTGCAGAACAACAACAACAACAACAACAAAAACAGCCAACAAACATAGAACCATTCCCAAAGCCGGTGGTCAGGGTGGGAAAAGTAAAGAGCCTTGAACTGTAATTTTTGACTTTGTCCTGAGTGCAAATACTCTCATTGCTGCTTTTAAGGTATCAACTTGATGTCCCTGAACGTGGAGGTGGAAACAGATGAAAACACATGGTTCTCAGTAGATGATAAGAGCTGGTTCCAGCATATCACTCCCTGAGGCTCACATTATAGGCTTTTTCAACTGAATGGGAGACTGTATTCCTGTTTTAATTAAAAAATGAAGGCCATAAGATATATCACTCAAAATTGAGGAAGTTTTAAAAGTGGTAGTGTCGCTACTATTAAATGTTTGCCTAAACTTGGACTTTCCAGTTCAAAATAAGTTGTTTGACCACCTTAAGGTACCCAGTTTGAGTTGTGTGTTGTGGTGATAATTACATAAATTATTTTCACTGATACTTAGAATTCAGTAATCCAGGTGCAACTATATTTCACCTAGTATATCTATAAATGCAGTGCAAGAAAGTAAGAGTTGAGAACTTAGTTATGAAGCTCCTAATTCATAGCTAAATAAGGAAGTCTCACAAATTGGTATTTTCATACAATGAAATACTTTCTAAAGCAAAAATTGTAACCTGATAGTCCTGTAGAGTGCTTGTCAAATCGAGTCATGTTCTCTATAGTCAACAAGGTGTTAACCAAGCTAAATATATTTATTGCTTTATCTCTGTTTGATACTTGTATTATGGGAAGATAAGAAGATATAGTATTCTTGCTTGTTATGTTTCTTGTTTTTCTCTTACTGTAGATGTACTTTCTTGCATGTTTTGTAGTTTAGGATTATGAACTAATCTTATCTTTCCAGAGATCTGTGGAAAGATAAGATTAGTCTCTATCTCTCTGTCTGTCTCTTCAGAGCCAGGTTGCTTTTGCTTCTGTTGAGTTCCAGGCATACCACTGGACTGGGGCCACATTTTATGTTGTTTTGGCTGAAGAATTTCAGACCCATGTATGTCATATGGATGTTGAATCCCAATTTTTAGGTTAACAGTTAAAAATTCTATTTCAAGATCAAAACTATAAATGCAGTATAAATTCATACACTTTTTCCCTAGGTTTTTGTTTCTAGAGAGTAGTATTAATTTCTTAAGATTCAGATATGGATTTAAAGCTATCTTGATATTTGGTAATTTGGGGCCAGGATATTTGTTTTTCAAAATATCAAAACCAGGAATACAAACATACTTAAACTGATATCAGTTAGTTCATCAATAAGTCCTAAGGGGAGGGAAAAAATTCTGAAAAGATCTCATGTGTATTATTGAACCAATTATATAAATCAAGTGACTATATTGCAATGAATAATTAAACTCAAGGGTTATCATGGTCAGTCTGGATTTATCTCGGTCTTCTCTTATAACTAAGAGAACCCTACAGATGACATAGGTATTACAACATGAGAGTAGGTAGAATGAGTAAGGGACTGTATAATACAATGCCTATTACATATTGTCTGAAAATTGTGTTTTGTTTTTGTAGTATGAAAATGAAGGAGAGAATCTTACCTACAAACAGAAAGCAAATCTGAACTACTTTCCACAGAAAGAACAAAATCAAAAAGTTCTTCATGACATTTCCAAAATCAAGATATAAAGGAATGTTGTCTACTTTGTGTTCAAATCATTATACTAAGCAATATACCAAATAATATGCCCAGAAAATATTTATTTGTGAGTGCATAGAAAGTTATCACCATATAAACAAACACTCAGAAAGAAAAGGCATCTATATAGTGATTCTTGAACAAATATTTCAGATGAAGACTATACAACAATGATTGATTAATTAACATATTCTAAGATATAGAATAAATAATAATGTTATTATAGAATACATGCAGAGAACTTCAAACATTTATGCAAAGAAATATAAATTGTAAAGATAATTATAAAACAGCCTTAAAATGCAATTCACTAAAATACTTAACAATTATTGAACTAGATTTAAAATCTAGCAGTATTAATACAATGCAAACTCAGCCTGACAAAGGATTTGGAATAGGATAAAATAAATTGTACCAATGTACTTATGCTACATAAGGCCCATGACCTGGCAGTGGTCAACTAATACAGACAGTAGCATTATTGTTTAAGGCAGTAATTAGTGTGATAATCCCTGCAAGAACCACTGGCAATGTGACAAAAAGTCTAGAACATGATGCAATTTAACTCAAATTACATTTCAGGTAGTATTATGGTCTAAGGATAAATATTCAAATATTAAAGACTGTTGAACAAACTATGGTATTCTTATACAATTAAATAAACATAAAGAAATGATATTTTGACACATTTTTGTTCCCTGAAAATATGGTTGGATTATAAAATGAGAAGAGGTAATCTCTCTAGTGAAGCTGAATCTGGAAAAGAACCATGGGAAACTACATGCTGCTCTTACAGATTCTGCTCAGAACAGATACATGTCACATCAGCTCATATTCCATTATCCTCTCCCAGAGACAGGCAACAAATGTTTGAACAATCACAAACATCATACCAGCAAAAGTCTTACATAATAAAAGTAATACATTATAAATCATGCTTTGACTTCTATATAATTGTTATCCCATTTAAAAAATAAGATTGCTATGATGGAAAGCATTTTAAGATAGCCTTCAAAATTCCAACCCACTGCATGTATGAGCCCTGCATAATTCCTACATCTGGATATGTGAGTGCAATTTGTGGATATGATAAAATATGACGACTATGATTGCTCAATTGACTTTGAGTGAATTAGAGAAGATTAACCAGAATGAGCCTGTGCTAACAAGAACCCTTAAAAGAGATTAAAGAAATATGAAGGGAGAGAAATTTTATTGCTAGCCCTGAAGTAACAAAGTTCTTTGTCATACAGAAGGCCACATCAGAGTTAGAGGCATCCTATAGGAACTGATAACAGCCTTTGGTTGATAGCCAGGAAAGAGAGGGAAGATCTCAGTCCTATAACCACAAGGAACTTAATTCTGTCAACAACCAATATGCCTAGAAGAGGACTCTGAGCCTCAAATAAGACTGCAGACCAATTATCACTTTGACTACACCTTTGTGAGACCCTGAGCAGAGAAACCAACCAATAATATATGTAACCAGATGCATGATTCACAGAAACTATAGATGATAAATGGGATTGCTTTAGGCCACCAAGTTTGTAGCATTTACCCAGAAATAATATGTGCTTGCTTATTGGAAGGATATCTATGACAAACCTAGAAAGTGTATTAAAAAGCAGAAACGTCACTTTGCCAACAAAGACCCATATAGTCAAAGCTATGGTTTTTCCAGTAGTCATGTACAGATGTGAGTTGAACCTTAAAGAATGCTGAACACCAAAGAATTGATGCTTTTGAACCGTGATGGTGGAGAAGACTCTTCAGAGTCCCTTGGACAGCACAGAGATCCAACCAGTCCATCCTAAAGGAGACCAGTCCTGGGTGTTCATTGGAAGGAATGATGCTGAAGCTCCAATACTTTGGCCACCTGATGTGAAAAGCCAACTCATTGGAAAATATCCTGATGATGGAAAAGATTGAGGGCAGGAGAAGGGGAAGAAAAAATGAGATGGTTGGATGGCATCACCAACTCAATGCGCATGAGTTTTAGCAAACTCGGAGATATAAAGGACAGGGAAGCCTGGCATTGCTGCAGTCCACGGAGTCACAAAGAGTCAGACAAGACTTAGTGACTGAAAAACAGCAACAACAAATGATTATCACAAAGACATATAATGGTAATAATTCTAAGAGGAGTAACAATACCAATGACAAACATCATATCTCTTTATTTTGCTTACATGATGCTGTTGTTTGACTTCTACTGTAGTATGTGCAAATATGCTGTTTGATTCACAACAATTAAATCATACATACTGATTTCTTTCCTAAATAATATAGAGGGCCTGTGAATTGAAAAACAAAAAAGCTGTGAGTTTATTTTACTAACACCTTTGGCAAATTTACCCACATTTTGTTTTATTCTTCCTTTTAATTAAGACTGTTATTTTTGAAAATCCATTTTGCACTTGCTAAATAATTCAACTCTTTTTATCTTTTAATGTTAGAATAATAATAAAACTGTCCTGAGTAGAATTAGCTATGCACATTTTTTATTTATACTGTATCTTTCATTTACATATAGTTAACAATACTCAATACTAGTAATTTTATTACGTACACACAAAAGATTTTCAACTTCTATTTAGTAAGGAAAAAGTTGGAATGAGCATCGCCCCACACTGACAGTAAGAGAAAAATATCTGTGAAATCATAACTTTTCTTTAATCCATCAATGGCCTCAGGTCACAGGCCAGTCAGCCTGAAATCTAAGAAAGGACAAGTGCTTTCAAAGCAAGAGTGGAAATAAGACAAAAAGCAAGAGGAAGATAGGACTGCCATATAAGTAGTGAAATTCAACTAAATTTTTCAACAAATTGCTAAAGGCTGATCACTGCAGATGGTGACTGCAGCCATGAAATTAAGAGACGCTTACTCCTTGGAAGGAAAGTTATGACCAACCTAGATAGCATATTGAAAAGCAGAGACATTACTTTGCCAACAAAAGTCCGTCTAGTCAAGGCTATGGTTTTTCCTGTGGTCATGTATGGATGTGAGAGTTGGACTGTGAAGAAAGCTGAGCGCTAAAGAATTGATGCTTTTGAAGTGTGGTGTTGGAGAAGACTCTTGAGAGTCCCTTGGACTGCAAGGAGATCCAACCAGTCCATTCTGAAGGAGATCAGCCCTGGGATTTCTTTGGAAGATATGATGCTAAAGTTGAAACTCCAGTACTTTGGCCACCTCATGTGAAGAGTTGACTCATTGGAAAAGACTCTGATGCTGGGAGGGATTGGGGGCAGGAGGAGAAGGGGACGACAGAGGATGAGATGGCTGGATGGCATCACTGACTAGATGGCTGTGAGTCTGAGTGAACTCTGGGAGTTGGTGATGGACAGGGAGGCCTGGTGTGCTGCGATTCATGGGGTCACAAAGAGTGGGACATGACTGAGCAACTGGACTGAACTGAACTGAACTGAGTGTATCATCCCATGGACAGAGGAGCCTGGTGGGCTTCAGTCCATGGGGTCGCAAAGAGTCGGACACGACTGAGCGACCTTGCTTTCACTTTTCACTTTCATGCATTGCAGAAGGAAATGGCAACCCACACCAGTGCTCTTGCCTGGAGAATCCCAGGCACGGGGGAGCCTGGTGGGCTGCCGTCTATGGGGTCGCACAGAGTCAGACATGACTGAAGTGACTTAGCAGCAGCAGAGTGTATCATTAGAACGAGTTTTGATGCCTTGGTTGCCACAGACTCAAGAGGAGCATGCATCTAATTGTAGCTTCTTTTCCACAGTCATTTAGAATTTGCTTATAAGAAAGACTGAAGGTAAACAAGATACAAGAAAACGCTTCCATTTCTGAATTATATAGTCATGCAAGAGGTGTGCAGCAGCAGTCATAGAAAAGGCACAAAGCCCTGCCTGATACTTTTCATCTTTGAAACTAAAGACTTAAGAAAGAGTTGGAGAACAGCAAACTGACACATGCAGAGCAAGGGAATACTCACCATGGACAGAAAAGGAATGGACCCCTAGTACTTAGGGAGGAACAGGAAACCATACTGAGCCCAGGCATATAGGAGATATTCCATCACTGGGGAAGGGAAAGGATTGATGAAAAGCTCCTCACTGCTGAGACCCAGTGGCTGTTTAAGACTGAGACTCTATAAGATAACAAAGGATACCCTCTCCCATTACCTTACCAAGCTAGCAAGCATAGAGTAAAGAGTGAGAAAATAACACTGGGAGAGAGGCTAGAGAGTGAAAAGAGACCCCTTCTAAGGAAAAGATATATAGGAAGATGTAAAACTTACTGGAAAACAAGTCTTCAGCCTGAGCATAAGGAAACACTGAGAATATTTTAATCGGAAGTATGGAAATGAAACTAACAACACCACAATAAAACAGAAACGCACTTAGACTCTCACATACTGATGGCTTAACAGAAGAAAAGTAATAACAGTTTTCAAGAAAAACACTGTTTACCTTTGTTTCAAGTACCCTTCACCTGGTGTCTTCTTTTCAGCTAAAAATTAAGAAGCAAAAATGTACATACACACCCAGAAGATGAAAATGCTGTCCAAAGAGATCAAACAATTCACAGGACAAAGCCACATGTAACCCAGATTTTGGAAATATCTGAGAGAAAATTTAAAACTACGATTAATATGTTAAAAGCTCTGTGTGAACTGATGGTGGATTTCAAGCAGAGAGGGAACCCTTAAGGAATAGTGGAGTTGAAATGTTGAAAAAGAGTGGTGCATTAACAGAGAAGAGTAACTTTGATGTATTCACCAGTAGACCTCAAAGAGCCAAGGAGAGAATCACTGAATTTAAAGGTAGCTCCATAGGGGAATTCCCTGGTGGTCCAGTGGTTAGGACTCTGAGCTCTCAACCCCTTGTTGGGGAACTATTAATAAGATCCCACAAGCTGCACAGTGCAGCTAAAGTAAAAAAAATAAAGATAGGTCAATATATACTACCAAAACTGAAAAAGAGAAATAAGAGTTAAACAAATGAAAAACACAAAAATTAGAGGGCTCATGGACTGCAGAATGAATCTTAATAACCTAACAAGTGTGTGTTTCAATTCCCAGAAAGACAGAAAAATCCAGGAAAAGGAGATAATGAATGGGCAGACGAAAACATTGAGCAGATAATGGCTGGAGTTTTCCAAACAACACAACATCAGCCACACAAACTCAAAAAGGTCAGAGAAAACCAAACTGGATAAATACCAACAGAACACATACAGACACACATGTTGACACTTACTATATATTAAGTACTTAAAATCTAAATTAACAATACTTATATATTGAAGGAGGATAGAAAAAAGCTGCATCACAGAGAAAAACAATAAGAATCATAATTATAAAAATCGCATCCAAAATAAAAGAGAAGTTTACAAATGTCTTATTACCTAAAAGTTATGTTAGTTAAATAGGACTTCCCTGGTAGCTCAGACGATAAAGCGTCTGTCTACAATGCGGGAGACCCAGGTTCAAGCCCTGGGTTGGGAAGAAGGAAATGGCAACCACTCCAGTACTCTTGCCTGGAAAATCCCATGGACAGAGGAGCCTGGTAGGCTATGGGGTCGCAAAGGGTTGGACATGACTGAGTGATTTCACTCACTTCACTACGTTAGTTAAATAAATCTTACAGTTTTTCTAAAAAGTACAAATTCCTCAAAAGAGAGATTTATAATCATATTTTTCTGAATGTTAAATTACCTTCAATGATTTAAGTAGTTAGTGGAAATTGAGCCTGTATCAGAGAGAAGGTAGTATACCTGCTAGGAAAATATAAATCTGCATAATCTGTTACTAGCATATTTTCTTTTAACTTTATTAAAACCAATCTTTAATATGTACTCTATGATATGTTCAAGAAGCAATTACTCATAATATCATATAAAATTCATAAAATAGCAGATTACACTGATAGCATAAATTCTGTATACAAATTAAAGATTGAAGCTTAATTAAGCTTTAAAAGATACAACAGGGACACAGCCTCCAACTCTGGCAAACAAAGGATTCAATTCCTTTGAATTTTACCTCTAAAATAGTAATTCTGCTCCCCTTCTGTTTTTCTAGGACTTCCCTGGTGGCTCAGACGGTTAAGCGTCTGTCTACAATGTGGGAGACCTGGGTTTGATCCCTGGGTCAGGAAGATTCCCCTGGAGAAGGAAATGGCAATCCACTCCAGTACTATTGCCTGAAAAATCCCATGGACAGAGGAGCCTGGTAGGCTACAGTCCATGGGGTCTCAAAGAGTCAGACATGACTGAGTAACTTTACTTCACTCTGTTTGTCTAACATTCTATGAAAAAAATTATCTTTTTAAGTTTAAATGTGTACCTTAGGGTAAATGCATTATTGTAGGCAATCTCAAGGAACATTTTTTCCTTTTCTTAAAGTTATTTGTTAGCTGAAATATGGTTGAGTTATATTAGATTTAGGTATATGCTGTAACAATTCAGTATTTTTGCAGATTGTGCTCCATTATGAAATATTACAAGATAATGGCTGTAATTCCTTATGTATACAATAGATCCTTATTGCTTATCTACCATATATGTAGTGGTTTATATCTATTAATCCTATGCTTCTAATTTGTCCTTCATCCCTTCCTTCTCCCTTTTGGTAATATTAACATATCTGTGTAGCATTTTGGACAATATTTTCTACTAACGTTTCCAAATTTGTACAGATAACAACCACAAAAACAGTTCCAAAAATAATTTTCAAAGAGACAGACATCCTAAATTTGTACAACTTTGAATCTCTTCACATTAGGATGTTATGGACGTGGCTGCCCATGTTTAGAAGGGGAACTAGTCTTTTCTGGATTTAAGATGGCCAATGCATGTGTGTGTTATCAGATAAAATAGACTCTAGAGCACAGGAGGATTCTGTAGAAGTATAAAGAGGGCCTCGGATATAGTATAACTTACTTTGTTTGTTCACATTACTTACTTAAAATTTTGTGGTTCCCAATAGAGCCTATCCTCAATAACCAATGTAGAATAACCACCACAGATATAAAAAAGGAGTCCTATTCCCATTATGTCATAGATATTTGCATATTAAAATCTCCCACTAATGATGCTGTTTTTATTACATGATAAAACACATATTATAGTTTTAAGTATACTATTTACTTTCCAAAATAATAGAACATTTATTATAATTTTTAATGAAGAAAAAGATATATTTAAAAACAATAGAAATTGATGAATGATGCTTCTCAAATTTCAATACTGTATGCACTTTGAAAACATTTTCCATATTTTAAAACTTAACTTTCTATTACCTTTGTAAATGTACTACAACCTTAAATTATTTTAAAGGTGAATAATGCATGAAGCATAAACTTATCTGACAATATCAAACATTCAAAACTTTGTAAAAGATGTGTTATCATATCCAAAAATAAAAAATCTTTCAACAATATAATTTATTAAAAAAGCAGTATGTAAAACTTGATCAGTTCAGTTCAGTCACTCAGTCGTGTCAGACTCTTTGCAACCCCCATGAACTGTAGCACGCCAGGCCTTCCTGTCCATCACCAAACCCGGAGTTCACTCAAACTCACATCCATCGAGTCGGTGATGCCATCCAGCCATCTCATCCTCTGTCGTCCCCTTCTACTCCTGCCCCAATCCCTCCCAGCATCAGAGTCTTTTCTAATGAGTCAACTCTTTGAACGAGGTGGCCAAAGTACTGGAGTTTCAGCTTTAGCATCATTCCTTCCAAAGAACACCCAGGACTGATCTCCTTCAGAATGGACTGGTTGGATCTCCTTGCAGTCCAAGGGACTCTCAAGAGTCTTCTCCAACACCACAGTTCAAAAGCATCAATTCTTTGGTGCTCAGCCTTCTTCAACAGTCCAACTCTCATATCCATACATGACCACTGGAAAAACCATAGCCTTGACGAGATGGACCTTTGTTGGCAAAGTAATGGCTCTGCTTTTGAATATGCTATCTAGGTTGGTCATAACTTTCCTTCCAAGGAGTAAGCCTCTTTTAATTTCATGGCTGCAGTCACCATCTGCAGTGATTTTGGAGCCCAGAAAAATAAAGTCTGACACTGTTTCCACTGTTTCCCCATCTATTTCCCATGAAGTTGATGGGACCAGATGCCATGATCTTCGTTTTCTGAATGTTGAGCTTTAAGCCAAATTTTTCACTCTCCTCTTTCACTTTCATCACTTTCTGCCATAAGGGTGGTGTCATCTGCATATCGGAGGTTATTGATATTTCTCCCGACAATCTTGATTCCAGTTTGTGTTACTTCCAGCGCAGCGTTTCTCATGATGTACTCTGCATAGAAGTTAAATAAGCAGGGTGACAATATACAGGCTTGACCTACTCCTTTTCCTATTTGGAACCAGTCTGTTGTTCCATGTCCAGTTCTAACTGTTTCTTCCTCACCTGCATACAAATTTCTCAAGAGGCAGGTCAGGTGGTGTGGTCTTCCCATCTCTTTCAGAATTCTCCACAGTTTATTGTGATCCACACAGTAAAAGGCTTTGGCATAGTCATAAAGCAGAAATAGATGTTTTTCTGAAACTCTCTTTCTTTTTTGATGATCCAGCAGATGGTGGCAATTTGATCTCTGGTTTCTGCATTTTCTAAAACCAGCTTTAACATCCGGAAGTTCATGGTTCATGTATTGCTGAAGCCTGGCTTGGAGAATTTTGAGCATGACGTTACTAGCGTGTGAGATAAGTGCAATTGTGCAGTAGTTTGAGCATTCTTTGGTATTGCCTTTCTTTGGGATTGGAATGAAAACTGACCTTTTCCAGTCCTGTGGCCACTGGTGAATTTTTCAAATTTTCTGGCATATAGAGTGCAGCACTTTCACAGCATCATCTTCCAGGATTTGAAATAGCTCAACTGGCATTCCATCACCTCCACTAGCTTTGTTCGTAGTGATGCTTTCTAAGGCCCACTTGACTTAACATTCCAGGATGTCTGGCTCTAGGTGAGTGATCACACCATCGTGATTATGTGGGTCATGAAGATCTCTTTTGTACAGTTCTTCTGTGTATTCTTGCCACATCTTCTTAATATGTTCTGCTTCTGTTAGGTCCATACCATTTCTGTCGTTTATCGAGCCTATCTTTGTATGAAATGTTTCCTTGGTATCTCTGATTTTCTTGAAGAGATCGCTAATCTTTCCCATTCTGTTGTTTTCCTCTGTTTATTTGCATTGATAGCTGAGGAAGGCTTTCTTATATCTCCTTGCTATTTTTGGAACTCTGCATTCAGATGCTTATATCTTTCCTTTTCTCCTTTGCTTTTCACTTCTCTTCTTTTCACAGCTATTTGTAAAGGGCGGTGGCCGGGAGGATCTACCCCACATCTGAGGTCAGGGGCAGTGGCCGAGAGGAGCAACCCCATGTCAAAGGAGTGGTGGCTGCCCGGGTGCAGGAGGGACGAGAGGAGCTGCTCCACGTTCAAGGTCAGGAGGGGCAGAGGTGAGAAAGTACCCCTCGTCCAAGGTAAGGGGCTTTGCTGGAGCAGCCGTGAGGAGATACCCCATGTTCCAGGTAAGAGAAACCCAAGTAAGATGGTAGATATTGCGAGAGGCCATCAGAGCGCAGACACACTGAAAACATAATCACAGAAAACTAGTCAATCTAATCACAGTAGGACCACAGCCTTGTCTAACTCAATGAAACTAAGCCATGCCCGTGGGGCAACCCAAGATGGGCAGGTCATGGTGGAGAGGTCTAACAGAATGTGGTCCACTGGAGAAGGGAATGGCAAACCACTTCAGTATTCTTGCCTTGAGAACCCCATGAACAGTATGAAAAGGCAAAATGATAGGATACTGAAAGAGGAACTCCCCAGGTTGGTAGGTGCCCAATATGCTACTGGAAATCAGTGGAGAAATAACTCCAGAAAGAATGAAGGGATGGAGCCAAAACTCATATCCCAGTTGTGGATATGACTGGTGATAGAAGCAAGGTCTGATACTGTAAAGAGCAATATTGTGTAGGAACCTGGAATGTTAGGTCCATGAATCAAGGCAAATTGGAAGTGGTCAAACAAGAGATGGCAAGAGTGAACATCGACATTCTAGGAATCAGTGAACTAAAATGGACTGATTTAACTCAGATGACCATTGTATCTACTACTGTGAACAGGAATACCTTAGAAGAAACGGAGTAGCCATCATGGTCAACAAAAGAGTCCAAAATGCATTACTTGGATGAAATCAAAAATGACAGAATGATCTCTGTTCGTTTCCAAGGCAAACCATTCAATATCACAGTAATCCAAGTCTATGCCCCAACCAGTAACTGAAGAAGCTGAAGTTGAATGGTTCTATGAAGACCTACAAGACCTTTTAGAACTAACACCCTAAAAAGATGTCCTTTTCATGATAGTAGACTGGAATGCAAAAGTAGGAAGTCAAGAAACAGCTGGAGTAACAGGCAAATTTGGCCTTGGAGTATGGAATGAAGCAGGGCAAAGGCTAATAGAGTTTTGCCAAGAGAACGCACTGGTCATAACAAACATCCTCTTCCAACAACACAAGAGAAAACTCTACATATGGACATCACTAGATGGGCAACACCGAAATCAGATTGATTATATTCTTTGCAGCCAAAGACTGAGAAGCTCTATACAGTCAACAAAAAGAAGAGCAGGAGCTGACTGTGGCTCAGATCATGAGCTCCTTATTGCCAAATTCAGACTTAAATTGAAGAAAGTAGGGAAAACCACTAGACCATTCATGTATGACCTAAATAAAATCCCTTATGATTATACAGTGGAAGTGTGAAGGAGATTTAAAGGACTCTATCTGATAGATAGAGTGCCTGATGAACTATGGATGGTGGTTCGTGACATTTTACAGGAGACAGGGATCAAGATCATCCCCATGGAAAAGAAATGCAGAAAAGCAAAATGGCTGTCTGGGGAGGGCTTACAAATAAAACTAGATAGAATATCATATATACAATTAATATTTTATAATATTTGATGCTATGTGTAAGTTACTATAAAATTTTTTCTTAGATGTTAATTGAAATCATCATAAGAACTCTGAAGGGAAGGAATTATTATACCCATTTTACAGAGAAAGTAACCAATACTTCATGAGACTTGGAAACTTTTCCATGTCACCCAAGATACAAAAGATTATATGTACAAATAAAAAACCTTTAAAAATGCAAATGTATTGCAAAGATATCAGAGAACCTGGGAGCTATCACAATAAAATATAAAATATTAAATTATATAAATGGAATATCATACATACAAGTATATAGTTAGAAGAGCAGCAGCTTATGCTGTAGATTCAAAAACATCCTTCTTCTGATCTCTGTTTAATCCCATACTAATTATATCTTAATGTGATGGACTTCTGGATGATTTTCATTATCCTTTTGTATGCTCTTAGAGTATTTTTTTCACCAATTGTTTTTTTTGTTTGTTTGTTTTGTTTTGTTGGAATTTTTATTTATTTTATTTTATTAAAACTTTGCAATGAGCATGTGTTACTATATGTGATCATTAAAATAAGCATGCTTAAAAAATATCATATGCATCATGATTTACTTGTCTCTAATTCATCATAACTGTCAGACTTGGATTACTATTAATTTTAGAATCACTTTTTAGCCTCCGAATTGAAAACAAAAATTAAAAAAACAAATCCTTAAGTGTGCCATGCTCTGAATACAATTAAGTAAATGCTGGTTAGAAAATCATGATCACATATGGGACCAAATAACTGAATTTCAGTGAACTATTTTCATTAACTTTCAGGCTGTAACTGTGGCATTGGCTAGCTATGCCATGTGATTCCATTCGAAATATGTCTGCAGGAAGAGACCTTGATGCCTCAGTCCTCAGAAAACACTTCTAAAAAGCCTACTCAAAGCTTTAGCACTTATCTGTAAGTTAATAGTAACATATCATTCTGAAAACGACAAGAATAGCTATCATTTTGATCAATTTCAAAATTTATTTAAAAACTAATTGTTGTACATTAAAAAAAAATAAATATTTGGATTCTCAAGAGATACCACACTTTACATCATCATCACCATTGTTGTTATTAGTTACTGTAGATGAAACCAGTGAAATATAAAATAGAAAATATCCAGAATCCTCAGTGAAGAGTAGTCTTTCAGCCAAGAGCAGGTAAGAACATCTGCCAGTTTCACAATATTATTTCACAACAGTTTCAAGGTAGGTATAAATTCAGGCTTAGGGACATGAAAATGTTGGTAAATATCTTGAGTTTTGCCTTGTTTTTAGTAGTTATCTTGTTCCAGATTGTGTGTCATTCCTTCCTTAGGGATCTGCCTTGGCCTTGCTCTTGTCCCATGCACAGTAGGGGCAGCGAAGTAAAAAGCTGAAGCTATTATGCAACGTGTACTATAATGTGAGTCTTGTGTGAAGAGGCAAAGGGACCCAAAGGAGTTACACCTTAACAATCAAACAAAAGTCCACTTGTATTTAAGATTCCCAAGAGGTTTCCTAACTCTTGATTTCCCCAAAGATTGCTGGTTTTTCTCTTCTGCTGATTCTGAGCTAAATGTGCCATTCCTTTTCCTACCAGGTTAGTCTGTTTCTATTGCTTGCAAATACATTTTCTGAACTAATTCATTTTCCACCATTCATACATACAAACAAAATAAACTCTCTCACACACAAACTGAACAGGATTTTCTCTGGGTAACATGAACTATTAAAAAGCATTATTTAAAATCACTGTATATAGTATAGATTAAAACAATTGTGTTGCCATGTGATATAGTAGAGATTGAGTTAGACATCTAGTAGAAAATCTATTAGTATGTAGGTCTCAAAGAGACAACGAGTACTACAGACTGATATTTGAACTCTGTCAAATTTTAGCTATTGTTGCATTGTAATTTCTGGCCAGTTAGCTCATATTTCTATAAAATCTTTATTTTTGAAAAATGCCAATTACATGATTAAACTTCTGAATGTAATAAAATGTAGACAAAATACACAATAAGTTTTTGGACACCTTGATCTCTCAGCAATTCAGAGGCTTTCTCTCTTTTTAGATTTTCTCTGACAAACTTCCTTTGACTATTGGCTTTTAAGAACTTTGTCTTGAGTGAACACGCTGCGGTACCAGATATTTCAACATAAATCCCTTACAATAATATCTACAATAATTATATTTTTAGTCTTCTGCAAGCAAATGAGGCTTTAATGCTTACAAAAGAAGTCAAGATTTTATTACTGAGCCATTTTCAACTCATTTTCAACTCATTTGGATCTCACCTGTGATAGTAAAAGACTTTTTAAATAAAAATTATTTCTATATTCCTTATTCAGTATAGAATTCTAACTTAAAAAGAGATTTCTCCTGAATTATTCTGATACAAATGGAAGGCTTATAGTATAAATTTTTTTTAAATTTTATTTTATTTTTACACTTTACATAATTGTATTAGTTTTGCCAAATATCAAAATGAATCCACCACAGGTATACATGTGTTCCCCACCCTGAACCCTCCTCCCTCCTCCCTCCCCATACCATCCCTCTGGGTCGTCCCAGTGTACTAGCCCCAAGCATCCAGTATCGTGCATGTGTCTCTTTTGTTGTCTCATACACAGGGTTATTGTTACCATCTTTCTAAATTCCATATATATGTGTTAGTATACTGTATTGGTGTTTTTCTTTCTGGCTTACTTCACTCTGTATAATAGGCTCCAGTTTCATCCACCTCATTAGAACTGATTCAAATGTATTCTTTTTAATGGCTGAGTAATACTCCATTGTGTATATGTACCACCACTTTCTTATCCATTCATCTGCTGATGGACATCTAGGTTGCTTCCATGTCCTGGCTATTATAAACAGTGCTGCGATGAACATTGGGGTACACATGTCTCTTTCCCTTCTGGTTTCCTCAGTGTGTATGCCCAGCAGTGGGATTGCTGGATCATAAGGCAGTTCTATTTCCAGTTTTTTAAGGAATCTCCATACTGTTCTCCATAGTGGCTGTACTAGTTTGCATTCCCACCAACAGTGTAAGAGGGTTCCCTTTCCTCCACACCCTCTCCAGCATTTATTACTTGTAGACTTTTGGATCACAGCCATTCTGTGTGAAATGGTACCTCATAGTGGTTTTGATTTGCATTTCTCTGATAATGAGTGATGTTGAGCATCTTTTCATGCGTTTGTTAGCCATCTGTATGTCTTCTTTGGAGAAATGTCTATTTAGTTCTTTGGCCCATTTTTTGATTGGGTCATTTATTTTTCTGGAGTTGAGCTGTAGGAGTTGCTTGTATATTTTTGAGATTAGTTGTTTGTCAGTTGCTTCATTTGCTATTATTTTCTCCCATTCTGAAGGCTGTCTTTTCACCTTGCTAATAGTTTCCTTTGATGTGCAGAAGCTTTTAAGTTTAATTAGGTCCCATTTGTTTAAAGACATATCTATATTCAATTCATGATTTATATAAGTTTGATTTTGTGAAGTTTATTAAATAGAATTCAGTATTTTTTAAAAAATTCAATAATTTAAAAAATAAAAAATTGTTTTCACTTATCCTTATTCAATAAATCACAAATAGTACAGTCATTTTATCAGCAATATTATATGCATACTAAAATGTATTACTAAATTGCAAGCTTATTAAATAACTTGCTTTAATTATCTAAGCACATATATATCAGAAAATATGGTGATAACATTACTAATTCATAATTCCTACCTATGAAATTATTGCTTCCTATTGAAGAGGTACTCCATGTAAGCATGAAAATTCATAGCTCTCTGGATATTTGCTAATTTTGTTTTTTCTTAGAAGTGTTTTTTAATAAAACATCTTAGTTAAAATGATATTTTTTTAAATATTTTAAATAAATACTGACTATAAAAATTAGCCATTCATATTTTAAACTTTTTGAATAGTATTAACAACATGAAAACACTTGATCAATTAATTAAAATATTTAAGAAAAATTAAGTACTAAAACAGTTCTTTGAAGGAAGATGGTATCAAGAAAGCATATATAAGCATATATATGGAATTAGACTGTGTCTGTTTATTTTTTAAGCAAGTTGGTATAAGCAACTTGTGTGTGTGTGTGTGTGTGTGTATGGACGGGGTAGTGAAATAGTATATGAAAAAATGTATTGCCCTTAAGGAAGTAAATATTAACATGATTGACAAGACAAGAACACATCCTACACCTCATAGTGAAAGTGAAGTGAAGTCACTCAGTTGTGTCCAGCTCTTTGTGACCCTATGGACTGTAGCCCACCAGGCTCCTCCATCCAGGGGATTTTCTAGGCAAGAGTACTGGAGTGGGGTGTCATTTCCTTCTCCAGGGCATCTTCCCGACCCAGGGATTGATCCTGGGTCTCCCTCATTGCGGGCAGATGCTTTACCATCTGAGCTACCATAGTAGCGCATGCTAATATATCACAGAATATACTATTTTACAAAAGTTATCTCAGAAACAAACAAATTTGTCAGTCCTTGATTCATGATGTAGCGTCGTCATAGTTCTATGCATAGCCATGTTATATCCTATCTTTTAAATCTGATTAATGTATTCATTCATTTGTAATAATGTAATGAATACTTCTGAACTCAAGATTCAAACAAAAGCTGCTATTATTACCAGTCTCTTGTGTTAACCTGTGCTTTCCCCCTAAATTCCACCTACCTAATGCGATTTAACTTCTGTCCTGAATTATCTTAGTATTTGTTTCCCTTATTTATGTGTAATATTTGAGTATCTATCATCTATTTACTTTCCATCTGATTAAAGATTATATTATTTAGTTTTGCTAGCAATTGGACAGGATTCAAATAATTTCATATTTTGTGTAATCATTTGTGATTTACTTTTTGCTTTCAATCTTATATTACAAAGTTCAATCTATCTATCTAATTTTATTTTATTGTGATAAGAATACTTGAAATCTACCCTCCTAACAGGTTTTTAAGTACGCAACACATTATTATTGACTATAAGTAGAATATTATACATCAGATTTCCAGAACTTATTGTCTTATTCAACCGATTTGTATATTTTACATGCTGTTAGCTTATAACATCATTGCTATACATGGTTTGCTGGGTGAATATACTACCACATATTTGTTTATTCTCATGTCAGTTATACTTTGTTTGGTTTCCATTTTTTCAGTTACAAATTGTGTTGACAAAAGCACATTCACAAAGATCATAATGCATGCATGTGCAGTTATGTCTCTAGGTATCTGTAAGCAGAAGCTGTTGAGTCACGTGGCAGGAAATATTGCAATGGTATGATGACAATGACACATTGCCTTCCATAATGGTCATAGAAAGAGATCTCATTGATTCACATTCTAACATTGAGTATTTTCAGATTATTGAATTTTGACAAATGTAATGGATGTAAGATGTTTTATTGTTGTAGATCCATTGTCCTTATTATGAAAATATGAAGGTAGAATAATTGATGCTTTTTTTCTTTCTTGTGATGACAGTTCATGTTTTTGTCCATTGTTCTATTAGTATGATAACAGTCTGATATTCTTGATATGAATTATTTGTAGGTTATATGTTTGAAAAATGTTCGTGAGTAGTTTATACTTTGGTGTGACAATATATTTTATAAATACATAACAGAAGTACTACTAATAAAAATTAGATAAATTGATTCCATGAGAATGATAAATTCTGTTTACCAAATCACTTAAAATAAGTAAAATGTAAAAATGAGAAGATAAGCTACAAACTAGGAGATGATATTTTCCAGATATGCAATTAACAAAGCAAGTATATTAAGACTATTAGAGACTCCCTGAAGTATCTTTAATGGGGGTTGGGAAAGTTAAGTGTAAGAGCCTTTAGGTAAATTAAAGAAAGTTAAATGGAAGAAAAACAGAACTGATGTGACACATTAAAATTCTTTACCACAGATTGAGTTAATGATACACTTATGGGATATAAGGCTCACATTATTACTATTGTGTATGGGAAGTAAAAACAAAGAAAGGGTGGAGTGGATACCTGTTGATGGAATTTACAGATAATGCAATGAAAGGAAGAGAAGATGGTTTTAGAGAGAAGAGAATAGGTTTAATTTTAGATTCAATGATTTTTCTACAGACTATAGGGCAATTTAGTGAACATGCTGGATCATATTTTGATAAGATGGAATTTACTATTGATATGTGGGCTGCTATATAGGTATAAGTAAATTTATGGTAGTTGTATAGATTGCCAAGGGTAACTAAAGTGAATGTTTATGATAAGAGCAGAAGGACAGACAAACAAATGTGGGTAAGGACATTGAGGAACAAAAGATATTTCTCAGCTGACAAATGAAATGATAGTGGAACTCGTGGAAATAGTTGGAGAGAAAGCAGGGAAAATATTAGAAAAGTCAAAGGGATAATATAAAAGAAAGCTGTGTCCCAGTCTTGTCCCATTCTTTGCAACCCCATGGAGTGTAGCCCACCAGGCTCTTCTGTCCATGGAATTTTCCAGGCAAGAGTACTGGAGTGGGTTGCCATTTCCTCATTAGCAAATAATCAGCAGGATCACCAGTGTGAAAACTTGGGATTTTTTCACTTGGGTGTTTTTACACTAGTTTAGCCATGGATAGGGAGTTTGTACCCTTGATAAAACCACCTGCAGTTTCAGTTGATTAAGGGTCTACTCATGCTTGGAGGTAAAAAGAGCATAATCATTTCACCTTTTTAAGTCGTTAAAATAGTAAATGTGCAAAATATATTAAGCCTTTTATCAGAGAAATGTGAAAAAATACAGTTCTCCTACTTTCAATTTTTCCTGAATTTATTTCATATAAATTATTAATTCTAATTCTTTAAAGGTATTTTAATATAGGTAAGCATGATGATGGTGATTTCAAAAGCACATAACATTATTTTAATAATACATCATATGCATAAATAACTAATGCAGTGTAAATATCTTAGCTGAATCTTTTTCTCTGCTTGCTTAGAACTCTTTATGTAGTTAGGTAGCAAACAGAAAGAATAGACAATCTATTATTTAAGAAACTGTGAAATCCCAGCATTTCGAGATTCTCATTTAAATTCATAGAAAAAAATAGCAGCTATTTATAGTTTCAGATAGAAGAAGTAATAACTTCAAAGGTTTAGCCAAATTTGTTTGGATTATTCTGCAACCCTATTTTATTACTTGAGAATGAATACAGAATAATGATATTGAGATTTGTTTATTCATTCAGCAAATATTTACTAAGCACCCACTTGTGTTCTGAGTACTATTTTAGTTCCAGGGATAAAATTGTGAACAGAGAAAAGAATCTTTCATGGAGTTTATAATCCAGTGTTGGATATAGGTAAGAAAGAAGCACATACACACACACATATTCACACTCACATCCACACACATACATGTGCACATAGACTTACTTACATATATGCAGTTATATATTCCATAAAGGAAAATAAAATAAGACAAAGGAATAATGAATGATGTGACCTTGTGATATTACAGAGATTGCTTTTGTGAAGATATGGCATTTGAGTAGAATACTGGGGGACTGAAGCAGCAAGGACCTTGGAGAAGAATTTATGAAGGAGTAGGAAAAGAACTTCAAAAGTTCCAGGTAGGAATGGCAATAGAGAATAAACATTGAATTATTTAGGATAGGGATAAGATAATTGCAGTAATATATAAACTTGAATAAGTGAGAGAGGATAAATATTAACTAGTACAGAGTTGGAGAGATTAGTTTTAGGATAGAACAGCAAATTCACCTATTAATAAGAGGGAATGCAAACTATATGAATAAAGTTATAGATAGGTTAAAGTTAATGTATTTTATTATTTTTTAATTAATTTTTTAAATTTTTTTAAAATTTTATTTTATTTTTAAACTTTACAATATTGTATTAGTTTTGCCAAATATCGAAATGGATCCGCCACAGGTATACATGTGTTAATTAATGTATTTTAGATTGTATTTTTATTTGTTGTTCTTCATTCACTAAGTCATATCTGACTCTGCAACCCCATGATTTATAGCACACTGGGCTTCCCTATCTCCTGGAGTTTGCTTAAACTCATATCCATTGAGTTAGTGATGACATCCAACCATCTCATCCTCTGTCTCCCCAACCTTCTCCTCTTGCTTCAGTCTTTCTTAGCATCAGGGTCTTTTCCAATGAGTTGGCTCTTCACAGCAGGTGGCCAAAGTATTGGAGCTTCAGCTTCAGCATTAGTCATTCCAATGAATATTCAGAGTTGATTTCCTGTAGGATTGACTGATTTGACTCTCAAGAGTCTTCTCCAGTGCCACAGTATGAAAGCATCAATTCTTCAGCACTCAGCCTTCTTTATAGTCCAACTCTCACATCTCTACACAACTGCTGGAGAAACCATAGCTTTGACTATCCAGATGTTTGTTGGCAAAGTGATGTTTCTGCTTTTTAGTACACTGTCTAGGTTAATCATAGCTTCCGCTCCAAGGAGCAAGTGCCTTTTAATTTCATGGCTGCAGATACTGTCCACAGTGATTTTGAAGCCCAAGAAAATAAAATCTGTCACTTTTCCCACTTTTCCCCCATTTATTGCCATGAAATGATGGGACTGGATGTCATGATCTTAGTTTTTTGAATGTTGAGTTTTAGCCAGCCTTTTCAATCTCCTCTTTCACCTTCATCAAGAGGCTCCTTACTTCCTCCTCTCTTCACTTTCTGTCATTAGAATGGTATCATCTACACACCTGAGATTGTTGATATTTCCCAGGGAGACTTGATTCCAGCTTGTGATTCATCTAGCCCCACATTTTACATGATGTACTCTGCAAATTAGCAGAGTGACAGTATACAGCCTTGACGTACCCCTTTCCCAATTTTAAACCAGTCCATTGTTCCATGTCTGGTTCTAACTATTGCTTCTTGTCCAGGTTTCCCAGGAGGCAGGTAAGATGATCTGGTATTCCCATCTCTTTTATAATTTTCCACAGTTTGTTGTTATCCACACAGTCAAAGGCTCTAGCATAGTCAGTGAAGCAGAAGTAGATTTTTTTTTTTTGGAATTCTCTTTGCTTTTTCTATGATCAAGCAGATGTTGGCAATTTGATCTCTGGTTCTTCTGCCTTTTCTAAATCTAGCTTGTACATCTGGAAGTTCTTGGTTCCTGTACCGTTGAAGCCTGACTTGAAGGAATTTAAGTATTACCTTGCTAGTATGTGAAATGAGTGCAACTATATGGTAGTTTGAACATTGCTGGACATTGTGCTTCTTTGGAATTGGAATGACACCTCACTTTTTCCAATCCTTTGGCCATTAGTGAATTTTCCAAATTTGCTGCCATATTGAGTGCAGCACTTTAACAGTATAATCACTTAGGATTTGAAATAGCTCAGTTGGAATTCCATCTCCTCTACTAGCTTTTTTCATAATAATGCTTCCAAAGGCCCACTTGACTTCATACTCAAAGATGTCTAGCTCTAGGTGAGGGACCACGCCATCATGGTTTTCTGTTTAAGTAAAAGTTTTTAAAGGTATATGAACAAATTAAAACTGTGGGAATTGGTGATATCAGGTTCAAAAGAGAAGAAAAGTTATGGGACAGCCACTTCAGAATGGGACAGTAGGTTAACAAGGAAACCTAGACAGTATAGATGGCCCACCTTCGTATTGTGATCTTTAGTTTCAACTAATACTTGGTGTTCCACCCATATTTAACCACGTTAGGCCAAAAGTAGAATAGGAACAAAATTGAATCTAAGTAATGTTCAAATTTATTAAGAACACTGAGTGAAGGAAGGAGGGAAAAAGGAGTCAAGAATGCTCCAAATGAATAGTTATAGAGGTAGACAGTATATCTTGGTTGAACAGAGAGAAGTGAGTTATAGGGAGATAAGGCAAAGAGAAAAATGGTAACATCAAAAGATTTATGGTCCATTAGTAACAACCATGTCTAGAGTATAAAATATTTATTGAGGAAGTACAGAAGAAAATAGTTCAGGGAACTGGGAGGCCAAAATATTGAATATCATTTTGCATGAACAGGATAGTAAAGTCACTTTTATTGTTAGAAAGGATGTTGGAAAATGTTGACTTTAGTTACTATAGTAGTTGATTTTGTCCTCTAAAGTTTATACATTAAAATTCTAAGTCCCAAAGGTGCTGGTATTAGTATCCAAAAGCAGGGGTTTTGGGGAGATGATTTTATCCTGAGAGTAGAGTCCTCATGAATGGGATTAGTGCTTTAGTCTCATTATAAAAAAGATTTTACTGAGCTCCTTATTCTCTTCCTCCAAAAGAGGATACAGTGAGAAGCCTGTCATGCAGAGAGCCTAACTGAACCATGTTAACATCAAGATCTTGAACTTCCTGTCTCTGGAACTATAAGAAATAAATCTCTGTTGTTTGTAAACCACCCAGTCTGTGGTATTTTGTTGCGGAAGCTTGAATTGCAGTTGGGACCAGGCAGCAGATGTAGAAAGAAAGACAAACAAATAAGAGCAGAAACTTGCAGCTAATGGTAAATGCCCTGGGGATTGGTAGATAGCTGGTGCCGGTGCTAAGCCGCTTCAGTCGTGTCTGACTCTATGTGACCCCATAGATGGCAGCCCACCAGGCTCCCCAGTCCCTGGGATTCTCCAGGCAAGAACACTGGAGTGGGTTGCCATTTCCTTCTCCAATGCGTGAAAGTGAAAAGTGAAAGTGAAGTCGGTCAGTCGTGTCCGACTCTTGGCGACCCCATGGACTGCAGCCCACCAGTTTCCTCCGCCCATGGGATTTTCCAGGCAAGAGTACTGGAGTGGGGTGCCATTGCCTTCTCCAGATAGCTGGTAAGTGTAGCTAAATCCCATGCCTAGTTCAGTGGCATGTCTTTCAGTGGAACTGGATTTTTTTTTTTTTTTTGGATGAAGGAGGGAAGAAAAGATGGAACCAGCTATTATGAACAATGAGGACGTCTATCTTTATCCCAGGCCTTAATTTATCTATAGGGAAATAAGAAGAGTTAATTCCAAAGGGGATTTCAGGGCAAGTCATATACTCAGGAGAGGCAGCCTCCCTAAGACTGAGAAAGGAAAGGAAACAGTAAGAGAAGTAAAAGGTGATTTTGTTAATGACAAACTGCAAATTACAAAGTGCACACATGGAACATTTGGGGCTGACAATTTGGATGATGACACATGCAGACTTGTGGGATAATATGATTGGCTGGTTACAGTCCATGGGGTCGCAGAGAGTTGGACATGACTGAACGACTAAGCACAGCATATGATTATAGATAGCCCTCACTTGAGAGGTTTGGACTTAGGATGGTGAAAACGGAAAATGGAGTGGGGACTGAGAAGGAATTGCCTCTACAGTCTCTGTGGAATTTGCTGATAAAAATTCTGAGTGTGCCTTCCTTTGGGGCACATGAAGCCTGAGCAGTGATAAGACAGGTGGAGTCTATTGCGAGATGTCCAGAGGCCTTGCTGTGGAAACAGTGTTCATAACATCTTGCCGAACGGCCATCTCCTTCTAGTGTTGAAGAAAATTTCCCAAATTTTAAATCCAATAGCTTCCACCTCCTACCCTTAAGCTTTTTTTCTGGGACACTCTTGAATGTTGTCTCAACTGCATCTTTACCCTGGCCTCCTAGCATGATTATGAAGAAAGAAGATTAATTTTGTTAACCAATCAATGTTAATTTCATTTCAGATCACCCTGTTGCATGTCACCTTATTGCATGATGTATGTCCTTTGTCCATGCAGTAACTAGTTTATAACTGTGTTTTAATAAACGTTTATTGAATTATTTTCCCTAATCATTTATTATTTGTACAGTAAGCCAAAGTATCTCAGTTGTGAACATGAATAATAAAATGGGCTACATGGTAGCCAAGGGAATTAAAATATGTGATGTGGAAAGTCATTGCCAAGACAGAAAGACTATCACATGTCAAAAATATAGATTTTTTTCTCATGTAGGAAAATAGTAATACCAGGTTGGAAGTAGCAGCTTTATCGTCCTTTGGGTATAATACACATTCTCTAAAGAATTTGGAGTTGTCTTTAGAGACATCTTCAAGGTTTTTCTTCTTCCCCAAGGTGTAAGACTTATGCAGTATTTGGTAATAAAATACATTTTATAATTGAATGTATTTTAATGAAGCTTCAATTGCATTTTAGAAAATAATAAAGAACAGCCCCCACAAATGCTAATTATCCTTAGTTGTGTTCTTCCCAAGGGCTCTGAAGATTTCAATCTAGTTTTAATAAGTAGTTTGTTCTTACTCAAGTATCATATAAATTAGATTTAAGTAGATATGGTGCATATTTTTCATGCATAGCATTTGAGACTTGCAGCTATTTTTTGAACTCACATACTTATTTTATAAGCAGTTTAAAATTTAAAATAACACCCAAATACTTTAATCAACAAAAATGCTTTTCACCTATACACTCACACACATATATAGCTTAGAATAGTAATTTAAAGTGTCCTATTCCACACAAACTCTACAGGTATGCACTTTCTTTCTGAAAATTAATTGGCAGTTTATAAAATATTAGCTGAAAGATTGAAGGCCTAAGAAAACTGGAGATCAAGAATCTTAGCTGTTGTTATATTGAGTTTATATTTAGCCAGCAGGCTTTGGCACAGCTATGCCAATTGATACATTACTGAAATATTTTGGTGAAGAAGGGAAACAGTCATTGGCTGATTCTTCAAATCCCCCATGTGTGAATCCTTCTGGAGATTGTGTCCCCCTTTCCCATTTACAACTGATTTGAGCTACATATATCTATATATATAGATATGTGTGATTCTATTTCACTTGTTTTGAATTCTATTGTGTACATTCCTCTGCTGTTGCACACCTGTGAAAATTTCCAAGTGTTTACTCTTAGGAGTAAGAATTCAGTGGTAATAAAACAAATGGTGCTTTCAGATTCAATACATCCTGTCCAAGAGTTTTCAGAGATGGCTATATTAAACATCATTTACATTGGCAGTTACTGAGCTTTCCCATTACTGTACAAGCAGTGCCACATAGGGTATTTTGAATTTTTAAAAGCCACCCATATCTTGGGTACAAATTTTATCCATGTAATGCTAGTTTCTATTTTGTTGATATGATATTGTGATTCATTTCACTTATTTATTGGTTATTTGGGGTTTTTTATGCATAGCTTTGCCATATCTTTTATCTGCTTTTCTATCATAGTTAACTTGCTGATTTACAGAAGTTCTTTATGTATTATTAAGTGAATTAAATATATGTATGTATAATCATTTAATTTATATGTTTATTTAAATTATATGCGGAGTATATCATGAGACATGGTGGCTAAATGAAACACAAGCTGGAATCAGTATTGCTGAGAGAGATATCAGTAACCTCAGATATACAAATGACACCACCCTTATGGCAGAAAGCAAAGAACTAAGGACCCTCTTGATGAAAGTGAAAGAGGAGAATAAAAAGTTGGCTTAAAACTCAACATTCAGAAAACTAAGATCATGACATCTGGTCCCATCACTTCATGGCAAATCAATGGGGAAACAATGGAAACAGTGACAGACTTTATTTTGGGGGGCTCCAAAATCACTGCAGATGGTGACTGCAGCCATGAAATTAAAAGATGCCTACTTCTTGGAAGGAAAGTTATGACCAACCTAGATAAGCAGAGTAAGCAGCCAGTGAGCCAGAGGGATGAGAGCAATTTTTAAAACCAAGGAAAACTCTCCTATTGATGACATCAAGCGTGAAAAAAATAAATAAATAAATAAAACCAAGGAAAGCCTTTTGGGGAGGTGTTATTTTAGCAGAGGCATGATGATGTCTAGGAGAAAGCCATTATGAAATCTGGGGAAGAAATGTTTTAAAGATATAAAAATGAGACCAGAATTTGCCTGATATGTCCAAAAGGTCTTGACATTGGCCATGTGGTTGGCATGAGAGATCACTGGAGAAAATGGTGAATACTAAGCAGGGAGAAGAAGGCAAGGGTCAGATCATATGGGCTTTTGGGTTAACTGTCCACAGAATTCAAAGCTATACAGAGACAATTTTGAACAATAGGCCTAAATCATAGCTGTCCTAGGTTTTCCAGGTCAAAATGTTGCACTGACTATAGACAAGATATGGAATTTGTATTTTACCCTAAGTGTGATTAAAAAAACAAAACAAAACACAACTATGAATGTTTATGTAGAAGGTTGATGTGTGCTGATTTAGCCTCTAAAAGACCACTCTGGCCCTGTTTCATCCATTTATTTTATACTCTGGAACTGGACATGTAGAAAAAGACCTGAATATGTAGCAGGAGAAGAAATATTGAGACTAATTCAGAGGCCCAGGTGGCCATTCAAGAGAAAGAAGTTGGCTAATCAGGCTACTGTAGATTATGTGCAGATTTGGAATTGTTAAGAATCTTTGAAAGGAGCAAGCAGTAAATTTACTTTAGAAATGGAATAAATATTTGTATGTGTGTGAGTGTGTGTGTTTGTATACATATATATATTTCAATTATAGGTATTATTTACCAAACTAAAATATGGTAGCAAGTAATGCACTCAAAGTTAACAAAGTTTATCTTCAGTTCAGTTCAGTCACTCAGTCATGTCCGACTCTTTGCGACCCCATGAATCGCAGCACGCCAGGCCTCCCTGTCCATCACCAACTCCCGGAGTTCACTGAGACTCACATCCATCGAGTCAGTGATGCCATCCAGCCATCTCATCCTCTGTCATCCCCTTCTCCTCCTGCCCCCAATCCCTCCCAGCGTCAGATGCAATAATTTTTCTTCAGCTTAAAAGCAATCTTCTTAATACTATAGTCTTTACATTCATTTTTATTTTTTTCCTGTTAATTCGTAAGAAGATTAAGAATGTTTCATACACTGGAAATAGCATGAACTCTGGAGTTAGGATAGCCATGTCTGTCACTTGCAACTATGTATTTTACACATTCCCTAACCTTTCGAAGCCTCAGTTTATTATCTGTAGCTACACGTGTGGTTTAGAGGATTTAAAGAGCTAACAAATGTAAAGATAACAGTATAGATGCTGTTTTATATTAAACTCCCCAGAAAATGGTAACTATTTATCTTCATCCATATCATCATCCTTGTCATCACTATTGCTATTCACTGAGATCTGGACCATGGTGTTTCTGTCAGCAGCAGATTTTGAAAAGGGGTGTTTTATTCATCCAGCTAAATAAACAGGATTCTTATAAAAGTATCTACTAAATCAGATTCTTGAAGACTCCTAAAAATAGGATTTAGTAATTTTAAATTTTAAATCAGAGCTATTTATGTGGAAGGAGATCATTCCAAACAATAATTTTCCATAGGATTTTCTTTAAAGGAGAATAAGTGATGACCAGAATTATCTTGCCCATTTTGTTTTTTAAATTGCTAAATGCTAAGTAGAGAGAACACAAAAGAGAGATGGTTATAAGCAATTTTATTTTCCTGTTATTATTGTTAAAATTGGAGAATAAGTTGTTTAAGAAAGTATTTCCATAATCCTTATTGCACTGAGCCTTTATTAAATTCAGTTTATCAATGCACTAAGTGTTACTTTATTATCTGATAATATTTCAGTTATTTTTTGAGACAGTATATACTCATAGAAATTAGTTGATTTGTTCAGGATCATACAGTAAATTAATGGTAGAAATTGTTTTGCAGTGGATGTTATATAATCTCACTTAAACTCTCAGTATTATTAAGTCACAAATAAGAGCCATCCATGTGATGAGATTTGGTTTCTTTATAAAATTTTGCATAATTTTAAAAAATGCTTTATCAACTCCCTTTACATATGTAATTTTTATTTTATAGACTTTGGCAGTTCTTTTATATCTATATAATAATACTTTTTTCTTTAATTTTGCCCCCAATATCTGTCATATTTCAAATTATAGCAAGGATTAATCCTGAAGTGAGGTTCTAGTGCTGAATAACTAAAATCGTAGTGAAGTAGCTTTCCTGTAATTATTTTCAATCTTAAAAATTTGAATGTCTAATTTTTAAGTTTTATATGAAAATTAAAAAGTAATATATAAACATATACATATATATATATATGTAGATATATATCAAATTATATAAGGTATTGGAGAAGGCAATAGCACCCTACTCCAGTACTCTTGCCTGGAAAATCCCATGGGTGGAGGAGCCTGCTGGGCTGCAGTCCATATAAGGTATGGAGATTGCTCAGTTCGGTCACTCAGTCATGTCCGACTATTTGTGACTCCATGGACTGCAGCACGCCAGGCTTCCCTGTCAATCACCAACTCCAGGAATTTGCTCAGACTCATGTCTGTCAAGTCAGTGATGCCATCCAACTATCTCATCCTCTGTCGTCCCTTCTCCTCCTGCCTTCAATCTTTCCCAAGGTTTTTTCCAATGAGTCAGTTCTTCACACCAGGTGGCCAAAGTGTTGGAGCTTCAGCATCAGTTCAGTTCAGTTCAATTGCTCAGTCATGTCCGATTCTTTGTGACCCCATGGACTGCAGCATGCCAGGCCTCCCTGTCCATTGCCAACTCCTGGAGTTTGCTCAAACTCATGTCCATTGAGTCAGTGATGAAATCCAAACATCTCATCCTCTGCCATCCCCTTCTCCTCCTGACTTTAATCTTTCCCAGCATCAGGGTCTTTTCCAATGAGTCTGTTCTTTGCATCAGGTGGCCAAAGTACTGGAGTTTCAGCTTCAGCATCAGTCCTTCCAATGAATATTCAGAACTGATTGCCTTTAAGATGGAGTGGTTGCATCTCCTTGCAGTCCAAGGAATTCTCAAGAGTCGTCTCCAACACCACAGTTCAAAAGCATCAGTTCTTCAGTGCTCAGCTTTCTTCACAGTCCAACTCTCACATCCATACATGACAACTGGAAAAACCATAGCTTTGAGTAGATGGACATTTATCAACAAAGTAATGTCTCTGCTTTTTAACATGCTATCTAGGTTTGTCATAGCTTTTCTTTCAAGGAGCAAGTGTCTTTTAATTTTATCACTGCAGTCACCATCTGCAGTGATTTTGGAGCCCAAGGAAATAAAGTCTGTCACTGTTTCTATTGTTTCCTCATCGATTTGCCATTAAGTGATGGGACTGGATGCCATGATCTTCGTTTTTTGAATGTTGAGTTTTAAGTCTACTTTTTCACTCTCCTCTTTCACTTTTAACAAGAGGCTCTTCAGTTCCTCTTCACTTTCTGCCATAAGTGTGGTGTCATCTGCATATCTGAGGTTATTGATATTTCTCCTGGCAATATTGATTCCAGCTTGTGTTTCATCCAGCCCTGCATTTTGCATGATGTACTCTGCATATAAGTTAAATAAGCAGGGTGACAATATACAGCCCCAACATACTCCTTTCTCAGTTTGGAACCAGTCCATTGTGCCATGCTCCTTTCTTACTGTTGCTTCTTGACCTGCATACACCTTTCGCAGAAGGCAGGTAAGGTGATCTGGTATTCCCATCTCTTGAAGAATTTTTCAGTTTGTTGTGATCCACACAGTCAAACATTTTGGCATAGTCAATGAAGCAGAAGTAGACATTTTTCTTGAATTCTCTTGCTTTTTTGATGATCCAACAGATGTTGGTAATTTGATTTCTAGTTCCTCTGCCTTTCCTAAATCCAGCTTGACCATCTGGAAGTTCTCAATTCACATACTGTTGCAGCCTCAGTTGAAGAATTTTGAGCATTACTTTGCAAGCATGTGAGATGAGTGCAATGTGTGGTAGTTTGCCCATTCTTTGGCATTGTCTTTCTTTGGGATTGTAACAAAAAATGATCTACCTAAAAGTAATTTTAATTTATATTAATATTCTAAAATATAGCTATATTTTGACCACTAAATATCTAGCTTTATTTACTTGTTCAAAATAATAAACCAATCACTGCTTCTGAGGACCATTCATATTTAATGGGAGAAATACTATACATATATACACTCTTTGCTTTCTTACTTCCATCTTTGTCTTCAAATATCTACTGAGGAATTGATTTTCAATTTTTAAAATCATTAATAATCTGAATCTCTATATATTTGTTTAAATATCCTTCACTTAATCTCTATTTTTAATATTTTAATTTTTTGTGATTATATCTGTAAAATAAATAATAATACATGCTCTAACCATGGAAACTTAAATCATTATGTTTTACATACTTTTTATGCCCTTCAAACGTGAAAATAGAAAAAAATAAAATTTAAGTATCTATTTTATAGATGTGAAATATTAATACTATCATTCTTTATCAGCATAAAATGTACTCTGGCAAAAATAAAACATATTTCTACAACAAAATAGGGAATTGGAATTCCACATTGGAATTAAAATATTTTTTAACTTTGTGAGATACTTGAGCATTAAATTACTGAAATGTATGTGTTTCAAGTATGAATAATATTCTATTTTTAAATTCTATGGCATTACTCAAAAAGCATTTAAATTCAAAGTTAGGATATTGGTTTGTCAAGATCGAATTGAGCAGACCTTATCCATGTGGATCAGGTACTGATAGAGTATGACATAAAGAGCACATAGTACAGACTATCCCACAGTCCTGAATAATCTTCTTTATTTATTTATTTTTGATCAGTGTTAATTGTCTTATGATATATATATGTATATATAAAATTTATTTCTCAAATTGAGAGAGAAAATCAGTTTAAATAATGATATATCTTATGGCCTTAAAACCATCTTAAAAAAAATAAAATAAAATAAAAAATAAAAAAACCATCTTAAAGTAGTTTTTAACACATCACTTCTCCATCTGTCATAATAATAATATCATTTTTTTCTCTAATACTGACTAAAAGTTAACTTTACCCTTCACATCAAAATTTGTATTATTTTTAAAAAGGAAAATGAAGAGGTATAAACTGTGTATGTGAAAGGACATCTTTTAAAATTTTGGTCTGAAAACTAATATTTGAAATTTTTGGTAAATCTTCCTCTAAGTAAAAATAAAATAATCTTTGAAAGTTCAAACTTTCATAAGCAAGATGCTAACTTGCTGAAATACAAAATGTAACATAATCCATTTTTCTTTATATAATTAAGTCAGTGGCAAATAATATGACCTAGTTTCATGTATGCCATTAGCAATTCAACTAAATCTCTTACTCAGAATTACTAGAAAAATTTTGGTACCTGTGAGAACCAGCAGGGTACTGTCTATTTTAAGTTTGCCTTAACAGTGGGTTATGATCAGCTTAAGATATTTTCATTCATTTAGTAGTTTATCAATTTTTGAGAACAGTAGGGCTATATCTAATGTATTGCCCATGTCACCACCTCATTTCTAATTTGTACTGAATAATAGGCGAGGAATAAAAATGTTTCCTTTTTACCCTCAAATTTCTAAGTTGAACTCAACTACAGAAGAAGCATAGAACAAATGATCTTTTTCTATAAATGAAAAAAGGATCACTTCATTGTTAATTTATTTTTATGATAGAAGGATTGGTCATGGCAACTCACTCCAATATTCTTGCCTGGAGAATCCCCATGGACAGAGGAGCCTGATGAGCTCCATGGGGTCACAAGGAGTTGGACACGACTGAGTGACCATGCACAGCACAGCACAGCACAGTGAAAGGTTAAGGGAGGTTTACACCAGTACCCAGTATTTTGTCTTATATATTAAGCTAACTTTTACACCTCAATTGCCTACTTATGAAGAGAAACAGGTGAGATTTTAAATTTTGGTCTTAAGTGTTTAATAACTTGAAAATGTTCAAAACATCTGAATTGGTCACAATATTTTAACCAAAAAAAAAAAAATTGAAATTAGATTTGAATGAAGTAAAACATATATCCCAACTCTGTTTGTAACCACAATTCTATTTTAGTGGGTTTTTATCAATAGTATTAATGTTTTCAGGATTTTTGTAAACCATATCCACATATTTTTGTAATAAAACAAATTGGCTACAATTTTACATTTTAATGCCATGTTTGCAATTCTTAAAGATTTTATGCCTTATATTTTCTTCCTACTGCCTGATGCATGTATTCTTATACAAAATGCAGTTGATTTGTATTAAAGAAAATTTATAATTATTTAAACATTGTTATTACTCATAAATTCACCCAAATTGTTTACTTATATTTTACCTTAATTATTAAGTTTTTCATACTTATCCTTCAAAAATGAGATAATGAATATGTTTGTTCTGTGGCATTAGACACTATCTATCTATTTCTGCTTTATTGACTATGCCAAAGCCTTTGACTGTGTGGATCACAATAAACTGTGGAAAATTCTTCAAGATATGGGAATACCAGACCACCTGATCTGCCTCTTGAGAAATTTGTATGCAGGTCAGGAAGCAACAGTTAGAACTGGACATGGAACAACAGACTGGTTCCAAATACGAAAAGGAGTACGTCAAGGCTGTATATTGTCACCCTGCTTATTTAACTTATATGCAGAGTACATCATGAGAAATGCTGGACTGGAAGAAACACAAGCTGGAATCAAGATTGCTGGGAGAAATATCAATAACCTCAGATATGCAGATGACAGCATCCTTATGGCAGAAAGTGAAGAGGAACTCAAAAGCCTTTTGATGAAAGTGAAAGTGGAGAGTGAAAAAGTTGGCTTAAAGCTCAACATTCAGAAAATGAAGATCATGGCATCCAGTCCCACCACTTCATGGGAAATAGATGGGGAAACAGTGGAAACAGTGTCAGACTTTATTTTTCTGGGCTCCAAAATCACTGCAAATGGTGACTGCAGCCATGAAATTAAAATACGCTTACTTCTTGGAAGGAAAATTATGACCAACCTAGATAGCATATTCAAAAGCAGAGACATTACTTTGCCAACAAAGGTCCATCTAGTCAAGGCTATGGTTTTTCCTGTGGTCATGTATGGATGCGAGAGTTGAACTGTGAAGAAGGCTGAGCGCCGAAGAATTGATGCTTTTGAACTGTGGTGTTGGAGAATACTCTTGAGAGTCCCTTGGACTGCAAGGAGATCCAACCAGTCCATTCTGAAGGAGATCAGCTCTGGGATTTCTTGGGAAGGAATTATGCTAAAGCTGAAACTCCAGTACTTTGGCCACCTCATGCGAAGAGTTGACTCATTGGAAAAGACTCTGATGCTGGGAGGGATTGGGAGCAGGAGGAGAAGGGGGTGACAGAGGATGAGATGGCTGGATGGCATCACTGACTCGATGGACCTGAGTCTGAGTGAACTCCGGGAGTTGGTGATGGACAGGGAGGCCTGGCATGCTGCGATTCATGGGGTCGCAAAGAGTCGGACATGACTGAGCGACTGATCTGATCTGATCTGATCTTAATGTCAGCTGAAATTATTTATTTCAGGAAATACAGCACTACATAAAACTAAATGATGGTTTATAAAGGCAAACTAAGGTGACAAATGTTAATTCACTCAATGGTGAATCATTTCTCCTTCAGTGGTTTATAATCATTCTAGCACTTTATATCAGTTCAGTTCAGTTCAGTCGCTCAGTTGTGTCCGACTCTTTGCAACCCCATGAATCGCAGCATGCCAGGCCCTCCTGTCCATCACCAACTCCCGGAGTTCACTCAGACTCAGGTCCATCGAGTCAGTGATGCCATCCAGCCATCTCATCCCATGTTGTCCCCTTCTCCTCCTGCCCCCAATCCCTGGCAGCATCAGAGTCTTTTCCAATGAGTCAGCTCTTCACATGAGGTGGCAAAAGTACTGGAGTTTCAGCTTCAGCATCATTCCTTCCAAAGAAATCCCAGGGCTGATCTCCTTCAGAATAGATTGGTTGGATCTCCTGGATAATTTTTCCATTTTTCAAAGGCTATTGTGCTCATCAAAGTAAACTTACTAAATAGTTTGATTTAGCTCCACCCAGAAACATGCAAGCTATTCTCAGCCACTGAACATTTTAAGAGATAAAGCAAATTCAAACACAGAAAATGCATTTAACCTTTTCTCTTATTCCCTCAAATTTTATACAGTTTCCTAATTTAATCATTTGTTAATGTCAAGCATCTAGCACCCCATCCCCTCCCCAAGGTTCAAATTTTCTATGTGTGTATATATATATTTATTTATATATATGTTATTTTGGAGGGAGAATATATCTACTGTCTAAAGCATAAGGGACCAGATCCATTCCCACAGCCCCACCTGCCACTACCTGAGGACCAGATACATGACTGGGGTTAGCCATCTGATGTTTCTCAGAACTGCACTCTCCCACATATGCCCCCACATATGTCGGGACTTAGTGAAGAAAGTATGGTGGACCTTAAAGGCTCCAAGCAAATGTGTCTGTGCCTGGCCTTTGATACAATTCCTGCTGCCCAGATTTTGGAGCATTCTTAATTCTTACATTTTCACAAGCCTGTACACCCATCTGGAACTCAGTGGTAAATACCACGTAAATTCCACCTTTGCCTAAGGTAACTTGAATTAGTTAATGTTGTATTTTACTAGTTTATGAATAAGTGCCTTTTTGACTTGTATTTTTTCCATATTTTATATTAATGTTGAGACATAATTTTTATTTCATGCTGTTTTATCTCTTTAGAGCTTTGCATTTTTAGGAAAAAATATAGTCTTGATTCTGCAAATAGTTTCAAAAATATGAATCTATAGTTTGAGAAGCTATAGAATTTTTTGAGATGCAATTACTTTGATAAACTATTCTTGCTTCTATCATTTATAATAGCTTTGTCTTTTGAACTTCGTAAAGCAGGGTTAAACAATATGTTCTCTTTGGTTTTGACTTGTTTTCCTTATCATCATGCATATAACCTTCATTCACCTTGTTCAGTGTATCAGTAGTTGTTTCTGTTTTATTGATATGTCATGTTTGATTGTATAACTACATTATGGTTCTATTATTGATTCTACTTTTAAAAAATGATTAAGTTGTTCTGGGGAATCTTTTAAATATGATTGCTTTGAACAGTCTTCTACATTTTCTTTTTGTTGTTAAATATATGTGCTAATTTCAGTAGATAGAGGTTAGATAGAAAGATAGAGATATCACAAACACATACACTAAATTACATACATACATATATATATATATATATATATATATATATATATATTGGGGGGAAGGCTCCAAAATCACTGCAGATGGTGGTTGGAGCCATGAAATTAAAGGACGCTTACTCCTTGGAAGGAAAGTTATGACCAACCTAGATAGCATATTCAAAAGCAGGGACATTACTTTGCCAACAAAGGTCCATCTAGTCAAGGCTATGGTTTTTCCAGTGGTCATGTATGGATGTGAGAGTTGAACTGTGAAGGAAGCTGAGCACCGAAAAATTGATGTTTTTGAACTGTGGTGTTGGAGAAGACTCTTGAGAATCCCTTGGACTGCAAGGAGATCCAACCAGTCCATTCTAAAGGAGATCAGTCCTGGGTGTTCATTGGAAGGACTGATGCTAAAGCTGAAACTCCAATACTTTGGCCACCTCATGCAGAAAGTTGACTCATTGGAAAAGACTTTGATGCTGGGAAGGATTGGGGGCAGGAAGAGAAGGGGACGACAGAGGATGAGATGGCTGGATGGCATCACTGACTCGATGGACAGGAGTTTGGGTGGACTCTGGGAGTTGGTGATGGACAGGGACACCTGGCATGCTGTGATTCATGGAGTTGCAAAGTGTCAGACACGACTGGACAACTGAACTGAACTGAATGTATATATATATTTGGAATTTTTTAGTGAGGAATTGTTGTTCAGTCTCTCAGTAATGTCCGACTGTTTGTGACCCCATGTACTGCAGCACACCAGGTTCCCTGTCCTTCACTATCTCCCGAAGTTTCCTCAAACTCATATCCATTGAATTGGTAATGCCAACCAACCATCTGATCCTTTCTTGCCCTCTTCTCCCCCTGCCCTCATCTTTTCCAGCATCACGGTCTTTTCCAATGAGTTGGCTCTTCACATCAGGTGGCCTAAGTGTTGGAGCTTCAACTTCAGCAAAAGTCTTTTCAGTGAATATTCAGGGTTGATTTCCTTTAGAATTTACTCTTTTGATCTCCTTGCTGGCCAAGGGACTTCCAAGAATCTTCTCCAGTACTACAATTTAAAGCCTCAATTCTTCAGCACTCAGCCTTCTTTATGACCTAACTCTTACACTCGTACATGACTACTGGAAAAACCATAGCTTTGACTAGACAGGCCTTTGTTGGCAAAGTGATGTTTCTGCTTTTTAATATGCTCTCTCTGTTTGTTATAGCTTTTTTTTCCAAGTTGCAAGCATCTTTTAATTTCAAGGCTGCAGTCACCATCGGCAGTGATTTTGGAGCCCAAGAAAATAAAGTCGGTCACTGTTTCCACTTTTTCCCCATCTATTTGCCACGAAGTGATGCCACAATCTTAGTTTTTTAAAGGTTGAGTTTTAAGCCTGTTTTTTCACTCTCGTTTTTCACATTCATCAAGAGGTTCTTTAGTTCCTTAGTTTTTCACTTTCTGCCATTAGGGTGGTGTCATCCGCATATCTGAGATTATTGATATTTCTCCTGGCAGTCTTGATTCCAGCTTGTGCTTCATCCAGTCTGGCATTTCTCATGATATACTCTGCATAAAAGTTAAATAAGTAGAGTGAGGAGTAAAGAGGAAAAAGCTTAGTTTCTGTGGATATTAATTATAAAAAGTTTTCCAAAGTGTTTTTTTTTAATCAATTCTTATTCTCACCAAAAACGTATAATTTTACAGATGTTAGGCATTCTTGCCAATACTTGATTTTATTAGACCTTTTAGTTTTCTTGTTTATATCTCAGGATTTTAATTTTTAAACTAGCCACTTGCTATTTCTTAATAGAAGTGCCCATAAGATTTTTTTAGTCATTTCAAAATTGAGTTTCTTTTAACTATTGATTAGCATTTTAATTTTTATTTATTTATTGAAGTATAATTGACTTACACTATTGCATTAATTTCAGCTCTACAACATTGTGACTTGATATTTTTGTAGATTGTACATCATGCAAACTTATAATAATGAATATATTCCTTGTACTGTATATTACATTCCTATAACATACTAATTTTATAACTGGTAGTTCATACCTCATATTTCCCTTCATCTCCTTCATTCTTCTTACCAACCTTTTACCCTCTAGTAACCACTAGTTTGTTTTCTGTATGTGTCATCTTTTTCTGTTTTGTTATTCATCTGCTTTGTTTTTGAGACTGCACAGATAAGTGAAAACACATGGCAATTGTTCTTGTCTGGCTTTTTTACTAAGCATCATACCTCCAGATCTATCTGTGTTGTTGACATATCAAGGTGTTTGATGCTTTTTTGTATTCTATATAATAAATCTTTGACTAACCCATCAAGCTCTTAAAAATAGTTTCTTATGTTTACTCCTGGAAGTTTTTTTTGGAAAAAAAAAAAAAAGATACTAACCAAGTGTGTATTTTTCCAAAAATGAAGCTTTCTGTTTTAAAATCAAATTATACAATTATTCATTGTAAATTATATTAACAAATTAAACATACATATATATATATATATAATGATGATGATGATCCCATTTGATGAAAGACATTCAACAAAATTCAGCATCCATTTCAGATTAAAAAACAAAGAAACTCTCATCAAGATAGAAATAGAAAGGCATAACTTGATATTTGACTCCAAACTCCTATTCTTTACTATCTCCTATCTAACTACCTACATGACCACTCCTGTGGTGATGTATGGATATGAGAGTTGGACTGTGAAAAAGGCTGAGCACCGAAGAATTGATGCTTTTGAACTGTGATGTTGGAGAAGACTCTTGAGAGTCCCTTGGACTACAAGGAGATCCAACCAGTCCATTCTGAAGGAGATCAGCCCTGGGTGTTCTTTGGAAGGAATGATGCTAAAGCTGAAACTCCGATACTTTGGCCACCTCATGTGAAGAGTTGACTCATTGGAAAAGACTCTGATGCTGGGAGGGATTGGGGGCAGGAGGAGAAGGGGACGACAGAGGATGAGATGGTTGGATAGCATCACTTCTGAGTGAACTCCAAGAGTTGGTGATGGACAGGGAAGCCTGGCGTGCTGGGATTCATGGGGTCACAAAGAGTCAGACACGACTGAGCGACTGAACTGAACTGAACTGATCTACCTACCTACCTAGCTATATATCTATGCATCTATCTATATTTCATTTAGAGATGTTTTATCTCTTTATTCATGTACCACATTTGATTATATTCTCCATTCTTAATTAACTGAGTATTTTATAAGCACCTGCAAAATATTAACAAATCTGTGTTTCCTGATGAATGTTACCATAATGAATAAATAATTATTAAAGAAAAAAAAAAGAAAGGCATTTATTAAAGTGCCTTAAAAATAACAGAAAAACTACCCATAGCTAACACCATACTGAAAATTAAGAAATGAGTTATTTCTCCCTAAGATAAGAAACAAGACAAAGATGTCCATTTCCATGAGTTCTATTCAAGATTGTACTGAGATTTTGCCCATTGCAATCAGGCAGTAAAATGAAATAAATAAAGTCAGCCAGATTGGAAATAAGTAAAACTGCTTTTGTCTGTAGAAAACATAATCAGCTATGCAAACAATCTTCCCTTCATGATATTCTGCCCTGTAAATTTCTGACTTGCTTATGCTTGTGTGCATAGTCACTCAGACATGTCTAACTCTTTTCAACCCTTTGGACTGTAGCCCTCCAGGTTCCTCCATCTTTGGGATTTTTTAGGCAAGAATACAGTACAACTGGAGAGTTGTCATTTTCCTCCTCCAGGGGATCTTTCTGACCCAGGGAGTGAACCCATGTCTCTTGTGTACTCTATATTGCAGGTGGATTCTTTACCTGTTGACTTGCTTAGCCAGCCGCACAATTGCATGTCAGTTTCTTACAATAAACCTACATACAGTTGATCCTTGAACAACATGAATTTGAACTGTGTGGGTTCATTTACACACTGATTTTTTTTTTCAATAAACACTAGAGTACTACATCTGCAAATGGGCTGAATATGCAGATGCAGAACCTCAGATAAAATTTTGCTGGCTCGAATACTCTGAACCCTGACTGATACAGACTGATACAGACATAGAGCTTTTTCTGATATCTGCACTACCATTTTATTTTACTTGAAAGTATTTTTAATGAATTAGGATTCCTATGATAGTCAAAACAGCAGTTCCAAAGAGTATCTCATGTGTTTTATTTCCTCATACATTTCTTAATTCATTAATGAATTTATTCATTTTGCCTGTATTTTCTGGGATTTAGATATGCTACCAAGAACTCAGACTTCAACCAGAATTGGAGAAAAAGTGAAAAGGTTTGAGTATATTAAAGACCTATACCTTTATTTATCTAACAATAGTCAGATTCTGGTTCGTCTAGTCAAGGCTATGGTTTTTCCTGTGGTCATGTATGGATGTGAGAGTTGGACTGTGAAGAAGGCTGAGCACCAAAAAATTGATGCTTTTGAACTGTGGTGTTGGAGAAGACTCTTGAGAGTCCCTTGGACTGCAAGGAGATCCAACAAGTCCATTCTGAAGGAGATGAGCCCTGGGATTTCTTTGGAAGGAATGATGCTAAAGCTGAAACTCCAGTACTTTGGCCACCTCATGCGAAGAGTTGACTCATTGGAAAAGACTCTGATGCTGGGAGGGATTGGGGGCAAGAGGAGAAGGGGACAACAGAGGATGAGATGGCTGGATGGCATCACTGACTCGATGGACATGAGTCTGAGTGAACTCCGGGAGTTGGTGATGGACAGGGAGGCCTGGCGTGCTGCGATTCATGGGGTCACAAAGAGTCGGACACAACTGAGCGACTGATCTGATCTGATCTGATAGTAATACAAGTAGCACAGGTGGCAACTTTTATTAGAGAAGCTGGCAGAAGATAGTACATGTAAACTTTTTGATCCGGTTTAGGGCAGATAAGACAGTATCAAGGAACTTCAAAATCAGAGTACATGTAATTAGAAAACTCAACATTGATGGCTGGCTTATTACTTATTTTAAGATCAGTTCCTTTTTAAAGATAATTTTTGGTCTTTTCTAAAATGACAGATTACCTAATATATATTATTCTGAAAAAATTCTTAGTTGCTATCAAGCACCCTTCTTAGAATTTTTTAAAAATGATATGTAAGAAACATAATATGATTCTCCAGATTGAACCAAATCTCTGATGCCCCGACTATATTCAGAGTTCTATAATAAATATTGTGAAGATACCAAAATATATTTGTATATAGCAAGGTATTATATAAAGCAATTATTTTTGCTAAAAGTGGTTTTCAGTTTTAATGCAGTTTCTATTACTGAGATATAGACATCAGTTATCCATTCATGAATATCTACTCTCATGAGTATGTTAACTTTACCAAAATCTCTATTACTTTCTATATCAAATATTGAATTAAGACCTATACAAAATACATTTAACAAAGTCTCTACAGAACTTAAATCACCATCCACTAATTCATACAAAATTATACATTGCACATGTAACCTTTCTAACCAGAAATATAATAAATCCAAGTCAGTATATTCAGCAAATTTTACATTAAACTGAATTTTTAAAAATGACATTATCTATATCATGTTAATGTAAACTTAAATCACACTGAAAAATATATAAACTTCTAAAATGAATCAAATGATCACAATAAAAATCTAGTAACTTTTAGAGCTAACAGCATCATTAAAATAGGTAAGACATAGGACAAAACAAACTTTCAAAATAATTTCAAAATTATACTTGATACAGCACCTAGGTGGGGCTTCCCTGGTGGCTCAGATGGTAAAGAATCTTCCCACAATGCAGGAAACCTGGGTTAGATCCCTTGGTCAGGAAGATCCCCTGGAGAAAGGCTACCCACTCCACTATTCTTACCTAGAGAATTCTATTGACAGAGGAGCCTGGTAAGCTATATATAGTCCATGGGGTCACAAAGAGTTGAACACAACTGAGCAATTAGAGTGACAGCACCAGGTGATTATGAGTGTGTACTAAGTTGCTTCAGTTGTGTCCAAGTCTTTGTGACTCTATGGACTGGTAACTGCCAGGCTCTTCTCTCCATGGGATTCTTCAAACAAGAATACTGGAGTGGGTTGCCATGCCTTCCTCCAGGGGATCTTCCCAACCCAGGGATTGAACCCAGCTATCTATGTCTCCTGCATTGTCAGGCAGGTTCTTTACCACTAACACCACTGTGAAATATCACAATTAACCTAAATGTTTATGTTTTCATACCACATTAATAATAACAAAAAAAATCCTCAGATTAGGAATGGATAGGACTTGTTGTTTTGAATATTTTATTAAAAAGCAAATAATACATGAAAAGCAAATAAATATTTAAGCATCTGTCCTAAACACATACCTGTTTTTTTTTTCCACTTCATATACCATATGTGCTGACAAAACCTCTGTTGGAATTATGACAACGAAGAACTAGAGGAAAGTTACCTACAAAATATGATTTAAAGAGGACCAAAAGCATTACCCACTTCCTCACCAGCTAAATTTTTGAGCATTTTTAAAACTTTTTTAAACGGGGAAAAAAAAAAAACAACACCAAAACTCACCTTTAAAATTACAAGTTAAGTTGGAGAAGGAAAGAATAGTGAACTAATCTTATTCCATTTAACAAAGCACCTCAGATTGGTTTATTAGAAAGTTGCTGGTTTTGAAAGTTAAGAGAAGGTGTGATGGTTAATATCTTAAGGAAGATGTAGAAACAAGGTGAGTTAGATCAAGGCAGAATAAGTTTCAAAACATTGTACAGCTTGAAGTATGCTGATGGGGAAATAAAATGGACACAAACTGGATAAGGGAGACTTAGTACATGTTTTACATATTTTGCCAGTCTATTGATGCCATGTCTAAGTTCCATAGCAGGCTCAGACCTTGCTCTGACATCTATCACTAAAGAGCAAATGTCAGGGGAAAGGCAAAAGCGAATTTTGCATGCATATATGAGGGTCCAACTGCTGACAGTTTCTCAAATATAATAAATGATAAATATTTCATTTTGTATATTACTTTTAAATGCTAATCTTTCTTCCTGGAGCAATATTAATTTAATTTATGAAAAAAAATTTAAGCCATCTACTTCCTTCTGGTAAAGGTTAAACAGTTTCTTGTCAAATAAAAGCATGCTGTTTCTTAAACAAAAGGGCAGGTTTGTTAATATAACTTGGATTTACTTGCACATATGTCTTAAGTCTTACTGGTTGATAGGATTAGTTGACCTTTATGTCCATCAAACACTGAGATTTTACGATTTATGATTAAATAATGTTCATTTATTCTTATGTAAAAGGAAATGTGATACATCACCAAAAATTTTAATTAAGTAATTATTTTCTAATCATAGAGATTTCCATGCAAAAGACACAGTCATAAAAAAGAATGACCCACTATATGAGACTGTATTTTGAGCATCTTATTGAGTGGCATGGTTGGGACTTCAGGTACTGTTGTCAGAAGTTTGCACACTGATTGGAACAATAGGTGAAAGACAAGACAAGCATTTTGAAATGAACCAAATATTCATCACTCTTTTTCATTTATTAGTTCTGTAACCTATAGAAAAGCTTCTTATGGAAAATGATTTTATGAAGATTAAAGAAGACAATCTGTATGTAACCACTTCACCAATTATAAGGTTTGCACAAATTTAAACATTTTTACTCTTAATTATTATCATGAATTTATATTTACTAAAGTTCTAGAAATATGTATAGATACATTTCTACACCAACTTATACACCTTTGCAGCTCTTGTCCTTATAATACTACAGGGAAAGAAAAAGGCCTTTTCTAGAAAAAAAAAAAAAAACGTGGTAGAGGTCAAGAGATAAACATGCTTCTAGGCTTCTAATATTCTTGACCATATGCAGGTATATAAACTGGTGCATCTTCTACCTTTGTGTCTTGTGCTTTGTTTAGTCAGCCTTGGCCTGGATGAAGCACAAACTGGAATCACGATTGCTGGGAGAAATATCAATAACCTCAGATATGCAGATGACACCACCCTTATGGCAGAAAATGAAGAACTAAAGAGCCTCTTGATGAAAGTGAAAAAGGAGACTGAGAAAGTTGGCTTAAAGCTCAACATTCAGAAAATTAAGATCATGGCATCTGGTCCCATCACTTCATGGCAATTAGATGGGGAAACTGTGGAAACAGCAGCTGACTTTATATTGGGGGGCTCCAAAATCACTGCAGATGGTGACTGCAGCCATGAAATGCTTACTCCTTGGAAGGAAAGTTACGACCAACCCAGCAGCATATTAAAAAGCAGAAACATTACTTTGCCAACAAAAGTCTGTCTAGTCAAGGCTATGGTTTTTCCAGTAGTCATGTATGGATGTGAGAGTTGGACTCTAAAGAAAGCTGAGTGCCGAAGAATTGATACGTTTGAACTGTGGTGTTGGAGAAGACTCTTGAGGGTCCCTTGCAAGGAGATCCAACCAGTCCATCCTAAAGGAAATCAGTCCTGGTTGTTCATTGGAAGGACTGATGTTGAAGCTAAACTCCAATACTTTGGCCACCTGATGTGAAGAATTGACTCATTTGAAAAGACCCTGATGCTGGGAAAGATTGAGGGCAGGAGGAGAAGGGGACAACAGACGATGAGATGGTTGGATGGCATCACCGACTCAATGGATATGAGTTCAGGTAGACTTCTGGAGTTGGTGATGGACAGGGAGGCCTGGCGTGCTGCAGTTCATGGTATCGCAAAGAGTCAGACATGACTGAAAGACTGAACTGAACTGAAACTGGTGCATCTTCTTCTTTTGCGTCTTGTGCTTTGTTTAGTCAGCTATAAGTTTGTGACTCAAAGTAATCCTTAACGTCTAAATAAGGCCTAGTGAAAGAAACTCTATAGAATGTAAACACATACTTCATGTTTAGTTGATAGAAATTAATGGGGAAAATGGAGTCAGTGTTCATTTGAATCACAATAGTTAAAGTCTTTTTTAAACCAGTCTTCACATCTTCAGTTTTCCTGGTGTATAAGTACAGAAATATTTCTTACAAAAAATGAGTGGCTAGAATCAAGTTTTACACTTAATATTTAGTAGCTTTCTTTTTGAGCCCCATTATTTTTGTGAAGTTTGGTTTCTTTCAAATTATATTGCATTAACAAGACCTTCAAGATAAGAGCTAATACTTAAGACAAGTAGAAAAATTTGTTATAGTTGGTACAGGGAATTATCAAAATTTAATTTATACAACCCAGTATTTTTAGTATGGCCCATATTTAATAATATTAATAAGATATATTGATTTATTTCTATATAATATTTCAAGCTGATTAATAAATACAACACTTAGATATGATTGCTACTTGGTCGTTAGTAGCAATTTATTAGTACCAAATTTTAAAAACATATTTTCATGTTTAATAAATGTAAATTTAAAAATATTTTTCTAGCATATATGTAAATTATAAAAATAATTATTTATTACTTAGACTGTTTTAATCACAAATCCTCTGTAGACTCATGAGATATTAGCATTCCATAACATGTCTCTTGTGTTGATTGCAGTGGGTTGGGGAGATAGTCATTCTTATAAAAATCTCATATTCCTAATTCCTGATGTTAAATTATAAATAGAATCCTATCTACAGCCTAGGTCAGTGTAATCTAGAAGTTTGATCATTTCATGTGTTCTGCACCAGCCAAATTACCCTTGCCACAATTTCATCTCGGCAACAAGTTATACATTTCATCCTTGCTTTATAATTTCTTTCTGTAGTGCTTACCATTACATCAGTTCAGTTCAGTCGATCAGTCGTGTCTGACTCTTTGAGACCCCATGAATCGCAGCATGCCAGACCTCCCTGTCCATCACCAACTCCTGGAGTTCACTCAAATTCACATCCATCGAGTCGGTGATGCCATCCAGCCATCTCATCCTCTGTCGTCCCCTTCTCTTCCTGCCCGCAATCCCTCCTAGCATCAGAGTCTTTTCCAATGAGTCAACTCTTTGCATGAGGCGGCCAAAGTACTGGAGTTTCAGCTTTAACATCATTGCTTCCAAAGAACACCCAGGACTGATCTCCTTTAGAATGGATTGGTTGGATCTCCTTGCAGTCCAAAGGACTCTCAAGAGTCTTCTCCAACACCACAGTTCAAAAGCATCAATTCTTCAGCTCTCAGCTTTCTTCACAGTCCAACTCTCACATCCATACATGACCACTGGAAAAACCATAGCTTTGACGAGAAGGACCTTTGTTGACAAAGTAATGTCTCTGCTTTTCAATATGCTATCTAGGTTGGTCATAACTTTTCTCCAAGGAGTAAGCGTCTAAAGTCTGACACTGTTTCCACTGTTTCCCCATCTATTTCCCATGTAGTGATGGGACCAGATGCCATGATCTTTGTTTTCTGAATGTTGAGCTTTAAGCCAACATTTTCACTATCCTTTTTCACTTTCATCAAGAGAATCTCTAGTTCCTCTTCACTTTCTGCCATAAGGATGATGTCATCTGCATATCTGAAGTTATTGATATTTCTCCTGGCAATCTTGATTCCAGCTTGTGCTTCTTCCAGCCCAGTGTTTCTCATGATGTACTCTGCATGTAAGTTAAATAAGCAGGGTGACAATATACAGCCTTGACATACTCCTTTTCCTGTTTGGAACCAGTCTGTTGTTCCATGTCCAGTTCTAACTGTTGCCTCCTGACCTGCATACAGATTTCTCAAGAGGCAGGTCAGGTGGTCTGGTATTCCCATCTCTTTCAGAATTTTCCACAGTTTATTGTGACCTAACACTACATATTTCTTTGATTTCCCCTCTAACCTGTGACTTTCATAAGAGATTTTTGTCTGCTCTATTCATTAGTGCATCTTAGTCTCTAGAAGAGTTTCAGCTATAAATGTATAAAAAAAAAATCTGGTGAATGAATGAATGAGAAGAATACTAGTTTCCAAGAAATTATTTTATTTACCTTTTTACATCCAAAGATGTATTTATTCAACCCTTCCTTTTGTATGATAAAAGTTTTCTCTTGGTACAAGACAAAAATCAATAAATACTAAAGCAATTCAGTGCTGTTTTGCCTCCACCTTGAACATTATGCAGATTTGTAGGTCAAAGAGCAAAATTTACTTCTATTCCTGGAAGATTGAGATTTTCCAAATTTTTTCACACATAATATGTTGTTCAAATAAAATTTATTACATTTAGTTATTTTCTAAGTAGTAACATGAAATGCATAATGCTAGCATTGGCTTAATTTCAACATATTAGTTTTACTTTAATAACCCAGAAAATTAAGCAAACATTTTTCTTGAGGCTTAAAATTGGAAACTGAATTTATATATTTATAGGAATTATTAACTTTAATAATACCTGGTTATTTAGAGATTTGGGGAAATAAAGATTTGTATTTTGATAGGCATCTCATTTCAAAATCATTAAAAAATACTATGATTTTTGTCATTAACCATTTATCAATACTAAATTAGATTTTTAATTGTTTTATTTTTATACTAGGCCTCGTGAAAATTTTAAATTCCTATGTAAATTCTTATTTAGGATATATAAATTATGTTATTTTTATTATATAGTTAAGAAAGTCTGTTCAAGCTCAATCTTCTTGTACTTGCTTATAAGTGTTAGTCATTCAGTCATGCCCGACTCTGCCACCCCTTGGACTGCAGCCCACCAGGCTCCTCTGTCCATGTGATTTTCCAGGCAAGGATACTGGAGTGGGTTGCCATTTCCTTCGCCAGGGGATCTTCCCAACCCAGGGATCAACCTCGGGTGTCCTGCAATGCAGGCAGAGTCTTTACTGACTGAGCTACAAGGGAAGCCCTTGCTTGCTTATAGTGAAAGGAAAGGAAAGGGAAGTCGCTCAGTTGTGCCCGACTCTTTGCAACCCCATGGACTGTCACCTACCAGCCTCCTCCATCCATGGGATTTTCCTGGCAATAGTACTGGAGTGGATGGCCATTTCCTTCTCCAGCGGATCTTCCCAATCCAGGGATGGAACCCAGGTCTCCTGCATTGTAGACAGACACTTGACCATCTGAGCCACCAGGGAGTGACACATTAAAACAATGAGGATAACTTTGCATGGTTCTAATGTACAAAAATAATTCTAACAAGACTTGTAGCTTAAGTTTACTTCACTTATGCTTTTTTTTTCCATTTATCAAATATTTATTTAACTCCATTATGTGTCAAACACTATCTTAGACACTAGTAATTCAGCAAGTAGATTTATACTCTCATGAGAAAATAAATATAATAAACAAATGATATTTGACCATTATGAGTGATATGAAATAAACCGAGGGAAGTGATACTGGCTGCACTTCAGTATTAAGCAGATTTAATAGATGAGAATCAGAAGACTATTGAAAGGTTATTAGTATCTTGGAAGAGAACTACAAGTAGAGACAATAGCAAATTCAAAATATTTCACATGGAAAAAGGGCAAAGGAAGAAAGAATTCAGCTCTTTGTAAGGACAGAAAGAACAGTGAGGTTGGAGAGGATAATTCAAGCAGGAAGATGGTAAGTGATGTGGGAGAGAGGAGTGGAGACAAGCTCTCCTAAAGCATGATGCTGCTGCTAAGTCATTTCAGTCGTGTCTGACTCTGTGAGACCCCATACACGGCAGCCCACCAGGCTCCCCCGTCCCTGGGATTCTCCAGGCAAGAACACTGGAGTGGGTTGCCATTTCCTTCTCCAATGCATGAAAGTGAAAAGTGAAAGTGAAGTCACTCAGTTGTATCCAACTCCTAGCGACCCCATGGACTGCAGCCTACCAGGCTGCTCCATCCATGGGATTTTCCAGGCAAGAGTACTGGAGTGGGCTGCCATTGTGAGCACTGTCTAAATAAGATATCTGCGGGCAACAAGTAACTTCTTGTCCCTGATCTCACTCTGTGTCACTTCCATAATCAATATATCACTTTGATATTTTCTGTTTATTACTATATCTTGACTTTTATTTGTGACTGACTTCAAACAAGTATACACCATATGTATATGTACTAAATAATATATGCTATATAAATTAACATGTAGATAAGTATGTATGTATGTATATCATTTGATTTCAAGAGATTTACAAAAAAGGTTTTCCATATCTCAGAAAAATAATGCCCTTCATTAACTGAATTGCAACACTGGCTGTGGTTTTACATATTTAATTGCCTGAGTTTCTGAGGGGCTGTGTATTAGTGGACTGTAAATGGCAATCCACACAAAGCTGTCTGTGTAAGAAAACAAAGATTCAGAGGTGGATAGAAGTCAGTTATGGAAAGAACTGAATTAGTGAGCACCTCTCGCTTACCTTGCACCTGCCCCATCATTTTCTTGGAATTGGCTTTGAAAGTAGGGAGGATACATGTGTCCTTCAGAATTCAAAGTTTTATCTAGAGGGGGGAAAGAAAAGACTGCTGCCTATTTCTTCTCAAATAGAAATATTTGTAGACGAAGGCTTACTGAAATGTCCAATATCCAACACATTGACATTGAAGTCCCTCAGTCGTGTCCGATTCTTTGGGACCCCATGGACTATAGCCTACCAGGCTCCTCCGTCCATGGAATTTTCCAGGCAAGAGTCCTGGAGTGGGTTGCCATTTCCTTCTGCAGGAGATCTTCCCAAACCAGGGATCGAACCCAGGTCTCCTGCATTGTAGGCAGATGCTTTACCATCTGAGCCACACAGGCCAAATGGTAACCACAGCCACCAGAGGAAAGTCTTCCTTTACTGAGACTCTTCGAAGGAGCCTGGTAGTCAGTGATGGACAGAGACAGCAGCACTATATGCAGCAGGGAAGTGGTCAGTTGGGCGTTGGTATGACACAAGTGAGATGTAAAGGGACTCAAGACTGCCACTTGAAATCCTCAGCAATAATGAACCTGCTGCAGGAGGGTACTGTAGAACACCAAGTGTGTTACTGTGCACAGACCTCAGTGTCAACACCACCTGATTAGTTCTAAATCAGGCTGAGACCACAGGCTGGCACTGCCCTAATTATCTTAAGGAGTCCTAAATCATGTAATCAGACTCTTCATTTTGGCACCTGCTGCCAGGCGGAGTCACACCCTTTTGAAAAGATGCAGGATAGGTGACGGGTTTAAGAGGACGCTAACTATATTTGAAGAAAAGCCTTGATGTTGAAATAATTGGGCAACTAAAACATTTGAAAGGAACTGTAAGTTTAATACAAGGTTAGGCTTTGCAGTCACTGGCCTGGACTGAGAAAGCCTGTTTTTCTCCAGAAGCAGGCCCCAAGACTAAATTCAGTGGAAGGAATTTATCTGAGAGGTAAAAAAGCAATAGGGAACGGAGAAGGCTACTTTATCCAGCCAGCTGCCAGTGGGGACCACTGGAGTCCAATCTCACTGGAGACACTCCTGGAGACAGTGAAGAAACAGATCAGAATTATTTCATCCAATAGGTTAAAAAGCTGGGGTTTTCACACACCAATCCTAATGGTTCCGTCTGAGTGTGTGGCGGAGATGTTAAATCTGTAACATGCATTGCTGCATAGGTGTTAAGGTGGGATCTAGAGGCAAGAGAGCACAGATGCAAAACAATACTGCTGACATTTGGAAATTAGGCTAGTGTGCACTGGAGTGCTGAGGCTGTGGGTGAGGTGCTGCCAGCATATTTTGCACAGGATCTAGCAAAGAATAAGATGACTGCATCAGGAAAGTGCAGGTTGGTCCAATACCAAGAATGACATATGTAACTATGAAAATAAAATAATTTTGAGTTTGCACATTTTTTAATTGTAACTGCCTAATCATATTTGTTGTGCATATCGTTGTGACTAATTAGATTCTAGTTCTAAGTGGGAAATGCAGAAGCTATGGTTTATAGTGAACCAAATTTGTGTTTCCCTGGTGGCTCAGAGGTAAAAGAATCTGCCTGTCAACCAGGAGACACGGGTTCGAACCCTGGGTCAGGAAGATTCCCTGGAGAAGGAAACGGCAACCCACTCCAGTATTCTTGCTTGGGAAATCCCATGGAGAGACATGCCTGGCAGGCTACAGTCCATGGGGTGGCAAAGTCATACATGACTGAGAAACTGAGCAAAGGTGGACTGGGAGAAATATGTGCCATGCATGCTACTGGACAAATTACTTCATTTATTTCACTGTAACCTTTAGGACCTTACTCTATTTAAAAGAAAAAAAAATGAGACTCAGAAAAGCTTTCAATTTCACTTATCTAAGATAGTATGCAATAAATAATAGGATTCCCCATAGTGTATAATTCTGTACTTGGCATCTAGTTAATAAATAAATGCATAAGAAAATGATCACATGGATGAGTGAAAAATGGAAAAGAGACATTTTAAAAAACAGACATTGTAATTAAGATACTTTCAATGAAGAAATAATTTTTAAATATTCTCAAATATGTATAATAGCATTAAGTTCCTCAGGCCATACTGATTTAAGATGTTACATTTTAACCATATTTGTATCCAAATATAATGCTGACTAGAATATCCTGTTCTCAAGAAAATTTCCTCATTTGGGGGATTTTTTATTTTAATATCTTCATACTGCTCAGTGGAAATGTATTTCTCTTCAGTGCAAGCAAAACTTTATGTCTCCTTGAATACCGGCCCCATGGGGCACCTTCATCTCTAGTGCCATTAAGCAGGAAAATTCTGCTCCAGGATATCAGTTTGTCATGTACCAAACATGAAAATAAGATGAAGGAAATCCAGTTGTCTGGATGAAAGGAGTGTATTTGCTATTTTCATCCCATATTTCTCCGGACTTGGCTGTCTCTTTTTTCTCCCATTCTTATATTATTTTCTCCTTGATTATTTAATAGGAAGATCATATTTTGAACATAGACTGCCTTTTTGTGTTGATTTTTTTTCATAATTCTTCCATTATATATTTTCAAAACTTTATAGTGTAAGAGCATGGAGGAAGAATTATTATCCTATGTTTGGTAATATCTACATCTCAGAAACCTGACCAAAGCATGTGATAAGGCAGAATTTCAGATAATTAAATTATAATAAAATATTATTATTAATAATTTCAAGTATATACTGTATACTATGTGCTTATACACAAACTAGCTGATATTATCTTTTAATAACTCCATAATTTGGTGTTATTCTTTTATGTTCAGAATACATTTTATTTAATTTTTTTGGAAGCAAACCTGAATATTGTTAATGATAAAAGGTAGAATTCACAAAGAAGATAGACATCATGAATGATTAGATGCCTTAACAACAAAGAAACAAAGATACTTAACGCAAAAATCAGAAGAAATATAAGGTAAAAAAAAATGTATAATCATATTGAAACATATTAACATTTCTCTGAGAATATTTTATCAAGTGTTAAAAAAAACAATAGGAGCATCTTGAATGATGTCACTAATAATTTAAATATATTTATATCTGATTTATATTAATCATATTCTGCACAAATACATATAAAATTTTATATCGCATACATTGTTCTTAGATGTCCATAGGATGCTTAGAAAAACCGGCAAAAAGATAAACATTACTAAATCTCAAAATATAGAATTCTTTTTTTGTGTGTGTGATTCAGTTATACATATACACATAAGTTATTTTTTAAATTATTTTCCATCATAGGTTACAAGATATTGACTATAGTTCCCTGTGCTATATAGTAAATTTTATTGATTGTTGCAAATCTATTTTTTTTATTAGAAATATAGCATTTTATTCATACTGAGTCAAACAAGTAGAATCGAACAAAAATTGTTTAGATAGCCAAAAATTCATGTTTTCTAATACATGTATATTATATACCCCTCGTCCAAGGTAAGGAGCAATGGCTGCGCTTTGCTGGAGCATCCATGAAGAGATACCCCATGTCCAAGGTAAGAGAAACCCAAGTAAGACAGTAGGTGTTGCAAGAGGGCATCAGAGGGTAGACACACTGAAACCATAATCACAGAAAACTAGTCAATCTAATCACAGTAGGACCACAGCCTTGTCTAACTCAATGAAACTAAGCCATGCCCGTGGGGCCACCCAAGAGGAGTGGGTCATGGGAGAGGTCTGACAGAATGTGGTCCACTGGAGAAGGGAATGGCAAACCACTTCAGTATTCTCGCCTTGAGAACCCCATGAACAGTATGAAAAAGCACAATGATAGGATACTGAAAGAGGAACTCCCCAGGTTGGTAGGTGCCCAATATGCTACTGGAGATCAGTGGAGAAATAACTCCAGAAAGAATGAAGGGATGGAGCCAAAGCAAAAACAATACCAGCTGTGGATGTGACTGGTGATAGAAGAAAGGTCCGATGCTATAAAGAGCAATATTGCATAGGAACCTGGAATGTTAGGTCCATGAATCAAGGCAAATTGGAAGTGGTGAAACAGAAGATGGCAAGAGTGAACGTTGACATTCTAGGAATCAGCAAACTAAAATGGACTGGAATGGGTGAACTTACCTCAGATGACCATTATATCTACTACTGTGGGCAGGAATCCCTTAGAAGAAACTGAGTAGCCATCATAGTCAACAAAAGAGTCCGAAATTCAGTACTTGGATGCCATCTCAAACACGATAGAATGATCTCTATTCATTTCCAAGGCAAACCATTCAATATCACAGTAATCCAAGTCTATGTCCCAACCAGTAATGCTGAAGAAGCTGAAGTTGAATGGTTCTATGAAGAACTACAAGACCTTTTAGAATTAACACCAAAAAAAAGATGTCCTTTTCATTACAGGGGACTGGAATGCAAAAGTAGGAAGTCAAGAAACGCCTGGAGTAACAGGCAAATTTGGCCTTGGAGTACAGAATGAAGCAAGGCAAAGGCTAATAGAGTTTTGCCAAGAGAACGCACTGATCATAGAAAACACCCTCTTCCAACAACACAAGAGAAGACTCTACACATGGATATCACCAGATGGGCAATACCAAAATCAGATTGATTATATTCTTTGCAGCCAAAGATGGAGAATTTCTATACAGTCAGCAAAAACAAGACTGGGAGCTGACTGTGGTTCAGATCATGAACTTCTTATTGCCAAATTTAGACTTAAATTGAAGAAAGTAGGGAAAACCAGTAGACCATTCAGGTATGACCTAAATAAAATCCCTTGTGATTATACAATGGAAGTGAGAAATAGATTTAAGGGCCTAGATCTGATAGATAGAGTGCCTGATGAACTATGGACAGAGGTCCGTGACATTGTACAGGAGACAGGGATCAAGACCATCCCCATGGAAAAGAAATTCAAAAAAGAAAAATGGCTGTCTGGGGCAGCCTTACAAATAGCTGTGAAAAGAAGAGAAGCAAAAAGCAAAGGAGAAAAGGAAAGATATAAGCATCTGAATGCAGAGTTCCAAAGAATAGCAAGGAGAGATAAGAAATCCTTCCTCAACAATCAATGCAGAGAAATAGAAGAAAACAACAGAATGGGAAAGACTAGAGATCTCTTGAAGAAAATTAGAGATACCAAGGGAACATTTCATGCAAAGATGGGCTCGATGAAAGAGATGGTATGGACCTAACAGAAGCAGAAGATATTAAGAAGAGGTGATGACGAAGACAAGGATGAGGAGGATAAAGATGAGGAGGAAGAAGACGCTGCTGCTGGCCACGCCAAGAATGAGCTGTAGGGGCCACCTCTGCTTCCAGGGCTGGACTGACGCCTGAGCGCTTGTGCCACAGAGCCGGCTGGGCCAAATAATGTCTCTATGAGACTGGAGAACTTTCATTTTTTTCCAGGCGGGTTCCAATTTGGGGTGGATTTTGTTTTTGGATACCCCCTCCGCCCCCTTTTTTTAACTTTTTTTTTTTTTTTTTTACTGGCATTTGTCTCTGATTCTCTTCAGCCCTCACCCCTGGCCTTCATCTGTCTTGATTGACATCTTTGCTTTCTTCTGTCCCCTTCACTCCAGATCCCTAAGTTCGCTCCCAGCTTCGGGACTCAGGGTGGGATGTGGTGTGGAGGAGAAGCCCGAGGCCCAAAATTCCATCTATTCTTCCTGGATCCCAGAGGGTGGGGTAGGAGAAGACAGTGGCATCCCCAGCCCCCCAGCACTGAGGAAGAATGGGGCTCCTAAGGCCCTAGCTCTGATCCCTTCCCCTTTCTCCCTTCCCCCAGGACTGGGCCACTTCTGAGTTGGGGCAGTGGGTTCTAGCTCAGGTCATGCTGAGAATGTAAGAACTACAAACAAAATTTCTATTAAATTAAGTTTTGTGTCTTCAAAAAAAAAAAAAAAGAGGTGGCAAGAATACACAGAAGAACTGTACAAAAAAGATCTTCATGACCAAGATAATCACGATGGTGTGATCATTCACCTAGAGCCAGACATCCTGGAATGTGACGTTAAGTGGGCCTTAGAAAGCATCACTATGAACAAAGTTAGTGGAGGTGATGGAATTCCAGTTGAGCTATTTTAAATCCTGAAAGCCGATGCTGTGAAAGTGCTGTACTCAATATGCCAGCAAATTTGGAAAACTAGCAGTGGCCACAGGACTGGAAAAGGTCAGTTTTCATTCCAATCCCAAAGAAAGGCAATGCCAAAGAATGCTCAAACTACCACACAATTGCACTCATCTCACATGCTAGTAAAGTAATGTGCAAAATTCTCCAACCCAGGCTTCAACAGTACATGAACAATGAACTTCCTGATGTTCAAGCTGGTTTTAGAAAAGGCAGAGGAACCAGAGATCAAACTGCCAACATCCACTGGATCATGGAAAAAGCAAAAGAGTTCCAGAAAAACATCTATTTCTGCTTTATTGACTATGCCAAAGCCTTTGACTGTGTGGAACACAATAAACTGTTAAAAAATTCTTCAAGACATGGAATACCAGACCACCTGACCTGCCTCTTGAAAAACCTATATGCAAGTCAGGAAGCAACAGTTAGAACTAGACATGGAACAACAGACTGGTTCCAAATAGGAAAAGGAGTTCATCAAGGCTGTATATTGTCACCCTGCTTATTTAACTTATATGCAGAGTACATCACGAGAAACACTGGGCTGAAAGAAGCACAAGCTGGAATCAAGATTGCCGGGAGAAATATCAATAACCTCAGATATGTAGATGACACCACCCTTATGGCAGAAAGTGAAGAGGAACTAAAAAATCTCTTGATGAAAGTGAAAGTGGAGAGTGAAAAAGTTGGCTTAAAACTCAACATTCAGAAAACGAAGATCATGGCATCTGGTCCCATCACTTCATGGGAAATAGATGGGGAAACAGTGGAAACTGTCAAGACTTTATTTTTGGGGGCTCCAAAATCACTGCAGATGGTGATTGCAGCCATGAAATTAAAAGACGCTTACTCGTTGGAAGGAAAGTTATGACCTACCTAGATAGCATATTCAAAAGCAGAGACATTACTTTGCCAACAAAGGTCTATTTAGTCAAGGCTATGGTTTTTCCAGTAGTCATGTATGGATGTGAGACTTGGACTGTGAAGAAAGCTGAGTGCTGAAGAATTGATGCTTTTGAACTGTGGTGTTGGAGAAGACTCTTGAGAGTCTCTTGGACTGCAAGGAGATCCAACCAGTCCATTCTAAAGGAGATCAGTCCTGGGTGTTCTTTGGAAGGAGTGATGCTAAAGCTGAAACTCCAGTACTTTGGCCACCTCTTGAGAAGATTTGACTCATTGGAAAAGACTCTGATACTGGGAGGTATTGGGGGCAGGAGGAAAATGAACGACAGAGGATGAGATGGCTAGATGGTATCACCGACTCGATGGACGTGAGTTTGAGTGAACTCTGGGAGTTGGCAAATGGACAGGGAGGCCTGGCATGCTGCAGTCATGGGGTTGCAAAGAGTCGGACACGATTGAGTGAGTGAACTGAACTGATTAATACATATGTATACAAAGGCTTTTCCACTATGCTTGATAAAGGCTTAAGAAAGAACATCAAAAAAAAAAAAAAAAAAAAAAACAAGAGATGGAGAATTTGGAAAACACACTAGATGAAATAGGAGCATTGAATATGAAACAGAAAGAGTGAAATAAACTAGATAAAAGTAAAAGATCATCATATAATCCAGTTGTTTTTAAACATGACTGCTCATTAGAAACATATCAGGAGCTCTATAGAAAAAAAAAAAAAAAAAAAAAAAAAAAGCAATAGCCGGCATTTGTATTCTTTTTTAAATTCCAAGATAATTTTGGATTTTAAAAAATGGTTGCAGGTTTTTCTTTTCTTTATTTTATTTTATTTTTAAGCTTTACAATATTGTATTGGTTTTGCCATATATCAAAATGAATCCGCCACAGGTATACATGTGTTCCCCATCCTGAACCCTCCTCCCTCCTCCCTCCCCATACCATCCCTCTGGGTCGTCCCAGTGCACCAGCCCCAAGCATCCAGTGTAGTGCATCGAACCTGGACTGGCGACTCGTTTCATATATGATATTAAACATGTTTCAATGCCATTCTCCCAAATCATCCCACCCTCTCCCTCTCCCGCAGAGTCCACAGAGTCTACATCAGTGTATCTTTTGTTGTCTCGTATACAGGGTTATTGTTACCATCTTTCTAAATTCCATATATATGCATAGTATACTGTATTGGTGTTTTTCTTTCTGGCTTACTTCACTCTGTATAATAGGCTCCAGTTTCATCCACCTCATTAGAACTGATTCAAATGTATTCTTTTAAATGGCTGAGTAATACTCCATTATATTACTCAGCCATTGGCCTGGCGTACTGTGATTCATGGGGTCGCAAAGAGTCGGACACGACTTAGCGACTGATCTGATCTGATCTGATCTGAATACTCCATTGTGTATATGTACCACAGCTTTCTTATCCATTCATCTGCTGATGGACATCTAGGTTGCTATTATAAACTGTCATGGCTATTATAAACAGTGCTGAGATGAACATTGGGGTACACGTGTCTCTTTCCCTTCTGGTTTCCTCAGTGCGTATGCCCAGCAGTGGGATTTCGGGATCATAAGGCAGTTCTATTTCCAGGTTTTTAAGGAATCTCCACACTGTTCTCCATAGTGGCTGTACTAGTTTGCATTCCCACCAACAGTGGAAGAGGGTTCCCTTTTCTCCACACCCTCTCCAGCATTTATTACTTGTAGACTTTTGGATCGCAGCCATTCTGACTGGCGTGAAATGGTACCTCATAGTGGTTTTGATTTGCATTTCTCTGATAATGAGTGATGTTGAGCATCTTTTCATGTGTTTGTTAGCCATCTGTACATCTTCTTTGGAGAAATGTCTATTTAGTTCTTTGGCCCATTTTTTGATTGGGTCATTTATTTTTCTGGAATTGAGCTGTAGGAGTTGCTTGTATATTTTTGAAATTAGTTCTTTGTCAGCTGCTTCATTTGCTATTGTTTTCTCCCATTCTGAAGGCTGTCTTTTCACCTTGCTAATAGTTTCCTTTGTTGTGCAGAAGCTTTTCATTTTAATTAGGTCCCATTTGTTTATTCTTACTTTTATTTCCAATATTCTGGGAGGTGGGTCATAGAGGATCCCGCTGTGATGTATGTTGGAGAGTAGTTTTGTTGATGTGGAATTCTATAATTTTTCTGTTGATGAATCATGATACAATGGTATTAAGTGAGTAATAGTTACATAGTCAGAATAATAAAAGATGTTTATCAGTTTTTGCAATCAATAGCCAGACCAAAAAAAAAAGAAGATAATTCAATTGCAAGCCATAATGGGAACAGAATTAACCAAATAATATAAAATAATTACAATTTGAGGAGTCAAGCAGAGTGATGTTGTAAGTGGAAGTACATACATGCACATATTTTCTTCTGCTTAGTCAGTCTATGTCTTTTGGTTGATGCATTTAATCGGGTGTTATCCTTATGAAAGATCAATGGTATATCATCATCCTATTTTCTTTACATGGCCTTGTCATCCTGTACAATAGAGACTGAAATGATTTTATTTAAACAGTAAAACTCAGATTTATCATGCAGTTATTATAATCCTATACCCCATTAAAAAACAATTATGACTTATAACTCTGTAGTCATAAAATACATATATTGGTTTAAAAAGAAATAGGGATAAGAGAAATGTCCTTGGTTAGCCATCTGTCATGTTTCTGGTGATTAACACAGGCAAGATTAAATTAACAAAGGAATAGAAGTTCTGTAAAGATTTATTGGTAACTCTAAAAATAGAAGAACATTTATAAATTTATTTTCAAATGTCTTATTTAGTTCTCAAGGATTCTTATTAACACTAGATACCAACCTACTGTTTCCAAATATAAATAATAAAAATTGAGGATGACAATTAGAAGATCACAAGTGACATACACAACTACTGAATGAATGAAGCTGGCAACCAAGAAAACAAGAAATCCATTCTATCTTAAAAGAGTGAAAGAACAAAGAAGGAAGGAAGGAAGGAAGAGAGGGAGGGATGAATGGATGAAGAGGGAGGGGGAAAAATCAAGAAATTGTGGCAAATAGAAACTATGAAAAACTATTATAGGAGTGTAAGAATGTCATAACTCATTAGTAACCAAAATTCTTAAGGGTAAAACAAACAAAATGCTATACGTTATTTGAAAGTGCCACACCTCAAAGTAAGAAACGATAAATTAATAAATGATAATTTACTGATAAATTGTTGTTCAGAATGTAGGCGAGATTTAATAAATCCAACGCATAGTGGTTTACTTTTAATCTTCCTCAAATATATTTTGTAGATTGAAAGTGAATAAGAACTTAAATTATGTGAATAATTTAAAATCTGTGTTCATAATTAACAAACCCAACCACATATATTATGTATTACTCAGCAAACTGAAAACACATTTTTCAAATATTTAAAAATTGATTAACTTTAACTTTAATTAATGCCAAATAGTTTCAATACAATACTTAAATTCTAATAATACTGTAAATTATGATTTAACAGAAAAATATTGAAATATATATGCAGTGGTGAGCAACTTTGAGGCTGTTTCTAAGTACTAAGTAAGATTCCTTAAATAATTTATTACACTTGTGTCTAAAAATTATGTTTTAGTAGGCTTAGTGCAGCAGTGAAAACAACCCAAATGTTTGACATATGAATATGAAAGAGTTGGAATAAATTATATCCCATTTAGACTATAGATATAAAATCTAATTTATAGAATACAGTTTTACCATTTAAAACAGTTGGCTAGACATAAACAAACAGATTTAGAGAGATCTCCAAAGCAAATATTAAAAAATGTCACAGATAAATATGTATAGTGCTTTTTATGTAAAGCTTTTATTAATCAACATTGATATATATTTTTTGCTTATCAGTAAAAAAGCACACTGAAGCAGAATTAGAAGAATGCACAGTTATCAGAGTTCATAATAGTTATCCCTGGGGAAGAGAGAAGGCAGTGGAAGAGAAGTCCTTGGAAAGGGGATTTTCACATTTATTTTGCTATATTTCCACATTAATTTAATCTCTTACAACAAAACTGCTTTGTGTATTATTCAGTAATTAAAAAGGTAAAACACACACACACATGCACCACATAGATATGTAATTTCCAGCTACTGGGTAGGAATTGACAATACCAGTGTTACTAAATGGTTCTCATCAACTCATATTTGGAAATCACATAATTTATTTTAACAAAAACCAGACTTTGGGAGAGGAGTATATTTATTTTTACAACTTTATCACTTTACTGCTCCCTTTTCCTATTTTTATTTAAATTCAAATGAGAAGCAGATCTAAATATGTTGCTCATTACTGCTGTAAAAGATGATAGACATCTAAAGCATCATGTGAGCAAGACAGGCTATGATTTGAGCTTCCAGGAGGATTCGCAGGATCAGAACTGTTATCCTCAAGACAGGAGTAAAGTGTGGATAGTGAGAGAACGAGGAAGAGGCATTATCTTTAGTTTGTGACAGGAGAGGAGAAACTGGGATATAGAATCAGTCCTCAAACTACAACATTTCAGCTTTGTAGATTGATGAATGTAGCAAAATTTGTGCTTCTGTAACAGTGGGGTTCTAGATAGTGGTTACCTTTTGAGTATTGCCTGTATGTGTTAGAGAACCTTGTAAAAAATGTTTATGGATCATGAGGCATAGTGAGATAAGAATTAGAGCACTGGCTAAATGGATGACAAGACCCTTCATCACCTATTACCTGCAATACAGTTCTTGGCCCATTCCCTGCTTTAAGAATGATTTCATATAAAACCTCATTTTACTAATTCTAAATCCTCCACTTGGTATTCTTGCACCAGAGACACCTGTATTAACTACAGCCTAATAGAGGAAACAGTCTTGTTTTGTAATACCAGACTAGAAAGTTCTCATTAAGATTCAAATTTTAGAGAAAATCACCTGAATCAGTGGTTAACATTGTGAACAAATAATTTCACTTGATCATCTGCAAGAGTCTGATGTGTAGAAATATATTAGAATGTTTATTTGTTTATCTTATTGCTTACAGTACTATGTTAAAACTTCTTAAAATTTAGTTCCACATTTTTATTTTTATACATGTATATTTGGAAATTAATTGCTTGCAGAATTTTAACAAATTGTAATAGAGATCGTATATGTTCCTTCTCAGTCTTAACCTAATTCATGGAAAATATTTATTCCAAATAAAACATAGTAACTCATTAAATATAATCAAGTTTAAAATATATCAGTGAATATTGAATTTTTAAACCTAAAGTGTTTTCTGTCCAATGGGCTTAGTTCTTATTGAGGACAGTCATAAATAACTTTAAAATATTCCAGCGTGGCAAGAAGGAGATGTAGATTAGGTCATTGTGGAATTATAGTTCCCTTGCTTAATGATTGTAGAAAATTGCCTGGCAATTGAACAAAGAGAAAGAGGGTGATGTGGTGAATGCCGGCTAATTAAACCAATAATTGCTTCTTGTTGTGTACCCAGATAATGTGCCCCTGATAATTTTAAATGAAGTCTTGAAGCGGTCTTCTTGAATGAAATGCTGTGCTGGTTTAAGTTCTACTATATACTATTCTCCTTGTGCTTAGATGGTGGCCTACTTCTCAGAGTTCCTTGCATGACTTGATTAAAAAAAAAAAAAAAAAAACAATGGCATGAAAGATATATCATATTACAAATTCTTATGTCCAATAATATCTTTGTATTGATGTTTTTATTCCTTGTAACCTCTTCATGTCATGCAATATATATAAATTTGGGAATTAATTTGCTCTAACAATAGAGATATCACACTCATGTAATTTCCTGAGTAGAAGTCTAAGCAAAATGTGTTGATTGTCAAAATCCCATTATATTACCCACAGCACATTTTATAAACTTCACCTTATGTTATTGGGGCTTCCCTCATGGTTCAGATGGTAAAAAACCTGCCTGCAAAGCAGGAGACCTGGATCAATCCCTGGGTCAGGAAGATCCCCTGGAGAAGGGAATAGCACCCAATCCAGCATTCTTGCCTGAAGAATTCCATGAACAGAGGAGGCTGGCAGGCAACAGTCCATGAGGTCTCAAAGAATCAGACATGACTAAGGACTAATGCCTTCACTTATGTTATTAACAATTAGCAATAAGATACTGACTTTCATTTCACAAATATCTTTACCTTGTTTATCCTATAAGATTATTAATACTGTTTTAAACCTACATCATTCAACAATTCTGATTTGGTACACTAAATTCTGGCTTAGTACACTAAATTCTGGTTTAGTACACTAGTCTCCTCAGGAAAATAAATTCAGTTTTTTGAAAAATTTTATTATTTAATATGTATATATTTATAATGCTTCTAGTGAACTTTTTCACTTACCTACATCGATTTCCTACAATAACCACATTTTCCTCATTTATGACACTAATGATGAAATCAACATTATTTTTTAAAATTTTTAATGTGGAGGAGAGTTAAAAGAATGACTGTATGATGTGCAATTTCTTGAAAACTATATACTGTGATTCTCAGCTTTTCTGAATTTCAGTATGGATTGTAAACCTTTACTGTTACCTGCTTGGTTACTGTGTCATGACTTTGCTTTCTTAATAATTTTATGCCACCTTTCTAACATACAAGTTTGGAATTTGTACTCATCAAATTTTACTTATTTGTCAACTTTATAAAAATAGTGCTTATATGAGGTAAAGTGAGATGTTCTAAACATGTAATTTGTATATATAATGTCAAATATTTTATACAAAATTAATATATCCCTAGGTATTAGGCGGAGAAGGCAATGGCACCCCACTCCGGTACTCTTGCCTGGAAAATCCCATGGATGGAGGAGCCAGGTGGGCTGCAGTCCATGGGATCGCTAGGAGTCAGACACGACTGAGCGACTTCACTTTCACTTTTCACTTTCATGCATTGGAGAAGGAAATGGCAACCCACTCCAGTGTTCTTGCCTGGAGAATCCCAGGGACGGGGGAGCCTGGTGGGCTGCCGTCTATGGGGTCGCACAGAGTCGGACACGACTGAAGTGACTTAGCAATAGCAGTAGCAGTAGGTATTAGGGGTTTCTTAAACTAAGGAATGTCCCATAGTCAGGAATGTACTTTTGCTTAAAATAATAGTTACTTCAGAATATACCACATATTTAGATAGTAAACATACTTAAATGGCATATGTGTTGCAGCACCAATAAATGTCCATACATGGGAGCACTAATTGTGAATATTTCAAACCACCCACGTTTATTCTTTCTTCTCCAAATGAACAATTCTGAAAATCCACATATATTTAGTGTTTATCTGCAAACAAATTGCAATTTATTATTTTAATCATTTGAAAGCTTTTCTGGAAAAACATGTAGATGGCAGAGTTCATGTCATCTTTGTTTAGTATACCGCCTGACAGAGCTTCATGAAAGTAAATGCTTACCAAATGGTTTGGGGCCATATTTTGTACGTGGATCTGTAAGTTTATATCGCATGTTTTATTCAACCATATGTGGACAATACCAAAAAGGGGGAACTTTTAAAGGGAAAAGGAAACTGTGAACAATAGTAATTGGTATATTCAATCTAAATTCTTAAAGTAAAACTTTTCATCAATTGCCAATATCTTAAAATATGATGTTAAATAGAACAATTAATTTTAGAACTATAAGGTATACTAGATGAATTAATAATATCTTTGGTGCCAAAGTAAAATCACAAATTAGGAGAGCCCTGTCTCATTCTGAAGATTTACTTGTGATCCTGATATTGCCATTGCTTTTTCATACACACAGTCAAGCATCTCCTGAGATTCTCCTATAAACATCCTTATGCTTTTAACACAAAACATCATCCTCCATGTTACAATAACTTATCCTAGAACTTAATGCCATACCCATCTCAGCTTCTTTTCCCCAATGCTACCTAAGACGGGGAAACAAATTTAGTTTCTTTCTATTTACCAGTTGTTTGACAGGCTTTAGAATTTATGGAACAAACCATTCTAATTCAAAAGATATGATGCACCTGTTAAGAGTGAAAAAATATACACAAACACCCACACAGATATTTGCCTCTAAATGCATATTAGTAGAAATCAATGTTATATGGAAAGCCTGCAGAAATGATTTTTCATGTTTGCATGTGTGTTTCCTTATATTTTTACCAGATTAATGTATAAAAAGGTTATGATACTGAATAGGTGATAGAAATCTAAGACATTTCCATACAGTATGTTATTTGTGACTCATTTTTATGTAGATATGACTTAAAAGCTTTGAAGTTTTTATTTATTTATAAACTCTCTCCTATTTTATGACAGAAAGCCTTTTATCATTATGCTTCAAATAGGCTTCCATGAGAACAATATTTCAAAGCATGATTTTTGGATACATTCTAAAATTGCTTAAAATTTTTTTTGGGGGGTGAAGCATTTTATAAGGCAAGGTGAGTGGCTCCTAAGAAGCAGATAGCTTTTCTATAAACATTAATTCTTTAGGAATCATGGGATATTACAGCTGGATAATTTACTGGAATTTTTAGGATTCATGGGATATTAAAGCTGGATAAATACTACATGGGATATAACAGTTTAAAATATTTTGAGCTCAGTTCTTATATTTTAGAGATGAGTAAGATTATAGATATGTAAAGATTTTTGTTTAACTATAATGTAGATTGACCTTAGCTTTCCTGATTTACTTATTTAGTGTGTTATTACATTATAATGCTCTGTAGATATGCAGTTTTCCCATTGTAGGATAGGATTTCCCAGGACAGGTTACATTTAGATGCTGTTCATTCAACATCAGAACTGAAGACACAGGTTTAGTATAACCTATTTTCCAGTCAGACCCTACAACTCAGTCAGAAAAGTAAGGCTTGCACATTGATTCTCTGCAAGGAAAATTCTTGCAACCTATTTTTAACAGAGTAACTATCCTGAAAATTCATGCAATATATTTTAACAAATAAGGTTATCATAAAAATAAACTTTCTAAAATGTGCAATGCAACTGCAGTCTTTGAAACTTACATATACACATTTATAAGTTGTGAAATAAAATTTCAGAGAGACATACACTCAAAATGCTTGAGTATGCAGAAATTCATATAGTGAAAAACACAATTTGGCTATAAAGAACTTATTTCTGTTCTCTGTCTTTATAATTTTTTTTTATAAAACCATCTGTAGAAAACTTGTAAAAATAGTCTTCCAATGCATGTAATTCTAAGCATCATAAATTACTTGAACACTGACAGTCTGAAGTGTTGTGCTGATACAGATGATTCTTGATGATAAATGAATCTATAGAAAGACAAAGCATGCCTGTTGTGAGTGAATAATTGTATATCATTAGTGTTTTATACAAATTATCCTGCTCTCTCATTTCAATTCTAACAATAATCATTTGGCTTATGTCAAAGTGTTTAAGGTTACCAAACCCACAATAAGTATTGCTCCATTTACAACACAAAAGCTCAATATGATGAAGTACTAAGTTAGTACTAATGTCAGGAGAAATAAAAAGAACATTGTACCTGAGAAGATAAGTTTTACCCAATGCATCATTATGTTAAATAATTTTCATATCAACAAACAAACACATAGTATATTAATGGTATAATAACAAATGACTCAGGAATCCTAACTCACTATTTTAAAATGGAAATGTTTGATATATGTAAGAAGTAGCAAAAGTTTGCAATATGATTTAAAAGTCAAAGTGCTAAACAAAAATCTTTAAAATAAGAAGTGAATATATATACATATATATGTATATAATATACATACATATATAATATACACACATATATATATATATATATATAAAATTTACCTATACTGGTATAAGATATTTGACTGTCTTAACTGTAAGACAAAATAAGAACATAGACATAGTAATTAAGGATGCTGAGAAGCTCAAACACCAGCCATAAACTTCCATGGGAGAAGTTCATCCACTTCAGAGGAAAAATCACATTTCTTGGGTCATATACTGTCATCCTTTACTTGGAGACAGAATTGCTCAGTGGTGTCCTACATGGGCCATGGGCTGAATCCTGGCTCTTTCATCTTTCAGTTTTGTGCTCTTGGCTATCACCTAGTTTCTCCTTTCTTCGGTCGTTAAATGCAAGTTTAATACTACTATCCTTATAGGAGGTTTCCCTGGTAGCTCAGCTGGTAAAGAATCCACCTGCAATGCAAGACATCCCAGTTCGATTCCTGCACTGGGAAGATCCCCTGGAGAAGGGATAGGCTACCCGCTATAGTATTCATGGGCTTCCCTGGTGGCGCAGACAGTAAAGAATCCACCTGCAATGTGGGAGACCTAGGTTCGATCCCTGGGTGGGTGAAGATCCCCTGGAGAAGGTCATGGCAACCCAATTCAGTATTCTTTCCTGGAGAATCCCCATGGACAGAGGAGTCTGGTGGGCTATAGTCCATGGGGTTGCAAAGAGTCGGACATGACTGAGCAACTAAGCACACACACCTCCTCATAGGACTACTGGGTGAATTAAATGAGTTAATATAAAAATTAACTTAAGCTTACTGTTCATTTATGCCTGAATATATAAAAATTATTTACTTCTCTAGCAGCATAACATTAAATATGTACCCTCTCTTGGATTTTAATGATCTTCCTTCCCCACCATCTCAGTATTACAATATATATTTTTCACTTACTGGGGAAGTTGTGTATATTTATAAATCTTTCAAACATAGAAAAGCTAAAAACTTGACAGCACATGTGATCTCCTGTGTCAGATGTGAAATATAAATATTGACTGTTTTTTATTTGAATCACTATAAATATATTTGAATTCAGTCAAAAGCTAAAATAGCTGTTGTAAACAAGCATAAATTACCTTTGTAAACATAAAGAACATTAACTAACTTGAAAAGTAGCAATCCCAAATTCTGTGTTTAACAGAAATACACATCCATGAGAAAAAAAAATATTAAAGTAATGAAAAGTTTCAAAATAAGCAATCAACAGAATAGTAGCAAATACAAAAAAAAGCATTAAAAAAAGTGTCGGAGTGAGTAAAATAGGCTACAAATACTGAGTGATCTAAATATAGCATTTTATAACTATAAAATATGTCATACTAATAAACTGGTACAGATTAAATTATTATTTTTCATGTGTTAAACACAAGAAAGTTTGATAGTACTCCTTGTGCTAAAATCAAAAAACTTAACATTTTATAAATTATATTGTATTCTGTTAAAAATAAGTATCTGTATTACAGAAGAACATGCTTTTCTTACTCAGAATACTATAAAATAAGTTAGCAGTATACATTTTCTGTGAAGGCTTCATAAGCGAGAGATGTTATTCTCTGAGGCAATCAAAGTCTCAGAACTACTTACGCTCTTCAAAGTATTTTGGGACTAAAATTAACAAAATGATAAAACCAACAGAATTTGACCTCACCCTAAAAATTTGTGGTCATTTATAAGAGTCGGGCACAACTGAGCAACTTCACTTTCATGCATTGGAGAAGGAAATGGCAACCCACTCCAGAATTCTTGCCTGGAGAATCCCAGGGATGGGGGAGCCTGGTTGGTTGCTGTTTATGGGGTCGCACAGAGTCGGACACGACTGAAGCGACTTAGCAGTAGCAGTAGCAGTATAAACCTGCCATAAAAATGTTTCTTAAATTAATCCAACTTATGATTCTCCATTTCTTCTTCATCCCTTCCTCCTCCTCTTAGTATCAATCATGCTGCTGCTGCTGCTGCTAAGTTGCTTCAGTCGTGTCCGACTCTGTGCGACCCCATAGATGGCAGCCTACCAGGTTCCCCGTCCCTGGGATTCTCCAGGCAAGAACACTGGAGTGGGTTGCCATTTCCTTCTCCAATGCATGAAAGTGAAAAGTGAAAGTGAAGTCGCTCAGTCGTATCCAACTCTTCGCGACCCCATGGACTGCCGCCTATCAGGCCCCTCCATCCATGGGATTTTTCAGGCAAGAGTACTGGAGTGGGTTGCCATTGCCTTCTCTGAGTATCAATCACAGGACCCATCAATTATATCTTCTAAATATTTTCTCCTTTCTCTTTCTCCCCATTCCTATCATCTCCATCTTAGTTAGACCAGATCATCTTCAAATACATTAGATAGTGCTAAATAAAGATATGACATTAGTACTTCTACCTCTATTCTAGATTTTTTATCTACAGCCAGCTACAGTGTAGATACAATAAACATCTATGAATGTCTGTGTAAGTATGTGTGAGTATACACACACACACACACATATATACATATATATATATATATTGATATATATGTATACACACACACATGTTGTTGTTCAGTGGCTAAATTATGTCTGACTTTTTGTGAGCCCATGGACTGCAGCATGCCAAGCTTTCCTGTCTTTCACCAATTTCCCGGAGTTTGCTCAAATTCATGTCCATTGAGTCGGTGATGCCATGTAACCACCTCATCCTCTGCACCTCCTTCTCTTTCTGCCCTCAATCTTTCCCAGCATCAGGATCTTTTCCAATGAGTCAGTTCTTCACATTAGGTGGCCAAAGTATTGGAGCTTCAGCTTCAGCATCAGTCCTTCCAAGGAATTTTGAGGGTTGATTTCCTTTAGGATTGACTGGTTTGATATACTGCTGCTACTAAGTTGTTTCAGTTGTGTCCGACTCTGTGCGACCCCATAAACGGCAGCCCACCAGGCTCCCCCATCCCTGGGATTCTCCAGGCAAGAACACTGGAGTGGGTTGCCATTTCCTTCATATATATATATATATATATATATATATATATATATGTATTATATATATATATATATATATACACACACACACACACACACACACAAAACCTTGCATTCATCCTCTCCAAATCTGCTTTGCCCAGTTCCACATCTCAGTAAGTGGCATCTCCAACCTATTGGTCCCTGAGAACAAAATCCTTGCGATCTTATTGATGAGGCACTTCTTGTCTTACTTGACATCCAATCTAGCAGCAATTCCTGTTAGCTATCTTTAAAATTTACCTAGAATTCAAGCATTTCACCTCTGTCTCCTAGCTCTGAGTTGCCATCCTTCCCCATTTGGATTAATGTGTTAGTTCCTCACTGAGATCTTTGCCTCTGTATGGTCTATTTTCAAAACATTTGACGAGGGCAGTCTTTTTAAAAATAAATGTGTGAGTCATGTTGCAACTCTTTCAAAATTCTTGGACTATTTTTTAAAATAATAATAATAAAAGCTCACATCCACTCACTCTAACCAAAGGTTGACATCCATATTCATAAACATGTCAAGGAAGGTTCCATCCTCTAATTGGAGGCCCACGTTTCAGCTTTCCCTTCTGGCCACAAAGGTTTTCTCATATATATCACGTGAATAACTCCTTTCCTTCAGTTCTTTGCCCAACTATAAAATTCTTAGTGAAACATCCTAAGACTATTTATAGCACCATTACAAGACTGGCCAGCACTTGCTGATTCCACTTACCATTTGTGGAGATTCACATTGGTTCTCTCATTTATGTATTCTTCCTAGACAATTTCAGTGCAGTTTCTACCATTTTTATCTAGTTTCTTGAATAGATAAATTTAATTACCATATATAGCAGACATTGATATCTTGCTTAGAGGTATGAGCTTTGGAATCTAAACTGCCTGTGTTCAAAACATTGACTTTCAGATGGCATCTGTGCAGTTTTGAGAAAGTTAATATACCTGTCTGTGGTTCAGTTTCCTCATCTCAAAAATAGGAATGATAATAGTACCTATTTCAGGTACTATTCTAGTATGATGTGAAGACTAAATGAATTTATACATGTACAGTACTGAGAACAGTACCTGGTCCATAGAAAGGTCTCAACTCCTGTTAACTTTTATTATTAAAAAGTAAAAGGGGATGCTTCTGAATTGTGGTGTTGGAGAAAATTCTTGAGAGTCCCTTGGACTGCAAGGAGATCCAACCAGTCCATCCTAAAGGAAATCAGTCCTGAATATTCATTGGAAGGACTGGTGCTGAAGCTGAAGCTCCAATACTTTGGTCACCTGATGTGAAGAACTGATTCATTAGAAAAGACCCTGATGCTGGGAAAGATTGAAGGCAGGAAAAGAAGGGGATGACAGAGGATGAGATGGTTGGATGGCATCACCGACTGGATGGACTTGAATCTGAGTAAGCTCTGGAAGTTGGTAAAGGACAGGGAAGCTTGGCATGCTGCAGTCTATGGAGTTGCAAAGAGTCGGACACAACTGAGCAACTGAACTGATTGAACTGAAAAGGTGATGATAACATTTCCTGTACTTTAGTGGGATTGATGGGTAATAAAATTGCTGAATATTAAGGAGTTCTCAATTTTAAAATTTGAGCCATGAAATTTTATTTTGCAAAAAAAGAAAAAAAAAAGAGTTTAAATTTTTTTGACATTTCCTATATTGGAAACTATGTCAATATCTTGCTCGCTAACAAACATAGTATGAAACACATGGCGGTTATTTTTCCAGAATTCATCCATTCTTACTAACACAGTTAACAAACTTAGTTAACAAACTTAGTTAACAAAATAATAACCTGTATTATTGTCTTGCCTTGTCAACTTTATTTACTCTGTGTTAGTTCTACACAATATTGTAGTTTATTACTATAGCTTGATTCTAAATATTGAATATAAAAAGCAATACTTATGTATTATTGTATGATTATTATTTACTATATTTGCCATATATTATTATGTGTAATTATATCTGCAGAAAACCAAGTCTTTATTAATATTGCTTTACTTTATGTGGACAATAATCATCTAAAGTGGTTTCTCATCTCCTGCATCATCCTATTTTACCTTTTTACTTTGTTGAAATAATTCAAAAATTTTTTCCAACTATGTATGTCGATATCTAAATGCTTTAAAGGCCAGTATGCTTTATTTGGGTCTCACACTTATATAACTTTTAGGCTTCATATGTAATTTTCTTCCTTCTTATTTGAAGCTACTTTTCCTTTACATCTCAGGATATTCTGTTGCAGATGAGAAGCCTAAAATCAGCCTATTTTTCCTATGAAGTTAGGCTGAATTTTTCTTTTTTTTGTCTTGCTTTTTTTTCCATTCTGAAAGCTTTAAAAATATTTTAAAATGTTGTTTGGTCTGTACTGAAATGTGGATCTGATTTAAATCATACCTATTGAATCTCAGGTGGAATTTAACTCTCAGGTATTCTGAATTTTGTAATGAAAGACCTGCTAGAGTAGCACTTCTTGTCCTTTTTTCTCAGTCTTTTCTGTTGACTACAGGTTTGGAATTTCTTAGTCCTCTTATATTGCTGGAATGAAACATACTTTAAAACAAAAAATAAACCTCTACTCAAAGAGTTATTAGGATGCTTGTCACATATGATATTATTGCCTGAAGAGCATAAGATTACAAATCACTATATACTGTTTTACAGACAAAGTGTTAGTAATTTACCTGGTTAAACATAATTAAGGTGTAACTTGAAATAAGTTAAGGTATATTAATTTCCAAGTGTTAAGTTACATAATGAGGTCAAATATTCATCCCTTATCTTAAGACAAATAAGATAGAAAAAATAATTACAAAATGGTGATACGTAGAGTGGTTTTCTAAGTGATGCAAAGTTTCCTGTGGAAAAAAGAAGAATGAACATTAGATCCATTAAAATATGATCAATAATTTGCTCTCAGTAATGTGCTGCTAAAATATATTTATTCCTGACCACTTATTCATGCTTTTCCCCCTCACAATAAAGCAGTAATAGCTGGGGAGTGTATACTATCTGTAAGTCCTACATTAGTGACATATTACTGCTCCTACAACTACTTTCCAGTTTATTAAAATAGATTGTACTTTAGAGTCACCAAGGTCAGATAGCTTGGGGTTTGACTCTCAGCTCCACTACTTAAAGCTTAACACTTGGATCTGCTTAATCTCACTAACTACATTTGATATCTTTAAAATGGGGAGTGAGGAAAGTGATACCTTCCAGCCGAGTGGCGATGCTAAAGTGAAATGCCCTTCATAAAAAGCTTGGCATTTAGTGGTTGTTACATAAATGTCCATCCTCTCCATCCCCTTTTACCTGCTCCTTGTCTACATCCACTGGGGTAAGACCAGGGAAAATTTGACTATCTTCTTTGTAACCTTTTTTTCTTCTTTTCCAGTGTATTAATTTACTTCTTTACATTTTTTTCCAGTAATTTTTTGTTTACTTTTATGAAATGAAAGAGCATATGCATGATGTTAGTTTATTAAATCAACTTGGAGATTTATGTGTCTGGTGACTGAAACTGTGGGTGAGTATAATTGCAGAAAACTTCCTGAAGATGATGAGCTCTGAAATGTAGTAGGTATGTAAAGATGTTGCTTGGCAATTAGAATCAGCAGATGCTATTAGGATGTGTATTAACACAATGTTTATATGTCCTCAATGTCTCACTTTTTAATTATGCAAGGAAGCTATGAAATAAAAATGCTAAATTGGCAAACCTCACCATTAGTGATCTAATACAGAATAGCATGCTAAGAATTTAAATTAGAGCATTCTTCTTTGTCTCCATGCAAACACTATTAACCTGAAAAAAAGGAATAAGTTTAGGTTCTCTTAGGGTAAGCTCTTAGATCTGAAAGCTGTTATTAATTCTTCCTCATGCTGCTCTACATGGTACTTTCATCTTTTTTTCTTGGCTGAATGGACATTTTATTTTGTTTTTTTGTCAATGTGTAATGTAATGTATAATGTATGAATACGGTCTATAAAATTATTTTAAAAGATGGAAGAAATATGATAGAAACAAATATTTATAAATGCCTACCATGAGCTGGTGATGTTATATATAGTGTCTCTAAGATATAGGTATTGTAATAGTCCTCATTTTAAGATGAGAGAATGGCGCTTCTGAGAGTTTTACTTCCTTAAAGTCATGTACTTGATGAAACAGTGAGAAAGAAATTCTTTCTTTCTCTGAAGAATTGTCTAAAAAGTTATGCTGTTAGTTCACTTGGTCGACCACTTATATTATTATTTTTGTTTGCTTCTGATATACACTAAATGTTATTTTTAGAAACTTTGCTCAAATACCAGAATAAATCCCTTTACTTTGCTAAGACCTATTTAATAAGTTGATATATAAAGCATGATGTGGACATCCACAACAAAAAGAAACAGAGACCAGTTCAAAGAGATTTTAGTTTCCATTGGATTTTATTTGACAAATCCGTTTTTTAATTTTCTACTAAACATAATATTGGGACTTCTGTGGTGGCTCACCTGCCAATGCAGAAGACCTGAGTTCAACCCCTGGGTCAGGAAGATCCCCTGGAGAAGGAAATGGTAACCGACTCCAGAATTCTTCCCTGGGAAATCCCATGGGCGGAGGAGACTGGCAGGCTACAGTTCATGGGGTTGCAAGAATTGGAAATGGCTTAGCGACTAAACAATAACAACAAATGTAATATTAAATGATAGATATCACCTAAACAGGTTTATTTTTTTTTTAATCTCAAAATAAAAATTCTGTGTCATACAACCTGGAGTGGGGAAGAAAGCAAAACTTTATTTTGCTTGTGTTATATGAGTAGTTCCATATTATATGCATGTGGTTAGTAATTCCTTCTAAACTGAAGAATGCTCCGATACTCTCCTTTATAATGTAGATGATTGAAGTTATGACATATCAGTGAAACTTTTCTCCCCATTGGGATACAATTGGTCAACTTTATCTTTTAACAGAGAGCTGTTACAAATAACCATGCATGTGTATCCCACCTCCCACGCAGAAAATAAGGCAAGACATTTTTGAGGCATATTATAAGTTTCTACTTACTATTTTCCCTTGTGGTAACTTATATAAATCATCTCTTGTGATAATACTGTAAGGATTTTGCTGTGGCAAGATCTAGAAATACTGTGACAGCCTATCAAACGCGTGTCTTCCCAGGAGAAGATTAAAGACCCTAACATTGGCAATGAGAAAGTACTGGGATTTAAGGAGGACTGTCTGCATATGAAAAAAAAAAAAATTGTTGTCTAACAGTGCAGTCCCTAGCAACATTAAATGACTAAGTGTCATCATCTGGCTTCCAGGGAATGAGCAAAGCAAAAAACATTTACACTTTAATCTCTTGCTTTTCACCAAGGCTCCTACTTGGTGATACTGAGCCAACACTCCTGTCAATCATAAAATGTCCTTCATCCTTATTTACCTGCCCATAAATATGATCCTCCTTCTCATGATCAAATATATTGATAAAATAGTTTATGTTTGCAAGTCCCATTTCTTTCCATTTTTTTCATCACTCAATACAATTTTACTTCCACCATTAGCTTTCAATAGAAAGTTTTCCGCAGAACTCATCAATGATCTCCTACTGCAAAATTAAACTTTATACACATTCTTCTTTACTTATGTGCATAGTTTCATCTATGTCTAATACTCTCACTCTTAAAACTGTCCCCTGCTTTTTCTCCCTTTTCCATTCATTTTCAACTGTTCTCCTCTTGTTTCCCTGATGAAACTTTCTCAGCCTACTGAAAATATTCCTCATCCTCTGCTTCTTCTTTAATATTGGTGATATTCTGTATTCATAGTCTTGTTCCAACTATAAACTTCAAAAAGTCATTTCTTATATACACAGACTAAATTACAAATGTTCTTATTTTACATTTTCATAAGAATAATTTTGTAAATAGATAGTTTTTCATGAAAATAATTTTTTAAATATGCCAATAACCCATACCTACACACAAACCAAAGGCAAGCTTCTCCTTGGAAGATTTACCTCTTGTATTTATTACTTTTCACAGTGTTTAGGATAGTACATGCACCCAATCATTCTTGAAAATATAGGTAGACAGGTTAATACAGAGAAAACTATTTTTCTGTATTTTTATCTTTATCAACCTACCCATAAAATATCTGTGGATTTCTTTATTATTCTTTACCTGGACTAATCCTGTAAGCTAACCATGACTAATTGCCAGAGAGAATAGAATTCAGGCTGCAGCTAAAGAATTGATTATAGTAAAGAATCATAGGATTTCAGAAAAATAGAAAAGGAACAATGACAAAGTGTGATGGATAGTAAAAGAAAAAAAAAGTCGTAAGATTGATAGTCTCTGGTGTTGAATAACTTGCAGAAGTAGGAATATTGACTAGAGTGAGATGGGAGTGGGAATTAAGAATATTGGTCTGAGAATGAGATACTTTGGAGTTGAGATTAAGGTGGAAAGGAAATTATTGGTAATTAAAGTATCTGGATGTAACCATAGGAGAAAGTCTTTAGGCATAGACATGAATATCAGGAGAGATGAAAGTTGTTTAGTGGGGGCATCAGTTCAGTTCAGTCGCTCAGTTGTGTCCGACTCTTTGCGACCCCATGAATCGCAGCACGCCAGGCCTCCCTGTCCATCACCAACTCCCGGAGTTCACTCAGACTCACGTCCATCCAGTCGGTGATACCATCCAGCCATCTCATCCTCTGTTGTCCCCTTCTCCTCCTGCCCCCAAACCCTCCCAGCATCAGAGTCTTTTCCAATGAGTCAACTCTTCTCATAAGGTGGCCAAAGTACTGGAGTTTCAGCTTTAGCATCATTCCTTCCAAAGAACACCCAGGACTGATCTCCTTTAGAATGGATTGGTTGGATCTCCTTGCAGTCCAAGGGACTCTCAAGAGTCTTCTCCAACACCACAGTTCAAAAGCATCAATTCTTCAGCTCTCAGCTTTCTTCACAGTCCAACTCTCACATCCATACATGACCACAGGAAAAACCATAGCCTTGACTAGACGGACCTTTCTTGGCAAAGTAATGTCTCTGCTTTTGAATATAGAGGTGGGTTATGCTGAGGTATATGGGTTGGGACCTGACAAAGTCTGCCACAAGCCCACTCCCTTCCTTATACTTTGTATCTAGAGGAGTCACTCCAATCCTCCCCATATTCTCTTTCTTAGACACTTTTTTCCTTTCCATTAGATCTTCCTTATTATGCCATAAATTGAGTTTTAGTTCCTCATTCATAAAGAAAAAGAGCTTCTCTTCATTTCCTAGCAATCCAGTTTCACCCATTTCTCTTCTTCCTTTCAAAGGGAAAAAAAGTTTGAAAGACCTGTCAATCCCTGTGGTTTCATGTGTTTTCTAACTAATTCTTTTCCTAAAAAAACAAAACAAAACAAAAAAAAAATCCATGCCACTCTCCATAGAGCTAAATGCACTGCAATTCTCATCTAAATTTACCCATCATTGTTTATTGCAGTTGTTCACTTTCTCAAAACACTTACTTTATTTGAAATTCAGGATGCCTCACTTTCCTGGCTTAACTTGGCATACACTCATTTGCAGTGTCTTTTAAAGGTTTCTCTTCCATTTACAATATTTAAAGATTGGGATTCTTTACTTCTCATACTTTGAACTTCTGTCTTTTGTTCACACTTAACTTGCTTGGTTGTCTTAAGGATTAAGTGTTGTCTGTCCAAGAATGACCCCCAAATTTTGTTTCCCTAGTTTAAAAAAATTCATTTTGATGTTTCATATAATGAAACGTAATGTCCTAAATCCTTATCTGCTTATCTTAACCCTTCATCCCCCATACACACATGCCTACTCCTACCCCACCCTAATAAATGGCCACGTCGTCTTATAGTTGGGCAGGCCAGAAACAGAGTGAGCCTTAACTCTATTCTTTCTTTCATATTCCATGTCCTACTGGTCTACAAATCCTGTCATCTCTACTAACAAAACACATATAGCAAGACAACCTCTCATCATTAACACTACTTTCATGTATTTCCAAGTTTCCATCTCCTCACCTCTGGTTTAAAAGTAGCTTCCTATGCTGTATGTCTTTCATTTCTTACCCTCTAATGTTCAGATGGTAAAGAATCTGCCTGCCAGTGCAGGAGACCCAGGTTTGATCCCTGGGTCGGGAAGATCCCCTGGAGAAGGGAATGGCTACCCTCTCCAGTATTCTTACCTGGAGAATTCCATGTAGCCCATGGAATTCCTGGTGAGCTACAGTCCATAGGGTCACAAACAGTCAAACACAACTGAGCGACTAATACTTAATGCTTATATAATACACAGGAATGAATATTTTATCTTTAGAACACATCTATAATCTCTACTCAAACATTCCAATGGCTTTCCATCCCATTTAGAAAAAGTAAGAAACCTCAAAAAGACTTGTTTCTGAAGCTCTAGAAGATCTCTAAGCTACAACCACACTTCCCCTTTCTCACACCCCTCCAGTCAGTTCTTTGTTTTCCTACAGCACTGCATATTTGCTTCTGTCTCAATCTTTGTACTTGTTTTCTCTTCCCTGAATGTTCTGTGAAATATCCACATGGCTTACTCTTTCACTTCTTCCAGTTCTTTTCTCAAATTTCACCTTTTCAGTGAGATCTTCCCCGACTATTAAAAATCCCACCTCATCTCACTTGCTTGTCAGGGCTCTCTATACTTTAATTCTCTTCATAGCACTTACTCTGTGTACTTTACTGTTACTTATTATTGCCTGTCACTGTTTGCACTACAGAAGGCAAGATTAACAAGACCAGAATTTTTGTGTGTTTTGTTAGGCTATTAGTGTGTGACACACAATAAAAGTAATGAGTAAAAACTAGTAGATGCTGTTGATGTCTAGATCACTACAGCAAATATCTCTAAATATCATAGCACTGTTTTAAACAACCTGGGTGCTATGTTTCAAATCTGGGAGCAGAATTACTAAAAGATGAAAAAAAATGTTATTTACATGTTCAGTATTACTGCATATTTTATGTGCCTATCTGGATAAGCTTGCTTTGTTACTTCTCAGGTTAATTTTGGCTTCCTTTAGGGTGAAACACTGGGAAAGCATGGAGAATTATTTGTCCATATTATCAAAACCAACTGTTATTTTAGGTGTGTTATTTCAGGCCCTCTTAAAAACAGATATCACTTTGGGATTAAATATGCAGAAAGACTTTTAAGGGAAATATCTGTAAGAGAGAATAGAAGGGGAGCCTGGGAATACTGGGAGGCCACAATTCAAGTTGGTCACCAAGTAAGGGAGAAAAAGGAGGGAGGGAAAGAGAGAGGGAGGAAGGGAAGAGGAAAGATTGATTGAAAGCATCTTAGACTGCCCTCAGCTCTAAAGTAATTTAGCAAAGCTATTAGGAAGTCTATGAGACAAAGTCATCCATCAGAGGATTCCTGCTTCTTCCGGGCACAGTCTTGGCACAGCAGCCCTGCTGGCTGGGCGTCAATGGGGAGCACACTGTGGGAAGTTTGGCCCCAGCCTTCAGGGCCAACATAGATCACAGAAAGCAGCAGAAGGGCCTCTGATCAGTTAACTTACCTGGCTTCAGAGATGAAAGAAGAACATTCTCATAGCCACTACATTTGGTAAAATCTTTTAGATAAATTTTTTATTTTGTAATCTTCTAGAAATCCTCATCTACATTTACTACCCATGAACAAGAAAATTTATATGCAGAAAATATCCTTAAAATAGTTAAATAAATCAATACTTTGTGAATGTTTAAATACCTCTCTGCTTGCATTTTGTTTTTTGTGTTTTTTTAGGCTGTAAATGTATGAAGGTCTAATAGTAGAAGGACTGGGGACTTTTTTGAAGGGCTCGTTAAAATTCCCTGAATATTCCAGTCTAGAATAAAACAATGTAAACTGTCATAAGATGTTCGACATGATGTAAAATTGTGGAGGCTGATATATATTTACATTGGGGAATCTCCTTCACTTAAAAAACTGCATATTTAAGTAGAATTATGCTATCTTTGGGGACTTTTAAATGATTTTGATTCCAGAGCTTTGCCTATTCTGCTTTAAATAATTGTAAATAATGTCAAATATTATTGTAATTGATCATAATTTAATGGGGCTCTGTTTTCAAGGATACAAAAGGAATTATCTTAATTTTCTGATTCATGGATATGCTTTCCACTTATTTTCATTATGTTGATTTGAAAAATATATAAAGTTTAATGTATAATTGTGTTGAATTAAAATTGATAAATTCTGTCCTTTAAAAATATAAATTTACCAAAAGAGAGAAATGATTATCTCAAGTAGGGAAGGGAAAACTTGGTAGCTTGCTAATAACCATTTGTGTGTGTGTTCTGAAGCACTGACCTGAATTTACATCTTTTATCTAGTAGCTAAAATTTGCTGTGCTGGTGGGAACAGTCATTATGTTCCTACCATAGCAATGTTATTCACCCATGCAGAACCTTCAGGCCCTTGAATCAGACTGCCGCACAGTAGCTATATTTAACCAGTCTCAGGAAAAGGCTATACTGTTTCTTAAAAGAATACCTGATTGCTACCTAAGGATAAACTAACACAATAGGAGGCAAATTAAGAGAAAAATAGATTTGCAAAGAAAAAGTCTATATTTTAAGATTTAAATTATCCAAAATACCATTTAAGCATTTATATTAACAATCTATCATTTTCTTTTGCATTATGAAGACTTATTATACCCTATATAAATTAGTGATTTTAAGCTACAAAATGATTTGTCTTGTGTGTAGTTTATAAGCTTACAAAAAGATTCTGGATAAATTTATAGTCCTGTCTTACCAGCTCTGCAGAATGTAAATGAATTGGTCATCTTTCAAGCCACTTTTAAATGCTAATTTGCATATATTAAAACAAATTCCTAAGCCTCAATGTTCATTTATATTGAGATTTCACATATTTTTGTTATCTTCTTTATGTCTGTGGTGACACACGCAATGGTCTTCACACTGATACAAACACAAAATCTCCAGGGAAATTTCTCATAATGTGATTTGGTCACTCATCCATGACAGTCATCTTTATTCTGCTACAACGCTAGTTTCAATGGAGAAGGACAGTGTTTTCCAAAGTGTGAGCTGTGGGCACATAATCTCCTGTGCCATAATCTCCTGGGGGCAGGGGGAGGTGGTCTTCTTAAAAATGCAGGTTTCTTGAACTGACTTCACTTCACGTACTAAGAAGAGATTCAAGGTCCAACCCAGAGATCATTTTAAGCCAGCAGCCCAAATAAATGTTTTGCTCAAGACAGGTTGAAATCCACTGATATAAGGTCCAAATTCAGTGCTTAGATGGTCAATTAAATGGGATTTTCAAAATACTCATTTATTTAATTAGTTGGTTACATTGCACCAATGATGCTAAAATGTTATAATATTTTGTTTATATCATTATACATTTGTGAATCCAGTCCAGATGAAACAGTCATAGCTTAAATGACCTGTTTCTTGTGCATATCACCTCTGAGAACATATAGTGATATAATTGTTAAATATGAGATATTTGTATTACAGAAATTAACTACAAACTTGACATTTCAGGGGAGTAGTTTAACTGGTGAATTAATTAGTATCATTGTCAACTTTGGAGAAAGGGAAGAAGTATTCTACTGAATAATAAGGAATATTACAGACTTCATGTTTGGTTCAACTGCCAACAACAAATTTTTTTTGCCATATCATCTATAATAGAGTAATAGCATACAATAATTTAACCATTTTGTCTCAGCTAAGATAGCAGTACAATTAAATTTTGATAATTTCCAGATTTGAGTAACCAAAGATAATATTTTAACATATCATTGTTAAATTATTCACTAAAGGAAGAAAACTCTTTGATTTTCTTTATCATTTATTTTTTATTGATGATGAAACCACCCCTAAGTTTAGTTCAGTTGCTCAGTCATGTTTGATTCTTTGTGACACCACGGACTGCAGCTCCCCCAGGCTTCCCTGTTCATCACCATCTCCTGGAGCTTACTCAAACTCATGTCCATCGATGTCGGTGATGTCATCAAACCATCTCATCTCTGTTGTCCCCTTCTCTCCCTGCCTTCAATCTTTCCCAGCATCAGGGTTTTTTCCAGTGGATTGGTTCTTTGCATTGGGTAGCCAAAGTATTGGAATGTCAGCTTCAGCACCAGTCCTTCCAATGAATATTCAGGACTGATTTCCTTTAGGATGGACTGGTTGGATCTCCTTGCAGTCCAAGGGACTCTCAAGAGTCTTCCCCAACACCACAATTCAAAAGCATCAATTCTTTGGTGCTCAGCTTTCTTTATAGTCCAACTCTCATATCCATATGTGACTACTGGAAAAATCATAACTTTGACTAGATGGACCTTTGTTGGTAATCTAATGTCTTTGCTTTTAAATATGCTGTCTAGGTTGGTCATGGCTTTTCTTCCAAGGAGCAAGTGTCTTTTAATTTCATGGCTGTAGTCACCATCTGCACTGATTTTGGAGCCTCCCAAAAATAAAGTATCTTCCTGTTTCCATTGTTTCCCCATCTATTTGCCATGAAGTGATGGGACCAGATGCCATGATCTTTGTTTTCTGAATGTTGAATTTTAAGCCAACTTTTTCACTCTCCTCTTTCACTTTCATCAAGAGGCTCTTCAGTTCTTCACTTTCTGCCATGAGAGGGGTGTCATCTGCATATCTGAGTTTATTGATACTTCTCCTGGCAATCTTGATTCTAGCTTGTGCTTCATCCAGCCCGACGATTCGCATGATGTACTCTGCATATAAGCCAAATAAGCAAGGTGACAATATACAGCCTTGATGTACTCCTTTTCTGATTTGGAACCAGTCTGTTGTTCCATGTCCAGTTCTAACTGTTGCTGCTTGACCTGCATACAGATTTTTCAGGAAGCAGGTCAGTTGGTCTGGTATTCCCATCTCTTTAAGAATTTTTCACAGTTAGTTGTGATCCACACAGTCCAAGGCTTTGATGTAGTCAAAAAAGCAGAAGTAGATGTTTTTCTGGAACTCTCTTGTTTTTTTGATGATCCAACAGATGTTGGCAATTTGATTTCTGGTTCCTCTGTAAATCCAGCTTGAACATCTGGAAGTTCATGGTTCCTGTATTGTTGAAGCCTAGCTTGGAGAATTTTGAGGATTACTTTTCTAGTGTGTGAGATGAGTGCATTTCTGCAGTAGTTTGAACGTTCTTTGGCATTGTCTTTCTTTGGGATTGGAATGAAAACTGACCTTTTCCAGTCCTGTTGAAACTACCCCTATCAATGCTATTTGTGTGAAGGTGTACTTAGGAATTTCAGCAAATTAGCACTCACTATGAAGAAAAGTCAAATACAGCATTTAGGTCAGTTTCTTGCATTTTGTGGTCGTGCTTGGTATAGGACCTTACACTCTGCATGTTTCTGTTTTCAAGATTTCTCGTCCTTCTATAGGTCCCACCTTCACCTTCATTTCATTTAATATGCACATAAAATTAAACTAACAGTTATGTGCAAACATATGAGTAGCTAAAAAGTATTTGCAAACATGCATTTGCAAACAAACAGTTTTCCTTTATATTCTTAGAGTAATGCCTAGCAAATGTTGAGCAAGAAGCCACATATAAGTACCAATTTGAATTCATCTTGATTCATTATTTACTTATTGTTTTATTCATTTGATTTATTGTTTCAGCCAAAAGAGGGTAAGATTTTAAATTCTTTCACTCTTTTAAATTCCAGAAATGTCTTGCAAAGACTGAGAAATTGAGAGAAATACTGTCTATCATAATCATGATTAGCAAAATCTATAAAAAGCATATGGATGAACTAACATTCACTGAAAATTTACAGTGAGCCAGGCATTGAGTCATTTATTCATTTATATGTTATCCAATTAATCCTCATGAAAGAAACCCAAACATACATATTGTACTATAGCAATTCACCAAGAAAAATGATTTCAAAAAAATCATCTGCTCATTAAAGTACTGATCCATGCATTATTTGGTCCCTATTCAATTCACTTGAATATATTTACATAATAATATACAAGGATGAAAGTAAAATTATTTATATAAATATTATCTATATCACCAAGATGCAAATACATATAACATTTACCTAATGACTTTATTAACACACCATTCAGTTACAAGAAACTGAAGTAATTCTTAGGTGAAATGTTATGGAATCAAAAAAAGTAATACAAATGTACCCTCAAAATAAGCAAATATTAACTTTTTAAACTGTAAATAAGTGTCTCCAGTAATAAATATGTTCTCCTTAATGCAGTACTACAAAAATGATGCTGGGTGCCATTTCCTTCTCCAGGGAATCTTCCCAAACCAGGGATCAAACCTAGGTCTCTTGCATTGCAGGCAAATTTTCTACTGTCTGAGCCACCATGGAAGCCCCAAAGTTTATGGTAGTATAATCCATTTTTCTGCTTTGAACAATTCTTTTGTAACATATAAATAAGCCTTGATGTACTCCTTTCCCAATTTAGAACCAGTCCGTTGTTCCATGTTTGTTCTAACTGTTCTTTCCTGACCTGCATACAGATTTCACAGGAGGCAGGTAAGGTGGTCTGGTATTTCCATCTCTTTAAGAATTTCCCACAGTTTGTTGTGATCCACAAGGTCAAAGGCTTTAGCATAGTCAAGGAAGCAGAGTAGAATTTATTTTGAAATTCCCTTGCTTTTTCTGTGATCAAACAGTTGTTGATAATTTGTTTTTAGTTCCTCTGCATTTTTTAAACCTAGCTTGAACATCTGGATGTTCTCTGTTCACATACTGTTAAAGGCTAGCTTGGAGAATTTTAAGCATTATTTTGATAGCATGTGAAATGAGTGCAAGTGTGCAGCAGTTTGAACATTTTTGGCATTGTCCTTTGGGATTGGAAAGAAAACTGACTTTTCCAGTCCTGTTATCACTGCTGAGTTTTCCAGATTTGCTGGCATATTGAGTGCAGCACTTTATCAGCATCATCTTTTAGGATTTGAAATAGCTCAGCTGGAATTCCATCACCTCCACTAGCTTTGTCCTTAGTGATGCTTCCTAATGCCCACTTGGCTCTACATTCCAAGATGTCTGGCTCTAGGTGAGAGAGTACACCATCGTGGTTATCCGAGTCATGAAGATCTTTTTTGTATAGTTTTTCTGTGTGTTCTTGCCACCTTTTTTTAAGATCTTCTGCTTTTGTTAGGTGCATACCATTTCTGTCCTTAATTGTGCCCATTTTTGTATGAAATGTTCCCTTGGTATCTCTAATTTTCTTGAATAGATCTCTAGTCTTTCCCATTCTATTGTTTTCCTCTATTTCTTTGCATTGATCACTTAGGAAGGCTTTCTTATGTCTCCTTGCTATGCTTTGGAACTCCACATTCAGATGGATATATCTTTCCTTTTCTCCTTTGCCTTTCACTGTTTCTCAGCTATACAGAAGGCCTCCTCAGATAATCATTTTGCCTTTTTGCATTTCTTTTTATTGGGGATGATTTGATCAGTGCCTCCTGAACAGTGTTACAAACCTCTGTCCATAGTTCTTCAAGGCACTGTACCAGATCTAATCCCTTGAATCTATTTGTCACTTCCATTGTATAATTATAAGGGATTTGATTTAGGTCATACCTGAATGGCATCGTGGTTTTCCCTACTTTCTTCAATTTAAGTCTGAATTTTGCAATAAGGAGCTCATGACCTGAGTCAGCTGCAGGTTTTGTTTTTACTAACTGTATAGAACTTCTCCATCTTTGGCAAAGAATATCATCGGTCTGATTTTGATATTGACCATCTGGTGATGTCCATGTGTATAAAGTCATCATTTGTGTGGTTGGTAGAGTGGTTGGTAGAGTTGGTAGAGTGGTTGGTAGAGTGTGTTTGCTATGACCAGTGTGTTCTCTTGGCAAAACTCTGTTAGCCTTTGCTCTGCTTCATTTTGTACTCCAAGGCCAAACTTGTCTGTTACTCCAGATATCTCTTGACTTCCTACTTTGGATTCCAGTCCCCTATGATGAAAAGTACATCCTTTTTTGGTGTTACTTCTAGAAGATCTTGTAGGTCTTCATGGCACCCATTTAGCTTCAACTTTTTTGGCATTAGTGATTGAGGCATAGACTTGGATTACTGTGATACTGAATGGTTTACCTTGGAAACAAACAGAGATCATTCTGTCATTTTTGAGATTGCACCCATGTACTGTGCTTCAGACTCTTTTGTTGACTATGATGACTACTTCATTTCTTCTAAGGGATTCTTGCCCACAGTGGTAGATATAATGGTTATCTGTATTAAATTTGCTTATTCCTGTTCATTTTAGTTCACTAATTCCTAAAATGTCGATGTTCCCTCTTACCATCTCCTGTTTCACCACTTCCAATTTACCTTGATTCATGGACCTAACATTCCAGGCTCCTATGCAATATTGTCCTTTTCAGCATCAGACTTTACTTTCACCACCAGACACGTCCTCAACTGGGTGTTGTTTTTGCTTTTGCTCAGCCTCTTCCTTCTTTGTGGAGCTATTTCTCCTCTCTTCTCCAGTAGCATATTGGACACCTACCGACCTGGGGAATTCATCTTTCAGTGTCATATCTTTATACCTTTTTCATACTGTTCATAGGTTCTCAATCAAGAATGCTGAAGTGATTTGCCATTCCCTTCTCCAGTGGGCCACGTTTTGTCAGAATTCTCCACCATGACCCATCCATCTTGGGTGTACCTACATGGCCTGGCTCATAGTTTCATTTAGTTAGACATGGCTGTGATCCATGTGATCAGTTTGGTTAGATTTCTGTGACTGTGTTTTTCATTCTGTCTGCCCTGTGATGGATGAAGATAACAGGCTTGTGGAAACTTCCTGATGGGAGAACCTGGCTGTGGAGAAAACTAGGTCTTGCTCTGGTTGCACAGGTTAGCCATGCTCAGTAAATCTTTAATCCAATTTTTTTTCTGATGAATGGGACTATGTTCCCTCCCTGTAGTTTGATGCATGTAAATATTACAAATATTCAGAGGTAAGTAAAGTCATCTGACATTAATTGCCCATATTAAATTTTTAATTCCTAGGATTCTATATAATAGGTGCAGAAAATAAATTAGCCTTAATATTAGTGTAATTAGTTAGTAATTCTAATAAATTACATTAGAAACACATAGAACTGGAATAAAATTATGGTGCCAATCTAAATACATCGGAAGTTTGAGCAGGAAAATCAGGATAAGTGATGACTTTTACATAATTAAATTTTAAAATAACTGAAAATGTATTCATTCATTCAGAAATATTTTTGAAAGCCTATTATATGCTATACAGTTTTCTAGATATCTCTAAGGATTGAACAGTCAACAAAACAGATTACATCTCTATTCTCATTATTCTGTGGAACATACATTTTACTTAGGGGCAGGTGTGGAGATAAAATATTTTAAAATTAACCAGTAAATATGAAATCTGTTAGATGATATGAAATATTTTAATGAAAAATAAAACAGAATAGTGCTAATCTGGAGGTGGTTTGTGACAGCTCTCTAGAATTGATTATTAATTAATTATTATGTTTTCAGGAATTTTGCAAGGTATTTCAATTTCAACCACCTGTAGCTTAAAGTCAGTTATAGTGAAGCTATTTTACACCTTGCAGATCTGGAAATTGGCAAAACTACAAATCAGGGACTTCTCTTTCCTCTAGCGTTCCCTGTGTGGTGTGTGCTTAGTCTCTCAGTAGTGTCTGACTCTTTGTGACCCCATGGACTGTAGCCCAGTAGGCTTCTCTGCATGGGAATTCTCCACGCAAAAATACTGGAGTGGTTGCCATGTTCTCCTCTAAGGAATCTTCCCAACCCAGGGATCAAACCCCGATTGCCAGCATTGCAGGAAGATTCTTTACCAAATGAGACACCAGGGAAACCTCTAAAGGCTGTTAAACATTTACCACTGGAATCAGATATACTAGGCGGGGATAGATATTAAATGAATAGAAGGAGCCATGTAGGCATTCTTAATAAAATTCTCCTTTTTCTCAATCTGTCATATAATCATTTAGTTTCAGTACTGCTCCATGTGTGTATGTGTGTGTGTGTGTGTGTGTGCGCGCGGGCATATACAACTGGTGAGATGAGGAAGAATAGTATAGTTGTTAAAACCAAGTCCTGAAGAAAGGTTTTCTAAAGGTTTTAATTCAAATTTCTTTCCCTTTTACTATTTGTCTCTAAATTGCTATAGTCTTATCCATGAAATGGGAATATTAATATAATCTGCAAAGTTGGATTTCAGTGATTCAGTGAAATGAGATAGGTAGCTATTTAATAAAAGTTAATATTATCATTATTAATGCTATTATTATTCTAATTATTTATTAATAGCAAGCAAACAATTGTATGTTTATAATTTGCTACCAGAGTGTATATTAAAGCTTCTTATCACACAAAAAATATTGTAAGTATGTGAGTAATTAAACTTACTGTGGTAAGCATTTTTCTCCCTAATTAATATTTGAATACTTTAAAATAATACAATGTTATATGACAATTATATTTTAATAAAACTGGATAAAATAGCAAAAAAATTAAAGGATATAATTTGTTTTTCTATCATTGCCAATAGTTACAAAATTTACTTAATCATTTTTCCAGACTAAATATAATATGAATATTTAATTTTAATAATTAATAATTTTGTAATGATGGTGCACTGTATTTTCAGGTCTCTCAAGGTTGCTGTTCTCCTGCTCTCTGTACAGCCCCTCCTTGACCAGTGCCTGCTTCACCTACATCCCACTCACAGGGCTGACCTTCCTACATACTTGCCTCTGCCCCAGCTTATCAAAAGATGGTACAAGGCCAGTGCCTCTGCTGGTTTCCCTGGCAACCCATGAACCAACCTGATGTCAATTCCCCCTCTTCTGACCTGGGAAGAGAAAACTGACGCCATGTCCTCCCTGCTAGCAACAGTACATGGTGGGGTGTTGCCCCAGGACCTTTTCAGACATGTAAGCTTCCCCCATCCATTAAACCACTGATACCTCTGCTGCTGATTCTGGGCTATTACTTTGGTCTATCTTAACACTGAGAAAGCACAGGTCATGCAGGCATGCAGGATGCAGCCCAACAGCCACCAGGCAAAGCGATTTACTTCCATTAACTCATTTAATTCATTTAATTCCTATAAACACCAAGATAAGCATTATTGTTATCTTCATTTTAAAGATGAAGAAATTGAGCTTGTAAATGCTAAGTCCATATCCAGAGTGAGACTCCCAACACAGTCCTGAGGGATTTCAAATCCTGTGCTCTCATAGTCTGCATGCAATGCTGGCTCAGAAATTAAGTTGCAACAGTACTTAGTAATAATTCCTAAAATAATTAGAAGTGTTAATTATTGGAGTTAATTAGAGTAGAGAATTAACTGAAATTAACAATGTTCTTTAGCATTTTTCACCTTCTATTAAAATATCTTAAGTTTGTGGGTAAAAAATATTCAGTATACTTAGAACCTAGTATAGTGTATTAATGCACATTTACCAAAGGATAGGGAATTTATTATATAAATGTTTTAATGTATTCCAGATCTGACCTAGATTCATAAATGTTTTCTTTCAAATCAAAAGACATCTTAAAGAAAGTATTTGATTGATTGGACTAATTCTGCTTTGTTTTCCTTAATATTCTTTCTGTTTCAAGAGAATTGACATCAATACCTCAAAAAATGCAGTCTTAACTGAAACTAAAAATATTATTTTAAAGATGTTTGTGCTTAGTGTTTTCAGATTGTAAAATATGCCAAACAGAAACATACCACATAAATGACTATTTCAGTATCTTAAAATACTTACTTCACAAATCATCCTACCCTATAGGTAATTTTCTAAGACGAGAAGATGTATTTTGACATATAATATTTTAAGAAAATACTTAAAAATTCAGGAAGCATTAAAGTAAGATTTACTAATTTTTATATGTGTTATACCTTGTTTTATTTAGATGTATACACATAGAAACCCTTGCACAAAATCACACACAACTTTACTATTTACCATAACTTTGAAAGATGTATTTTTCATACTGAATTATTCATAAAATCCTGAGGCTAATTTATACATGAAAGAAAAGAAAAATGTAACTCTTGCTCATATATCTTTATTTATGAACAGAAATCCAAAAGATTTATAATCACTACCTTACAGCAAGTTTCTATCATATGATATATTAACTTGCAATAAGATTCTTAAGTATAAAAGTCCTATAGTGGTTAATAAATCTACAGAATATTTGATTTGGAGAAAACCTGTTGGGAGTGATCATTTTCATAGCATCAGGGATGGGGGTGAGGGATTCTAATATCCCCTAGAGTTTTTTAATTAGGCTGAATGTGCATTCATTTTATTATGAGGTTGCCTCCCTCTGGTGACTCAGCTGTAAAGAATTTGCCTGCAGTGCAGGAGATACAGGCTCAACCCATGGTTTGGGAAGATCCCCTGGAGAAGGAAATGGCAACCCACTCCAGTATTTTTGCTTGGAGAATTTCCATGGACAGAGAAGCCTGGCAGGCTACAGTCCATGGGGTCACAAAGAGTTGAACATTACTAAGCAATGGAGCACTCATTCAAGTATAGTTATTTACACTAACTATATTAAATGATGTATGCAGATGGTTTTCCAATAGAGTTATTGAATGTAAAACAGTATCTCAATATCCTAGACTTTGTTTTACATATGATAACATAAATATAGCCGCTTCTCATTTTCCTAGTCTTTGAGAAATACTGTTTTCACAATTTTTATTATGTAAAGATAATAAAGAATAGTATTTAATCACGGAAAAACAATTTCATTTTCTAAAAAGATGGAACTCACTAAACCATAAAGTAGTCAGGAAAATGTTTTTACTATTTTTCTCATCTGGAGTTTCTTCTCTGCTCTTGAACCACACGAGTGCGTGTGACTCGGGCTTTCTGCTTCCTAGAATTCCTTTACCTTTATCTCCAATGAATGTCTGTTGTTGGGCCTCTCTGTCTTATCATGTTTCCCCTGAGAATATTACATAACTACAATGGGAATTATTCAGAGTTCTTTACTGAAGGGCCAGGTAGCTTTCAGCATAGCTGCATAGTGATGGGACAACAGTTATTGAAGAGGGTGTCACATAGATTGAGACCCTTTCTGATTATGAACACCCCTTATGTCTTTATTCTCTCCCCTTTTCCTCAACCAAGTTCCTTCCTCCTCTTGAATCTCATTAGTCTCTCTGTTACTCTAAGTCTGTTGGAGATTAAATTTTCTAGGTGTTGGCCAGAAGCTGCCAGAAACCCTTTTCTAATCATCTGCTCAGTCACTTGGGCATGGTGGAGATATGCAGAAATACCTTCAGAATATTTGTACAGAGTATGAGAATGTTAACAGAGACCTACACATATTTACATGCTATTCATTTTTATATTTGATGAATCCACACCTCTTTCCCAGGCAAAAGAATCAAGATCTCAGATTGTTTTCTTCTTGTTTTCCTAGTCTTCTGCTTTGTGTCTTCCTGCCTTTTTATTCCTTTTTTCTAAACTTATAGTAGTTATTACTGGCTCATTTTGAACTCTTGTAAATTATCTTTGAAGTCAATACACAATTATCTGTCAATATGTCATAGATTATTTTTTTTTCTGTCTGTGGTCAAAGACAATGTTATTGGCTTTGATAAATGATTTTCAAACATTTAAAAAAATATAATGCAATCCATAGTAAGGAAAGCATTTTATATTGTCATAATGCTTATTCAAGCACACCCAAACATACATTCAAATGTATGTATGTATAGTGTATTGTATAGTGTATTAGTTTGTGTGTATACATATGTAAACTGAAATGCAAAGTAATGAATGTGCATTTACTTTTACATTCAAAGACTATCTTCTTTGTTTTGTAGTCAAACAGACCTCAGTTTAGCCTAAACTGATCTTTTGACTACTGTGAAAAAATGCACAACTTAAAAGTTGAGAATTACATTTTACTGAGGGTGCTATGAAGACTCTAGCCTGGAAACAGCCTCTTATATAGCTCTGAGGCAAGAGAGGAACCAGAATATATAGGGGTTTTTGTAAAAATAAATAAATAAAACACACACAGTTGAACATCGAAAGATTATTGCTAATCATAAAACATAGACATCTCAAGTTAGTGATTTTAGTGTTTTTCTGTGTGGGAAGATGTAAGGATGCAAGAGCCTGCTTATTTAATTTATTTCTTTGATATGCACCTGAACTATGTAGGTCCAGTAACATGTTTTTCTCCAGCCTGAACTACCCTCAGACACACACTTTGGGGGAGGGTGTTATTGGGAGATTGTTGCAGTGACTGATGGCTTTATGACTGAAACATTCTTTGTCTACTGAAATATCAGGTGACTTATTTGTTCCCATGTTTCTAATCTAGTATATTCTTTTACATTCTATATTATTTTTTAAAATATTGGTCACAATTCAGTATCTTGATTCCAGAACTCTTTATTACAAACTATTTTTGAAAAATACTATTCCTAATCAAGTCTAATAGATGTAAAAATGATAATCCCTGCTTAAATATTAAGTATTCAATAAGAATTTGGAATCAGTAACTTTAAATTCTCTTGGGAGGATGATATGTAAAGGTGTGAATATTATAAAATAATAAATACCATGAAGAATGGATATATAAAATTTTAAAATCTTATCACACCAATATAGTGAAAGGAAAAATATGCACTGTTTTTATCTCATAAAGTGAAAACTATTTGGAGTACATCATTTTATGAAAATTTAATCATGAGATTTATTAATAAGAGATGAAAAGACAAATTGATAACATTTCTCTTAGTTTAAGGGATCCATAAGTAGCTGTGTTAGTCACTGTATTAGGGCTGTATAAAGACCTAAAATCCTTTTCCTCTGATCCATACTCCTTCCTCAATACATATTCAAGCCAGTCTGGACATTATGCTATGGAGACATGACACCAGGGGATAGTTCTGAATTCATTGGTGCCTAGATCATTAGGAAATTGAAAACTAATTTAGCAAAACATTCTGACAATAAAAATAACATATTGGTTTGTAAAAGATTTACAAAGAAATTAGGCTTCAGAAAGAATAATACATTAAGAAACATAAGTATTTTTTTGCATTATTATTTGCAATGGCCAAGATATGGAAACAACCTTAGTGTTTGTGGAAAGATGAATGGACAAAGAAATTGTGGTATATACATACAATGGAATACAATTCAGCTTGTAAAAATGCAGTCCTGACATTTGCAGAACGTAAAACTGGACAGCACTAGGCTGGGAGGTTGGGCATTGAGGAAAATAGGAAGATGTTGGCAAAAGGGTACAAATTTTCAGCTATGAGATGAATAAAGTCTGAGGAGCTAATGTATAATATACTGACTATAATTGATACCACTGTGTTGTATAATTGAAATTTGCTGAGAGTAGAATTTAAATGTTTGTTGTTGAACTGAAGTTAGTGTGTCTAATGCAGTGAGGCCAAGCAAACCAGAACTTTGGAATTTGGAGCAGGATAATATTTATTGCAGGTCCAACCAAGGAGAAAGAATGGATTGTGTCAAAAAAAAAACATGAACTCCTGGATGGCTTTGTGGGAAGAATTTTTATAAGCAAAATTTGGCGGAGGTCTGCAGGGTGTGGACCTTCCTCTGATTGGTTAGTGGTGAAGTAACAGCAGGGTGTTCAAGTAATCTCAACATCAACCTTCTGGTTCCAAGCTTTTTGGGTTCCATGTGCTTATGCTCAGCCGGAAATTGCCATCTTCTACCTGGGTGAGGGCTTTTGTTTCTGTAGAAGAGATATGTATCAGATATTTATGCACATCCCTGGAAAAGAAACGAGAACCCTGCCCCATTACTGCACCATAGGTCTTTTGTTTGTTTGTTTGTTTGTTTTTTTAATATTTATTTATTTACTTGGCTGCCTCTGGTCTTAGTTACAGCACATAGGATTTTTGTTGCATCATGCAGGATCTTTGGCTGTAGTGCAGACTCTTTAGCTGTGGAACAGTCTTAGTAGCTGTGGCTTGTGGGCTCCAGAGCACAGAGGCTTCAGTAGTTGTGACAACTAAGCACACAGGTTTCATTGCCCCCACAGCATGTGGGATCTTAGTTTTCCGACCAGGATTGAATCCTGCATTGCAAGGCAGATTCTTTCTTTTATATATATAAATTTATTTATTTTAATTGGAGGCTAATTACTTTACAATATTGTATTGATTTTGCCATGTATCAACATGAATCTGCCATGGGTGTATATGTGTTCCCAATCTTGAACTCCGCTCCCACCTCCCTCCCCATACCATCCCTCTGGGTCATCCCAGCGCACCAACCCTGAGCATCCTGTATCATGCATTGAACCTGGACTGTCGATTCATTTCACATATGATATTATACATGTTTCAATGCCATTCTCCCAAATCATCCCATCCTTGCCCTGTCCCACAGAGTCCAAAAGACTGTTCTATACATCTGTGTCTCTTTTGCTATCTCACATACAGAGTTATCATTACCATCTTTCTAAATTCCGTATATATATGTTAGTATACTATATTGGTGTTTCTTTCTGGCTTACTTCACTATAACATAATAGTGTATAATAGGCTCCAGTTTCATCCACCTCATTAGAACTGATTCAAATGTATTCTTTTTAATGGCTAAGTAATACTCCATTGTGTATATGTACCACAGCTTTCTTATCCATTCCTCTGCTGATGGACATGTAGGTTGCTTTCATGTCCTGGCTATTATAAACAGTGCTCCGATGAACATTGGGGTACTCGTGTCTCTTTCCATTCTGGTTTCCTTGGTGTGTATGCCCAGCAGTAGGATTGCTGGGTCATAAGGCAGTTCTATTTCCAGTTTTTTAAGGAATCTCCACACTGTTCTCCATAGTGGCTGTATTAGTTTGCATTCCCACCAACAGTGTAAGAGGGTTCCCTTTTCTCCCCACACCCTCTCCAGCATTTATTGCTTGTAGACTCTTGGATCGCAGCCATTCTGACTGGCGTGAAATGGTACCTCATTGTGGTTTTGATTTGCATTTCTCTGATAATGAGTGATGTTGAGCATATTTTCATGTGTTTGTTAACCATCTGTATGTCTTCTTTGGAAAACTGTCTATTTAGCTCTTTGGCCCATTTTTTGATTGGATCGTTTATTTTTCCGGAATTGAGCTGCAGCAGTTGCTTGTATATTTTTGAGATTAATCCTTTGTCAGTTGCTTCATGTGCTATTATTTCCTCCCATTCTGAAGGCTGTCTTTTCACCTTGCTTATAGTTTCCTTTGTTGTGCAGAAGCTTTTAATTTTAATCAGGTCCCATTTGTTTGTTTTTGCTTTTATTTCCAATATTCTGGGAGGTGTGTTATAGAGGATCCTGCTGTGATTTATGTCGGAAAGTGTTTTGGCAAGGCAGATTCTTAACTGATGGATCACCTGGAAGTTGCTGCCCCACTCCTTGTTGACAGTCCTTCCTTTGTTTCTGCATCTCCTCACTCCTCTAATTGGTAACTGTTTGAATCTGACCTTTGGAACTCAGAGAAAGATTAGGAGGCTGAAATCTTTTTTCTATAAACAAGAAGTGAGGGACACAGAGAGGGCCTTCTGTTACTGGGAAAGCTGAACAGGGACATAGTACATGATCAATTTAATCTTAGTGTTTTGGGAAGAAAGATCTGTAAATGTTTTCATCTGTTTAACTTAAGATGATTGTGTAAATTCAACTACAAATGACAGAGGAATTATTATCTTGATACATATTTCTCACATTTAAATCATGAAAAGTCTGAGGCCAATGAGGCTGAGAAAATCTTTCTGTTATAGTGTGGCCACGGTTCTTCTTTATCTTGTGTTACTCAACTTTTGTCAGTCCTCTTCTATATTACCCACATTTTCTTCCTCGTGCCAAATGATTTTTGTAAAAAATGTTACCTTGAAATAGGACATTCATAGTTATGAGTGAAAAATTCTTTCAGGGTGTTTCAAATTCCCCATAGAACACTTCAACCAGGATATCTTCATGAAAATTATTTTTAAACAGGTTTGGAGCCTGGTGGGCTGCCGTCTGTGGGGTCGCTCAGAGTCGGACACGACTGACACGACTTAGCAGCAGCAGCAGCAACATACTCTATAAAATATATTTCTTCCTGTCCCCCAGTTATTTTGCTATATTTACTTCAGTAAAGTGTTTCTCCCCCCCGCCCTTGCTGCTGATGTACTCTGCATGTTCATGGCCCTGATCTCTAAGAGGGATATTCATTCACTCTGAACTCTTTTTATATTTCCTTCAAGATAGTGAGTGTAATTTCCAAATAAAAATCCCAGTTAAGATGAGATTTCCTTCTTCCTTTCCCTCTTGCTGAAAACTAATCCTCTGGGCACGGGTGCCAACACAAATCTGAGAGACACAGTTTTGAGTGAAGTAGCTTCTATGGTTCTCCAGGTTATCAAACTGTGATCTTCTCTCTGGAATGCAGAACGATACATTAAATAGTTAACATCTTCCTTTCTTCAGGGTTTTTGTTTAGCAAAGATGGCCCAGCCCATCAGAACCAGATCTGGTTTCCCTCTCAGTCAGTCTCTCCCATCAGGAAACGTCCATAGGCCTCTTATCCTTATCCATCAGAGGGCAGACAGAATGAAAATCACAATCACAGAAAACTAACTAAACTGATCACATGGACCACAGCCTTGTCTAACTCAATGAAACTATGAGCCGTGCTATGTAGGGCCACCCAAGACAGATGGTCATGGTGGAGAGTTCTGACAAAACGTGTCCACTGGAGAAGGGAATGGCAAACCACGTCAGTATTCTTGCCTTGAGAACCCAATGAAAAGTATGAAAAGGCAAGAAGATAGGACACTTAAAGATGAATTCCCCAGGTAGGTAGGTGCCCAATATGATACTGGAGATCAGTGGAGAAATAACTCAAGGAAGAATGAAGAAACGGAGTCAAAGCAAAAACAACATTAAGTTGTGGATGTGATTGGTGATGAAAGCAAAGTTTGATGTTGTAAAGAGCAATATTGCCTAGGAACCTGGAATGTTAGGTTCATGAATCAAGGCAAATTAGAAGTGGTCAAACAGGAGATGAAAAGAATGAATATTGACATTTTAGGAATCAGTGAACTAAAATGGGCTGAAATGGGTGAATTTAATTCAGATACCCATTAAGTCTACTACTACCCTTTGAAGAAATGGAGTAGCCATAATAGTCAACAAAAAAGTCTGAAATGCAGTACTTGGATGCAATCTCAAAAATGACAGAATGATCTCTATTCATTTCCAAGGCAAACCATTCAATATCACACTAATCCAAGTCTATGCCCCTATGAGTAATGCTGAAGAAGCTGAAGTTGAACAGTTCTATGAAGACCTACAAGACCTTCTAGAACTAACACCCAAAAAAGATGTCCTTTTCATTAGAGGGGACTGGAATGAAAAAGTAGGAAGTCAAGAGATACCTGGAGTAACAGGCAGATATGGTCTTGGAGTACAGAATGAAGCAGGGCAAAGGCAAACAGTTTTGCCAAGAGAACACATTGGTCATAGCAAACACTCTCTTCCAACAACACAAGAGAAGACTCTACACATGGACATCACCAGATGGTCAATCCCTAAATTAGATTAATTATATTCTTTGCAGCCAAAGATGGAGAAGCTCTATACAGAAAGCAAAAACAAGACAGGGAGCTGACTGTGGCTCAGATCATGAACTCCTTATTGCCAAATTCAGACTTAAATTGGAGAAAGTAGGGAAAACAACCAGACCATAAGGTAGGATCTAAATCAAGTCCCTTATGATTATACAGTGAAAGTGACAAATAGATTCAAGGACAGAGTGCCTGAAGAATTATAGACAGAGGTTTGTGACATTGTACAGGAGGCAGTGATCAAGACCATCTCCAAGAAAAAGAAATGCAAAAAGGCAAAGTGGCTGTCGAAGGAGGTGTTAAAAATACCTAAGAAAAGAAGAGAAGCTAAAGGCAAATGAGAAAAGGAAAGATATACCCATTTGAATACTGAGTTCCAAAGAATAGCAAGGAGAGATAAGAGAGCCTTCCTCGGTGATCAATGCAAAAACATAGAGGAAAATAATAGAATGGGAAAGAGTAGAGATCTTTCAGAAAATTAGAGATACCAAGGAAACATTTCATGCAAAGATGGACACAATAAAGGACAGACATTGTATGGACTTAACAGAAGCAGAAGATATTAAGAAGAGGTGGCAAGAATACACAGAAAAGATATACGAAAAAGATCTTCACAACCCAGATAACCGTGATCCACACAGTCAAAGACATTGGCATAGTCAATAAAGCAGAAGTAGATGTTTTCCTAGAACTCTAGCTTTTTCAATGATCCAACAGAGGTTGGCAATTTGATCTCTGGTTCCTCTGCCTTTTCTAAATCCAACTTTAACATCTGGAATTTTACAGTTTATGTACTGTTGACAACTGGCTTGGAGAATTTTGAGCATTACTTTGCTAGTTTATGAGATGAGTGCAATTGTGCAAAGAGCCACTCACCTAGAGCCAGATATCGTGGAATGAAAGTCAATGCGCCTTAGGAAAAGTCACTATAAACAAAGCTAGTGGAGGTGATGGAATTCCAGTTAAGCTATTTCAAATCCTGAAAGATGATGCTGTTAAAGTGTTCCATTCAATATGCCATCAAATTTGGAAAACTCAGCAGTGGCCACAGGACTGGAAAAAGTCAGTTTTCATTCCAGTCACAAAGAAAACAATGCCAAAGAATGTTCAAACTGCTGCACAATTGCACTCATCTCACACACTAGCAAAGTAATTCTCAAAAGTCTCCAAACCTGGCTTTAACAATATGTGAACGGTGAACTTTCAGATGTTCAAGTTGGATTTAGAAAAGACAGAGGAACCAGAAATCAAATTGCCAACATCCGTTGGATCATTGAAAAAGCTAGAGAGTTCCAGAAAAACATCTACTTCTGCTTTATTGACTACACCAGGGCCTTTGACTGTGGGGATCAAAATAAACTGTGGAAAATTCTGAAAGAGATGGAAATACCAGATCACCTGACCTGCCTCCTGAGAAATCTGTATACAGGTCAAGAAACAACAGTTAGAACTGGACATGGAACAATAGACTGTCTCCAAATCAGAAAAGGAGTATGCCAAGGCTCTATATTGTCACCCTGCTTATTTAGCTTGTATGCAGAGTACATCATGCAAAATGCTGGGCTGGATGAAGCACAAGCCGGAATCAAGATTGCCAGGAGAAATATCAGTAACCTCAGATATGCAGATGACACCACCCTTATGGCAGAAAGAAAAGAAGAACGAAATAGCCTATTGATGAAAGAAAAAGAGGAGAGTGAAAAAGGTGGCTTAAAGCTCAACATTCAGAAAACTAAGATCATGGCATCTGGTCCCATCACTTCATGGGCAAATCGATGGGCAAACACGGAAACAGTGAGAGACTATTTTCTTTGGCTCCAAATTCACTGCAGATGGTGACTGCAGCCATGAAATTAAATGACAATTTCTCCTGGGAAGAAAAGCTATGATCAGTATATATAGCATGTTAAAGAGCAGAGACATTAGTTTGTCAGTAAAGGTCTGTCTAGTCAAAGCAATGGTTTTTCCAGTAGTCACAAATGGATATGAAAAGAAAGTTGGACTATAAAGACAGCTTAACACTGAAGAATTGATGCTTTTGAACTGTAGTGTTAGCAGAGTCTTTTGAGAGTGCCTTGGACTGGAAGGAAATTCAGCCAATCTATCCTAAAGGAATCAGTCCTGAATACTCATTGGAAGGACTGATGCTGAAGCTGAAACTCCAATACTTTGGCCACCTCATGTGAAGAACTGACTTCCTAAAAAAGACCCTGATGCTGGGAATGATTGAAGGCATGGGGAGAAGGGGGCGAAAGAGGATGAGATGGTCAGATGGCATCACTGACTTGATGGACTTAGTTTGAGGAAGCTCCAGGAGTTGGTGATGGACAGGGAAGCCTGGGGTGCTGCAGTCCATGGGGTCGCAAAGAGTTGGACATGACTGAGTGACTGAACTGAACTGAAAGGAGTTCAATCATATTGTTATGTGTTTCCCTAAAGGGGGAACCAGGACCCCCCCCCCCCAGGCTGCATTATAGTTTCTTTACTGCTCCTCCCTTGTCTCTGCATCCCCTCCCTTCCCTGATTAGGAAATGTTTGCTCCTGATCTCTGGAACTCTGGGAAGGCAATAGAGGCTGAAGCCTATTTCCTACAAACAAGAAACAGGGACACATACAGGCTTTTGTGCCCAGGAGCTCCATAGGGTCTTGCTCAGTTGCATCCTTGTATTGAAGAATGTATAGATATATGGATACTATGATATTTTCTCTCTTCTGATTATTCCCTTTCCATCTCTTTTTAGTTCAGTGCCATATTATATGTAATATATCTGTTATACTTTAAAAATCCACTTTAGTTTATTTATTTGATAATGCTTCTCAGCCACAATTGTTCTACAAAGAGAACATTTAGCCTCAAAATCTAGCCATATTAAATACTATAAAATGAATGTCTTAAAGAGTTTATATAAATCAATATAAATCACTATAAGAATCTCTAAAAAGTGTACATACAATTCATATTAATATTTATGTGCATCAAGTACTTGGTAAAATTTAATAAAAATCATGATAAAAATAGCTGTCATAAAGGAAGATGCTTTAATACTCAAAAGATTTTTATTTACAGATTTATAGAGCAGTGAAATTCGATGGACAGATAGTCAATATAAATATATTTTATTACATTGTCTGTTTTTAGCAGATTTGTTGCTAGACAATACTTTTATGTTTACTGATAGTACTAAAAGTGAAATGGATAAACACAATGTGAAGAGATTTTTAACAAGTTTTGTTGGTTTATATAACATTTGGAAATTTAAAATTGTATTATTTTGGGGGTACTAAAATCAGGTTTTCCCAACAACATTATAAATATAAAGCAAAATCTCTAAAATAATGCACAGAAATTAGTAAATATTTATGGCTTATTGGAATATAATATTTAAAACCAATAATTGAAGAAGATAATAGTGTTCTTGTAATCTCTAAAGGCCTTAATTCTTATTTTTGTATTTGAATTTTGACTTAGATTATTATACAATTATTTTATAGGTTTATTTAAAATTTTCCAATTTTAGGTGGTGAAAAAATATGTAATAAAGATGATTAGTGCTTCTTGATAATCACACTTTAATTCTCTGCATAAGAATTTTTCATGGTGAATTTCAAGGTAAATTTATGAAGAAATGAATGTAGGCAAATTGCTTTTCCAAAATTTGGAATGAGAATGTGGAATGCATAAAAAAGTTTAAGTCAACTTTTGAGTTTGTGAGAAATGTTTTATAACTTTTTTTGGAATAATACACTGAAGAAAAAGTACAGTGGGTTATAGAGTAAAAGAAACCAGAGGAAAAGATAAAAGAGGAGTGCCAGGCTATGGAAATTATAGTGTACTTTAATGAATTATATTTATGTCTCATTTTTAATTAAGGTGACTATTATTAAATTTTAAGAGATTTTTAAATCTAGATATACTTCAGTTGTATACTTGATATATATGTGATATATGTACATATTATATGACAGATATCAGATATAAGCATGCTTCCCTTTTGTTTCTCATAAGTGAAGAGAAATGGAAAAGTAGAGATGAATTAGGGATATAAGGCAAATTTATAGTAGTCTTTATAAATACTAAAAATACTGAAAAAATTATTTTATGAAAGAAGTTTCATAAAAGCACCAAAGGCGCCACCCTTTACTTTGTTTACAGCTATCTTTTTTTTTTTTTTCTGGTAATGTAGAGATTTACTGGGGATTTTTGCTGCTTTTTTTGGTTAGTTTACTGATTAGAAAATTTGTCCCTATTTTACAAAAGGGAGTAAAAATTAAGGACTCCAAATTAATTATAGTATTTAATCTTGTGTTTGTCCAAGCAAAATAGCTTCCATAGTAAAGTGGTATTCAAAAGGGGGAGATTATGACAACAAAATATTTTCCATTTTATATATATTTCACCTCCACAGCTTCAATTTGTGATTTTAATGTATTCCCACTGAGAATAAAAACTAAACTTCTTTCTTTTTTCCTCAGGAAAAACAAACAAACAAACAATATATATATATATATATTGTATATATATACACATATACACATACATTTATGGTACAATTATTTTCTCCCAGCCTGTGGGTCATTTTTTAACTTTCTGGATGGTGGCTTAGAATGGAAAACATATTTCTTTTTTCTGAAGTCTACTTTATCATTCTTTTCTGTTATTGTTTACACTATTGTCATCATACTTAAGAAGCTACTGCCAAACCAAAGATCATAAATATTTACTTCTATATTTTCTTCTGAGATTTATTATCTTAACATTTATATTTAGGTCTGACATCCACTTAGAATTAAATTTTTTTGCATAGTATGAAGTTCAGCTTCAATCTCTACTTTATTTTGCCTGTGGATAGCCACCTGTATTAGCACAATTTGTTGAAAAGACATTCTTTTCCACGGAGTTCTGTTAACATCTTTGTTGAAAGTCAGCCGACTATAATTGTAAGGGTTTCCTTTTCAGCCCTCAATTCTGTATCATTGATCATATGTCTGTCCATATGCCACAACCATATTACTTTCCTTACTGCAGCTTTGTAGTAAGTGATGCAACTAGGAAATATAAGTCCTCTAGGTTTTCTTTCTTTTTCTGAGTTCCTTGCCTTTTCAGATGGATTCCATTTAATCTAGTCTGAGCCAAACATACAACCCATGGAGATCAGCACAGGCTAAGTAGCATGACTCCTACAAAACTAATCAGAGTCTAGTCCCAGATTTTATTACAATGCTTCAAGAGACAAATGCTAACAGAGTTTTGCCAAGAGAACACACTGGTCACCCTCTTCCAACAATACAAGAGAAGACTCTACACATGGACATCACCAGATGGTCAATACCAAAATCAGACTGATAATATTCTTTGCAGTCAAAGATGGAAAAGCTCTATACAGTCAGCAAAAACAGATCAAGAGCTGACTGGCTCACATCATGAATTTCTTATTGCAAAATTCAAACTTAAATTGAAGAAAGTAGGGGAAACCACTAGGCCATTCAAGTATGACCTAAATAAAATCCCTTACTATTAGACAGTGGAAGTGACAAATAAATTCAAGGAATTAGATCTGATAGAGTACTTGAAAAACTATGGATGAAAGTTTATAACACTGTCCATTAGGCAGTGATCATCAAAACCATCCCAAGAAAAAGAAGTGCCAAGAGGCAAAATGGTTACCTTAGGAGGCAGTAAGTACAACTATCTGAGAAAAGAAGAGACACAAAAGGCAAACAGAAAAGGAAATATATATCTAAGAAAATGCAGAGTTTCAAAGAAGAACAAGGAAAGAAACAGAAGTCTTCCTAAGTGAACAGTGCAAAGAAACAGATTAAAAACAACAGAATGGGAAAAACTAGAGATCTCTTCAATAAAATTAGAGATACCAGAGGAATATTTCATGCAAAGACAGGCACAAAAATGGTGGTATGGTCCATACCCAAAAGAAATGTTATGGACCTAACAGAAGCAGAAGAGATTAAGAAGACGTGGCAAGAATACACAGAAGAACTATACAGAAAAGATCTTCATGACCCAGATAGCCAAGATGGTGTGATCATTTATCTAGGACCACACATCCTGGAGTGTGAGGTGAAGTGGGCCTTAGGAAGCATCACTATGAACAAAGCAAGTGGAGGTGATAGAATTCTAGCTAAGCTATTTCAAGTCCTAAAGCTGTTAAAGTGCTTCACTCAATATGCCAGCAAATTTGGAAATCTCAGCAGTGGCCACAAGACTAGAAAAGGTCAATTTTCATTCCAATCCCAAAGAAACGCAAGCCAAAGAATGTTCAAACTACCATACAATTGCACTCATTTCACATGCTGAAAATCCTCCAAGCAACGCTTCAATAATATATGAACTGAGAACTTCTAGATGTACAAACTGGACTTAGAAAAGGCAGAGGAACCAGTGATCAAATTGTCAACATCTGCTTGATCATAGAAAAAGCAAGATACTTCAAAAAAAAAAAAAACAAAAAAAAAACTACTTTGCTTCATTGATTATGCGAAAGCCTTTAGCTGTGTGGATCACAATGATGTCTGGAAAATTCTTAAAGAGATAGGAATACCAGACCACCTTACCTGCCTGCTGAGAAACCTGTATGCAGGTCAAGAAGCAACAGTTAACTGGACATGGAACAATGGACTGGTTCAAAATTCGGAAAGGAGTATGCAAGGCTGTATATTGTCACCCTGCTTGCTGCTGCTGCTGCTAAGTCGCTTCAGTTGTGTCCGACTCTGTGCAACCCCATAGACGGGGGCCCACCAGGCTCCCCCGTCCCTGGGATTCTCCAGGCAAGAACACTGGAGTGGGTTGCCATTTCCTTCTCCAATGAATGAAAGTGAAAAGTCAAAGTGAAGTTGCTCATTCGTGTCCAACTCTTAGCGACCCCATGGACTGCAGCCCACCAGGCTCCCCAGTTCATGGGATTTTCCAGGCAAGAGTACTGGAGTGGGGTGCCATTGCCTTCTCCGACAAATCTGCTAAAAGCCTCAAAAAAGTCATCCTAAATGTTCACCTGAATCTTTATACTTAACATGGGAGCTAATATGCTCTCTGCCAAATAAGTAAGATGATATGGTTTATATAATTTTCAAAGGTATTGGAAACTCTCTCAGCTTAATTCTTGAATGTCACTAGGAATCAAGAAGGAAACTATTATTTACAGTATCATCTTTATAACCCTAACAGTAACTAACAAATCTTTCTATGTTTGGCACCTTTCAAGACACCAGATTTTTCTGAACAGATTCCTATCACCTCAACAAAAGTATGTGAAATACAATCAAGCAGTGTTCTGTATCTAAAACTTTCCCCTCTGGGACTCCTAAATCAGCTTTCTATTTCTCAACAAACTTTTATTGGGCTATTTTTCAGACTGAAAAGTAAGTTGAGATATGAATTTAAAAAGTTTGACAACCAAATAGCTCCACAAAGATAGCTAGTTGAGTTCAGTTCACTTCAGTTCAGTCACTCAGTCCTGTCCGACTCTTTGCGACCCCATGAATCGCAGCAGGCCAGGCCTCCCTGTCCATCACAAACTCCCGAAGTTCACCCAGACTCACATCCATCGAGTCAGTGATGCCATCCAACCATCTCATCCTCTGTCGTCCCCTTCTCCTCCTGCCCACAATCCCTCCCAGCATCACAGTCTTTTCCAATGACTCAATTCTTCGCATGAGATGGCCAAAGTACTGGAGTTTCAGCTTTAGCATCAGTACTTCCGAAGAAATCCCAGGGCTCATCTCTTTCAGAATGGACTGGTTGGATCTCCTTGCAGTCCAAGGGACTCTCAAGAGTCTTCTCCAACACCACAGTTCAAAAGCATCAATTCTTCGGTGCTCAGCCTTCTTCACAGTCCAACTCTCACATCCATATATGACCACAGGAAAAACCATAGCCTTGACTAGACGAACCTTTTTTGGCAAAGTAATGTCTCTGCTTTTGAATATGCTATCTAGGTTGGTCATAACTTTCCTTCCAAGGAGTAAGCCTCTTTTAATTTCATGGCTGCAGTCACCATCTGCAGTGATTTTGGAGCCCAGAAAAATAAAGTCTGACACTGTTTCCACTGTTTCCCCATCTATTTCCCATGAAGTTGATGGGACGAGATGCCATGATCTTCGTTTTCTGAATGTTGAGCTTTAAGCCAACTTTTTCACTCTCCTCTTAGTGAAGAGGAACTAAAAATCCTCTTGATGAAAGTGAAAGCAAAGAGTCGGACAAGACTGAGTGACTGATCTGATCTGATCTTTCATCAAGAGGCTTTTTAGTTCCTCTTCACTTTCTGCCATAAGGGTGGTATCATCTGCATATCTGAGGTTATTGATATTTCTCCCAGCAATCTTGATTCCAGCTTGTGCTTCTTCCAGTCCAGTGTTTCTCATGATGTACTCTGCATATAAATTAAATAAGCAGGGTGACAATATACAGCCTTGAAGTACTCCTTTTCCTATTTGGAACCAGTCTGCTGTTCCATGTCCAGTTCTAACTGTTGTTTCCTGACCTGCATATAGATTTCTCAAAAGGCAGATTAGGTGGTCTGGTATTCCCATCTCTTTCAGAATTTTACATAGTTTATTGTGAGCCACACAATCAAAGGCTTGGCATAGTCAATAAAGCAGAAATAGATGTTTTTCTGGAACTCTCCTGCTTTTTCCATGATCCAGCAGATGTTGGCAATTTGATCTCTGGTTCCTCTGCCTTTTCTAAAACCAGCTTGAACATCAGGAAGTTCACAGTTCACATAATGCTGAAGCCTGGCTTGGAGAATTTTGAGCATTACTTTACTAGTGTGTGAGATGAGTGCAATTGTGCAGTAGTTTGAGCATTCTTTGGCATTACCTTTCTTTGGGATTGGAATGAAAACAGGCCTTTTCCAGTCCTCTGGCCACTGCTGAATTTTCCAAATTTGCTGGCATATTGAGTGCAGCACTTTTCACAGCATCATCTTTCAGGATTTAAAAGAGCTCAACTGGAATTCCATCACCTCCACTAGCTTTGTTCGTAGTGATGCTTTCTAAGGCCCACTTGACTTCACATTCCAGAATGTCTGGCTCTAGGTCAGTGATCACACCATCGTGATTATGTGGGTCATGAAGATCTCTTTTATACAGTTCTTCTGTGTATTCTTGCCACCTTTTCTTAATATCTTCTGCTTCTGTTAGGTCCATACCATTTCTGTTTTTTATCGAGCCCATCTTTGCATGACATGTTCCCTTGGTATCCCTAATTTTCTTGAAGAGATCTCTAGTCTTTCGCATTCTGTTGTTTTCCTCTATTTCTTTGCATTGATCACTGAAGAAGGCTTTCTTATCTCTTCTTCCTACTCTTTGGAACTCTTCATTCAGATGCTTATATCTTTCTTTTGTGCCTTTGCTTTTCGCTTCTCTTCTTTTCACAGCTATTTGTAAGGCCTCCCCAGAGAGCCATTTTGCTTTCTTGCACTTCTTTTCCACGGGGATGGTCTTGATCCCTGTCTCCTGTACAATGTCATGAACCTCATTCCATAGTTCATCAGGCACTCTGTCTATCAGATCTAGGCCCATAAATCTATTTCTCACTTCCACTGTATAGTCATAAGGGATTTGATTTAGGTCATACCTGTATGGTCTAGCGGTTTTCCCTACTCTCTTCAATTTAAGTCTGAATTTGGCAATAAGGAGTTCATGATTTGAGCCACAGTCGGCTCCTGGTCTTGTTTTTGCTGACTGTATAGAGCTTCTCCATCTTTGACTGCAAAGAATATAATCAGTCTGATTTCGGTGTTGACCATCTGGTGATGTCCATGTGTAGAGTCTTCTCTTGTGTTGTTGGAAGAGGGTGTTTGTTATGACCAGTGCATTTTCTTGGCAAAACTCTATTAGTCTTTGCCCTGCTTCATTCCATATTCCAAGGCCAAATTTGTCTGTTACTCCAGGTATTTCTTGACTTCCTACTGTTGCATTCCAGTCCCCTATAATGAAAAGGACATCTTTTTGGGGTGTTAGTTCTCCCATCCAAGTACTAACCAGGCCCAACCCTGCTTAGCTTCCGAGATCAGACGAGATCGGGCGCATTCAGGGTGGTATGGCCGTAGACTGGGTGTTAGTTCTAACAGGTCTTGTAGATCTTCATAGAACCGTTCAACTTCAGCTTCTTCAGCATTACTGGTTGGGGCATAGACTTGGATTACTGTGATATTGAATGGTTTGCCCTGGAAACGAAAGATAGCTAAGCACAGAGCAAATGAAAGAAAAATAACAAGTGCAAATAATTTTAAGATAGCAACTATATATAGAGAAGTAGATGGGAGAACAAAAATGGAAGACTCTTTCCTACACTTAATCAGGTCACCCTGCTTACTTAACTTATATTCAGAGTACATCATACAAAATGCTGGGCTGGATGAATCACAATCTGGAATCAAGATTGCAGGGAGAAATATCAATAACCTTAGATATGCAGATGATACCACCCTTATAGCAGAAAGTAAAGAAGAACTAAAAAGTGCCTTGATGAAAGTTAAAGAAGAGAGTGAAAAAGCTGTCTTAAAACTCAACATTCAGAAAACAAAGATCGTGGCATCCAGTCCCATCGCTTCATGGCAAATAGATGGGGAAAATATGGAAACAGTGACAGACTATTTTGGGGGGCTCAGAAATCAGTGTCGACAGTGACTGCACCCATGAAACTAAAATACACTTTCTCTTTGGAAGAAAAGCTATGACAAACCTAGATAACATATTAAAAAGTAGAGACAATACTTTCCCAACAAAGGTCTGTATGTTAAGACTATAGTGTTTTCAGTAGTCATGTATGGATGTGAGAATTGGACCACAAAGAAGGCTGAGTGCTGAAGAATTGATGCTTTTGAACCATGGTGTTGGAGAAGACTCTTGAGAGTCCCTTGGACTGCAAGGAGATCCAACCAGTCCATCCTAACCGAAGTCAGTCCTGAATATTCATTGGAAGGACTGATGCTGAAGCTACAATATTGCCCACTTGATACAAAGAGCTGACTCATTGGAAAAGACCTTAAGGAAAAGGTTGAAGGCAGGAGGAGAAGGGGACAACAGAGGATGAGATAGTTGGATGGCATCATCCACTCAGTTGACATGAGTTTGAGCATGTCAACTCAAACATGGGAGATGATGAAGGAAGCCTGGGCATGCTGCAGTCTATGGGGTCACAAAGAGTCAGACACTACTGAACAACTGAACAACAAAAAGCTATTTTAATAAAATCCAGAGCTACCACTTGCCATTGTTATATACATTATTAATAAAAAAAAAAAAAACCCACTGGAATATCGATCTATAACAGGAGAGAAAGGTGATAAAACAGTTAGAACAACACAGATAAGAAACGAAGGGGCGATATTGAGGGAGATGGGAGGAAGTTCAAGAGGGAGGAGACATATGTACACCTATGTCTGATTCATGTTGATGTTTGGCAGAAACCAACAAAATTCTGTAAAGCAATTATCTTTCAATTAACAAATTAATTAAAAAATTAAATTAAAAAAAATGACGGGGAAATTCTGTAACTATTCATAGCCTCTCAACCAACTAAATCAGACTCTTATTCAGCTCTGCCTTTTCATGGGTTAGTTTTGCTGAGTCACCCAATTTTCCTTTTTATTGCTTAATTTAGTTCAAGATGTATTTTTCAAACAAAAATATTTCTAGTTACTACAAATACATTTTTATGATTTCCCTTATGTGTATATCTCATTTTTAATTTCACTTGGCACCTGGGAAATGTGAAGAAAGCATTTTTATTTAGTACTAGTAACACTCAGGTCCAAAATACTTTAAATTTAATTATAACACAAGAGCTGCAACATGACAAATGCTCCATTTTTCTTAATTACTCTGACATATTAATAAACTAAAAATTGTTAGTTGCCCTTCTTTTGAAGATAGTTTCTTGAACTGTGTGTCTTAATCAAGTTATAAGTAACATAAATTCCAAGTTTTTTCAGTCTTATAATGAAGTACAGGATGACATCAACATTCTCTACAAAGAAATTTAATGTTTCTAAGTAGTGCTGTTTTTCTTCATGAAATTTGACACTCAATCAAAACAAGTGAGTAAGGGACAAATCTGGGAAGAATTTGTCATAAACAAATACCATTATAAATCACTGTATGCATTTCTCCTTGTCAAGATGATTGATTAGTTATTATTCCATTTTTTGGCTCTGAGCCATTGACATATAATCAAGAACGAGGCAGAGAAACTGGATCGTCCAACCTGGCCAAGGAAGAGTTTTAGAAAGACAATGCTTTCTTGAAAATGAAAGTTTATGGAAAATGAGGGCAGAAATTTTTGATTTAAAACATTCTCTTAATAAAGTGAAGCAGCAGTACCCTGCCATTATCTTTGCTACCATGTTCCTGAAGTTTACCTTATAGAACCTCACCAAATGTGCGGATAGATCCCTGTTACCAACAATTTGTTTCAGGAAAACAAAATTCTTAACAGCTGCCTTACTAATTATTTTTAAATCTTTCTTTTTTTTTTTTTTAGTTTAATTTTATTTTTAAACTTTACATAATTGTATTAGTTTTGCCAAATATCAAAATGAATCCGCCACAGGTATACATGTGTTCCCTATCCCGAACCCTCCTCCCTCCTCCCTCCCCATTCCATCCCTCTGGGTCGTCCCAGTGCACCAGCCCCAAGCATCCAGTATCGTGCATCGAACCTGGACTGGCAACTCGTTTCATACATGGTATTTTACATGTTTCAATGCCATTCTCCCAAATCTTCCCACCCTCTCCCTCTCTCACAGAGTCCATAAGACTGTTCTATACATCAGTGTCTCTTTTGCTGTCTCGTACACAGGGTTATTGTTACCATCTTTCTAAATTCCATATATATGCGTTAGTATACTGTATTGGTGTTTCTCTTTCTGGCTTACTTCACTCTGTATAATAGGCTCCAGTTTCATCCACCTCATTAGAACTGATTCAAATGTATTCTTTTTAATGGCTGAGTAATACTCCATTGTGTATATGTACCACCGCTTTCTTATCCATTCATCTGCTGATGGACATCTAGATTGCTTCCATGTCCTGGCTATTATAAACAGTGCTGTGATGAACATTGGGGTACATGTGTCTTTTTCCCTTCCGGTTTCCTCAGTGTGTATGCCCAGCAGTGGGATTGCTGGATCATAAGGCAGTTCTATTTCCAGTTTTTTTAAGGAATCTCCACACTGTTCTCCATAGTGGCTGTACTAGTTTGCATTCCCACCAACAGTGTAAGAGGGTTCCCTTTTCTCCACACCTTCTCCAGCATTTATTACTTATAGACTTTTGGATCGCAGCCATTCTGACTGGTGTGAAATGGTACCTCATAGTGGTTTTGATTTGCATTTTTCTGATAATGAGTGATGTTGAGCATCTTTTCATGTGTTTGTTAGCCATCTGTATGTCTTCTTTGGAGAAATGTCTATTTAGGTCTTTGGCCCATTTTTTGATTGGGTCATTTATTTTTCTGGAGTTGAGCTGTAGGAGTTGCTTGTATATTCTCAAGATTAGTTGTTTGTCAGTTGCTTCATTTGCTATTATCTTCTCCCATTCTGAAGGCTGTCTTTTCACCTTGCTAATAGTTTCCTTTGATGTGCAGAAGCTTTTAAGGTTAATTAGGTCCCATTTGTTTATTTTTGCTTTTATTTCCAATATTCTGGGAGGTGGGTCATAGAGGATCCTGCTGTGATGTATGTCAGAGAGTGTTTTGCCTATGTTCTCCTCTAGGAGTTTTATAGTTTCTGGTCTTACGTTGAGATCTTTAATCCATTTTGAGTTTATTTTTGTGTATGGTGTTAGAAAGTGTTCTAGTTTCATTATTTTACAAGTGGTTGACCAGATTTCCCAGCACCACTTGTTAAAGAGATTGTCTTTAATCCATTGTATATTCTTGCCTCCTTTGTCAAAGATAAGGTGTCCATATGTGCGTGGATTTATCTCTGGGCTTTCTATTTTGTTCCATTGATCTAGATTTCTGTCTTTGTGCCAGTACCATACTGTCTTGATAACTGTGGCTTTGTAGTAGAGCCTGAAGTCAGGTAGATTGATTCCTCCTGTTCCATTCTTCTTTCTCAAGATCGTTTTGGCTATTCGAGGTTTTTTGTATTTCCATACAAATTGTGAAATTATTTGTTCTAGCTCTGTGAAGAATGCTGTTGTTTATCTACAGATAGGAGTAATCTGAGATGATTCTACCTTCAATTTCTGTATTCTTAAATATGTTTTATTTTCAGTCCTGCACTTTTGGGGGAGGAGGCTATATCTTTAGCTTGAATATTCTACATATATATCATTTCCACTATTTATCTAAATTAAAATCTTTTTTTTTTTTTTTTTTTTTGGTAATTCAAACTAGCTAACAATTAATCCTAGAGTCATTTAAAACTGGTATTCCTATTCATGCTTTCACACTTAAATACGATTGTCTTGGTTTATTTTCACTGAATGCTTAGAATTTTAATCTTACCCACTTAAAAAAATCCAACCAGAATTCCTATCTCTCCATATTCTCTGTAGAACTTGTTATTTTCTGCCTTTTTGATTGCAGTCATTCTAGATTGTGTGGTGTTTTCTGACTTGCGTTTTCCTGAGGCTTCTGATGTTGAGTGTCTTTTCATGTGCTTATTGGTCATCTGTATATCTTCTTTGGAGAAATCTGGATCATTTACCCATTTAAAAAATTTGAGGTTTTTTTTTTTTTTGTGTGTGTGTGTGTTTTTTTAGTGTTTAGTTGTAAAACAGTTGCAAAAGTCCTTTTTACAATCTGGATGTAAGGTCCTTATCAGATATATGACAAACAAATTTTCTCTAAGTCTATAGATTGCCCTTTTACTTTCTTTATGTTTTTTGAAGCACAGGACTCTTTGATTTTGTTGAAGAACAACTGATATGTTTCCTTCAGTACTTTTGAAAATTATTTTAATATATATTGTGCAGAATCTTAGATTTACAAAGCTTACTGATAATATTATATCTTGATTTTTTTCATGTTGTTTTTCTAAAGGGTTCTTGAATGTGGATCCCAAAGGCAAAGTGTAATCTTTCTATTTGCTTTACAAATAACTTCTCAATGACTCTTTCTTCTCTCAGTAAATACAGAAAAATTAATCAGTAGTTTCCTTTGAGAAATGACAGAACAAGTCCTTTTAGTTTTGCTGGTTGATAAAATGTCTTTCTTTTAGACCAAGGGCTAGAAGTATTATTGCATTTATATTTTTATATTACAGGAGACAGGGATCAAGACCATCCCCAAGGAAAAGAAATGCAAAAAAGCAAAATGGCTGTCTGGGGAGGCCTTACAAATAGCTGTGAAAAGAAGAGAAACAAAAAGCAAAGGAGAAAAGGAAAGATATAAGCATCTGAAAGCAGAGTTCCAAAGAATAGCAAGAAGAGAAAAGAAAGCCTTCCTCAGCGATCAATGCAAAGAAATAGAGGAAAACAACAGAATGCGAAAGACTAGAGATCTCTTCAAGAAAATTAGAGATACCAAGGGAACATGTCATGCAAAGATGGGCTTGATAAAGGACAGAAATGGTATGGACCTAACAGAAGCAGAAGATATTAAGAAGAGGTGGCAAGAATACACAGAAGAACTGTACAAAAAAGATCTTCACAACCCAGATAATCAAAATGGTGTGATGACTGACCTAGAGCCAGACATCCTGGAATGTGAAGTCAAGTGTGCCTTAGAAAGCATCACTACAAACAAAGCTAGTGGAGGTGATGGAATTCCAGTTGAGCTCTTTTAAATCCTGAAAGATGATGCTGTGAAAATACTACACTCAATATGCCAGCAAATTTGGAAAACTCAGCAGTGGCCAGAGGACTGGAAAAAGTCAGTTTTCGTTCCAATCCCAAAGAAAGGCAATACCAAAGAATGCTCAAACTACCACACAATTGCACTCATCTCACATGCTAGTAAAGTAATGCTCAAAATTCTCCAAGCCAGGCTTCAGCAATATGTGAACCGTGAACTTCCTGATGTTCAAGCTAGTTTTAGAAAAGGCAGAGGAACAAGAGATCAAATTGCCAACATCTGCTGGATCATGGAAAAAGCAAGAGAGTTCCAGAAAAACATCTATTTCTGCTTTACTGACTATGCCAAAGCCTTTGACTGTGTGGATCACAATAAACTGTGGAAAATTCTGAAAGAGATGGGAATACCAGACCACCTGACCTGCCTCTTGAGAAATCTGTATGTAGGTCAGGAAACAACAGTTAGAACTGGACATGGAACAACAGACTGGTTCCAAATAGGAAAAGGAGTATGTCAAGGCTATATTGCCGGGAGCCAGCATATTGCATATTGAGTGCATATTGCACATTGAGTGCAGCACTTTCCACAGCATCATCTTTCAGGGTCTGGAATAGCTCAACTGGAATTCTATCACTGCCAGGAGCCAGCGTGAGGAACTCCGCCCATGACAAAGGTCATGAGGAAGGAGGCTAGGCATACGCAAAGGCGGGATCAAGCCTCAGGAATCCCCCTGGAAATTCTCGAGCATCTACTCCCCAAACCAGAGTCTGCCTACTTTCTGCTTTGTGCTTTCACCTACACCTCTGACTTTACGGGGGGCTGTCCCCCACTACCTCTCTCTGAAAAAAGAGTTAGCTTACAGCTCCAGTTAATAATTCCTGGGTGTGACAGTGTTTAACCTACAAACTCCTTTGGAAATCCTCTAGCCTGCCTGAATAGGTTTTTCCGGCCACATGTGATTGTTCAGAGCCTCCCAACTGTGAGAGGCAGGAGATGTTCTAAACTGCCTAAACACAGATTCCTTTGAGTAGTTAAAAGATTGATTAGAAATTGTATTGGTGAAGGGTTTTTCACTTGTTGGGCCAATGTTTACTGCTAAGTTTCCATATCCCTTACCTGCTGTGTCCCTGGCAGTGTATTGATTAATATAATTGGTGTAAGTAGTAGCTTTAATGTTTGTAACCTGGGACCCTTGAGTTAATTCTTTTTCTTGTTGTAGCCCACCACACCTTTGCTCTGTAGGAATGCAACTTTATCTAATGCTTTTGGAGGGTGGCTCCTGACCAATCACCTTTAGAGAAAAATAAGCTTTCTGAAGAAAGGGTCTTAAAATGTTAACAGGCCTCCGGGCCAGAAGATGATGCAAATCACCTAAGCTTTTGCATATGATAAGTTTGCAGGAAGAAAGCCTGGCTTGCTGCATGACTCTACCCCTTCCCCCATTATCCTCTATGCATAACCTAAGGTATAAAAACTACTTTGGAAAATAAAGTGCGGGCCTTGTTCACTGAAACTTGGTCTCCCCATGTCACTCTCTCTCCCAAATTCTGGCTGAGTCTCCATCTGGAGTGCGGAACCCACCATGCTTGCTAATTTTTTTTTTTTTTTTTTTTTTTTTTTAAGTATTAAATGAATTTTATTTTTTTTTTAATTTTATTTTATTTTTAAACTTTACATAACTGTATTAGATTTGCCAAATATCAAAATGAATCCGCCACAGGTATACATGTGTTCCCCATCCTGAACCCTCCTCCCTCCTCCCTCCCCATTCCATCCCTCTGGGTTGTCCCAGTGCACCAGCCCCAAGCATCCAGTATCGTGCATCGAACCTGGACTGGCATCTCATTTCATACATGATATTTTACATGTTTCAATGCCATTCTCCCAAATCTTCCCACCCTCTCCCTCTCCCACAGAGTCCATAAGACTGTTCTATACATCAGTGTCTCTTTTGCTGTCTCGTACACAGGGTTATTGTTACCATCTTTCTAAATTCCATATATATGTGTTAGTATACTGTATTGGTGTTTTTCTTTCTGGCTTACTTCACTCTGTATAATAGGCTCCAGTTTCATCCACCTCATTAGAACTGATTCAAATGTATTCTTTTTAATGGCTGAATAATACTCCATTGTGTATATGTACCACAGCTTTCTTATCCATTCATCTGCTGATGGACATCTAGGTTGCTTCCATGTCCTGGCTATTATAAACAGTGCTGCGATGAACATTGGGGTACTCGTGTCTCTTTCCCTTCTGGTTTTCTCAGTGTGTATGCCCAGCAGTGGGATTGCTGGATCATAAGGCATGTCTATTTCCAGTTTTTTAAGGAATCTCCACACTGTTCTCCATAGTGGCTGTACTAGTTTGCATTCCCACCAACAGTGTAAGAGGGTTCCCTTTTCTCCACACCCTCTCCAGCATTTATTACTTGTAGACTTTTGGATCGCAGCCATTCTGACTGGTGTGAAATGGTACCTCATAGTGGTTTTGATTTGCATTTCTCTGATAATGAGTGATGTTGAGCATCTTTTCATGTGTTTGTTAGCCATCTGTATGTCTTCTTTGGAGAAATGTCTATTTAGTTCTTTGGCATGCTTGCTAATTTTGCCTGGGCTTCTAAGATCCGACCGGCAAGGCCTCAGTGTCTCCTCTCCTTCGGGAGAACGGAAGGACGCCTGCGGCCTACATAAGTGGTGCAAACTTCTTGTCTTGAAGTTTTATTGGTCTCCTGCGTAAACCAAGCTACTCAGCCTCTTTTCTCCACTGAATTTTCCTACTGAGCTATCCTCATTCTATTACTCTTTGTATCCTTAATTAACGTGTAATTAAGCAGTTGTTTCCTGACCCTCGCCTATGCCGTCTCTCCTTCGAATACCCTGGATCAGCCAGGGCTGGAGCCCGGCACTATATATTGTCACCCTGTTTATTTCACTTATATGCAGAGTACATCATGAGAAACGCTGGGCTGGAAGAAACACAAGCTGGAATCAAGATTGCTGGGAGAAATATCAATAACCTCAGATATGCACATGACACCACCCTTATGGCAGAAAGTGAGGAGGAACTAAAAAGCCTCTTGATGAAAGTAAAATTGGAGGGTGAAAAAGTTGGCTTAAAGCTCAACATTCAGAAAACGAAGATCATGGCATTCGGTCCCATCACTTCATGGGAAATAGATGGGGAAACAGTGGAAACAGTGTCAGACTTTATTTTTCTGGGCTCCAAAATCACTGCAGATGGTGATTGCAGCCTGAAATTAAAGATACTTACTCCTTGGAACTAAAGTTATGACCAATCTAGATAGCATATTCAAAAGCAGAGACATTGCCAACAAAGTTCCATCTAGTCAAGGCTATTTTTTTTCCAGTGGTCATGTATAGATGTGAGAGTTGGACTGTGAAGAAGGCTGAGCGCCGAAGAATTGATGCTTTTGAACTGTTGTGTTGGAGAAGATTCTTGAGAGTCCCTTGGACTGCAAGGAGACCCAACCAGTCCATTCTGAAGGAGATCAGCCCTGGGATTTCTTGGGAAGGAATGATGCTAAAGCTGAAACTCCAGTACTTTGGCCACCTCATATGAAGAGTTGACTCATTGGAAAAGACTCTGATGCTAGGAGGGATTGGGGGCAGGAGGAGAAGGGGACAACAGAGGATGAGATGGCTGGATGACATCACTGACTCGATGGATGTGAGTCTGAGTGAACCCTGGGGGTTTGTGATGAACAGGAAGGCCTGGTGTGCTGTGATTCATGAGGTCACAAAGAGTTGGACACGACTGAGCGACTGATCTGAACTGATATCTTGCAAATGATTACCAATGAACAAATTAACTGACACTCTCCCTTTTCAAGCTTAGTAAGCATAGCATATTGCATTAAAGAAAAACAAAATAATTAATATATATTTTACTAGAGTGAATAACAGTCAACATATCTAAAAGCATTCCAAGTATTTGCATGACATCTCATACTATTTCATCTCACTTTCATAAGCATTGAATAATTTGACAATCACGAATTTCCAATTGGAAACTGGACTAATCAATGGTTACAGTGAGGAAACTGCATTTCAGAGAGATGGACAATAGATAGACATATTTTAATTTGCTTTTGTACTTTCCAGTTTGCCAGGCAATTTCACTGACTGTCTCTGTTGATCCTATTACTGATTTTATGAAGTTATTTGTGGAATATTTCAATTTCTAGGACAATCTTAGGGTTCTTGATTAGCAATAAATTACCCAGGCATCTAAATAAATGAATGTACAACAAATTTCATCATGAGTTTCTAATCAAATATTGAGTATTATTTTTCTCATATATTAAATAATCAGAGGTAATAAGGATGATACTTAGGCAGCTTCCAGAATATTGGATTATCAAAAATAACTATTATTCAGATAGAAAATTAAACCTGTAAATATTTCAAAAGACTTTCTTGAGTTAATAGAAAAGTGTTTGCTGTTCCTTAAATAAAACAAGTCTCCTAACTTACCTAAACATGGTTACAAAATCTGAATCCCAAATGGATGCAGCTAGTCTTAATGCTGTTGTTCACCTGGCTAGGTCCTTGTCCCTGCTGCCACAGGAATTGGAGTGTTGCTGGTTCCTTCCCTCCTTTACCCACTTACCCTATATGTTTAGTTGTTGCTTGCTTAATGTATTTTCCTATTTATTTCTATATCATGTGGTTGCAATAATTCATCTCTTGAGTGATCCATCTAAAAATATGTTATTCTATATTTTTATGTCTTTGAGATATTTTAAATATCTCACTGCCTCTTATTTTTCCATCTAGATATATATTTGACAATTACAAAAGTTATTTTCTCTAACTAATTTACTATCATGCTGGTATTCCACTTTAAAAAATATAAAAGCAAAATAAAACCCAAAATTTGATGGCTCCTTTTACGAATAAGGACCCTAAAAAAACTTTGTGTACTAGCCATTTTTGTTGTTAATACACTCATGTATTAAAAACAACACTGTGAACCCCCAAAGAGGAGTCAATACTACTGAAGTGTTAGAAAATGCAAAAAACAGCCTTAACACAAATAAAATATTGCATCTTACACTAAAAAGAAATGTAGAGGTAGACAAGTGTGGAATATTGGCTTGGCTCCACAAACTCTACAGGACTGAGTCTATGATTAACTCTTGAACAACTTGAGGAGAACCAGGCCTCTGCACAGTTAAAAATCCACACATAATTAATAGTGGGTCTTCTGTATCCAACTTTCTTCCAAATCTACAGTTCCATATTCACAAATTCAACCAACTGTAGATCAAGCAGTAGTGTAGTATTTACTATGAGAAAAATATCTGCATATAAATGGACCTACATAATTCAAACTCTATCATTCAAGGATCACCTATGCTTCCAATTTCCAATCTATAATCTTGAAAATATGGCTTTTATCCTCATAGTCCAATATGACTGCTGTAGTGCCAGCCATTGCATCTGCCTTATAAAATTGGAAGCAGAGGTGAAGAACATAGGCCCTTCTTTAAGAGCTCTTCCAGAAAATTGCAAAAAGCACTTTCCCTTATGTGGGAGCTGCTGGAAATTAAACATGGATCAAACTAGCTGCCAGAGAACCTAGAGAAAGCAGTATTTTACTTGGGCAGTGATTTTTTTAACCTAAAAAATAAAATTCTTGATACAGAAGTAGGAGAATGAATGTTTGAAAGGAGTGGCACCTCTGCCACAGTACTTTTTGTTCTCTTCAAATAAGGAAACAAAAGTTCATAGATATTCAAATATTTGTGCAATTTTACACAATTGAGTGGTAACAATTCATTTTGAATAGAGGAAGCTCTGACTGCACAAACTTGCTCTTATTTCTACAGTATGTAATCTTGTATTTCCAAGTAAATTTTTAATAAATTACTCTAACCTATATTTTATTCCTTCCTTGCTTTCATCTCACCATATTTGTATTTATAATTCTGCAGTTTTTTTTTTTTAATCAGAGAGAATCTAGTATCACTCATTTAAAAACTCAAGTGCTTTCACACACTGCTTTTTCTCCTATAAATTCTACTACATGAATGCTTTTCCTATTCAATGTATCTGGATGAATATCCATCTTCAGGAACTATTTTGTTTAGATTCACCAAGAAAAAGAATTATTTCTTCCATTGTATGCCCAATTTACAGAGCATTTAAGCTTTCTGTAGTCATGATTATCTTATAGGTCAATTTCCACTATTATTCTCTATTTCTAGGGCATACAAAAGTATTTTCCACATAAAAGTTGTTATGAGCTGACTGTGCCCCTCCCCCAAAATTTATATATTGAAACCGTCATCTTTGTACCTTAGAATGTGACTGTTTTGGGGAATCAGGCCTTTAAAGAGGTGTTAAGAGGCCAGTAGTGTGGGTTCCAATTCAATCTGACTAGTGTCCTTTTAATAAAAAGTATTTGGACACACGCAGAGAGACAAGGTGCTCTCACACACAGAGGGAAGATAATGTGAGAATGTAGCTAGAAGGCAGCACTCTGTAAGCCAAGGAGAGCAGTCTCAGGAGAAATCAAACCTCCCCCCACCTTCACCTTGGACATTCAGCCTCCAAATCTGTGAGAAAATAATTTATAATGTTTAAAGTATTCAATCTGTGGTATTTTGTTATGGCAGCTCTAGCAAATTAATTCAAAAATAATTTAATAAATATTTAGCTAATAAAATGGTTACTAAAATTCCTTACTTGAGAGGATATCTACAGCAAAAAAAGTAAATAAACTTATTATTGGAAATGTATGTAATAGGAAAACAAAATCAGGATAGTTTTTGGAAATATATCATTCCTCTTGACTAGAATGGCATCTAAAAACCTGAAACATATGCTTTCTTAGAAGTTCATGTCACTCATTATAATACAAACATCATTTAATCTTTGTCTTACCTAATGGACAACACCAAATACATTAATCTCTTTTTATCCTTTAGACTTTAAAGTATTACCTTGGACTGCATTGCTTCAACATTACATTTTAAGACTCTGAAGCATGTCAAAGTCAGGCTGCTCTAGTTACAAAATTTTAGAGACCCAGTGCAAGTGAGAGTGTGGGGCTCCATGGACAAAAAGCATCAAGAATTTCAAGATTGGACTTTCCTAGTGGTCTAGTGGGTGGGAATCCACTTTGTGATGCAGGGGCTGCGGGGTCTATCCCTATTCTGGGAAGATCCCACATGCCTTGCAGTGGCTAGCAGTATAGCTAATGGACCCTGAGTGCCTAGAGCCTGTGCTCAACTAGAGAAGCCACTGCAACGAGAAGCCTAGACACTGCAATGAAGAGCAGCCCCACTCACCGCAACTACAGAAAGCTTGCGCACAGCAATGAAGGCCAAGTGTAGCCAACAATTAAAAAGATAAAAAGAATTTCAAGGTGGCAGCTATGGGGCAGTAAGTCAAGCACAGGGCCTTCTGAGTGTGGAGCCCTGTGTGACAGTACACCTCACATGCCCTTGAAGCTGACATTAAAGATCCATGGTTATGGACTAAGACAGACATAATCTATGGTTTATTCTCCATTAGCAGCGTGCTTTTTCCTCTGATGGTTTCCCAGCCTGCTGATGACTGGTGCTAATTGCCTCCAAGGTGCATTTCCCAGCATAATATCCCTTGCAACACATTTCTAAATACAGTGGAACAAACATCCTTTCACAAAGAACTACATCTTATTTCTCCAGGGTCTTAGCAATGCCCAAATTACTCATATTTCACTGTCCCATAGGGAATGTGCATGAATGTGTATATTAAATGCAAACACCAACTTCACCAGCAACCATGTGTTATACAAATATAAAACAAATTAGATGGTATATACAAAGCCATAATTTAGATGAAGTCTGTGCTTAAAAGTTAAAGAAAAAACTATGTTCTTCATTTTATCTGTTTTTTGAATATTCAAGAACTTGTTAAACTAATTTGAAGTCAGAAAACTATTATGCTAATTTGCATTTTTAATTCAGGAAATTTATTTGAAGTATGGCATCAACCTCTGCCAAGTGCAAGGCTGTATGTTCTTCTCAGAGTTGTAGGGCTCTGAAAGACTCATTGCCAATCCCTTGTAAGCTGCTACAAAATTGAAAACCCTCACAAACAGTTCTACCAACAAAATCCTTAATGCTCTGATTATGAAATAGGAACACCTTTAAAGTGTTTTACCTCAAAAAAGAATGAAAAAAAAAAAAAGACATAGTGACTTTGCCCACTATTTTCAGAAATAAATGGTCTGACAATGCCGCAAAACTTCTCTGAAAGCTGCTTTCTCTTAGTTATTAGATTTTATGAGCCCAACAACAATGCAAACAAGAGACCTCAACCATAGGAACTGAGGTAAAGTGGTATTTTGTAAAAACAGGTGTTTTTTTTTTGTTGTTGTTGTTGTTATTTTTACATTATAAGATATAACAATAGACCTAAAGGTGACATTTTAAAGATGTATTCTATTGCATATATATACAAATTTCTATTAGTACACTTAGAATACATGTAATTCTCATATAGTACTCTAAGAAAGAAACATCAAACTTGAATTGAATTGGCTTAAAAAATAAAAGGATTGATTATTTTACTTTAAATATGTCTAGAGATAAGATGGACCTCAGGGCCAGCAAATTAGGGCTCTGGTTCTGGTTTTGCCATCCTCCATTTAATGTGAGACAGTCGGAGCTGTTTGAGGCAGTACACCAAAAACACCAAAAGGACAGAGGGCTGTCTCCTTTCTCTTCAGTGTCTTCTCCTGAAACAAGGGGATCTTCCCCAGGAGGCTTCTAGCAGTGGTTCTGAATGGACTCATATGTGGATTCATAAACTAATCACTGCTACGACAAAGCTAACTAACTGAAGTGGGCATCTCTCTGTCTATTTACTCTACCTGTTATAGTTTAAACTCAGAGTCTTACGGGTGCACCCATAAAAAAAGTATTTCTTCTCTACACTGAAGGGTTATTCTAGTTCTGTGTTAGCTCTGCCTCACAGCATCTTTAGGCTGGGCCTAGAGTTAAGGGAGCAGCATATATAAGAGACATGGCAAAGTGAGAACAGTAGGGCTGAACTACATGCTGACTTGTCATTACTTTTTATTACCTAAAGCATGTAACATGCCCAGGCCTGCCATCAGTAGGGAAGAGAATCATTCTTTCTCACAGAGAAATCCTATATATATAAAAAAAAGTTTCAATGGGAAAAGACATCTCTGGGAGATGGTGAAGGACGGGGAAGCCTGGCGTGCTGCAATCCATGGGGTCACAGAGAGTCAGACACGACTGAGCAACTGAACAACATGGGAAAAAACAATTCATATGTTCACAACAGGGCAGTATAATACCATGGGGTGAGGGAGGGGGAGTCCATCACTCATTGACTCTGGAGTGTTCTTATCATCCCCTGTTGCTTCTCAGTTTAATTGCATTTTCCAGCACCAAATGTGGTACCATAAAAAGGAATAACTTTAGGTCTACTTACAAACTATCAGAATTATCTAACAAGTCATCCCTTTGAAACTTATCTATGGTAAAATCATAGATAAGAGAATGTTTTTACCTCTGACCCAATATGGGAAATAGATCTATTTGCAACTTCCTATTTCTCAAATTCCTTAACTTCTGCAAGTGTTTTTAGTTTAAAAGCTTTGAATGAAGTTACTATTTCATGATTTTTTGTTTGCTTTTTAAAGTAATAAACACCACCACATAGATCTAGGAATTCTCCTCGTAGATATCACCACCATATCACTGGTTGTTAAACACAATAAAGAGTCAATAAAAGGCTTCCCTGGTGGCTCAGTGGGTAAAGAATCTGCCTGCAATGCAGGAGACCCAGGTTCAACCCCTGGGTGGGGAAGATCCCCTGGAGAAGGAAATGGCAACCCACTCCAATACTCTTTCCTGGAAAATCCCATGGACAAAGGAACCTGGTGGACTACATTCTATGAGGTTTCAAAGAGTCAGATACAACTTAGTGATTAAACCACCAAGAATTATTTTGTGTGTCTCCTAGAGTGGTATATATTTTTTATAAAATGTTATTATATTTTATATATTTCTACTAAGAAAGGTTCCTTTTACTGTTAAACCATTTAACTCCTTTTCCTTCATCATTATAATGTCTATCATTAGGCCTCACATCAATTTGGGAAAGAACTAAAACATTTATATATATATTTTTGGATGACATATTTGTTACTTAGAAATCATAAGTACAAAGGGAGTAAAAGACATGAAAATGTGAACAATTACTGAATTTAGCGAGGTCTTCATAGGATAGGAAGAGTTGAGTATATGTCCTTTCAGTTTTACTTTAAGTACCCATCTTTGACTTTTAACCACAGTTTAGGATTAGCCCTGTTTTATTACTATTTGCTTAGGATCTAAATAAGCATCAGAATGGAGTTTTCCTGAGAACAGTTTAGGCAAGTGTTGTGGTTTGTTACAACTCAAAATTCCCTGAGTGTTAGGAGATATACAAAGAAATAGAAGGCAGAGATGATCGAAGGCAAAGGGAGTTTTTCCAGGTGGTGATCCCTCATCATGTCTGTTTCAGTCCTACAGCCTCTAGGAGTGACATAGAACATCTCCTAACTGATTTAAGCAAAGTGCCCACTTTTTCAGAAGGAGGGCATATTTCAGGACTAGAGTTAGGGAACAAATTCTAACATAAGTATCATCTACATCATTTCTTTCCAAAATTTAAATAGCCATTTCCAATTTTACAACTATCAGTTTCAATTTTAAACTGAGCATTGTGATAATCCATTTCAGACAATTTTGTTTTGCTAGATACCCCTCTTACTGAAGATTTGTGGTAATTAAGAAATATCCAACCCAAATAAGGGAAGAAATGACAAGTAAGTCTCATAGACAACTTGAGGGGAAACATTTACCAAGCATGCTCCAAAATGATAACTTTAGACCTAAGTCTGCATGATTTTTGTCTGTGTAGAACCTACAGCCTTCAAACCCATTTTCTTCATCTGTGGACTTTATATTCCTGTGAGTGGGAATCACCCAGGTTGAATCTGGCATCTCTCTCTCTCCCTCCTCTCCTTATGAACAACAGCAGCAAAACAACAGGAGTGTGGAGTGCTGTCACGTGTGTAATCTTATCTGCCCTCTGCACAATAAGGTGCGGGTTGCCCCTGAAGAAAAATGTGGATGTGCAAGGGGAGGATATGGTTGTAGGAGGAGATCATTTTTTGTAATTTAATAGAGCGATATTAATAATGAGTAAGAGGAAACGTGCTATGTTATATTCATTGTACATTATGGATGGCAAGAGATCTTTCAATAGTAAACACAAGAAGCTTATGTTATACCAACAACCTCAGTGAAATAGTCAACTGATGCTATGAACTGTTCTTTCCTACCTTTTTTCCTTACTGATTTTAAGTAAAAGTATTCATTATAATTCAAGTTATATGAAAAACAAAAGTTGCTAATGTTTCAGGTTTTAAATATTTGTGCTGGTATTATGAAAGCACCTGCAGATCACGAAAACCCATGGAATGCAAAGAAAATGAGAGCAGATTTTCAATTTATCCAAAGGTTTGGCAATGTCATTAAGCAAGGAAAAATA